>NC_139394.1:57602500-58802500 GCF_054392235.1 Sus scrofa
TGACAGCCACGGAGCAAAGAGGAAGCCCTGCCCCAGATCCAGCCGAACAGCCAGACTCTAGAAATGACGAAACCAACCATACTCTCTTACCAAGGGGATAGTGGCCAGAACATTCTGAGCAAAGACATGGCTGGCATCCATACCAAAAGCAGCTCGTGCACCAAAAACCATGGACTCACACAGTCTATACAGAGGCAGTCCAAATAAAAACACCTCTTCAAGACTAAAGTAGATAAATGGTCCTCCTAAATTCATAGAGATAGAAAAAGTTAAGCAAAATAAAAAGGCAGCAGTACCGCCAGTTAAAGGAACAATAGAAATCCCCTGAAAGAACAAATAATGGGACAGACCTTGTCAGTCTACCTAATCCCAAGTGCAAAAAGGAGGTAGCAAAAATGCTAAAGGAACTAGGAAAGATTATCAACAGAGATGCAGATGACTGTGATAAGGAACCAGAAAAGTAGAAAGGTGACCCAATCAAAAATAGACAATTCAGGGAGTTCCCACTGTGGTGCAGTGGAAATGAATCCAACTAGAACCATGAGGTTGCAGGTTTGATCACTGGCCTCGCTCAGTGGGTTAAGGATCCGGCGTTGCCATGAGCTGTGGTGTAGGCTACAGATGCGGCTCGGATCTGGCATGGCTGTGGCTGTGGTGTAGGCCAGCAGCTGTAGCCCTGAGTGGACCCCTAGCCTGGGAACCTCCATATGCTGTGGGTGCAGGAAAGAAAAGAAAAGAAAAGAAAAGAAAAGAAAAGAAAAGAGAAAAGAAAAGAAAGGGAAAGAAAATTTCCCCACCCTAAGGAAGGAAACAGATCCAGGTACAGGAAGCACAAAGGGCCCCAAACAAGATGAACCTGAACATATCCTGCACCAAGACATATCAGAATTAAAACTGCAGAATTAAGACACAAAGAGAAGATTCTAAAGGCATCAAGAGGAGTTCCCATTGTGGCTCAGTGGTTAACGAATCCGACTAGGAACCATGAGGTTGTGGGTTCCATCCCTGGCCTTGCACAGTGGGTTAAGGATCCGGCATTGCCGTGAGCTGTGGTGTAGGTCACAGACGTGGCTCAGATCCTGTGTTGCTGTGGCTGTGGCATAGGCTTGGCAGCTACGGCTCCAATGAGACCCCTAGCCTGGGAACCTCCACATGCTGCAGGTGCGGCCCTAGAAAAGGCAAAAAGACAAAAAAATAAAATAAAATAAAGGCATCAAGAGAAAACCAAAGAGTTGGTTACAAGAGAACCCCTGTAAGGCTATCTGCTAATTTCGTTTGCAGGCCAGAAGAAAGCAGCATGATATATTCAAAGTCCTAAAAAGGAAAGATCTGCAACCTAGGATACTCTAACCAGAAAGATTATCATTTAGAAGAGAAGGACATTGGAGTGTGCTCAGAGCAGGGGGCCTGAAGAAACAGCTCCTCTGTTTACAACAGACCCAACAGGAAATCGGGGTTCATACGACAAGAGGCACAAAACTTGTGGCTTTCCTGTGAACAAACACCCAACATGTGTCCCCCTGTACCTCCACATGGCTGCTGGGCAGGACCAGGGAACTAGAAGAAAAGCTGCAGCTTTTGGTGGGGGAATTTACCACCAAGAGCCTCTCTGGGCCACAACAGGCCATGGGTGGGCCACGAGTGGTCTTACAGACACAAAGACTTCGAACCTCTCTCTCAAGGAGGAAAAAAAACAAAGAAAAAATGGGTTCCAACTCAAAGAATGTGCAACAGTACGACTCACGTCATTAAAGTGAACCCTAAGGTGAACTGTGGGCCTTGGTGAAAATGATGTGTCCATGTAGCTCATCCTTGGTTTAAAAACAGAAAAAAAAGGACCACGCTGCCCAATGATGTTGATAATGGCTATGCCTGTGTAGGAAGGGGGTATATGGCGAATTGCTGTACCTGGCTGTCAATTTTGTTGTAAACCTAAAACTGCTTAAAAAAAAAAAAAAAAGAAGGAGTTCCCGTCGTGGCGCAGTGGTTAACGAATCCGACTAGGAACCATGAGGTTGCGGGTTCGGTCCCTGCCCTTGCTCAGTGGGTTAACGATCCGGCGTTGCCGTGAGCTGTGGTGTAGGTTGCAGACGCGGCTCGGATCCCGCGTTGCTGTGGCTCTGGCGTAGGCCGGTGGCTACAGCTCCGATTGGACCCCTAGCCTGGGAACCTCCATATGCCTCGGGAGCAGCCCTAGAAAGCAAAAAGAAAAACCAAAAAACCAAAAAAACAAAGGAGTCAAGCATATACAATGGGGAAGGACAGTCTCTTCAGCAAGTGGTGTTGGGAAAGTTGAAAGCCAGACGTAAATCAATGAAATTAACACACACTCTCATACCACAGACAAAAACAAACTCACAGTGGCGTAAAGGCTTATGTAAGATATGACAGCATTTACTGTGTTCCTGGTAGAGAACAGAGGAAAAACCTTCTCTGACATACCTCATACCGGTGTTTCCTGAGGTCAGTCTACCAAGGCAACAGAAACCAAAGGAAAAAATAAACAAATGGGATCTAATCAAACGTATAAGCTTTTGCACAGCAAAGGAAACCATAAACAAAATGAAAAGACAACCTATGGACTAGGAGAAAATATTAGTAAATGATGCAACAAGGGGGTTAATATCCAAAATACACAAACAGCTCATATAAGTCAATAACAACACAGAACAAAACAAAACAGGAGTTCCTATCGTGGCTCAGTAGTAATGAACCTGACTAGTATTCATGAGGACACAGGTTCAACCCCTGGCCTCACTCAGTGGGTTAAGGATCTGGTTTGCTCTGAGCTATGGTGTAGGTCGCAGACGCGGCTCGGATCTGGTGTTGCTGTGGCTGTGGTGTAGGCTGGCAGCTGCAGCTCTGATTTGACCCCAAGCCTGGGAAACTCCATATGCTGTGGGTGTGGCCCTAAAAAGACCAAAGATAGGAGTTCCCATCATGGCACAGCAAAAACAAATCCGACTAGAAACCACGAGGCTGTGGGTTCCATCCCTGGCCTCGCTCAGTGGGTCAAGGATCCAGCGTTGCCATGAGCTGTGATGTAGGTCACAGACACGCTTGGATCCTGCGTAGCTGTGGTTGTGGTGTAGGCTGGCAGCTGGAGCTCTGATTCGACCCCTAGCCTAGGAGCCTCTATATGCCATGGGAGTGGCCCTAAAAAGCAAAAAAGAAGACAGACAAAAAAAAAAAAGAAGAAGAAGACATACAGATGGACAACAGGTACACAAAAAGATTCTCAGCATTGCTAATTATTAGAGAAATGCCAATTAAAACCACAATGAGGTGTCATCTCACACTGGTCAGATTGGCTATCGACAAAAAATCTACAAATAATAAATGCTAGAAAGGGTGTGGAAAAAAGGGAGCCCTCTCATACTGTTGGTAGGAAGGTAAATTGGTGCAGCCACCATGGAAAACATTATGGAGTTAAAAGAACTAAAAATAGGAGTTCTCATTGTGGCTCAGTGGGTTAAGGACCCAATGCAGCCTCTGTGAGGAAATGGGTTCCATCCCTGGCCTCGCTCTGTGGGTTAAGGACCCAGCATTGCTGCAAGCTACACTGTAGGTCGCAGATGCACCTCCGATCCAGTGTTGCCGTGGCTGTGGCATAGGCCTGCAGCTGCAGCTCCCATTCGACCCTTAGCCTCCAATTCGACCCATATGCCACAGGTGCAGCCATAAAAAGAAAAACAAAAACAAAAACTAAACTAAAAATAGAGCTACCATATGATCCAGCAATCCCACTCCTGGGTATACAGCCAGAAAAAACCAAAAACTCTAACTCAAAAAAATAGATGCACAGGTTTTCACCATTCTCTAATTTGCTGAATAAATATAGCATGGCTAGACTTTTTTCTGCAAGACAAAATACTCCCTGTCCACTGCAGAAAAGGTAGGGAATTTGGATAAACAAAAAAGGAGAAAAAATAATATAAAAATCATCCCAAATCCTCCCACCAAGACATGTGACCTTTTCTGCACATTTTCTTTTTTTCTGTGTAACCACAGAGGAGACCTACAGTGCTTGCTCCTCCTTCGGGAGGAATTTCCCCTCTTACCACCCCAGCTGCTCATGCTGCTGAGTTTATACCGTCAGCGCCACCCCTCAGGTCACTGGATGAGGCATCCTGCCTGTATTAGTCAGGGTTTAGTCAGGAAAGCAGACGCCACCCTGAGTTTTTCAAACCAAATAAAGGAAATGGGTTCCACAGGAAATGGAAAAGCTGAGAGGCCAAACAGAGGATGGCGAGGCGACTGGAGGTTCACGAGGGTCAGGAGCAGCTGCTGCCCCAGGGCTGAAGGGACGGCGGGAGAAGGACGTTTTATCAGAACACAGAGGTTGGGACCAGCCAGAAGGAGCCAGAAGCAAGGAAAGGGATTTCCAGGGAGGTGGACCCATAGCAGGAAGGTCTGTTTTTTTTTTTTTTTTTTGGCGGGGGGGAACAGGAGACTTCAGAAAAGAGAAGCAGTCGTAGTCAAGGACCTCACAGGAAGAGACAAAGCAGGGAGGACCCCCTAGCCTTTCCCCTCTCCTATTCTCCAATCATCTGCCACTGTCTTCCTTTGGCCGAAGCTACCCAGAAGGTTCTGACCAGAGGAGGACAGGAGAGGGGATGGGAGTGAATGCACATAAGCAATTGGCCAGCAACTGTCTAAGAGCAACCGATCAGCTGGCCAGCCACACGCCATCACCGATTCTTACCAAAAAGGTTCACGCGGACTCTAACCAAGAGGAAATAATCAAGAGTTCCTGTCGTGGCTCAGTGGGTTCAGAATCCAATATAGTGTCCCTGAGGATGTGGGTTCGACCCCTGGCCTCGCTCAGTGGGTTGAGGATCTGGCATTGCCGCAAGCTCTGACAGAGGCCACAGGTGCGGCTCAGACCCGTTGTTGCCATGACTGTGGTGTAGGTTGCAGACACAGCTTGGATCCTACATGGCTGTGGCTGTGGCCGGCAGCTATAGTTCCGATTCAACCTCTAGCCTGGGAACCTCCATATGCCACAGGTTCAGCCCTAAAAAGATAAAAAAAAAAAAAAAAAGGAAAATGCCATGATGTCTTCAACTAACTGCACACATTTATATAAAGCGCAATCAAGCAAAGTGGCAAGTGTTAAAATTGGTGACTACGTGAGGAGTCTACAGGCATTTGGTCTATTATTCAGGCAACTATCCTGAAAGTGTAACATTTTTCAAACTAAAAACTTGAGGGAAAAAATAGGCTTTGACCACTGGCATGAGGTGAAAAGATGAACTGAACCAACTAGTTCTTAGGCATTTGAACCTAAAAATACAAAAGAGAACTTACCGGTTAGCAATAAATTTGGAGCTAACAGAAAAACACGAGTGGAGTTACGGCAAAGAGCAAACTAAAATTATGCGGGAGTCAAAATTATGCGGTAGGAGAAAAGCTATGGCAAATTGCAAAAATAGCTGCCAAGTAATCTTTCCACTTCTCCCATTAAGAGGGGAAGTCTGTTTCTCCTCCCTGTCATCTGAATTCGCTTTGGTCAACAAAATCCAGCGGAAGTGACACAGTGCCAGCTCTGGACCTGGGGCTTAAGGGACCTGACAGCTTCGGCTTGAGTTCTCCTCAAGCACTGAGTCACCAGGAAAAATAGCTCCCCCCGGAGAGATTGGTCCAGCTGAGCCCTCGCTGGTCTAGACACTGTAGCTGAGAAGCCACACACGTGAGTGAAGCCATCAACGTCACTCAGCCCCAGTCAGGCTGACCCAGCCAACACTCGATGGAGCGGGACTGAGCCGTTCCCGCCGATCCCTTCCCAAATCACAGCATCGAGAGCCAATAAATAAAAGGCGATTGTTGCTTTAAGCCAAAGAATTTGGGGGAGGTTCACCGTAGAACCAATAGAGAGCAGAGGAGACAGACAGGGACGCAGAGATGCCTGTAGGGAAAGTGAAAAACTTCCTGGGTTTGATCCTTCCAGTTCATTCCACACATAGACGCAAAACAATCCCCACCCCTCTCTCGAGTTAAATCAAGCAGATCTCTGTTCCCGGCAGCAGAGCCGGACACAAACGGTCCCTCCCGCCCTTTCTCTGTGCAGGTGTTTTCCTTTTTCAAAGATTCTGGATGAACATCTCTTCGTTCTGCTGGTGCCCGTTCATCTCCTTATTTATTGAGTGATAGCACCTGCTGTTTACAATGGGTCATTGTGAAATGCAGCGCATAAATAGGAGGGGGGGTAAACTAATTAGTGCCACTTCAATAACAGCGCAAGCTACCAACCACCCAGTGTGAGATATAAAACATTTCCAGTCTTTTCAAAGCCTCTGTTTACGCCTCAGTTGCAGTCTTTACCCTCAGCGCTAACCGCTGGGATGGTTATTGCGTTGGTCATTCCAATTTTTCCTTTCCATTTCCACCTAATTTGCACCCCTAAATATTACTTTGTTTTGGAAACCTGAGTAGCAAGCACCAGTCAAGGAGGGCGAGGAAGAGGTGATCCTGCCACCGTTGAAGGAGAAGAGAAGCTGAACCGACTCTGGGCCACTGTCTGGCTTCAGCTTCCCGGAGCCTTTACAAGAGCCTTAATGGGAAAATCATTGAGTAAGACGATGAGTAACCCCGGGCATCAGGCTCAGCAGTTGAGACATGTGGCAGCACCGCAGCACGGGCCAGGGTTTAGGTGTCTGGCTGGGATACAGTCAGAGGGAGGGGCTCCTCTGTGTTTTCTGTTCACATGACTTGTGCTCCAACTCCTCAAAGAAGTCAGGAGTTCCCATCGTGGCTCAGTGGTTAACGAATCCAACTAGGAACGAGGAGGTGACGGGTTCGAGCCCTGGCCCTGCTCAGTGGGTTAAGGATCCAGCGTTGCCGTGAGCTGTGGTGTAGGTCACAGAGTGGCTCGGATCCCATGTGGCTGTGGTTCTGGCGTAGGCTGGCGGCTACAGCTCCAATTTGACCTCTAGCCTGGGAACCTCCATATGCCGGGGGAGCGGCCCTAGAAAAGGCAAAAAGACAAAAAAAAAAAAAAAAAAAAAAAAAAAGTCAAAGCAGAGCATTTGTAGACAAACATCCACAGCAGATCACGCATGAGTAATCAGCACGTTGGGGAAGTTCAGAGAAAAACTGGGGCCTGTCTCTCTGAACACCCTGTCCTTGATTTAAAAGTCCACCTGATGGCACAGGGGCAGAGGGGGGCAGCTGCCCTCCATTTGTCTCTCTCTCTGGGGTCACGCTGCTTCAATCCGCAATGGTTTCCTTCTGCAACTAGCGCAGCTGTCATCCTGGAGCCCCCAACACCCTCACCTCAAGGACTCCCCTCTCCTTTCTCCTGCGTCAGATCCCTACCTGTTGTGTCCCACACCTTCCTCTTGGTTTATTCTCTCGTTAAAAAAACACAGGGATGTTGTGAGAAAATCCAGGGAGAATGTGAGAAAAAGAACGTATATACATGTACAACTGGCTCACGTTACTGTACAGCAGAAATGGACACAACATTGTAACTCAACTATTTAAAAAAACAACACAGCTGCTGAGAGTGTGCACTGTTGCTCAGTGGGTTAAAAACACAACTCCGTTGTCCATGAGGATGCAGGTGCAATCCCTGGCCTTACTCAGTGGGTTAAGGATCTGGCTTTGCCACAAGCTGCAGCATAGGTCTCAGATGCAGCTCAGATCTTGCGTTGCTGTGGCTGTGGTGTAGGCTGGCAGCTGTAACTCCAATTCCACCCCTAGCCTGGGAACCTCCATATGCCTAGGGTGCAGCCATTTAAAAAGAAAAAAAAAAAAAAGCCTCTGGGAGTTCCCACTGTGGCACAGTGGGTTAAGAATCCTACTGCAGCAGCTCAAGACACTGTGGAGGCATGGATTCCATCCCCTGCCTGGTACAGTGCATTAAAGGATCCGGCATTGACACAGCTACAGCTCAAATTCAGTCAATCAGTGGCCCAGGAACTTCCATATGCTGCAGGTGCAGCCATAGGAAAGAAAAAATCCCCCCACACACAGCCTCCAGAGTTCCCTGGCTGTGCAGGGGGTTAAAGATCCAGCATTGCCACGGCTGTGGCTCAGGTCACTGCCATGGCATGGGTTTGATCCCTGGCTGGGGAACTTCTGCATGCTGCAGGCATGACCAAAAAAACCCAAGAAACAAAACAAAACACAGCCTCCAGTAGCTTCTTCAGAAAGGCCGCATGGGAGGGAAATGCTCGGAGATCTTGACACCACAGCTACAGCAACTCGGGATCCGAGCCACGTCTTTGACCTACACCACAGCTCATGGCAACGCCGGATCCTTCACCCACTGAGCGAGGCCAAGGATCAAACCTGCAACCTCATGATTCCTAGTCGGATTCGCTTCTGCTGCGCCAAGACAAGAACTCCTGCTTCAGAATTTTGCAGGCACTGCTCTGTTGCCTTCGTGCTTCCAGTGTTATTCACTGAAGAAGGCAAAGCCAAATCTGGGTCCCAGCCTCCATCTCTGTCTCCTTTTCCTTTGCAAATCTCTGTGCCCCAGCGTTCTGAAATGTCATGGTAATGTGTCTGGGTGGGTCTCTTCTTGTCTTTTTTTCTGGGCATTTGAAGGACCCCCTCAGTCCAGAAATGCATGTCCTTGGCTCTGGTCAATTTTTTCGTACTGTTTTATTGGTGTTCTCTGTTATTGTCTGGACCTCCTATTATTCAGAGATTGAACCTCCCAGGCTTATTCTCCAGATCTTATCTTTTCTCTCCCATATGCCCTCTCTTCATCGTCTTCAGGATTTCCTCGAGTTTATCTTCCAATTCTTGCATCACATTTTTCAGGTCTACTATCCTGCTTGAACTTTTAAGGGCTCTTTTGTATTCTCTTAATATTTAAAATTATATCACCCTGTTCTTATGACACGAGTGTAATATATTCTCTCACCTTTATGACTATATCAATGATAGACATTTCAAGTATTTATATCCCTGTATCCTGTGTGGTTGGTTGTTTTGTTCTCGGTTCTATCTCCAAGGTCAGATGCGGCATCTGATTCTTTTTTGGGAAACTCCCTCTGCCCACATTTTCAATCCATACAAGTGACCTCATCAATTGTTTAATTCCTGTCTTGCGCATAATACACTTAACCTGCCTGGGCTTTAGTTTCTTCGTCTGTTAAATGAGGATGATGACAGAACCTATTTCATTGGAGCTGTCAAGAGGACGAAGAGAAACAATACAGAGAACACTGATTTTGTACCCTTTACAGGTTTGGGGAGACGGAATTGCCCAAGGTTACACAATCACAGAATTCAGAATCAGATTCACTACTTGACACATAATTAGTCTTCATTAAATTTTAACCATCTAAACTATTACTACATAATTTAGCTGGGATCCACACCACCTCTCAGCTGAAGAGGACATGATCAAGCCTGGTCAAAGAGATTCAGCACTGGGAGTTTTGCTGGAATGAGTTCCAAGGAAAGACTCTGTTTTGGTTAGGTTGTTATTAAATTGGTAACACACAATCCCAGAACTGCTCCTGGCCCTCTGTGATGGTTCATTTTGTGTCGACGGGACCGGACGACAGGATGTCTAGAGAACTGGTTTAGGCTTATCTCTGGGTAGTCTGGGAAGGTGTTTCTAGAAAAGACCGGCATTTGAATTAGTGAACCTAGTAAGGCAAACAGCCGTCCCCAGGGTGCATGGGCTTTATCTGATCCATTGAGGACTGAATTGAACAAACAGGTACCAAAAGGTTGAACTCGCTTTCTGCCTGACTATGGAAACTTCTGTCTCCAACACTCCTAGTTCTCCAGCCTTCAGACTCAGACTAGAATCTACACCATCAGCTCTCCCTGGCCTCCCGCTTACAGATGGCAGATCATGGGATATCTCAGCCTCCATAATTCTTTTTTTTTCTTGTCTTTTTGTCTTTTCTTGGGCCACTCCCACGGTATATGGAGGTTCCCAGGCTAGCAGTCTAATCAGAGCTGTAGCCACCGGCCTACACCACAGCCACAGCAACGCGGGATCTGAACCGCATCTGTGACCTATGCCACAGCTCATGGCAACGCCGGATCCTTAACCCACTGAGCAAGGCCAGGGATTGAACCCGCAACCTCGTGGTTCCTAGTCGGATTCATTAACCACTGTGCCACGACGGGAACTCCTCAGCCTCCATAATTCTATGAGCCAATACCTTAGAATAAACATCTTCCTAGTATTTATAATTTACATATAATTTATAATAATAGATAAGTTTTCTAATGGATACAGACAGAAGTGGGGAGCATGAAGGAATGGGTACCAAGGCTGTAGGATCATAGTGAAAGGAAGGTGGATCGGGCCAAACTTATTGATCGGGGCTCAGTACACGGAGATTCTGTATTTACTTTGCTGCTTGGGAAGTTAGAGAGGGCTCTGACGATTTGATTGGTTGGCTGAAACATGGTCCAAAAGGCGACCCATAGTGACCCAACGGGAAATGCTGAACCTGCCCTGCTTTCAGCGGGAGGAAAGGAGTCAAACGATCCGGGAGACTGGAAAGTCACAGCGGATTTGTCACTGACGATCTAGACACCCACGCTATGAGGGCCTGGAAGACACACCTTTCCCCAGCGCTGCTGTGAGAAGTCAAGCCGGGAGGGGAGGCCCAGGCGCTGGCAGAGCTCTGCAACTGCTCCTCTGAGGGCCAGACCTCGCAGTGGGCACTGCAGCCACTGAACTGGGCAACCTTAATACAATGGAGGCCACTGGGTCCCAGGATGGCGGAGGCCAAGGGGCGACCGTCAGCCACCCGTGGGCAAGACGGGCCTGGTTACCAAGAGAGAGCAGAGTATTCATCAGAATGGCCTGACCCTTCCCAGACCTGTGGTGTTGGCTAGGCGATCACGGTGTTTCAGAAGTGACGCAGTTAGGGAGCCTACTGGATTCTACTTAATTTGTACAAGCAGAAAAGTTCGAGGTCACGTGAACAAAACGCTAACTGCAATAGTAAAAACAGAGAGTCATGGTCCACAATCAATTCCCTGACTTGAGACAGGTTATAGACCCAGAACCCTCTGGTTTGGGTTTTGGGTTTTTGGGGTTTTTTGTTTGTTTGTTTGTTTGTTTTTTTAATATAGCTGCACCCGAGGCATATGGAAGTTTCTGGGCTAGGGATCAAATCAGAGCTGCAGCTGCAGGTCTATGCCACAGCCACAGCCATACCAGATCCAAGCTGCATCTGTGACCTACACCACAGCTCACAGCAATGCCAGATCCTTAACCCAGTGGGCGAGGCCAGGGATCAAACCCGCAACCTCATAGACACTGGGTCAGGTTCTTAACCCCCTGAGCCACAACAGGAACTCTGGACCCAGGACCCGTTGATTGAAGGGGAGGTCGGTCCCCCTGAGGAAGGACCCTGGTATGCTACCTAAAATTTATGCCATTAATCTTTCCCCCAGCTTTCCTCCAGAGGAATCTACAGCCTTTACCAGAGCAACTGTATTGGCAAGAAAAGATAACCAGACCTGTCAGGGACTACTGGCTCTGAAGTGACACTAATTCCAGGAGACCCAAAACGCGCTGTGATGCCCCCAGTTGGAGTAGAGCCTGATAGAATTCAGGCGATCAATGGCATTTTAGCTCAGGTCCCGCTCCCTGAGGGTCCAGTGGGTCCTCGAACCCATCTTAAAGTTAGTTCCCCAGTTCCAGAATGCATACTTGGGATAAACAGACTCAGCCGCTGGCAGAATCCCTATACGGGTTCCCAGACCTGTGGTGTGAGGGCTCTTAGGGTGGGAAAGGCCAAGTGGAAGCCACTAGAGCTGCCTCTACGTAGGAAACTAGTAAACCACAAGCAAAACTGCATTCCCGGAGGTGTCGCCGAGATGAGGGCCACCACCAAGGACATCAGGGATAAAGGGGTGTGGATTCCCTCCACATTTCTTTTTGAGGTGCCTGATCTGGCCTGTGCAGAAGACGACAGGTGGGTCCTGGAAAGTAACAGTGGATTGTCATATGCTTAACCAGGTGGCGGCTGCAATGGCAGCCACTGTACCAGATGCGGTTTCGTTGCCTGAGCAAAGTAACACGTCTCCTGGCACTTCATACGCAGCTACTGATCTAGCAAATGCCTTTTTCTCCACCCCATTAGGGGTGGCAGTGTTTAGTTTCAGCTGGCAAAGCCAACAACAGACTTTTGCTGGCCTACCCTCAGCAACATACCAAGTCTCCAGCCCTATGTCCTAATTTAGTTCACAGGCGTCCTGATCACCTTTCCCTCCACCAAGACATCCCTCTGGTCCACTGCCTTGATGACACTATTCCAATGTGGACCTACTGAGTAAAAAAGCAGCAACTACTCTAGACTCAGTCACAGTGCCAGCTACACGGAGATACCTGGCAGGGCTGGAGCAAGGTTCTCCGGGAGGCCGTATAGGCTCCAAATCAGTGTCTAATTAACATATGGTCCTGCTCCTCCCAAAGCCAGGATTCGTGGGTGCAGGAGTCGGGGTGAAAATGGGAGTGGCACCACTCGCTCTGACCCCTGGTGACCCACTAGCAAAGTTTTGGCTTCCTGTTCCCATGACCTAGACCTAGGGGTCGTTAGTTCCAGAAGGAGGAATGCTTCCACCAAGAGAGACAGCCGTGATTCCATCAAGCTGGACGTTAACGACGACCACCCGGCCACTTGGGGCGTCTCATGCTTCTGAATCAACAGGCCAAGAGTCGCTGTGCTGGCTGGGGCGACTGCTCCTGAGGCAACTGGAGCACTTCTCCACCACGGAGGTCAAGAAGAGTGTGCGTGCAATCCGGGAGACCCTCAGGCGTCTCTTAGGGTTACTGTGACCTGCGATCAGGGTCCAAGGACAACTACAACAATGGCCCAGACCCTGCAGGAATGTGGGTTTGGTCACCCTACCAAGTGAAGTAAGAGGACCCGCTTAGGTAGGAGAAGAATACAGCATGGGTAGTAGAAGAAGGTAGTTATAAACACCAGCCACATGGTCAGTTAGAGAAAGGAGGAGTATAACTGTCATGGAGCTTTCCTCCCTATTTCGTCATGAATGTGTGTGTATCTCTGTTTTCCTTCCTGTCTGATTTCCTTATCACGCAACCTAAGATGTGCTGACCTTACCTCACAGCATTTCCGTGTGGAGAGTCTCACAGCACAGCGTTTAGGTGAGAGGCCAACCAGAAGAGTCAACAGCGCTCAAGGACTTGACTTCCTCTTCCGGGGGAAGGGGTGAGCACGCGTTCTCAGTTGCACGCAGGACGGGTTAAGCCTTTGCTATTCTTTACCTGGAAATGAGGATGGTTTAAGGAGATATGAATGAGTGTCCAAGTGGCCGGCGGGGGGGTGGGGGGCGGACTTGTGATGGTTAATCTTACGTGTCAACTTGACTGGGCCACAGGGTGCCCAGATACCTGGCTAAAAATTACTTCTGGGTGTGCCTGGGAGCTGTTCTAGAAGAGATTACCGTTTGAATCAGTGGGCTGGGGGAGGCAGAGGCTCTCCCCAGGGAACAGAAAGGTGGGGGAAGGGTGAGTTCACTCTCTGCTTGACTGTGTAACTTGGGACTCTCTGGCCTTTGAACTATACATTGGCTTTCCTGGGTCCCTGTGGCTCTGTTTATCTGGGGAACACTGACTACCACCCCCTCTTTAGCAACATTTGTGGAGAGTTTACCTGGAGGTACAACCAACACAACATAAGAATTAAGAGATGGAAGCAGATTAAGGAGATGGTTCACCAGTGCCTGGGTCCAGCGCACCTGAGGCGTCACGGGCGCTGCCTTTCTAGTGCTACGAATCAATACACTCCTTTTCTTTCTCTTTTCTTTTCTTTTTTTTTTTTTTTTTTGCCTTTTCTAGGGCCACACCCGCGGCATATGGAGCTTCCTAGGCTAGGGGTCTAATCAGAGCTGTAGCCGCCGGCCTACACCACAGCTCATGGCAACACCAGATCCTTAACCCACTGAGCAAGGCCAGGGAGCGAACCCTCAACCTCATGGTTCCTAGTGGGATTCGTTAACCACTGAACCACAACAGGAACTCCTCCTTTTCTTTCTCTTCAGCCACTTTCAGTTGACTTTTTATCACTGCACAGACAAACTGCAATACAAAAAAAACTGAGAACATACTGTTTTGAACCTAGGTATTTCACTTAATGTATCATTATATTTCCACGTTACTAAAAATCATTCTCCAACACTATTTTGTTTTGATATTATCATTTATCAAGACCAAATTAGTGACCAGATAAACTGCTGTTAATTTTATTAATATTAATTTCATTAATTGTTATTAATTAATTTATTATAACAATTTATTGTCAAATTTCTTCTATTATTTTAAAATATTGTGTTATCACAGAATTATATGATTTTATTATTATTATTTTGTTGTGATAGGTAACAGTGAAATGAACATCCTCATAGCTAAATGTGCATATCACGAGTGTTCCCTGAAAATAAATATTAGTGAACAAGTAAAGGGTTATTATTTTATGATTATAACACGTTTATAATTATACAAATTTATTATTATATTATTTCAAAATATTAAAATATACAAAACAGTTGTTACTAATTTATTGTTATTAGCATTATTGTTATTGATTTTTATAGCAATTTTATGATTATATAATTATTTTATTTTAAAATATATAATAAAATTGTGTAATTTATTTTATTATTATGTTATAATTTTGTTATTATATATAATGTTGACATTACTATCCTCACTGCAAAGTGTGCATATCACGATGGTTTCCTGAAAATAAATTCTGAGAACTGGAACTTCTGGGTCAAAAGTCAGGAGGGATATTAAAACTTTTGCTACATACAGTTAAAGTGACCCCTTAAAATGGGATGCCAATTTACTCTCATACCCAAAGCACATGGGAGGGCCTAATTCCCCCTATGCCCACAATGGATAGCATCTTTCTTAAAATCCTGCCAAGTTAATCACATACACACAAAGTGGTATCTCATTTTACTCTGCATTTCTTCTTCTTACTGTTTTTTTTTTTTTTTTTTTGTGGCCTCACACACAGCATGTGGAAGTTCCCAGGCCAGGGATCGAACCCACGCCACAGTGGCAGCTTGCCCCCACAGCGGTGGCAACCCTGGCTCCTTAACCTGCTGCTCCACACAGGAACTTCCTACAGTCTTTACTGAGTGGCCTCCCTTGTACAGATTGTTCATTACTGTCCTAGATTCGGTTTGTTAGCATTTAGGAATCCTGCATCTACATTCTGAAACTGGCTCTTCCGGTATTCTATTTTCTCAGGATTATCAGGCTTTATTCTAGCTTCCTAAAGTAAGAAATACAGGACTTTGAAGATGGGCACGTCTGAGGTGGAGTCTGAGTTCCTTGACCAGATGTGTAACTTTGGGCAATTTAATCTTCCCCACCCTGAAGGGATGCCCATTAGGGAAGAAGCCAATTAAACCTCAGAGGACCCGGAAAGGCTCAGTCCTTGGAGGTTCAAGGTACCACCAAAACTGGAGGCGAAACAGGAGGCTGAAATGAGAAAGGGCTTGGACATGTTTCTCGAGGGACCAGCCCATCCCACCCCGTCGTATTCCCCACCTGCAGGCTGGCACCCTTCCTCGCTGCAAGAGACAGGAGGTTTACATTATGAAGAAGTGACGCTCCAGACTCGGGGTGACCAGGGAGAGGAGTGGGGGGGGGGGTGATGAGCTATGCGGCTGAGCACAGAGAGGTTAAGCAAAACAACACTGAATGCTCGAGACCCCAGCTCTTGGCAACCAGCTCCTAGATTTGCAAGCAGCTCCTACTACAGAGCAGGAGATGGGCCTACACCACAGCAACGCCAGATCCAAGTCACATCTGCAACCTATGCCACAGCTGGCGGCAATGCCAGATCCTTAACCCACTAAGTAAGCTAGGCCAGGGATCTGACCTTCGTCCTCATGGATACTAGTCAGGTTCTTAACCCACTGAGCCACAATGGGAACTCCCATTTTTTTTCTTCTTGGGAGCCAGTGGGACTACAGAGACCATGAGTTCACAATTACTGCCTTCCAAGCTTCCAGTTGTACAGAGAGGGGTGGGGAGGCTCGGTTTAGGAGTGTGTTCTGAGTACTACTGCTTTCTAACAAGTTACCCCAAGGGAACTATACTCAGTGTCTTAAAATAATCTGTAATGGAAAAAAATCCGAAAAAGAATATACATATATTCTGGGAGTTACCACTGAAGCTCAGTGGTAATGAACCCAACTAGTATTCATGAGGACTCAGGTTCGATCCCTGGCCCTGCTCATCAGGTTAAGGATACGGCATTGCCATGAGCTATGGTGTAGGTCGCAGATGCAGCTTGGATCTGGTATGGCTGTGGCTGTAGTGTACGCCAGCAGCTACAGCTCCAATTCGACCCCTATCCTGGGAACTTCCATATGCTGAGGGTATGGCCCTAAAAAGACCAAAACAAAACAAAAAAGAATATAGATATATTCTGCATATACTGAATCACTTTGCTGTATGCTTGAAATTAACACACCATCGCAAACTAACTATACTTCAATTAAAAAAATAAAAAATATACAAAACAACCCAAAACACAAAGGCTTAAAACAAACATTTTATTTTGCTTTCAGATTCTGTGGGTCAGAAACCCAGAAGGGGCCCCCCAGAATGGCCTGCCTCTGCTGCATGACCTCTGGGGCCTTGGCTGGGAAGGCTCCAGGGCTGGAAGGCTGCTAAAGGCTGGATTCACACGGAGGTCCCTTCACTCCTGAGTTTGCTGTTGACTGTTCTGCCGACACCTCCCCTGGGGCTAATGACCATAGCACTTCCATGTGGCCCCTCCCCTTGACCTGGCCTCAGATTTCTTACCTTGCAGCTCAGGGCTCCAAAAACAAATGTTGAACCAACAAGGCAGAAGCTGCAAGCATTTATCCTGACCTGGCCTCAGAATCACATCGTTTCCATCACACTCTATTGATTACAAGTGAGTGACAAACTAGCCCAGGTTCAGGGCGAGGGAAGGACATAAATCCCACCTTTCAAAGGCCAGAGTGTCAAAGAATCTGTGGACATCTTCCAAAACTGCCTCAGGGCATAATCTTAAGGACCTTAACATCCAACGCCAGGGACAAGAATGTTAAGAAATAAACGATTTAAAACTGAAGAGCTAACAAGCTTCTCCCACCTGTTCTTCCAAGCAACTGTGAGCTGCAAAGGGACTCAGATGCCTCCTATAGCAACCGCAGAAAGGAGGAGGGAGGCAGCGAGGAGACAGAATCCCCCCCCCACCCCCGCACCCCTCCCCCATCCCTCTGAGACCACCTTCTCCGCCCCCGCAAGCCCCCAAGAGAGCAAGTCCCAAAACTAGTCCCAAGCCCAGCTTCTTTCAGGTCATTGTCAAAACCAAGAAAATGTCTCTCCCTAAGCTGGGCTTACTTTCAGAACATAAAGGGATGGATACAAGTCAGAGGCTTTTTTCTCTCTAATATCCTCCCCCCCTTTATCATCAAGCTAAATCAGAACTAAGGGATATTCCAACAACAGCCACACAAGTTTTAACCCTCCACTGCTGAGATTCTTTTTTTTTTTTTTTTTTTTTCCGATCCCAAGTATTTTTGATGCCCCTTCTTCCGAAGCTTGCCCTTGGGCTCAGAAGGAACACGCATGCAAATCCGTCAGCAGAAGAGAAACGATAGCAGACGTCCTGTGTGTCTGAGCATCTATCCACTACTCTGTTCTATCACTGGAGACACTGGGGGCAGGTTTCAAGGATGACTCCCTCTTACATGAGCAAAGCTGAATAGGATTTATCCTCAAAGAGCCCAAGTTTTGCAATTCTGCAAATAACAAAGTTCTTCCTTTGCTGCAATTTACCTTTTGGAAGGAGGGTAGAGCTTTGCAGTTATTTGTTTAATATGTACTCTGTCATCTCCATCTTTTTCTCCAGGAAGAAGGAAACAATTGTATGACTAATCTCGGGCCATCTTTGCGCGTATAAAAAGGAATTTAAACTGTGTTCTCTGAGAATCATCAAGTAGGAGGACTTTGATTCCCAGTAACAGAAACCCACTTCAGCCAGCTTAAATTTGTGAAGGAAATCGTATTTTAAGGAACCTGGGGGTACTCACAGAACTCAGGGGCAGAGATCTGGCTAGGCCTCAAAAACAGGCTCGGAAGAGGCTGGAACTGGAGACTCCTGAGCGCTCCCGGGGGAAACCGGAAGTCCTCTTTATCGCGGGAGTCTGCGCTGCAGCCTCAGCCTTGCTTCCAAATTCCTGGGAAAGATCGGCCAGCCTCAGTCAGGTGCTTATCTCTAAAGCAATCAACTACACCCAGGAAAAGGGTGTGAACCTGGCTCCTCTCCTCGTTAACTTGTGGATGGGGGGGGAGTCAAACTCCCAGAAACCTGGGGATGGGAACACAGCAATAGATGAGGGAGTCCTCTGCGTGACTCAGAGCCCCTAAGTCTTGGAGAAATGAAGCTTAGAGAAAGAAAAAGAAAAAACAAAAACAAAACAAAAAAGTGGGGAAAGGACAGATGCTTTCTTGATTTGACCAAATATTCGGGGCACCCCCTTTTTGGGTGAATGAGGCTGGATTGGGTCCTAGGAGCAACAAGCCTCCTGGCTATTTCCTTCTCAATCAACCAGGTGCAGCCCGGGCCCCGGGATTCTGACGTGGTCATCTTCTCTTCGCATAACCATCCCTGGCAAAGCTCATCTAGTCCACTGCCTTCAAATACCATCTATATGTTGACAGAGGGGTCACTCATCTAGGAAGGTGTAAGCCTAGAGGCATGGGGCAGGCGCCACCACATAGGGAAAACCTTCCTGGGACTGGTTCCAGCCATGAGAATCCTAAATAATTCAGATCAATCAGCTTTAGTGCCGTGAGTGAACCAGCTGCAGGTCAGAGTGGGTGAGCAAAGGTAAACAAATGAAGATCCTGCTGCAATGGCCCAGGCAGCCTGGACGCGGATAAAGACGGTGGAGTTGCAGAGACACTAAAGAATTCAAGAGACATTGAACAGATATAATCAGCAGGGCTTGCTGAAAGGGAGGAGGAGTTAAGAGTGACTTCTAGATGCTGCTTTGCATAACTAACATATGAAAATGATTCAGAGAGATTGGGAACACTGGAACAGAATCAGGTTTGGGGCAGATCATGAGTTCAGGTTGAATGTGGTGAGACTGAGGTGCCTTTTAATATCTAAAAGCTGATTCATACCTGGAAGTTGTCTGCAGGGACCCTCGGGGAAGAGGTGGGAGCTGGAGGTGTAAATGCAATCTTTTTTTTTTTTTTTTTTTGGCTTTTTAGGGCCACAGCCTCAGCATATGGAGATTCCCAGGCTAGAGGTCTAATCAGAGCTACAGCTGCTGGCCTACACTACAGCGCAGGGCAACACCGGATCCTTAACCCACTGAGCGAGGCCAAGGATCGAACTCACAACCTCGTGGTTCCTAGTAGGATCCGTTTTCCGCTGCACCACGACGGGAACTCCTGTAAATGTAATCTTGATCCCCATCCCCCTGCAGTGCTCTGAGCCACCAGAATGTCCATTACAATCTCTTGACTGCCCTGCCTAACCCACTGGTCTCCTCCCGCCTACTGACACAGAAACTACAATGAATGTTCCAAAATGTCACGCCGCCATTTACAACCCGGTCCATTAATTTCCTGATAAAATGTCCTAGCCAGGCACACATAAGTGGGTTTTCTTTCTTTCTTTTTCTGCTGTTCAGGGCCCCACCTACAGCCTATGGAGGTTCCCCGGTCAGGGGTCGAATTGGAGCTGCAGCTGCTAGCCTCCACCCCAGCCACAGCCACGCAGGATCCAAGCCACGTCTGCAACCTACACCACAGCTCACGACAACGCAAGATCCATACACCGCTGATTGAGGCCAGGGATCGAACCAGCATCCTCGTGGATACTAGTCGGTTCGTTACCACTGAGTCACGACAGGAACTTCATGGTTTTTCCCTTGCTACCTCGGACTGTGGATACAAGAGATAATAATCTACCTCTCACTGGTATAAACAGGAACAATCACAAAGTCTCTTTTCTTTTTAACTCTCCACTGTCCTTCAGACCTGCTGTTTAACATCTCCCTCTGGATTATATTACAAACTATAGCTTTCTTTTCTTTTATATATTACTCAAATGAATTGATCACGTCTAGCTTTCTTTTCAAATTGTCATCAAAATATACACATACAAAGTACACGTCATGTGTATGTCTAATGAATTTTCACAAGCCTGCATAATTAGCATCTAAGATCCTACAGCTTTTTGTGCCACTTTGTTGGAATACTGATAATTTCGGTTATGAAAAGATCTAATCTACCATCAAGTTTGCATTCTTCACCCAGTGCAAAGCTTATTCCCTTTCTCCCTGCTCAGGATTGACTGAGACTTAGAAACCCCCCCTAAAGGAATGCGTGGAGGAAGTGTTCTGCATCTTTAAATATTTTCTCCTTGTTTTTCCCCTCCTCCCTCTCCCCTGCTTATTATACTGCTTTAGCACCTCCAGAATCAGGATGAGAGAAAGGATGAGAGGCAAAAAAGCAAAGACCAGGCACCCCTCCATGGTCCTCTCCAATCTGCAGGTGGTGGAGCGCGAGTAATCCCAAGAAGTCTTTCACCAAACTCTCCTCTTTCTCCAAACTCTCCTCTTTCTCAGGAAGCAGCTCTTTCTGCGGCTCAAGCAGCATCCACCTGGGAAGGAGAGGTTGGCCTACCCGCACCCGCAGCACATGGAAGTTCCCGGGCTAGGGGTCCAGTCAGAGCTACAGCTGCCGGCCTACAACACAGCCACAGCAACACAGAATCCGAGCCGCCTCTGCAACCTACACCACAGCTCATGGCCATGCCGGATCCTTAACCCACTGAGTGAGGCCAGGGGTCGAACCCAAAACCTCATGGTTCCTAGTCAGATTCGTTTCCACTGCGCCACGATGGGAACTCCTTTTTGCTTGTTTGTTTTGTTTGTTTTTGTCTTGTCTTTTGGTCATTATTTTTTTTTAAGTCCTTATCAGCAAGAGATACATACTAGAATATTTATTTTTAATTTTTTTTTAATTTTTTATTTATTTATTTTTATTTTTTATTTTTTTTTGTCTTTTGTCTTTTGTTGTTGTTGTTGTTGTTGCTATTTCTTGGGCCGCTCCCGCGGCATATGGAGGTTCCCAGGCTAGGGGTCTAATCGGAGCTGTAGCCACCGGTCTACACCAGAGCCACAGCAACTTGGGATCCGAGCCGCGTCTGCAACCTACACCACAGCTCACGGCAACGCCGGATCGTTAACCCACTGAGCAAGGGCAGGGACCGAACCCGCAACCTCATGGTTCCTAGTCGGATTCATTAACCACTGCGCCACAACAGGAACTCCCATACTAGAATATTTAAACGTAGAGTTCCCTTGCGGCACATCTGGTTAAGGATTGAGTGTTGTCACTGCAGCGGGTGGCTGTTCCATCTCTGGCCCAGGAACGTCCACATGCCACAGGTGCAGCCAAAAAAATTGTAAAACTTTAGAAAAGAAATACATATAGTAAATACGGTGTAGAAGGCAAAATAAGAGTGGGATATTGTCCCTTTGTCCACTGCCATGTCCTCAATCGCTACAAGTATCAGGGCATATGGTTCATGGTACCATATGGTACTAAGTTTAAGAAAACTTAGTTGAATGAATAAAGGAAGAAGAGGCCCATTCAACACTGTTACCGCTGTTACTGCCTGTCTCACAAACGGCCACCACACCGACCTTCACGGATGCCTCATCTCCCAGCTCAGCTGTCACTCCTAACTTCTCTGGTATGTAGTTCTGCCCTTGCTTTTTGATGAACCATGTCTGGCTCAGACAGAAAACAAAACAAAACGAAACAAAACAACTCCCAAACCTTCACTCTCTTCACTGGTACCACCTCCTCCCAAAGTTCAATGTGCAGGTTCAGCACAAATTCTGCATCTTCCTTCGCAGCTTTCACTACACACAAAAGCCCATGGTGATCTGGCCTCTGCCTACCCCTCCCAGTGCTCGCTCCTTTGTCTTCTTCCATGAAGTCGGCGTCCCAGCCCACAAACCGCTTACTGCCCCCACAAGCACTTTGTTGTATCAGACTCCTCTGCCTTTGTGTTTTTGTTTGTTTGTTTATTTTTTAGGGCCGCACCTGCAGCATATGGAGGTTCCCAGGCTAGGGGTCGAATTGGAGCTACAGCTGCCAGCCTACACCACAGCCACAGCAACACAGGATCCGAGCCACGTCTGTGACCTACACCACAGCTCACGGCAATGCCGGATCCTTAACCCACTGAGCAAGGCCAGGGATCAAACCCGCAACCTCATGGTTCCTAGTCGGATTCGTTAACCACTGAGCCACAACGGGAACTCCTCCTAGGCCTTAATTAGAATCCTTATGCACTTTATTTTTATTGTCACTGCATCTCGCAGAAGACGATGGGTCATAATAATAGCATCATCATACATTAATCCAGTGTTTACCAGTCACTATTTTAATCACTTTCTATACATTGACCTTTAACCTTCAAAAAAATAGTGTCAGTACTATTGTTTTTGCAATTTTATTTATTTGTTTGTTTATTTATCTAGGTATGTCTTTTTAGGGCTGCACCTGCGGCATACGGAGGTTTCCAGGCTAGGGGTCCAATCAGAGCTGTAGCTGCCAGCCTCATGGATGCTAGTCAGATTCGTTAACCGCAAAGCCAGGATGGGAACTCCTGCAATTCCAGATTCTTAACCTGCTGTGCCACAGTGGGAACTCCTATTTAGATGTTATTTAATGCTTCTCACCATGCTTTTGTAGATATACATTTGCAGTGTTGGAGTTCCCGCCGTGGCTTAGTGGTTAACGAATCCGACTAGGAACCATGAGGCTGCAGGTTCAATCCCTGGCCTTGCTCAGTGGGTTAAAGATCTGGCATTGCCGTGAGCTGTGGTATAGGTCACAGATGCGGCTCGGGTCTGGCATTGCTGTGGATGTGGTGTGGGCCGGCAGCAACAGCTCCGATTCGACCCCTAGCCTGGGAACCTCCATATGCCACGGGAGCAGCCCTAGAAAAGGCAAAAATACCAAAAAAAAAAAAAAAAAAAAAAAAAAAAAAAAAAAAATTCACGGTATTGGTCATTTCATGTAATTTTTAGACCAATTCTCCCCCTACTTTCTTCACTCTCTCTATTACTCTTTATTTCTCCCTTCCTTCCCTCTGCTCTCTCTCCTTCCCTCTGTTTGTTTGCGCATTCATCCTTTCCTTCCGTTTAGTCTTTCATTCTTGTTTCCTTTTTAAATTCAGCCATATAGTACATCTCTTGAATCTTGTAGCCGTTCATGAAGTTTATTAAAACTTAAAACGTGTTCTGTGGATAAATACAATTGGGAAACCTTAAAATAGAGTTAGCCAGAGGTTGCAGCCGAGGACACAGCACCCCTGTGTGAGGAGGCAATATGGGCTGGTCATTAAGAGTACAGACGACAAAAAAAAAAAAAAAAAAAAAGAGTACAGACTACAGGGACTTCTTGCTGTGGCACAGTGGGTTGAGGAGGTTACAGCTACAGCTTGGATTTGATCCCTGGCTGGGTGCAGCCAAAAAAGAAATGAATAAAGAGATTACAGACTACAGATCTAGGCTACTTGTGTTTGCAGTCCTGGCTTCACCTTAGGAAAGTGACCTTAGGAAAGTATGTGACCTTAGGAAAGTTATTTCAACTTTTTCATTTATAGACTTGCAAAAAAAAATAATAAGGATTTCCCGTCTCGGCTCAGTGGAAACAAATCTGACTAGTATCTATGAGGACGCAGGTTAGACCCCTGGGTTAAGGATCTGGAGTTGCGGTGAGCTGTGGTGTAGGCCAGTGGCTACAGCTCCAATTGGACCCCTAACCTGGGAACCTCCATATGCCTCAGGTATGGCCCTAAAAAAAAAAAAAAAAAAAAAAAAAAAAGAGGAAAAAAAGAATCTGGAATTGCTCCAGCCATGGTGTAGGTTGCAGATGCAGCCCAGATTTGACCCCTGGCCTGGGAACCTCCATATGCCATGCGTGTGGCCAAAAAAACAACCAAACAAAAAAAGCACTTCAATAAATGAAGAGGTATACACCACGCTCATAGATCAGAAGACTCAGTATAGTTAAGGTGTCACCTCTCCCCGAATTGATCTATAGATTAATGCAAGACCAATAAAAATACCAGACAGCTATTTTGTAGAAATGGACAGGCTGAGTCTCAACTTTAAATGGAAACACAAAGGGCCTGCAACACCCAAAACAATCCGGAAAAACACAAAGTGGAAGGACTTACAATACTTGACTCTTAAGACTCACTACAGAACCAGCGAACCATAAGGCCAGGCCTCCTCTATTATTACATATTAATATATAAAATGGTAATTTATTATTAGCATTATGATACTGGCATGTGGGTAGAAATATAAATGAATGGAATAGAGTACAGATATAGACACACATAGCGTCAACTGGTCGTGAACAAATGTTTGGAGGTAATTTAGGATAGTCTTTTCAAAAATGATTAGCCCTCTCAACAAACGGTGCTGACATAATTGGAGAGCCATATGCAAAAGAATGAATCTCAACCCTTACCTCATACTACAGAGAAAAATAACTCGAATTATAAACTTCAATACAAGAGTTGACTCTATAATACTTCTAGACAAAAAGCCAGGAGAATTTTCTCCTTGGGTAAATTTTTCTTAGATAAGACAAAACCATGTCAACTCTAAAAGAAAAAAATTTTTAAACCAGACGTCATTAAAATGAGCAACTTCTGAATTCCCGTTGTGGCCAGTGGTTAACGAATCCAACTAGGAACCATGAGGTTTCGGGTTCAATTCCTGGCCTCTCTCAGTGGGTTAAGGATCCGGCGTTACCGTGAGCTGTGGTGTAGGTTGCAGACTTGGCTCGGATCCTGAGTGGCTGTGGCGTAGACCAGTGGCTACTGCTCCAATTAAACCCCTAGCCTGGGAACCTCCATGTGCCGCAGGAGCGGCCCTAGAAAAGGCAAAAAGACAAAAAGACAAAACAAAAACAAACAAACAAACAAAACAAAACAAAATTAGCAACTTCAAAAGACACGGTTACGACAATGAAGAGCCAAGACGTGGACTAGGAGAAAATATGTGTAAAACATATATCTAATAAAACCATATCCAGAATACATAGGAACGTTTACAGCTCCATAATACGAAGACAGACAACCCAATAAAATAAAATAGGCCAAATATTTGAACAGAAATATGACCAAAGGAGATCCAGGAATGGCAAATGAGCACATGAAAGGATGTTCAGCATCATCAGTCACCAGGGAAATGCAAATTAAAACGAGAATGACTCAAACTTAAAAGCCTGTCAATCCCAAATGTTGGTGAGGATAAGAGCACTTGGAACGCTGCTGGTGGGAAAGCGAAATGGTACAACCACTCTGGAAAACAGTTTGACAGCTTCTTGTAAAGTTAAACATATAATTACCATGCGACTCAGCGATTCCACCCCTAGGTGTTTATCCAACAGAAATGAAAACATGTGTCCACACAAAGATTTGAGGATGTATAGTTATAGACGCAGTAAATCATGTTCAAAGGAGACGTATTCGGGAGTTCTTGTCGTGGCTCAGTGGTTAATGAACCCGACTAGGAACCACGAGGATGCGGGTTCGATCCCTGCCCTGGCTCAGTGGGTTAAGGATCTGGTGTTGCCGTGAGCTGTGGTGCAGTTCAAAGATGTAGCTCGGATCCCGCATGGCTGTGGCTGCAGGCTGGTAGCTCCAGCTCCGATTCCCTAGCCCGGGAACCTCCATATGCCTCAGGTGTGGACCTAAAAAGACCAAAAAAAAAAAAAAAAAAAAAGAGAGAGAGAGAGAGAGAATTATTCATAAAGCCCCAAACTAGAAACAATCCAAATGTGCATCAACAGGTAACTGGATAAAAGAATTGTGGTATACTGTGGAACTGCTATACAACTTAAGATTACTCAGCAAAAAAAAAAAAAAGAAAAAAATGAATCGAAGATGTAATAGATACACTTCCGGAGTTCCCTGGTGGTCTAGTGGTTAGGATTCAGCACTTTCACTGCCGTGGCCTGGGTTCAACCCCTGGTTGGGGAACTGAGATTCCACAAGCCACACAGAGCAACCAAAACCAAAAAAAAAAAAAAAAAAAAAAATAGTTATACTTCCTCCTCTACTTCCCACTAAGTATAGCTAAAAACTATGGACATTATATATAAAACAAACATAAGACTGCAAAAGGTAGAGATAAGAAGACTGACCAGCTAGGGACCTTGGGACCCTGGAAACAACATGGCAATGAGTTCCTTGGGTTTTCTTTTTGCCTCGTAAATGAGCCTGGATGCTGGAGAAGCTGCCAAACTGGGAACACCGATAGGCGCCAACAAAATAATCCCCATGAAACCTCTCTGGCCAAAGGAAGAGGAAAGGGGCACACCAGGAAGACAGAAAACACTTAGATGTCATCACTCTATCCCAGCCAAACACCATGGAAAGAACCAGAGTCCTATCACCAGCCCCATCAGCAAATGCTGAATGGGGAGCCTGGACTTCCACTCCCGCCTGATTGTACCGAGGCCCCTCCAGCGGCTCCCCGTGGGGTGGCATCAGAGAAGACTGGGTGGAGACCTAGTGAAAACCCCCACTTGGTACTGATGAGGCCTCCCCCCTGAAACATAGGGGAGACCACATGGGGATCAGAGGCTTCCATCCCCGCCAGGGATAACAAGGTGCTGCCCCCCGCCCCCGCCACCAGAGTCAGAGAAGAAAAGAAATATGCGATTATATGTTTTTTTGCCATGAAAATATGGCATTCTTGGCCATTTGAATATAAGACGGCTGAGAAAGTCAGAGTCAATTTTTTTTTTTCAATTTTTTTTTTGAAAGCCACTCCTTCTGCACATGAAAGTTCCCAGGCTAGGGGCTGATTTGGAGCCATAGCCACTGGCCTACCCCACAGCTACAGCAACACAGGATCTGAACTGCATCTGCGGCCTACACCACAGCTCACAGCAACGCCAGATCCTCAACCCACCGAACGAGGCCAGGGATGGAACCCTCGTCCTCATGGATCCTAGGCAGGTTCTCAACCCACTGAGCCACAATGGGAACACCCAGATCCAACTGTAATACCCAATTATGTACACAAAAACCTTGCTAACATTGACACTTTATATATGTCCTCCAAAGTAATATTTATACATTGTATAGCCTCTTTTTTTTTTTTTTTTTTTTGGCCACACCCACAGCATACAGCAGTGAATCCAAGTCACAGCAGTGATAATACCCGGTCACTAACCACTAGGCCACCAAGGAACTCCCACTGTATACCCTCATATTATCCTCAAAGACTGAGAGGTGAAATCCTTTTGTTTGTTTTGGTTTGGTTTGGTTTGGTTTTTGCTTTGGGGGGCTGCACTCATGGCATATGGAAGTTCCCAGGCTAGGGAACTGAGGCCGATGCCACAGCCACAGCTACAGCCACACCAGATCCGAGCTGTCTCTACAACATACACCGCAGCTCACGGCAACTCTGGATTCCTCACCCACTGAGTGAGGCCGGGGATTGAACCAACCCGCGTCTTCGTAGATATTCCCCTGAACCACAATGGGAACTCCTGAGAAGTGAAATCATAGTGGCCCATTTATGTTGCAATTACTTTACTAACCATGTAGAGGCATTTCCCACTTGAAACTAGAAAGTAACCACATTTGCACAAATATAATGAAGGGGAAATGATTCTCCAATCTAAGGGTTTCTTGATATAATCCACTCGGATTACGAGCCAGAGACTGAGATCCAGTCACTGGCTACAACAGTCACCTTAATGTACAAAAGTACAGAGTCATCACCAAATAACCCCAGAGAGAACCCGCCCCCCAATTTAAAATTTTTCGAACAAATTTCAAAGTACTGATGACAAAATCTCTGTACTGTCTTCCCAATTTTGCAGGAAAGCTAAAACTATTCTAAAATTAAAAGTTTATCTTTCAAAAAGAACTTATTCAGAGTTCCTGTTGTGGCGAAGCAGCAACAAATCCGACTGGTATCCATGAGGAGGCGGGTTCCATCCCCGGCCTCACTCAGTGGGTTAAGGATCTGGTGTCGCCATGAGCTGTGGTGTAGGTCGCAGACACAGCTCAGATCCTGCGTTGCTCTGCCTGTGGCGTAGGCTGGCAGCTGTAGCTCCGATTCGACCCCTAGCCTGGGAATCTCCACATGCCACAAGTGCAGCCCTAAAAAAAAAATAATAATAATAAATACAATAAAAAGAACTATTCCTACATAAAAATAAATCCCTGTATTTTTTAAAACATACTGCCAACACTGCAGCCTGAGCAGGAGTTGTGACATTTCTGGAACATGAATCGGTGAAACCGTCATGATGTCACCAGCTTAATGTGCCAATTTTTGATGTTAGGTGGAGACCACAGCTGCTCACGGGTTAATGCTTGAGCGTGGATTTGGGGAAGGGAGATTCAGAAAACCACACTTAAAGTATGTCTCCCAAAATATATTGGTTCCCTGTTGCAGCTGCGCACAAAAGTGCTTCCAGATGCCAGGAACTATGGAAAAGATAAATATTACTATAAAATTAACATAAACTAGTCGGCCAGTGGACAGGTGCTCTCTACCTAGTGATGGAAAGACCTGGAATGTTGTCCATGAACAAATACAAATGGAGTGGGAGAGGCCAATTCAAGGTGAACTACCTTTAAAGTCCCTCCTTGGAGTTCCCGTTGTGGCTCAGAAGGTTAGGAACCCAACCTCATGTGTATCCATGAGGATGAGGGTTCGATCCCTGGCCTCGCTCACTGGGTTAAGGGTCCAGCGTTGCTGTGAACTACAGCATAGGCTGCAGACGTGGCTCGGATCTGGCGTTGCTATGGCTGTGGGGCAGGCCGGTAGCTGCAGCTCCAACTAGACCCCTAGCTCAGGACCTTCCATATGCCTCGGGTAAGGCCCTAAAAAAACAAAAAACAAAGTCCCTCCTCTAGGAGAGCTGGCGGACAGTACTGTCCGGCCATCCCTTCTAAGCTTAGCAAGTCGGCACCAGGACAAAACCTGACCTTCCAGCAAAAAACAAAACAAAACAAACAAAAAAAAAAACACAAAACACAAAAACCACAGTAACAACAACCAAAAAACCCCACCACAGCTGTCTAGGAAAAAACAGATTTCTACTTCTGATTATATATAAGGGGAAAAAAATTTAAATATATTGAGTCAAAGTGAAAATATAAGCCAATCACTAGACAAAGAGCCTTCCCAGACCCAGAGACTTTTTTTTTTTCTTTTTTTTGGCTGCACCTGTGGTATGTGGAGGTTCCCGAGCCAAGGATCAAACCTGCACCACAGCAGTGACCCAAGCAATAGCAGTGACAATGCCAGGTCCTTAACCACTAGGCTACCAGGGTGCTCTCAGCACTGGTTGAACTAATTAGTTTAATCAATTAGTCTATTAAACTAATTGAGTCACCCAGAGGTTCAAGAAATCTGAAAAAAGCCAGGAGAGACCAGGCTCCTGCCCCTGAAAGGAGGTCTCAGCTGTTAAGAAAAGAGTACTGTTTGGGAGTTTCCGCTATGGCTCAATGGAATGGGCGGTGTCTACAGATCCAGGTCAAAGGTTCGATCCCCTGCCCAGCACAGTGGGGTAAAGGATCTGGCATTGCCGAATGCTGTGATGTAGGTTGCAACCTCAGCTCAGATCTGACCCCTGGCCGGGGAACTCCATATGCTTCAGGATGGTCAAAAGAAACAGAGGAGTTCCGTTGTGGCTCAGCAGTTAATGAACCCGACTAGTATCCATCCATGGCCTCACTCAGTGGGTTAAGGATCCAGTGTTAACTTAGATCTGTGAGCTACACTGTGATCTGTGGTGTAGGTCACAAATGAAGCTCTGATCCAACAATGCTGTGGCTGTGGTGTGGGCCAGCAGCTACAGCTCCAATTCAACCCCTAGCCTGGGAACCTCCATATGTCTCAGGTGCAGCCCTAAAAAGAAAACAAAAAACAAAAAAGAGTGCCATTTGGAAAAGGACCCTAGGGAGATAGTGAGAAATCCACATCCAAACTCACTCACACAGATCCTGGGCTGCCTGGGGAGAACGCCATTCACAGGCTGGCACATTGTTTTAAGTTACTATCTCTTGGATCCAAACCTGGGGTACCCAGACTACAGGCTGTGTCACTGCCACACCTCTTCATTATTCAGGATTCTTTGTATACATGTAACAGAAAGTCGATTCAAAGTGGCTTTCAGAAAAAGACAGAGTTCCCTTGCGGCGCAGTGGGTTAAGGACCCTGCATTGTCACCACAGCTGCTTGGATCACTGCTGTGGCGTGGGTTTGATCTGTGGCCTGGGAATTTCCAGAGTCAAAAAAAAAAAAAAAGAAAAGAAAAAAGAAAAAGACATTTATTGGCTCTGATCATTTGAGAAGTCAGGAGCAGTCCGACTTCAGATATGGCTGGATCAAGGGTTTCAAACCATATCATCAGGACTGACTCTCTCTGGGACACTGCCATGCTTTTCTCTACATCAGCTTTATTCTCTATTAGGTTTTCTCCAAGGAGAAGCCACTGCAGTCAACAGACCTATCATCTACAAGCTTGGGAGTCGAGGAGGAAACACAAAGACTTCACACCTCCATTTGCATCCAAGTCCCTGGGGCTCCAATGAGCATCCCATGCATCCACCCCTTAACCAATCACTGACACTCTCACTGATTGGGATTCCCCAGGTTGTTGATCAGTAGACAAGGATCAAAATCATTGGGCAACTTGAGATTCACCAGCAACAACAGTTAAAACACACACACACACACACACACACACACACACACACACACACACACACGCCAGGAATCTCTGGTGGACGGAGCAGGCTCTCAAAGTGTGTTCTCCTCAAGACAGTACTAAGTACTAACACATTACACTTAAAAAGCTTCCCTGAGGAGTCTGCAGTTATTATGAGTTAACATATGTAAAAAGCACTTAGAATAATATCTGGCCCAAAGGAAAGATGATAGAACTGGTACCCATCATCACGGAAGAAGGATCCTGGAGGCGTAGTCGTCGTGAAGCAGTGGAAACGAATCTGACTAGGAACCATGAGGTTGCGGGTTCGATCCCTGGCTTCCCTCAGTGGGTTAAGGATCTGGCGTTGCCGTGAGCTGTGGTGTAGACCAGCAGCTGTAGCTCTGATTAGACCCCTAGCCTGGGAACCTCCATATGCTGTGGGTGCGGCCCTAAAAAAAGCCAAAAAAAAAGGATCCTAGAGAAGGAAAACTAACACATCCGAATAGGCAGGGTGGAGGTAAGGAAGAGCCTAATCTAGATATTGAAGGAGTGTAACCTAATTTTGTAACAAACTGGTAAAGCAGGATATATGGGTTACACTACTTTTTGTTTCTTTGATCCAGAGTTTGAGAAGCACAAGACTGTCTTAAAATATCTTCTTGGGAGTTGCAGTGGTGGCGCAGCAGTAACGAACCCAACTAGGATCCATGAGGACCAGGGTTTGATCCTTGGCCTCATTCAGTGGGTTAAGGATCCGGTATTGCTGTGAGCTGTTGGTGTGTAGGTCGCAGATGTGGCTCTGATTTGACCCCTAGCCTGGGAACCGCCATATGCCACAGGCATGGCCCTAAAAAGCAAAAAAAAAAAAAAAAAAGGAATATATGTAGATGGCCAACATTAAGCCTTAGAACTGACCTTGTCTTTATTTAAAATGTTGATATTTTGGAGTTCCTGTGGCGCATCAGAAACTGACAAGGAACTATGAGGTTGCCGGTTTGATCCCTGGCCTCGCTCAATGGGTTAAGGAGCTGGACTTGCAGTGAGCTGTAGTATAAGCTGCAGACACGGCTCGGATCTGCCATTGCTGTGGCCGTGGTGTAGGCCATCAGCTGTAGCTCCAATTCAACCCCTGGCCTGGGACCCTCCATATGCCTCGGGGTGCATCCCTGAAAATAAAAATAAAAATAAATATAATGAAATGTTGATATTTTGTAGTTGTGAATTATTTTTTTGCATTCACTCTATTTATTTCACTCTATTTAATATTGCATTAAAATATTATTTACCCTGATTATCTGATTTTGGAGGGCACCTTAACCATTGCACCCAAGGGAAATGCCTTTGTCGCCTTACCCTAGTTCCTGCCCTGGCTACTGGCCTTTCAAACCTTCAGTACAAATCGGATACAAGGAATAGCCTTGGGTCAGTGACCAGTTTTAAATATGGTTCAGTACAGGGTGGAGCAAAATCATAGGCAATAGACAAGAAATGAAAATTATCTGGAAATCAATGTGATTTTAAAAAAATGAACACTGTAGGATTATAAGATGAACATTTGAACAAAGAGTTTGGGATGGTTTGGGGGTGCTGGCAGGGATCCTAGAGAAGAGGTGAAATTCCTGTACCCCCGGGACCCTCTGACGGACCCCATGACTCAATGGTCCCTTAACCTATGTCTCCTCACGATGGAGTGAGAAACCCAAGATGCTGCGGTCCTGGCCTTGCAGTTCAGTGCCGAAAAGAGAGGCCAGGATCTGGATATTAGATCCTTGAAGAACAAAGACGAGCAGTGGGCCCTGGGGGGAGGCCCGGGACCAACCTCTCAGCCCCTTTAAGGAAATGTTGAGAAGAGCCAGCTTCAGAACAGGTAGGTCCAAGGAGTTTTGAGATGTCAATCGCATCAAAACAGAGTCTAGGCAGCCTTTCTCGATGCCACAGTTACTTAAAATGCTAATTGATGACATATAAGAATGGGTCCATACCTGCTCTACCACCGACTCTGGGAAGAGAAGAATGAGGGAGGCGCTGCCATCAGCCCTGCCAGACGGAGCCTCAGGAAAACGCCCTGCATGATTCCAACCCCTTCTTTTTCTTGTGTCAGCAACCAAGCTCAGAGTACCTCTACGGAATCACACCCGAGTCAGGTGTCTCTACCTTTTTGCCATAATTGCCCCCTTACAAAGCCTTGAAGTCACCTTTTTCCCTAATTGCGTTCTGCCCCCCAGCCCATGAGAGTTTAATCTCTTCACGCATCTGTTCAGGTATGTGGCCCTCTGAAGGGCCCCACACCAAGGTAACAGCTTCGATGTTGTGCCTCCTGCCCCTCCCGACTCCCCACACCTGTGCCGTGAGCATGCGGGACCTGCCGCCAGCTGCTCCACACTTTTTCTGGATTTTATCTCCTCCCTCGAGGTCTTCCCCCAACCTCTTCCTCTCACTGTCCCCACCGGCCAGCCACCACCCTCTCTCTGTTCCCCTCCCAGCCTTGCTTCTTGAGGGCACGCTCCACTCCGACCTGCACCCTGCCTTCTCCTCTCTCCTGAACCTGTTCTCCATGATATCACAAAAGGAAAAAAAAAAAAAAGGCAAATAAGGGAGTTCCTGTTACGGCTCAGTAATATCCACGAAGACGAAGGTTCGATCCCTGGCCTTGCTCAGTGGGTTAAGGATCCGGCGTTGCCGTGAGCTGTGGTGTAGGTCACAGACACGGCTCAGATCTGGCATTGCTGTGGCTCTGGTGTAGGCCACCAGCTCTAGCTCCAATTCAACCCCTAGCCTGGGAACCTCCATGTGCCACGGGTACAGCCCTTTAAAAAAAAGAGAGAGAGAGGGAGAAAGAGCCAGCATCCCTCCTCGCACTTACTTTCCCACCCAGAAATCCCGTGTAAAAGAAATTCTACTGGCACTTGCCTAGGAGTTAGCAAAAGCGAAGGCTATGTTTCACTACAGCTCTTTCCATGCAGCTGAAGATTCCCAAGAATCATGAACATGGAGTGACACTGGTGCACCCAGTCCTTAGTGGGCCTAACTTAAAACTCCCTTGGAACAACAGGACTTGTCTCCACCAACTCTCTACAATCCTGTGGACGGGGTCCAGCCTCTCCAGGGCATAAGCAGCAACGTTTAATTAGCATCAGCATTATAAGCATCCGTGAGAAACCCCTGACTTACCCAGGCCAAGAACGATTCAGTCAGTGGCTTCTCTGCTCAGGCTTCCTCTGCCTGAAAAGACAGACACTCAGCTTTGTCAGTTGTTTTTGTTTGTTAAGTTTTGGGGTTTGGGGAGGGGAGGTTTTGTTTTTGTTTTTGTTTTTTTTAAGGCCCACACCTGTGGCACACGGAGGTCAAATAGGAGCTGCAGCCACTGGTCTACACCACAGCCCCAGCAACGCTGGATCCGAGCCTCATCTACGACCTACACCACAGCTCACAGCAACAACGCACCGCACCACAGCCCAGTGATCGAGGCCAGGGATTGAACCAGCATCCTCATGGATACTGGTTGGGTTTGTTACCGCTAAGCTACAACAGGAACTCTGTGTTTCTGTTTGTTTTATTTTGTTCTTGTTTTTTGAGGTTGTTGTTTTTTGTTTTTTTTTTTTAATTTGGTGGTCTTTTAGTCTTTGTACCTTTTCTTGGACTCTAACCCATAGAAATAAAACCACCTAGTACATAAGGATATAAATACCAACAGGCCCTTTGCAGCACTCATCATATGTCAAAAAAAACTAACATCATATTTCAAAAGGCTGGAAGAATCGTCAGCAGAGAAATGGTTAAAACCACTGTGGAGCACCATGCACCTGTTAAAAGAACGAGTCCACTCAGACACAGAGAACAGACCCGTGGTTGCCAAGGGGCAGGGATGGGTTAGGAGCTTGGGAAGAGCAGATGCGAATGGTTGTATACAGGATGGATCAACCAAAAGGTCTGACTGTACAGCACAGGGAACGATATTCAGCATCCTCTGCTAAAGCATAATGGGAAAAGAATGTGAAAAAGAATGGATAGGAGTTCCCTTGTGGTTCAGTGGGTTAAGGATCTGGCACTGTCAGTGCAATGGCTCTGGGTACTGAAGTAGTACAGGTTCATTCCTGGCTCGGGAACTTTTGCACGCCATGGATGTGGAAAAAGAGAGTGTGTGTGTGTGTGTGTGTGTGTGTCTACACGTGTGTTTGTGTATGTGTGTGTGTGTGTGTCTATATATACACATAACCGAGTCACTTTGCTGTACAGTAGGAATGAATACATTGTAGATCAAATACGCTTCAACGATTTTTTTAAAAACAATGAGTCTAATGTATAAGAAGTGAAACTGCAAAGATTTCCAAGAGATATACCCCTTATGTGAGAAACGCTAGCCACAAGAAACGTACATAGTGTGGCACAGACTTTTTTTTTTTTTTTAGGGGCACACCCACAGCATATGGAGGTTCCCAGGTTAGGGATCCAATTGGAGCTGTAGCCATCGGCCTACACCAGAGCCACAGCAACGCCAGATCGGAGCCGCATTTGTGACCTACACCACAGCTCATAGCAACACCGGATCCTTAACCTGCTGAGTGAGGCCAGGGAATTGAACCCACAACCTCATGGTTCCTACTCGGATTCGTTTCCACTGCACCACAATGGGAACTTCGGATTTTTTTTTTTTTTTTTTTTGGCCCGCCTGCAGCATACAGAAATTCCTGGGCCAGGGATCGAACCTTAGCCACAGCAGCAACCTGAGCCACAGCAGTGACAGGGCTGGACCCTTAACCTGCTGAGCCACAAGAGAACTCCTGGCACAGATTCTTTAAACAAAACCCAGCCACCCCTAGAAGCGTGTGCAGGATTGAAGATGATTCCAGAAACCCACAGAAACTTGAACAGATTCTCTAGGTCCAACTTGGGCACATCTGCCAGGAAGGGGGGGAGGGGAAGGGGATGAAGAGAGGGACAGGCAGCGGGGGAGCAAGAACCTGCCAGCTTTCTTCCCTCTGAAAGGACACAGCTCCCTGAGAGCAAACCCTCTTTGCCTCTTCTCTAAGCCTTGAGGGTCCCCTCTCCGGCACCCTTTTGAGGTCCCCCACAAGGCTCTCCCTTCCCCAGCACACTGTCCCCATGTCCCACTGCCACCCCAGGACCCCCTTGGTATGCAGACTTGGTAGATGAGGACGAGCTGGGAAAACATACCCAAAGGGCCCAAGACACCACCCAGAAGAAAAGCAGTTGAGACTTGAATTCATCTTCCGCATTGTCTGACATCAAGCTGTCTCCGAAAGCTCCAGACGGCTCTAACAGAGACCCACCGGCAGGAACGAGCCCCAAAGATCCCCAAAGGGAACCCTCTGTGAGCAAAATCAAATGACCAGGCTCAACACCAAGGCCTAAAGGTTTACGGGGCTGAGGCTGCACATGGCCCTGACCCAGGTCCCTTGCGCCACCGTCACACTTGGGGCCTTGCCCAAGCCTGTGCAAACTAAGGTGGGGAAGCCCAAGTGTGTGTCACTGTTGTGGCCTGTGCAGTGGTCCCTGCAGCACCAGGAAAGGACCCATCAGATGGTGCGGGAACAGTGTTTCCTGGTTCCACCACTGAACAAGAACAGAAGACAGTGGAGTTCCCTGGTGGCCTGGTAGTTCAGGATCCCGCATGGTCACCGCTGGGGCTCAGGTTACATGCCTTGGGTATGGCCAGAAATAAATAAATAAATAAAACCAGAAGCCAGTAACAGCACACGGAGAGGGACATGCTGGGCTTCCTGCGAATACAGTGGGTGGGCCCTTAGGTCACCAAACAGAAAAACCCCATGATGTAATATCTGTCCTGAAGTCAGAGGCTATGTTTAGTTGAAAGTTACACAGTTTATAATGCTGTGTTTGTATGTCTAATTTGTCCTCAAGGAACAAACACGAACTTCTACAGCCCAAATGTGGGCTCCGAATACTCACATGGTGGCAACCGGGGAGGGACCCTCCAGCCGACCAAAGTTGGAGCCACACGGCACAGGAGAGAAAGGGGTGAATTATTCTTGTGTTTAGAAGAACGCTTTAACAAGGGTGGCTGGCTCTGAGAGGCGAGGTCCGTTCCCCTCACCCACACCCCCTGGGGAATAATCCAGTGGGAGAAGCTTTGATCAAGAAGTTAAATTGTTCTGCAAAGAGAAGTCCTGGGAACGTGGGAGGGAGAAGAGTGCCCTGGGCGGCTGCAAAGGGGGTCTAGCTTTGGTGCACACGTGGGCTCCCCTACTGCAAAGGGCCCAGCAAAACCAAGCATGCGGTCTTCCCTGTGGCATCCATGAGAACAAAATGGCAACTGTAAGGACTAATAAATACTTCAAAATAAGACACTTAATTTTCTCTGTTGAAAATAAGAAACTTCCTCCTCCCCACCCCATCTTTCTTAGAGCATTATTTTTTTTTCTTTTCTTTTCCAGGGCCTCCCCCGCAGCATATGGAGGTTCCCAGGCTAGGGATCTAATCGGAGCTACAGCTGCCGGCCTATGCCACAGCCATAGCAACATGGGATCCGAAATGTATCTGTGACCTACACCACAGCTCACGGCAACGCCAGATCCTTAACCCACTGAGTGAGGCCAGGGATCGAACCCACAACCTCATGGTTTCTAGTTGGATTCGTTAACCACTGAGCCACGACAAGAACTCCTAGAGCAGTAATTTTAATATAAGCTCTTCTGTCTCTTTGAAAGGTATGTCAATTCTTCTTTTTTCTTTTTTTCGCCTTTTAGGGCCGCACCTACTGCATATATAAGTTCCCAGGCTAGGGGTCGAATCAGAGCTATAGCTCCGGGCCTACGCCACAGCCACAGCAACGTGGGCTCCAAGCTGTGTCTGCAACCTACACCACAGCTCACAGCAACACCGAATGCTTAGCCCACCGAGTGAGGCCAGGGATCGAACCCTCATCCTCATGGTTACCAGTCAGGCTTGTTACTGCTGAGCTGTGACTGGAATCAATCTTTTTAGAAGCTAAGCCAGCCTCTTGCAGCGTTATGACCCAGGACCGTCTCTGCCAAGGCCCTGGGAGGCACCTCTTTGAAATGGAAGCATCGGAAGAGAGGGCACCCCTATCTCCCAGCTTCTGTGGGAGGGTAGGACCCTAACTGAGCCAGGAGGTGGGCTCCTGGCTCCAAGATGCAAAACTACCCCCTGTCATAAACATGCAGGAACTTTGCTTTTCCTATGACTAAGCCTGTTAATAACCCAAGGACTACCAACTACCAGGTAAAGTTGGGATGTGTGTGACAAGAGGGGGTGTCAGGCCTCTTACTTGAGGACTAATTAATGTTTATCTTGGGAACCTGTGTGTGATGGCTCTATCTGCTTGGTTCTATAAATGGGTGGGGTTATTTTACAATCTCTCAGCGGATGGCCCGTGACTCAGGTCACGTTCTGGAAATGCTCATTCAACTGTGAAACTGTCTTCTTTCCTCTGCTACCTTTGCGGAAAGCTTTTCCCAGGTTGGGAAATTTTGTTTTTAATTATAGCCCCCAAACAGAATGCTTCTGCTTATGCAAAAACAAGTGGGAGGGTCTTGAGAAGAAAGACCCCTAAATGGAGGCTGAGACCTGGACATGGAAAAACAGTATGGGGTAGGGAAATGCAAAGGGATTTCTAGAAGGAATGAGCTCTAAGGGTTTTATTTATTTTTTCCCCACGTTTTAGGGCCACGCCTTGTAGCATATGGACGTTCCGGGGATAGGGGTGGAACTGGAGCTATAGCTGCCGGCCTACGCCACAGCCACAATGCCAGATCCGAGCGGCGTCTGCAACCTACAACACAGCTCGTGGCAACGCCAGACCCTTAACCCACTGAGTGTGGCCAGGGATCAAACCTGCATTCTCATGGATACTAGTTGGGTTCACTTCCGCTGAGCCACAGTGGGAACTCCCTCTAAGTGCTTTAAACATGAACTTATTTGACATAGGTAATAGCTTGGATTATAGCTTATTGGATTATTTTTTTTGTCTTGTTTTTAGGGCTGCACCCTCAGCATATGGAAGTTCCCAGGCTAAGGGTGCAATTGGAGCCGCATCTGCCACCTACACCACAGCTCATGGCAACACCGGATCCTTAACCCACTGAGCAAAGCTAGGGATCAAACCCACATCCTCATGGATACTAGTTGGGTTCATTATCGCTGAGCCACAATGGGAACTCCAACAGTTCTTAATTATTCATCCCCACCCCCACCCTGTCTCTGCTCTGTGGCCCTGAAGTCCTCTCCAGTGGGCAGAAAAGGTGCCATGAAACAGCAGAGAAGCAGGTGGAAATATGACTGGTTTAGAGAGTAGGTATGAAGCAAACTCTTTTCTAAGCAAAAGGGTATGGAAAGGCCAGATTCAGCTACTACCTGAGATGGGAATGAGAGCCATTCTACTTGGCTATTCTGGTGACTCCCAGAACTAGAGGAAATGGGGGGCCAGCAAACGGCAGACACCAGCCCTGAACACTGAGGAGGTGGCCAGGAGTGGGCCCAGAAGATAAAGGGGAGGAGCAGAGTTCCTGCTGTGGCACAACGGGATCTGCAGTCTCTGGAGTGCTGGGACACAGGTTCGATCCCTGGCCCCGCAGTGGGCTAAGGATCCAGCATTGCTGCAACTGCAGCATAGTTCACAACTGCAGCTCAGATCTGATCCCTAGCAGGGCAGCCAAAAAAGGGCACCCAGCAAGGATCGTTTGCCTCCATAAGCTTTGGAGGATGGAACGTAGGACTGGAATTCCTCTTACCCCCACCAGTAACTAACATGTCAGGTCATTTTTGAGGGTCTGGCTGAAGAAAGCAGATTTTCCTTGCTCCAGCCTAGCCCAGGCCACCAGTCACATCCTCTATGAGCCAAATATTTATATGACTTGGGCCCAGAATACCTAGATAGGGTCATGCAAGAGACTTCGTGGGTGAGTGGCAAAGCCTGAGCCCTGAATCATCCTTCTCATGTTTACAAAGTCCCTAACCAGCACTGGCTCCACTGCTGCTCCCTGGTTTCCTGCCCTGAGGGCCACGGAGGACCAGGAAATAGCTGGGGGGAGCAGGATGAAGACAAGAGGAAAGAGAAAAGAAGTAGAAGTTCGTGACTAATACCAACTTTATATCGATTTTTTAGGAGAAAGTTGAATTCCAGTGAGGGAAGCAGGCACCAGGGTCGGTGAAGCCAGAATAAAAAATTAACCTGGAACAGAAAGAAGAGGAAGGAGTTCCCGTTGTGGCTCAGTGGTTAACAAATCCGACTAGGAACTGTGAAGCTGCAGGTTCGATCCCTGGCCTTGCTCAGTGGGTTAAGGATCCGGCATTGCCGTGTAGGTGGCAGATTAGGCTCAGATCTCATGTTGCTGCGGCTGTGGTGTAGGCCGGCAGCTACAGCTCTGATTAGACCCCTAGCCTGGGAACTTCCATATGCTGCAGGTGTGGCCCTAGAAAAGATTAAAAAAAAAAGAAAGAAAGAGAGAGAGAGAAGGAGGGAAGAAGGGAGGAAGGGAAGAGGCTGCATTCACCTGGAGGGGGAGAAAGGCCATGGGAGTCGCCCACGGATGCTGGGTCCCTAAGTGACTCCATCCTGAGCCCTAACACCTGAGTCCCTAACATTCTCTGCACCCGCTCTGAAGGCTGGAAAAAAGAAGGCTTTCACTGTCCTGCCTCAGAGGCCTCCCTCAGCCTCTGACGGGCATCTGGTCCTAACCCCACCCTCTCTGAAACGAGGTCAGGAGAAGGGAGGGAGAAGTCTTTGAGCTGTTACTTTTCCAGGTTCTAGGCGGCCTGGGGGGCCTCTGACCACTTACTGAAAGACTGGGCTCGAAGGAGGTAGGAATCAGGAACTGAAGCCTTACTGGGCCGCACTGGGTCTAAGAGCCAGACATTCCCAGGGCCCAGCACAACCTCCCTGGGGTCGGTCCAGTTTTCCCCAGGTCCCAACCCAGAAAAACTTAGACTTTCCCCTCCGTTTGGAAGACTGACTCACCCCCTCTTCCTCCCAGCTCTCCAAAAGGCCCAGAGCCCTCGGGAAGTGTCCTCCTCGGGGCTCCCTCCTCCCCCGAGGCTTCTGGCCTCAGGCCTCCCAGGCGGTTCCAGAGAGACACCGGCGCATCCATCCTCTCGGCCTCACCCGGGCTGAGGCCCCTTTACCTTCTCGCAGCTCCGCTCCGGCCGGCCGGCCGGGAGGCGCGGCCCTTCCGCACAGCCCGCGGGGCCGCTGCAGGTTTGGGCTAGTCCGGGGCGGGGTCTGGGAGCGCCTGAAAGTGGGGACGAGGGCGGGGACGCGGACCCAGCCTTAAAGGCCCGGACCGGCCCTAAGGCGCCTCGACAGCCGCCGGCCGCCCGGGGCGGCCCCGAGAAGCGCGCACCGCGCGGGTCCCCTCGCCCGAGCCGCCATGGGCCGCTACCGCATCCGCGTGGCCACCGGAGACTCGATCTTCGCCGGGTCGCTCAACAGCGTGCAGCTGGGGCTGGTCGGGGCGCGCGGGGAGACGGAGCTGGAGCTGCAGCTGCGGCCGGCGCGGGGCCAGGTCAGCGGGCGGCGCGGGGCCAGACCCCCCCCCTCCCCGGCCGGGACGCGGGGGGCTGGCGAGGGGCGGGGTCCGGGGGCCAAACGGCAGCAGGACCTTGCCAGGCGTTGGGACGGCGGCGGCGCCCGGGCCAGGAGAGGATGGGGGTGGGGGGCACGGCCCGGGCTGGGAGCGACCTGCTTCTCCCTTCGCGACGGCCCTCCTCGCAGCCTCCAACTCCTCCTCCTCCAAATGACCCTAGTGTCAATACAGGATGACGGGTCAAACGGGAAGCTCCCGAGAGCGCGCGGGCGCGGGAGAGCTCAGTTAAAGGACCCACGGAGGGGAGGATGCTCAGACCTCACGTCTCTGCGGGCCGCGCGCCGGGCTCCCTCTTCCTCCCGGTGCGACGGGGCGGCTGAGACCCACCGCGCGGGTGTCAGGAACAGGGAAGGACGGAGGCTGTCTTTGGAGGTCTTGACAACGGAGGCTCCACCAAGAGCCCTCTCCTCTCCCGTCCCCATCGCACGTCTGGCCCCCAACCCCCACCCTGGCAAAAACGCCCCCCCCCCGCCCCCTCCAGGACCCTGCTATTGAGTCTCCGGATTCTGGTCCCACAGGAGGAGGAGTTCGAGCTTGACGCTCCCAAGGACTTGGGGCCGCTGCAGTTCGTCAAGCTGCGCAAACACCACTCCCTGGTGGACGACGCGTGGTTCTGCGACCGCATCACGGTGCAGGGCCCTGGAGCCGGCGAGGAGGTCGCCTTCCCCTGCTACCGCTGGGTGCAGGGGGACGGCGTACTGTGCCTGCCCGAGGGCACCGGTGAGGGGCAGGGTCGGGAGACGGGGCGCAGGCCCTGGGGAAGGGAGGAGGGGTGAGGTCTGAGAAAGATCAAAGGGGCTTGAAAAAAGGTGGGTGTTCACCAGGTTAAATGCGGAGAAGACAGGAAATGGGAAAAAGTTATAAAGTGCCAAATTTATACACAGAATAAAAAGGCTGCATGTGGGGCCGGAATGGGACACTTTGTGTAGGTCCCACCCTCCAAGAAGGTGAGGACAAGCAGGGGGCTTGCAGCAAGGCTGGAAAACATATGAGCTGGGGGGAGGGGGGGTGAGCTCCATAGGGGGTCTGGGAGAGTTAGGGCAGGACAGGTAAGGGTGGCATACGGACTAGGGATGGGAGCGACCCCCCCAGAGGAGACAGCAAAGGGAAACAATAAACGGTCTGACATGGAGGAGTTCCTGTCGTGGCTCAGTGGTTAACGAACCCGACTAGGACCCATGAGGACGTGGGTTCGATCCCTGGCCTCACTCAGCGGGTTAAAGATGTGGCGTTGCCATGAGCTGTGGTGTGGTTTACAGATGCGCCTCGGATCTGGCGTTGCTGTGGCTGTGGCGTAGGCCGGTGGCTGCAGCTCCGATTGGACCCCTGGCCTGGGAACCTCCATATGCTGCGGGTACGGCCCTAACAAGGACAAAACAAAACCAAAAAAACAATCTGACTTGGAGAGCTGGTTTGGTTGGAGACTGTGAGGGGCAGGAGCCCGCCAACGGCGGGTGCGGATGAACGGGAGGACAGCAAATACAGAATTTGTTACCGCGGGAAATGAGGAGAGCTGGTGGCGGAGGCAAATGAACTCTACCACTTTGAGCCGGGTGAGCACAGTACAGACAAGAGCACGAACAAGTTGATCATATACACTTTGCAGCTAAATCTCAGCAAAGGGAAGTCAGGGAACAAAGCAAATACAGCTCTTCCTCAAAGCCTCTTGTGGGCGGGTGAGGTGTGGCAGGTGGGGGCTCAAGACACGTGAAATGAACCAAAGCAAAATACAGGAGCAAATAAGTGTGGGTACATGGGTGATGGAGATTTTATCACCTTAATTAGGGGGATTTTTTCCAACCATAAATATCGATGACATTGGATCAGGGAGGGAAAAGAGGAGTTAAGAGACCAGGAAGGGTGTATAACCCCGGAGATCGGAGATCGCTGTCTCAAGGCAAGAGAGGAGCGCCGAGGCTAGGGAAAGCCAGAGGGCAAAGCTGGCAAAGATTAATGTGTCTGGGGAACCGATGGAGCGAGGCAAGGCCAGAGGTGAAAGCAACAGAGCGTGACTGACCACAAGGCCTGTGACCACGGGAAGGAAGAGGAGGACAAGGAGGGGAGTGCCCAGGACCTCACAAACTGTGGCCAATCGTCTTGATGTCTCCCCAGCCCGCCTGGCAGGAGACAATGCACTGGACGTGTTCCAGAAGCATCGAGAAAAGGAACTGAAAGAAAGACGTCAGATATACTGGTAACCACCAACATGCAGGGCCTCTCAGCTGTTCCCCCCCACACACCACCCTCCCTGACCCGGCCCCCATCACTGACCTGGACAGTCTCCCTGAAGCCTTGTCCCCATGTCCTAGCTGGGCCACCTGGAAGGAAGGGTTACCCCAGACAATAGCTGCAGGCTGTGAGGATGACCTGCCTCCTAACGTGAGATTCCATGAGGAGAAGAGGAGAGACTTTGAGTGGACACTGAAGGCAGGGTGAGGACAAGCCTGGGGCTCAGAGTGGGAAAAGGGCTGGGAGACCCACGTGGTGGTACATGGGGAGGGGCTGAGGGACCAGCGAGTGAGTTCGTGCCTCCCCACCTCCTAGGGCTCTGGAGATGGTCCTCAAGCGTGTCTACACCCTCCTGAGCTCCTGGAACCACCTGGAGGATTTTGATAACATCTTCTGGGGCCAGAAGAGCACCCTGGCTGGTCAGTCGCCCCCCAGGTCTCTATAACCCTTGATGGCCCCTTCTGATAACCCGCCCGTCACACTCCACAGTCCCTTGCGATCACCCCCCCGATGAGAACATATCACCCACAGGCCCCGCGATGAAAAGGCAGGGGCTAGACATGGGGAGGTCACGTGCCTGGATCGCTGGGGAAGGGCCTGGAGGAGGAATATCCCGACCGTGTAAACATGCTCCCTACACGCCACCCCGACCCCACAGAGCAGGTTCGCCAGCACTGGCAGGAGGATGAACTCTTTGGCTACCAGTTCCTCAATGGCGCCAACCCCATGCTGTTGAGACGCTGCACCTCTCTGCCCTCCCGGCTCGTGCTGTCCTCGGGGATGGAGGCGCTACGGGCCCAGCTGGAAAAAGAACTCGAGGTACCCTCCGCCCTGTGCTGTTCTCTCCTTGGCGGCGCAGCCAGAGCAGTGAGGGGAGGGCCCAAGGATGGGGGCAGGGGAGGGAGGCTGTGCCAACCTGCCGCCTCTCGGTCCAGACTCCAGGGCTGGGAAAACCCAGAGAAGAGGAGGTCTGTAGGGGACACCAGGAGGAGCTCCCAGCGTGCAGGGGCAACGGGATGGATTCCCGGGGCACAGAAGGGGCCAGAGATGTGAGCGGGGACAATGACCTTCCCTGGCTGACATCGGCACTCTGGACACGCGTGTTCCCGGGCAGGGAGAAAGGTGGGGAGACCTGCAGGGGTTGCCTGGGTGTGGAAGAGCAGAGCGGCACGGGAGGAGGACAAGCGAGGCGGGATGGGAGCACAGTGTGAGCGCTGGATGCGGCGGCGTGCGGGCAGGGGAGCCGCTGTGGGTTACCTGGCAGAGGTGAGTTTCGGACAGGGAGTGAAAAAGGGTTTGCTGAGCTGGCCACAACCAGACACAGGGAGCAGATCAAAGGGACAGTGGGGAAGGGGCCTGGCCAGCCCCACAGGGGACAGCTTGCACAGCGGCCCGAGCAGGCCCGGTTCTGAGATCAGACTCACTGCTACAATCCCTGCACGGGGCGTCTGCCCTCACTAGGCTGTTTCTTCCCTTCAAATGAGAGGACTCGGGCCGGGGGCTCAGGTTCCACCGCTAGGTCTCTGCGACGGGCAGAGGGTGGTGGCAAGAAGCAAGATAAATGTCTTTGAATGTCTGCCCCCTCCGCCCCGGCTCTCTGGGGGTTGACTTTGAACCCTAACGATGGACTGCCTTCCTCCTTTCCCCAGAATGGCTCCCTGTTCAAGGCCGATTTCACCCTCCTGGATGGAATTCCGGCCAACGTGATCCGCGGAGAGCAGCAGTACCTGGCTGCCCCCCTCGTCATGCTGAAGATGGAGCCCAGCGGGAAGCTGCTACCCATGGTTATCCAGGTGAGGCGCCCTGGGCCCCTCCCAATGCTGGCTTTCTCTTGCCCTCGACCTCTGCTCCCCAGGACCCAGCCCACTGGGCCTGGCTCCCCAGCTCCCTCCTCAGGCAGCGTGGCCCGTCCTCATGTCCCTGTGCTTGCAGCTCGGTGTCTCCTGACTCACCCAACTGGAAGTACTCGTTCCCGAGTCATAATGGCCTTCTGGAGTCTTGTCCTAGAGCCAGTGGGTCTCAAACTTTTGGGGGCCTCAGACTCACCTAGAGGGCTTGTTAAAACACGGCTCGCTGCGTCCCCCCACCACTTCTGGGTCCGTAGGTCCGGGGTGGGGAACTGGGAACTTGCATGCCTAACAAGTTCCAAAGCGATGCTGGTGCCGCGAGTCTGGAGAAGCACTATTTGATCTCTCGGTCCCTCTGACCCGCATGACCCATCCGTCTCCTGCCCCGCTGTCCTCAATAGTTAGGTAAGGAGCATGGTCAATTATCGCACAGCCCCAGCTCCCTCTTCGGATCCCCAGCGTCATTCAGGCCCCAGCACGATTCTGCCAAACCACTGTCTCCCCACTGCAGTCCCTGCTTCTCACTCCCCCGGGGTAAACCGGAGCGGCACGGTGCTCGCACGGCGCCACAGCTGGTGAGAGGCAGGGTGGCAAGGTCCTTGCTCCTCCTCCTAGATCACCACCTCCTGGACGGCAGGCACAGCGCTTACTCATCCCTGCTCCCCCAGGCGTGCTGACCGTCATGCCACACATAAAGTGACACGATGTGTGAGTTCAGCAAAGGCTTCGTTTCTTTTTCCCAGATCCAGCCTCCCAGCCACAGCTGTCCCACGCCACCCCTGTTCCTACCCTCCGATCCTCCCCTTGCCTGGCTCCTGGCCAAGTGCTGGGTCCGAAATTCCGATTTCCAGCTGCACCAGCTCCAGTATCATCTGCTGAACACCCACCTGCTGGCTGAGGTCATTGCCGTGGCCACCATGAGGTGTCTCCCAGGGCTGCACCCTGTCTTCAAGGTACATCCTCTACTTTTCAGGTCCCACGTGGACCCCAGGGAAAGGAAACAGCCCAAGAGCAAATGATACTGCAGCAGCAACAAATACCTAGATTACTGTGGGGTAAGGAGAAGGACTGTGGGCCAGGAGGAGCTGCGGCCTCTCGGCTCTGGGGTAGCGCAGACAAGATGCAGAGCAGCGTGGTGAGCAGAATCTTGGGTTTTCCTAACGTCGTGGTGCTCCTGCACCATCACCTTCTGCTCGGCCTCTATCCACACGTAAAATCCCCCTTTATGAGTTCAGCCCTCTCCCCCTCTAGTTCCACGCCCATGGCAACGTCCTGGCAAAGCGGAGTTGTTACCACTACCCACGGGAGAGCCAAGCCAGCACATGTCCCAGAAGTCGCCTGCAGGCTCTGGGTTCAGGCTGCTGGGCTCTGAATCCTGAATCCCAGCCTCGGTACTGAGCAGATGTGAGTTGTATCCTCACGGCTAGATGGGGACACAGGCGCCCCAGTGTGGGGTTGTCAAAAGGAGCAAATGACTTCACAGTGTGACAGAAGCGAAAAGCTACAAAAAGCATTGGTTCTTAATGATTATTACTAGTATGAGCGGTTAGGCCTCAGGTGCCTTTTCACACAGACCGTGGCCTTGCCAGGACACTGAGCATCTCTCATGAGCTTTCTGAAAAGCGTGGGTCCAGTGTGAGCTGCTTTGACCTCTGACACCAGAGGTATCTCTGGCTCATTCCCTGTGTCCAGCAACAACTCAGATAAATGCCACCACTGCCTGAAACCTGGACATGAACTGGGTGAAAAGCAAGACAAAACAGTCTGAGATAAAAAGAAATGCACGTGAGGATTAGATGGCCCTTTTTTGGCTGTGTCCATGGCATGTGGAAGTTCCCAGACACGGGATCGAAGTTGAGCCACTGCAGTGAGCAACACCGATGCAGTGATAATGCCAGACCCTTAACCAGCTGTACCTCAAGGAACTCCTAGATGGCCTTTTTTAATAGCTAAGGAAAAGCTATTTTTAAAAAAAGACTATTTAAAAACGGAGGAGGGGGAGTTTCCTGGTGGCTCAGTGAGTTAAGGATCCAGTGTTGTCGATGCTATGGCTCTGGTTACAGCTGTGATGAGGGTTCAATCACTGGCCCAGGACCTTCTGCATGCTGTGGGCTAGGCAAAAAAAAAAAAATAATAAATAAAAAAAGAGGGGCCTAACTGGGGATGGGGGGCAATTTGACAACAGCCCCTCTGCTACTTAAGCAGGTGGCTCAGGATGTCTCCTCTAAATTTCACTAAAGGTACACATCCCCCAAACACCCAACAATGAAGCAACCAGGGGGATGGGGGTGTGGCTTTAATAGCCAGTAGAGAGGCTGATTTAAGCTGGATGATATCTTTGTTTTTTTTGTTTTGTTTTGTTTTGTTTTTTGTCTTTTCTGGGGCCGCTCCCGTGGCATATGGAGGTTCCCAGGCTAGGGGTCGAATCGGAGCTATAGCCGCCGGCCTATGCCAGAGCCACAGCAACGCAGGATCCAAGCCGAGTTTGCGACCTACACCACAGCTCACGGCAATGCCGGATCCTTAACCCACTGAGCGAGGCCGCAGGAATTGAACCCGCAACCTCATGGTTCCTAGTTGGATTCGTTTACCACTGCGCCACGACGGGAACTCCCATAAGCTATGATGATGTAAATGACAGAAGCACAAAAGCAAATCAAAAGAGGCTGATTCTCAAAGGCCACCTACACTCCAGGCAGAAATCCCAAAGATAAGTGATAACAGTTTCTACTCAAGGACGTCTGTGTACTACACACTCTTCACACGCCACGCCACTCGCAGGAGCATCACCGCAGCCTCCTGGGGCAAATGACCCACTGTTGACAGAGGAGGTGCTACAAAGGAGATGAGACAGACCACCACTTAGAGGGTCGGTACCTTGGACAAGTGTCAGAGTGAGCGCTCAAGCCTAGATGGAAACTCAGGCCAGTCTGGCTCCGGGGCCTGACTCACCGAAGTGTAAAGAGCATGAGAGCGAGCGATCAGACATGCAGACCAGCCTGTCAAGGAAGGAAAAGAGCAAGAGGAGCGAAGGCAATGTTTCTGCAGCACCAGGATGCGGGTTCAATCCCTGGCCCGGCACCGTGGGTTAAAGGATCCTGCATCACCGCAGCTGTGGCGTAGGTCACACCTGTGGCTCAGATCCTGTCCCTGGCCTGGAGCGCCACAGGCTGAGGAGAGAAGGCCACCGTGCTGCCTACAAGGAAGGACCCCAGCCTGTCCCCCATAAACCCTCCCCTCTAATCTCCCCCGTCCCAGCTCCTGATCCCACACGTCCGCTACACTATGGAAATCAACACGCGGGCCCGGACCCAGCTCATCTCGGATGGAGGTATATTCGATAAGGTAAAGAGGGGATGGGGCGTGGCGCTGGCCAGCCAGTGATCTCCTGCCACTGTCAAGATCCCGGACCCTTAAACCTGTGAGCCTGTCCCTTTATATCCGTGTCTCTAAGGTGAAGCCCCCACATCGGAACCCCTTAGGTACTGTGCTGGCTTCTTCCTCAAGGCCTCGCATCTCTCTTGTCCCAGGCAGTGGGCACCGGTGGAGGGGGCCACTTGCACTTGCTCCGCCGGGCGATGGCTCAGCTGACCTACCGCTCCCTCTGTCCCCCTCACGATCTGGCTGACCGCGGCCTGCTGGGAACCCCAGGGGCTCACTATGCCCACGATGCTTTGCAGCTCTGGGAGATCACTGCCCGGTGGGTGCGAGCGGGAGCCGAGAACTGGAGGGGCGGGGGGAGGCAAGCCAGTGGGGCTCTGGCCTGAGGTCAGCATGGGGCAGAAGGAACATGAACATAAGGTCCCACAGGGGAGTTCCCGTCATGGCTCAGTGGTTAATGAATCCGACTAGAAACCGTGAGGTTGCAGGTTCGATCCCTGGCCTCGCTCAGTGGGTTAAGGATCCAGCATTGCCGTGAGCTCTGGTGTAGGCTGCAGGCACAGCTCGGATCCCGAGTTGCTGTACCTGTGGTGTAGGCCGGCAGCTACGGCTCTGATTCGACCCCTAGCCTGGGAACCTCCGCGGAAGTGGCCCAAGAAATGGCAAAAAGACAAAAAAAAAGGTCCCACAGGAGGAGCAGAAGACTCGATCCTGGGGTGAGATGAGGAAGGTGGGGAGACAGCGGGTCGGGTCTGAGGAGGAGGACACTGGGATGGGGCTGGAGAGCCGAAATCTAGTCCCAATGGATGAAGAGACTGAGGGAACTGGAGGACCCAGTTTTTGTTAGTAAAAAGAGTTATCAACCATGTATAGGGTATTCCAGAACCAAAGACCCCTATTTCCTTCCTTTCTAAAGGAGTGTTTATTTTTTTGACCTTTTTAGGGCCACATCCGCGGCACATGGAGGTTCCCAGGCTAGGGGCTGAATCAAACGCCAGATCCAAGCCATGTCTGCGACCTACACCACAGCTCAAGGCAACGACGGATCCTTAGCCCACTGAGCGAGGCCAGGGATGGAACCTGCATCCTCATGGGTACTAGTTAGATGCGTTTCCACTGCGCCATGACGGGAACTCCCTCAACTAGTGTTTAGAAAGAGCTAAGGGATGTGCCAGAGGGCGAGTCTTGTCAGCTGTGTCCTCAGGCACAGTGAGCGTCGGGCTGGCCAGAGACCAAGGCAAAGTGCGGAGGTCAGAGGCCAGAGCCCTCTCCTCTCAGGAAGCTCACCTGCTTGATCCTGGGGGCAGGTACGTGGAGGGGATTGTCCAGCTCTTCTACCACGGGGACGATGTCGTCAAAGAGGACCCTGAGCTGCAGGCCTGGTGTCGGGAGATCACTGAGGTGGGGCTGTGCCAGGCCCAGGACCGAGGTAAGACCCCTCCCCAGAGACAGGAGCTCCTTGGACCCTCTGCCCAGAGCCCCTTCCTAGCCCTGCCTGTCGGGGGTCAGGGCGGCAACGCTTCACCGCGTTCCCGTCTCCAGGCACACCTCCTAAGACTCAGGACGAGTCGAGAGAGCCCTCCTCGGAGACCCTGGCCATCCACCTTCCACCCTGACCGCCTAACCTGCCATAGCACGGGGCCCAACAGGGCCAGAACTTCAGCCAGCGAGGGATCTGCCCGGGCGGGTGATCTCCTCGCCCGGCTGTCCAGTCCTGCCTGAGGATATAGACGGGAAGAGAGGGCCACTAAGTGCTGTGCGCATGCCGTCTGTTTCCCCTCTCCGGCCCGCTACTGTCCAGCACACACACAGGAAGTCCGGGCACAGGGCACACCGACCACAGGGCAAGGTCCTTGCCAGGTGCCAACTCAGTCAGTGCTCCAGGTGCTCTGGCGTAACCCTGAATGCCGGGCCCTGGCCCCTGGGGCTCCCATTTCTTTGGCCACTGCGGCCTTGCCCCCCCGGGGCCCCAATGCTGCTAGGACCAGCCACTCCCTTTACCACCCCCTGCAACAAACAGCCTTTCTCCAGCTCGCCCTGAGCTCATCCTCCTCCAACACACGTGGGCCGGCCTGGACGGCCCCACGTTGCCCTCCAGTCCCCGCCCGTCACACTTCACACCAACACCTCTGCCCCTGTGTGGGACACCTACGAATGTTTACTGGGGAGCCGCTGCGGCCAGCCCCTGGGGACTCAGTGAGCAGTAAATCAGCACTCCCACTCCGGAGGGAGCGGCCCCCTGGGGAATCTGTGGCCGCCCCTGCCCCCCACTTCCAGGAGCACACTGTCTCTACTTGTCTCGTGAGTCCTGGGGGCCCCACGTGCTCCCAGAAGCCCCTCCCTCCTCTCCGAGGCCAGCTTCTCCCCAACCAGGATCCAACCTTGACAGTAAAAACAAACACCTGCCACCTGCGTGTTAGCCTGACCCTCCTCCAGTGCCTCGCAGCCAGCCTCCCTCCCCTCCCCCGCGGTTCTCACAGCACACCTTTGCCTCATTTTCCCCAACAGACTTTTTAGAGAAAACTGTGTGAACATTTTAAAAAGTCTGAGATTAGCCGTCAGGAACTCCGGTTCAAGGTCAGCCTCTGCCTTTGCCCAGCTGTGCGATCCTAACAAGTGGTTTAGCATCTCTGGTCTTGGATTTCTTTTTCTTTTCTTTTTTTTGGCCACCCTGAGGCATATGGAGGTCCCCGGCCAGGGATCAGATCCGAGTCACAGATGTGAGTGACGCTGCAGCTGCCGCAGCGCTAAATCCTATAACACGCTATGCCGGGCTGGGGATCTAATCGGCGTCCTGGCTGCCGTAGAGACGCCACCAATCCCAGTGGACCACAGTAGGAACTCCTGACTTTTGTTTAATCTATAAAAAGGCAGTGATTATATCTGTTTCACCTCCCTAACAGGGTTGCTGGGTCTCTGAGCCCCCAACTTCAACTGTAAACCAAGTGACCAGACATAATCCATTATGGAAAGCCTCTCTTGGCTGTGACATTATGAATCTAGGACCTCTCTCCTCCTTCACATTATACCTCAGACATCTGTTAATTCCCTGCTTGGATTAGGCGGAAGTATCCCTAAATTCCTTTTTTTTTTTTTTTAAAAAAAAAGATTTTTATTTTTTCCTTTATAGTTGGTTATACTCACCCCTGAATTCTCAACCACTTTTTGACAGAGGATATTTAATCACTCTGACTTTTTCAGCCCCCAACCCTGCTATAGTAACAGTTATTATGTATGGAGCTTGTGTCCCATATCAGGGGATTATCTCATTTATAGAGTAGGTATCACCCACCTATATATATACATATACATATATATACACACACACATATACGTACATATGTATACACACACATATACATATATATGTATACACACTCATATACGTATATATGTATACACACACATATACGTATATATATATACATATACGTATATATGTATACATATATACATATATACATTTTTTTGTTTTGTTTTGTCTTTTTGCCATTTCTTGGGCCGCTTCTGCAGCATATGGAGGTTGCCAGGCTAGAGGTCGAATCAGAGCTGTAGCCGCCAGCCTATTCCAGAGCCAGAGCAACACCAGATCTGAGCCCCATCTGCGACCTACACCACAGCTCAGGGCAACGCTGGATCCTTAACCCACTGAGCAAGGGCAGGGATCGAACCCGCAACCTCATGGTTCTTAGTCGGATTCGTTAACCACGGAGCCACGACGGGAACTCTGACCCACCCATTTTATAGGTGGAGAAGTCGAGGTTCAGAGAGGTGAAGTAATTGGCCTAAGGTACTCCAAATATATTGCTTGAGCCTGAATTGAAACCCATGTCTGATGCAAATATATTTGAATCAATGAACAACTAAACATCCATCAACGCCAAAATGTAGACCTTCCAAGATACTGGCCTTTATTTCTCTCCTCTCAGGCTGCAGCCTCGAAATCCTATTCTTTCCTGCCCAGGTTTCCCTGTGTCCCTCCAGTCCCAGAACCAACTCTGCCATTTCCTTACCATGTGCGTCTTCACGTGCACCGCTCAGCACGGGGCCATCAACCAGGGCCAGGTATGGACAGCTGAAAGCCCAGGTCCCCGAAGGCAAGTGTCTGGACCTTGGGAGGCCTAAGGGAGAGGTGGGGGTTCAAACACTAAGTAGCAGGATCCTAGGGGTGCAGTTTCTTCCCCCAGCTGGACTGGTACGCCTGGGTCCCTAATGCCCCCTGCACGATGCGGATGCCCCCACCCACCACCAAGGAAGACGTGACAATGGCCACAGTGATGGGCTCGCTACCTGATGTCCGACAGGCCTGTCTTCAAATGGCCATCACATGGCATCTGGGTCGCCGCCAGCCAGACATGGTAAGAGAGGACGCTGGGGAAAGGGAAACGACAGTTGGAAGGGAAACATCAGGGTGACAGGCTAGGCTCCAGGCCTGTCTGCCTTCCGACCTGAAGCTGACTGACCCTTTGTTCCTTCATAGGTGCCTCTGGGGCATCACAAAGAAATGTATTTCTCAAGCCCCAAGGCCAAGGCTGTACTAAACCAATTCCAAAGAGATTTGGAAAACTTGGAAAAGGCTATTACAGCCCGCAATGAGCAACTTAACCTGCCCTATGAATACCTGAGGCCCAGCCTCATAGAGAACAGCGTTACCATCTGAGCTCGAAGGCACCTCCAGCAGGAAGATTGCAGATCAGCTCTGGGACCGACACTTGCACCTTGAGTTTCAAGGTTTCTTACAACTCTGCTGCTGCAGCTCCATTTCCTCCCCCAATGAAACACCCTACATCTGTATCCCACGAGCTCAGGAGGCAGGTGGCAAAGCTTTTCTGTAAAGGTCCTGATAATATTATAGGCTTTGCAGGCCACACAGTCAGTGTTGAAACCACTCAGCTCTCCTGTTGTAGCACAAAAGCAGCCACCGGCAAGATGTAAATGAATGTGACCCATGTTCCAATAAAACTTTATTTATGGACAGTGAAATAGGAACTGCCTGTGTCATAAAACATCCTTCTTCTTTTGGTTTAGTAAACCATCTTAAAATGCAGAAAAACAGGAGTACCCGTCGTGGCGCAGCGGAAACAAATCCGACTAGGAACCATGAGGTTGCGGGTTCGATCCCTGCCCTTGCTCAGTGGGTTAAGGATCCAGCATTGCTGTGAGCTGTGGTGTAGGTCACAGACATGGCTCGGATCTGACATTGCCGTGGCTCTGGCATAGGCTGGCAGCAATAGCTCCCATTAGACCCCTAGCCTGAGAACCTCCATATGCTGCGGGTGCAGCCCTAAATGGACAAAATACAAAAATAAACATAAAAATAAATAAAATAAAATGCAGAAAAACAAAAACCTGTGCCTTTGCTAAATGGAAGCACAGGCTGCAGGCTGGATTTGGCCCTCAAGGGCGGTATCTGCCCAAGGGTGACCTGCAGGAGCCTGAGGAATTGACTGTACTTGCAAAACATCCAGAGAATGCTGGGCGGCTGGGTTGGAGACAGGGAAGGTTTCTTGGAGAAGCTCAACCAATTCTCCTTTCCCAGGAGCTTGACTTCATGCTTGGTGACCAGCTCAAAAATTCCTGACTCTTCTTTTTTTTTTTTTTTTTTTTTTGCCTTTTTTGCCATTTCTTGGGCCGCTCTCGCAGCATATGGAGGTTCCCAGGCTAGGGGTCTAATCGGAGCTGTAGCCGCCATCCTACGCCAGAGCCACAGCAACGCAGGATCCGAGCCACGTCTGCAACCTACACCACAGCTCTCGGCAACGCCGGATCCTTAACCCACTGAGTGAGGCCAGGGATCGAACCCGCAACCTCATGGTTCCTAGTCGGATTTGTTAACCACTGCGCCATGACGGGAACTCCTCCTGACTCTTCTTTGGCAGCTTTCCTTCCTCCCCTTCATCTCCTATTCACACACCTACCCCCAAAGTCCCTGAACGAGAATGGTGCTCCCAAGGCAGAATAAAAACCTTCACCGCACAAGGGCTTCCCCCCATACAGTCTCAAACAAAAGAGACACAATTCACGTCTGAAGGTCATTTCCCAGCCTCTGCAGTACCCCAGGGCCTCTATTTTTCCCACGTTGCAAGTTCTCTGTCATGACCCTTCTAAGAACAATATGCACAAAATACATGGAAAAATAACACAAATGTATGCTAACCACTGACAGTGTTTGGCTCTGGGGTCTTGGGATCAAAATGACCCCTCTCAATTATGCTAAGATCACCGTCCTGACTAGAATGCATATGACAAGCTCAGCGCAAAACTGTGTTCTTCAAACACCACTATTGCCCTGAATAATATTACGGATCATCGTCTTTCACCAGCAAAGTATACAAACTTATCCTTTGGAGAATATGATCTATTCATAGTTTCAAAATCTTGTGCCCTGCCTTGCTCAAAGGATTTATGATCCGTTTTCTTAGTTTACGGCAGGGAAGCAAAGCGACATTTTTGTGGACTTACTCCTTGCTCCAGCACATCTGGCAGGACCACTCACCTTAACAACTTGTTCACTGAGTCTGCTTTCCCTGGACTTTTCCTAACGCCCGTATTTTTCCTGGACTTGGCATCCAAAACGCTTCAGTAGTCCATGCTTGGTAACAAAACGCTACCTAAGTATTTCCAGCGCCAAGAACCCTCAGCAATCTTAAGGCGCTCTTGCCACAGCAAGTAGGCTTGGGCTTGGGAGGGGGCTCCTGCCTCCTTTTCCTGGGTCAGGACGTCTATTTTAAAAGGTAGGGATGCGTAGAGAGGAGATACAGAGGTTCTCCCTCCGTTTAAATCTCTGTCTCTACTTACCACGCCCCCTTCAGGATACCACCCGTGACTATGGTATCTGAAAGAAAAATCAGATAACTTCAGTCCTCTGCCCCTAAGAGCCCATCGCCAAGGTCACCCGGGTCTCCGGCAGAGCTTAAACTCTTTCCCGAGGCCGAGCTACGGCTTCCTCCTCTTCATTTGCTGTGCCAGCTTTGGTCACGTGACACACTAGTCCCTCCCATTCATCCTGGAGAGGCGGGGGGGACGCCAAGAAGACGGGGGCCTTTACTCCAGCCTACTCTCACTTCAGCTACGTAGGGGTCAACAGAGGATTCCTAAAGGGCTGCTACGGTTCCAGACACACCGTCTGTTCCCGCCAAAGTCCGGGGGGATCCGGAAGCGCCAACATTCTCCGCTTGGCGCCCCCCACACACACCCAAGATGGTTGGATCCTGAGGCCCCGCCCCCTCAGCCGCCCTACCTGCTCTCGGTCCTCTGCGGCGCGAGCCCCCAAGTCCTGCTCGCTTTCCCCCAGCTCATCGGCCTCCTCCTGCCGCCTTTCTACCTGGCCCACCTCTAGGCGATCCCCGACTCCCTTCTTCATGGCGTCGCTTCTGTGCTGTGGGCCCAAGCTGGCCGCCTGCGGCATCGTCCTTAGCGCCTGGGGAGTGATCATGTTGGTGAGGGGACTGCCCGGCGAGAACCGGAGAGAGGGCCTGAGGGGCCCTGTTGCTGGAGGGCTGGAGGCTAGGAGACTTCAGGCCTTGGAAAGCAGCAGGCAGGCTGGAGGGGGTGGTTGATTAGCCGCTGGAGAACGAGAAAGAACTGAATTGAAAAATGGAGAACTGGGAGGGGGGAAAGGGGCGAGGGGAGCTGGAGCTTGGAATGGGAGCCGGGGATGGTACATTTGGAGACCCCTCAGGGTAAGAAGAAGAGCTGGGTTCTTGAGAGATCCTTGAGCTGAATGGAGGGCATTGGGAAAGGGAGCGCTTGGTCCCGAGAGGGGTAGCTGGGCCTTGTTTCTCGCCCCACTTGAGGAAGAAATATGGAGAAGTGCCGATTCCCCTTGACCTCCTCCGCGCTGTCCCATGATAATGACGCCTCCAGAGAGAGGGATAATCTGGGTCCCTCACTCTTCCTGCCCTTGCCCCAGCCAAGTCTTCTTTATGTCACACTCACACCCTATTCCGGGTGACTGGAGCCCAAATCCGGCAACAACCATCCCTAATCCCAGGTCGTTTTGGTAATTCCCAAACCCAGATGTTGTGGCAACATTCAAAGTGGGAGGAGTTTAGGCGGTGACCCGTCAGGTACCTGAGGTTCAACAAGCTACCCTTTTCCTTTTTTCAGATAATGCTCGGAATCTTTTTCAATGTCCACTCTGCTGTGCTCATTGAAGACGTTCCTTTCACGGAGAAAGATTTTGAGTAAGTGGAGAGGCGGCAGCGGAAATGGTCAGAATTATGGGTGGGGAAACTGCAGAAAGTGGGATGCTTGGGGCCAGGAGGCCAGGGAACTGGGTGCGGAGAGTTGCTCTCTTTGGCACACAGGAGCAGTTTTGGGTCAGACCTCAGCGACCATCCTAAACCCACCACTTTGGGGCGGCTTCTTTAGTTAGGCATTTTATTTTTCTGGGCCTCCGTCCACCTCTGCAAAGTGGACACTATACTAGAACTCACCCCATAGGGTTATGAAGATTGAAAAAGATAACACACGTAAAATCTTTTAGAACGGTACCTGGCACATAGTGCTCAGTAAATGTTGGCTGCTCTTAATGTTTCTGACATTTCTCTACCTAATCCCACCCCTAGGAATGGCCCCCAGGACATATACAAGCTCTACGAGCAAGTCAGCTACAACTGTTTCATCGCTGCGGGCCTTTACCTTCTCCTCGGAGGCTTCTCTTTCTGCCAAGTTCGGCTCAATAAGCGCAAGGAATATATGGTGCGCTAGAGCACCACTGCGTTTCCCCGCTCCAGCCCCCTCTTCTATTTAAAGACCACCCGGTCAACCCCGCCCCGCCCCGCCCATTCTGGAGCCCTCTGCGGACTGGGTTTCCCTGGCTAGAGATGGAATCCCTTGTTCACCAACCTCGGGAGACTGCCCCCAGTGGAGGGAGGCTAGGGCTGGCCGTCCCCTATCCCTCTGGCCCTCTTGCCATGTCCGGTTCCACAATAAAAGAGAAACTGCTCTCTGAAGCCTCCTGTGTATGCTTGGGCTGGGGGGCGGGCACCGGGGCGGGAGATCTGCCTCCAAATAGGGAGTCCGACCCCTCGACGGAAGTGGAATGCAGCAGAGCCGGAAGTGAGGCGGTGTCTTCCACTTTCCTTCCCTGCGCGCGCGGAGGCGACCTAAGTAACCGTGGCTAGGGAGGCGAAGAGCGGCCGAGCTGGAGCCAATCAGCTGCGGGAAGGGGCGGGACTTCCTGCGCGGAGGCCGGAGCCGTTCGGTCTCCCCGCTCTCCGTGGTCCCGGCTCTGGGCTAGCGGCGGCGGCTGCGTCTCCGTGAGGAGGCGCGCGGGGCCATGACGTCAGCGTCCACAAAGGTTCGACCTCCCTCGCGGACAGCGCTCCCTGGCGGCCACGGGAGGGCGGGCTCTCAGTTGGCTCCCGGCTCTTCCGTCCGGGGCGGGGGGCGGGGGGCGGGGGTGGGGTGGCGGGCGGGAGTCCAGCCTGGGGTGGGGTTAGGGGCTCCGGGCGGGACGGCGCGGGGGTGTGCGCCGGCCCCCCGTAATGCTGCCCCGCCCCCAGGTCGGAGAGATCTTCTCCGCGGCGGGCGCCGCCTTCACGAAGCTCGGGGAGCTGACCATGCAGCTGCATCCCGTGGCCGACTCATCCCCGGCGGGGTACGTGAGCCCAGGCTGGGACGTGGACGCTGAGAGCGGACGCTGGGACTCGGTCACAGACACGGACACTCTCTAGGGCCGGGACAGATGTTAGTTTCCCTTTGTGCCTGGCACAGCGCAGAATAGGTGTTAATAAATGATTGTTGCATGAATGAATGAATGAATGAAACACAGACTGAGGCTCACGATCCGGACTCATTTCACAGCTCTACCCTGCTGCGAACTAGCAGACTGTAGATCACCACCACTCCCCACCTACCCCAATCATGTGGCATTCTGTCAAACTGCTGCAGACTGTGTTTAGGGGTTCTGTTTGTAAGATTCCTACTTTTGAATGCTGTTTACAGCAGCAGTGTCACGTTGGGGGGGGAGGGTTTCTTCTAAGGTGGCGCTTGTTGCAATATTGTGTGCTTGGGGGGTCCTCAGGGTTCCCACGGGACCTTTTTTTTTTTTTTTTTTTTTTAAAGGAGGATGTCTTTGTGGACCCGTGGGAGGGGCCCCAGGCATTGAGGGGAGGAGGCTGGTTGCTGTGGAATGCATGGCCGGTGGGCTGGCTCCACACCCCTCCTCCTCCTCCCACTTTGGCAATTCCCCTCTCCCCTTCTGACAGTGCCAAGTGGACGGAGACGGAGATAGAGATGCTGAGGGCTGCTGTGAAGCGATTTGGGGACGATCTTAATCACATCAGCTGTGTCATCAAGGAACGGACAGTGTGAGGGAGGGTTGGCTGGCAGAGAGAGGGTGGGTGGGCAGCTTTCTTCCTCCATGCCCGTTGCTCCGTCTTCCTCAGAACGCCCAGCTCAACATCTTTCCTACTCGGTTGCTAGTTTTGTTAGCATTCCCTCGAGGACTGAAAGAGTAAAAGAATTGTTACAATTGATCAGAAGTTAACTAAAATGCTCTGGCAGTCAGGCCCTTACAAGAATTGGATTTTAGGTTGCCTGAGCAATCGAATCTGGTGATAGGAGTTCCCTGGTTATTTGTACAGATCTTTCGAGACGCTCCTGCGGTGTTTCCAGCGGTATTAGGATTCTGAACTAGCAGATCAGGATAAGTCTCAGGCTACCTGTCGATCACCCAGGCTCACCTGGTAGCTTCCACACATCCAGTCATCCCTCCCAGAAGAGAATTAGGAGCTGGGCCTGTCCCACGACTCAGCCGAGGGACTCCGCTCTTCACGCTCCATTGGCCCTAAGTGGCTGCACAGCTTCAGAAAGATCAGAGCCTGCCCAAAGCGCTGGGACCCTGGCCTGCATTCTTAGGACGGGGCGCCCCCGTGTCCCTTCAGAGTGGCCCACTGCCCCTGCCCTCCCCTCCCTTCTTCCCTCAGCCTGTCTGACGACCCCCCTTCCCAACTTGCTCTCTCTCCTCTTCAGGGCTCAGATAAAGGCCACGGTGAAGCGCAAGGTATACGAAGACTCCGGCATCCCCCTTCCGGCTGATTCGCCCAAGAAAGGGCCCAAGAAGGTGGCATCTGGCGTCTTGTCGCCTCCTCCGGCTGCCCCTCCACCAAGCAGCTCCAGTGCCCCCGAGGCCGGGGGTCCCCCCCTAAAGAAACAGAAGGCTGGTGAGGGCTGTGGAGCTGCTGCCTAGGGATTAAAGGGCCCACAGGAGGTTCAGTGAGAGAACTGGGCTTGGGTCAAAGGGCACGTCTCTCTTCTTCTCCCAGTGAAGGCTCCCAGAGAGGGGCTGGAGCAGGGGAGGGACGGAGGGCGGGCTTGGAACTTTGGGAAGTGGAGGTGGGGGGGACGTCAGGGGACCCAGAACCTAGCTTGTGCCCCCCTCCCAGATGTGACACTCAGTGCTCTGAACGACTCCGACGCCAACAGTGACCTGGTGGACATTGAAGGGCTGGGAGAGACTCCTCCGGCCAAGAAACTCAACTTCGACCAGGGTAGGAGTCTGCCTCCTCCCACAGCAGCTGAAGGGGCGCCCCCGCCCCCCACACCCCCCGCGCCCCCCTGTGCTGATGCCGATGGTGGGGGGCGGACCTCGGCAGGAGCCCCCTCCCACCTACCTGGGCTTTGGGAGAGAAGGTGCCCTCCTGTGCACGCAGGGTCTGTCAGGTGCCCGCTGCTCCGGGAGGTCGGGGTCATCTCGGAGGCCACCTTGGGGCTCGCTCCATCTCGGCCCGTTTCACTTCCTGTTCCAGACAGCCTGACCCTGGATTCTGGCCTTCTTCTGACCTCTGCTGATCCTCCTCTGCTCTCTTGCTGAGCCTGCCACCTCTGACCCCTGTCACTGTTCACCCTGGACCTGTGGACCGCCTGGGACTCTGAGCAAGGCCTGCCTGAGAGAGGGCAGAAAGGCCGCCGGGGCGGCCCAGCTTGCTGTTCCTGTATGAGCATCCGGCCCCGACCCCTCGGATCCCCCGTCTGATGGACATTTTTATACAGAAAACAATAAAGATCTCCCTCTCAGCTTGGTGCCTTGGGCCTGAGGTTATTGGAGGACAGGGGACTCGTCCCTCTCTCCTTAGGCCCCCGGGGCTCAGCCCCTCCTCCGCAGCTCTCACCACCCTGCCTGGGGCAGCACAGCCAATACTGGCAGACTCTCCGCCCGGTGCCAATATTTCTGTGCTGCTAGAGCCAGGGGGGCTGCGTGTGGGCAACGAAGGCCCCCCTCTGCTCTCCGGAGGCGGCACGGACTCCGGGGTCTCTGGCAGGCAGTATCCTGAGACCCTGGGGACTTCAGGGGGGCAGCCTCCAGCGCTTTCACACCTCCCCGACCCCACCTCAGCAGAAGGCCCCAGATGTTTTTTGTGTCGCTTCTCCAGGGTGGCCTCCGGGCCAAGCCTCCGCGGTGCCTCCCCCACCCTCGCTCTAACACCACAGTGTGGTTTGGACGTGGCCACAGTGCCGTACAAACCACAGTGTGCTGCTGGGGCGGGAGCAGGACTGGGGTGGGTTGAGAGGAAGGGAGCACGCGCCAGGGCTGCGAAGACCCCCACCGCCAAGGGCGGGAGGTCGCCAAGGCTTAAAAGGCAAACATGGCCCCAAGAAGGGCTGGGGAGGACAGTAAGCCAGAGCGAGGAGCTGAGCAGGCACCTGGAGGGAGAGGGCCCCGAGGGGGAGCTCGCCGTGGGACAAGACTGGGCGCATCTTCCCTGGAGGCTCTCTGCTCAGGGGAGCCTCAGGGTGGGGTCAGAGGCAGAGGAAACGGGGAATGACTGTGGGGACCAATAGACGGCCTCTCGGCTCAGCAAGGGCAGGGACCCAAGGCTTCCTGTGTCCGTTCCTCCCCTCCCTGGGTCAGAACCCAAGAGAAAGCAAGGAGAGACGGAAGGCCAAGGACAGCAGGGTTGGGAGTTGGCAGTCCAGAGGTGGTGGGGCCGGAACATGGTTGGGAGAGGGGGGCCGGAAGTCGCCCTGGGCCCTGGGCCTGCCACAAGATGGAGGCCAAAGGCAGGAAATGGAGGCCAGGGGGAAAGGGGAGCAGCAGGGCCCGGGGCGGGGGCCATCTGGACCTGGGGGCCAGGTATTTACCCCCCAGCACTGTCCTAACTCCCCACAGCCCCCCAGGACCCAAGTCCCACCCCCCCGCAACAACCCCCATCAGCCCATCCACCAGGCCCAGGAAGGCGGGCCCACCCCAGAAAGCCACGTTTAAGCTGAGACAAACATGCCTCTCCCCACCCCCACCCTAGGCCTTCCCTCAGCCTTCTCCTCCTGTCCAGGGCTGGAGTTTTTAAAAACACCCCCCAGAAAGCAGAATCCCAGGTCCAAAGTCCCTTCCGCAAATCAAAACAATATCTGCTAAAACCCACAAGCTACCTTCCCACCTCGCATCCCATCCTATACCAACCCCCCTTCCGACACACCCCCCAAAACTCTTAGCAATCACAAAGATCTAAGATGGTGGTGTAAGCAGACTTTTTAGGCCCCGGGGGATGCCAGACCCCCTCGGTCAAGACCCCTGTCTGTCCTACATCAAATCCTGCCAAGGCCGCCTGCTCCTCACGCCACCCTCCGCAACCCCCAAACCCGAACAGCTGCCCCAGCTCCCATCCTCGGCAGAGCCTTTGTGGGGATGAAACAGAAATCAAACACTACACTAACGGCTTGGGATGGTGGGGGGCCCTCTGGTCTCAGTCTTTGGCTTCTACCTGGGGGACTGCAGTTTCGGGGTGTAAGAGAAAGCCTCTCCAATCATCCCCCCAGTTTCAAGACTGATAAAGCCCAACCCCACCCCAGCACGCACCTCCAAACCTCCCCCCCAACCGCCACGTCTCTCCTGAAAACAGGGGACACTTTCCTCCCCACTTACCTCAGCTACTCTCCCCTGAGATCCTGGTCCCCTATTATGAAGGGAACAAATTTTGGGGTGCATCCCTCACATTTGGGGTGCAGGAGAAAGGAGCCGCCCCAGTCGCATCGCTGGCCTCCTTCCTCTCGGCTGGCTCAGGGAGTGGGGAGTGCCCTAGGGAGGGGGGACCCCCACAAGAGAGCACAGGAGGGGGTTCCTCCACTCCCAGTCAGAACTGGGGACACCCCCCCAAACCCGTCCCAGCCCATCCGTCTCCAACTCGGCGGGAGAGGCAGCTGCAATGCCCCAGTCAGATTCCCCCAACACTACATTCCTCACCCCATCTAGAGGGGTCCCGGGGGCCCCAAAAAATCCCAAAAAAATCTAGGATGTTGGCAGGACGGTCCTGGACTAGCTCTCCAAATTTGGGGTCCTCAGATCCCCCCGTTTTTTCAGGAAAATTCCGTCTTTCACCTGCCTCCCGCCAGCCCTGCTCTGTCCCGATGCCAATTTTGGAAGTCACTCCCTCCTTCCTCCTCCCCGTCTCTCCAGGCCCCCCCCCTGCTCGGGGGCTAGGGTCCAGGACACCTGGCTTCCAGGCCAGGGGGAGGGGGGCACTCCTCGGAGGGCTAGGGGCCAGGAGGTCAAGCTCATAGCCCCAGTCTTAGGGAAGCAGGAAAGCCCGATCCTCCCTTCCCCTCCCCCCTGGCTGGTCTCGGTGGTGGTTTAGGAAAGCCTGGAGGATTGGAATCTGCCATTGCTGTTGCACAGGCAGTTTTTTTTCCTTGGGTTGGGGGGGTGGGCGGTGGGAGGGAGAGAGGGGAGGAGAGCCGAAGACAGCAGGCACCGGGGTGTGCAGAGCCGGCCTGGCTTGCCCACCCGCAGCCCCTGCCGCCCGGGGGAACCCCCCCATCTCACCCACACTCCCAGTCCTCTGCATGCTTTCTGTTTGGGGCTCTTAATCTAGCAAATCAGGGTTCAAGATTCACCTCCCTGTCACCGTTCCAACAGCACTGTCCTAGTCACGGGGGTCCACTTTACCACAAGATACCCCCATCTCCCCCGTCTCCCCCCAGACCGAGGCGTGCTCCCTCAAGAAATTGGGGTTCAGAGTCTGAAACCATCTTTTCTCCCTCAGATCTACCCAGGCCACATCGGAGTAAGAGAAATGATGCTCCCTTGCCAAATGTCTCCCTTCAGATCCTGGGCATATGTGGAGGTTCACTCGAGAAAGAAACTTCTAGAATCTGGGGTGAGAGGCAGTGTAAGCGAAGGGCGTCTCGGACAAGCACTGTGCTCCCGGTTAAGGGGACCCTAATCAGTCTCGCCTTATGAGCCATTACTTAGCTTCCCCAAATGCACCCAGAGTGGCAAAACACCCCCAAATAAGGACACCCCCAAACTTTCGTCTCCTTTCCTGGGCCCTCACCTTGACACCTCCCCCTGGAAAAAGCTTCCTGGCCAGCAACACGTATGCAGAAACATTCCTCTCCTCGAAGTAAGTCTGCACAACATTCAGTATAAAACTTTGCTCCCCGTCAAGGACCTGCAAGCACACAAGGCCTTCAAACTGGCTCCCAGCTCCCTAATATGGTCTACCTCAAGCTAATAAAAGCCCAAAATTGAATTTCCTGCCCCCCAAAACATAGCCTGAGCCCTGACGTTTCTCTGGCACCCCAAAATAGACTGCATCCCCAAATCGGGAGGATTCCTCTACTGGAACTCAGACGGTCCCCACGCACCAATGACTATGCACCCCCCCCAAACAAAGCGCTCATCCACCTCCAAAGAACACCTAGCAGGTTCTCCTGATAGTCCAAAATGACCATCTCCAAAGTGTGGGTGCCCGGATCCCCAGAACTAACATAGCTTCAAAGTCAGCTCCATGCCTCAAACTTACTACTGGCCCTCAAGCCCGAACGCAGGCCCCCTGGTGCCCAAACCAATCAAACTAATTCAACATCCCATAAGAAACATGCACCCCGCAATTGACAAATTAACCAGATGACACAAAAGCAGCTCCATCCTGATACCAAAGGGAGCCCCTAGTCAAACTCCCACCTCCAACTGGGCAGAGACCAAGGTAATGGCCATTTGCAAAAGCCACCTCACCATCCGGAATCCTGAGTGGTCCCCCATTCCCAGTTTCTCAACAGCTCTTTCCTGCACCCAAATAAAGACACCCTCAAATCTGAAGGGGAGGGCCCCAGGCCAGGTTAGGCAGCTCCATGGATAATGGGCAGTCATCACTGGGTAACTGGAGACTCTTCTGAGCCCAAACGCAAGCCCTGCTTTGCAGCCAGACTCCGCTCTGACCCCCCCCCCCCCTTCTCCAAATGAACCTTGCTCCGCCAACAAAACCTTGTCTCCGCAAAGAAAATATGAGGCTGTGACCCGGGCCTATCTCCCAGATCAGGGACTCAAACTGGGCTTAGCGGCCCCTCCTGCCCTGGCTCCCTTCTTTTACCCTGAGACCCTCCCTCTGTCTGTTCACCGCATCCAACTTTCATATGAATGTTCCCTAAAAAGTCACCCCTAAAGACAGATAACAGTATCCAGCTCAGTAAGAAAAGAAGCTCCCAGCGCTCAGACCCTGCTCCTTGTCCCACTCGCGGATTTCTCACCCCAGGTAGGAACCACAGCCGCAGAGGAAAGTCCCCTCTGTCGCCTAACTCGCCCTCCCTCCGCCCAACCTTACTCCCTTGGACAAAATAAACCAGCGCAAAGTGGGGGGAGAACGAAGGTTACGGCCACCCAGACCTAACCGATCCTGTGGACCCCCCAGCCGGTGGAGACGACGGGGCGAGGCGAGGCTGGTGCTCGTCCGCCCCCTCGTGGAAGGAGCCAAACATTGCCGAGCTTTGCCTACTTGCCGCGCTGGACCCCGGCGTCCCGCCAGCCTCCAAGCGTAGCCGACGGGCGGGTGCCCGAGGCCCTAGTGAGCTGGGACTGGGGGAGGGCGAGCGGGCTTTGGGCGGGAGTCTGTCTCTCCGGATCCCTAAAAGGAGTAAGAAGAGAGTGGGGAGCGAAAGTCCGGACCCTAGGGCTCCTGAACGTCTCTCGGCCCCCACCCGGGGCTTTCCCCACCTCCTCGAGGGGAAGCAGCTGGCGGAGCCGTCCGGTCGCAGGACAATGGAAGGAAACGAACTAGAAATCATATCCGCCCCCTCCCTACCGAGCGCGGTCAGAGCCCCCCTTTTTGCAGGCCCTGCCAGAGGAGGCTGTCATTCCACCACACCCTCCGGCTGTCCGAGAGCCCGCAGGAGCCCCCCATCAGCTCCCCAAACCTGGTGCCTCTTAGGGCTCCCCTTTATCTCCGTAATACCGTACATTGGAAGGGGGGGTTGTGTAGTATTCACTCTCCTGTTAAAAGGCTCCTTGCTAAAGGCAACACGTCAGTTTTCGCTGTCCCGCCCGGGCCCCCCGACGACCCAGGTTATGCACACTTCCAATCTCAATATCCCCAACCTCCTCCCCAACTCCAATGTCCCATCCTCAGTTCCACCTTCAGGCCCAAGACCCCTTACGTTACGACCACCCAGCGTTTCTGAGGTCCCGCCCTGGAGCCGGGGACCCCGCCCCGGGTTCACCATCTGGAGAGCGAGGGAGGAAGGAAGGATACAGACCCAGGCGTTCACCCCACCTCCACCCCCGCCCCCGACATCCCGGCCAGATAAAGGAGCCGAAGCCAAGAGGGAGAGAGACCCCGCCCCCCTTGAGAAGAGAAGCCGAAGCCCCTGCAGGACGGGGGTAAGAACCTGAGACTGTGGGAGCCAGACGCCTAGGTCCCCTAAGAGGGTTGGGGCTTGTTGATGGAAAGAAGACTGAGGCCCAGAAACTGGGCTAAACTAGGGATCCGGGACTGGAGAGTGGAAGTTTGTGTTTCGGGGAAGGGAGCTTCGATTGGGATTTGGAGAGGTGTGGACCGCAGGTCGTCTGGGGTCTCCAAGCAGGATCGGACACCTGAGACCAGGCGCGCAGTGAGGCTGAGGGGAAATGGGGATGCCGGAAGGGCACTGGGAGTCTAACTAAGGACCCTGCGGGCCGGATTCCCCACGCTTGCCATCGACGCCGCGGTGTGGGAACCTTCAACTCGCTCCAAGCGCTGTGGCATCTAGAGGAGGAAAGCGAGCGATGCTGTGGTTGAAGGCAGAGAGAACAAGACGAATTAAATGAGGCTGCGAGAGCCGGGGCCGGGGGCTTGGCTCTAGCTGCCCCTCAGGAGGAGGAGGCAAACCGCGGAAGGGAAGGCGTCTTAGGACGGCCTGGATCCCTGAGCCCTTGCCTCGGCACCCGCAGGCCTACGTCGCGATGGGTTCCACCGCTACCCCGGAGGGAGCGCTGGGCTACGTCCGCGAGTTCACTCGCCACTCCTCCGACGTGCTCGGCAACCTGAATGAGCTGCGCCTGCGCGGGATCCTCACTGACGTCACGCTACTGGTTGGCGGGCAACCCCTGCGAGCGCACAAGGCGGTTCTTATTGCCTGCAGGTTCGAGGCGTGGCTGGGTTGGGCCCAAATGGGAAGGGGGCGGAGCCATGAGGACTTGGCGAGGGAACCCGAAGCCAAGCCTTCCAGAAGCAGGAGGCGGGGCGTCTAGGGCTTGGGGGCGGGGCTCTCTGTAGGGGCGGGTTTCTACTGGTGCGCTGGTCTCCCTCGGTTCCCCAGCCCCTAATGTGACCCATCTGCCCTCTCTCCAGTGGCTTCTTCTATTCAATTTTCCGAGGCCGTGCAGGAGTGGGGGTAGACATGCTCTCCCTGCCTGGGGGTCCGGAAGCTGGAGGCTTCGCTCCTCTTCTGGACTTCATGTACACCTCGCGCCTACGCCTCTCTCCGGCTACGGCGCCAGCGGTCCTGGCAGCTGCCACCTACTTGCAGATGGAACACGTGGTCCAGGCATGCCACCGCTTCATCCAGGCCAGGTGAGGGAGCCCCGCCTTGGCGTTCCCCGTGGATGAAGTGGCAACCTAGGTGTCTAGGGCAGAGGACAAAATTAGGAAACAGGACTAATGTCCATCACTCTTTTCTCAGCTATGAACCTCTGGGCATCTCCCTGCGACCCCTGGAGGCAGAACCCCCCACGCCCCCAACGGCCCCTCCTCCAGGCAGTCCCAGGCGCTCCGAAGGACACCCAGACCCACCTACTGAGTCTCGCAGCTGCAGTCAAGGGCCCCCCAGTCCAGGCAGCCCAGACCCCAAGGCCTGCAACTGGAAAAAGTACAAGTTCATCGTGCTAAACTCTCAGGCCTCCCAAGCAGGGAGCCTAGGCGGGGAGAGAAGTTCTGGTCAACTTTGCTCCCAAGCTCAGCTCCCCAGTGCAGATGAGGCTTCCAGCAGCAGCAGCAGCAGCAGCAGCAGCAGCAGCAGCGGCAGCGAAGAAGGACCCATTCCTGGCCCCCAGAGCAGGTGCAGTGACTGGAAACCCCCAGAACGTGGAGAGGCTGGCCTCGGTGGTTGGGAAGAGGGAGTGAGGGGGTGGCCTTCAGAGACACTGGCTCCCCTTAGGGAGTTGGCCAGGCTTTCTCGGTGGGGGAGGGGACTTTGGGAGCATAGTTGGATATGGCTCATTGTCAGTACTCTCACATCCAGCGGGTGGGCCTTAGGCAACAAGTTCCCCAGGGAAGAACCCCCAACCATATAATCTCTCCTTCCCCCTTTCTCTGGGCCGTGACGTCTGCCTAGGCTCTCTCCCACTGCTGCCACTGGACAGTTCAAATGTGGGGCTCCAGTCAATACCCCCCTTCTCCTCGCACCCCGGGCTCCAGAGACCACTGGGCCACCCTCTGGGCGGGCCCGTCCACTACCAGGTAAGAGCCTCTCCTTCTGCCTCCTTTTTGGCTTTTCGCCTGTGGCTGCTCAAGGCCAGTTTAGGCCAAAAGCCCTCAGGAAGGGCCTATTCCAATTCCTGCAAATTAGAATCCCTAGGGAGCTTTTAAACCTCCCATTGCCCAGGTCACACCCTGTAGATCAGAATGTCCGCAGGCAGGCATCCATATTTTTTTAAAGCTTCCAATGAGCGGCAAAGTTGGGAGCCTCCGGGCCTATTCCCATCCAGGGCTGAGTGGTCAGCCCACGGCTTGGCAATGCCTCTCTGGCAAGCTGTCCTCCAGAGTGGTGCAAGAGAGGAGAAAGAAACAGAAACCTCCACCCGCGAGTAGGGCCTCCACCTACCACGACCACTACCGGGGAGATTCGCCCAGTACTCTGGAATCGGACAGACACGGCGTCAGATCTTGGTTTGTCCGCTTAAAAACCGTGTGACCCCAGGCAAGTCAGCGGAGCCCCAGAAACCTTAACAGGCACCCGAGAAAAAGGAAGCCTGCTCCCGCTTGGTCTGAGGATTCAAGGCGTTGTTGTCATGCCCCACCCTCCTTCCCAGGAAGTGAATTTTTCAGCTGCCAGAACTGTGAGGCTGTGGCTGGGTGCTCATCGGGGCTGGACCCCTTGGCTCCTGGGGATGAGGACAAGCCCTACAAGTGTCAGCTCTGCCGGTCTGCCTTCCGCTATAAGGGCAACTTGGCCAGTCACCGCACTGTGCACACAGGTAGGGGAGGGGCAGGGAGGCGACGGCCCTGGCCTTCGTGCCCCGCAGGTGTCCTCTGGTGGAGTCCCTGACCTCCCTCCCTCCTCGGCTCCAGGGGAAAAGCCCTACCACTGCTCCATCTGCGGAGCCCGCTTCAACCGGCCTGCTAACCTGAAAACGCACAGCCGCATCCATTCGGGAGAGAAGCCCTATAAGTGTGAGACGTGTGGCTCGCGCTTTGTCCAGGTAGGACGCCGGGCTCTGCGCCGGCCGAACGGCAAGGGTACGGGAGGGCGGGGCGGGCCGAACGGGAAGGGTTCCGTCCCTACCGGAGGCGCGGTTGACATCCCCTCCTCTCCCAGGTGGCGCATCTGCGGGCCCACGTGCTGATCCACACGGGGGAAAAGCCCTATCCTTGCCCCACCTGCGGGACTCGCTTCCGCCACCTACAGACCCTCAAGAGCCACGTTCGCATCCACACGGGAGAGAAGCCTTACCACGTGAGTAGCGGACCTGGCCGGGCCCGAAGCCCGGAGTGACCTCCCGTTTACCGTGGGGCGGGGCTCTGGAGAGGAGCGGGCGTGGCCAGAGCTCTTCGAGGTGGGCGGGGTCTTGGAAGAGCCCTGGTGAGTAAAGGGCGGGGCCGGGGGTAGGGATCGCAGGTAGGAAAGTTCGACTCCGGGATGGGGCACTATCCCTCCCGCAGAGGAGCTGAGGGCTAGAAAAGGGGCGGGGCTTATCTCCTCGGCCCTCCCCGGAGGATTTGGGACGCTGTGCGGACCAAATTGCGGTCCTCCTTCGCTCAGCGCCTAAAAGGGGGTGGTGGGTGGAGAGGGACCTGACTCGGCTGTCCTCCCACAGTGCGACCCCTGCAGCCTGCATTTCCGGCACAAGAGTCAACTCCGGCTGCATCTGCGCCAGAAACACGGAGCTGCTACCAACACCAAAGTGCATTACCACATTCTGGGGGGGCCCTAGCTGAGCGCGGCCCAGGCCCCACTCCCTTCCCCGGAGATGGGAAAGCTGTGGCTCAGCCTGGTTCTCTGTCAGGCTTGGGCATGGGGGTGTGCAAGGACCCTGGATGTCAGCGACTGCCACCACCTTCATTTTCTCACTGGGGAGAGCAGGGTGGCAGGTCCCGGCTAGATCTGCCTCTGTTTTGCTGGTCAAAACCTCTTCCCCACAATCAAAATTGCTTCTGAGGAGAGAACAAGCTAGGAGCTGGAGGAGGGGAGCCTTAAGGAAATCAGGCCTCCACCTGCAGCCCCCATCTTAGTTTATCTGTAAATATAATTTATTGAGGCCTTTGGGTGGCACCCGGGGCCTTCATTCTGCTGCATTTCCCAGGTCCCTCTTCCACAAGTGTGATCAAACGTGACCTGAAACACAGAATGTGAGGTCACAGCTCTGCTGGCAGAGATTAGCACTTGGCTGTCTCCTTTGGCTTGAGTATTTTGTATTACCATTGTCCTAACTTTTCTCTTTAGAATTCTTTCTCCTGTTTTCTTGTTGGTTAGTTTAGAATGGAGAAAGGGGTTCTCTGTGTCCTGCCCCTTCAATTCTAGGTCTGGAACCTTCGTTTGTTCTGGGGCAGCTGTGGGAACATGTGGGTTTACGGAATTGGGTCAGGAACCCTCTTTGGTATACTAGATATTGCAGGTTCTCTAGCAGGCTAGCACCCAATATAGATTTTGCTCTGTTCTTCAAGGGTTATAGGAACCTTTATGGTGAGCCTGGAGTCGAGGTAATAAATACCTCCTGGAGGCTGTGGGTATGGGGCCTCTGTCAGTCTTGGATCTGGGGGAGCTGATTGGAGAGGCTCTCTCTTTTGCTTCGGACTGCCCCAGGGGTCCGGTCACCTAGGTTTGGCTCCACTGCATCTGTCTCTCATGACAGAGCCCACCCAGGAGCTTGAGTTGAGCCCATAAGCCTCCACTGAGGCCCCTTCTTAGCACTGAGTTGATCCCTCCATGTGGGAGAAATCTGAAATTTCCTCATCAGAGATGGTGCAACCGTTTCTGAGTCTGCCCAGTCCCTAAGAAGGTTACGACCTAGGGGAGAATTACGAAACCTTTTATCTCAACTCAGCAGTAAAGAATACAACCCATTCTTTACTGCAAAGGCGTCTGGGTGTGAATGTTCCTGGGGGGGTCTACCTGAGATGAACCTCGTCTTCCTTTAGTGGGTTTTTGGATATCTTCTGGCAAGTATCCAGATTCCAGAAATGTCTTTGCCTCTAGAAGTCCCAGGTGCTTGGTAACTTTCTTACCTTAGAACAGCCCGGGTCTGCGACCTGGTTTTCCCGCCACTGCATTCCTGTCTGGAACCAGTGAATGCACTAGAACCTTCCACAGGAAAGAAACGGGGCTGAGTTCCATTCTGGAGTTGCTGTTGTTTGAGATTATAATTAGGATTATGGCTGGGTTTAGAGATGGAGAAGATTTAAAAGACTGATTGACCTTCCGGTCGACCAAGAATCCAGGTAGGATTAAGCGGTTGGTTGACAGGCACCGTCTCTGGTGTAGACCAAATAGGCAGAAAGTTAGGAATGGGTTGATGCTTCACTGTGTGGGAGCACTGTCTGGAATGTTAGATGAGTCTCTGAAGCCTTGATTTACAGGCCTGCTCCTGTTACCCTGGGGCCTGCTGGATTTGGGGGCATAGAGTGGAGGGTAAGAAGCGCTTTGAAATTGTGGGGTGGAGCTTCAAGACAGGTCAGTGCTAGTGACTGTCACTTGGGGACTGGTAAGACAGCTCCTCTTCTCCCTCTTTCCCTCTTACTCCCCGCGGCAGAACTGAAGGAGGGAGGGAAAGCAGAGGAGTGACATGAGAAGGAACCATTGTGGGGTTTTTTAGCAGATTGGATGGGCAGGTGCAGAGTGCCAAGGGGTGGAGATGTTAGATCTTGCAAGATCAGAATCATGGAATAAAGAAGCCTCTTTGTGCTGCCTGCTGTGTCCTGGGTTCTTGCCTGGGCAGATCTGGGGACTGGGAGAAGCTGGAGGGGGGGAAAGGGGGTCTTCCCTCCTGGATACCATCTTGGACTTTGTGCCCATGCCACCAGATGTTTTGAGGGGCCCTTGTTCTCCCCTTGCCTTCCGGCTCATTGTGTAGGAACCAGTGACTTCATGAAGTCTCTCCGGAGCCACCTGCATCCTGCTGCTCTGAAGTCACTTCCTGCCTGAGGTGTGGAGGCGGCAGGGAGAAACCAGGAAGCCACTAATAATACCAAGAGGCTGGGGGATGCATCTGTGCTGGGGAACTTAATGCTTGGGATACCCCCTACCACCACCACCGCCATGGAAAATGGATAGGACTTGAGTCCCGTAAGGACAACAGGAGCTAGAGGTGGCAGTGAGAAGGCTGTGTGGTTAGAGCCAGTGTGCCAACTTTACCCCTCCCCAGCAATGGTGCCTTGGAATCCATCCATGTCTGACACATGCTTCTCTTCCACCCTTTCCCCTGCCCCGTGTTTCTTGCTGCCCAGCTTTGTTCTGCCCTGTGGGCAGAAGAAAAAGGATCACTAATTCTGATAACTTACCTTCCTTTTGGATTTAAATTCCTCGTCTGTGAAACAAGTCCATTAACATGGAAGGAGTAAGTTCCTTCCAACATTTTGTTTGTGATTATGTTTCTCAATCTTTGAAAACCCATGATCTGGATTAGATTTTTTTTTTTCAAGCAAAAAACAAAACAAAGAAGCTAAACTAAAACCTTCCTTCCTCTCCCACTACAGCTTATCCCCTGTGTAAAATGAAACCAGCTACTATTACTTACCTCCTGCTACATGCCAGGCTCTAAACTATGCCTTTTAGCATAGAGTTTTTTGCTTTTGGGGTTTTTTCTTTTGTCTTTTTGCCTTTTCTAGAGCCACTCCCACGGCGTATGGAGGTTCCCAGGCTAGGGGTCGAATTGGAGCTACAGCTGCCAGCCTACACCACAGCCACAGCAATGCCAGATCCTTAACCCACTGAGCGAGGCCAGGGATCAAACCCGCAACCTCATGGTTCCTAGCTGGATTCATGAACCACTGAGCTACGACGGGAACTCCGATAGCATATAGATTTTCTAATTCAACTCCCCTGCCAATCCTAAAAGTAGGTACTATTATTAGCTTCAATTTACAACTAGGGAAACCAGCTGAGAGGTTCAAGATCTTGGTCAAGTTAACAAGTGATCAAGCCCGGACTGAAACTCTGATTTGATTCTAAAGACTGTGCCCTTAGGCACGATCATACAGCCACACCAATTTCCACATCTTTGATGCAGTCCCCACCAGCCAAAGTTCTGACCCCACTCCCCCCTCCCCCCAAAAAAAGAGCATCTGGGGCATGATTATTTTTATTTCCCACATATAAAGATTCAATACGCTTTTGAAAAGTACCCAGCCTCCCTCCTCATCCCAGCCCACTTGTCCGGTATGAACACTTGAGCTCACATTTCAAGGTCAGTGTCCTAAAGATCTTGAAGCCGAGCCCTATAGCGCTGTGTAAGACTGGAGAAATTGGGTGCTGGTGGGGTAGAAGGGGCTTATTGCTCCAGTGGTGGTCACAGCTTGTCTCTTTAGTCTATCCCACCATGAGATCAAAAATTGTGGTCAGGAAGTGCTTGTTACTAGAGTGCAGAGGAAAAGTTTCCAGCCCCACTGAAGAAGGGTGCTTGGTGGGGCTCCAGTGAGCTCAGAGCTGCACTTCCTCTCCCCAGTTATTTTTGGTCTCCGTGACCTGTAGGTTTCCTGTTAGTGGGAACAGGGAACAGGAACGAGTTCCTATTACAGAAATCAGCGCAGGAGTCCAACAGCCCATTCCCTTGCCTCCTTCCTTGGTCTTTGAATCCCTCGGGGATCTAGCCGGCTAGATTCTAGTGGCCTCAGGTGCTTGGCCAGATACTTTGTTTAGTCTTATCTCAGAATCCCTCGGAACCCCCTCCCCCACCCACCCCCGCCCCACCTTTCAACTCCTGGGTCCCTCATTAAGCAGGTACGTTATCTTCTCCTGAAGTAGTTCACCCACCGCCAACCCCCAGGGACTCCTTACGTGCACGTCTCCGTGCTGAAATCTGGTCGAATTAGCCCGCTAGGTAGACAGGAGACCGAAGGAGCCTCCTCGTAGGCTCCTGGGTCACGCGGGGTCCGCTGACTTGGTCCCGGAAAGTCCCCGCCTCACGCATGCGCCGGGCTCGTTGCCCCTGCAAGGAACGGGCTCTAAACCCCGCCCCGCCCCTCTGGCCCCGCCCCTCGCCGAGGAGTTCCGCGTTTTCATTGGTGAGCTGCAGACGGGGATGTCGGCCGGGCTGGCCAGGTGCTGACCCTTCCGATGATAAGATTGATGATCCACCCGGAGGCTGGCGCCCCAGGGGTGGGGCTCAAAGCCAGTGCTGCCCCCGCCCCCGGGCTCCTAGACCGAATGGCCGCCCCTGCCTCCGTCTGTCCCACCCGGGCCCGGACTCTCGACTACCGCCAGCGTAGCCACGCCCCCTGGCGCTGAACGCGGGGGGCCAGCGAGGGCCTGGTCACCCCACCTATATCGCTCCCCCACTAAGGAAAAGGCGCAGGCGCCTCACGCAGCCTCTCTGCATCTTTCAAGCCCTCGTAGGTGCTTTCCTCGCTACCATCCTCTCCGCCCCCGCGCGGTCCGGAGCCGGCCGGCTGGGTGGCCAGGTGGGTGGGCGCAACCTCCTGAGCCCTGCTCCCGAAGGATCTCTTGGTGGCGGCTGCCCTGTTGCCTCCCTGATGGCACATAGGGCTGAGCCCCCCGACGGGGGCTGGGGATGGATGGTGGTGCTCTCAGCGTTCTTCCAGTCGGCGCTGGTGTTCGGGGTGCTCCGCTCCTTCGGCGTCTTCTTTGTGGAGTTTGTGGCGGCGTTTGAGGAGCAGGCGGCGCGAGTCTCCTGGATCGCTTCCATAGGAATCGCGGTGCAGCAGTTCGGGAGTGAGTGCTGCGCCTGGGTCCAGAGTCCTGCGACCCTTGACCCTCGGAAGGGAGGCGGGGGTGGGGGGAGACAGTCAAGGAGATGGGGCGGGTGGTTGCTGGGGAAGGACGCCTGGGCGCTTCCCCCAGAACCTTTCCTCTTCTCCAGGCCCAGTGGGCAGTGCCCTGAGCACGAAGTTCGGACCCAGGCCTGTGGTGATGGCTGGAGGCATCTTGGCTGCATTAGGGATGCTGCTCGCCTCCTTTGCTACCTCTTTGACCCACCTGTACCTGAGTATTGGGCTGCTCTCAGGTGAGACCCTGGGCAAGGGCCGGAGAGTCAAAAGCCTGAGTCTTTGGCCTCTGGACTTTTTACCTTCTTCTGGCTGCTTTGAAAGGCTTAGGGAGAAGCCGAGGGAAAGGTTTGGCTGGCGCCTGGGCCCTGAGGGGCTTCTTAAAGAGAGGTGACTAAAGTGAGAAACCGGTTAGGGAAGATCAGGAAACTCAAAGACGATGAATCCAGAAAGTACAAGCCCAGGGCTAGTGGGACTGGAGTTACTGTGAAGTGGCGGCAGGGACTTTTCATTATCCTATTTACAGATGAGCTTATGCTACTCGCAAATGAAGCACATGCAGCCAGAAACGGGAGAGCCCAGGTCTAACTCCAAAGGTCTGTGGTACTTTGCAAACATTATCTCTAAGCCTCCAGAGTCTCATAAAATATATAAGCCCTGTTTTGCAATGAGACTGAAGGTGGGAGGTGAACTGCACAAGGTCACACAGCTAGAAAGCATGGAGCTAGGACCGTAACTCAGGCCTGTGCCGCATTCAGGCAGTGGTGGGAGGATGACTGGGTGCCCTGAGCTCCCTAAGAGTCCCTCAACCCCCATTTCTTCCTTTTGACAGGATCTGGCTGGGCCTTGACCTTCACTCCAACCCTGGCCTGCCTGTCCCGTTACTTCTCTCGCCGGCGGTCCCTGGCCACCGGGCTGGCGCTGACGGGCGTGGGCCTGTCCTCCTTTGCTTTTGCCCCACTCTTCCAATGGCTGCTCAGCCACTATGCCTGGCGGGGGGCCCTACTGCTGGTGTCTGCCCTCTCCCTCCACTTGGTGGCCTGTGGTGCTCTGCTCCGCCCACTCTCCCTGGCTGAGGACCCTGCTGTGGGTGGCCCCGGGGCCCAGCTCACCTGCCTCCTCCATCACGGCCCCTTCCTCCGTTACACTGTGGCCCTGACCCTGATCAACACGGGCTACTTCATCCCTTATGTGCACCTGGTGGCCCATCTCCGGGACCTGGATTGGGACGCACTTCCTGCTGCCTTCCTACTCTCGGTGGCTGCTATTTCTGACCTTGTGGGGCGAGTGGCTTCTGGGTGTCTAGGGGATGCAGTCCCAGGGCCTGTGGCAAGACTCCTGATGCTCTGGACCACCCTGACGGGGGTGATACTCGCCCTGTTCCCTGTGGCTCAGGCTCCCACAGCCTTGGTGGCTCTGTCTGTGGCCTATGGCTTCACATCAGGGGCTCTGACCCCAGTGGCCTTCTCCGTGCTGCCTGAACTGGTGGGGACCGGAAGGATATACTGTGGCCTGGGACTGGTGCAGATGGTAGAGAGCATCGGGGGGCTGCTGGGGGCCCCTCTGTCAGGTAAGGGGAAGGGGGGCGTCCCGGGGCCATGGCTGCCGTGTCAGCCCATTCAGGGAGGGAATTTACTGTAGGATGTGTGTGCCTATTGCCCCCTGCTGTGCTACAGTGCACAGCCCACGTGGTCAACCAGAACAGCCCTGAAACGGGTCCAAGGAGCAAAGAAACGGGGGCAGTGGAAAGGTGAAGGGAAGCCATGTGGCACACTTGGCCAGGTACCTCCAGCTTGGGCTTTCAGACGACCTGGCCAGACCGAGCATACCGCTGTCTGCCTTCTCTCCTGGCCCACTGGGCCCCAGGCCAGGGGTCTGAGCCATCTGGTTAAAGTTCTCCAGGCTCCAGATGCCAGAACCTTCAGATCCGTAACGTTTATTTTCCTCTTCACCATTAACTGAAGTCCTGGAGGTCCCGTTGTGGCGCCGCGGAAACGAATCTGACCAGGAACCATGAGGTTGCGGGTTCGATCCCTGGCCTCGCTCAGTGGGTTAAGGATCCGGCGTTGCTGTGAGCTGTGGTGTAGGTCGCGGACACAGCTTGGATCCAGCGTTGTTGTGGCTGTGGTGTAGGCCGGCAGCAGTAGCTCCAATTCAACCCCTGGCCTGGGAACTTTCATAGGCCGCGAGTGAGGCCCTAAAAAGCAAAAAACAAACCAAAAAAACCCCTATGAAGTGAAGGCATGGTAGCGAGGGTCCCAGTTATTGGGAAGAAAGGCACAGGCGTGCCTGACTCCATCTGGATCCCCAGGCCCCCACTGGCTGGTGCAGAGATGCTTTCAGAAGGCAGGAAGGCGGCTGAAAATAACTTTTCAGGCCCCTTGGAAAGCCCAGTCCTCAAGTTCACCCAGTTGTATCTTGAGAGTCCTCACTCTTCCAAGATGATCAGCCAGGGATGATTTTCTTCCCTCCTCCCCCAAGTGTGTCTGAGCTCGCGGCCCCGGAAACAGATCACCCATGTGTATTCTTTTTCTCTTGAACCTAGGCTACCTCCGGGATGTGACAGGCAACTACACAGCTTCTTTTGTGGTGGCGGGGGCCTTCCTTCTTGCAGGGAGTGGCGTTCTCATCACTCTGCCCCACTTCTTCTGCTTCTCAGCTCCTACCTCCAAGGCCCAGGACCCTGTAACAGAGGTGCTGCCCAAGGAGGGCCTGGGAGAGGACTGAACGCCAAGACGGGGAGAGTCAGACCCCGAAAGCCAGAGGTTGGCGGCTCCCGGTGTTCGCCTGCCCCACCTTGGCACCCACAGACCACAGTGCCTTAGCATCAAGATCCGCCTCCCGCCAGAGCAGGCTTGGGGCTCCTGGGATGGCTGTGCCCACCCTTTGTATTCCGTGGAGGGTTCTTACCTCTTCTTTGCTCCTGTGACCTGTTCTGAAGGATCAGGAGTTCAGCCTGCTCCAGACAGCTGACCACAGAGTGTGGAAATCAAAGGCCAAGAGACTTACCCTGTTTCACGTGATCTCCTAGTGTTGCCTCCTAAGTTTCTTCCCTGAAGACAGATCTTTGGGGAAGAGGGATGTCCCTTTGAGATTCAACTGATGAAGAAAACTGGATGATCATCAGAACCTCAAAAAGAGCCGGGGCCCACATGCTTGGGTTGGCTGAGGGGAGGTAGCCAGGAGTTCCGGTGACCCCGAGCATTTAAACCCTGGACTCTGCTCTCTCACCACAGTTGTTCCCACTTGCCCACTGACCTCCTCTTTCCCACTCTCCCCTGTAACTTAGAAAAGGAAGAAAGAAAATAGTGAAGAACATGGTGGGGGGTGCTAGTTTGGGAGGGGGAGATAAAGCTAAAAAAGCTGAAGTCCAGGTCTGGGATTTTTTTTTTTTTTTTTTTTTTTTTCTGCTCCTGTGACATGTGGAAGTTCCTGGGCAGGGATAGAACCCGTGCCACAGCAGTGACCAGAGCCTCGGCAGTGGCAACACTGGATCCTTAACCCACTGTGCTGCGAGGGAACTCCACAGGTCTGGGATTCTTATATTTCCCTCAGGCCAGTGGAAGGAGGTTGACATGCAGGAAAAAGTTATCTGGGAAATGAGAATGGGGCAGCTAGCACCCGGGAGCACACCACCCCCTCTCACCCCCCCCAACCAGCTGAAGCTGCGAGGAAGCAAACGATTTCTCAAAGATTTCCTGCTGTAATGGGCAAAGAGAAATGGACTGCCTGAACAAACACCCTTCCTGCCTTCTGGGGCTTAGCGGGATCCTCTTCCTCTGAACCAGTGTTTATGGATATCTTAAGTCGAGCGTTTCCAGCATCCTAGATTGCCTAACAATTGGAGTTTGCAGGAAAAATCATAAAGTCTTTATTGGGGGAGGGGCTCCAACAAGAAAATGGTCAACAAGTGGTGTCCAGCGTGGAGCGAGGGCCTCCTGGGGAGAGCAGGGCCACCTGAGGGGCGGGGAGCAGCTCCCCCCTCTCCGGGGGAGGGGTGGCTGGACGCGAGGCTGGACGGCAGGAGGGCAGCGCTCTGGGCAGCCCCATGTAGACGAAGCTGCCCGAGAGGATGAAAGAGCCGCACACGAGGAAGGAGGCGGTGAAGTCTCCTGTTTCATCCCTTAGGAAGCCTGGAGCGGAGGGGGAAAGGACGTCAGAGGCCTCGGACCGCAGGTGCAGAGGAGGGATGCGAATGGATCTGCTGGCTCAGGCCCTTACCTGACAGGGGAGGGCCCAGAAGCCCCCCGAGGCTCATCAGCATCATCACCAGCCCGGTGGCCTGGACGACACCTCCGATGCCCACCAGCCCCGGGAGCACACCGAACACCAGCGGGGCGTAGCTTCCGGCGCTCAGCCCGTAGGCCCCAGCCACGGCCAACAGGGGGCCTCCCCAGCCCTCCTCGCTCCCCACCACGGGCACCAGTCCCACCGCCAGCAGCCCCAGCCCGGTCAGAGCCCCGAACATCGCCAGCAGACGCGGGAGGGGCACCCAACCCTGGTCCGCCAGCCACCCGCTGAGCAGCCGGGCGCCCGCGTCCCCCACCGCGGCCACCGCCACCACCAGTGCTGCCCCGTATCCGCCCAGACCCCGATCTAAAGCGTGAGGGGCCAAGTGCACGTAGGGGATGAAGTACCCGCCCGCCACCAAGGCCGTGCCTAGAGCAAAAACCAAGAAGACCCGGCGTGTGAAGAGATCTAGGCCGAGGGCTGCCAGAGGGCTTCGGGGTGGGGTCGGGGGGTCGCCTGGGAGCTCCAGGGGTCGCAGCAGGGCGCCGCAGGGGGTGAGGTGGAGGGTAACGGCGCCGAGGAGGAGCAGGGCGCCCCGCCAGCCGAAATGATCCAGGAGGAGCTGCAAGGCGGGCGCCAGGAGCAGCGAGGAGGCCCCGTTGCCCGTGAGGGCCAGCCCCACGGCCAAGACTCGACGGCGGGAGAAGTAACGTGAGAGGGTCCCAAGGGCAGGGGCGAACACCAGGGCCCAGCCGGCGCCTGCGAATGGATAGGACCAGGTGAGGGCAGGAAGCGGGAGCGCCCGCCCCCGCCGTCCCGGCCCCGCTGGTTGCAGGAGGCCCCGCCCCCTTGGCCTCTGGCCCCCAACGAGCTGGGCTCTGCACCATCACCCCTTAAGAACCCGGGTGTCCCTCCCCCCTCACCAGCAAGGACGCCCAGGCCAAGATAGAGGTGCAGCAGACTGCGGGCGAAAGCCGAGAAAACGAAGCCGAGCGAGGTGAGGACGCCTCCAACCATCACAACCGGGCGCGCCCCCCAGCGGGTGCTCAGGGCGCTGCCCACTGGGCCTAGAAGGGGGCGGGGTCAACGGAAGACACGCTCCCGGAGCCTCCAAAGTCGCTCCAACACTTCTCATTGGCTGTTTGCATGGCTTAAACGCCCCCCCGCTGTCTAGCAGCCCCTTCTCTTGCCCTCTAGACCCACTCTTCTTCTAGAACTTAGTTCCACCAATAGATTGTCTGGTAATCCATCAGGTGAGCCCCCCACCACTGCCCTCATGGCCCGCCCACCCCAGTTCCCGCCTCCCTCCTCGGGCCCCCCCCCCCTCACTGGCTGCCTGCTGCACCGCCAAGGCCAGGGCGCTGACCCACGCAGTGTCCTGAGCGCTTCGGTCAAAATGCTCCGCGAGGTCAGGGAGGGCGAGGCCCAGGGAGCGTAACAGCCCGTAGGAGAGCCCATTCACCACGAAGGCTGCGGCCGCCACCACCCAGCCCCAGCCCCCGTCCGGGGGTCCGGCTGGCTTGGGGGTCATCGCCGCCTGGGGGAAGGAGGGGAGATACCTGTGAGGCAAGCCTCCACGTCTGTGCTTCCTCTAGGGACCTGGGCATCCCTGAGGTCCAGCCTCTGGCTGTTTGCCCAGGGTGGGCACGTCACCCTGAGCACAACAGGACCGGGGCGGAGGAGAGGGAGCTAGGCCTAGGGATAGAACTCCCGGGTCCGCGCGAGTACAGGGTGACAGCCGGACCGCCCCCCCCCCAGGCCTGAGACTCCCCCCCCCCCACACACACATGGGTCCCCCTTACCCGACCTCTCCCGGCGGTGCGGGGAGGGGAAGGGCGAGGAATGGCTCGGCCCGGTTTTCTCCCCGCTTTCCGGGCGGGCGGGGCCCCAGAGGGGAGAGAATGCCGAGATGGAGCCCAACTTGCACAGGCTCTCCGGGTAAACAGGGATTGCCACTGGGGGCCTGGGCCACCTGGGGCGTGGGGGGGGGGTTGGGGAGGGTACGGAGGGCGGGGGCGAGCGGAGACAGCCAATCCGCGGAGCCACGGGTGAGGCCAGACACCTAGTCCCACGGGGATTGAATTATCCTCCTACACCGCCCCCCCCCCCAGCCCTGGGGAAGGGTGGGGCGAGGAATGAAAGCCTCCCCAGCCCCGCCCACGCTCACGCACCTGTCGCCGGCTGCGCTCACCGGAGACCCATGGATCAATCGCCAGCCCAAGGTCGGTAGGCAACGCAAGGAAACCGGTGATCCTCCCAAAGCATGAAGGGACCAGTATTTTCGTTCCCTGGGGACGGTGCTGAAGACCCAGGTAAACCTCAGATCACAGACCTCCACCGAGTGCGTGCTGCGGCCTCAACAATATATGCACTCAAGGACGGAGGGGAAAGAAAGGGACTTCCTTGTGATGTGTTAGGGACATGCCATCTTTCATCTTTACAGTCACCCTGTGAAAAGGCTTCTCCCCATTTTACAGATGAACGAGTTGAAGCTTAGGCAGCTTAGGTCACTTGCCCCAAATCACCCAGCTTAAAAAAAAAAAATGGTGGAAATATTTGAGTTTGGGTCTGTCCAACTAGGAACCATACAAGGAGAACAGACGGGGGACTGAAGTAGAATCTGCCACCGCGGAGGGAAATGGCCTGGAGACAGTTTGATGCCAAGCTGACCTGGGAATGGTAGAGCCTTTCCAGGCCCGTGAGTTTGTGATTCTGAGATAGGGGTTACTGGGAATAGAAAGGATCCTAAGAATCAATGAGGATTTAGATTAGAATTTTAAAAACGAAGTAAGAAATCAGAGAATTGTACCCCGTGACGGATTTCTTGAAAAGATTTTTTGAAAGTACTCTTTTTACATTAGAATTGGGGTTACCAGTGATTTACTCCAGCTATTTGAATCAAGAGATGTATTTTTTGGTGTAATTATTAATATCCGAAAATTTGTGGCTTACAGTTTGGAGCATGCATCACCTGGCAGCCACATGGTGGCAGTGTTTCCTAATTGTTGAAAAAGTTCCTGCAAATAAAAGAAACACAGCTTCTGGATCAGTGAAAACTATGAGCCTAACAAGACAACATGACCTTTGCTGGCTCTCCAATGGCTAAAGGAGGGAAAAGCCCACAATCCTCTACTTTGAGTGTAAGGCCGTTCACAAAGGCAACCCAGGCTATCTTTCCATCCCCGCGCCCCCCCCCCTCACCCTTCCACAATCAGCCATTAGCTTCTCACCCTGCTCTGTGAGCAGGCATAACTTTTTCTCCTCAAGTTTTGTATATATCATGCCCCACTGCTTGAAATGACCTGGACGGGGTACTGGATTCCTGCCACATGGACCGTGGAAGAGTGGTCTCAAGGGTTTACCTAGCCTGGGGTACTCTTGCGAAAGACACCTGGGAGGCGGGGCCAGCAGGTCCTCAGCCACCAGGAAGGCAGGGAGCCCACTTCCTGGGATGTCAGGCAAGCTCTCCGCCCCAATCTGAATGAAGTCAGCTGAAACAAATCCCTCCCTCTCGGGGGTGAAATAGAAGAGCAGGGCAGTCAAAGAGGACACTGAGCCCTTGGGATCTGGGAGTCACACACAGTGATCCTGAGCACCTCTCCCAGACACTTATGAACCCAGAGCCTGGCATCATCTCAGAGCCTGGCACCAAGCTGTATTGGTTACAGGAGGGCACATGCATCTTCATGTTCCCTGTAGGCTTAGCCAAAATCACCATCACTGTACACATCCTTTGCTCAGGGAGCTAATACAGCAGTGAGGTTGGGAGGATCAATTCCCAAGCTAGACTTCCCGGGTTTGAAACCCATCTTTTTTTTTTTTTTTTTTTTTGCCATTTCTTGGGCCGCTCCGGCGGCAATATGGAGGTTCCCAGGCTAGGGGTTGAACCAGAGCTGTAGCCGCCAGGCTACACCAGAGCCACAGCAACATGGGATCCGAGCCACGTCTGTGACCTACACCACGGCTCACGGCAACACCAGATCCTTAACCCACTGCACAAGGCCAGGGATCGAACCCTCAACCTCACGGTTCCTAGTCAGATTTGTTAACCACTGCGCCACGATGGGAACTCCTGCAGTGTAGACCTTTTATGGCAGTGAAATTTCTTTGAAATATCTTGTTTTACATTGAAAATTCATATGGAGGAGTTCCCTTGTGGCTCAGCAGGTTAAGGATCTGGTGTTGTCACTGCTGTGGTGCAGGTTCCATCCCTGGCCAGGGAACTTCTGCATGCCATGGGTGTGGCCAAAAAAAAGGGAAAGAAACTGTGGCATTTTGCATCCTGTTTCATAATCATTGGCTTTTTTTTTTTTTTTTTTTTTGGACTTTTTAGGGCCCCACCCACCTCTGGCTTTCGGACTTCTCCCGACACCCCAGCTTCCACGTCAGGGGACCCGGATGGTGGAGGAAGCACCCAGCTAAAGTCTTTGAGCCTGGTCTGTGTGTTTAAATATGCAAATATGTCTTATTCTGGCATTTTCTTCTTCTGGGGCTTTGGCCAACACGTGTATCAAAGTTCTCAGTTGTAAGCTGTGGACACCAACTCTGTCTTATTTAAGGAGAGAAATGATTGGTTACAGGATACTGGGTAGTGCTCAGAATTACTAAGACTACAGAACTAGATTTGGCAATAACACAGACTGCCCTAAGCCTGATGGGGGGCCAAGGCCACTGCTGTTACCGCTGGACACTAGATGTCACAGCAGCGGCCACGCACAGGCTCTTTAGTTCACAGACTCTTCCAATGACTCTTCAGGTTCCCAGGGCTCGGTCCGTCCCCATCCCACAGCTGGCAGTGTCTACACAGAGAGTTCCCCCTTGGGGAAAGAGAATAGGGCCCCCAAACTCTGCCTTACCCGTGTCAGATCCTCATGATGTCTAATTTACATCCTTACAGTGACAGAAAATATCTGACTCCCTGCTGCGACCTCCACCACAGCTGTGGCTGGTGCCCCTTCCAGGGAGAATGAGCACACGCCACCAAGGTTAAGGTGATCAGGAGCAAGACCCTGGACTTGGATTTGGAGACAGAAGTGAATGAAGCAGTCCTTTTGCAGCCACTGGGCCTAGAAACTCCTGCCGCTGCCCCGCAGCTACGTTGCACAGGAACCGCAGTGGGCTGGCTGGACCGTCCCCGACCCCCCTGCTGGCATCTGAAGACACCTGGGGGCGACTGGAAAACCAGAGATTCCTCGGGAGCAGACTGTTCCTGGGACTCTGGTGAGGATTTCTTTGTTTGGTATTATTAATATCATTTGTTCCCTCTGATGGTTGCCAGAAGCTCGTCCTCCCTCCACCCATCCACACAGGAGCAGGAAGACTCGCCTCTGCTCCCTCTGCTCCGTGGGAAGGACAGCGAGAGGGCAGCAGGAGAGAAAAGCCTGTCTCTCCTCCCTGAGCCTGGATGATGGTACCCACATCCTAACTGGTGTCCCCCCCCCCCCCCCGCCACCAGCCCGCCAGCGATTCATTCTCTTCACTGCAACAGAGCGGTTTCTTTTAAAATTCAAATCTGATCTACCCACCAAGGCTCCCCACTGCCCTCGGGACAAACTCAAGACTCCTTAGCCAGGAACACAAGGGCCTTTATCTTTTGAATCAGCCTGAGTATCTTTAGAGCTCTCGCTCTCTCTGGATCTTGAGCTTCAGCCCCCTGAAGGGGTGAATGAGTGAAGCATGATAAGGCACAGCATGGTTACAAGCTGGATGTAGCCTCACACAAATATATTCTAGGAAGATACTGGATGTGCTTCAGGAGCCATTTTCTTTCTTTTCTTTTTTTTTTTTTTTTGGCTGAGCCTGCAGCACACCTGTGCCAGGGATCAAACGAGCCAGAGCAGTGACCTGTGCCACAGAAGTGACAACGCCAAATCCTTAACTACTAGGTCACCAGGGAATGCTACCATTTTCTATTTTTTAAAAACTCTAACTAGAAATATAAGGAAACATCTTAAATTTAATAAAGGCTATTTCTCAGAAAAGCCCTAAAGAGCAAATGATTCTTTAAAAAGCAAGGATAGGAGCTCCCATTGTGGCTCAGCGGTAACAAATCCGACTAGTATCCATGAGGATGCAGGTTCGATCCCTGGACTCGCTCAGTGGGTTAAGGATCCAGCGCTGCCGTGAGCTGCGGTGTCGGTCACAGACACGGCTCAGATCTGGCATGGCTGTGGCTGTGGTGTAGGCTGGTGGCTATAGCTCCAATTCGACCCCCCGCCTGGGGAATCTCCATATGCTGCAGGTGTGGCCCTAAAAAGCAATAAAATAAAATAAAGAAAATCAGATACAGGCCTCAAAGCTGAATGCAGTAATATGGAGTTTCAAAGCAAACACCCCTATGAGTGGCTTGGGCCCACACGAGGTAGAGGGGAGAGATCTAAAGGCGGCCTCAGGAAGGACCCCCAAAAAAGACAAGAAGAAAGCTGCTCTCCTAGAGAATGAAGGAAGAGTCCCATAAACGATAATAACCAAGCCTGCCCGCAAGCAGGATCAGCCCACAAATACACATGTCATTTGAATTTCAGGAAATATCCTGCTGAGTGATTTATTTAAAGCCATCATGCAGGGAACTCTGCTCAGTCAAATGTATATGTAAATGAACCACTTTGTTGCACAACAAACACTGTCAATCAACTACACTCCAATCTAACATAAATTTTTTTTTTTTTTTTAAACATAGTCTCAGCTTAGAAGGACCTCAGGCACCTGGCAGAAGCAAAGACACATCCCCTCTGGGGGAATATACCACTGGACCAGACCTGAAAGAATCTTGAGAGACAAAGTTTCAAAACTAAGAGGATATAAGGTAAAACAAGAATAATACAAAAGAAAGTCACAAAAGAGGACACAAAAGAAACAGAGCCCCAGGGGTGAGTCAGCAGAAAGAGCCAACGGTGAGCCAGTTTATGTTTAGACCTTGGAATTATTGGAAACATATGAAATAAATATATCTAATATGTTTAAATAAGCCAAAGAGAGTTTGAAAATATGTATAGGAAAAAAAATTATCAAGGGGATTAGAGAGACTTCCAGTGGGGAGTGCTCACAGCTGCTGTTGCCACTGCAGGCACAACAGTGAGGCTGAGACACCAGCTGGTCCACTGCGGTGTGGTTGCTGGGGCTGGCAGGTGTCTCAGCACGTGGGTGCAGACACCACCAAGGTAGGTGACTTCCACTCAGAGGAGCGGAGTAACTGGGTTGAGTCACCTCAGCTTCCAAACAGAAGATCAGGAGTTTGAGTCATTGGCTACTTTAGTGGAATTCTACCAAATGCACCATTTAGGCACTAGAGCATTGATAGACCCAGTTCCCAAGGTCAGGCAGGGACGTGGAGTGATTCTCAGGCTGGAAGAGCCTGAGCATGGGTGGCCCACCCCTCTTTGACTTTAAGAAAGGAGACCCCCTGGGAGTTCCCGTCGTGGCACAGTGGAAATGAATCCGACTAGGAACCATGAGGTTGCAGGTTCAATTCCTGGTCTTGCTCAGTGGGTTAAGGATCTGGCGTTACCATGAGCTGTGGTGTAGGTCGTGGATGTGGCTCCCATCTGATGTTGCTGTGGCTCTGGCGTAGGCTGGCAGCTGTGGCTCTGAATGGACCCCTGGCCTGGGAACCTCCATATGCTGCCCCTTAAAAAAAAAAAAAAAAAAAAAAAAGAAAGAAAGAAAGAAAGAAAGGAGACCTCCTGAAAATCCAGAAAGAGCCTGAAAGCAGCGGTAGAATGAGGACAATGGAGGCGAGAAGGAGTTGAGCCCAGTCCTTTAAGTTGAGAAGCATAGTGCTGCCTCCATCCAGGGTTAAGGTCGATGGCAGGGCAGTATGATGCACATGAGGTTGCTTCCCATTCATTCTTGTTCTTAGGGCCCTCGAGGCATATGTAAGTTCCCAGGCCAGGAGCCTAATTGAAGCTACAGCTGCTGGCCTCACGCCATAGCAACAAGGCCAGATCCGAGCCGCACCTGCAACCTACATACACCACACCTCAGGGCAACGCCAGATCCTTAACCCACTGACTGAGGCCAGGGATCGAACCCGCATCCTCATGGATACTAGTCAGGTTGTTTCCACTGCGCCACACCGGGAACTCCGCTTCCCATTCATTCTTGTCCATCTGCTGGATCAACAGAAGCGGATGAGGACTTCAGCAGAGTATGACTCAACAGTTTTGCTGATGGAAGGGAACAATCTTTTCCAGTTTTTGCAACTGCTGTCCATGTAATTTCTTAACGGAGGTCAAAGTCAGTTTAGTTTATATAAGCGTTCTGTTCGTTATGACCTCCTGGAATAGAATTCCTCTATTCCTACTTACTCTTCACCATGGTTAAGGTATGAAACTGGAGTTTATGGGTTAACTTCTGAATTGACTGATTTTTTTTTTTATTTTTATTTTTTGGCCGCACTTGTGGCTTGTAGAAGTTCCTGGGCCAGGGATCGATCCTGTGCCACCGCAGTGGCCCAAGCCGTTGCAGTGCCACCGGATGCTTAACCCACTGTGCCACAAGAGGACTCTGGAACTGACTGGTTTTAGGCGGTAGTGACCATGCCCACGTGTACAGCAGGGAGAAGCGTCTTGCCCCTTATTCTCAGGCAGTGCAAATCAATGCAAGGAAAAGCAGTGGAGTTAGCATTGCTTATCCTGGTTTCTGTAATGGTTTTCTTTTCTCATTCTGAAACTATTCTATTAAATGGTAGTAGTCTGTTCCCATCCACCTCCATAAAGTAATCATGCCCCATGTGAATAATACACAATGGGATTGCTTTTTCACTTATAAAACATGACCAGGTATGACTCATTTTGACATTTCGAATGCTAATAATTCCGGGGGACAACTACAGGCATTTGTCTTCCTTTCTATCCAATGAGTCACAGATTTTGTTCAGATTTTTGTCCTTTTCCTCCCAAACATGTGAGTAGGTTAATTCTAAAAGATGTGTATGTTTTCATTCCAGAGGAGAAGCAGATGTGCAGAGCCCTTGGCTGGGCATAGCATTAGCCCCTAAACACCAGCTCCCGCCTTCGCCAAAGGAGTCGAGTAGGTTCACACCACTTCAGCAGTTAAATAACTCCTTACTCCTGACTTTCTCTTCATCATCATGTGACAGCTGCCAACATCATTTCCTTAGAAGGAACCCATCCACAGCAAGAAAGCAACAAGCAGGGTTTTGCTCTCTCTCTCTCTCTTTTTGTTTGTTTGTTTTTTTAGGGCCACACCCTTAGCATATGGAAGTTCCCAGGCTAGGGATCAAATCAGAGCAACAGCTGCTGGCTTACACCACAGCCACAGCAACGCCAGACCCGAGCCTTGTCCTCAGCCCACACCACAGCTCAAGGCAATGCCAAATCCTTAACCCACTGATCAGGGCCAGGGATGGAACCCACATCCTCATGGATACTAGTCAGGTTCGTTTCCACTGAGCCACAACAGGAACTCCAGGTTTCCTTTCTTAGATAGCTTTGTTTCTTTTTTCTTTTCTTTCTTTCTTTTTTTTTTTTTTTTGGTCTTTTGCCTTTTTTTTGAGGGCTGCGCCCATGGCATATGGAGGTTCCCAGGCTAGGGGTCGAATCGGAGCTGTAGCTGCCAGCCTACACCACAGCCACAGCAACACCAGATCCAAGCCTTGTCTGTGACCCACACCACAGCTCATGGCAACGCAGGATCCTTAACCCACTGAGCGAGGGCAGGGATCAAACCCACAACCTCATGGTTCCTAGTCGGATTCGTTTCCAGCTTTGTTTCTTTCTTTCTTTCTTTTTTTTTTTTTTTTTTTTTTTGTCTTTTTGCCATTTCTAGGGCCGCTCCCGCGGCATATGGAGGTCCTGGGCTAGGGGGTCTAATCGGAGCATTAGCCACCAGCCTACACCAGAGCTCACGGCAACGCCGGATCCTTAACCCACTAAGCAAGGCCAGGGATTGAACCCGCCACTTCATGGTTCCTCGTCGGATTCGTTAACCACTGAGTCACGACAGGAATTTCTCTTTTTTTTTTTTTTAAATCAGAGAAGAAAATCGTTCATAGAAGCCCCAGCAGGTTTCCAGACCCTCAATGTCATTAGCCAAAACTGAGTCACAAAAAAAAAAAAAAAAAAAGAGAGAGAGAGAAAGAAAGGGAGTTCCCGTTGTGGCATAGCAGAAGGAAATCCGACTGGTTTCCATGAGGATGCAGGTTCGATCCCTACGTCCTCATGGGGTTTAGGATCCGGCATTGCCATGAGCTGCGGTGTAGGTCGAGAGGATGAGGCTCGGCTCAGGTGTTGCTGTGGTGTTGGCCAGCAGCTGTAACTTCAAGTGGACCCCTAGCCTGGGAACTTCCATAAGCTAGGGTGTGGCTCTTTAAAAAGCCTTAAAAACAAACAACCCCTCCTCCTGTCTACCCCTTAACCAATCACAGACAAAAGAGTGGGCGTGGCCTAATAGGTTTAAACCAATTGGAACCCAGCCCTTGGTGGCAAGAAGGGTAGAGGCTACCTTGGACTGGTAGCTGCCCCAGACCTGCGAGCCTCAACAAAGCAAGGAGCAGGGGCAGGAAATGTGCGCAGGAAGTGTTGGCGAAAGAGCAGAGAAGGACAGTCTGCCATTAGCAAGGCGACTAAAGCCAGTGGAGGAGAGGAAAGAGTCCCTCAGGGTTCCAGCTCCTGGGCCTCAATCACTTCTCAGCCCTGGAGTCGCCTGCTGGTCTCCTAGGTACCACTGCTCGAAGAGAGTGCTGCAAAGGCAACAGCAGTGCACTGTCTCACAGACCTGGAGGTTAGGAGTCTGAAATGAAGGTCCCAGAAGGGCTATGCTCCTTCTGAAACCTTTAGGGGAGGGCTCTTCCTCGCATCTTCCTAGCTTCCGCTGGTTTGCCCCGATCTTGGATGTTCCCCGGCTTGCAGGCTGCCACACCTCGGTAGCCACTGGTTCTTCCCCTGTGTGTGTCTCTCCCCCTTATATGGACACTCATTGCAGTGGATTAAAGAACCACCTTATGCTACTGTGACCTCAGTGTAACTAATTACATCTGTTACCGTCTTCCTTCCAAGTAAAGTCACAGGGACGGGGGTTTTGGACTTCAACGTATCTTTTTAGAGGACACAATTCAACTGAGAACAGGCCGAGACAGACACCTTTGTATAAGGAACGGTCTTGTGGCATTCCCTAAATTCAGAGGCTTTCTGTAGTTTACAACCAAAGTCCTTCTAATACAGGACTCTAGTTGGAGTTCAAACTAGTCCAGACAAACACGGTCACACCATCCCTTCCTCAGTCTCATCCTCTCCTCACCTAAGACTGTTTGTTTCCAGGAGTTCCCTTCGAGGAGCCATGGAAACAAATCTGACTAGGAACTGTGAGGTTGTGGGTTCGATCCCTGGCCCTGCCCAGTGGGTTGAGGATCTGGTGCTGCCGTGAGCTGTGGTGTAGGTTGTAGACGTGGCTCGGATCTGGCACTGCTATAGCTCTGGCATGGCTGTGGCTGTGGTGTGGGCGAGTGGCTACGGGTCCCATTTGACCCCTAGCCTGGGAACCTTCATATGCTGCGGGTGCTGCCCTAAAAAGCAAAAAAAAAAAAAAAAAAAAAAAAAAAAAAAGACTGTTTCCAGAAGCAACTTAGAAAAGCTTACATGATTACCCAAGAGCGGTTTATTTCTTTTGAACCAAAGTCTTTTTCCAGAAGAGGGTCTTGTATGCCTCTGAATAACAGAGAGTTTGCTTGTTTAATTAGAGAGCCAGTCTTGGAAGTTTCCTAAAATTTGGGAATAGTCTGCTTTTAAAATATATTCATGCCAGACAGAAGAAAATTCAGGTTGCTGTTGTTGTTGTAATTCGTGAAAATGTAGCCTTTAAATAACACTTTTTTGGGATTCCCATGTGGCGCGGTGGGTTAAGGATCTGGTGTTGTCATTGCGGTGGTTTGGGTCACTGTTGTGGCTCAGTCCCTGGCCCGAGAACTTGCACACACCACAGACAAGGCCAAAAATTAAAAACAAAACAAAACAAAAAACATCTTTTTGCGTGATCCTCCTGATGCATCGGAGGTTGGTGCTAGGTTAGTCGTGCTTCCCTCCCAATCCCTGCCCCCTCTTCTCGATATTGATATCTTTTTTCTCCCGCTTTTTAGGGCTGCACTTTCGGCATATGGAGGTTCCCAGGCTAGGGGTCTAATTGGAGCTACAGGTGCCAGCCTACACCATGGCCACAGCAATGCAGGATCGGAACCACGTCTGTGACCTACACCACAGCTCACAGCAACACCACATCCTTAACCCACGGAGCGAGGCCAGGGATTGAACCCGCAACCTCATGGTTCCTCGTCGGATTCGTTAACCACTGAGCCATGACGGACACTCCATATTTATTTTAAAAAATGTTTGCCCACACCCACAGCATGTGGAGGTTCCCAAGCTAAGAATCAAACCCGTGGCACAGCAGGAACCAGAGCTGCTGCAGTGACAACGCTGGATCCTGAATTCACTGCTCCACAAGGGAACTCCTCAGTTTTTTTTTTATTAAAAAAATACCAACAACAACAACAACAAAAAAGACAAAAGACAAAAAAAAAAAAAAAAAAAAAGGAGTTCCCGTCGTGGCTCAGTGGTTAACGAATCCGACTAGGAAACATGAGGTTGCGGGTTCGGTCCCTGTCCTTGCTCAGTGGGTTAACGATCCGGCCCGAGAACTTGCTGTGGTGTAGGTTGCAGACGCGGCTCGGATCCCGCGTTGCTGTGGCTCTGGCGTAGGCCGGTGGCTACAGCTCCGATTCAACCCCTAGCCTGGGAGCCTCCATATGCCGTGGGAGCGACCCAAGAAATAGCAACAACAACAAAAAAGACAAAAGACAAAAAAAAAAAAAAAATACTTTATGCAGTTAGAAAATCCAAGCAGTGCAGAAAAGTTGGATGAAAAACAGGCAATAAGAATATCTGGGGAGGGAGTTCCCGTAATGGCACAGCGATTAACAAATCCAACTAGGAACCATGAGGTTGTGGGTTTGATCCCTGGCCTCGCTCAGTAGATCAAGGATCTGGCATTGCCCTGATCGGTGGTGTAGGTCACAGTTGTGGCTCGGATCCTGCATTGCTGTGGCTGTGGCGTAGGCCGGCAACTGCAGCTCTGATTAGACCCCTAGCCTGGGAATCTCCATATGCCACAGGTGTGGGCCTAAAAAGCAAAGCAAAGAAAAAAAAAAAAAGAATATTTGGAGCAGCAGTAGATGATGCTCCTTTGTTTCCTGTGCCAAATCTGTGCATAACCGCTGTTCTGCCAACCACTCATGCAGTCTGGACCACTTTCCAGTCTCTGCCCTGAGTTGGAGCTGGTGTGCACATAAACCCAAGACAAAGGTTTCAACTCGAGTTCTGAATGGATTTTTAAACTCATGACAGCAGCAACATCCTGAAAACCACAGTGATTGGCAAGAGCCAGGCTGTGGAGGAGAGAAAAGATTTTTTTCAGATTCCAAAAGTTTCGCTCTCAATATCAACAGCAATATGACCGTGTAAACCCAGATCCAGAGCTGAGGGCGCAGTCGGGGGGCCAGCCTCCCAGCCCTGCAGGGAGAGAGACAATTCCACGGCGGCAGGAGGGGAACTAGGAAGAAAGAAGAGCACACCACATACAAAAATAAACTCAAAATGGTTTAAAGACCTAAATATAAAATATGACACCATAAAACTCCTAGAGGAGAACACAGGCGCAACATTCTCAGACATACATCATAGCAATATTTTCTAAAATCCGTCTCCCAAGGCCAAAGAAATAAAAGCAAAAACAAACAAATGGGCCCTCATCAAACTTAACAGCTTTTGCACAGCAGAGGAAACCATCGACGAAATGAAAAGACAACCTATAGAATGGGAGGAGATATTTGCAAATGATTTGATCCTCAAGAGGTTAATACACAAAATACACAAACAACTCATAGGACACAATACTGAAAAAAAAAAAAAAGAGAGAAACTCAATCAAAAACTGGGCAGAATATCTAAACAGACATTTTTCCAAAGAAGACATACAGATGGCCAAGAAACACATGAAAATATACTCAACCTAATTAATGAGCGCAGAAATGCAAATCAAAACTTCAATGCGGTATCAGCACACGACCGTCAGAATGGCCATCGTCAAAACATCTACAAATAATAAATGCTAGAGAGGATGTACAGAAAAGGGAACCCTCCTCCACTCTTGATGGGAATGTAAATTGGTGCAGCCACGACAGAAAACAGCACACAGGTCCCTTAACAAACTAAAAACAGAACTACGGTATGATGGAGAAAACCCACTCCTGGGTATATATCCTGAAAAGGCGTTAAACTCTAATCTGAAAAGACACACGCACTGCAGTGTTCATGGCAGCACTGTTTACAAGAGACAAGACATGGAAGCAAACTAAGCGCCCACAAACAGATGAATGGATACAGATTTGGTATATACACACAATGGAATATTACTCAGACATAAAAAGGAATGAAACAATGCTATTTGCAGCAACACGAATGGACCTATATATCATACATACACCCCAGGAGTTGATGGAACCAGGTGGGCATTCTGCAGCTGGCAGGAACTCCTCAGGCCAGGATGTCTCAACATGGCACAATCAGTAGCAGCTGCCTTTGTGGCCACCCAGCTTGAGGAGCAGCAGGGTCTTTTAGCACCTGATGGCCAGAGTCAGGGTGGAAGGACTGAGGTGGGTCCGTGGGGCTGGGCACCAGGCTCTCCTCACACAAGGGAGAACTTGCAGGTCACTCACCAGCTGCTGGACTTGCAGGAACATAGGCACCTGTCCCGTGGACACACACAGATGGGCAGTGGGGGTCGGCGAGGGTCTCCGGGGGTCAGATGCCTTCACCCTGTGCCCTGACCTTGCCCTGGGAGTGCTCATGCCCTCTCACACATTGCATCCAAGGGTGGTCTCTGACCTGAGTTGCTGCTCTGATTTCTCCAGCTCATCCCCACGGCTGGCATCATCCTGCATCATCCCGCTTGGGTGTGGGCTGCCTCCGACAACTCCCTGCTTGCTCCCGCTACCACTTTGTCTTGGGAGGTCTCTCACCTTCTTGCAGTTCCTGATCATGGCCCTGGACTTGGTTTCTAGAATATTTCTCTGTCTCTTGGCTGCATCCATGGCACATGGAAGTTCCTGAGCCAGGATCGAATCTGAGCCATCTTCCACCTATGCCACCACTGCGGCAACTGTCAGATCCTTAACCCAGTGTACCACAGTGGGAACTCCCAATTATCTCTTCTTTTAAGCTTCCACCTGGGGGACAGGGGAACTAGGTCCCCAAGTCAGTTTCCATCCACTCCCCAACCTAGCCTCACACAAGCCAGGTCCACTGTAGAAATTCCAATGCCTGGGCCTCAGCCATGTTGCTTTTTTTGTTTGTTTGTTTGTTTTTCTTTTTTTCTTTTTTGGCCACCCTGAAGCATTTGGAGTTCCCAGGCCAGGGATCAGATCTGAGCCACAGTCTCGACCTAAGCCACAGTTGTAGCAATGCCAGATCCTTAACCCACTGTGCCTGGCCAGGGGATCAAATCTGCATCCTAGCGATCCCAGGATGCTGCAGACCCCATTGCACCACAGCGGGAACTCCACAGCCATGCAGCTTGATGTGATTTCGCTGATCATTTTTTAGGGCCAGCAGGCTCCTCTGATGTGGAGAAACTGATCAGGTAGGGAATGTGTTTGTGACAACCGGAACTAAGATTTATCAGGTCCTCTTTCTTGTCAGTGCTGGGCGGGGCACTTGATGGGCATCATCTCATTTAGTCTTCAGTGAGGTGGGCACTTTATAGTTCTAATGGTACAGAGGATGAAACTATAGCTGGGGAGCGGGGGGGAGGATTAATCCATGTTACACTAGTAACTGCAATAGCCCGAACACCAGACCCTAGTGTGTCTGACTCCAGAATGCCCCAGTGGCTCTTATCACGATCCAACACTGTCCCCGCCACCGCCTTCATCATGGCCCAACCACTCCTTTGTCACTCTCCAAATACTGCTCTCATATGTGCCGTAAGTGTCACACAATTCTCCAGAAACTGCCCTCATCACTGGGCCCACTCTGCTGTACTGCCTTGGCCCCAACATTTTTCCAAGATTTCCCGCTTATCTCAACACTTATCCTCTCAACCATCCATCACTAACCTCAGGACTCTCCCATCCCTGTGCCATCACTCTGTCTCACTAGTGCCTCCATCCCTGTGCACCCCGTGACCCTCACTTTGGGATCCAATCACACAGATGCCAACCCACAGGAGGAGGCCGAGGCCCAAGGAAGGCAGGAAGGAGTGGGGGCTTGAGGTTGGGGCGGGGCCAGGCTGGACCGGCATTTGGGCCAGACCTTGAATTAGTGATGGATTTAGAGCCAAGGCCGACACTGAAATTGGGTGCAGGAGCTGGGTTCGGGGTGGGGTTGGGCTCAGGCTGGAGCTGGGTACAGGATGAGGTTGAGTCTGAAGCTGGAGCTGGCGCCGTGGTTGTGCTGCTTCAGGACCGTCTAACCCGATCCCGAGGTCAGCGGAGAGGCAGAGTCTCAGTCTCCTACAATCAGTCATCCGGTCTGTGATCCAAACTCCCATTTATTTCCACCTAAAACACAAAGTTACCACCCCCTCATCTCCTCCGGGCCTCCTCAGTGCCGGGAGCTGCAAAAAGCTGGAGAAGGTGATTCCTGGTTTCCCCAGGCGGTGCAAGTCCCAGGGTCAGGAAGGTCGGAACTGAGGACCATAAAATGGAAATATTCCACACAAGTGCCTGACTCCTTCCCGACCCTGTGAGGGCCCAGCATTCTGTACCCCGGGGTCCCCTAGCTCCTGACTGTGGACAGTAAATGAGAAGGTTGGGGCGGCATAGACAAAGCGTTTATTTGGGGGGCGGTGAGCCCCACTTGGGACCCCTCCTCCAGGGAGCCTGTCCTCTCTTTCCTCTTCTTTCCAGCTTCCTGACTTCCTCCTTTCTGCATTTGAGAGAGGGAGCAGGTCAGGAAGGGGCCAGGGCCGCAGCTTTTTTTTCTCCTCTGCCTCATCCTGTTTCGCTTCCTGCCTCTCAACTTCCCAGAATTGCTAATGTCTCCAGATATCATGGGCTCTGGTCTGGAGGAACCCATGTCTCTTCTCTGGCCCAATGCAGACCTGGCCTCCTAGGACCTGAACCCCCTGACCCAGCTCCATCAGACAGCTCAGCCACTAGGCTCGCCCAGCTCTGGCCTTCCCAGCACTCAGAAGTACAAGTCAACCAAGGAGTCCAGACCACGGGGGAGGGAGGAGAGAGGGTGATGGAGAATAGGATTTCCTGACCGGAACAGGAGGGGGAGGAGCTGGGGAAAGAAGCAAACCTTTACTGAGCATCAAATCTATGATGGAGATTGTATCAGGCCATCCCCCGCCCCCAGCAACCATCAATCTGCTGTCTGTATCTAGGAGTTCAGGTTTTCCAGATTCCACATATAAGGGAGCAAACAGTATTTGTTTTCTCTGATTTATTTCACTTAGCCTAACGTCCTCAAAGTCTGCTATCACAAAAGGCAGGACTTCCTCTTTTTCGTGGCTGAATAATATTCCACTATATATATATAATACATATTACATCTTCTTTATTCATCCATCCATCACTGAGTACTTAGGTTGTCTTCATGTCTTGACTACTGTAAATAATGTCGCAATGAACATGGAGGTGAAGGAATGTCTTCAAGATATAAGAAATGTGCAGCGGAAATGAATCCGACTAGGAACCATGAGGTTGCCAGTTCGATCCCTGGCCTTGTTCAGTGGGTTAAGGATCTGGCATTGCCATGAGCTGTGGTGCAGGTCACATATGTGGCTCGGATCCCACATTGCTGTGGCTGTGATGTAGGCTGGTGGCAACAGCTCCGATCAGACCCCTAGCCTTGGAACCTCCATATGTCCTGAGTGTGGGCCTCGGAAAGACCAAAAAAAAAAAAAGAAAAAAAAAAAGAAAAAAAGGTACCTCTACCACACTATTTTAACTATTGTGCTTTTTTTTTTTTTTTTTCTGCATCCAACAAAGCTAATCTAACCCACATTACCTCTCTTTCTAGATTTGCCTAGATACTTCCTCTGGCTGCTATGTTACTTCATAGGAGCTGTAGAATTAGCTTATCTATTTTCAAATACATCCTACTTTAATTATCTTTATACTCTTTTCCATGATTTTCAGTCTATATGGGTTTTCTATCCTTCTTGGTCAACTTTAGTTGATTTATATTTTGCTAGATAATCATTCATCTCTGGTCTTTAATTTTTTTTTTTTTTTTTTTTTGGTCTTTTTCTAGGGCCACTTCCCACAACATATGGAGCTTCCCAGGCGAGGGGTCGAATCGGAGCTGTAGCTGCCGACCTATGCCACAACCGCAGCAATGCCAGATCCAAGCCTCGTCTGCAACCTACACTACAGCTCTTGGCAACGCCGGATCCTTAACCCGCTGAGCAAGGCTAGGGGTCGAACCCGCAACCTCATGGTTCCTAGTCGGATTTGTAAACCACTGTGCCACGATGGGAACTCCTAAATTATTTTTTTGTCTTTTGTCTTTTTAGGGCAGCACCTGCAGCACATGGAGGTTCCCAGGCTAGGGGTCAAATCAGAGCTGTAGCTGCTGGCCTATGCCAAAGCCATAGCAACACCAGATCTGAGCCGCATCTGTGACCTACACCACAGCTCACGGTAACGCTGGATCCTTAACCCACTGATCAAGACCAGGGATCAAACCCAAATCCTCATGGATACCAGTCGGGTTCGTTAACCACGTCAGCCACGATGGGAACTCTCCCAGGTCTTTAAATTTTATTGTCCTGGAGTTGCAAATCATTTTCTTTTTAATGCATTTACTTTCTTCCCCATCTGTCAATAATCTACTCTTTCAATAGGCTGAACTACTTTGATTGGTAGAGTACAATCAAAACACAGCTTTCTTTCTTTTTTTTTTTTTTTTTTTTGTCCTTCCTAGGGCTGAACCCAGAGGCTAGGGGGTCTAAGAGCTATAGCCGCTGGCCTACGCCAGAACCACAGCAATGCAGGATCCGAGCCACTGTCTGCGACCCACACAAAAGCTCATGGATCCTTAACCCACTGAGCAAGGCCAGGGATCGAGCCCACAACCTCATGGTTCCTAGTTGGATTCATTAACCACTGAGCCATGACGGGAACTCCAAAACCCAGCTTTCTTTTTAGGCTTCCGCTGCTCCGAGCTCCCAATAGACTTGGTCTGACTCTCCCTTTACAACAGAAGGGCTATGTGCAGAATGTCAAAGCATCATCAAACACAGAAAACAAAAAATATAATTAATATTGTCACAGAAACAGAGAACACAGCTTCAGAGAAAGCGAAGAATAAAGTGAGGGAGCTTCCGCTGCCGGGCAGTGGGTTAATGATCCAGTGCTGTCTCTGTGGTGCCGCGGGCTCCGATCCCTGGCCCCTTGAAGCGAGTTAAAGGATCCAGTGTTGCCGCAGCTGCAGTGTACTTCGCAGCTGGGGCTTGGAGTCAGTCTCAGGTCCAGGAACTTCCATATGCCATGCGTGTGGTCGTAAAAAAAATGAGAGATGAAAACTCCCTAAACCTAAAGACAGAAAGATATCCAAGCTCAGGGAGCAGAAAGAGCCCTCAACGAGGTGAACCCACAAAGGCGCAGACCAAGACATACTGTCATTAAAATGGCAAACGTTAAAGACAAAGAGATGATTCTAAAGGCAGCAAGTGAGCACTGAATGCGCCCTATATCCAAGGCCCCACCGGCTTCTCCACCAGGAAACATGACAACCATGGGGTTTCACAGAAGCGTATACACTGTGTGATTTCATTCATGTGAAATGCTAGAGCCGGCAAAAACCAATCAACAGTGAAAAGCAAGCAGATCATTAGCTGCCTGGGGACAAGTAAGTGGGTCAGATTGCAAAGGGGCACGAGGGAGCTTTGAGGGGGTGACAGAAATGTTCCATGTCTTCACCGGAGGGCAAGTTCCCTAGGTATTCCCATTTGTCAAAAGTCACCTCTACTCTGGGTGCATTTTATCAGGTAAGAATTACACCTCAATAAAGCTGCTTGTCAAGGCAAAAAAAAATGGAAGTTGGTGAGGATGAGGAGAAAAGGAAACCCTTCTGCACTGTTGGTGAGGATGCAAATTGGTGCTGCCAGGACGGAAAGCAATACGGAAGTTTCTCGAAAGATTAAAACTAGATCTCCTGGAGTTCCTGCCGTGGCACAGTGGGTTAAGGATTCAGCATTGTGGATCCCTGGACCAGGAACTTCCATATGTCGTGGTGCAGAAGGAATGAATGAATGAATGAATAAAACGAACTACCATATGATCCAGCAATCCCACTCCTCGGTTTATATACAAAGGAAATGAAAATAGAATATCAAAAGAAATATCTGCACTCCCACGGTCACTGTAGCATTATTCACAATAGTCAAGATACGGAATTAATCTGTGTCCATCAATGATGAATGAATAAAGAATAATATCCCATTACATATGTATGTACGTATGTATGAATATACAATCCCATCATATATATGTGATGGAGTATTATTACTCAGCCATGAGAAAGAAGGAATCCTGCTATTTGCAACAACATGGATGGAACTTGACAGCATTTACACCAAGTGATATAAACCGGAAGAGAAAGACAATCCTGCTTCTATATTGCATGTAGAAGCTTTGCAAAAAGTCACATTCATAGGCAGATGAGTGGTTGCCAGGGGCTGGGGGGCAGGGGGAATAGGGAGAGGTTGGTCAAGGGTCGGAACAGTCAGGTGTAAGATGAAGTCCGTCTGCAGATCTAACACAAAGCACAGTGACCACAGATAACACTGCATCGTATAACTGAAATTTGCCAAGAGAGGAGAACTCAAGGGTTCTCATCTGAAAAAGAAAGATGAATATGTGAGGCTATGGATACGTTTATTTATTTATTTACTTTTGTCTTTTTGCCATTTCTTGGTCCACTCCCGCGGCATATGGAGGTTCCCAGGCTAGGGGTCGAATCGGAGCTGTAGCCACCAGCCTACGCCAGAGCCACAGCAACTCGGGATCCGAGCCTGTTTTTTTGGGTTTTTAAGGATGAACCTGTGGCATGTGGAACCTCCCAGGCTAGGGATTGAATCGGAGGTACAGCTGTGGCCACGGCCATGCCAGATCCAAGTGGCAGCTGTGACCTACACCACAGCTCAGGGCAACCCCAGATCCTTTAACCTGCTGGGCGGGGCCAGGGATCAAACCTGCATCCTCATGGATGCTAGGCCGCTTCCTTAACACTGAGCCACCATGGGAACTCCACAATGTACACTTTTAAATATTTACAATTTTCTAAGTCAACGACACCTCAATTAAGCAGAAAAAGTTTCACATACCTTAGGCACTCTAGATAGGCTTTTAAAAGTTAAGGGAAAAAACTCGAAATGATGGCAGTGCTCCAACCCCCCCCCGGGGGGCTTATTCCCCTCCCCCACCACTGCTGCCCTGGCCGTGGCCTTGGGCTCCACAGGTAGCAGCACGCCCACTCCCCTAGCTGGCCTTGCTCAGCCTGGCCTCACAAATCCAGTGGTAGGGCCTCTGGCAAGCGTCGTCATTCCACATGCCATCCGGGTGGAGGTGGGCACAGTCCTCACCTCCCCCAGCCCGTGCCCGTGCCAGTCGTCTGGCTGGCCTGGCTTCCAGTTCCTGAGGGGACAGGAAGGACAGGAACAAGCTGGAAGGTCAGAGGGAACAGAATCCAGCTCGGGGAGAAGGGGCTGCGGCACAGACCCCCGGGGGAGCAGAGCTGAAGGACGAGGAAGGGCACAGAAAGCCAGGCACTCACTGGAAGTTGGTCTCATAATCCGTCCCATCCGCCCATTTCCAGACTCGGTCCGGGTCACTGAGGCCCATCCAGGTGTAGAAGGAGCCCATATGGGCCTGGATAAAATTCTGGGAGACAGAAGGGCAAAGGTGACTTCTCCCCGCCGCAGCCAGCTCCGGGGACTAGCAATTCTGAACCTCACGTGTTCAATCCGCCAAGGTGATTTGGGTTGGTTACCCCCGACCCACGGGCCAATGAAAGCCCTGTGGGGCTGGCTCAGAGGGCGGTCAAGGTCAATCTCCCCAGGTGATGCCCATGAGCAGCCAAGGCTGAGAACCCCTTCGAGGGGCGGGACTCAGGACCTGCCGTCCTCACCTGCTCCTCTCTGGAGTTGATGACCATGAGGTGGGCATTCTCCAGCTGGCACTACTTCTCAGCCTCAGCCAGGGCTTCTCAGAGCCAGAGAACCAGTAGCAGCTGCCTCTATGCTCCAGCCAATCAGTGGGGCAGCAGGAATCTCTCGAGTCTAGGGGGTCGGGGTGGGGGAGGGTCTCAGATGCTGCCCCTGCGAACTGGGCAGGAACTGGGGCCTGGCCCACCGCCCTCCCCCACACCCCTCGCCCTTGCTTTTTTTTGGGGGGGGTCTTTTTAGGGCCACACCCTTGGCGAAGTTCCCAGGCTAGAGGTCACATGGGAGCTGCAGCTGCCGGCCTATGCCACAGCCACAGCCACTGCCACGCCAGATCTGAGCCGAGACTGCAACCTACACTGCAGTGCACAGCAACGCCGGATCCTTAACCCACTGAGCGAGGCCAGGGATCCAACCCGCATCTTCATGGATACTAGGCAGGTTTGTTGCCGCTGAGCCACAAAGGGAACGCCTCACCATGGCTCTTGAGCGCAGACATCCTGCAGGTCAGGGAGTCTGTGGTCTCAACCAGCTGCTGGACTCGGAGGAGCATTTCAGAGTAGCCTGGGACACACACAGATGGGCAGTGGGGACAGTGCCCTGGGTGTGGCTTCTGCTTCTTGAGTCCCTGAAGACCAGAGGTTCATGCTGGGCGGCCCAGCCTAGGAACCCCCTGCCTCATGCCCAGGTGGGGGGAGCCGGGGCCTTACCTGTTTGGAGTTCCTTCTGTTCTTTCTCCAGCCTGCTCTCCAGAGAAAGCACCTTGTCGTTCAAGCTCTGAGCTGGAGGGGAGGGCACTCAGCACCACGTGGCTGCTCCCCCCCTCCCCCGCCATCTCCATCCTGGAGCCCCCGCCCCACCCCTGCACTCGCGAAGGGGTAGGGTCTCCCACCTGCTGCAGTTGCTGCTTTTGACCTTCCACTTCCGTGTTCAGAGATGCTATCCTTCCTTGCAAAGTGCCATCTGGAGGACACTGGGGCTCAGGGCTCCGAAGTCAGCCCCCGCCCCTCCCCCATCGCACCTCCCTCCCCAGCTCCCCTGCCCCCCAGGCTCACCCTGGAAGTTCAGTGCCCGGATCTCAGCCGAAGTGTTGGAGATGAAGTTACTGAAAGTTGTTGTCAGGGTCACCAGGTCCCTCTGCAACTTGGAATCTGATCAGGCGGATGGGACCATCCGGACAGAGGGGTTTCAGGCCCTCTCTGCGCCAGCACTGGGCAGGTCGCCTGATGTGCATTTTCTCATTGGGTCCCTACAGCCACCCCACCCAAAGGGACAGGTGCGACTGTCACCCAGTATTGACAGAATTTGACTGCCTTCCCCAACTGAAAGTGACAGCGTTGGCAGCCAGCCATCCTCACCCATCGCCCTCGGCGCCCCCACCACAGCACCCCATTACTTCTCTCCTCCCAGGGCCCCTCACTTTGGGATGCGATGGCACAGATGCCGACCAGCAGGAGGAGGCTGAGGCCCAGGGAGAGAAGACAGGGGCGGGGGCCGGAGAGGAGCCGCTGCAGGAGGGTCTGCAGAGGAGGCGGCCCTGCAAGAGGAGAGGGCGTCAGGGTCCAGAGACACAGGGAGGAGGACCTTCAGGCAGGAGGCTGGTGCGCTGGAAATGCTGGGGGGACAGGGGACACCCCTCATGGACCAGCACGAGTGCTCAGTCACATGGGCCCCTCACCGCCCTGGGGACACACGAACACATAGACACACAGGGGATGCTGGCGAATGTAAGGTCCTCTCATTAGAGCTGGGGGAGGTGGCAAGAGGGCCCGGAGAGAGATGGGGGCAGCCGGGTCCTGAGCAGGCTCACCACACTGATGGCTGAAAACCGGCTAGAAAGTGGCTTTACTCCGATGCTCTCCCCAGAACACAGGAAGCCAGTCCCATCGTGGACCTTGAATCCTCCTCCTCTTGGGGCCCCCAGAGGCTGGGGAGGACCCATAGTACGCATGCAGAGGTGCAGACAGGATGCACAACAGGAAAACCCTGCTATGCATATTCAGAGATTTGAGGAGGGGCCGTGTCTCCTTTGGTCTTAGCATCCGTGAAGCCCCGGCTTTTCTCCTCCCCCTCCAACTTCTGGAGATGTTCATATGCACTGACATCCTTGGATCGACGAGGCCTCTGAGGCTGTCGGAGCTGAATGGAGGCAGGGCCAGTGGCCAGGCTGGGGTGGGAGCTGGGGCAAAGGGGCAGCCTGGGGCTGAGTAGGAGTTGTGGGCAGGGCTGGAGATGAGCGAAGAGCTGACAGTTGAGAAGGAACGCGGGGTCAAGGCTAGGAACGGGGCTGGGCTTGGGTTTGGGGGTCAAGGCTAGGAACGGGGCTGGGCTTGGGTTTGGGGGTCAAGGCTAGGAACGGGGCTGGGCTTGGGTTTTCAGCTGAGGCCAGACGTGGGATCACAATTGGGCTTTGCGCCAGGGTCAGGTTAAGTGTGGGGTTGACAGCAGAGGTCAAGTTGAAGCAGAAGGTAGTCCTAGGACGGAGACTAACATGAGGGCTGGAATTGAGGGTGCATCTCCCGCATGAGAAGAGATGGACCTGAGCCTGGTGCTGAAGTTGGAAATAGGAGAGAATTGAGGTTCAAGCTTGGGTGGGAGGGCCCGTGCTCAGATTCAAGTTGACTCTGGGGTCGAAGCTGCACTGGGGTTAATGGAGAAGCTGGGGTTAGGATGGGGATCAGGCTGTGCCTGGGGTGGGGGCCGAACATGAGGCTGGAACTGGGCTCGAGAAAGGGTTGTGTGAGTCTCAGCTTGTGACTGAGGCCGTACGTGCCATCATTCAACCTGCATCCAGTGCAAGGACGAGAGCCTCAAACCTCTACTCAATCATGAAACCCCCAAGATGCCCCATTGTCTACCTTCCCATTCAGTCCCACCTAAGACCCGCCTCCCCGCTTTCTCTGACATCCTCCTTGACCCTTCCGTCCCACTGGCATCCCCAGTCAGGTTACCCGTGCCGTCGAGAGGCTGTGGTTCTTGAGTTCTTGGTGCAGCCATGATCAGAGCTGGGAAAAAAATCCTGGAGCGCTGGGGCAGAGGTGAGCGAAGTCAGAGCCACCTAAGTGACCCAAGTCCTGCTGGTCTTTGTGTCTGAAACACCAGGAGTCTATAAATCTGGGATGTCCCAATTCCTCGATCTGGAGCAATAAATGACGAGAAGGAACGGCAGTCAGGACACAGGCAGAGACGGTGCACGCGGGGCTGGCTCTGCTCTCCTCCTCCAGGGAGTGTCTGCTCCCTTTCCGCCCTTTTTAAGCACCCCTGATCCATTGCGTGACTTGCCCAAGATCTCAAGCCTGGAGTAAAAGCGAGAGCCAGAATCCCTGCCCGGGGCTACCTGACAACCTAGCCTGATGTGGATGTGCTGACCTGGTTTTTTTGAAACCTTGAAGAAATGTATCCCTGACTCGTTGAATGTTCTTTGCTCTGACAAGATATAAAACTGTGCTGGAAGAGTTCCCGTTGTGGCTCAGCAGGTTAAGGACCCGATGTTGTCTCCATGAGGATGCAGGTTCAATCCCTGGCCTCGCTCAGAGGGTTAAGGATCCGGTTTTGCTGCAAGCTGCAGTGTAGGTTGCAGATGCAGCTCGGATCTGGAGTTGCCACAGCAGTTGCGGCTCCAATTCCACCCCTGGCCCCGGGAAAGTCCATGTGCTGCAGGTGTGACCATAGAAAGAAAAAAACAAAAACAAAAAACAAAAAACTGTGCTGAAAGCCATCTTTCTCTGGAGCAGTTTCTCAGCGTAATCTGAGAAGCTGGCTTCCAGGCTATATAGTCTTCAATGTGGCTCAAATAAACCTCTTTTCTATTCTTGCTATTGATTGTTTACTGATTATTTCCATCAACAGTGTCTGCAATATGCCAGGCATCATCCTCCAGACGAGGCAGCCTTCAGAAGTGAGCACACAGGAGTTCCCATCGTGGCTCAGTGGTTAACGAATCTGATTAGGAACCATGAGGTTGCAGGTTCGATCCCTGACCCTGCTCAGTGGGTTAAGGATCCAGCATTGCCGTGAGCTGTGGTGTAGGTCGCAGATGCGGCTTGGATCCTGTGTTGCTGTGGCTCTGGCGTAGGCCGATTAGATCCCTAGCCTGGGAACCTCCATATGCCGCGGGAGCGGCCCTGGGAAAGAAAAAAAAAAAAAAAAAAGTGAACACACAGCAAAAAATGCCCGGGTCACAGAGTTCCTACTTTAAAGGGTGAGAGAGAGAGATAAACAGAAGAAATGAGTAAAATATAATAGATGATATAACAGTGATAAGTGCTAGAAAGGAAAACATTGCAAGAAAGTGGGTAGGATAAAATCCACTTTTTTTGTTCTGTATCTTTTAAAATTTAATTTTAGATTTAATTTTACTGATGTACAGCTGTTTCACAATGTTGTATTAATTTCTGCTGCACCACGAAGTGATCCAGCCACACGTGTGCACACATCCCTTCCCATACAGGTTGTCACAGGACATGGAATAGAGTTCCCTGTGCCCCTCAGCAGGTCCCCATTGGCCATCCGTCCCCATATAGGTTTTTGTTTTTTTTTTTCTTTTTTTCTTTTTAGGGCTACACTGCTGCATATGGAAGCTCCCAGGCTAAGAGTCAAATTGGAGTTGTAGCCACCGGCCTATACCACAGCCACAGCAATGCCAGATCCAAGCCGCATCTGCAACCTACACCACAGCTCATGACAAAAGCGGATCCTTAATCCACTGAGTGAGGCCAGGGATAGAACCCGCCTCGTGCCTCATGGATACTAGTCGGATTCGTTTCTGCTGCACCACAAGGGGAACACCCAATTCCCATTTGTTTTTCTCTGACTTCACTCGAGGTCCATCCATCGCACTACATTATTTCATTATTTCAAATAGCATTATTTCCTTCTTTTTAATGGCTGGTTAATAGTCCATTGTATATCTATACCAAATGTTCTTTATTCCTCTGTTGCTGAATATTTAGATTGCTTCCGTGTCTTGGCTATTGTAAATAGTGCTGCAATGACCGCTGGGGGGTGCATGTATCTTTTAGAATTACGTTTTTCTCCTGATAGATGGCCAGGACTGGGATTGCTAGATCATAGGGTAGCTCTGCATTAATTTGCTTTTTTTTTTTTTTTTGCTTTTTTTTTTTAAACTGGCCACACCTGTGGTATATGGACGTTCGTGCGCCAGGGATCAAATCCAAGCCAGAGCTGCACCCCATGTCACGGATGCAGCAGGATCCTTAACCCACTTCACCACATCGGGAACTCTTTCTATATGTAGGTTCTTAAGGAACTTCCATACTGTTCTCCACAGTGGTTGCACCAGTTTACATTCTCGCCAACAGTGTAGGAAGCTTCCAAGACAGGTCAGTTTTTAATAGGATGTCAAGAACAGCTTTAGTAGGAAGACGATATCCAAGCACAAGTCTGAAGGAGGCGGGGGAGAAGTCGATGAGTCACAGGGCAAACATGGAGCGCCAGTTCTTTCCGGCCTGTAGGCTATTGCTATAGATTAGTTTTTACTCTGATTTAGAGGGGCAGGCTTTGGGGGAGGGGGTCAGTGAGGAGCGAGTACACGGACTCACATTTTAATGGTAACAATGTGACTCCTGTGTTGTGACTTGCACAAAAACGGACCAGAGTGGAAACCCAGGGTCCAGCAAAGGACTATTGTAGTGTCTGCTGGAAAGATGCTGGCAGTCTGTGCCTGGAAGTGGCAAGAAGTGTTTTGATTCTGGATATACGGTGAAGGTAGAATCGACAGGATTTTTGCTGATAAATTGCATGTGGATTTCACACACACAGGAAACCACAGTCCTCCTTCTAATCCCCAAAATACAAGAAACTTTGTGCATTTCCCATAAATTGCTGACTCCCTACGAAACACAACTTTCTCCCTTGCCAAGGCAATGCGGGTGCCTTACAACCTCTTTTGTGAATACGATCATCACGTGCGAGAAGGTGTTTTGCCGCCAGGAGCGGACAGACAGACACCTGCACACACTACCTAACTGTGCAGAATTTTCCTTTGACTACCTGGTGGGGTTGTGTTTGGTGAGCCTGTCCCTCCCCAAGTCTGCTTCCCTTTACAACTTCTTTGCAAGTGACCTTTTTTTTCTCCCCCCTTTTGTTTCTGAGCTCTCTCATGCTTGACAATGACAGCTTCCTGTTTCTGCCACCTTGTCCACGGTCCCTTTTATACCCTCTCCCAGCACCTCAGCTGGTCACGATTCTTTTACCAGGTGTGGTGACCCATACCTTTGTTTCTACACCCCTCAAGTCTTCTGGGGTCTTACGGGGTCACCACAGTTCACCACTGACCATTGTAATATTGGACATGGGAGTGCTACGTGGCACCCCAGAGTCTCCTGATTTCCAGGCTGTCCTCTTTTTTTCCCATTGTGAAGCAGCAGACCTATTTCCCTTAATCAGAATTGGTCACACACCTCCCCCCAAAAAATACAATTACCCTCATCTCCTACCTAGAGGCATAATGAGAAGCCCAAATCAGCCAGGATTCAATCTCATCTTCAAAAAAAAATTTTTTGAACATTACGGAGTGCAGAAGTTCCTGGGTCAGGGATGGAAACTTCACCACAGCAGGGACAACATCAGATCCTTTGACTCCTAGGCCACCAGGGAACTCTCTGTCTCCAAATTTAAACAGAACCAAAGCTATTCTCCCAAATGGGTGGATTATTAGGTGTCAGGTCAGAGGAGACACCCCTCTGCTCTGTCCTTTGGTTGTGCACATGGCTTGGGGAGATTGCACCATATTGGCCACTGATTTTTTTTTTTCTTTTTTCATTTCTGGCCGCCCTTCAGCATATGGAGTTCCCAGGCCAGATATCCAACCCGATCCACAGTTGCGACCTACATGGCAGCTGCAGCAGCACTGGATCCTTTAACCCACGGGGCCAGGCCAGGGACTGAACCTACACCCCGGCACTGCAGAGATGCCACCGATCCCTTTGAGCCACAGCGGGAACTCCCGGCCACTGATTTAAGCTGTATCCTCACCAAGGGCTCAGGCGTGAGAGGTCAGGGGAAGGTAGTAAAAGAAGAAATTTATCCCATTTCTAGCCCTCAAGCCTAGAGATAGCATACTGATGTATCTTCAGATACACTGATATGCCTGTAAGAACCCATACACATAAGCAGTGAAGATTTTTTTCTCCCTATCACAAAGTTTTCTCTTAAACATGTTTCTGCCTAAAAATGGATCTTGAGCATCTTCCCACGGGGCAGCCCATCTCTTTCTGTTCAACGGCTGCATGATGTTCCAGGGTGTGGATGTTCCAGACTTTATTTCACGATTCCCTTAGTGACACACTTTTGAAATGCTTGTGTCCTCGGCTTTTATAAATAATGTTGACATGAATAGGCTTATATATTCCTGTTTGTGCTAACGAGCAAACACGTCTCTTGGTTAAATATCTAGAAGTAGAGGGAGTTCCCGTCATGGCGCAGTGGAAATGAATCTGACTAGGAGCCGTGAGGTTGCGGGTTTGATCCCTGGCCTTGCTCAGTGAGTTGAGGACCTAGTGTTGTCGTGAGCTGTGGTGTAAGCCGAAGACGCGGCTCGGATCTGGTGTTGCTGTGGTTGTGGTGCACGCTGCCAGCTACAGCTCCAACTGGACCCCTAGCTTGGTAACCTCCATATGCTGTGGGTGCGATCCTAAAAAGACAAAAGACAAAACAAAACAAAACAAAAAAACTAGAAGTAGAATTGCTGAGTAGAAACACCTATCTTAAAATTTAAAATTGGACAGATACTGTCAAGCAGCTCTGAAAAGACATTACCAATTTATTTTCTCCCCAACCCTGTATAAGGATTTTCTTTTCTTTTCTTTTGTCTTTTTAGGGCCACATCCATAGCATATGGAGGTTCCCAGGCTAGGGGTCGAATCTGAGCTACAGCTGCCTGCCTACACCACAGTCACAGCAATGTGGGACCCAGGCCGCGTCTTCGACCTACAAGCTACACCACAGCTCATGGCAATGCCAGACCCTTAACCCACTGAGCGAGTCCAGGGATCGAACCTGCAACCTCAGGGTTCCTAGTCGGATTCATTTCCGCTGCGCCATGGTGGAACTTCCTAAGGATTTTTGTTTATTCTCACCTTCACCATAAATCTTGTAACTTCTTGCCAATGATATTCAAGAAATATCTTCTGGACTTCCTGCTGTGGTGCAGTAGGTTAAGAACCTAATTGCAGCGGCTTGGGTTGCTGCAGAAGTGCAGGTTTGATCCACGGCAAAGCCAGTGCAGTGGGTTAAAGGATCCAGCATTGCCACGTCTGCAGCGTAGGTCACAGCTGTGGCTTGGATTCAATCCCTGGCCTGGGAACTTCCATGCTTTGAGTGTCGCCATAAAAAAATATATATCTTCTATTTCATTATTTCAATGAGCACTTACCTGAACGCTGGTTTGGGGGAAAAAAGCCAAAATTTTGCATTATATTTTAGGTACAGGAACTGTCAGGAGCTCTTTTACTTAATTAAAGTTTATAATGGACAACTACGGCTGGAAGACAGAAATGTCTAACTGCTATTTTAAAACAGTCAACACAGCGTTCCCGCTGTGGCTCAGCAGTAACGAACCCGACTAGTATCCATGATGCAGGTTCAATCCCTGGTGCCCCACTCAGTGGTTTAAGGATCCAGCGCTGCCATGAGCTGGGGTGTAAGCTGTAGGTCACAGACTCGGCCTGGATCCATGTTGCTGTGGCTGTAGTGTAGGCTGGCAGCTTTAGCTCAGATTCAACCCCTAGCCTGGGAACTTCCATATGCTGCAGGTGAGGCCTGAACAGGATAAAAAAGAAAAACACAGTCAACATACTGGTATAACCACTATGGAAAACAGTATGGAGATTCCTCAGAAAACTAAATACAGAACTACCATAGGATCCGGCAATCCCAGCCTGGGCATGTATCTGCACAAAACTTCCATGCAAAAAGATACATGCACCCCCATGTTCACTGCAGCCAAGACATGGAAACAACCTAAATGTCCATCAACAGATGAATGGATTAAGAAAATGTGGTACAGGAGTTCCTGTCGTGGCTCAGGGGAAACGAATCTAACTAGGATCCATGAGGATGCAGGTTCGATCCCTGGCGTCGCTCAGTGGATTAGGATCCGGTGTTGCCATGAGCTGTGGTGCAGGTCACAGACGCGGCTCAGATCTGGCGTTGCCGTCATTGTGGTGTAGGTCAGTGGCTACAGCTCCGATTTGACCCCTAGTCTGGGGACCTCCATGTGCTTCGGGTGTGGCCCTAAAAAGACAGAAATTTTTAAAAAATTGGTAGTTCCATAACAATGAAAGAAATTGAATTCATAATCTAAAACCTTCCAAAAAAGAAATCTCCAGCCCTAGATGGCTTAACTAGAGCATTCTCCCAAACACTTAAAGAACACCAATTCTATATAATCTTTTCCAGAAAAATAGAAGAGGAGGGAATATTTCTCGTTTTATCAAGCTAGCATTTTCCCTGCTACCAAGTGAGACAAAGATAACACGAGAGAAGAAAACTACAGACCAATGTCTCTCATGCCCATGGATATAAAACTCCTCAACAAAACACTAACAATTTGAATCTAGCAACTAAAAAAAAGTGTAACAACTATGACCAAGTGAGGCTTGCTGCCGGACGGCAAGGTTGGCTCGATATTCAAAAATCAATGTGATCCACTAAATTAACAATAGAAGAAGATCCATTTAATAGGATCGATTCATTTAGAAGAGCATTAGACCAAATTCAATAGCCAGTTATGATCTTTTTGAAACGCGAAGCAAACTAGAAATAAAAGGGAACCTCCTCGAGCTGATAAAGAGCATCACATACTAATGCGTCATTCCATTGCTACTAAGCAGATTTTCTTGGAGTTTTTCTTGCCTATATAATCGGCTATAAGATCAGTCTTAATTTAAGGTCTCAAAGGTGCAGTCTAGAATAAAGCTAAACTTTAATCTCACATCCAACTAATGCTTTATATGCCACCTACTCGGGATCTGGAGGTCTGGGCTGTAGCAGACACGGCCAGGATTTTGATCAGATCCCTTCATTCTTGTCATGCACACTAGTTTCCAATGTGAGTTTTTTCTTAACAACCAGCACCTGCATCTCTTTGTCAGGGGACTGCTCTCAGGCTGCTAGAAGGTGCTTCACCTGGGCACACAGGAAACAGGAAGTATCTCAGCATTTACATTCTCCCAAACCACAGACCGCCCTTAACCAATGACTATGGATGCAAGGGGACCCATACTCCAGATCTCTCGTCCCTGATTGAGGCAACTCTGAGATGTGATCCACACTGTCCCCATTTCTGCCTGCGGACCGAGCTGGTTACAGCACCACTATCACAGGACTTCGCTTAACATGGCCTAAAAACACTTCTCAATGACGCACGTTCACAAGAACCCTCGGCTTGTGGTCAGCTTCTATTGCGCTCCTGCTTGATGTCCTCCTCGTCCTCATCCTGTGCCCTCATCCCCTTATTTTTATTTATTTTTAGGGCCCACCCAAGGCATATGGAAACTCCCAGGCTAGGGGGTGAATCGGAGCTGTACCTGTTGGCCTACACCACAGCCACAGCAAAGCCAGACCTGCGCCACGTCTCCAACCTACACCGCCGCTCATGGCAACACTGGTCCCCAGCCCACTGAGCAAGGCCAAAGGATCGAACACACTAGGCGGATTCATTTCCACTACGCCTCCCTAAAAACACTTTCTAATGAATCACTTTCACAAGGTTCCTCCTCTCAGGATCTGCTTCTGGAGAAGCCAGAACAGAAGTTACAGGCTGTTCTGCTCCTTTCTCTTTCCTCTTCTCTGTATCGCAGGGTCAGGGCAAGGGAGGGGAGAACGCAACCAAAAGAGGTCCAGGACCTGGTGCTGTTACAGCCGCCAAGACGCTCTTCACAGCAGGCATCGACACGGGCCTCTCGGAGGTGGTGCCTCAGAGACCCTACGGGACCCTCTGCACCCTATCGGTCCCTCACAAGGATGACGAACTCTCTGGCGACCCTCTGTGAGGGTCACCACTGGCTCCTGGCCCAGAATGCAGGTGTACACCCACATCCTCCTTCAGCCTCACTCTGCCAGGCAGTTCTCTTGGGCAGGGTCCTCCCTACAGGATTTAAGCTTGACCTCCATGGGGTCCGGCAGGTGCACAGGTTCTCTGGCAGATAACCAACCGCAGCCTGGTCGACTGATGAAAGGGGCAGCTCCAGCCCAGGTTTTCATCTTCAGACGTTTCCTGTCAAGGATGAGTCTATTTCTCCATGGTTACCCCACATCTCCTAAGGACACACCCACAGCCTCCCCCCAAAGTCTTCTTGCCCCTCTCAAACAGCAGTCCAGAGTGACCCCAATCGCATCTGCGGCTCAATGACCATCGGACCTGGTAGTGACGGGCCTGTCTCGCCCCCTTGAAGACAAGCCCACTCTCTGTAGCGGTTCTCTTTGGACCCCATCATCTGGCTAGTGGGATATGGAGACGCACTCCCCTCCTCCGTATGGAGAGAAAAAGCGTTGGCTCTCCTGCTACATCTAGGAATTCCCTCCAAATAGTCAACTCTCTACCCTTCTACTTCAAGGCTGGGAAGAGGAAGGATTGCTTGCTTGGGTGGGCATCTCTTAGTAAATCCTAATGAGATTATCTCCAGCTCCTCTGTCTTGTTTTGTTTTGTTTTCCAGCTTTAATGTAACATTGTATAAGCTTAAGGCAACCCCTGTGTTGATCTGATACATGTATAAACTGTAACACGCTTATTTCCATAGTAGTAGCTACCACTTCCAACCCACCTCATATTATTCACTTCTTTTGTGTGGGGAGAACATTTAAGACCGCCTCTGTTAGCAACCTTCAAGTAGAGGAAACAGTATTATTAGCCACACTCACGGTGCTGCACACTGATCCCCAAACTTGTTAATCTCATAACTGGAAGTTTGTGCCCTTTGACCCCTATCGCCCCATTCCCCCCTCCCCCACCCAGCTCTCTGCTTTAAATGTATAAGCGCTTATCAAACATCACTCTCAGTTTGGGGAATTCGGCCAAATTTCTCTAAAATCGGGAAAAGTGTTATTTAACCTCCTGTTTCATGTGGTCATGTCAGTCTTCTCAGTTCCTTAACTGGGCTCGCCAAAATTTTATCATAGCAGTCTCTCTAGAAATGGGTTTTGTTAAAAGAATCGAAAGATAAGCTACCATATCCAATCAAAGACTGGTGGTGTCTAGAATATATCAAGAATTTTCAAAACTCAACAGTTAAAAAAAAATTAGAAAGTAGGCAAAAGACACGAAGCGACACTGAGTCAAGAGGATATACAGGCATTCCTGTTGTGGCTCAGTGGGCTAAGAACCCAACTAGTATTCATGAGGACGTGGGTTTGATCCCTGGCCTCGCTCAGTGGGTTAAGGATCCAGTGTTGCTGAGATCTGTGGTGTAGGTCGCAGAAATAGCTCCAATCTGGCGTGGCTGTGGCATAGGCTGTGGCGTAGGCTGGCAGCTCTCATCTGATTGGACCCCTAGCCTGGGAACTTCCATACGCCACACATGCAGCCCTAAAGAGAAAAAACACCACCACCACAATAACACATCACTACACACCCATCAGAAGGACTGAAAACAAAAACAAAAACAGGAGTTCCTGTCGTGGCGCAGCAGAAACAAATCAGACTAGGAACCATGAGGTTGCAGGTTCGATCCCTGGCCTCGCCCAGTGGGTTGGGGATCCAGCATTGCCGTGAGCTGTGGTGTAGGTCCCAGATGTGGCTCGGATTCTGTGTGGCTACGGCTGTGATATAGGTCAGCAGCTGTAGCTCAGATTAGACTCCTAGCCTGGGAATCTCCTTATGCGGCAGGAGTGGCCCAAAAAAGCAAAAAACCAAAACAAAAAAACCAAAACCCAGTGACCAAATGCAGGTGAGGATGTGGACAAACGTCTCTGGAGGTTTTCCAGAGACACCCAGGAGACACAGGGTAGGAAGAAACACAGCAGAATATACAGCCAGCAGCAGAATTCGAGCAAGTAGCACCAAAACCCTCGGACCTGCCCCAAAGGCCAACCATGTGGCTCTCCCACAGCACGGCCTTCCTCCCTCCCAGACGAAAACCCCCATGAGCGCTCGTATGATGACTGCAAGGCTTTTCAGACACCGGTGGTAAACATCTAAAGACGCACAGGGACCAGGCCTAGGAGAGGGTCAAATCTCTCCGCAGCCCGTTGAAAGCTGGAAAACACGGGGTGAGGCCAATGAAACCGTAAAAGGAGATTCCTTTTCACCCTAGCATGCCCTATTTCCACAAATGATCCATCCGTCTGTCCAAAAAAGCCCCTCCTGTACACCCTTTTTCAGAAAGCTACGGGGCGCACGCGGGGAGTGGGAGGGGGGAGTAAGGTTTCAATAAAACAAGGAACTAAACCAAGAAAGAACACACGGATCCAGGGAAGGGAGATTCCAGCCCAGGAGAAAGAGAGGTCCAGGAATTTCGCAGGATGACCGAGAACTCCCAAGATAACTGCTCTGCAGAGAAGCAGAGAACGACCTTTCCAGTGGGAGCCAAGATGAGACCGAAAGGCTGGTGGACTGGCAGGGGACGGGGACGGGGAGGCGGAGGGGCTGGCAGGGGACGGGGAGGAGGCGGTGCAGGAGGGGGTCAACAGGCAGCCTAAGGGAGCTTGAGCTCGAGGGCCCCTTCATGGGCCTCTCAGCAGGGCCCAGGCTGCAGCAAGTCCTCACAGGATCCCAAGCTTTGGTACATTATGGGAAGCGAGGCTATTTGAATTACCATCACTGCAGATGGGCAGAGTCACTTTCCACGGCTTCCCCTTCCCTCCCCTCCTGCACGCTTCCCTTCGTGGCCGGTGGCCTTTTTAACATGCCACTAAGAAGCTGAGTTGAAACACAGTGGGGCTTGCGTCGGAGAGGGTCCCTGATTGACGCCTCGCCATCACGGCACCCCTCCCTAAGGTTGGCCCACCTGCCCAGGCATGGCTTCCGGGGGTGCTGCCGCCCCTGCTCCGCCTGCGAAGACTCCCGTGACATGAAGGTGGGCCGCGAGCCACCCTGAAGCATGGACTTCAGTAATAAAAAAGAAACACTCCGGAGGAAACCTCTTATCTTCCTCTTCTCTCTATGGAAAGTCACCGTACGACCCCCTTACCACCTGCAGAAATAGACAATAAGCATGTGGCCACAAAGTGTGGGGAAGACGGATTTCACAGGTGTTTTGAAAGATTATTAAAAATATATCACGGGAGTTCCCTTTGTGGCTCAGCGGTTAATGAGGATGTGGGTTCGATCCCTGGCCTCGCTCAGTGGGTTAAAGGATCCAGCGTTGCCGTGAGCTGTGGTGTAGGTCTCAGATGCAGCTCGGGTCCCCCGCTGCTGTGGCTGTGGTAGAGGCCGGCAGCTATAGCTCTGATTCAACTGCTAGCCTGGGAACTTCCACATGCCATGGGAGCGGCCCTTAAAAAGCGAAAAATAAATAATTAATTTTTAAAAATCACTTCTCTGGATTTTGTGATGTTTATGGTAGTTTTCAGCTTTTTTGTGTATTCTTCTTAGATTTTTTATTTTTATTTTATTATTATTATTTTTTGGGGCTTTCATCTTTTCAGGGCTGCACCCACGGTACATGGAGGTTCCCAGGCTAGGGGTCCAATCGGAGCTACAGCTGCCAGCCTACACCACAGCAATGCCAGATCCGAGACGCGTCTGCAACCTACACCACAGCTCACAGCAACGCAGGATCCTTAACCCACTGAGTGAGGCCAGGGATCGAACCCACAACCTCATGGTTCCTAGTCGGATTCGTTCCACCGCGCCACGATGGGAACTCCTCATTAATTTTTACGCTTAATTTTCTATTACTAATTTAGCATTTCTTTCCTAAGGAGAGCTCCCCACAATTGTGTACCTTTCAGACCCCCTGAAACCTGGATTCATCCCAGGGGTTTTACGGGAAAAGTACAACGGAAATGCTGGCTATGTGACCAGTTGGCACCTGCAGAAAATTGTGTGGTCAGGCTGGTTACAGTTAAGGAAGACTTTGCAATTGGTTCAAAGAAGACAAAGCAAAATTTTAAATGATTAACTTCAGAAGAAACAGAAGTTGTGCAAGAAAGGGAATGTAATCAGATTATACGACTTGACTCAGCAGTGAACAATATTGACACAGCTATAACCGATACAGTCTGCATTTGGATTTAAGTAAAAATTGTTGTAGACTAAACTGGACAACTGTACCCATCTACACGATAAAAAATGACTAAATAATGCCTGCAATTGAGAAATAGATAGTTTGTGTGGTCTCACATCAAAGTACAAATGTCAGGACTAAGGCAAACAGCTAAAACGCTAAAATTAGTTTCTCTGAACAGCACCAGTAACTGCTTCCAGCCCTCTAAGACTTGAAAGTGCATGTATTATTTCTGCCATAATTTGTTTAATTTAATGCCAATTATACACATTTTGAAGAAGCCCTAGAAAAATTTCCAGCCGAGGACTGGGAAGCCTTGACCCAGCACAAGCTTAGAAGCAAAAATTGCTTGAAAGAGTAATTGCGTGAAGATAAAAATAGCAACTACTCACCCATCAGAGAATGATTAAACAGCATATGGCACATGCATACTTTTGGCATTCGCTGCCCCTGCTAAATTTAATTAAGTAAAACTCAGCGAATCAAGTAGCTGGGACTCAATGTCCATGAGACACTGGAGAGTGAAAAAAAAAAGCAAACTACATAATGACACACATCCACACAGGAAGCATCCTGAGAGGAAACCTGCAATGGTCAATTTTCCTTTTTTTTTTTTTTTTTTTTTTTGTCTTTTTAGGGCTGCTTCCCACAGCATATAGAGGTTCCCAGACTAGGGGTCTAATCGGAGCTGTAGCCATGCAAACTCCTATACTATTTTATAATAAAAATAAAACAAAAAAAAAATCCAGTTGCAGGAATTCCCATCGTGGTGCAGTGGTTAACGAATCCAACTAGGAACCATGAGGTTGTGGGTTCGATCCTTGGCCTTGCTCAGTGAGTTAAGGATCCGGCGTTGCCATGAGCTGTGGTGTAGGTTGCAGACGAGGCTCGGATCCTGCGTTGCTGTGGCTCTGGCGTAGGCCGGTGGCTACAGCTCCGATTGGACCCCTAGCCTGGGAACCTCCATATGCCGCGGGAGCAGCCCAAGAAATGACAAAAAGACACACACACCAAAATCCAGTTGCTTAAAGACTCCTTTAAAGTCAGTTTCAGAATGACCTTGGAAGGTGACATTTACACACTGCAGAAGTCGTAGATGACACTCTAGAGAGACGTCCAGATCTGCTGGAACCGACCCACCCTCCTCTTCGCAAACCCCTTTTGTTTGTTTTCTGCTAGGCCGGCAGCAGGCGGACGTTCCCAGGCCAGGATCCCAACACCACCACAGCAGGGACATCGCCAGGCCCTTAACCCACTGACCCACCAGGGAGCTCCAGCAAAGCTTTTTCACTGGCCTTCCCCAGCCCAGTTTCCAGCTGACGGTGGAGCAGGGCTGTTCCCTGGAACCTCTTCTGGAGGGGACCCCAACTCCAGAGAACCGCTCAGAGTGTGGGTGTGGACACCCTCCCGCCCCAGCCCAGCCGCCTTCGTCTCCCTTCCATGGGGGCACCTTGCTCCAGCCTCTTCCCTCCCGTCCCTGACCCTTGTCCTTCAGGACCAGGTGTCAAGGACAGCCGCCTAGTACTTGTTTTCTTAGATATTTATTTAGCTTTCCCTCTTCCGGACTCCCCCGCCCTCCCTCTTTGCAGCCTGCACTTGCCAGCGCCAAATAACCACTCCACGCAGCCTTTCAAGTATTTGTTCTCTTCCTACGCCATTGAGGAGGCCGAAAATGATCATAATTACAGTGAATTTCAGAAGGAGGCAGGCTCACAGGCTCCCCGGGGTCCGAGATTCTTCAACCAGCCCCTGCTAGCTTTCCTCAGCCCCTCCCCCCGCCTCTGACGACTCTCTTCTCCTCCTTTTCTTCAAAATGCCCCCCCCCCCGGTGGTGGGGGGGCTGGAGGCAGGGGTCTGCTGGAGGTCGGGGGTCTACATGGTAATATTCTGCTTCATCTCACACACCCAGCGTTTCACTTGCTGGCAGAAATCATCATTCCAGCGGCCGTCCCCCTGGATCTCGACACAGTCCTCGCTGCCCCCCAGCTCGTGCCCCTGCCAGTCGTCTGGTTGCAGGGCACCCCAGTTCCTAGGAAGGCAGGACAGAGCTCAGCTCCAGATGCCCCCCACCCCCAGCCCAGCAACCCTCACCCCCAGCTCAGAAAAGCACGACCTCGGGGTTTGGGGTGTGTGTGCAGGGAGCAGCAGCTGCAGCCTTGGAGGCGGGGAGCCTGGGGATGGTTGGAGAATTTGGTCCCTGAGGGAGTGGGGAGGCGAGGCCACTTACTTGTAGCCGTTCCCATAGTCTGTGCCATCCACCCATTTCCAGGAACCGTCACTGTCGGTGAGACCTATCCACGTTTGAAAGGGGTTCGTGCGTTGTGCAATGAATTTCTGGAAGACATGCAGGAGGGCAATTTCTAGGCCTGTGTACCACCACGTGGGCTTTCGCTGTGGTTCCCTCAGCCCTCCCCAGCCTGATCTGCCCCCAGGTTGAAGCATCAGCTCCCCATACTAGTTCCTGCATTTTCCTCTGCATCCTCAGCATCGTACAGTGACCACTGACTGGGCTAACCCTCACGCCAAGTGCTTTACCAAGAGGATCCTAGTTAATCCTTACGAAGTCCTCTAAGTTGGGTGCCCTAAGGATTCACACTTTCCACGGGAGGTTAAGGAACTCGGTGGCAGCCAGCAGAGTCCAGAGCCTGAGGGCCAGTGCCCAAGTTCAGGACCTCTGCCCCCTGACCGGGCCCCCCACTTCACACCTAACTCACAGCTGTTAGACTCAGATTCTAGTCTTCTGTCTTCCACCCAGAGCCCCAAATTCTCGGGATCCTGACCTGGGCTCTTGCCCCTGCTGCCCCCATGGACCCCAGCACCCCACTGAAGCTTGCCTCTTGAGTACCTCTGCTCCTGTTTCTATGTGTAGCTGTCATTTCTAGAGTTTTCCAGGCCTTGGAGCACCCAAGTGTGGACCCACTGCCCACAGCCCTGTTGCGACTTGGCTACGCGGGGTCTGGCAGTCGGAGCTCTGGAGGATGCCCTGTGTGTGAGGGGCAGCCCCACCATCCAGCTGGCAGGGGCCGGGGGTGGGGGGGGAAAGCTGTCTATGAGGTGGCTTCCCAGGACTCCGGCACTTCTCCTGGGACAAGGGACCCCCCAGGTGGCTTTCTCTTACAGCTACGGCTGCCTCTGGGGCCTTGAGGTCCCTGGTTTGGGAGGACGGCAGGGGGAGGGTGTGGTCGCCTTGTTTTAGGAGGAAACAGAGCGATGGGCTGATCAACATGCACATGTAGCTGTTCCCTCTGACACCACATGAAGCGGCTCCAGCTGCATTTGGAGGGAATTTTCCTAATTCCACTCTCACTTCCTAGAGACACAACTAAGATTACAGCGAGTCGCCTCCTCCGAAGGCAGAGAGGGGAGCACCCCTGAAGGCCTTGAAAAGGAAGAAGAGAAGAGGAAGGACGCAACGGTGATATCAACAAGAAAAGTGGGCATTCTCGTCGCGGCTCAGCAGAAACAAATCTGACTAGTATCCATGGGGACACAGGTTCGATCCCTGGCCTCGCTCAGTGGTTTAAGGATCCAGTGTGGCATAGGCCAGAAGCTGTGCCTCCAATTCAACCCCTAGCCTGAGAACTTCTATGTCACTGGTGCAGCCCTAAAAAGCAAAAAGGCAAAAAAAAAAAAAAAAAAAAAAAAAAAAAGGATGGAAAATGTGCTTTGTAAAGAAGTCATGTTTCAAAACATGAGAGGATACTGAGCAACAACTTACATCCTCAAAAATATTAAAGAGGAGATGAATGATATAAAAATATGAAAAGGAGTTCCCATCACGGTGCAATGGAAAAAATCTGACTGGGAATCATGAGGTTGCGGGTTCGATCCCTGGCCTCGCTCAGCGGGTTAAGGATCCAGTGTTGCCGTGAGCTATGGTGTAGGTTGCAGAAGCAGCTCGGATCTGGTATGGCTATGGCTGTGGTGTAGGTTGGCGGCTACAGCTCCGATTAGACCCCGAGCCTGGGAACTTCCATATATGCCGTGGGAGCGGCCCCTTTAGAAAAGGCAAAAAGACCAAAAAATAAAAATTAAAAAAAAAATAAATAAAATTATGAAAGAAGAAAGGTAACACTGATAAGTAAAGGGAAGAAACTGAAGAGAAAATCTTTTTTTCTTTTTTTTTTTTTGCGCTTTTCAGGGCCACATTTTCAGATGGAGGTGCCCAGGCTGGGGGTCCAATCAGAGCTACAGCTGCCAGCCTATGCCACAGGCACCGCCACATCAGATCTGAGCCACAGGTCACAGCAACACCAGATCCTTAATCCACAGAGCGAGGCCAGGGATCGAACCCGCAACCTCATGGTTCCGAGTCGGATTCGTTCCCACTGAGCCACAACGGGAACTCCCATGAAGAGAAAATTTTGAGCTACATGAAACAAACAAACAGCAACCTAGGAAAAAAACCAAGTCTGAAATACGAAAGATAGGCTTGCAAAAAGGACCCAGAAGACAGCGGAAAAAAGAGAAAGATGGAAGTAAGCAGCAACCAGATGATGGCTGCAGATGATGGAGATAATTTTGGATGATGTGATCCAGGGGAAAAGACAACAAATGGACGTGAAAAAAATTATTCAAATATGTGGCTTAAGAAAGTCTTCCCAAATGTTATAAAACCTAACTTCGTGGTTAACAGGACTCTCCTTAGAGCAAAAATACAGACAGAATAGCAACACAGAGATATATCTGGATGAGGCTAATGAAATCCAAAGACAGAAGAGACTCTAACTGAACAGTATGGAGGTGCCTTTGAAAGCTAAAAATAGAACAACCAAATGATGCTGCAATCCCACTCCTAGGCATCTATCCAGAGAAAAATCTAATTCGAAAACACACATACATTCTACTGTTCACTGTAGCACTATTTACTACACCCAAGACAGGGAAGCAACCTACATGTCCATCGACAGAGGACTGGATGAAGAAGATGTGGGGCGTATACACAGTGGATACTAGGAGTTCCCATTGCAGCTCGGCAGTGACGAACCCTACTAGTATCCACGAGGATGCGGGTTCGATCCCTGGCCTTGATTGGTGGGTTAAGGATCTGGCGTTGCCGTGAGCTGTGGTGTAGGTCACAGACGTGGCTTGGATCCTGAGTTTCTGTGGCTGTGGTGCAGGCTGGAAGCTGCAGCTCCGATTCAACCCCTAACCTGGGAACTTCCATATGGCGTGAGAGTGGTGCTACGAAGGCAAAAAGACCAAGAAAAAAGAAAAAGAAAAAAGATACAAAAGAATTTATTTATAAAACAGAAGCAGCCTCACAAACTTGGAAAGCAAATTTAGGATTACCAAAGGGGAAAGGTGGGGGAGACTTGGATTAACATACACACACTACTATATATAAAATAATCAACAAGAACCTACTGCAGGGAGTTCCCGTCATGGCTCAGTGGTTAACGAATCCAACTAGGAACCATGGGGTTGTGGGTTCGATCCCTGGCCTTGCTCAGTGGGTTAACGATCCGGCGTTGCCGTGAGCGGTGGTGTAGGTCACAAACACGGCTCAGATCTGGCATTGCTGTGGCTCTGGCGTAGGCTGGCAGCTACAGCTCTGATTAAACCCCTAGCCTGGGAACCTCCATATGCCACAGGAGCATCCCTAGAAAAGGCAAAAGACCAAAAAAAAAAAAACAAAACCCTCTGTATGTCACAGAGAACTGCACTCAATATTCTGTAATAACCTACATGGGAAAAGAATCTGAAAAAGAATATGGGTATACGCATAACTCAACCACTGGGCTGTACCCCTGAAACTAAGACAAGAGTGTACAACGATCATACTCTGATATAAAATCAAAATTAATAAAATATTAAAATGCAAAATAAAAATAAATATCCAAAAAAGAGAAATGCTATATTTAACTGTGTGCGATCCAGCAATTTTGTTAAACTTACGGTTTAGGATCTAATGCATTATGTGTCGAGTACTTTTATGTAATCTCAAACCATAAACATACAATCTGTGATTACGGATAATTTAACATTTTAAATCAACTGTATTTAAATCAACTGTATTTAAAAAAATTTAAAGGTGATTTAATATCTTCCTAAAAAAGAGAAAAGACTCCAACTCTTTGTGCCAACACATAAGGAATGCGGGAAGAAATGAATGAGCCATTATTGCACACGGAAAAGCGAGGATTTCATCAAAGACTGTTGCTTGCATGTCAAAGATGCTTCATGTACATCTGCAATAATCAAGGGATCCTGGGAGTTCCCTTCGTTGCGCAGTGGTTAACGAATCCGACTAGGAACCATGAGGTTGTGGGTTTGATCCCTGGCCTTGCTCAGTGGGTTAAGGATCCGGTTTTGCCGTGAGCTGTGGCGTAGGTTGCAGACTCTGCTCAGATCCCGTGTTACTGTGGCTCTGGTGTAGACCAGCGGCTCCAGCTCGGATTTGACCCCTAGCCTGGGAACCTCCATAGGCTCCGGGGGTGGCCCTTAGAAAAGGCAAAAAGACAAAAAAAGAAAAAAAAAAAAAATCAAGGGATCCTATTTATCTGAAAAGCGTAATCTCCTGCCATACCATTTTACATGAAATGACTGTCCAACAACCTACTCATTTTTGCCTTAAATCCATAGCTCGGTTGGAATAGTTTCACACACAAAAAAGGTTCTTTCCCTAGGTAACAGCTCGGTAGGTTTTCCCGCCTTGATTCCTCTTTGTCCCTGCGATCTCAGGCCCCGGTGTGCAGCTTGTTTAAGCATTGCAAAATGTCAATACCCAAACAAAGGAGACCAGAAACAAACCCCTGCTATCACAGAATCTTGTTGTAGAAACTGAGAAACACTGACATGTAATGAAACCGTATTCCCTTTGTTCCCTCCTCTTTGTAAATGATTTGCTTCCCCCTCCTTCACGTATAAACAAACAGAAAAGTGTTTGTAAAAAAAAAAAAAGAACGAGCCATTATAAACTTCAAAGTTGCTAGGAGATAATCTTAATTGTTTTCAACACAGAAAAGAAATGATAATTATGTGACATGATAAAGGCGAAAGTAACACGGATCCATCACCCCTATTGCAGTGTGTGAATGCATCAAACCAGTTTGTTCTACACCTCAAACTTACACGGTATTATATGTCAATAATTTTTCCATTTTTAAAAAGAGAATAGAATGAGGCATGCGAAGCAGGGGGCCAGTCTCATCTTTCATATGGAAAGTTACACACACTCTTTCATGTTTTGAAGCCAATAACTTTCAGCCCATCCTTTAAAGTTGTGACAGCAATTACTAATATAACTAAAAACAAGCTACATCTAGTCGAAAATACCACAGAAGAGAAAACAAAAAGGATACAGCTCATATTGCAAGTGGAAGAATAAAAGAAAAAAAAAAAGAGTTCCCGTCATGGGGCAGCAGAAACAAATCTGTCCAGGAACCATGAGGTTGCGGGTTTGATCCCTGGCCTTGCTCAGTGGGTTAAGGATCTGGCATTGCCGTGAGCTGTGGTGTAGGTCGCAGACACAGCTCAGATCCCGTGTGACTGTGGCTGTGGTGTAGGCCGGCGGCTACAGCTCTGATTGGACCCCTGGCCTAGGAACCTCCATACGCTGTGGGAGCGGCCCTAGAAAAGGCAAAAAGACAAAATAAATAAATAAATAATAAAAAAATTAAAATATGAGCGAGCCCAGAAATAAACCCATACACCTACAGTCATTCTACAGCAAAGGAGGCAAGAATACACAATGGACAAAAGACAGGCTCTTTAACAAGTGGTGCTGGGAAAGCTGGACTGATACATGTAAATCAATGAACTTTGACCACTCCCCCACAGCTACCCAAAGATAAACTCAAAATGGGTTAAAGACCTAAATATAAGACATGACACCATGAAACTGCTAGAAGAGTCCACAGGCAAAATATTCTCGGACATAAAGCACAGCAATATTTTCTTAGATCCGTTTCCCAAAGGAAAAGAAACAGACGCGAAAATAAATAAACGGGGGGGAAAAAGTTCCCTGGTGGCCTAGTGGCTGAGGATTCAGCATTGTCATTGCTGTGGCACAAAGTTTGATCCCTGGCCGGGGAACTTCTGCATGCCTCAGTTGCGGCCAAAAAAAAAAAAAACAAAACAAAACCAGATCACATGAAACTTGAGAGATTTTGCACCGCAAAGGCAAACCATACACGAAACTAAAAGACAACTACAGAATGAGAGAAAATACCTCAAATGATGGGGTTACACCCAAAATATACAAACAGTGCCGACAACTCAATATCGAAAACACAAATAACCCAATCCAAAAAACGGACAGAAGGCCGAAATAGGTATTTCTCTACAGGACATACAGACGGCCAACAGGTACATGAAAAGATGCTCAACACCACTAATTATTAGAGAAATGCCAATCAAACCCACAGTGGGGTTGTCATCTCACACGGGTCAGAATGGCCAGCATCGGAAGTCTTCAAATAGGAGCTCCCGTTGTCATTCAGCAGTTAAGAACCTGACTAGTAACCATGAAGATGCAGATTCAATCCCTGGCCTTGCTCAGTGGGTTAAGGATCCCATATTGCTGTGGCTGTGGTATAGGCCAGCAGCTGCAGTTCCAGTTCAACCCCTAGCCTGAGAACTTCCACATGCCACAGGTGCAGATTTTAAAAAAAGGGAGTTCCCGTCGTGGCGCAGTGGTTAATGAATCTGACTAGGAACCATGAAGTTGTGGGTTCGATCCCTGGCCTCGCCCAGTGGGTTAAGGATCTGGTGTTGCCATGAGCTGTGGTGTAGGTTGCAGACATGGCTCAGATCTCGAGTTGCTGTGGCGAAGGCCGGCAGCTACAGCTCCGATTAGACCCCTAGCCTGGGAACCTCCATGTGCCATGGGTGTGGCCCGAGAAAATACAAAAAAAACCAACAAAACTAAAAAGAGAGCTACCATATGATCTAGCAATCCTACCCCTAGGTATATATCTGGGAAAGATGAAAACGCTAATTCTAAAAGTTACACGCACCTCCGTGTTCACCGCAGTACTATTTACAATAGCCAAGACATGGAAGCAACCTGAGTGTATACACACACAAACACTCTCATGCACACAAGGAAATATTACTCAGCCACGAAAAATAACCATATTGCCATTTGCAGTAACGGTATCAGGGTTTATCAATGATCATACTCAAGGGATTATCACACCAAGTGAAATAAATCAGACAAATATTATGATATCACTCATATGGAATCTAAAAAATAATACAAATGGATCTATGTACAAAACAGAAATGGACTCAGACATAGCAAACAAACATGGTTATCAAAGGGGACTGGCGGGGAGGGATAAATTAGGAGTGTGGGATTAGTAGAAAACGAATATTTTTTAGATAAAAAATAGATAAGTGACAAGGATTTGCTGTAGAGCATAGGGAACTATATTCAATATCTTGTAATAATCTAAAATGGGAAAAAATCTGAAAATACTGAATCGCTTTGCTATATATCTCAAACACAATTTTGTAAGTCAACTCTACCTCCTTTAAACATGTTTTTAAAATTTGAAAATGTAAATGAGATATACTCACCTCTAAAAGGCAAAAAGGCGCTTACATATTCAGTTTTTAAAAACCAAAAACAGGAGTTCCCACCCTGGCACAGTGGGTTAAGAATCCAAATGCAGCAGCTCGGGTCACTGCGGAGGTGCGGGTTTGATCCCCAGCCTGGCAGAGGCGGGTTAAAGGATCTGATGTTGCCGCACCCGCAGCAGAGGTCACAGCTGTGGCTCGGATTCCATCTCTGGCCCAGGATCTTCCATATGCTTCGGGTGTGGCCATCACATAAAAAATAAAATTAAAATAATTTTAAAAATTGAAATTAAAAAACAAACACAAAACTTATACATAACCTATAGGAGAAATACCTTCAGCTTGTAGAGTAGCGTCACTTGTTTTTAAAGTTGATGAGTTTATTGGGGAATTTTAAGAGGCAAAGACGCCCTAAGGGACAGAAAATTCTGGAAAACGTCCCTTTTCAAGCCAAGCAGAGGTCTGGCCTTGAGCTCCCCAAAAGGACAAGATGCTACTTCATCAGAATAGTGATGCTTGGGAGGAACTTTAAAAATCTCAAAGCCCAGGATGAATCCAAGATTAATTAAATCAAATCTTTGTGTGTGAGACCAGGTGTCAATGTTTTTTTTGTTGTTTTTTTTTTTGTTTTTGTCTTTTGTCTTTTTTGTTGTTGTTGCTATTTCTTGGGCCGCTCCCGCGGCATATGGAGGTTCCCAGGCTAGGGGTCCAATCGGAGCTGTAGCCACCGGCCTACGCCAGAGCCACAGCAACGCGGGATCCGAGCCGCGTCTGCAACCTACACCACAGCTCACGGCAACGCCGGATCGTTAACCCACTGAGCAAGGGCAGGGACCGAACCCACAACCTCATGGTTCCTAGTCGGATTCGTTAACCACTGCGCCACGACGGGAACTCCAGGTGTCAATGTTTTAAATTCCTCAAGAGCTTACAGTATACTGCCAAGGCTGAGACTCACTCATCTAAAACAGAGACGCAAATAGGCTGGAGACAAAGAATGGACAGAGATACATTAAGCAGATGCCAGCGAAAAGACATCAAGGACCAGTCTCTTCATATCACATGAAGATGAATTCAAGGCCAAAAGCACCAAACAGAACACCGGCGTTGACTTCATCAGGACGGAGCTACGAGCCCACCCACCATGAAGTCGTCACCAGCATGAACCAGCTGTGGATCAAATCACAGTCGACTCAAGTCTTTTTTTTGGCCACCCCTCCACCCCCATGGCATGCAGATGCTCCCAGGCCGGGGATGGAACCTGCGCCAGTGCAGTGACAAGGCCAGGTCCTTAACATACTAGGACACCAGGGAACTCCAAACTACCAAAGTCTTAGGTGGACCTGCATGCAATTGGCATTTTACAGGCCAATACTGATAAAATAGTGACAAGTTCAACCCGATCAGTGAAGCAATATGTTTGTAACCATCCTACCATGCACATATAGATCTAGTTAGCACTTACTAGTTGTGTGGCAAGTTGCTTCACCTCTGTTCTTTAGTTCCCTCATCTCTATGCCCCTCCAAGTGGAGTTAACAAGAGTGCTCAACGCACAGGGTGGGAGGATCCAAGGACTGGATTATGAAAGGCCCTGACACATAGGAAGGACTCAGTAAATGATAGCATCGACTTTTCCCAAAAAATGTCCTCCCTGTTCTAACAGCCGGACGCCTCCCTGTACTTGGTGTTTGGGGCTGTGGTCTGGGGGCAGCAGAGGGCACGGGAGAGCTGGGGCGCCTTGGGGGGACACAGTAACCCATGGCAGGTGAGTCCCTGAGACCATCACACCCCAAGGCCAGCACCCAGCAAGCGGAAGCTGTGCCTCTCCACTGTGTTCTCCACCCAAGTCCTGGCCATCCAGCTCATCCTGCCCCGCGTCCTGTCTCCTGACCTGCTCATCACCTGGTCACCTGCTCCTGTTCCTCTGTCCCAGGTCCCGGCTGTAATCCCCCACCTCTTAGAATCAGTGGCTCCTCCACCACGAATCTCCCAGAGCTCTGCCAGACCCCTGCTTCCGGACTCTTCCTCAGGTCAAGAGTAACAAAACAAGCCTGACCCAGCCTCCCAGAGTTCGCGGTCCCGAGGTTTCCTCCCGTCTTGGGGAAGAGGACGGTGTCACCTGCTCCTCTCTGGAGTTGATGACCACGAGGTGGGCGTTCTCTAGCTGGCAGTACTTCTCAGCCTCGGCCCAGGCCTTCCCAGAGCGAGAGAACCAGTAGCAGCTGCCTTCATAGTCCACCCAGTTAACCGGGCAGCATTCCGTGCCTGAGGGGATCGGGGCGAGAGGGAGATGAGATCCAGCTGGAGGCGGCAGGCTCAAGGGACGGGAGACCACCCCGCTCCTTACCGTTGCTCTGGAGGAACACCAACCGACAAGTCAGCGTGCGCACATCCCTCGGGAAGTGCTTCAGATGAAGGCGCAAGGTGGCATGATCTGGGGGGGCGGGGGGGGCGACGGACGACAATGGTGAGGCCAGTGCGCATGCCCCAGCTACCAGGACGCCTGCGTTCGGCGGAGGAAACACGACACGCACACACGCATGCACGCGCGTACGCACGCACGCACGCATTCAAAGGAGGGTCTCTGACCTGCCTTCAGGTCTTGCTGCTGTTTTTCCATCTTGGCTTCCAGAGATGTCACCTTGTCACCTGCGCTGCCTCCTGCAACAGAGGAAAGCTAAGCTGTTTTCCCGCCCCGACATCCTCACGCCACTGGACCACAGATCCTGGACTTGGGGCGCACCGCGCTCTGGTCTCTCCGACTCCGCCCAGTTTTCCCTGCACTGCACGCTGGTTTTCTGAAGCACAAACTGCTCGGGCCGCTCCCCTGTTAAATTCTTCCAAGAGATCCCCATTTTCTTAAAGCCCCACGAGTTAGCACAGCTTGCCTGCATGGCCTGGCCCTAGGCACCTCTCTGGCCCACCCCTCCTGCCCCATTGAAAGTGGTCACAGTCCCAGAATGTACAGTGGTCTTCCTCCCGCCGCGGTCATCACAGACTCTGTGCTTTACCTGGCTCCACCCTCCATCCCTTAACCCCTATTCATCCTCCAGGGGCCTTCTGCACAGGAATCGGCATCTGTGGAAGCCTTCCCCAGCTTCTCCCACTGAGTTATCTGCCCGGGTCTGTGCCCCGGTCCCCAGCATCCGGAACACACCCATATAGTAGACCCAGCACGGAGCCCAGCCAACCCACGGGGACAAACCAACCCCTTGACCAGCCAGCCCACCCAGTCCCTCCCTTTGGGGGAGCACCCACTCACCACGGGTGCTTAGCGTCAGCATCTCCATCAGGAGGCTGGAGGAGAAGTTGCTGAACGTTTCCTTTAGGGTCTGCAGTTCCATTTGCAGTTGTGTTCCTTGCCCGAAGACAGTGGAAAGGGGACAAAGTGGAAGGGACTGTGTCCCATATGACAGCCCCCCATCACTGTCCACGTGCCTTCCCCTTCACTGCCGCTAACTGCCTCCATCCCCTCCTCGTCATGGCTCTCGTTGCCCCCAGCACTGCCCGCCTCTCCTCCCCCATGGCTGCCCCATCCCTGTGACCCTCACTTTGGGACCCCACCACACAGACAGCCACCAGCATCAGGACGTTGAAGCCCAGGACAAGCAGACTGAGGCGGAGCTTGGAGCAGAGACGTTGCAGCACAAGAGGCTGGGGAAGAGGTGTCCCTGGAAGAGAAGGGGCGTCAGAGGCCAGGAAGCCAGAGAGCGACGGGGAGCACCAGGGGAGCAGAGGAAGCGCAGCGCCGGGTGGGTGGGAAGAAAGGAGACGGGGTGGGGGGTGCTGGTGCGTAAGACCATGGGCTTTATCCTGTGTTCATGCATCGTGCACGCACACACACACACATTTGCACACACACCCACAGGAACACATACAAACATGCACACACACAGGTGCATCCAGCACACATGCACCCGATGGTCACATCGTCGGTGTGCACAGCCCTGATCTTGGACCTGGGGGTCCTAGAAACCAGATCCTGTGTGCTTTAAATTTGTCTGGGCCCCTCAGACCAATCCCACCCTGTGACAACCGCCCCCAGTTCCACTGGGATCCTTAAGTCCAGGGCATTCCACTGCGCACCCATCCCCAGCAGCCGCCCTCCACCCCACCCCACCCCGAACGCCCATCCTCTCGTCTCCCACCACTGGGGGCCCTCCGCCCTTGACCCTCAGAAGCCCTGGTCCCACCATACACCCTCTCCCCTCAGGCTCAGTCACCCCACAGAAACCTCTCCTTTCCCTCAACCAAGCCAAGACCCCCCCGTCACACACAGCTGCACACATATTTTTCATTTCACGCTCCTGCATACACACACTCTCATCAGCACATGCCCTCACGCACACACACTAAATGTCACGTCCTCTTACACACATGCACACGCAGAGCTTCCCCCCCCCCCGCGCGCCCCCGCCCCGGATTCTCAGAGCTCTGGGCTCCTGCCTGAGCTCCCTCTCTCATGTGTATCACACTCAGGCACCCCCACATCCACCCAGAACCCCTGACCCCTCACACCAAGGATTGTCAGCTTCGTCCACGTGGGCCATACCCAGGCCCTTCTCCTACCCTAGAGAGGCAGGTCCCCGACGCACCCCTTGCCACTCGGCACAGCCTCCCCCTTGCCTCTCGCTTCCTACAAGGCTTCCCCTCTCCCAGGCCACACGGTCTTCCCCGCCCCTGGGGACCCCGCGGCTGAGCCCTGACCCTCTCTCCAGCACCGTCCATTCAACGGGCCCTTGGCTTGCTTCCCAAACCGACGTACGACCTGTAAGTCCCGACTCTGGGTCCACTCAGCATCTGCCCCCTGGACCTCTGCCCTGAAACCAGACCCTCCCACAGCTGATCCAGCTGTGCCATCAACTGGCTCTGAGGTCAGGAGCCAGTTGATTTAAGTGACAAATCTAAAAGAATCAAACCCACAGGCATCGACAGCAGAGGGATGGTCCCCAGGGGCTGGGGACACGGGGAGTTGCGGATCAACAGGTTCCAATTTTGTCGTGCAAGTCGAGTGCGTTCTGGAGAGCTGCCTACAATGCTGTTCCTGAACTCACAAGGGGCCGCTGGACCCTTTAAAATGCCTTAAGAGGAGTTCCCGTCGTGGCGCAGTGGTTAATGAATCCGACTAGGAACCATGAGGTTGCGGGTTCGGTCCCCGCCCTTGCTCAGTGGGTTAATGATCCGGCGTTGCCGTGAGCTGTGGTGTAGGTTGCAGACACGGCTCGGATCCCATGTTGCTGTGGCTCTGGCGTAGGCCGGTGGCTACAGCTCCGATTCGACCTCTAGCCTGGGAACCTCCATATGCCGCAGGAGGGGCCCAAGAAATAGCAAAAATAAATAAATAAATAAATAAATAAATAAATAAATAAATAAAATAAAATGCCTTAAGAGGGTAGATCTCGGAGTGCCTGCTGTGGCACAGTGGGTTAATGATCCGGCTTACGGCTCTGGAAGCCCTGGGTTCAGTCCCCAGCCCAGCACGGCAAGTTAAGGATCCGGCGTTGCTGCAGCTGTGGTGTAGGTCACAGCTCTGCCTCAGATTCAGTCCCTGACCTGGGACCTTCCGTATGCCATGTGAAGTGGCAAAAAAAAAAAAAAAAAAAAAAAAGAGTTTCTCCCCCTCCCCGAAAAAAAAAAGAGGGTGGATCTCATATTCAGTGTTCTTCTTACTGCAATTTAAAAAAAAAAAAAAAAAGGGGGGGGGGGAGTTCCCGTCATGGCGCAGTGGTTAACGAATCTGACTAGGAACCATGAGGTTGCAGGTTCGGTCCCTGCCCTTGCTCAGTGGGTTAACGATCTGGCGTTGCCGTGAGCTGTGGTGTAGGTTGCAGACACGGCTCAGATCCCGCGTTGCTGTGGCTCTGGCATAGGCCGGTGGCTACAGCTCTGATTAGAACCCTAGCCTGGGAACCTCCATATGCCGCAGGAGCGGCCCAAGAAATAGCAAAAAAGACAAAAAAAAAAAAAAAAGAAAAAGAAAAAGAAAATTTAAAAAAAATGGGGTAGGAACAGTAGCTGCCTGATTGGACTGTTCTGAGAGTGAAATGAAACATATCAAGTGCAGCTCAGGCGAGTTTGAAAGTCAGAGTCTTCTAAACATGGAGGCAGAGGCACTAGATCCACCCTACTGCCAGAAACAAGCCGAACAAAAAGCAGAGAGCTATAAGAAAAAATGTTTCCTTTTCCTTTTTTCTTATGGCCACACCCTCTGCATATAGAAATTCCTGGGCCAGGGATTGAATCTGAGCCCCAGCTGTGGCAACACCACATCCTTGAATCTACTGCACCAGGCTGGGGATCAAATCCACGCCTCCAAATCGACCCTAGCCAGGGCAGTCAAATTCTTAACCCACTGTGCCACAGCGGGAACTCCAAGAAACAACATTTTTTGAGATACTGGAATTCAGGAAACAAAGACAAGTGATCCCTGTGGAGACAGGAAACCAACAAGACAAGTCATCAGACAGCCCCAGCCTCCAGGTAGGACAAAGTTTGCAGGCCATGGGGCAGGGAGGGGAGAGCCAAGCAGAGCCCAGCAGACTGCTTGCCATAAAGAGATGGATCTGGGAGTTCCTGCTGTGGCTCAGCCGTAACAAACCTGACTAGTATCCATGAGGATGCAAGTTGGATCCCTGGCCTCACTTAGTGGGTTAAGGATCCAGCGTTGGGAGTTCCCGTCGTGGCGCAGTGGTTAACAAATCCGACTAGGAACCATGAGGTTGCAGGTTCGGTCCCTGCCCCTGCTCAGTGGGTTAACGATCCGGCGTTGCCATGAGCTGTGGTGTAGGTTGCAGACGCTGCTCGGATCCCATGTTGCTGTGGCTCTGGCGTAGGCCGGTGGCTACAGCTCCGATTCAACCCCTAGCCTGGGAACCTCCATATGCCGTGGGAGCGGCCCAAGAAATAGCAACAACAACAACAATAACAAAGACAAAAAGACAAAAAAAAAAAAAAAAAAAGGATCCAGCGTTGCCATGAACTGTGGGGAAGCCTCACAGATGAGGCTCAGATCTGGCATTGCTGTGGCTGTGGTTAGGCTGGCAGCTACAGCTCCGATTTGACCCCTGGCCCGGGAACTTCCATGTGCCATGAACACGGCCCTTTGAAGAGAGAGAGAGAGAGAGGGAGATGGAGCTGAGAGTCTGGAGAGCAAGGCAGTCAGAGGTCACAGGGCAGAGGATCAGAGAATCCCAGAGACCTGCTCAGGCAAGCTGAGTACTGATCACCACATGCATGTGGGGAAAACTGGCCAAGGCCAGGAGGAAAACAACCCAAAAGCCTTAGGGAAGAATGCCTGGCACTCACACAGGGCCGGGAATAGTGCCATTCCCACCAGCCAGACTGGAAAACTCATAACCCACAGGGCAGTGGGTAAAGTACCCAAGAAGCTCTTGCCTCAGTAGAGCTTCAGACCCATCTAACACACCATAAAAGCAAAACCCAGGAGTTCCCGTTGCGGTTCAGTGAGTTAAGAACTCAACACAGCGTCGGTAAGGATATGAGTTCCATCCCTGGCCTCGCTCACTGGATTAAGGATCTGGCATGGCCTCGAGCTGTGGTGTAGGCTGCAGACGTGGCTCGGATCCGGTGTTGCCATGGCTGGGGCATAGGCCAGCAGCTGCAGCTCCAATTCAACCCTTTGTCTGAAAACTTTCTTTCTTTCTTTTTTTTTTTTTTTTGTCTTTTTGCTATTTCTTGGGCCGCTCCCGCGGCATATGGAGGTTCCCAGGCTAGGGGTCCAATCGGAGCTGTAGCCACCGGCCTACGCCAGAGCCACAGCAACGCGGGATCCGAGCCGCGTCTGCAACCTACACCACAGCTCACGGCCACGCCGGATCCTTAACCCACTGAGCAAGGGCAGGGACCGAACCCACAACCTCATGGTTCCTAGTCGGATTCGTTAACCACTGCGCCACAACGGGAACTCCTGTCTGAAAACTTTCATGTGCCTTAGGTGTGGCTGTTTCAAAAGCAAAACCCAAAAGGATCCAATTGACTCTAAGTTACTTGACTGCATCTCAGAACAGATCTCAAGCATCTTTTTTTTTTTTTTTTTGCCTATTCTAGGGACGCTCCCTCGGCATATGGAGGTTCCTGGGCTAGGGGTCTAATTGGAGCTGTAGCTGCCAGCCTACACCACAATCACAGCAACACGGGATCCGAGCCGCGTCTGTGACCTACACCACAGCTCACAGCAACGCTGGATCCTTAACCCACTGAGCAAGGCCAGGGATGGAACCCGCAACCTCGTGGTTCCCAGTTGGATTCATTAACCACTGAGCCACAACAGGAACTCCAAGACCTCAAGCATCTTTAGAGGAGTACAAATATGCCCAGGACATAACAGGGTAAAATGCCCAGTGTCCAGCACCCAATCAGAGGTTACCAGGCATACAAAGCAACAGGAAAACACAACTCATGATAAGGAGGTTAATCAATCTACCAAAACTAAGCCAGAACTGACAGAACTGTTAGGATTAGCAGACAAGGGCATCAAAAGAGTTCTTGTCAACTTCCCTTGTGGTGCAGCAGGGGAAGGATCTGGCATTGTCACCGCAGCAGCTCCGGTAGCTGCTGTGGCCAGAGTTCTGTCCCTGGCCTGGGAATTTCTACATGCTGCCGGCACAGCCCCCCAAAATGCTCAAATAGTTATTGTAACTCTTGTATTCCATTTTTCAAAAGTTAAGGAGAAGCTGGTGGGGATTCCTGTGCTCTGCCCCCCACTGTTTCTGCCCCGTCCAGGTCCCACCCCGCCACAGCACCAGCCTTCCCTGGGTCTGCCAGCCTCAGGAAGGAGAGGGTCCCTAAACCTCCCATCCCCTTCCCTGAGCTTTGAGCCCTGGCTGCCACACAGCCTAGAATTGTTCAGATCTTTCTCACCTGAAAACCATCTCCCAGACACTTGGGGCCTTTGGTTAAGATTTGCTAAAGAAGGAGTTCCCGTCGTGGCACAGTGGTTAACGAATCCAACTAGGAACCAAGAGGATGAAGGTTCGGTCCCTGGCCTTGCTCAGTGGGTTAAGGATCCAGTGTTGCCATGAGCTGTGGTGTAGGTCGCAGACACGGCTCTGATCCCACGTTGCTGTGGCCCTGGCGTAGGCCAGCGGCTACAACTCGGATTAGACCCCTAGCCTGGGAACCTCCATATGCCGCGAAGTGGCCCCAGAAAAGGCAAAAAGACAAAAAAAAAGAAAAAATTGCTAGAGAAGAATCCAGGCAGAGGGATTGGGGGGAAAGTAGGAATCTTCTAGAATCTTCCAGGACCTCTATGTATTCTTTCCCTAGAACACACACCCATCCCCACTCCCTCCCCACCCCCCACCCCCACACACACAGCACATGCTGCTCAGGTTGGAAGGAAGAGGAACCATCCCTGGGGGCCTGGGGGTGGAGAAGGAGGTGACCACAGGGGACAGTCCCTGGTCATGGAGTGAATGTGACAGAGAACTCCCAGGGACTGAGAGTGACCAGGAGCTAGGCTGACACTGGACACTTGCCTTTCCAGATTGGGTCTTCTCTCTTGGGACGGTACCCAGCGCCTGGGCCCTCACCTCTGCCCAGCTGGTGGTCGTTCTCCTCGGAGTCCAGCTGCTGGATGTCCTGGAAGTCCCTCGCCATGCTGGGTCCTGGGCTGCAACTGGACCGGGGTGGGGGGGGCCTCTCTTTCAGGGCTGATGCTTGTGCTCAGAGGCTAATTTGGGGGGAGGGCTGATGGATGTGGGGTGAGGGTGGGTCAAGGCAATGGTTTGGCTTGGAGGTGAGTTTGGGGCCAAAATACAGCGGGGTCCCATCCCTTCTCAGGAAACTGCTTGGGCCTTGCCATGGCCAGGAGCCTCCCCTCCACAGTTTCCAAATGCCCCCCTAACTTCTCTTCCCATCTGCCCCCCTCCATCCCTGAACCGGGGGCTGTTCCCAGTGCCAGCTGCTCCCCGAGCCTGGGTTACCTGTTAAGGGTATGGCGGGCTGAGTCGTGTTCTCGGGCAGCCCAGGCCCCAGGGCTAAGGAGGGGCAAGAAGCAGAAGAAGTGGGACAGGTGGTGCTGGAGGCTGCGGCAGCGCGGCAGCGAGGGCCAGTCCAGCTGAGGGCTCTGAGCCCGTGCGTCTGAGCGTCCCGGCGCTTCTATCCTGGCATCTCTTGCCCCTGGGACTTTGGACAGTCAATAGGAGTGGAAACCGAGGTGGAACTCAGGCGAATTGTGGTGGGGGCAGGGGGCAGGACTGTCTCTGTCCTTCACAGAGAAGGTGACTCCTGGTCTGTCCCCCTCACCCCCGCAAGCCAGTCACCCCACTCCTCATGGCACGTGGCAAGGTGGGGGGGACAGGAGGAGCCCGGGTGAGGTTTGCTGCTGCTTCCCCTCTGCCCCTCCTCCCCCATTCACTTCCTGCCTCTGACTTTCCCAGAATTCCTGCTTTCTCCAAATATCCCTGCCTGGGATCAGAGGGGGGCGGGCTCTGCGCTCTTGCCCAGTCTGACGTCTGAGCCTAGGCTCCCACATCCTAGGATGTACTGTACACCTGAAATAACAACGCATAGTAGATAGATATGTGTGTGTATATGTATACATAACCTGAAAAAGAGTATATAGTCTCTATACTCAGTTACATATATAACTATACATCCGATATATGTAAGTGATTCGGTTTTATATATTATATATAACATGTGTTATATATAATACATAAGCATATATATATAAAATATTTATATTCTTTTTCAGATTCTTTTCCCTTATAGGATATTACAAAATATTGAATCGAGTTCCCTGCGCTACACAGGAGGTCCTTGTTGACCATCTATTTTATGCATAGTGTCGGGTGTGGATGTTAATCCCATCCTCCTCCTAATTTATCCTAATTTATCCTGCTCACTTTCCCCTTTAGTAACCGTAAGTTTGTTTTCTATGTCTGTGGGTCTATTTCGGTTTGGTAAATAAGATCACTTTTATCTTAAAATTTTTTCTTAATTTTTATTTTTTGGCTTTTGATGGCCACACCCACAGCATATGGACGTTCCCAGGCTCGGGTTCCTGGTGGCCGAATTGGAGCTGCAGCTGCTGGCCTACACCAGGGCCGCAGCCACAGCCCCACCGCATCAAAGCTGCATCTGTGACCTACAGCACAGCTCACGGCGACTCTGGATCCTTCACCCCCTGAGCAAGGCCAGGGATCGAACCCACATCCTTATAGAGACCAGTCAGGTTTGTTAACATTGAGCCACAACAGGAACTCCCTGTATCCTTTTTTTTTTTTTTTTTTTTTTCAGGTTCTACATATAAGTGATATCATATGCTAGATGTCTGCCTTACTTCATTGAGAATGATCATTTCTATAGGTCCATTCATGTTGCTATAATGGCCTTGCTTCATTGTTTTTATAGCTGGTAATATTCCACTGTATACATGTCCCACCTCTTCTTTATCTATTCCTCAATTGCTGGATATCTGGCTTGCTTCCGTGTCGTGGCTGTTGTAACAAGTGCTACAATGAACACCGGAGTGCATGTATCTTTTCGAATCACGGTTTTCTGGGGAGAGCTGCCCACGACTGGGAGTGCAGGATCACGTGGTAGCTCTCTTTTTCGTTCCTCTTTACTCAATTTGGCCTCTCAATGTCCCTACCCACCAACCTGGGGCAAGTCGCTTAATCTCCCCGAGGCTCCATTTCCGCCTCTTGTGAAAGGGGAACAGCTGCAGAACCCACCTCCTGAGGTGACCGGTTGTGAGAATTACCTGCAAAAACATCTGTGGCTCATTTGGCGCCGTGGCTGAGTCTGAGGACCCAGGGCCACCGAAGGGGCTTATCTCTGGAGCTGAGTCCCTCCTGCCTTCCGCCTTCTGGATGCTCTTCCCTCCTCCCCCTGAACTCCAGGTCCCTGAGGGTCTCTACTCCCCTGGAGGGTGAAGCGAGTTGGCCCAGAGCTGGGCAGCCTGGTGGCTGAGAAAACATAATTTTTGTCATTGAGTTTCTTTTTTCTTTTTTTTTTTTTTTTTGCCTTTTGTCTTTTTTGTTGTTGTTGTTGTTGCTATTTCTTGGGCCGCTCCCGCAGCATATGGAGGTTCCCAGGCTAGGGGTTGACTCGGAGCTGTAGCCACTGGCCTACGCCAGAGCCACAGCAACGCGGGATCCGAGCCGCGTCTGCAACCTACACCACAGCTCACGGCAACGCCGGATCGTTAACCCACTGAGCAAGGGCAGGGATCGAACCCGCAACCTCATGGTTCCTAGTTGGATTCGCTAACCACTGCGCCATGACGGGAACTCCTGTCATTGAGTTTCTGATCCTCCTCAGACTTTGGCTGCTGGCTGTGGGCAGAGTGGCTCTTATAAAGCTGCCTGCGTTTCCCCTTGTGTTGAAAAGGACACAGGCCTCTGATTTCCTTGGGGTAACTTTTTGGCACACAGGAAGTAGCCACACATTCCAACAGCCTGGCATTCCTGCAAAGCCACTAAAGCAGTGGTGGCTGCTTTGCTTTGTGACTGTAACTGGCAGTAAGAGCTACATTTTTTACAAGTGTGACCCGGAACACACACACACACAGGCACCTGCGCACACGCATGTATATTTGTATGCTTGACTTTCTCCTGCATCCCCAGTGCCCAGCCCATATTAGGTGCTCAACAAGCATTTAGTGAATGAATGAATGAATGAGTGAATTTGTAGATATCTTATCGACATGAATGTTCCATTAAGCAATGCTTACCTTGCTGCTTGCGTTCAAGTTCATGACCAACTAAACTGCATTGCCTCGAATAATGCAGGGGTTAGGGCACCAGCCCTCCCCTGCAGTAAAAAATCCCCGAGTATCCCTTTATAGTCTCTCTCTGTATCCCCCGTTTGGCACCTGCAGGTGGCATAATACATTTTTAGCTGGAAAAAAAATGGCGTAGACATGGATTCAAGGGTCAACTGTAGCCATTTGTTTTAAACCACAAACGCTCTGGGTTGCTCTGTTATGTGTCAGCGGATAACTGAAACAATATATGTTCTTACATAGGTATCCTTATAAAATATGTGGTATAGTTTGTGTGCCTGCTTGTTGGAAACATCAGCGGAACTTTTATAAATCCCATTTGTCCCCGACCTCCTTCAGCCAACAATAAAGGTTTAAGATCTACCCATGTTGCTATTTGTACTTCTGGTCTGTTACTATGAACGGCTGAATGGTGGTCAATGGTGTGTAACCATCACAGCACATTTACGAGTCCCTTAGTAATGAACCCTAGGTTGTGCCCGACAGCCAATGACCACGATGTCCTTCTGAGGACCTAGGTGAGACTGTCTCTCAGGACTACATCCAAGAATAAAACTTCTAGATCACAGAATATTCTCATACTTAATTTTCTTTTTTTTTTTTTTTTCCCCTTGGCTATGCTATGCAGAAGTTACCTGGCCAGGGATCAAACCCACGCCACAGCAGTGACAACACCAGGCCCTGAACACACTGGGCCACTAGGGAACTCCTCATAATTAATTTCATGCGCACACACACACACACATTTTTTGCATCAATGAGATCATATCTGTGATCTTTTTTTTTTTTTTTTTTTTTTTTTTTCATTTTTGGCCACCCCGTGGCATATGGAGTTCCTGGGCCAGGAATCAGATCCTAGCCACAGTTGCAACCTCCGCGGCAGCTGCGGCAATGCCAGATCCTGGACCCCACTGTGCTAGGCCAGGGATTGAACCCGTGTCCTGGGGCCACAGAGATGCCACAGCGGGAACTCCCTCCATACTCTTTTTCAGTACAGTTTTTATTCCCTTTCTTTTCTTGCTTGCCTCATGCTGCTCTACTCTGCCCCTCACTGCTTCTTCCATTCCTGCCCCTCCTATGATGATAGTAAGAACCCAAAAATGGTCTTACTGTCTTATCTCTGCTGTTAATGCTTCATCAAGTTCCCCGGGGGACCTAGGTGAGAACGTCCCTCTGAAATAAATCCAGGAGTGAAAGCGTGAGGGCACCGAGTAGTCGCAGGCTTAATTTCACTGAGTCCTGCCAGGCTGTACATTCTCCAGGATGGTCATTCCCGTTGAAACCCCCACCATGCTGCCAGACCGATGTCATCTCACTGCTCAGTGACGTCACACTTGCAGTTAGTAATGGGTTTGAACCCTTCTTCATCTGCTTTCCTATCGTTTGGGTTTCCCCTTGCGTGGACCCACTCTTCCATATACTCTACCCGTTTTTCTATTGGGTTCGCCTGAATCCGCTTTGCTGATGAGCACAATTTCTTGTATATTCTAGACACTTGTTCAGAAAACAAGAAAGTTCTCTTGAACATAAAAAGTATTTTTATTATTATTTTTTTTTTTAGGGCTATACCCAAAGCTCATGGAAGTTCCCAAGCCAGGGGTCGAATCAGAGCTGCAGCTGCCAGCCTACACCACAGCCACAGCCAGCCCAGATCGGAGCCTCATCTGTGACCTATGCCACAGCTTTCAGCAACTCAGGACCCTTAACGTACTGAATGAGGCCAGGGATCAAACCCATGTCCTCATGGATGCTAGTTGGGTTCATTACTGCTGAGCCACAAGAGAACTCCAAAAGAGCATTAAAGCAAAAAAAAAAAAAAAAAAAAAAAAAAAATTAAAGCAAAAAAAAATTCACAGACAGAGTTCCTGTTATGGTGCAGCAGAAACGAATCTGACTAGTATCCATGAGGATCTGGGTTTGAGCCCTGGCCTCACTCAGTGGGTCGGGAATCCAGCATTGCTCTGAGCTGTAGTATAGGTCGCAGATGTGGCTCAGATCCCAAATTGCTGTGGCTGTGGTGTAGGTCAGCAGCTATAGCTCTGATTCGACCTCTAGCCTGGGAACTTCCATGTGCCTCACGCATGATCCTAAAAAATGCAGACAAAACAAATTTTTTAAAAATTCAGAGAAATTTTGGAAGATAAAAATTAGGAAATCATAAAAAAAAAAGGACAAAGGTTTTGGTTTTTTTTGGGGGGGGGGGGAGGTTGGCCATGCCTGCAGCATGCAGAAATTCCCAGTCCAGGGATTGAACCCGCACCCCAGCAGCGACCTGAGCCAAAGCTGTGACAACACTGGATCCTTAACACTGTACCACAAGGGAATTCCACAGTCTTTCTTTGTTATTATTAAATCAGAAAACAAGTAGCTAGGGCATTCCCTTCATGGCTCAGCGGTTAGCAAACCCAACTAGTAACCATGAGGATGCAAGTTCGATCCCTGGCCTCGCTCAATGGATTAAGGATCCAGCGTTGCCATGAGCTGTGGTGTAGGTCACAGACACAGCTCTGGTTCAATCCCTATGCTGCAGGTGCGGCCCTAAAAAAAAAAAAGAAAAGAAAACATATAGCTAAATTGGGGGGAATTTTTCCCCTGGCCTCATGTTTGCTTCTGTGTATATTTCCCACTACAGAAACCCCCCGGGGCTCTCTCCAGACACCCCCCCAACGCACTCTTCCCCAGGGGAGGAAGCTTGACTTACTGAGCACGCCTGGCTCAGCCCCGTGGGGTTCTTTGGCATCTCCCTGCTCAGCTTGTAACCTATTTTCTGCCAGGTGACACTGAGCCCGCCCCTGCAGAGAAAGCCTGCTTTGCCCAGCTCTGCCTGTGACTGGGTAAACATGCTCCTAATTCTTGGATGAAATATTAACACATCCTTTTGATTAAAGGTTCTAAGCCAAATCCGGGGTTCCCATCATGGCGCAGTGGAAACAGATCTGACTAGTATCCATGAAGACACAGGTTTGATCCCTGCGTCTCAGTGGGTTAAGGATCCCTCGCTCAGTGGGTTAAGGATCCAGCATTGCCCTGAGCCATGGTATAAGTCCTCAGATCCCTCGTTGCTGTGGCTGTGGCGTAGGCTGGCAGCTGTAGCTCCAACTGGACCTCTGGCCTGGGAACCTCCACATACCGCAGGTGCAGCCCTAAAGAGCAAAAAAAAAAAAAGTTCTAAGCCAAATCCTCCTTTGCTGCTGCTCATCAGCAATAAAGCTAATGTCCTAACATCCCTTATCTGTCTGCTCTATTTTGATTCTCAGTTGGGTTCAAACTTCAGAGGAGAGGAAAGGGCTCTTTCTGAGCAGCTTTGCAAACTCTGTACCGGTAGCATGAAAAAGCAATTTGGAGAACCAACATCCAATTGATAGTTCTAGAAATAGGAAGTTAAAGGGAGAACGTTCTCAAAGAAATAACACAAGAATGTGACTTAGAATGGAAAGGACGAGGCTCCAAATTTTGATAACCTACTAATTGCCCAGCTTTTCACTGAAGAATGACCAAAAGGCACAATCATGAAATTTCAGAATAATAGCAATAAAGATTCTAAAAGCTACTGGAGAGGGAGAGAAGTTCACCTGTAAAGAAACAAGAATGGTGGAGATCCCATCATGGCTCAGCGGTAATGAACCAGGCTAGCATCCAAGGGGATGCAGATTCGATCCCTGGCCTTGCTCAGTGGGTTAAGGATCTGGCATTGCCGTGAGCTGCAGTGTAGGTCGCTCAGACACGGCTCGGATCCCGAGCTGCTGTGGATGTGATGTAGGCCGGCCGCTACAGCTCCGATTCAACTCCTAGCCTAAGAACCTCCATGTACGGCAGTTGCAGCCCTAAAAAGACAAAAAAAAGGGGGGGGGGAACTACCCAAATGCCTCTCAGCAACGGAGTGGATGGACTGGGGTCTCTTCACACAATGGGACAGCACACGGCCAGTTAGACTGTGCAACAACTCAGATGATTCTCACAATAAGTGAAAGAAGCCAGACTCAAATGAGCGCATCTGGCCTGCTTCCATTTACTGAAGTACAAAAACGAGCAAAACTAACCTATGCTACTCGAAGTCAGACAGGGAGCCAGGACTGGAAGGGGAAATAAGGGGATTCCGGGGTACTGACTATGTTCTTTTGAAAACCGGATTGCACTTTTGTTTTCGATTTGTGGAACTGGACCTATGCGTGTCTCTGGAAAACTTTTTTTCTTTTTTTTGCCCGGCCCATGGCACGTTCAAGTTCTCTGGCAAAGGGTCCAACCTGCACCACAGCAGCAACCTGGAGCCACTGCAGTGACAAAGTGGGATCTTTAACCCGCTACCCCACGAGGGAACTCCTCTGGAAATTTTCTTTAAGTTACTATAATAGACATGAAAAGTCATTTCGTTTTTGGAGGGTTTTACTTTTTCACCATTGAAGAAGCTAGGTTTTTTCTTTCCTTTTTCCGCTTACGTTCCCAACTTCCATGAGGGCAGCGCCACCTTGTGGTCACACCTGCATGATGCGCCAGTCTCCGAGAACGGAGACTCCATCACTTCCACCGGATCCCCCAACATTTTTTTTTAGCATCCTGCCTCTCTCCAAATAACTGAAGCAAAACATTAAATAGTAAAAGGATCATTCTCTTTTTTTCAAGTGTTGGTTTTTTTGTTTGGTTGGTTGGTTGTTTTTGCCTCACGCGGAGGCATGTGGAAGTTCCCAGGCCAGGGATGGAACCTGCACCACAGCTGCAGCAATGCCAGATCTGCACAAGGGAAGTCCCAGGGGTCATTCTGCTAACTAAAGTTTTCCACAAATCAACTCCTAGGTGCAATTTGGCGACTTTTTCCTTGTCGCAAGACATGTTTCCTTGAAAACTCCATCTTGCCCTTCTTTACTTTATCCCATCTTCTTGTCTTATTTTATCCCATCTTCCTTCTTGGAAAAACAGTCACAGTGCTGGTAAATGACTTAAGCTTAAGAACAAAGACCTAAAGGCATAAGTGACTTAAGCTTAAGAACTGTTATGTGCCTAGAGGTCAGAGTAAGAGCTTAACCCTTTACCACCTAAGTGGCTTTCTAAATAGTAAAAGAACTTATATAATAGTAAACAAACCCTGTATCATCCACCCATAGCCACTCCTCACTTGATCTCACAATAAAAGCAGTGTGGTTTCTTGAGGCAGGGCGCTCTTGGTCCCTGAGACCTTGAGTCCCCCGGTTCCCACCTTTACTTAAGATAAATGTCTCTGTGTCTTGTTTTATGTTAACCTTTTTTCCTTAAGTTCCACAGCACTCGTTCTTCAGCCCCATCCTGCTGAGCTGGCCCCGGCATTTCCTCTGATCATTTTTCCTTTATTTACTTTTATTAACTTATCCCAGCTTAACATGGTAAACAACTATACTTCAATTTAAAAAAAAAAAATTCCAGGTCGAATCCTGTACACTTTCTGGTTATTCTGACTTCCATCTGAGAGTCACTAAAGGCTTGCAAAGCCCCTGAAGGTGTCAAGATGGCATCAAACAGTGGTAGTTTCTCTCCGTGTAATGACCAGACCTATTGAACTCCAAGTTCAAAAGCCAGGACGCCTGTGTTTATAAGCCCCAGGTTTCTAAGGGCTGGGAGGCGGAGGAGGAGGGGGGAAAGAGATGGGCCTCTCGAGTTTTACCTTCCACGAAAGCGTTTAACACACCGCGCAGCTTCTATCAGATCTCTGCTTCATTCCTCTTAGTCAAATTAGGAAATGGGGACGGGGAGCGGAATCTACACAGTCCACTGTCATCTTATCCGCTTCTTGCCGAAAGCAGGAGAGAGCAGCGTGCTCTCGGGTCGGGCTGGAGGAGGACGGCCCCTCCCACCAGGCAGGACCACCCACCTCCTCCGCAGCCCAGGGGCCCCCGCCCTGCATCACCCACGGATGTCTCGGATGCGGCCCGGCTGCGTGACAACCTGCCCCAAGGAATCCTCAAACTGTTCCCTTCAAGGTTAAATGCAAGCATATCTTCAGCGGTCATGCTCTTTGAACGCCCCCCCCCCCCCGCCCCCGACACACACACCCTTTTAGCAAGTTAGTGACACGGAAGGCCCCTCCGATTTGGCGGTATGCAAATCCACCTGCAAGCGCCCGAGCCCAGGATGAAAAGGACCGCGCCCTGGGAGGCGCTGGGACCCTCCCAGGCAGGAGATGCCCTGCTTGCCCGCTCCGCCCACCCTGAAAGCGTGAGGAAGGGCCTGGGCTGCACCTGCCAGGCCTTCTGGGGCCTGCGGCCCACTCCCTCCATCACCGCGTTTGGCCTTTGCTGGGGTCCCTTGGTTCCCACCCCCACCCCTGCCACTCCCGCCACTCCCACCCCCGATAAGCCCCGCCCTCCCCTCACCTGGGCCTCAGGTGGGGCCTGAGTCAATCTTCCTCCTGGGCCGGTTCTGCGGGTGTTCTGTCCTCCCGGCCTTCAGCTGTTCCGTCTGCAGTTCACGTAAGGTGAGCTCTCCCTCCTGGTTCTGTCTTTGACGAATATCCCAGGTGTTGCCCAATCGCCTCACACCACACACACCTCTGATCTCACCCCCGCCCCACCCACCCTCTGGCAGCCCCTGCCCAGGCCCCTGCCTTGGCGGGCGCCCACCCCCCATCAGGGCCGCCTGGCTGCCTGCGATCCATCCAGGCAAGAGCTTTTTTGTAATTAACTATTGATGAAGAAACCTGGTTCCTGATTCAGGTACCTGTAACCTTGTTTTGTTTCCCAAGCTGACAGGTAAAACTTGCTAACAATTTCTCTGCAAGTGACTTTGCAGCAGGCCGCTCTGCTAGAAGCCTTGCAGCCTCTCCTCAGAGGCTTCAATCAGCTGCCCTCCAGGGGAGGGGACACAAAGCCTGTCCCCGGGGCTTGGCCAAGACTGCTCCTCTCACAGGCCTTGGTGCAGGGCTGGCTGCTGAGAGGACCCGGGCCCTTTTCACAGGGGCCAGGGAATGTCTTTGGAATAGACGGATTTCACTGTACCTCGATCCATTAAAGAAGAAAGATCGAGAACCCCACCTCTTTCCTTTGGGGGATCTGACGTGACAAGGATCTCCTAAGGAGAGCCATGGCTCTGACTAAGGTCTGCTGAAAAGAAAGGGAACCTGAGGGCCCAAGAGGAAGCCATTGGGAGCAAAGAAAGAGCCAGAACAAGGGCCCCTGTGCCTTAGCTCGGCGGCTACAACAGCGTACCCCACACACACACTGGGTGCCTTAGACAAGAGACACTGCTTTCACGCAGCAGACAGAGGGGGCGCGATTGCTTCCTCTTCTCATAAAGAGCTCCACCCTCGTGACCTGATCACTCCCCAAAGGCACCGCCTCCAAATACCATCACCCTGGGGCTTGGGGCTTCGACATCCAAATTTGGGCAGATGCACCTGGCGTCAGTGCTAAAGCCTAGAACAGTTTCCCAGAGGAGGGCAAGCTGGGCACAGATGGAAGATGCCTCCTGACGGATAGATGCTAGAAGCTGTGCTTTGGGGACCAGCGCTGAGCAGGTGCTATGAACTAAAGCGCTGTGCTGGGGGTTCCCACCATGCTGCGGTGCCTTAAGAAGCTGGGTTTGATCCCCGGCCGGACACAGTGGTTTAAAGGATTTGGCGTGGCCGCAGCTGTGGTGGAGGTCTCAGCTGTGACTCGGATTCAGTCCCTGGCCCAGGAACTTCCCACATGCTGCGGTGCAGGCATAAAAAACTGGAGTTCCCGTCGTGGCGCAGTGGTTAACGAATCCGACTAGGAACCATGAAGTTGTGGGTTCGGTCCCTGCCCTTGCTCAGTGGGTTAACGATCCAGCGTTGCCATGAGCTGTGGTGTAGGTTGCAGTCGCGGCTCGGATCCCACGTTGCTGTGGCTCTGGCGTAGGCCAGTAGCTACAGCTCCGATTAGACCCCTAGCCTGGGAACCTCCATATGCCGCGGGAGCGGCCCAAGAAATAGCAAAAAGACAAAAAAAATAAAATAAAATAAAATAAAAAATAAAAAGATAGAAAACTGGAGTTCCCGTCCTGGCTCAGTGGTTGACAAATCCGACTAGGAACCATGAGGTTGCAGGTTCGATCCCTGGCCTCACTCAGTGGGTTAAGGATCTGGCGTGGCTGTGGCTGTGGCGTAGGCCGGCAGCTACAGCTCCGATTGGACTCCTAGCCTGGGAACTTCCATATGCCGCAGGTGCGGACCTGGAAAAGACAAAAAATAAAAAGATAAAACATTTAAAAAAATAAAGGGTTGCCTACGAGCCCCAAGGACGCGAGCCCCAAGGACTCGCTCATCAGGACTATGGAGAGAGCAAGGTCGCCCAGAATGAGCCATGCATGGGCAGCAGAAGAGCTGAAATTCTCACAGCCCAGGCATCCAGGGGCTTAAGGAAGGTGGAAGCTGAGCACAATGGGGTTGGATGGATGACACAGCCTTGAGCAGGGCAGCCTCAGGCAGCACAGGACCTGTCTTCACCAGCCTCTAGCAGCAACCATGAGCAACAAGGCAGGAGAAAACGGAGCCTGCTGGGGACAGAAGGCCCCTCCAGGTCTCTCTCTGCAGCGCATATGGAGAGAGGTCTGGCCCTTTAGAAGTGCCTACATCTAAATAAATAATTTTAAAAGGAGTTCCTGTTGTGGCTCAGTGGGTTAAGAACCCGGCTAGTATCCACGAGGACTTGGGTTCGATCCCTGGCCTCGCTCAGTGGGTTAAGGATCCAGTGTTGCCCTGAGCTGCAGTGTAGGTCACCAACCTGGCTGTGGCTGTGGCGTAGGCCGACAGCTACAGCTCCAATTTGACCCCTAGCCTGGGAACTTCCATTTGCCACGAGTGCAGCCCTGAAACAAACAAACAAACAAACAAAAACTGTGCCTCCCTATGTCTCCACAAGTCGTCCAAGAACTTGGCCGAGGGCTTCCCACCCATCTGGCCTGCTGTGGTCTCGAACAATAACTTGGAATATGTACAAGGAAGGTAACTTTAGTCGTACTGCAGGCTGGTGAAGCCAGTTGTATGGGTCGAAATAAATATGTTTTGTCTCCCCTCCTCAAGAGCCTGCGGCAGAGAAGCCCGGAAAGCCTGCAGAGGGAGAGCAAGCCCAGCCTACCACTTTGGTCTCCAACTGGCTCCATCCAGCTCAACGACCTTCGTCAAGTCACTTCCGCTCGCCAAGAGTTCTTCTGCCCTGTTGTGGCTTTGCAACCGCCAGCTGGGCTGCTCTGTCCCTTCTTGCTCCATCTTTGCTGCTCTCATTAACACCTATGCCAGGTGGGGTCTGTGTCCCCCTCAGCCACAGCACCCTGCACCCACCCCAGGTGTCCTGCTCATGCTCAGAGCCTCCCTGGAGCCCCCCATCTGCTTACTGTCACCACCAGCCAGAGTGTCCCGAGTCTTACAAAACACTTTTTTTTTTTTTTACATTATTTTTTTTTTGGCCAAGCCTGAAGCATGAGGAAGTTCCCAGGCCACAGCAGTAACTGTGCCACAGCAGTAAGCCAAGCCACAGCAGTGACAGCACCAAGTCCTTGACCACTAGGCCACCAGGGAACTCTAAGACTCCTTTTTTGGTTTTGTTTGTTTATTTTTTTCTCTTTCAGCTGGACCTACAGCATATGGAAGGTCCCAGGCCAGGGACAGAATCTAAGCTGGAGCTGTGACTTAGGCCACAGCTGCAGCAGCACCAGGTCCTTAACCCACTGTACCACAACAGGAACTTTTAAAATTTTTATGTCTCTTGACTTTTTAGGGCCACACTTGCAGCATATGGAGGTTCCCAGGCTAGGGGTCAAATCAGAGCTACAGCTGCCGGCCTATGGTACAGCCACAGCAACTGGGGATCCAAGCTGTATCTGTGACCTACATACAACACAGCTCACAGCAATACTGGAGCCTTAACCCATTGAGCGGGGCCAGTGACTGAACCTGCATCCTCATGGATACTAGTCCGATTCATTAACCACTGAGGCATGATGGGAACTCCAGGAACTCTTTTTTTTTTTTCAGTGCCAAAATAAATTTATTTAAACTTAAGATGAATGGCTGTCCTTGAATTCCCTCTATAAACATCCAAAACATTTTCTCTCTCTCCTATGAAGTTTATTGCCTTCTGCCTTAGATTAGTTATTTGTGCCATTCGATATCTGAAGAGGTTGCAAAATGATCCTCAAAGTCTGGTGCACATTGGTCACCACGCAGTTACAAAAACATGTCTTCCTTATACGAAGTTATAAGATCTAGTCTCTTAGCCACTTTCAAATATGCAATTCAGGTTTTTTGGGGTTTTTTTTTTTTTTTTTGTCTTTTTGCCATTTCTTGGGCTGCTCCTGCAGCATATGGAAGCTCCCAGGCTAGGGGTCAAATTGAAGCTGTAGCCACCAGCCTACACCACAACTCACGGCAACGCCGGATCCTGAACCCACTGAGCAAGGCCAGGGATCGAACCCACAACCTCATGGTTCCTAGTCGGATTCATTAACCACTGCGCCACGACGGGAACTCTGCAATTCATATTATTAAGTACAGTTACCACGCTGTACATTAAGCCCCCAGGACTGAATTATTTTATAACTAGAAGTTTGTGCCTTTTGTCCCCTCACTCATTTCACCCCCTCTATATACAAACCTGCCTCCGGCAACAACCAATCTGTCCTCTGTACCTATGATTTCGGTTTTTGGTCTTGAGGGTTGTTTTTTTTTTTTCTTTTTTTAAGATTCCACATCCAATATTTGTCTTCGTCTTATTTCACTCAGCAAAATACCCTCCCTGTTGTTGCCAATGGCAAGATCAAAAGTCTTGCTCTGTTTGAGGAAAGGATTGTTTTCTTAAACACACAGCTCAATTTCTTAATAAAAAAAAAAAAATGTCCGCAATGGAAGCCATGATATAGTTGGTCTGTCTGCGTAGGTTGCACTTCTGCTGTGAAATTCATATTTTTAAGTGTTTCTAACAAGTTCGTTTGTTTTCACAGGTGCTCTCTGCCCCCATCCCCAAACCCAGGAGGTGCTGATGGTTCATTTGTTCCTAAAACAAACCTGAGTTTTTATTTCCCCAGTGGGAACTGGATCCTCTGCTTTTTGAACTCCTTAAATATTTGCAATAAAAATACAACTAGTGAGTATACCTAAGTGACATGTTTGCTTAAGGACCTAGCCCCTCCCTTGAACCACAAAACTTACTGTTCAATTGAAAGCTGTCCTCTTGTTAAGGGATGTTGGAACATCTGGGTTTTTGTTTTGTTTTGTTTTTGGTCTTTTAGGGCCACACCTGCGGCATATGGAGGTTCCCAGGCTAGGGGTCGAATCCAAGTTGTAGCCCCTGGCCTACGCCAGAGCCACAGCAACACAAGCCTCCTCTGCAACCTACACCACAGCTCACGGCAACGCTGGATGCTTAACCCACTGAGCAAGGCCAGGGATCGAACCCGCCACCTCAGGTTCCTGGTCGAGTTCGTTAACCACTGTGCCACAAAGGGACCTCCAAGATCCTAATTTTGTATTTCAGATGTGTGAGTTGTTCTCTTTTCCTCCATAAAAAACAGAAAGCACAGCCCTGCTGCGGTGGGAGGTGGGGCGGGGCAGGAATGTTGCTGGGAGGGCAGGAGGGTCTCCCCTGGCAATAAAGCTGCCAACCCCAGGGAAGAGAGAAGGAGCTTCCAGAAAAGGAAGGCTACCCAATCCACACCAAAGTTAAAAGCTGCCTGTTGGACTTTGGCCCCTTTCACCCCGGAAATTTCTTCACAGCCAAACAAACTACTGAAAATACCAGGCAAGCTCGTTCGACGGCAAAGCCCCGCATCCTCCATCCTTCGGGATGAGGCGTGCAGGTCGCTATGACGATGGGAGTTCAGCTTGGAGGAAAGAAGGCATTTCCTCCGATGCGCAGCCTAGAAACGGCAGAGGGGGCCAGAGGGAGCCTAAAAGGGAGCCGGGGTGGGGGGCCTGGGGGTGGGAGAGAAGGTCAACGTCAAGGTTAATGCTCCCGGCAGGTTTTTCGCTGCTCAAAGCAGTGCTATCCGTTTTACACTGGACTTCTTTGCTGATACTGAGGCAATGCAAAAGGAGGGAGTTTGCTTTGCTTTCTTTCTTTCTTTTTTTTTTTTTAAATGAGAGTTCCCTCTCGCTCTCTTTTTTGCTACACCCTGCAGCATGTGGAAGTTCTCAGGCCAGGGATCAAACGTGTGCCACACGCAGCAACCAGAGCCACGGTGGTGAAAACGCCGGAGCCTTAACCAGCTAGGCTATCAGAGAACTCCCAGGAATTTCCTCCATCACACTGGGATTCCAAAACAGGAACCCACTGGCACAAATCTCGCTGGATGCCTTCCTCCCCTGCAGGACTCGACGCCTTAATCATCCTAATTGGTTTGGGGAGAGATGGTCACGGGTGGACTTGGTTATTTTGTCGCAGCACCGGTTTTCAGAGGGGACTCCGAATTTTACATGCATCCACCCAGGAAGGGAGCTGTCTGCGTGGGCTCAAGCAGCAAAAATTCATTTCTTGTCGTCCTGGAGGCTGGAAGTTAGAGGTCAAGGTGTGGGCAGGGTCTCTTCCGGCGTCTCTCCCTGCCTTGCAGGTGGTTGTCTTCACCGTGTGTCTTCGCATCATCTTCATAATGTGTGTTTGGGTCCATAGGTCCCTCCCCAGTGCCGTGGATTAGAGCCTAACCCCCATCACCTCTCTTCAACTTAATTCTCTCTTTAAGGTCCCTCTCGGGAGTTCCTGTCGGGGCTCAGTGGTTAATGAATCCGACTAGGAACCAGGAGGTTGTGGGTTCGATCTCTGCCCTTGCTCAGTGGGTTAAGGATCTGGTGTTGCCACGAGCTGTGGTATAGGTTGCAACTTGGCTCGGATCCCCCATTGCTGTGGCTGTGGTGTAGGCTGGTGGCTACAGCTCCGATTCAACCCCTAGCCTGGGAACCTCCATATGCCGCGGGAGCGGCCCTAAAAGGCAAAAATAAAGACAAAAAATAAAGTCCCTCCTGCCCAACAGGGTCACCTTGTGAGGTACCGGAATTTAGGACAGTAACATCTGCATATCAGGGAACGCGATGCAGCCCATAAGAAGAGCAGAGCACAAAGCTGAGATGGCCCCTGTGAAGACTGGCTTTTGGGACAAGCAAGGTCTGCCTTTGGGGACTGTTTCCATATTTGTACGCAGGTACAGGCTGGCATCTCAGAACGTATTGTCCTTTCTGTGGCTTGACACCCCCAAAGAAATGGACCCCCCCAAAAAAAAAGCAATTCATTGAACTTGCAATGATTGTGGTCATTTTTCTTTAGGGACGCACCTGCAGCATATGGACGTTCCCAGGCTAGGGGTCAAATTGAAGCTGTAGTCTCTGGCCACAGCCACAGCCACAGCAATGTGGGATCCAAGCAGCGTCTTTGACCTACACCCCAGCTCACAACTCTGGATCCTTAACCCACTGAGCAAGGCTAGGGATCGAACCCAAATCCTCATGGTTCCTAGTCAGGTTTGTTACCTCTGAGCCACAACAGGAACTCCCTGATTGTGGTAATAATGACATTTGGTTTCTTGGGCTCAGAGAGGCCAGTCTTAATATCTCTGGTCATAAATGTCCAGAGTGAGACAGGACATCCCTGAGAGACGCACGCCTGCCCTCTCCCCACCTGTGCCAGCCTCTCTCAGCATCCACGCTATGCTCCTCCCACTGCCGAGGCCCGCCTGTGACCACCCTTAGGTGCTCCGGGGTGACCCACAGCCAACACAATCTGTCCAGGAAGCTGTCCTTGGTCTGCTCAAGCTGGAGCATCCCTGGCTATGATCTGGCCAGGCGGCCCTTGGCCACACACTTGAGACTTAAACCATTGCCCATTTCCAGCCATAGGCTTACAGAGACAAGTCTCTGGGGGAAGAGGAGGACTGGGAGTTTGAGCTTAGCAGGTGCAAACAGGAATATATAGGATGGATAAACAGCAAGAGCACAAGGAACTCTACTCAGTATCCTGTGCTAAACCATAATGGAAAAGAAGATGAAAAAGAATATATGTATGTATAACTGAGTTGTTCTGCTGGACGGCAAACATCGATACAACATTGCAAATCACGTACCACGAAATTAAAAAGGGAGAAAGAGGTCTCTGTGACACCTAGTTATTTCACTGATGTAAATCCTTTTTTTTTTTTTTTTTTTTTTTTTTTTGTCTTTTTGCCTTTTCTAGGGCCGCTCCTGTGGCATATGGAGGTTCCCAGGCTAGGGGTTGAATCGGAGCTGTAGCCACCAGTCTACGCCAGAGCCACAGCAACGCGGGATGCGAGCCGCATCTGCAACCTACACCACAGCTCACGGCAACGCCCGATCGTTAACCCACTGAGCAAGGCTAGCAAGGCTAGGGATCGAACCTGCAACCTCATGGTTCCTAGTCAAATTCATTAACCGCTGAGCCACGACGGAAACTCCTGTAAATGCACTTCTGAGAGGGTCTGGATTCACTGAGTCAAGCAGCTGAGAGCAGCTGTAACAATTTGGCTGACTGATTGAAATCTGGGTCCGGGAGTGGTCTGTACTGGTTAAGACTGGGATGATACCCAAACTTCCCTGGTATCATGTAGAAGAAAGAAGCTAGACCTCATGGTAGCGGGGTGGGGGGGAGGGATGGAAACCAGCTAATCACCCACCTCGTAGCAGTTTAGCAGGCTAATGGTACTGGACATCGCAGAGGGGGCAGCACATAGACTTAGTCGCTATTTGGCATAGAGACTGGTCTTCACTGCCTGCACTGTTCAGCCAGCACCACCATCCATGCCTGGACTCCCGGAAAGCCTCATTCACTGTCGTGGAGCCACACCGGCAACTCATCTGACAGCAAAGGAAGTACAGCCTTGGCCTCAAGCCCCTGGAGGGCACTGATTCTTCCTGGGACCTCGTTGCTCAGAGGTGCCTGGTCTGTCTTCTGGTGGAATGCCTTAGTCAACCCTCCATTGCTGTGCCAGCTCGGCAACACCCCGGAAGACAGGGGTCCATCCTACCAGCTCTCTATAGACGTTGATGGTTCCTCCCATAGCCTGAATTCCCAGGTCTAGAAATCAAAGCATTCTTTCCCCCACCGCATTTAATGACCCACTCGTGTTTGGCTCCTGTTCTACCGACTTTAGACGTCTTGGGGGTTTTTTGGTTTTTGTTTTCTTGGTCTCGCCCACGGCATGTGGAAGTTCCCCAGGCCAGGGATCGAACCCGCACCACAGCAGTCACCTGAGCCGCTACAGTGACAATGCTGGATCCTTAACCCGCTGCCCCACAGGAGACCTCCCAACTTTAGAAGTCTTCATTCCCACGGGTGCACTGCTTCCATGGGGGGACGTGATTGGGTCCACTGAACCAATGAGATACGCCACGACCATCCTGGGCCCCTCTGGCCACCCAACCACAGGGAAGTGACTCAATGTCCAGAGGGATTCATCGTGGTTCCCAAGGTGGAATGGGGTTGCTGCGACACCACGGGGGCTGGGAGGCATCTCTCTAGAATGGAAGGGGCTCCCGGGCGGCCCTTGGTCCATCCATGCCTTAGAGTAATGCTTCATAGAGGATGGCCACAGCCTAATAAGGCGTAGAATCCAGGGGCTCAGACCTTCAGGCCTGCAGGTTTGTATCTCCTACCAGAAAAGGATGCCCTGTCTGCCTGCTTGAGGGCTCACCGGGGACAGAGGGAGGAGGTAGTAGGTAGTGGAAGAATGAAGTTATAACTAGAACGATAGCTCTGTAGCCATAACAGAAAAAAGGACTGCAGCAGATATATGCGTATCTGCCTTGCTTATTACTGATCTGAATGCATTAACTGGTTATTTGCTTTTTCCCCTTTTCCTCCCATTTCATAGGAAGACTATTAGCGGTGGTTAACGTTAATTTGTATTTCTCAGGTCACATAACATCCAGGCGTGGTTGCGACTGAACGAGAGGAGGAATGACTATCACCCAGAGATGGGGAAGGGGAATGATAGGGCTTTCTGTCTCCCCCTTTTGGGGACATCTTCATTGGAATAAAAATTGTCGCCCCATGTTGGGTAGAGGTGTGATATCGTTATTATTGCATGAAAGTTAAGCTTACGTAGAAGGTTAGTGATGCTGAACCCTCCTCGCATTTCCCAATTCTTTTAATGTGTTGCTGGCTTCCGTTTGCTAATATATTATTTAGTATTTTCGCATCCATGTTTGTAGCTAGAAGAAGTAAATAATATTTATGTAATTTTGATCAAGCTTTGGAATTAATGATGTATTGCCTTAGTTAAAATAATTAGGTAAGTTCCCATCTGGGCTCAGGAGTTCTCGTTGTGGCTTAGTGGAAACAAATCCGACTAGCATCCATGAAAACACAGGTTCGATCCCTGGCCTCACTCAGTGGGTTGAGGATCTAGCATTGCCATGAGCTGTGGTGTACGTCGCAGACGAGGCTTGGATCTGGCATGGCTGTGGCTGTGGTATAGGCCAGCAGCTCTAGCTCCGATTCCACCCCTAGGCTGGGAACTTCCATATGCCATAGATGTGGCGCTAAAAAGACAAAAGACAAATAATAATAATTTGGAGATCTTTGGCACCTCTTTTTCTGTGCCCTGGAACAGTATCAAATAATCTCCAAAGGTTTGTTAGAATTTCTTTGCAAAACCATCCGAGCCTGATCCTTTTGGGGGAAGATATTGGCTCTTTGAAATCTTTCCTGTATTAGAAATGTCTGTATATATTTTCTCCATTCTGGGATACTTTTTTTTTTTTTTTTTTTTGTCTTTTTAGGGCCACACCTGTGGCATATGGAGATTCCCAGGCTACCTGTTGAATCAGAGCTATGGCCACCGGCCTACACCACAGCCACAGTAACACCAGATCTGTGCCAAATCTGCAACCTACACCACAGCTCACAGCAATGCCAGATCCTTAACCCACTGAGCAAGGCCAGGGATCAAACCCATATCTTCATGGATACTAGTTGGTTTCTTAACCCACTGAGCCACAAAGGGAACTCCTCTCCTGGGATATTTTTATTAAATAATTTTTTAAAGAAAATAATGCAGGAGTTCCCATCATGGCACAGTGGTTAACAAATCCAACTAGGAACGATGAGGTTGCAGGTTCGATCCCTGGCCTTGCTCAGTGGGTTAAGGATCCAGCGTTGCCATGAGCTGTGGTGTAGGTCACAGATGTGGCTCGGATCCCGAGTTGCTGTGGCTGTGGTGTAGGCCGGCAGCTGTAGCTCCGATTCAACCCCTAGCCTGGGAACCTCCATATGCCGAGGGAACAGCCTTAGAAAAGGCAAAAAGACCAAAAAAAGACAGAAAGAAAGAAAGACAGAAAGACAGACAGACAGAAAGACAGAAAGAATGCAGCTTTTCAAATTGGTTTCCTATGAACAACAAATAAATGAGCTTATAGCCTTATTTTCTCTCCTTCCTTCTCTCAACTCTACCACCAAACTTTTGTTTTTGTCTTATTTCCCTGTTCAATGTATTCAACATTCACTGCCTCCCTCCCATTGAAAGTCACTCAGTTATCCCTTGGGTGACTCAATTTCATCCTCTAGTAATTTCTTCACAAATATCATTCATGAGAACAATTATGTCCTCAGATCATGCCTGTTCAAAACTCTCCATGGTTTAGAAGATCAAAAGGCAAGCCACAGTCTAAGGGAAAAAAAATTGCAAAACATCGCTCTGATACAGGACTTCTGTCCAAAATCTACATAGAACTCTTAAAACACAGCAGTTAGGAAACAAACGACCCAATTGAAAAACGGGCAAAAGATCTGAACGTCTGCCTCATCAATGAAGACATATGGAAGGCAAAGAAGTATCTGGAAAGATGCTCTACATTATATGTCATTAGGTGATTTTACACTAAAAAAAAAAGTGGGGTGGGGGATGTGCTTGGGTTATGGGATGGAAATCCTGTGAAATTGGATTGTTCTGATCATTATACAACTACAGATGTGATAAATTCATTTGAGTAATAAAACAAATAAATAAATAAAAATTTTTTAAAAAGTGGGTACCCACACACACCTATTAGATGGCTACAATCCCAAACACTGGAAACAAATGCTGCCAAAATGGAGCAAAAGGAACCCTCTTCATTGCTGGCGAGATGCAAAACAGCACAGCTCCTTAGCCGGACAATTTGGCAGTTTCTCACAAAGCTAAAGGAAGCATAGACTTCCCTTACAATCCAGCCGCCGCACCCCTAGGTATTTCCCTAAATGAGTTGAAAGTGTGTGTCCACGCAAAAGCCTGTACACGAATGTCAACAGCAGCTTTATTCCTAAGCACCCAAAAATTGGAAGCAACCAGAATGTCCCTCCATAGATGCACGGATGAGCAAATTGTGGTACTTCCAAGCAATGGAATATGTTCAGCAACGAAAAGAAATGAGCTACAAACCACGAAGGAAATTTAATTGCACAGTGCTAAGTGAAAGAAGCCAGTCTAAAAAGGCTACATGCTGGAGTTTCCTGGTGGCCTAGCACTGAAGGCTCCGGCCTTGTCACCACGGTGGCTTGGGTTGCATCCCTGGCCCGGGGAACGTCTGGGTGCCATGGGTGGGTTCAAAAGAAAATAAAAAGGCGACATACTATATGATTCCAACCATGTGAAATATTAGGGGAAAAAAAGCTATTGAGGCAGTAAAAAGATCAATGGCTGCCTGGAGGAGTGAGAGGAGGAAGCAAGAAGCCTGCCAGCGGCCTTTTAATAAAATCCTGACTCGTGTTTTCTTTCCTTAAACATCTTGTGCCATCTCTCCTGGCATCTGATGTGGGTATGCAAACACCCCAGGCTAGCCTGCTTTGTATCTCCTTAGAAGTGACTTAATCTTTTTTCCTGGCTGCTCGAAAAACTCTGTATGTTTAGACTTCCCTAACTGGATTAGTCTCCCCCAGCACATCGCGTCCTCTCTCACTATAGAAAGTCAGGTCTCTTTCATCGCAGATAACCTTTCTTGATTATATATTTATTTATTTCTGTCTTTTTTTTTTTTCTTCCCAGGGCCGCACCTGCAGCATATGGAGATTCCAGGCTGGGGTCTAATCGGAGCTGTAGCTGCCGGCCTACACCAGAGCCACAGCAACGCAGGATCCAAGCCGCGTCTGTGACCTACACCACAGCTCACGGCAATGCCGGATCCTTAACCCACTGAGCGAGGCCAGGAATCGAACCTACAACCTCATGGTTCCCAGTCGGATTCATTAACCACTGCGCCACGACGGGAACTCCTTGAATTACATATTTAAATGTGTGCTCTATTGGGAGTTCTCTTGTGGTGCAGGGGGTTAAGGATGTAGCATTGCCACTGCAGCAGCTAGGGTCGCAGTGTGGGTTTGATTCCTGGCCCAGGAAATTCCATGTGCCTCAGGCATGGCCAAAAACAAAAACAAAAAACAAAACAAAACAAAAAAATGCTGTGTTCTATCAATTGTTTGGGGGTCTTTTTGTTGTTTTTTGTTTTTGTGTTTTTTTGTTTTTTGTCTTTTTCAGGGCCACACCTGTGATGTATGGAAATTCCCAGGCTCCAAGTCGAATCAGAGATGTAGCTACCGGCCTACACCGCAGCCACAGCAATGCTAGATTTTTAACCTACAGAGCGAGGCCAGGGATCAAACCTGCATCCTCATGGATACTAGTCTGGTTCATTACCACTAAGCCACAATGGGAACTCCTGTTTTTTGTTTTTTTCAGAGATTCCACCTACACATCTATTGGATCACCTTTGCAAGCCATAATTCTATATCTTACATTATAGATATCATATATATCTATACAACAATGTATACTGTTACATGTGTGTAGTACATTATCGTGTGCGTATAGAATCTGATATTCTTTTTAGCTCTGCTTTTATTTCCATTTTGTTCATTCATGTTTCTCATTTCACTCCTCTGTCCTTGGCCAGGTTTTCCGCAGTGTCTATTCTTCATTCTCCTTTTCATTTTTTCGTTTTCATTTCTCCGATGCGTGCGAGGTGTTTCTTCCATTGCTTCCTGAAACTCAGCCAGCTCTCACTCCACCTGCCCCGGATGTCCCACCGCTGCTTTTCTGAGCGCTTGCATTTCTGCCTTATTATCTTCCTTCGCCTGGAGGATTTGCTCAATTAAATTGTTTAAATTCCTCGCACAGTCTTCAGGGACCGTTTTCAACTGCTCCATGGCAAAACTTTTTCAGTGAGCGCTCTCCCCCTCCTTGTGAATTTTACAGCCATTTTCCACATCCCCCCACCCCCACCCCCTTGGTCTACGGCCTCAACGCTGTGCTGGTTACTTTTTGGGACTCGTCACGGAATGAGCTGGATTTTCCTAGGCCAGTATTTGCCCAGTGTCCTTTCCAGCGTCACAGCCCAAAGGCTCTCTGCGTGTCTGCTTCCTCGAAGTAAGGCTCAAGGGTGGGGTCTCTGAGGACCCCCAACTCCTCTGCTTCACTCAACAGACAGTGGACAGAATAACGACCCCAGCCCGGGTCCCTCCAGTTCCGGCTTCTTGCTCTACTCGTGATGCAACTGCATGGCCCTCTCACCTTCCAGAAGCGTCTTTGTGCTTCCAGAAAGCTGCAGCCCCTCCAGCCCCTTGCCACGGTCCCACCTTCCCTTTCTCCTAATCACCGGCCCATGGACAGCTGGAACTGTGCTATCTGTGGCTACGTCTCTTTTCCAGGTTTATTTAAAATGGAATTTTCCATGGTCTTTTCGTGATTTCGCAGGAAAGCGCTTGAGGCTGACTGCTGTCTATGTGTTCGTCCTGGAAGTCCCTTTCGGAGAATTGAGGATGTTAAAACAGAAGGGCCAGCACCATGGCCATGGGCCTTGGGGACAAGTGGGCCTGGGAGAAAGACGCCAACAGGCAGAAAAAGAATCCTAATGGTGTTTGGGTTTCTTCCAGAAGCCTCAAAGAGCAGGTCCGCCCCTGTCCTTCACCAGGTTGGGTTTTATGAGTCAAGAAATTCTCCTTTTTGTTTCTGTCACCTTCCAACAGGGCGTTCTGATGAATACAGGAAGTAGCCCCGTGGTCTGGTGATCTTTTCTGGCTTTGCTTGGCTCCACCAGATCCCGCTGCCCCAACCTGATGCATGACACAAGGTGACGGTCGTGCATCGCAGGTGCACAAAACAGGTCACCTGCTATAAACCAGCATCACACACGTGAGAAACGGTCAACCACTGGACGCCTTACATCCTTCACCTGGTCCAGCCTGTCGAGTCCCTCCTCCACGCCACGTTCCCATCCTCATCGTGATCTCTGCCCTGCGTTTCTGCTCCACTCTGGGCACCATTTCCAGCCTTGGCTGCTGCTCCCAAGGCTCCATCCACGTTCCTAGAGGGAAGTACTGGCCAGTGATGCTGGACCCACAGAAAGAACACTTCAGAGATAGAAGGGCTCCTTATAAATTTCTTTTTTTTTTTTTTTTTTAGGGCCACAAGTGTGGCATATGGAAGTTCCCAGGCTAGGGGTCAAACTGGAGCTGCAGCTGCCAGCCTACACCACAGCCACAGCAACTTGGGATCTGAGCCGAGTCTGCGACCTACACCGCAGCTCAAGGCAACGCAGGATCCTTAACCCACTGAGCGGGGCCAGGGATCGAACCTGAATCCTCATGGATACTAGTCGGATTTGTAAGCTGTTAAGCCACAATGGGAATTCCGGGCTCATTATAAAATGATGAAAGATTCAATTACTTGAAAGATAGAACACTTGTAAAATTAAATGAATGCAATGAGTAAAATTATATGAACTCAGTGAAATAACCTCAATGAATGTAGAGGGAAAATGTGATAGGACGACAGAGAGAAACTGACAAATTCACCATCAGGGTGGGAGACTGCAACATGCTTCCTCAATTACTGGTGGATCGATCACCGCCTCCCCCACCAACCGTAAATAAATCAATAACAAAGATATGGAAGATTTGAAAAAGTCTAAAATTTGATCTTTTTTTTTTTTTTTTTTTTTTGCTTTTTAGGGTCGCACTCATGACATATGGAGGTTCCCAGGCTAGGGGTTGATTTGGAGCTGTAGCCGCCAGCCTACACCAGGATCCGAGCCTCATCTGTGACCGACACCACAGCTTATGGCAATGCCAGATCCTTAACCCACTGAGTGAGGCCAGGGATCGAACCTGCATCTTCACAGATACTGGCTGGATTCATTTCCACTGAACCACAACAGGAACTAAAAACTTGATTTAATGTCATGTAAAACCCTGCTCCAAAGAATTAAAGATTACACCGTCTATTCGAACACACGGAATCTATATTAAATTAGCTGAGGGAGTTTCCCCTGTAGCACTACACCTTAAGATCTAGTAGTGTCACTGCTGTGGCCCAAGTCACTGCTGAGGGGTGGGTCAAATCCCTGGCCTGGGAACTTCCACATGCTGCAGGCACAGCCAAAAAAATAAATAAATAAAATAAAATAAAATAAGGCTAGAGGCAAGTCTCAACAAATCTCAAGGAAGGAATATCATATAGATTTCTCATCAAATGACAATCAGTAAGAAGCCATTGATAAGCAGATAAATGTAAACATTCCTGAACAGTTGGAAATTTTAAAACCTGCTTCTAACATCTTATCAAAGAAAAACCATAACAACAAATTTTAAATCTTTAGAATTGAGCAATATTGCAAACATTACGCATCAAAACTTATAGCATGCAGCAAAAGGAGGACATGGGAGAAAATTCATATTCTCACATCTTTCAAGTAGAAAAGCATAAAGATTAAGTAGCCTTCTTTAAAAGTTAGAAAAAGAAGAGAATAAACTAAAGAGAGCAGAAAAGTGGTAAGAAAGATGAGAACTAAGATGAATTAAACAGAAAACAGACTATTAGCAAAGCCAAAAGGTGTTTCTTTGCAATTGACCTTATCTGAAAACATTAGTCACAAAAAAAAAAAAAAAAGAAAAGGAATTCAAAAGAAGCTATAACTCAAGATATGGCAGAGATTAAAAAGAAGTAGACTACTATAAATAATATTGGGACAGTATTTGAAGATGGAAACAGAATGGACAAATTAGAATAAAGATAACTTTTTGCAAATTACTCAATAAGTTAATCTATAACAGGAAAACGTTGCAAACAACCCAAATGAGCATTAGAGGGGAAATAAAAATGGGAGCGAGGGAGACTGCTGTGTCGTCCAAAAAACGGAACCCTTCGATGGTTTTATATGAAGTAAAAATATTCCTACATACACTCAAAAGGATACACCTCACAAACAAAATACTGAGTGAATAACTGCAATTTGTAGAATGATTTATAAGTAGGTTATTATAGATGTAAAGTAGGATATTATGCATGGGGACTCTAATTTGTGTTTAGAAACACTCAAAATAATGCTAGTCATTAGTAATGGGCACATATGACATAAATTAAAATACAAAAATTTGAACCACACTGGTTTATTTCCAGGCAGGGGTTACCTAAGAAGACAAAGGCACGAGGTGGCATTGGAAACGGTGTGCCAGTGGCTTTAAGTGACTGGTTATCTCTTTTAAATATGTCAGAACAATATGGCGCTTCCTTAAACTAAATATAGAATACCATAGGTTCCGGAATCCCACTCCTGGGCATATATCTGGACAAAACTTTCCTTCAAAAAGATACATGAAACCCCATGTTCATTGCAGCACTATTCACAATAGCCAATGAATAGAAACAACCTAAATGTCCATCAACAGATGAATGGATTAAGAAGATGTGGTACCTATACACAATGGAACACTACTCAGCCATAAAAAAGAACCAAAGAATGCCATTTGTGGTAATAGGGATGGAACTAGAGATTTTCACACTAAGTGAAGTTAGAAAGAGAAAGACAGATAGCATGTGATATCACTTATATGTGGAATCTAAAATATGGCATGAATGAACCTGTCTACAGAACAGAAACACATGGACATAGAGAACAGACTTGTGGTTGCCAAGAGGGACGGGGAAGCTGTGCCAAACTGGGGGTTTGGTGTTATCAGAGGCAAACTATTGCGTTTGGAGTGGGTAAGCAGTGAGATCCTACTATATAAATCACTTGTGATGGAACATGATGGAAGATAATATGAGAAAAACATGTAAATGTATGTATATATATGCATATATATGTATGCATAACTGGGTCACTTTGCTATACAGCAGAAATTGACTATAAATCAATTATAATTGTAAATCAACTGTAATGAAAAAATTATAGGCATTTCCATTATGGCTCAGTGGTTAACGAATCCGACTAGGAACCATGAGGTTGTGGGTTCAATCCCTGGCCTTGCTCAGTGGGTTAAGGATCTGGTGTTGCCATGAACACCAGAGGTCACAGCCGCGGCTTGGATCTTGTGTTGCTGTGGCCCTGGCATAGACAGCGGCTACAGCTCCGATTAGACCCCTAGCCTAGGAACCTCCATATGCCATGGGTGCAGCCCTAGAAAAGACAAAAAAATAATAATAATAATAAAATAAATTAACAAAAATTGTAAATCAACTATAATTTTTTTTTAAATTTTTAAAGATACATGCACCCTAATGTTTATTGCAGCACTATTTACAATAGCCACAACATGGAAGCAACTTAAATGTCTATCGACAGAGCATTGGATAAAGAAAATATGGTACATACATACAATGGAATATTACTCAGCCATAAAAAAGAATGAAATAATGCCATTTGAGCAATCTTGATGGACCTAGAGATTATCGTATTAAGCAAAGCAAGCCAGGCAGAGAAAGACAAATATCATATGATATCATATGTGGAATCTTACATACATTTATATAATATGTATTATATATATGTAATATTATACACATACACACACACACACACACACACAAATAAAGTTTATGGTTACCCAAAGGGAAACATGGGGTGGAGGGATAAACTAGGAATTCGGGATTAGCATACTCACTACTATATAGAAAATAGGTAACTAACAAGGACTACTGTACAGCACAGGGAACTCTCCTCAATATTCTGTAAAAACCTATGTGGGGAAATAATCTGAAAAAGAATGGACACATGTATATGTAAAATTGATCCACTTTGCTGTACACCTGAAACCAACACAACACTGTAAATCAACTATACTCCAGTAAAATAGTTTTTAAAAATAAAATATTTCAGGATTTCCCATCATGACTCAGTGGTTAACGAACTCGACTAGTTAGTATCCATGAGGACATGCGTTCAATCCCTGGCCTCGCTCAGTGGGTTAAGGATCTGGCGTTGCCGTGAGCTGTGGTGTAGGTAGCAGACACGTCTCAGATCTGGCATTGCTGTGGCTGTGGTGTAGACCAGCAGCAGTAGCTCTGATTCGACTCCTAGCCTGGGAACTTCCATATGCTGCAGGTGCAGCCCTAAAAAGACAAAAAGACCAAACAAAATAAAAAATAAAATATTTCGGAAATCATGCAGCAAATATTAAGACCTGTGAACACCAGATGCTGGGTATATGGCTAAATTTTTTTCCTACATTTTCCTATAGGTTTGAAATATAATATCATTTTTTATTAAAAAGAGGAAGTGAGGAAGTGAAGACAATGAAAAAGACAACTCTTCAAGAGTTTTGCCCTCAAGAAAAGCTAAAGAGTTCCCATTGTGACACAGCAAAAACGAATCCAACCAGGAATCATGAGGTCATGGGTTCGATCCCTGGCCTCGCTCAGTGGGTTAAGGATCTGGCGTTGCCATGAGCTGTGGTGTAGGTTGCAGATGTGGCTCAGATCTGGTGTTGCTGTGGCTGTGGTGTAGACTGGCAGCTGTAGCTCTGATTCAACCCCTAGCCTGGGAACCTCCATATGCTGTGGGAGCGGCCCTAAAAGAAAAAAGCAAGAAAGAAAGAAGGATCAGAGTTAGCTAAGTAGTGGGTTACAAAGGGTCCGGGCATTGCCATAGCTGCAGTGTAGACCACAGCTGCAGCTCGGATTCCATCCCTAGCCTGGGAACCTCCACATGCTGAGGATTCGGCCCTAAAAGGACAAAAGAAAAAAAAAAAAAAAAAAAAAAGAAAAGCTAAGAGGCTGGGAACTCACTGAAATGGTTTGTGTTCCAGAGACTGGGCGTCTGAGATGGGGGGAGACTTGATTCTAATTTGTAGGGGATGATTCAGGAGGGAGAGAGAACTCATGGGTGCCGAGGGCTGGGAAGCCCTGCGCACGCACACACTGTGTGTGTGTGTGTGTGTGTGTGTGTGTGTGTGTGTGTGTGTGTGTGTGTGTGTGTGTGTGTGTGTGTGTGTGTGTGTAGAGATGCAGGAATGGTAACAGAGGTGAGAAAGTGAGCCTCCTTAGCTGCCTAACACCCACCTGGATGGTTTAGCGTCACAAAGCGTATTTCTCACTCACCTCACAGTCCCAAGGAGGACAGGTTTCCTCACTAGTGTGACCCGGGGTCCAGGCTTCTCCCACCCTGGGCTCTGCTGTCCACCAGGGCCTCCACGGGATCCCTTCCATCTAGCCAACGGAGGAGGAAAGAGAAAATGAGAAGGACCCAGTGGGACGCGTCATGGCCAGACCCGAGCCAGACAGGAGCAGTACAAGCTGGAAGCCAGTCACCTTGCCCCAACCTACCTGTAAGGCAGGCTGGCAGGAGGAGAGGAGATGAGCGGCCTAGGAGACCAGGTGTGGTGTTCACCAGGGAGGAGGGGGTGGGGGGACACTCACTGACATGAGGCATTTCTTCAGTGAAATAAGAAAGCAAGGTTGGGAGTTCCCTGGTGGTTCAGTGGGTTAAGGACCTGGCATTGTCCCTGGTGGCGTGGGTTCAATCCCTGGCTCAGGAATTTCTGCATGCCACAGGTGTGGCCAAAAAATAATAATAATAAGGAAGGCCATCAACCAAAAGTAAGGAAGATGGAGAGAAAAGAAAATATGAAGCAACGATCTTGGATGGAAGGACAGCAGACTGATTAGCAGAATCTGTAGGAGTGTCAGGCAGTGCTGAAGAGTCACTTGAAATCGGTCACAATTTTTAAGCCAGACAGGTCATCATGCCGTGGTGGTGCTGCTATTGGAGCTGCTTTCTATAGCCTGTTCACCCACCCAGGTGTAGGAACAGAGCAAGAGGAAAAGAAATTAACTGGAGAGAAAGTTCCCCAGTGGCCAAGCAGTTAAGGACTTGGTGTTGTCACCACCATGGCTTGGGTTCCATCCCCGACCCAGGAACTTACCCAATGCCACAGGCGCAGCCAAAAAAGATAATTTAATTGATTAAAAATGAAAAATAAAGAGTTAAACTGGGGTTGGAGTTTTGCCTGGTGAGAATGACAGAGGGAAAGAGGAGCAAGGAAATTCAGGGTATGAAAGGACTATAATTCTAATTTTAACTATAGTGACTTCAGGTGGCTCACCGAGAAGGGCAGGGAGCATGACAAGGGAAGGATAATGCCAAAGCAGGAGCCCCTGCAATGTCCTCGGGACACAAGCCCGTCTACATGGCTGTGCCCAGGCAAGGAAACTGAGCAAAGTTTGAGAACTGCTGGACCTTGAAGAATTTTCTAAGGAACAGTGGTGCCTGGGCACAGCAGTCTAGCGTGATCACCCCCCATGACGAGGGGAGGTATCCCCAGGTGGCACAAGGGGTTTGTTTTCCTGGAGGTTGGGGAGGCAGCGGCCACAGCTGTGGGAGGGATTTTTTTCCTCCTTCAACCTGCCAAGCACACTGGGCACATCCGAGCTTCCTGGCAGGGAGTAGAGTAGAGAAGGATAGGAAGCCCAGGAATGGCTGCAAGTCCCTGAGAGCAACTGGGTACCTACTTGGAGTCACAAGCCACACTGAGAAGGTGGCATCATGCATAAGGAAGAATGTTCCAAGACTGGGGATTTTTCCAAGGCTCTTGCCTTGGTGTGGCGTCCTTAGGAGGACAATTCCACGCCCACGGTTCCTCGATGGGGTTTTTACCTTCTATCGTTCATCAGACGGTGTCAGCTATGATTCTCAACCAGCAGCCTCTACACTCCATCAAGAGACACCAAGGAGGAATTGGGGGAGAGGAAGGTTTTTTGGTTTGTTTGTTTGTTTGTTTGTTTGTTTTTTGTCTTTTTGTCTTGTCTAGGGCTGCACTCGCAGCATATGGAGCTTCCCAGGCTAGGGGTCCAATCGGAGCTGTAGCCACCAGCCTACACCACAGCCCACGACAACGCTGGATCCTTAACCCACTGAGCGAGGCCAGGGATCAAACCCGAAACCTCATGGTTCCTGGTTGGATTCATTAACCACTGAGCCATGACGAGAACTTCGAGAGAGGAAGTATTTTTTTTAAAAAATGGAGTTCTCATTGTGGCGCAGTGGAAACGAATCTAACTAGAAATGATGAGGCTGCGGGTTCGATCCCTGGTCTTGCTCGGTGGGTTGGTTAAGGATCCGGCATTGCCATGAACTGTGGGTGTAGGTCACAGACGAGGCTTGGATCCTGAGTTGCAGTGGCTGTGGTGTAGGCAGGCAGCTACAGCTCTGACTCAACCCCTAGCCTGGGAACTTCCATATGCTGCAGGTATTAAAATGCAAAGAAAAAAAAAATATATGTATATATATATAATCCACAAACGTTTTTCACAAGCATTTTCCACACAGGTGGAATGTGTTCCATAGCTGTTTCAAAAGAGTTTATTTTTGGTAAAACACAGGACTTCAAACAGAGGGAAGAAGCTCTCTGGGTTTCACTTCATGGCAAACATTTTAAGCTTTGAATTTTTTTTTTTTTTTTTTTCTTTTTGCCATTTCTTGGGCCACTCCCGCGGCATATGGAGGTTCCCAGGCTAGGGGTCCAATCGGAGCTATAGCCGCCGGCCTATGCCAGAGCCACAGCAGCACGGGATCCGAGCCGCATCTGCCACCTACACCACAGCTCATGGCAACGCCGTATCATTAACCCACTGAGCAAGGGCAGGGACCGAACCTGCAACCTCATGGTTCCTAGTCGGATTCGTTGACCACTGCGCCATGACGGGAACTCCTAAGCTTTGAAATTTGAAGTTTTCTTCACTGCTTATTAAAACCTTGGGGTAACCATAGCTCTTCTGTGCCAATCTTACTATTTCTGTCCCATCAGCATGAAATGTCATATTTAAACCCATATTTTTGAGAAGTAGCATGCTAGGCATTCAGAATTTAGGAAGATAACGCGTAAGAAATAAATTATTGGGAGTTCCCACTGTGGCTCAGTGGTAACAAATCTGACTGGCATCCATGAGGACACAGGTTCGATCCCTGGCCTTGCTTAGTGGGTTAAGGATCCTGCATTGCCATGAGCTGTGGTGTAGGTCGCAGACGCGGCTTAGATCACAGGTTGCTGTGGTGCAGGCTGGCAGCTGTAGCTCTGATTCAATCCCTAGCCTGGGAACTTCCATATGCCACAGGTGCAACCCTAAAAAAAAAAAAAAAAAGACAAAAAAAAAGAAAGAAAAATGATTCCCACCATCAAATATTTTTTAAGTGATGAGGCCAATGATTTGGACAACCGGCCTGCTGCTATTCACTGCACCTTTCTGCTTCTGATTTGAAACTCCACAATTATTAAAACACTGGTTTCCTCTATTCACACTTCTGACACCAAATGGGGGTGCACTTCCCTGCTCCTCTCCCCCCTCCTTCCCTCCTGCTTTCTGGAACCAGCTCCCAAGAAAACCCTCTTTCTCAAGGCTTTCTCCCAGGCAGAGATCCTTCTGGGAGACCCTCAAGCCGAGACAGGCCTCCTGGGGGATTCTGACTCAGCTGAGACAAGGGAATCTTCTAAGAGGATCCCTTGAGCTGGTTGGTCTTCCTGCTGCCAAGAATCGTCCCTCCAGCCTCAGGCAGCACGAACAGGGCTGGAACCAGTCTGCCCTGCGTCTCTTCTGGTGAGAGTGGTGCCGAGGGATGTAATGAGGTCCTTTGGGAGGCAGGGTGAGGAGGGGCAGGAAAGGCTAACCTAGGCCTCCGGAGAGCCAGGGCAGGGGAATCAAAGTCCCAAGGGGAGTTTCCTGGTGGCTCAGGGGGTTGAGGATCCAGAGACATCAGTGCTATGGCATGGGTTGGATCCCTGGCCTGGGAACTTCCACATGTCCCCAGGCGCAGCCAAAAAAAAAGAGAGAGAGAGAAAAGAAAAGAGGAAAAGAAAAGCAAACTCCTGATAGACAGGGTCCCCTTTCCCTGGACTCTCCTTCCCAGCAGGCACGTGTGTGTGTGTGCACATATGCAAACACGCACGTGTATATCCACAGACACACATATATACACACAAACACACACACACATGTACAACTACCCACAGACACATGAGCACACACACTTGTGTGTCGGTCTGTAAGCCAAATATTTCCGAGTTCTTACCCATGGCGCCTTACCCACCTCCAACCTCCCTGACAAGGCTGAGCTCCTCCGAAATTGTAAGACCCCAAAGAGCCCCTCCCTTTATTCCCCCAAGCACAGCTAGCCTGAGGAGGAAAGAGGAAGACAAGACAACGGCTTAGAGAAGGGCCCGAAGTTCAGGTGGGGAATTTGTGTCCTTTTTTAGGGCCACGCCTGCAGCATATGGAAGTTTCCAGGCTAGGGGTCGAATCAGAGCTGTAGTCGCAGGCCTACACCACAGCCACAGCCACGCCAGATCTGAGCCACATCTGCGAACTACAGCACAGCTCAGGGCAACACCAGATCCTTAACCTACTGAGCAAGGCCTGGAATCGAACCCACATCCTCATGGATGCTAGTCAAGTTTGTTAACTTTTTTTTTTTTTTGGTCTTTTGTCTTTTTTGTTGTTGTTGTTGTTGTTGCTATTTCTTGGGCGCTCCTGCGGCATGTGGAGGTTCCCAAGCTAGGGGTTGAATCGGAGCTGTAGCCACAGGCCTATGCCAGAGCCACAGCAGCACGGGATCCGAGCCGCGTCTGCAACCTACACCACAGCTCACAGGAACGCCGGATCGTTAACCCACTGAGCAAGGGCAGGGACCGAACCCGCAACCTCATGGTTCCTAGTCGGATTCGTTAACCACTGCGCCACGACAGGAACTCCGAGTTTGTTAACTTCTGAGCAGGAGTTCTTTGTACTCCAGATATTAATTACTTGCTAGAAATTTTGCAAATAATTCATCCGAGTCTATTGCTTGTTTCCGATTTTAGTGAAGTCAAATCTGCCCATCTTTTCTGTAAAAGCAAAATATTACTTCCCCACATTACATCTGTAAAAATCAATTATGCCCCATATTTCTACTAAGTCATATCTGCAGGCCCTGCTTTTTTTTTTTTTTTTTTTTTTTTTGTACATTTAGGACCACACCTGCAGCATATGGAGGTTCCCAGGCTAGGGGTTGAATCAAAGCTGTAGCCACCGGCCTACACCAGAGCCACAGCAACACCAGATCTGAGCCACATCTGCGACCTACACCACAGCCTACGGCAACGCCGGATCCTTAACCCGCTGAGCGAGGCCAGGGATCAAAGCGATAACCTCATGGATACTAGTCGGATTCGTTAACCACAGAGCCATGACAGGAACTCCCTTTTGTTTTTCTTTCTTTTTTTTGGATTTTTGTTTTGTTTTGCTTTTTAGGCCCACACCCAAAGCTTAAGGAGGTTCCCAGGCTAGGGGTCAAATTGGAGCTGTAGCTGCCACCTACACCACAGCAACTCGGGCTCCAAACCGTGTCTGGGCCCTACACCACAGCTCACGGCAACACTGGATCCTTAATCCACTGAGCCAGGCCGGGGATCGAACCCATATCCTTATGGATACCAGCTGAATTCTTTTCCGCTGAGCCACAACGGGAACTGCGGCCCTGCATTTTCTGATTGAGCTGTAGTGAATAAAACATGCAGCAAAGTTAAAACAAGTGTGAACGCCGACGTTCCGTGGCTGGTCTCAGCAATTGCCAACGTGTGACGGGTTTCATTTCTTCTGCATTCATCCCAGCCTGTGGCCCCCGCACCACCCTACACACTGCCGAATTATTTCGGAGCAAATCCTAGACATGTAATTTCACCTGTAAATATCTCAGCATGAATCTCTAAAATAATCTGCCATTTTTTACTTCACCAAGACACATAATAGTTTACCAAAAAATAACTGACAATAATGCCTTAACCACGTAGTATTCAAAATTACCTGATATTCCCGCATTGTCTTTTTACAATTGGTCTGTTCCAATCAGCATCCATCATTCCGCACGTTGCACAGAGAGGATCCGCCTCTTAGGGCTCTTCTAATCTCTAACAAGTCCCGCCCTCTTTTTTTTCCTTGTCCTTTATTCGTTAAAGAAACCGGAAATTGGCTGTAAACTCCTCCTGCTTCCGGATTTAACAGCATGCACACCAGGGGAGGTGCTCCCCTCTCCGCTAAATTGACAATGAACTGGTAGTCAGCACTTGAAGCTTAATTAGATTCAGGTTCAAGGTTCTCAGAGAAAATTCTTTCCCAGGTGATGCTGAGTAGCACCCATTGCTTCAAAATGGGAGCCCCTTAATATCTGCAATTTTTTGTTTCTCTGTCTTTTGAGGGCCACACCCGCGGCATATGGAGGTTCCCAGGCTAGGAGTCCAATCGGAACTGTAGCCACCAGCCTACACCACAGCCCCAGCAAGGCAGGATCCAAGCCGCATCTGCGATCTACACCACAGCTCACAGCAACTCCAGGTCCTTAACCCACTGAGCGAGGCCAGAGATCAAACCCGTAACCTCATGGTTCCTGGTCGGATTCCTTTCCCCTGAGCCACGACGGGAACTCCTGAAATTTTTTTTTTTAACTGTTTATTTTACACCCACGCATTTCTATTTTAAGAGTTTGTGGAAGAACTTCAGACCACTCAGTGGTTGTTCCTACCCATTCAGTGGCCTGAGCAGTGGGAGCTGCAGACCCGTCTGCATCAGGGACCTGCTGGATGGGCACAGAGGGCACCTGCACGCCTTCAGACCCATCAGGTTGAGTAGCAGGGAACCGAAGAGCTGGCACAGTCCATTCACCCTGAAATTCCTCCTTGGTCACAGCCTTCTCCGCCACTGCCTGCTCTTCCTCTTCAATCTCTTCAGGGTCTCTGTAGCAGGAGAGGTCAGGCCACCTGGCTTCCCACGGGGGTTCACGGGTGATGGCGCCACGCATGCGCAGAACTTCCCAGGCGAGCATCTACCACATCGGACCCACTGAGTGAGCTCCCTTGTGGTTGCTCGGGATGGCGATGTCCACATAACGCAGAGGCGAGTCTGTGTTACACAGAGCAATGGTACGCAGGTTAACACAGGAGGCCTCTGTGAGAGGCGGGGGGGTCAGCCCTGGGATCGGTCACCACCAGAAGTCTTGGCTCCCAGAAGGCTGCCTGGATCTGGTTAGGGAAGGTTCCAGGAGTGAAGCAGCCAGCAATAGGAGGGGCTCCAGTGGCAGCAGCAAACTTCAGCACAGCCCACTGGCCGATATTCCTAGAGGAGGTGACACTGACCTCAGCTGGGTCTGCCATGGCAACAATGGCAAGAGCTGCCAACAGAAGCTTCTCCCAGGTTCTCTTCCGATTTCTGATGTAAATGCCATCACTTTTCCTTTTGTGGAGGTACTGTTCCATGTGGAAGTCAAGGTTGGTGCCAGCAAGGTGGGTTCCTGCTGCAAGGAACCTGCAGACATCCTCCGCTTTGCTGGACATCGAGGGCTGCAGACATTGCGAAAGTTTCCCTTTTAAGTTACCACGGGAATCAAGAACAACGCCGTGTGGACCCCAGTCTGGGCAGCGCGGAAAGCTTCTGCAATTTTTTTTTTTTTTTTTGTCTTTTTGCCATTTTTTGGGCCGCCCCCGCGGCATATGGAGATTCCCAGGCTAGGGGTCGAATCGGAGCTGTAGCCACTGGCCTACGCCAGAGCCACAGCAACGCGGGATCCGAGCCGCGTCTGCAACCTACACCACAGCTCACGGCAACGCCAGATCGTTAACCCACTGAGCACGGGCAGGGACCGAACCCGCAACCTCATGGTTCCTAGTCGGATTCGTTAACCACTGTGCCGCGACGGGAACTCCCCTGCAATTTTTTTTTTAATTGACCTTCTCCTTTCTAATCATCTTTTTTTTTTTTTTTTTGGCCCCACCCACACCATGCGGAAGTTCCCGGGCCAAGGATCAAACCTGAGCCACAGCAGTGACAACCCCGGATCCTTAACCCATTGAGCCACCAGGGGACTCCAATTTTCATGCATTCTGAATTCCACTAAATACCTTGCAGAATGGTTACTTCAATTTATACTCTTCCCAGCAGGTGCATAAGTTTCCCATTTCCCCCACACCCTTGCCAGCGTTTGACTTCCTCTCTAAGTTTTGTCAACTGAATGGGTGTAAAGAGACGACACATTGGTGTTTGTTCTAATTGCATTTCTCTCCTTACTGGTGATTATGAGCATATCTTCATAGGCCCATCAGATCCCTGGGCTTCCTCTTCTGTGAACCCACCGTTTGTAACCTTGGCTAATTGTCTAATAGGCTTCCTATCAATGTTTTCGCCTCTGGGCTCCTTCAGAGCTGGATGTCTTTTTTTTTTTTTTTTTTTTTTTTTTTTGTCTTTTTGTCATTTCTTGGGCCGCTCCCGTGGCATATGGAGGTTCCCAGGCTAGGGGTCTAATCAGAGCTGTAGCCACCGGCCTACGCCAAAGCCACAGCAACGCCAGATCTGAGCCACCTACACCACAGCTCCCGGCAACGCCGGATCCTTAACCCACTGCGCAAGGCCAGGGATCGAACCCGCAACCTCATAGTTCCTAGTCGGATTCGTAAACCACTGAGCCACAACAGGAACTCCCAAGAGCTGGATGTCTTCTCTTGGTCCCTCTGCATCCACTGTCTCCACGTTGTCTTGTGGCCTCAGAGGCTGAGCTGCATGGCTCCATCAAAGCGCTCCCTTGCCATCTGGCTTCAGGCTGGGGCAGGAGATCAGGGGGAGGAAGAGGAGGGGAGGAAAGATACTGACTCCCCATCTCCCTCCGTGGGCTAATTACCTCCTGCGAACAAAGGTCACAACAGACTGAGAGTCACAGCTGCAACGGGAGACCCCATCCATGCAGCTTTCTCTCTCCCTGGGTTCCTGAAGGTGCTGCCAGTTCCCCACTGCCGGGACACCTGGGTCCCTTCCCTGTTTCTTGTGGCTTCCCTAATCCTGCTCACACAGGATTTTGTCAATCGTCCCTTTATGAAAACATCTCCCAGGAGTTCCCCAGCGGCCTAGTGGGGTAAGGACCTGTCGATGTCCCTGCTGTGGCTTGGGTGACTGCTAGGGCTCAGGTTTGATCCTTGGCCTGGGAACTTCTGCAGCCCACAGGTGAGGCCAAAAACAAAATAAAACAAGATAAAACAAAAAACCCATCTGAAATTTGTACTTTTATTGCATTGAATTTATATATGAATTTGGCAGGGTTTTTTGGGGGGTTTTTTTTGTCTTTTTGCCTTTTCTAGGGCCGCTCCCGTGGCATGTGGAGGTTCCCAGACTAGGGGTCTAATGGGAGCTGTAGCAACACGGGATCTGTGCCACGTCTTTGACCTACACCACAGCTCACAGCAATGCTGGATCCCCAACCCACGGAGCAAGACCAGGAATCGAACCTGCAACCTCATGGTTCCTGGTCAGATTCTTTGACCACTGAGCCACGATGGGGTCTCCGGAATTTTTCATTTTTTCTTATATGCTCTTTATACATCATTACAGTGTGGGTTTTACTCATTGGGGTTTTCTCTTCCACGGTATTTGTGGGTTTATCTTTGCAGTTGTTACCTATCAACGGATGCTGCTTCCATTCACATTAGGGTGGTTCTGTTCCTGGGGACGTTGCTGGAGGTAGGATGGTCCCAGTGACACCAAGCAGGACCCTGAAGGGCCTTCCCAAGTACAAAACCCCCTCCACGTCCCCTAGCGCTTGTTTGTAAAGAAACATTTTTTTAAAATGCTGTAGTCTCCCAAGCCTCCCCTGAGTCACAAAAGAGCCAGCTCAAGCAGTTAAAGATAAGGACAACAGAATTACAGAATCTTTAGCTCCTCCCCGAAGGACAGAGATGAGTGTCTGATGCACATTCCCAAGTTGTTTTTCAGATACTAAAACCACCACTAAATCGAAAAAACTAACTGCATCACGTCTAGACTGTAGTCACGACAGAAGCCACTCCATCTTGCCCAATTCCAAGAACTGGCCTCCAGGAAGCGGGAACAATTGGGTTTGTTACCGCTGAGCCAAAGCGGGAACTCCTCAGTACCAGATTCTTGAGAGCTGAGCCGCTGAAGCCGAGTTCAGCACCAACACTGTTTCACAGCTTAGACGCGGAGAGCGGAATCACTTGCTCTAACTCACATACCTGTAAATAGCACCTCCTGGGGCCACCCAGCCAAAGCCCAGAACGTTCTCAGAATGGGAGCTCCCATTGTGGCGCAGCGGTTAAGGAATCCAACTAGGAACCATGAGGGGGCGGGCTCGATCCCCGGCCTTGCTCAGTGGGTTAAGGATCCGGTGTTGCCGTAAGCTGTGGTCTAGGTTGCAACTTGGCTTGGATCCCACGTGGCTGTTGCTGTGGTGTAGGCCGGCGGCTCCAGCTCCGATTAGACCCCTAGCCTGGGAACTTCCGTATGCCACGGGAGCGGCCCAAGAAATGGAAAAAAAAAAAAAAAAAGTTCTCAGAATGACCTGCTGCCTGCCTAAGGCTTCCTAGCATCACCCAGCCCACTCCCAATTCCTAATCCCCAACAACCAAACAACTCAGAATGTTTTGTATATTTCACTTCTTTTTACTCTTTAAAAAAAAAAAAAAAAAAGTTGACAATAATACCCTGCAAACTACAGAAACTGGCAGGCGTTTCAAACTCCCCACCCCTCCAAACATCACTCTCCATTCCTCAGACCCCACCCTTCTCCCTTCCCTCAAAATCCGAGGTGAAAATCCGGAAGCACCCAGAGGGGAGGGTCCCCCAACCAAGACCCCCGTGGCAGGTAAAAGCATTGAGGACATAAATTAGAGGGAGAGGAGACTCCTAGCTGCCGCTGTCCCTGTCCCGCTGTGTCTCGCAGACCCAGCGGTAGGGCCTCTGGCAGACGTCATCGTTCCAGCCGCCGTCCTCCGTAAAGTGGGCACAGTCCTCGCCACCCCCGAGCCCATGCCCGTACCAGTCATCCGGCTGCTCGGGTCTCCAGTTCCTAAAGAGACCAGACGGACGGGGGCCCCAGGGGGCCAGAGCCTCAGCCGAGGGGAGCAGCCTGGGCGCCCCTGGACCCACCCGCCGGGGAGGGGGCGCAGTTGGAGGGGCAGTGCCACAGGGCGCCGCACACTCACTTGAAACCCGACTCGTAGTCGGTGCCATCCACCCACTTCCAGGGCCCGCTCTGATCAGTGAGGCCGATCCAGGAGTTCACAGGGCCCACGTGGTGCTGGATAAATTTCTGGGGACAAAGAAGGGGCTGGAGACCCGGCCTTCAGCCTGCCAGCCTCCCAGCTGAGCCCCTCCTGGGGTGGAGGGGGGCCCTCACCTGCTCCTCCCAGGAGCCCACCACCACGAGGTGGGCATTCTCCAGCTGGCAGTACTTCTCGGCCTCCGGCCAGGGCTTCCCAGAACGGGAGAACCAGTAGCAGCTGCCTTCATAGTCCACCCAGTTAACCGGACAGCAGGTCCTTTCAGAGCCTGCAGGGTGGCAGCAGGGGTGGGGGGACAGAGGGAAGGTGAGGGGCTGAGGGGAAGTGGGCAGGAAAGAGGGGCTGGGCACCCCCACTCCTCACCATTGCCCTGGAGGACAGCCATCTGACAGCTGAGGCTCCGCAGGTCGGACACAAACTGCTTCACGTGGAGCAGCAAGCTGGAGTGATCTAGGGGGACAGCGGGGCAGAGGGGGCACGGAGATGGGCACGGGGGAGGGAAAGGGGCCAGGATGTACCCTGAGAGCTGGGAAGGCTCTGTCATCTCCGCGCTGAGGCCAGATCACAGATGCTCCTGCCACAAAGCTCCCTGGTTTGGCCCGAGACCCCTGTATCCTGCGCACACACGCACACACACACACAGATGCACACTTGTGCACACTCGTGTACACAGGCTCCCTCTCTGACCTTCACTCAGGTCCTGCTGCTGTTTCTCCAGCTGGGACTCCAGAGACTTCATCTTTCTGCCCACATTTCCTCCTGGAGGAGACTCCGCTCAGTATCCCGCTGTTGCTTTTTGGTCCCAGCACCCCCCCACCAGGCCCCAGCCCTCCTCACCCTGCATGCTGAGGGTCTTGACCTTGGCGTCTGTGCTCGCGGTGAGGTTGCTGAAGGTCTCTCTCAGGGCCTGCAGCTCCTCCTGCAGCTTGGAGTCTGGGCAGGAGAGGGTGTGGACAGGACAACATGAGGAGCCGTGTCCACAAGCCAGCGCTCCCCCCCGCCACTGTCCCCCATCCCACCCCAACAATGCTCCCTCCCCAGCCAGCCCCAGGGAACTCACTCTGGGATCCGATCACACAGACAACTACCAGCAGCAGGAGGCTAAGGCCCATGGAAATCAGGAGGAGGCAGGGTCCCGAGCAGAGACGCCGAAAGAGTGACTGTTGAGGAGGTGGCCCTGCAAGAGGAGAGGGCGTCACGCCCTCAGGGACAGAGGGGACCTGGGGCAGGGCAGCTCTGGGGTCCTAGGAGGAGAGCATCCTGGGCCTCCTCTTGTAGACGAGCAGGAACCTTATAGATTAAGAAACATGGGAGTTCCCTGGTGGCTCGGTGGGTTAAAGAGCCAGCATTGCCATGGCAAGGGTTCAATCCCTAGCCCAAGAATTTCTGCATGTAGACACAGCCAAAAAAGAAGGAAGGGAGGGAGGAAGGAAGGGAAAGGAAGGAAAGAAGAAGGAAAAGACACGACAAGAAAAGAGGAATGGGGGAAGAAAGGAAACCTAGGCGGTGGGTGAAGCTGAGGAGCCAGCGGTGACCTGGAGCAGGGGAGGGACGGAAACTTTGACCGGCCGGAACCCTACCCAGTTCATGGGCTTTTGCTGACATCTGGTGGCTGAACTTAGTCACTGCAGCTGATGAACTCAGCCTGGAGGCCCGAGTTCGTGAGCAGGAAGACTGGGGGACTGGGATGGGGGGCGCTTGCAGGTGAGGCAAGAGAAGTGGATTTCTTGCTCTCCCCGTGAATCCCACTCCTCTCTGGCTGGGCCCAGGGACAGGAGGCAGAATAACCAGACTTCAGTTTCCCCAAGTCGCTCTCAGGAACCCTGTCCCCCATGAGCTGGAATGTGGGGGGCCCCCCTCCATTCTCACCAGCAGCCCCTTCCCCCATCAAAAGGCACTGCCCTCTCCCATCCACCAAGAACTTCATCTTGGCTCAGCCCAAACATCCCTGGTCGCAGGAGGAAGAAAGGGGGGTTGGTTTTTGATGTAGGAGGGCCTCATCTCCCCCACTCTCAGGGATCCCTTGGCCTTTTCAAAGACATCTTACCCCTTGACCAAACTAATGCCACACACTAAAATAAATAAATAAATAAATAATAATAATAATAAATATTTCCTTATCTTTTTTTTTTTTTTTTGTCTTTTTAGGGCCACACCCGCAGCATATGGAGGTTCCCAGGATAGGGGTCTAATCAGAGCTATTGCTGCCGGCCTACACCACAGCCACAGCCACGTGGGATCCGAGCCGCGTCTGCAACCTACACCACAGCTCACGGCAACGCCGGATCCTTAATCCACTGTGCAAGGCCAGGGATCGAACCCGCAACCTCACGGTTACTAGTCGGATTCGTTAACCACTGAGCCACGATGGGATCTCCAATAAATAAAAAATTTTTTAAAAATCCCAGACACCTGTGCACTCACACTCACACACTCACATCCACTCACTCACACTCACACACTCGGCCAAAGCTCGTAGGGTGCTGGAAGAGGAAAGAAGGGGGTCTGACTTCTTCCGCTTACTCCCACGCCCCTGAGCACCCCTCTCCCCAGGGTCCTGAGAAGCTGGTGACAAGGCGAGGGACAGGAGGGTCAAGAAAGGGACTGCAGCCCTGCACCCTGCCCTCCTGTAAGAGAGGCGGCTTAGACCCCAGGAAGAGTCAGGGTCACAGGAGGAAGAGGAGCCCAGGCGAGGGGGCGGGGCAAGAGCCTTCTGGAAATGGCCGGAGGCGTCCCCTCACCTTTTCTGTGCTGCTGGTCATTCTCCTCATTGTCCAGATGCTGCAGATCCTGATATTCCTTTGTCATGCTAAGGCTGGCTAGACCTCGAACCAGGTCACCGCCAAGGTTAAGGCTGAGGCTGGGGTTGAACAGACTTGGGTGTGGGAGGCCCCGTCCCTTTCTAAGGGATCAGCGGCTACGCGGAGATCCTTCTTCTTTCTCCCCTTCCCTCCCAGACCCAGCATCCAAAAATCTGTCTTCTGAAGCTGCGCGGCCCCATCGGCACCCCAGCCCCCAGCCCCCAGCCCCCAGCCCCCACCCCCGCCCCCGCCCTTCTTCCCCTTTTACTTGCTGAAGGTCTCAAGGTGGACTCCTGGGTCCCTCACTGCTGTGCAGATGCCCGGCTGGGAGAGCGGCCGAAGGCTGGAGAATTAGGGTGCGCGGACAGCCCTGGAAAGTGGGAGCGGAGGGGGCAGGGTCCATACGCGGGCCCTGAGTCCTGTGCGTCTGCGTGTCTGTGTGTCCGCACACACCAAACCTGGCATCCCCAGTGCCCAGGACTTTGGACGTAAACAGAGGCAGAAATGGATTTGGACCTCGGGGGGGGGTGTGGGGGTGGGAGCGGGGGATGGGTTGTCTCATCTTGGCTTCCCAGGGACAGGGAGTCACCTGGGCTGTCCTCCCCGCCCCAACCTCACTGAAGGCACAGTTTGGGAGGGGGGCCAGGCCCAGAGCGGCCAGGGTGCCCTTTGCTGTTTCCCCTCCGCCCTTCCCCCTTCATTTCCTGCCTCTGAATTTTCCAGAATTTTTAGTGTCTCCAACTGCCTCTGGACCAGGAACAGAGGGGCCGATCTCTGCTCTGCTCTTACCCAATCCGGGCCTGTGACCCTGGCATCTGAACCTAAGGCTGGCTTTCTGGGGACTCTCTCAGGGGAGTAAAGCCCTGCACGCTGTTGGGGGTGGGGGAGGGCAGGCTTTCCCCCCTTGGCCAGGATTGGTGCCAACCAGGCACCAATATGGAGATGAGGAAGCCGAGTCCCTGCGTGGTAAGAGCTTACCCAGGGTCACACCGCAAGGAAGAGCAGACAAGGACTGGAATGTGGGCGGTGGGACTCCAGGGCCTGTGTGCTACCCTCAGAGCCAGAATCCCCTCCTGTCGCCACAACTGGGCCCCAGGGTCCCAGAGATGCTAGAAGTGATCCCTCAGCACCCCATGGAGGGTTCACGGAGGATTGAGGCGTGTGCAAATTGAAATTAGGCTAAATTAGAAGTTGGGCGGGGAGTTCCCCTTGTGGCTCAGTAGATTAAGAATCCAGCTAAATCATTGAGGTTGTGGGTTCGATCCCTGGCCTCGCTCAGTGGGTTAAGGATCTGATGTTGCCATGAGCTGCAACATAGGTTACAGATGTGGCTCAGATCCTGTATTGCTGTGGCTGTGGTATAGGCCTGCGGCAATAGCTCCAATTCAACCCCTAGCCTGGGAACTTCCATATGCTGCAGGTGTGGCCCTAAAAAGCAAAAAAAAAAAAAAAAAAAAAAAAGAAGAAGGAGAAGAAAGGAAAAAGAAAGAAATTGGGCAATGTTACATTGTAAATCACCAATACCTTAATAAAAAAATTTTAAGGAGTTCCCATCATGGCTCAGTGATTAACGAATCCGACTAGGAACCATGAGGTTGCAGGTTCGGTCCCTGGCCTTGCACAGTGGGTTGAAGATCCGACGTAGGCCACAACTCCAATTCAACCCCTAGCCTGGGAACCTCCATATGCTGTGGGAGTGGCCCTAGAAATAGCAAAAAGACCAAAAAAAAAAAAATTTAAGAGAATAACAAAATTAAAAAAAAAAAAACACTGTAAATCAACTAGATTTTTTTTGTCTTTTTTTTTTTAGGGCCACATCTGCAGCTTATGGAAGTTCCCAGGCTAGGGGTCAAATCGGAGATATACCTGCCGGCCTACACCACAGCCACAGCAATTCTGGACCTTTAACCCATTGATCGAGGCCAGGAATCGAACCCTCAATCTCATGGATACTAGTTGGGTTGGTTACAACTAAGCCACGATGGAACTCCCAAAAAAAATTTTTTTTAAGGTATTTGTTTATTTGTTTCAGCTTTTGGGTATTTCTGCTGATTCTCAGCTCTGTTTCTTTTTTTTTTTTTGCTTTTTTTGTATTTTTTAGGGCCACACCCACAGCTTATGCAGATTCCCAGTCCAGGGGTCCAATCGGAGCTGTAGCTGCCAGCCTATGCCAGAGCCACAGCAAGTCGGGATCCAGGCCGCACCTGCGACCTACACCACAGTTCACGGCATTGCTGGATCCCTAACCCACTGAGCAAGGCCAGGGATCGAACCTGCACCTTCATCAATGCTAGTCGGGTTTGCTAACCGCTGAGCCATGATGGGAACTCCAAAAAATTTTTAAAAGAAAATTAAAAATTTAAATTAAAAAAAAAAAAGGAGGGGTTCCCATTGTGGCGCAGTGGTTAACGAATCCGACTAGGAACCATGAGATTGCAAGTTCGATCCCTGCCCTTGCTCAGTGGGTTAAGGATCCGGTGTTGCCCTGAGATGTGGTGTAGGTCGCAGACGCAGCTTGGATCCCGCGTTGCTGTGGCTGTGGTGTAGGCCGGCGGCTACAGCTCCAATTCGATCTCTAGCCTGGGAACCTCCATGTGCCACGGGAGCAGCCCTAGAAAAGGCAAAAAGACAAAAAAAAAGGAAATTGGGCAATGTGAAAGACATGAATAAGTCTCAGTTTAGCCCCAAATGTGGAGTCACGCAAATCCTATGTTGCAGTTATTCCATGAGAAAACGTGACCCTGAGTTAGGAGAGTTTACATTATGAGACATGCATACAAGAAGCAGCCCTGGCTGAACCCTCTTGTGTCTGTGTCTTGAAAAGCCCCATGTTGTTCTCGTGCACTGGGACTGCGGCCAGTCATTTGGATGGCTGTGAATTTGGCTTCTCTGATATTATCACTTAACAATCTGGTTTATTCAGGCAAACAAACCTACGCTGTTTTGGTCAGAATAGCAGTCACCCCACAGGAGCAGTGCCTGGAAGGGAGCCTCTGAGCCAAGGAAATATTCCACGTCTTGGAGTTTCCCTTGTAGCCTGGCAAAAATGAACCCAACTAGTATGCATGAGGCATGAGGATGCAGGTTCAATTCCTAGCCTCACTCAGTAGGTCAGGGATCTGGCGTTGCCATGAGCTGTGGTGTAGGTCGCAGACACGGCTCAGTTCCCACGTTGCTGTGGCTGTGGCATAGGCTGGCAGCTACAGGTCCCATTTGACCCCTAGCCTGGGAACCTCCACATGCCACAGGTGCAGCCCTAAAAAGCAAAAAGAGAAAGAAGAAGGAAGGAAGGAAGGAGAGAGAGAGAGAGAAAGAAAGAGAAAGGGAGAAAATGTTCCCCTTCTTGATCTGGATGCTGATTGCAAGGGTGTGTTCAGTTTGTAAAGCTGCTGAATGCTGTCCACTTAAGAGCTGTGTGTTCTTCTGCTTGTATCTTATACTAGAATAAGACGTTCGTGCAAGCTGGCTCTACCCTATAACCATTTCCCCAAACCCATTGATTAAGGAGCGGTACTTGGACCAGTGTCAAAAGACACCCAAAGCCAACAGACTTGGGAGTGAGAGCTGGAAGTGATGAAACAAAATGAAGAAAGCCAGACAAACAACATGATATGTCAGTGGCTGATTTACGAGCCAGCCCTCTGTACAATGGCAGAAACAATCCTGAGAAACTAAAAAGTAGCTAAAAACAAAACAATGCCACCTGGTGGTAGATTTACGCATTCTGCGAACCCTTTGCATGTATCCCTTTAAGAACGGATACCCAGGAGTTCCCATCCAGGCGCAGCAAAAAACGCTCCAACTAGGAACCATGAGGTTGTGGGTTCAACCCCTGGCCTCGCTGAGTGGGTTAAGGATCCGACACTGCCACGAGCTGTGCTGTAGGTCACAGACACGGCTCAAATCCTGAGTTGCTGTGGCTGTGGTGTAGGCTGGCAGCTGAAGCTCCAACTGGACCCCTAGCCTGGGAACCTCTACATGCCGCAGGTGCGGCCTTAAAAAAGCAAAAGAAATAAATAATAAAAGAACGGTTACCTAGGAGTGCCCCAGTGGCCTAGTGGTTAAGGACTCAGCATTGTCACTGCTGTGGTTCCAGTTTGATCCCTGGCCCAGGCACAGCCAAAAAAAAAAAAGAACAGATACCTGGAATTATGCAGTGTCATCCAGGACAGAGCTGCGTGTATTCCTTTTCCATGGCTGAGTAACAGCGTACCCCAAAGTTAGCAGCTTAAAACAATACCCATTTATTAGCTCTCAGCTCCGAAGGGCCGAAATCCACACAGAACCCCAGCTGGGTCCTCGGCTCAGGGTCTCACAAAGCTGAGACCGAGAAGCTGGCAGGACCGTAGCCATTGCGCGAGGCGACGGAGAAGAAGAATCTGCTCCCAAGCTCGTTCAGGTCGTGGACAGCATCCAGTTCCTCACGGCTGTAGGACTAAGGGCCCCATCACCTTGCTGGCTGTCGGCCAGGGGCCACCCTCTGTTCCTCCAGGCCACCTGCCTTCCTCACCGCAAAGCGACCCTGCCACCTGCAAAGTCAGCAACAGTGCCGGGCATCTGCCTTGCGCTCCAAATCTCTCGGACTCCCCCTGTGCTTTCCGAGGGGCTTGTGGGATTAGAATAGACCCGCTTGGGTGAACGTCGTGTCCTAAGGTCACCTGCGCGCACAGCATACACGGCAACTTTAGAGTGGGAGTCAGGGGTGATGAAACACTGCGGAGGAGGCCAGACAAATAACATGATACACGGGGTGCTGGTTTACAAGCCAGCTCCCTGCACCAGACGTCCAGCCAGGTGTAAGGGTCACTGGGTAAAACAGGACACTTGTGCTCACGGGTGCAGGGGGTGCCAGCATGGAACCTTGGGGCCCCTCTTAGACTCTGCCTTTTCACACAAAGCGACCCTGTCCCTTCCGCGTACGCTGCCCCTTGGGAAACAGAGCCCGTGCAGACAATTCAGAGAGGCCGGAGTCCTGCCACCGGAGCGATGGGGAAAGGCTCCCTAGAGGAGGTCTGTGATTCTGGCCTGAAAGAAAGGGGAGGATTTGATCAGCTGTCCTGAGCAGGTGACCCTGGGGAGAGGAGGCAGTGGAGGAAGAGAAACGGCCAGAGAGGTAGTGGGGGCCACCGCGAGGCCGGCCTTGAATCTCAGGGTGAGGTGTTCTGAGTGTCATTCAGAAGCACAGAGGTCTCAGAGTTCCCTTGTGGCACATGGGGTTAAAGATCTAGCTTTGTCACGGCAGTAGCTCGGGTCAGTGCTGTGGCCTGAGTTTGATCCCTGGCCTGGGAACTTCCACAGGCCTCAAGCACTGACAAAAAAAAAAAAAAAAAAAAGCAGCACAGAGGCTCCAAAGTGGGAGAACATGCACTCCTGCAGTCACAAAATCATCTACTAACAGTGTGACAAGAGGAGTTCCCTGGTGGCTCAGTGGGTTAAAGATCTGTCATTGTCACTGCTGTGGTGCAAGTTCAGTCCCTGGTCCAGGAACACCCATGTGCTATGGGTACAGCGCCCGCCCCCCCAAAAAAAAGAGTGTAGCGAGCAAACATTAGAACTTTTAATTAATTTGTTTTGTTTTGTTTTCTGTTTTTTGTCTTTTTAGGGCCGCACCCGTGGCATATGGAGGTTCCCAGACTAGGGGTCCAATGGGAGCTATAGCCGACGGCCTACACCACAGCCACAGCAGCGTGGGATCCGAGCCGCAACTGCAACCTACACCAGAACTCACAGCAACGTCGGATCCTTAACCCGCTGAGCAAGGCCAGGGATCAAACCTGCATCCTCATGGATACTAGTCGGGTTCTTAACCTGCCAAGCCGCAACAGGAACTCCCAGAACTTTTTTTTAAATCCCTTTTCTTTAGATATCTATGTTTGTTTGTTTTTTAAAGGCCCCGCCAAGGACCTATGGAAGTTCCCAGGCCAGGGAATGAATCTGGGTCCTAGCTGCAGCTGCAACACAACCAAATTCTGGGGGTTTTTTGGGGTCTTTTTAGGGTCACACCTGCAGCATATGGATGTTCCCAGGCTAGGGGACTAATCTGAGCTTTAGCTGCCAGCCTACACCACAGCCACAGCAACGTGGGATCCAAGCCATGTCTGCGACCTACACCACAGCTCACGGCAACGCCGGATCCTTAACCCAGTGAGCAAGGCCAGGGATTGAACCTGTGTCCTCACAGATCCTAGTTGCACCACTAGATTCTTTAACCCACTGCCCTGGGCTGGAGATTGAACCTATGCCTCCACAGCCACCTGAGACCCTGCAATCAGATCCTTAACCCACTGTGCCATGGCAGGAACTCCATGCATGGGGCTGTGTTGTATAATGTACATTATAAACGTGGGCTACGTGGGTATCTACGCTCTATTGCTATAAAACGACCACTTCCAAACTGAGCAACTTAAAACGAGGAACAGCTATCATCTCAGTTTCTGAGGGTCAGGAATCTGGGTGCAGTGGAGCCAGGTGATTCTGGCCCAGCGTATCTCACGAGGTTGCAGTCAGGAGGTCAGTCCGTGTCACATCCTCTGGAAGACTTGACTGAGACTGGAGGTGACGGACTCGCTCACGTGGTTGGCAGGTTAGTGCGGGCTGTTGGCGGGAGGCCTCAGCTCCTCAGCACAGGGGCTCCTCCACAGGCTGCCTGAGTGTCCTCACAACATGGCAGCTGGATGCCCCAGGGTCAGCGATCAGGCAGGTGACAACAAATGAGCCAAAGTGCAAAGAGGAGGCTCAGGGCCTCTTTCCAAAGAGGGTGACCTATGCTTCCCCAAGTGATGAGATGAGATGAGGCGGGAGAGGTTAGCAAGATGCACTGGGGCTGGAAGGCTCAGCACGCAGAGCAGCAGCCAAGAAAGCCAGGGCTCTGAGCAGGAAGGAGGCGACGCCGCTACGCACACATTTCAAACCTGAACCAATAAACTACCCAAAGGCTGGGGCCTCCGCTCCCTGGCACTGGGCAGGGACTTGCTGGAACATTCTGTCCCTCCCTAGGCTTTCTCCATCCTGGCTCTCCCCTCCCCAGCTCCACCCTCTCCGCCCCAAGCACGCCCCAGCTTTTCTGTGCAGGGACAGCCAGGATCTTGTGATCCGGGGCTCACACTACTGCTCTTTCCTACTTCGATGGGGAGGGTGAGATTTTTCGAAAATTGTAAAACTCCAAATGTTTCCATGTTTACCTGGTAACGGAGAACAGACCAAGAGGCTGAGAGCAAGCCTCGTTACTGCTTTCTAACTGTGCTGGGCTGAGTACCAAAGGCATTGCAGGCATTTTCCCTTTATGCCTCACAGGAATCCCGGGCCGTAGATAGCTATTGTTCCCATTTATCAGCTGGGGAAACCGAGGCGCAGAGAAGTCAAGCTCTTGGGCCATTTAGGGACACCACAGCGCTCACTTTAACCTCACAACCAGGTGCCTCGTTTGCGCCCCAGGTAGCGCATCCGTCCCCTAACCTCACAACCAGCTCCTACCTGGCGCTCTGCTGCCCCCTACCGTCCTGCCCCGTCCCCGGAGCCCTCGGGCAGGACTTTTCCTGGCTCCTAGAAAATCCGCGGGAAGTCGCAGGCCTTGCTGACTTCCCCGCCCCATCTCCCACTCATCTTCCTCCCCCAACCCTGCCCCACTCCCGGGACCTCCATCCTGCGAACATTACAAACGTCTGACAGCTTTGCTTCCTCGCTCCCCCTGGCGCACGCCCCCGCCCTGAGCCGTGCCATCGTTCACGCGTCCCCGACCACCCCGTGCAAAGGACACACACCCAGGGGTCACTTTCTTCGCTCAGTAACACCAGCATCATCATCAGTCACCCGCATGCCTTTACTTCCTAGGGTGGTCTTCCCCATGGGCCCCCAAGTTCCCGGGGCAGACACAGTGCATTTTCACACTGCAAACATTGCCCGGCACCGAGGGCCAAGTCAGTATTGCTGAACGTAGTGGGAGCAGATCCCACTGTGGCGCAGCAGGTGGATAACCCGACAGAGTGTCCCTGGGCTTGCTCAGTGGGTTAAGGATCCCGCATCGCCGTGAGCTGCAGTGTAGGCCGGCAGATGCGGCTTGGACTGGACCCTTAGCCTGGAAACTTCCATAAGCCACAGGTGTGGGCTTAGAGAAGAAAAAAAAAGAAAAGAAAAAAGTAGAGGGAATGGAGAGTCAGGCCCTGAACCCCAGTGTGGGAACCCAGCGCGCCTGTCCCCTCAAGCGCGGGCAAGCTCCTTAAACGGTCAGGGAAGAGCTTTTTATAGATTCAGAAAACATCCCGAACAGCTAACAGACTTCCTTCCCTCTAAGGACTACGTGGAAGGAACTTTTTTTTAATCCTATGTATTTCTCTATTTATTTGAATTTTTGTAAGGTACGCGAATAATTTTTGCCATCTAAGATGCAACGCGTGCAGAACTAGGGGCTTTCCCTCCCGTGGGCGACCTCTCCTTAAGCCCTTAGGTGCAAGCGCATCACCTGCACACAGCTTCCCCAGCTCACAGCTTTCTCCCTTCGGCCGACGGCGGGGAACCTGAGCACAGCCTCAACCCATTTGCTCCTACGCAGAACCGCGCTCAAAGAAGGGTTACTGGGAAAAGCACCCTCAGAAGTGGTGCTTCTCCATCCAGCAAGACATGAGAATCACCTGGGAGGTTTCCAGAAAGTCAGAGCCTTGGCCCCACCCCTGGGGATTGGCCTCCGCTGGTCAGAGTCTGCACAGAAAACTGTAGGGCAACCCCCGAGGACCAGAGGTGACAGATCCCCCACCTCTGGGGATCTGTCTCTAGCCTTGGATCCCTTCCAGCCAGGGAAGCCACGCCCACTCCTCACCACGCCCACTCTTCACCACCCCCCACCCTCCCCACCTCCGCTGAGGCCGCTGCCCCTCGGTGGTTGGTCTTTTGCCTCCAGCTCTCAACTTCTGTCAGCAGTGGCTACAAACAGTTCAGGATTTAACCGTAACTACTCAGTACCCCCTCCACCTCTTCTTCCTGGGGTTCCTGAGTCAGAGAAAGGGGTGGGAATTCCCCCAGCTGGTACCCGCGATGGCTCTTCCATGCTGGAGCTGTGGCAGGCGTGATGGGAGCCCATCAAGTATTCGATCTGTGGCAGGAGAGCTGGGAACCAGTATTCTATGCATCAGCACCGGTATTCTAGGCAGAAGCTTCAGTTAGGACTTAGGGCCAGGAAAACCTGACTCCCAAAAAGAACCAGAAGTTTTTCTCATTCATAGTATGTAGGAGCAACCTTGTGGCACAGTGGGTTAAGGATCTGGCACTGTCACTGCAATGGCTCAGGTGGCTGCTGTGGTGTGGGTTCCATCCCTGGCCCAGGAACTTCCACATGCCTCAAGCACAGCCAAAAAAAAAAAAAAAAAAGACCCATAATAATATGATGTAACATATGTAACAGACCACTTCCCTTTTTGCCCTGTCTACCAGGAAGCTCAGAAATCATAACTACCCTGATAGCTATCACATCTGTTTCTCCTACTTTTATCTTTGGTATTGTGTCCTACTTTCTTACCCTTATCATTTGCAAACCTGTCTCAAACCTTTCCTATGAAGGTGGGGGAGACTTAAAGAAATCCAATAAACACACAGCATTTCTTCGCAAACCTCTAGAAAGGTCATTGCCAGAGCCCAGGTCTGCCCACAACTCCTTGAACACGGATGAACGCTGTATCATCTCTACTCTCCTTCGGAGACCACTGTGCTGCCTGACAAGACTGAGGCTGCCCAGGGGAGTGGTCAGGGCCGGGCTACCTTGGCAGGGCCTCTTTCTGGGTCTGTCAGTGACCTAGGACCAAGCTCCAGCCCCTCACCCCCAAGCCCATTCTTCCTCATGACACGGGAGCTCTGCTGTGGAGGTTCCCTTCAAGGCCCCCCCTTTCGGGCCACCCTCTCCTGTCTGGGGGTGAGGGGCCGGTGGGTAAAGAAGGATCTGACTTCATCGGACCCAGCGCCATGCTGCCACCCTGCCTCCCTCCTCACCCGGGCCCCAAATAACCAGGCCACACACCAGGTTTCAAGTATCTGTCTCTTCCTTTCACTCTCTCGAAAGAAAAAATAAATAAATTGCAGAAGGCGGCAGCATTTCCAGTCGTCCCCTGGCTCCCGGACACCCGACCCCCAACCCTGCCCCCCTCCCCCCCCACATTCCCACTCCCTAGACCCATCCCTCCCCGTTCCCCAAAAAAATCCCAGAAAAAAAAAAAAAAAGCCACAGTTAGACCTTCCACTCATGCAAACCGGCAAAGAAAAAAGGTGGGGGGCGTGTGGAAGGCAGGGGGCCCGCAGTGGGGTCCCCCCACGTATCCCCCCAAAAACCACCTTTGAGAGGAAAAAAAATGGAAAAAAAATAAATGAGAACTCAAGGGACGTGGGGAGTTATGATGGGGGCAGGGGTGACCCCAGACCCTGCCTCGGGAGAGCACGGAGCCCTGCAGCCCTGCAGCCCTGCAGCCCTACAGCCCTGCAGCCCTGCAGCGGGCGCTCCTGGAGGGGCCCTGACTTCTGGAATGTGTGTGGGAGGGGAGGGCAGGCGCCCCCGGGGGGTCTGTGTGTGCGCGCTGGGGGCGGGCAGGGCTCAGGGGTCCTGAGGAGCTCGGGCTCGGGACCAGGCGCCCGGCTCCCCCACCCCAGACCCCAGGTTCCTGGGGGCTCAGGAGCCCAGTTCTGGGGAGCGGGGATACATGCAGAGGAGCGTCCCCCCTCCAACGGGCTGGATCCGGTTAGAAAGGAAATAAATAAGAAGGGGTGGGAGGGAGGCTGGGTGCGAAGGGCTCGGGCAGTTCAGTCCAGACCAAGGGCCCCGGCAATGGAGGCAGGGCAAGTCCAGCCAAGCCAGGGAAGGAATCAGAGTCTCTCTCGGGCTGGGACCCAGATGTAGGGGCCTGAGAGGTCCTCGATGACACGCTTCACCTTGTGGTAGATCTCCTCAAAGCTGTCGCCCTCCACGATGGCTGCGGCGGAGGGAGCGGGGCGTCAGGCCCAGGGAAGGGAGGGGCACCTCGGCCTCACTTTCCCATCCAGGAGCCGCGGGGCTGCACCAGCCCAAAGGCGGCAGCTCTTTCTACATCACCCACCCAGAGGGGCCTCTTTTTTGACGCTGCGGCCGAAGACACCTGGCGCCCTGGCGGCGGGCTCGCCGCAGCCTCACCTGAGAAGCACTCTGTGAATTCCTGCTCCAGTTTGGAGGCTCTGTCGAAGGCTTTGCGGGCTTGCTCCTCTGTGATCCGCTTATTGATCTCTCTGCGGAGCAAGAGCCACACAGACCTCAGGGTGGTCCCTCAGCCCTCCGTCTCCTCCATCCAGGGATGTTAAGTCGCAGCCCTATTTTCTTTTCTTTTCCTTTCCGTTTTTTTTTTTTTTTTGCTTTTTAGGGCCGCACTGGAGATACATGGAAGTTTCCAGGCTAGGGTCGAATTGGAGCTGTAGCTGCCAGCCTACACCACAGCCACAGCAACTCGGGATCTGAGCCGCATCACTGACCTACACCACAGCTCACGGCAACACCTCAAGCAAGGCCAGGGATCAAACCCGCATCCTCATGGATACTAATCGGATTCGTTTCCCCTGCACCACAACGGGAACTCTGCAACCCGTATTTTCCTAGTTGGAGCTTGATGCCAAGAGCACAACTTCCAAGATCCTCTGGGGCCACAGATAGGCCCCCTCCCCGTGACCCACCCCAGCCAGGTGTGGCCACTTCAGGGACCTCTCCAGCACCTCCTCCTTCCAGCCCGCACCCCAGTGAAGGGATTCAGCCTCTAACTCCCGAAAGCCCAGAGGCCCTGGCTCGCCCCAGCAGGTGTGTGCCCCAGGGGTTGCTGGGAGTTGTAGTCCTGCCTAGACCAGGGCAGGGAGGCAGAAAGAGGCCTGGGAGTCCCTGCATCCTCTGGGTGCCAACTCCAGGTGCAGACCCCCCTCAAGGGCTGCTGGAGCCACTGTCCAGGGTTCTGAGGGAAGAGTTCAACGCAGAGGCCTTCTGAGGCCCAGGGCCACAGGTGCGGGGAGCAGAGGGGAGGCCCCCCCGGGACCATACTCACAGAACATTCTCCAGGGAGCGGGGGCGGATGAAGATGGCGATAGGATGCAGGTGGGCCGCCTGCAGCCGCCGCACGGCATTGGCCGAGACGTCGAGGATGCAGTGCTTCCCCTGGGGGGCGGGCAGGGCGGGCGGAGGGGGGCCAGCAGGTGGTGGGAAAGGACAGACAGAGGTGCCAGGACAGGACACAGTATGCCAGAAGGTGGGGAACGGCAGATTCACCAAAAGGGAAATGACATGGATGTCGAAAGACACGTGGGCAGAGAAAGTTGAGGCAAGAAAGGTACAGACAGACAGAGTGAGGGACAGAAAAGGAGGCCGGCAGACAGAGAGCAAGGGAGGGGCCAGCACAGGAGGGAGGGATTGGGGGAATGGGCAGAGGGGTGAGGAACAGGCAGGGAGGGGACCCAAAAGATGGGGCAGAGCAAGGCAAGAGCGGGGTGGCGTCGACAGGTTGGGGAGAAAGCCCAGAAGGAGAAGGGAAGTGGGGTGGAGGGAGGAGGGCCGGGAGGACGGACAGAGGACAGACAGATGGAAGGAACAAGGAGAAGCAGATGGAGGGAGGAGAGGCAGATGGAGAAAGAAGCCGTGGAGGGAGAGAGGGCAGGGTGGGGGCATGGGGAAGAAGGAGGTGGCAGAGGAGTGGGAGACGGGAGCCGGGACCCCAGGGACGGGCAGGGGGAGGGGAGAGGACCCGAGGGGAGCCGGCAGAAGGGAGGGCCCAGAGGGGGGAGGCCGGGCCATCAAGGCCGAGGCCACAGGAGGAGAGGCAAAAATGGGGCAAGGAGGAGGGGAGGGGAGGGGACAGATGGCAGCACGGAGTTTGGGGTCAGGAACCGAGGGAGGGAGGCGGGGGCGGGGCCCGGGAAAGCAGGCAGGCGACAGAGTTGCCCAGGAGGAGGAGGAGGTGGAGGAGCGGAGCGGAGACCCAGCAGGGAAAGAGACAGACAGAGAGAGAGAGAGAGTTAGAGACAGCTGGAGGAAGGCCACAGGGCAGGGAGAGGGAGGAGGAAGAGGACGGGCCGCCGGCTCCTACCTGCTCTGCCACCTCTCGCACGGACTGGACGCTGGTTCCATACAGGTGGCTGTTGTACTGGCCGGCCTCGATGAACTTGTGTGCCTGGATGTCCTTCTCCATTTTCTCCCGGGACGACACAAAGTGGTAATCCCGGCCATCTATCTCATACTCCCGCTTGGGCCGTGTCGTATCTGCCGGGAAGTCACCCCAGCCCCCAAAGAGCTAACCGCCATCCGTCTAGCTTCAGCCCTGCCTTCGGCGCAGCCCCAGATGCCGGCCGAGGGGGGCAGAGCTGCCTCCCCCCCACACCACCACCGCCGAGTCCTCCAAATCCCTGCCCTGGGATGGTCAGCCCAGGACGTGAGGGTGACTTGAGAAGCGCCCTTCTCCGAGAATCCTCATGTCCAGCTGCACCCCAATCAATGCCCAGAAGGGGCTCTGCCTGGGACCCCTGGGCCCCGCCCCCAGCCCCTCCATCCCAGGCCTGGGCACTCACGAGGGACACAGGATCCAAACTTGTCGGGGAACTCGGAGAGGAGATCGTCGTTGGCGCGGTCCTTGGTGGGCCCGAGGATGATGATGGGGCGAGCGTAGTGCACTGACGACAGAGGGCGGGATCAGGGGGGGCTGGGTGGGGGCGGGAGGGGCTGTGCAGGGGCGGCCCGGGGCTCACCTTCCATCTGTGTCACTGTCTCGTAGCTCAGAACCGAGTCTTCTCGACCTAGCGGGAGGCAGGGCGTCTGCAAGGGGCTCCGAGGCAGGGGACTCGGGGCCCCGCGCCACCTTCCTGAGGATGTCACGAGACACTCGGAGCCCTCTCACCTCAGCTCCTCCCAAACCGGCCCACCTACCCTGTGATCCGGAGCTGGAGCCCCAATCCTAGGAAGAAAGAGCAGGCCGTGCAGTTGGTCAGGAGTCCGGCCCTACAAGCCACCCCCCTCTTCCGCCCAAGCTCACGGCCTCCTCCACGTACCTTGGCCTTTAACCTTGACCACTCCCGTCGCTCAACCCTGTGGGATACATGTGGGATGGATGGGGTAGAGAAATGCCCAGGCAGGGGCCCGATGGCCCCCTAGGCCGGCGGACAGCCCCATCTCCCAGCAGCCCCTGGGCGTCTGCGCTCCTAAGGGAGCTGTCTGCCCCTAAGGCTCATGGGAGTCATGACGCCCTGCCCCCACCCCCACCCCCCGCAGACAGACCCCCAAGAAGTCAGAGGGCCCATGGCCTCCATCCTGGCTGCCCAGCCTGGGGACCTTGTGAGCTTCAGTGGCAGGAAGGCTCACCGTCGTTTGCTGGGGATAAAGCCAATGTCATCGGTCTCGCTGTCAGAGTGGACCCGCCGCGCCTGCCACCACTCCTCGTCACTGGCGTCGATGACATGCAATACGTCCCCAAAGCGGAAGCTCAGGGCCTGGCTCAGGAAGCCGCAGTCCTTGGTCTTGTCGTAGTCAAACAGGGCCCTGGAGGGCACACGGCCTTCGGTCAGAGACCGGTGGGGACCCTGGCCCCTGAGACCCATCCTGGAGGTGCTGCCCAGGGGCCTATAGACAAGCAGGGCTGCTGCCGGCTCTCCCACAGGTGCCGTGGATTCTGAGGGACCCAAGAACAGCGTGGGGACCAGAAGCTCTACCAAAACTCATAATCGCCACAACGGTGAACCGTCATCCAGTCCACGTTGTGTCGGGGATCAGGCTGTGGACTCAGTGACGTTTCTAGAGGAAGGTCTAGACCAGCACCTGCCCAAGAAAGCAGATGCAATATGCATGGGCCTCACAGCGCGGAGGACGCTGGAATCAAACTCACAAGGGAAAAAAAAAGATCGCTCTTGACAAACTCTGGGCACCCTCAGCCATGAGAAATTCCTCAAAGTCACAACCCCTGGGGTCAGGACAGAGGGAGGGAACAACAGCCGAGACAGCAGAGATGCTGAGCGAGCACGGGGGCTAGAAAGACGGGAGGAGACTCCAGGATCATCCAGCATCGTCTGGGAGTCAGAAGTGACCAGCCCCAGGGGCAAACTGGACCTCGCCATGAGGGGAGGGCCAAGCAAGGCCTAGGTGTTTTTTGTGGGGGTGTTTTGTTTTGTTTTGTTCGGCTGCACCCGGGGCATGGGCAAGTTCCCAGGCCAGGGATCGAAGCCGTGGCACAGCAGCAACCCGAGCCGCTGCGGTGATAACACCAGTTCCTCAACCCGCTGGACCACAGAGGAACTCCAGCAGGCTCTGGTTTGTCCCAGGTGCCCGGGCGGATGGCAGTGCCATTCAGAGAGAGAACACACACTGGCAGGACCGAGCGTACAGGGGAAAGAGGTGAGGCTCAGTTTGGGACGTGTTGAGTGCGAACGCCTGTGGGACGTCCTGAGGGACATGTCCAGAAAGCAGATGGCCGGAACCGCAGGTCTGGACCTCCGGGAAGAGGCCAGGCCAGAGCCGACAGTCTTGAGGGCCATCTGCAGGGCAAGTGACAGGTGAGGCCGAAGGGGGAGGATGGGAGCCCAGGGGGGAGGGGGGAGGATGCGGCGCCTGCACCTGATGAGGATGAGAAAGAGCAGCCCGCGGGCGGAGCAGCTCTAAGAAGGTAGCGGAAGGTCACCGGAGAGACGGGGGACAGTGCTGTGGTCCCCTCCCCTGGACTGTGTCCTCCCACAGGGCTGGGAGGACAAGAGCCCCTGCTCTGCTGCGTGTTAACCTCTGAGTGAGCAGAGTGGGAGGCAGCTGGGCGTCCTAGGGGAGGTGCCAGGGGGCCCAGGGGCTGGGAGGCGGTAGGGACACCTGAGCCAAGGCTGTTTTCCAACCGCTTGGCGTGTTGCAAAATGCTAACCCGCGCGGGAAGCCAGCTGAGTGTCAGGCCTGGGGATGGGGGCGTCAGGCAGGGTTTCGGGGACGAGCTGGCTGGGGGGTGAGGGGGGCACAGAATGAGAAGAACCCAGCCCGGGCGGGGGGCGTCTGACCTGATGTAGAAACCCCTTTTGGGGTTGCTCCGCAGGGAGGCAGTCCCTGAGCCCAGGCTGCTGTTCATGAGCTGCTCCCGAAGGTCGTGGATCTTGGCCTCGAATCGGCTGTACTCTACGAAAGGCCAAGAAGGTTCCTGAGCCCCGGCCCCACGGTCCTCGCCCCTCCCCGCCCCCCACGGACCCCAGGAGCCCCAGGGCTCTGAGGACCATCTCACCCCACAAGAGACGGGGGAGCGGCAGGCGCGGTACCTTCTGGCTTATACTGCGCGATGATGGTGACGGTCTGCCCCGCGTTCTTCAGGGCAATGGCAGCCTGCTCGTGGCTGGCATTGCGGAGGTCAACGCCATTGACCTAAGGGAGGAGGAGCGGCAGAGGCGCTGGAGGTGGGGACCAGGCGCCGGCCCACGAGGGCCCCGACGGGTGGGTTGGCGGGGGAGGAGGGCACGGGCCGGCCCGGCCTTCGCTCACCGAGAGGATCTGGTCCCCCTTCCGCAGCTCGCCGCTGAGGTCCGCCGGGCCCCCGGCCAGAATGAAGGAGATGAAGATGCCTTCACCGTCCTCGCCGCCCACAATGTTGAAGCCCAGGCCCGTGGAGCCCCGGTGAATCACGATCCGCCTCGGTTCCCGGGGAATGTCCTCCTCCCCGAGCAGGTCCTTGGCCACGGGGGAGTAGCGCCGAGGGGAGGTGGGGGTCATGGCTGTGGGGTAGTCGGTGCCCAGGTAGCTGCTGTGGCTGATCTCGTTGTCCAGGTGCTGGGAATAAGCTAAGGGAAGCCGTGGGCGAAAGGGTGAGATGGAAAAACACGGAGGGAGACGGCACCCATCAGCCCCGGCGCCACCCTGGGGCACCCGCAGTGCCAGACTCAGGGGAAGGGAGTCAGAGAAACTAGGCTGGCGTGGCTGGTGAAGGGGACAGCAGATCACAGCAACGTCAGGGGGCAGGAATTCATAGGTGACGTGGACAGTGGATATGAAAGGGATGTGCCAGGGAACAGGAGGTCAAGGGGAATGTTAATAGCAAGCTTTGGGGGGCTTCGTTTGGTTGCAGCATCTCTCAAACTTCACCTACAAAATTCCTCTCCCTGTCCCTTTCCCCCTCTTGGCCATTCATTTGCTGGAAAAAACTGGGTCACTCTAAGAGGTACCTCACTGCTCACATCCCTGCCCCTGGGGTGTTAACTGAGCCTCTGTTCCGTGTCTCCTGTGAACGGGTTATTGGCATAGAGACTCAAGTTCAATTTCTGGCAAGAATATGTCACAGGTGGTGCTGCCTGCTTTCTGCATCCCCACGGGATGTGATAACGTCTGGTTGTCTTTGGGGTGAGGTAAGAGGAACCCTAGGTCCGGGTATGGTCAGCCTGATCCATCCCGTATAAAGCGCCCCATCAGCCTTTCACATATGACTTGCAGCAGCCCCCGAGGATCACTGCCTGGTCCTGACAGTTCGCTGGGGACAGCAAAACAGCGAGCGCCACTTTTTTTGAGAGAGAGAGGAATTCGTCTATAAAAAAGAACGTCCCCCCATCAACCAGTAGGTTATTCGGAGGTGCAGTTTGTACAGGAAGGGAGAATAAATGCTTGATGCCTTCCCTTTCCCGATTTTCAGAATGAATTTTCAGTACTTCCTCCAGAGGTACTCGATTGTTTTGAAGTGTCCTTATGTCCCCGTAGATGTTAACACGCTTGTGATGAGTTTTGGCTGAATGGCCAGCTGCCATCTAGCTCCGGGGTCTGACAGGACCCTTGATGAGCTTCCTTGCTTACGGTATAAAGGATGCTACAAGCTCGCCTCGCCTTTTTTTTTTTTTTTTCTTTTTTTCTTTTTTAGGGCCACACCCGCGGCACTTGAAGGTTCCCTGGCTAGGGGTCGAATTGGAGCTGGAGCTGCCAGCCTACACCACAGCCACAGCAGCGCAGGATCCTTAAGCCACTGATGGAGGCCAGGGATGGAACCTGCATCCTCATGGATGCTAGTCAGATGCGTTAACCGCTAAACCACAATGCAAACGCCTCACCTCCCACATTTCTTGCTCAAGATTTGGGATGGGCCCTTTCTCTAGGCAGTCAAGGTTCCTTCTGCTAGGTAGTTAGGTAGTTAGAAACAAGACCATGTGTCTTTTGTTTGTTTGTTTTTTCCCCCTTTTTTGGCCACCCAGGTCAGGAATCGAATCTGAACTGGAGCTGCAACCTACACTGCAGCTATGGCAGCTATGGCAACGCTGGATCCTTAATCCACTGTATGGGGCCAGGGATTGAACCTACATCCCTGCTGCTACAGAGACACCATCTATCCACAGCAGGAACCATGTGATTTTAATACGGTTTTACAGTATGACTTCAGATTTGGATGAAGCAGTCACATCTCGTTATTCTTTTCCAAAAATTTCTTAGCTATTCTCCCAAATGTATTTTTCCAGCTGAACTTTAGAATCAACCTGCCAAGTTCGGCGGGGGGTGGGGTGGGGGGGAGAGCATTAAAATTCTGATTAGGATTGCATAAAACATAGAGATTAACTTGGAGAGGACTGAGAGCTTTAAGCATATTTTCATCCAGAAACACGATGTGACTCTCCAATCCTTCTTTTATGCCCTTCAGTAAAGTTTCATTTTTCATCATTTTCTTCATATAAATCGTACACACTTCTTGTCAAGTTTATTTTTCTAAGGATTTTATAGGGCTTTTTTTCTTTCTTCTTTGTGCATTTTAGGGCTGCACCCGAGGCATATGGAGGTTCCCAGGCCAGGGGTCTAATAGGAGCTACAGCTGCCGGCCTACGCCACAGCCACAGCAATGCCAGATCCAAGCTGTGTCTTCGACCTACACCACAGCTCACGGCAACATCAGATCCTTAACCCACTGAGTGAGGCCAGGGATTGAACCGGCAACCTCATGGTTCCTAGTCAGATTCATTTCCACCGTACCACGACGGGAACTCCTTATAGAGCTTTTTTTCTATGGTGAAAAGTATCTTTTTACCCATCACATGTTCTGCCGGCTGGGAAGTTACTAATTCTTGTTTTTTGAATCTTACATATGGCCACGTTCTTAATCCTACATATTATTTCTGAGCTTTTCACTTGATTCATTTAGATTTTAATCTAGATGGACGAGAGCATAATTTACAAATAAGGATAAATTTGTTTCTCCTTTTTTTTTTCTTTTTTGTCTTTTTAGGGCCGCACCCACGGCATATGGAGGTTCCCAGGCTAGGGGTCAAATCAGAGCTACAGCTGCTGGTCTACACTAGAGCCACAGAGACGCCAGGTCCGAGCCGCATCTGCCACCTACACCACAGTATAGCTCACAGCAACGCCGGATCCTCAACCAACTGAGCAAGGCCAGGGATCGAACCCGCACCGCAACCTCATGGTTCCCAGTGGGATTCATCAACCACTGAGCCACTACGGGAACTCCTGTTTCTCCTTTTTCAAAGGCAAAATCTCTTTATTCTTTTTTTCCTGCTACCTGAAACCGCCAAAAAAGTGATCCTCAGGCAGGCTCATTTTGCCTCCTAGGGGACTTCGGCAACGTCTAAAGATCGGGTCGGGAGGTTGGCACAGTCATCAGAGTCCAGGGCCGCTGTTAAACACCCTACTATGCACAGCGTACCGCACAACAGAGAATTTATCAAGTACAAAATGTCAACAGTCCCAACATGGAGAAACCCTATTCTAAAGCAACGCCGAGAGACTAAGAGAAGCAGAAAAAGGCATCTCACTTAATTCCTAACTTAATGGACACACGGCACGGATTTTACCGTTATGTTGTACAATCATTCCTGGTTTCTGACAAACATTCTTTAATTACGTTAGGGAAGATTCCCCTGTCTCTTGCATACTAAATTTTCCCCTGAAAATTTTCATCAAATACCTTTCCCACATCTATTCGAAATGAAGTTACCAATTTTCTCCTTTACCTTTTGTTTTGGGCCACACCCACGGCACGGGGAAGCTCCCAGGCTTCGGATAGAACCCTCGACACCACAGCGACCCGAGCCACAGCAGGGACAAAGCCAGGTCCTTAACCCAGTGTGCCACCAGGGAACTCCAGAAACCTTACTTTGTGACAATGCTGTGCCTTTAACGTGCTGTTTGTTTTGCAACAATGTCACTGCCAGTCATTCTCTGTCTCTTCCAAAGCAAAATTCACCTCTCCTTTCCTTCTTCTATGTTATCGTTGTGATTCTTTTCAAATGCTCTTATAAAATTAACTATGAAACGTTTTGCCTTTTCCTATACTCAGAAAGAGCAGAAGAATTATCTATCCCGTGAGGATTTGAGAAAGTTAGCCATAAAACCACCTGGGCCTTGCGCCTTCTCTGGGGAAGAAACCTATCGACAATCTTTTCTAGTTCCGCTAAGGTGACCAATTTTCCATCTATTCTCCTGCCACAGGAAGTGACAGAGGTTGTAGCTGGCTCGTGGGACGTATCTGAAGAGGAACGGTCGCCAGCGATGTCACGGGGGGAACCGGGCCGGGCACGGGGAGCTCTGGGGTTTGGAGGGCTCTCACAGCTTGTGATGTCTGGGGGAGCATAGCTGTCACTCAGGTAGGCACTGCTGGGCTTGGCCACCTTCAGGTAGACAACATCATACGTGTTCTTCAGGGCTGCCACGGCATCCTCATGCATGACGTCCTCCAGCCCCACGCTGTTGACCTGGGGTCAAGGGAAGCAGAGCTCAGACAGAACCAGAAATCGCCTCAAGGCAGATGCCCTGCCGCTGAGCCGCAAAGGGAGCCCGGGCCCTGTGCAGGGCCCAGCACACAGGACCCGGGTGTGGGCTGGAAGAGCGATGGGGGGTCCTCACCGCCAGGATCTTGTCTCCAATCTGCAACCTCCCATCCTTGTGGGCGGCACCCCCTTCGATAATCTTGGTTACATAGATGCTATTATCTCCAGGGATGTGCTGGTTCCCTACACCGCCTGCGATGCTGAAGCCAAGTCCTGGATGGAGCGGAGGGCAGAGGTGGGTGCCCAGGTACCTGGAGAGCAGGTCTTGGGGCTGGGGACGGTTGGCATGGGGGGGTGGGGGTGGAGGCACAACAAGTTACTACCTTTAGGCCCCTTGATGAGCTTGATCTCCATGAGCTTCTCGGCGGGGGGCTTCCGGCGCATGACATAGAGGCGGACAATGGAGCCCGCCTCTTTGAGGGCCTCCACCGCAGCTGAGTGGGTCACCTCCCGCACATCCACTTCATTTACAAACAAGATGCTGTCGTTGACCCTGAAGACAGCAAGGCGGGCCTGAGCCAGGAGCTTCCTGCCGCCCTGGCCCTCCCGGTCAGGGGATCCAGCATCCTAACCCCTGTCTCCTCCGCCCACCTGAGGCGGCCATCCTGGGCCGCAGCCCCACCGGGAATGATCTTGGTGATGAAAATGGATGGGTCGTCACCGATGTGTGGGTTATCCGTGCCACCTGCGATGCTGAAGCCCAGACCTGAGTTACCCTGGGCAGAAGAAGGGGAAGAGGGTCAGCTTCCTGCACAGCCCACTCCAGCCAGGGCGAGTGGCGGAGGCGGGGGGGGGGGGGGGGGGGGGCAGGAAGCTGTGAGCCGAGCAGGAAGGGACAGGGTTGAGAGGCTCGCCACCTAGAAAACACAGGCCCAGGGAAGCACAGGCAGGGAGCGAGGGGAGAGGGCCTCAGGGGGAGGAGCCCGCTCACCCTTTCCAATGTGATCTCCTCGTATTCCATTTCCCCCTCCGTCCCGTTCACCTGCAACTCCAGCACCGGCCAGAAACACAAGAGCAGTGAGACAGACTTCCTCCCTGGGAACCTGGCCCACCCCTGCCCCTGCGGCCCGGGCCCTCCCTCTCTCCCTCCTCCCTACGGAATGGCCCCAAAATCTAAACAACTCACATATCCCGGGGCTTCTAGGGTATCTGTGTTGACAATCACTGGGGGAGAATTGGCCTGTGAGGAAAAAAAGGAGACCCGGTAAGCAAGAGGCCCACCAGCGCAGCTACCCTCTCAGCCTGGTTTGTTTGGGAGTTTTTTTGGCCAGGACATGAGGAAGTTCCCGGGCCAGGGATCGAACTCCTGCCACAGCAGCCACTCAAGCTGCTACAGTGACAACATCAGATCCTTAACCTGCTGTGCCCGGGAGAATGCCTACCCACTTAATCTAGCCTGCTCTGCTACCCTTGACTCCCTGAAGGACTCGGCCTCACTCCACGTGACATACACACACGTGCACACGTGCTGGACCCAACTCTGCCCAGCCCAGGTCCCCTGCATGTGGAAGGAGGTGTCTGAGAAGCAGGAAGGGAGAGACAGCCAGATGGGGGAGCAGCAGATGGTGAAGAGTCAGGGCGGGGGGACCGACGGGGGGTGGGGGGGGAGAAGAATCTTCTCACCGGATGTAACACCAGAGAGTGTTATATGCCTTATGCGCTACACACACCCCCCAGGACTTAGGTCCACTGGGTCCGCCCTCCCTTCCTGCCCCCATCCCTGTCCCTATCTGCCCACATACACTCAGATACCTTCATAACCCTACCTCAGATTTGCCCCTCATTTTCACACACATTTGCCCCAAACCCTGGGCCCCAGGAATCCGGGGATCCCCCAGATGCGGGCCCCACCCTCTCCCTCGCCCACCCACCATTCAATCCACGCCTTCCTCTAGGGACCGTGTTGCCTAGCAACGGTATCTAAGCCCAGCCAAGGCCTAGGGAGACCCACCTCCTGGAGGCCCTGTCGTCAGGACAACGGGAGGGGGAGATGGGGCGTGGCCTGGGGCAACCAGACTCCCAAAGGCCGAAGGGATCCGCTAGCTCCGCCTCTCCTGCCCCGGGGCCCGCCCCCCGTTAGCCAGGCAGAAAGAAGTCCCCGTTCAGGGGTCTGTGGGCGCAGCACATTCTGAGTAACCTCCTTCCTCCCTCCCCTACGCCCCACACCCTACGCAGTGCAAAGGACGTCAGAAAAAGGGGAGTGGTGAAAGACATCCGGGTCTTATCCTCTCATCTCTCTCCCCACCCCCACCTCATCCGGGAAAGGGTTAAAGCGGGGAGTGTCCAGGTCCCTGACGTCAGTCGCCTCGGCGCAGCAAGGTCTCTATAGACTTCAGGGCGGGGCCAGCTCTAGGCTGGTCCTAGGGGCTTCCCCCATTGCCAGGGCAACCGAAACCACGTTTCCATGGCAATGGAGGAAGGCGGCCAAAAGCCGCCTTCCGGGGTCCCCAACCTATCTCCTCCTTAAGCAAACATGTATTTGGAGCCTACCAAGCGCGAGGCACTCGTCACGGATTCCCCGACTCCTCGATCTCTCCTTCCAAAGGGGTCCCTCCTCTCTCCTACTACTTCTCGATACTACGCACTTTCAAACCCTTTAACAGATTTCATACGCACACATCTATCACCACCATCCTCCGACCCTTCACATCCCAGCAGATGCTACCGTCCAGCCAATAGCCCAATAGCCGCTGACTGCCAAAATCTCATCCTCAGGCCCATCCTCTACCCCACAGCCTATCCCCAGTCGCCATCCCCATCCTGATCCTAGAACTTCCTTCCCCAGGCCGCGTCCTTCATCCGCAACTACTTCCAGCCGTGTCCCCTCCCCCTCCCTGCCCCTGCCCTGTGTGATATCCTCCATCTACAGCTCTGCCCCACCTTTCAATTTCCATCTTCCAACCCCAGCCTCCATTCCCCATGGCCTTCCCTGTCCTCACCCTCCCCTCCGGCCCCTTCCTTTATCAGTCTCCTGCTCTTGGCCTCCATCCTAATTTCTGGCTCCCTGACCTCATCCTCAAACCCTCAAGATTCTGTGTGCCCAAATCACACTTCTTCAACCCACTTTCCCTACCCTCTGAAAATTGAGGCTCCTCCCGGCCCCCCAGCTCAGGCCTTAGCCCTCCCACACGTATGACCTCCAGCAGGCTCTCCCTCCACTTCCTCTGTCTCCTGGGCCCAGATTCCACCTCTCCTTCGCGCTGTCCTGACTACCACCCTCTCTCCTCTCCCCCTTCCCCAGGGACTTAATGCCCCATCTTGGGAATACAGCATCTCTAGTCTTCCCTTCACTCCAGGCAGCCCCCAGAGTTTTACGGGAATACTCTGCACCATCTCCCCATCTCCAGGGCCTTCCTTTCCTTCCTCTCAGCCAGCTGAACCTTCTGCCCTGATTTCACCATCCCATCCCTGTCTCCTGGCGCAGGACGCCTGACCCTCTGTCATCCCTCCTCTTTGCTAAGTGCCAAAAAATGGTCTTTCCCTCCCTCTCCAATTCTTCTCCTTCTCACCCCAGAACCTCCTGCTGCCCCCTCCCTGCCTCCTCATCCCAGGCTCAGAAAAACCTCCGCCCCATCTTCTTGGTGACATGTCAACAACTTCCCACCTCCCAGGGCACCCCACAAGATCCCGTAATCTCACTCTGGACCCCACAGTGTTCCCCTGAATCTCACAGCTGGCCTGGCACACTCCACCCCTCCCCTCCAGCCTGTGCCCCCAGAAGAGGAGACTGAGGGGGAAGAAGATGGGAAGTGGTCCAGAACGGAAGGTCTCAGAAACAAGGCCTCCCGGGCCTGGAGAAGAGAAAACATCCAAGGAGCCCAGAAGAGAAGGGGAAACAGGTGGTGATGAATAGTAATGGGGGGGGGGGACCCAGGGGGCAGAGAAAGAAATCTGAGTGGAGGTGCGAGCCTGAGAGCAGGAGAGAGGAGAGGAGAGAAGCGGAGTAGGGAAGGGGTAACTGGGAGAGGGGGAGCCGGCTGGCCCGAGGCAGAGGACGGATGAGGCCGCAGAGGGCCTGAGCTGGGGACCAGGAGAGGGGGAAGGAGAGTGCGTGGGAGGAACAGAGAGACCGCATCCAGCACCAGCCAGCCAGCCAGCCAGCCAGCCAGCCAGCCAGCCAGCCAGCCGGTGGTGGGGAGGGAAAGGCAGCGAGGAGGGGAGGGAGCACAGGAGGGGTGCAAAGGCCAGAGCAGGGGAGAAAGGGCCCAGACTAGAAGTCTCAGGCCAGACAGATGGAAAGGGCTGGAGAGCCAGGCCCAGAGGCAGGATGTGGGGGGAGGAGGTGGCCAAGGGACAAGAGCGAATGAGGGCAGCAGGCACTCTGAGCAGAGCTCTGGACACAGAAAATGGAAACGGAGGTGGGGGGTGTGAAGGAATGAAGAGGGCCTGGGCCCAGGGAGGGTCCTGGGGGATGCACACATCTCAACACACGTACACGCAGACACACACACACACACACACACACACACACACACGCCCTGGGTGTAAACTACACCCACTCCCCCTTGCCTGGCCTCTGTTTCTCCTCTGTGGGAATCAGGTGTATCCAGAGCCCCAAATGTCCCCTCCCCCCATCCCCAGGAGCCCAACCCAAATCCCCCCCCCAACGTCCCAGCCTCCCCCCACCTACGGCTCTCGCCCTACCGGCCCTTGGGGGTTGTTGTAGCTCCGAGGCTCCGGGGGCCGCACTGGGGAGGGGGCCGCCTGAGTCTCCTACCTTGAGGGGGGAGAAGTGGGCGTGGCCCACGACCCCTTGGACGGCCTCGAGGTGGGACAAGTTCCTCTCCGCCACGTGCACCAGCTCGGGGGCGTTTACCTGGTTGGGGAGGTGGGCCGGGCTGTGCTCCAGAGGGGGCGTGTCTTCATCTTGGTAGCGGTATTTCTGGGGATGGGGACGACGGAGGCGTCACGGGGGCCGGCCCAGCGCCTCGGGCCCCAGGCTGCCCGCCCCAGCGCGCCTCCGCTTCCCCCGCCAGTGCGGTGCGCCAGGCCCCGGGGCCTGACCAGCTCCTCCCCCTCCCTGTCCTCCAGCCCATTGGCTCCCCTCTCTCCACCCTCCCCACAGCCCCCTCTCCCGCCCGGGCCTGGGCACCTGCCGCTGCTTCCCAAACCCCAGCCTCATCCCGCAACTCCTCCAGCCCACAGCCTCGGACCCCGGCCTGCTACCCCACACGCTCGCTCCTCTGGGGTCCGTTGCTTTCCCCCTTTCCCAGAGCCCCAGCCCCTGCCACGTGCGCCCCCCCCCCACCTCGTTCTCTCGCTCCATCCCCAGGGTCTCTGCTGCCCTCAGCAGCTTCACCCACGTCCTCTTTACCTTAATCCCACTCCCATATGTAACTCCCTCCTCCGTCCAGTGCCCCCCTCACCCCCCGCCCGGTCCATCCCACCCCACCCCGCCCTCCCTGCCTCCACCTCCCGCCTCTACCCCGGAAGTGAATGGCTCTCCAGCATCTCCCAGGCGGGAACCGCAGTCAAGCACTTGAACTAGCAGGTTCTCGGCCTCAGCCCCTCAGGCTAAACCCGTCCAGCTCTTCCTCCACTGGCCTCGCTGGTTCCCAAGCCGTCAGCGAAGGGGCCCCAGGAGTCTACCCCATCTCGCCAAATGCCCACAGCCCCGCCAGCTAATCGGATATACTAGAAGAAGAGGGGAGGGAGGGGGAGGAACAGAGGCAGAAGGGCACAGAAGGGGGGCAGGAATGGGTGCCAACTTCCAGGTTTGCTGACTGCGGAGCCCGGTAGAGCCTCAGAGCGAATTCCCGGTCTCCTTCCAGCTTTTTGGAGGGAGAGACCCAATCTGACTCCTGACTCCCTTCCTAAGTGACCACCTGCCATCTCAAGGGCCTCCTGTCCTAGCTTAACAGGGACACCCGTAAATGAGATTAACGGGGCCAGAGAGAGAGAGAGAGAGAGAGAGAGAGAGAGAGAGAGAGAGAGAGAGAGAGAGAGCAGCTGGAGACAACAGTAGAAGAGTAATGACAGGCAGCACCCCAGCCTGGGTCTTCCCAGGTCTGCCCCTGTCCCCACAGAAGCAAACCCTCCCCAACTCCAGGCTCCATGGAGGAGGGGAGGCTCCCTCAGAGACTGCAGAAGCCAGAATACACGCCCCGGTACTCATGGGTAAAAAGCAAAGGCAAGAGTTCCCTCTCACAGTATCTTAGACACTGAGAAGACCTCAACGTTCACAGAAGAACGGTTAACTAGATCAAACTGGAGGAAGCCGATCAAGGTCAATGCCTTGATCGGCTTCCTCCAATAGGTAGGATTCTGAAAATTCGGAGGAGGAACCAAGGCTGAGGCTGTAACCCAACTTCGGCCTTGGTTAGGATGAAGTCAGAGAAGAGGATGAGTTAGACGGTGTGACACAGAGACATGCTGGCATCCGGGAGCATCCTGATACATTTGAAGCGCCTTAAAGAAAGCAAGCAAGGGGCTCATCAAGATAGGCTCTGTTTACTGGCCTTGGAGAGAGACTTGACTTGGAGACAGACTTAGAAAGAGAATTCAGAACTCCAGGTTTCAATACCACAAGTGCAAGAAGTGAAGTTAGGGGGAAGCAGAAGCTTAAATTATCCCCCTCAAGGCTGGGCCATTTAGGAGCTCCCATTGTGGCTGAGCGGGTTACGAACCAGACTAGTATCCATAAGGACATGGGTTAGATCCCTGGCCTCATTCAGTGGGTTAAGGATCCAGTATTGCTGTGGCTGTGGCATAGACTGGCAGCCACAGCTCCAATTCGACCATGACCCCATGCTGCAGGTGTGGCCCTAAAAAGCCGAAAAAAGAAAAAGAAAAAGAAAAAAAAATCCTGGGCCATCTTGGATAACAGAATTCCAGGAATTGAAAGAAGTTCTTCCTTCCACACCCTGAAAATGTGGTCTTGAGCCTGGGCGTGCCCAGAGCTGGGGCGGGATGGGGGGGAGAGGGGGGAGGAGCCAGTCCGCCTCTCTCACTTCACCAGGCCCCCCCATTCCCTACCTGACAAAATGAGGCCAGACCCAGAGCTGCAGCTTCCAGTTTTGGAGTCTGGGGGAGAGTTTGAACCCAATGCCCCTCCATCCCCACCCCCACCCCCCCACAGAGAAAATTCCTGAATTTGATGAAGAAATATCAAGGTGCACATTAAAAAAAAAGAAAAAGGAAGCGTGGAAAAGGACATTTCATGGTTTATTCTAAAGACGAGGTGAAGGTGAAGGTAGCACAGTGAGACTGCGGACACCTCTCCCTGCCCCACCCCCGTGGGGGGCTGTCTCAGACGGAGGAAAAGGCTCCTCCTGCCTGGGAGACAATGTGGACCGAAACGGGGAACAAGGGAAGGAAACCAAAGTTCCCAGAATGTGGCCGAGGGCGCTTGGGCCCTGTCTTCAGCCCCCGGAAATTTTCTAAGTAAATGTAAGGAAAACCTCTGAAGGGGCGAGGGTGGGAGAGAGCCATTCCCAGCCTGCCACCTGGGAGCTGGGGGTGGGCTGGGCACCTCTCCTCCCAGATTGCGGGACAACTCAAGCAGGACTGGCAGGAAAGGAAGATCCCCTCATTTATCCTACTGGGACACAGGGCCTCAGCCGGCGACAGCTCAGCTGCTATTGGGACCAAGTCTCAACCCCCAATATATTAAGGTATAGGACAAGTCAAAGGCCTGGGGGTAGCTGTTGTGCCTTCCCGCTTGGCCCCCTCCTCACCGGACCCCCAGTTGCAAGAATGACCTGGAAGCGAGGCGTGCACCCCCAGAATAGAGGGGTGTGAGTGAAAGTGGATGATCTTAAGAGGCGCGACCCACTGCGCCTGTCCGCGAGACACTGCACCCCAGAGACCCTGCGCCAAGCAGAAAAAAGAGCGACAGCACTTGAAGCTTACACCCTGAGATTTGGGGGGTCCGGGAAGAGGGGAGCGGGGCCGGAGCCCGTACCGCGGCACGTACCACGCAGAGACACATGGAGGCGAATCTGTTCCGAGCCGACATGGAGAAGGGGAGGGGGACTGAGGGGAGGGGATGGGTGGGAGAGCAAGGGTCCCAGGGGTTGGGGGAGGGGGAGGGGCAGAGGGGCGGGGGCTGCGGCGGCCGCGGCGACTGGAGGCTGCGGCCGGGGGGGGGGGGGGGGGGGGGGGTTGCAGGGCGCCTGCGCAGTGCGGGAGAGCGTCACGTTGGGAGAGACGGGGTGCGGGGAGACCCTCCTAGCCATCAACTTCCCTGGTTCCAGCTGGTTCTACGTGGACTTCGGCTTCTACAGTATACGTCTCTTCTGACCCCTTTACAAAAAGAGATCCTCCTAAAATTCACCAGTTTATCACTCTGGTTCTCTGGGACCCCTTATTCTGTCTAATCTCCCACGCCGAAAATCACCAGGCCCCTATTACAAAACCCCACCGGACTCTCTGGAGGCTGGGAAGGAAGCAGCACTTTATCCTCACTTCAGGAGGACCCCCAAGCGATCTAAACTGCCTTCCCCCATCCCCTCCCCCCAAGCTCCCCAAAGATGGTTAATGTGGTCAAGATCCCCACGGATGCCAAGACACTGCCTGTTCTAGTCAGCACTAGAGCCCCACCTGCTAGCCAGACAACGCTCTCCAAGAGCTTAAGGACCACGGATCCCGTTGTACTATCTACCCTTCAAAGCCTCCCTTTAAAAATTACATCTATCCCCCAATCCACTGACAGAGACCTTGAAATTAGTGCAACTATTACCCTTGCTCCAGTTAAATATCCAAGTAAGCAGTCCTCGAATTCGTCCAAATCCTGTGCAAGTCCGCGGTCTAAATCCTTAAACCTAATTAGCTACTTGTGACTTTCTAACATACCCCTCCCCAATACCACCAGCCCCCCTTTCAGAGAATCCTTAATCTACCTTAAAGCCGACCTTCCAAATTCAATTGCAACTTCTTCAATTTATTACCACACCTTTAAGTGATATTTCCCTATTCCTTTTCTTTACCCCTTAAATGCATACATTACTTTTCTGGCTGCCCTCCCTGCATCTCAACACCCTCCCCACCCCCGCCATGATTCTGAATTTCAACTTCGTTGGAAGATTACTCCCAAATATATCTATCTCCTCCACACTCAAGTCTCAAAAAACATTCATCAAAATAAGATCTGGCCTGCCATTTGCAGTGACCCACGAATCTCCCAGAAGACCCCAAAATGACAGCCTCAGATCTCTTCAGAGGTTCCCATTTTGTCCCAAACTGAACCTGAAAGCATCTCTTCCAAACAGTCTCCCATTGAACGCCCATCCTTCCAACTCTTAAAGCCCAGTAGGCAGTCTCCTCAAATCTGCTTCTCTGGCTGCTCTAAAATGCCCACATATGGTAGAGAAGATGGCCTTCCCTAGAACCTCATCCATGCCCCCTCCCTTCCAGTTGAGCAGAATCTATTTCATGCACCTCCAAGATGACCCCCAAGGCCCTAGTTTCATATCTGGATAGAATGCTTGGATTCTCAGAGGGAGCCAGTGCGCAAGGGGCTGGACTCAAAATTCCTTCTAGAAAAGAAAATGCACAGGCCCTAGTTCTCCGCCAGTGGGCGCTATGGCCCATTAAGACCCTCCCCCATCCCCCATTTCCTTTTTCCCTCCATTTTCCGTTTCCCCGTTGCCTGGCAACTCAGCAATCAAGGACTTTGCTGTCGCTTAGCAACCGTCTCCCTGGAACTTAGAGCCGAGGTAGGAGGTTGTGCTCTGATGAAATCTGAACAGGCCTCCATCTTAGGAAAATTGAGACGTCAGATCGCCCAACCCCCGGATTCTCCCTTCCAAAGACCCCTGCGCCCCGCAGTTTCTTAGACAACAAGCCCCTCAAACCCCGTCTCCTTTCGGCACATGGGACCACGCCACGCCCCTACCGGGGCAACCCCGCCCTCATTTCGGGCCGGTTACCCAGCCCCAAGGCCCCGCCCCTTTTCGAGGGTAATTGCCCGCCTCCCTGGATGGAGTACGCCAGACCCCGCCCACCTGCCTCTAGGAGACCACGCCTCCGTCCACTTCCCGCCCATTCGCTCCCCCGGCCTCGCCCACACTGTCCCTCCGCCCCGCCCCAGTCGGCCAATGAATGAGGCCATTGGCCACACTGCCCCGCCCCCGGCGTCTTAGCTTGCCCAATAAGGACCACCCGGAGGGTTTAACCGCTTCGCCTCCGGGACTCTGGCCAAATGCCCCCGGTCTTTCCCCACTTTTCCCCCCTCCCCCACTTGTTCTGCTCCGCCCTCCGCCACCCTCGCCCGGCCCTCAGGCCCGCCACGCAACTTCAGTCGTCGCCGGTTACCATGGCAACGGCGGCAGCAGCGCGGGGAGAAGAGGGAGGGACGGGGGCGGAGTGGGAGAGAGAGATGTTCAGAGACAGAGAGACACCGGCAGAGAGATAGGCACGGAGTAAGACTAAGTGATAGCTGTAGAGGCAGAGCGAGCACAATGCATAGGGTCCGGCACAGAGTAAGCAATCAATAAATGTTCCTTAAATTACTGCGGCAGGAGTCTAAATATAGGCAGTGAAAGATGGAGGACTCAGATGGAGCTGGGAAGCTCAACGACCGCAAAGCATGAGCACCCTCTACCCCACCCAGCATTTGGGGGGGGACGGACAAGTGCCATGTGCCCCCTGCTGGCTCCTCCTAGGCTAACCCTGCGCTGCCCTGAATAGAGATGAACCACAAGTCCCAACAGCCCCACGGGCAGCAACCCTCTAACACTGAGGGAACTTGTGCCTCAAGGCCTTGTGGGACTTGAAGTCCCCGCCATCCCGAGACAGACAAGTTTTGCGGCCAAGGAATGTGGCAAGCCTGGGTCTCCACGCCTCTGTAAAAGCCCCAAAATGCATGATCCTCTCTGCGTAAGACTCCTTCCTTCGGGAATGCTCAACCCTGGGCTCCATCGAAGAAGCAGGGTTCTTGAAGGAAGACGAATAACCCCCCCACCCCCCGTCCCAGAATAGCTGCCAGTGCAGGCAAGCCCCTCACCCTCGCTGGCATATGTGTGTTCACGTGTTGGAAGCAGAGCCCACACATTCCAACTGGCTTTCCGTATACACCTGCACATAAGGGACTAGAGCCAGGGAGCCTAAGGCTAAGGGGCAGGCTACGGGCAGGAGACCACCGGGGAAACTGAGGATCAGACAGACATTAAAGGAGAGCAGCCCAGAGAAACTGAGGCACAAAAATCCACGGAAACTACAGGGGATGAGAGGAAGCAGCAGCATGGGAGAAAGCCCAAAGCCCGCAGAACAGGGGATAAGCAAGTAGCTCTGGAGAGGGGGTCGGGGCTGGGACCTAAAGGTCCTCCGCTCCCAGTCGCCTCTGTCCAAGCTCACACATGAGCGAGGCATGTATAGACGCATGTGTACACACATGTGTGAGTTTGTGGCAGGGAACATGTGTGTCCTCAGCTCCCTCCCCTGAGAATCTGCAGTTCCCACTAAATATAACCCCCTCCCCAGCCTGTGACTCACCCAGACCCCGCCTCCCCGGCCCCCACTTCCTGTCCCACCCCCCAACCCCCAGCTGCCTGCCACCCGCCCAAGCCTCCCTCCACACACCAGGCATCCAGCCTCCCAGTCCCAGAGTCCTAGAGCCAAGACCAGGGTATTCTGCATCCCACCAGGAGCTTGCTAGCTCTGCCAGCCAGGATCTCTGGCACTCCAACCACAGGGATAGCCTTGTACGGATCTTCCCGGCTGCCAGCCCGGCCCTCCTCTGACTCCTTCTCACCCCAGTAACCTTAAATCCAGGTGTCCTCCCCCACCTTTATCCCAAGGGTCAGGGGTAACAGGAACATCCCCTCCACCTGCTCTTCTCCCTCTTTCTCAACCAGGGGTAGATATTGTGTGGGAGGAGATGGGGGTGATGGGCATCTGCCTGGGCCACCCCCAAATTCTGCACCATGCACCTGGTCCCCCTCCTCAAATCCCCTCTCTCCCCAAACCTCTCCTCCTCCTCCTCCTCAGGAGCTGCCAGCCTCAGCTGCTGCAACCTTCCACCACCCAAGGGAGCACCCCCAATCCTAACCTCACCTGGTCCCTTCCCTCAGGTGATCCTATGTCAGGCCCTAGCTCGCTGACAACTCCCAACTATCCCCATTCCGTAAGCTGGAACCCTAAATTAACTGCTCCCCCAAAATGAGAGCACCCCCAAATGTATCTACCACGAGACGCTTCTTCTATAACCTGAAGGCCTTCCCCTTCCGTGCCAGCTGACACCCCCAGACCAGTCAGGCCCTCACAACCAGTAACCTCCTACCCCCAAGCCAGGAGCCCCCCTGAAATTGGACAAGACACCTGCAGACCAGTTTGTCTCCCAGGGGAGAAGGGGACCCCCCACGCAGAGCCCCTCTTCTAACACACACCGGGCAGGACTCCCATGTGAGCCAGGCTTCTCCTTAAATAAGTCTCCCTCAAACATCACTGGTGAAGCTCAGAATCCACCAGCCCCCAAGTCACAGAATACCCCCTATTTTCCATTTCTCCCCAGGTACAAAGGGATCACTCCAGGGGGCACCTGTGGCCAAACCCAGCATTTTCTCAGCCGTGAACCCCCAAACTAAATTATGACCCCCAAATCCATCTTCGGATGCTCTCACGCCAGGGCCCCCGGGCGGCAGATTAGGCCTGACAAACCCCTCCCCACAAACTCTCACCCTCCCCCCAGGTGACTGGCCCCCCCATCACGGCTTACCTTGGTTGTCACTATACAGAGACAGTCCATGTTGGGGGGCCTGGCCGCGGCGGCGGGTAAGGGGCTCTGACTTCATCGGAGTTTCGTTCCTCCCCTCCCTGGGTTCTCACCCCTCCCCCCTCCGCACCCCACTTTTGCAGGGGGGGCCAGGATGGGGGGAGGGGTGAGAGGGGAAAGAGGGGGTTGGAGAAGGGGAGGGGAGGGGAGCGTGGGAGGGAGGGGAAGGGGGCCCTAAAAGGGGGTCCCCAGTGGAGGGGAGGGGGCTTGGGGAGCACACCCCGATTCTCAGGAGGGGCGGGGGCACCGGGGGCTGGCAGCCCCGGAGTTCGGGGGCTGGGGCATGAGCTGAGGTGGGGGAGGGGAGCTGGATTTCGGGGAGCCCCGGGGTAAGGGGGGGTCTTGCCTAACGGCCAGGGGCTCGGGGCCGTGGCGGGGGAGTGGGGTGGGGGGGGTCGGAGGCGGCAGCGGCCGAGGGAGCCGTGGAGCCGAGGAGGGAAGGGGAGAGAGGAGGAGAGAGGAAGCAGGGGGAGGGAGGGAGCGAGCGAGGAGCAGAATGGGGGGTGCCTTGGCAGGCTTAACTCCTTCCGCGCTGGCAGGAACCCGGATAATGGGAAAGGAGATGGAGGCAGGAGCGGAGAGGCCCTGAGGCCAACATGGAGGCCTGGCCAGAGCCACCAGCGCTGACAGCAGAGCCAGGGAGGAGGAAGCAGCCCGAGATGGGCTGGGAGCCGCCAGGGTGGCGGGGCCGCTGGAGAGAGGCTGTGCTCGGGGCAGGCAGGGAGGGAGGGCCAGGCACGAGGGAGTCCCTGGGGGCCTCAGCTCCCTCAGACGCACAGGAGGAAGCCTCAAGAGTGACTGAGTCCTGGACCCTTTGGGGCCTGCAGCTGGGGCAGGTGAAGAGGGGGCTGCAGGGGCGCCTGACTCCGGCCGTGGTCCCAGGGCCCCCAAGTCTCAGGGTAATAGTAGCAGTGCTTTGCGCACCCCTCCAGCCCTGCCTGCTCCCTCGGGAAGTCGGGCCCCCACCCTCACCCCCTTACCTGGCTCTCTGAGATGGAAGCCTCATAATAGTCCAGGATGTCTGTCACAGGAACAGAACCACCGAGTTACCTCGCCCACCCCCTGCCTCTCTGGCCGCCCCTGCCATCACCTCACCTCCGTCTGCCCGCTAAGGGAGGAACCCCTCCAGCCCGGGCTGGTGGACGCTGATGGAGGACCCCTGCCTGGGGCTCCTGCAGCTACCAAAAGATCTCCAGACTCCCAAGCAGCCCCCAGGCCAGCCCTTTCCACGGCTGCCCCTCGGAAAATCGGGGCTACTCACCCAGCAAGGCCTGGAAGAGGTCACTGTGCAGCACCGTGAGGAGAGGGGGTGCCCATCGCAATAGTGGGGGGGCCAGGAGCCAGAGGGCTGACCTGGGAGCTGGTGAAATGCAAATGAGGGAGGATTGGGACAAGGGAGCCAGCCACGAGGCGCCAACACATTCACCTCCGCCTCTTATCTCTGCTCTCTCACCCCAGACTCTCTGGAGAGGTCCAGGACAAGGACCCCCAGGCCCACCCTCTCCCCCCAGGCCTCTCCTTCACAAGGACTCCTGTTTTTCACCTCTGGGTCCCTCGGACATCTCTCTCTTCTCTCACTTTAATCTCTCTAATCCCCCCAGGGTCAGAGGAGCTGAGCTGCCTCCTCCCGACCCAGCTGGACCTGCCAGGCAAAGCAGGCAGCCTCCGACCCGCCCGCTGTGCCACCACCATCACCATCTTCCTCCTCACACCCTGGCCCCTCCCCAAAGCCAGGTGTGACCCCTCCACTTTCCTGAAGACTGGGCAAGGGGGTCAGCTGCTCCCACAGCTCAAAAGGAAAGGAAACTGTCACTCTCTTCTGGGCCTGGCCCCCGTGAGAATGGCAAAGGGGCATAAATTATCTGGGACTTCTGGACCCAGGGTTAAACATGTTTGTGTGAGAGAGAGAAAGAGAACCAGACCCGACAGGGACATGAGAATTCCTACGGTTCCTCTGGGGCCTGGGAAGAACCCATCTGCCCAGAGGCCTGGCCTGAGCACATGGTCTCAGCAGAGAGCAGAGGGCGGAGACAAAGATGTTCAAGGTCTCAGCGGACCCACCTGGCTTCCTTCCTATTGTCAAAATTTAGGTGTTTCAGGAGCTCCCCTTGTGGCTCAGCGGTAATGAACCTGACTAGTATCCCTGAGGGTCAGGTTCAATCCCTGGCCTTGCTCAGTGGGTAAGGATCCGGCATTGCCATGAGCTGTGGTGTAGGTCACAGATGCGGCTCGGATCCTGCTGTGCCCTGTGGTGAAGGCCAGCAGCTATAGCTCCGATTTGATTCCTAGCCTGGGAAGCTCCATATGCCGCACCTGTGGCCCTAAAAAGCAAAACGAAAAAGCTGACGTGTTGCTGGAGTTAGGGACTACTCCTAGGCTTCAGGAAAACATTCCTGGGACACCCACCCCACATCCACCTTGAGTCACCCGCCCCGCCATTTCACTCCCTTCCGTGTCGGTAGAGACCAATTTGATGAGACACCGCAAAGAGTCGTCTTTCCACGCCCCTGCCTCTGGCCTCTATCTTAGGCTTCTCTCTTCTCACCTCTCCCTTCTAATTCCACCTGGAAAGTCCTCCCGTCATTCTACCCTCCCTCCCTCTGGCTGCAGTCTCCTAAATTTCTCTCTCAGCCTATCGCATCACCCCTTTTTAGGGCGACACTCTAGTTCGGACAGGCGAGATGAAGGAGTCTGGGTAGATAAGGGACGTCTGGGGATGACCCTAGGTCATCCAGCATGCAGGTGCTGGGTGGCGCCCCGGAACTACAGCTCCCAGCGTGCCCTCGGCGCCCGGAAGCCCCGCCCCCCCGCCTCCCGGTGCATTGTGGAGGATGAGTCAGGGCGCGGGTCCCAGACTTTGGCAGATCTGGCAGGAGCGCTAGGTCACAGCGCTCAGGGCAGCGGCGGCCGTCGCGGGTTCGGAAATGCAGGCGGCGAAGATGACCCCGAACGTGGGGCGGCAGCTGCTGAGGTTGGGGGGCGTAAGGTGTGTGTACGACAGGAGGAACAGGGGCAGCGGGCCCGGGGACCGGGCCAGCCCTGAACCCCTACTTCCCACAGCTCGAGACTCTCTGCGCTCCCGGAGCAGCCCCGGCCCGGCCCTGCCTGGCGTCCCTATGCCCATGGGGCCGCCCAGGTAAGGGACGGCAGCTTTCGGGGGGAATGGGGGCGGTGAGAGCGGCAGTTGGCCTCGGCTGGCTCCCACCTCCGACCGCCAACAGGGGTCTCCCTCTGGGTCCCAGTCACCTGCCGACTGGCTGCCCCGGCGCAGAAAGTAGGGGAAAGGGCAGACAAGGTGCCCTAGGATGGAAACTAGGGGAAAGGCTGCGCCCTCCCCTAACAGCCAGCTCTAACCCTTTGCTTTCTTTGGCGCTTCGGAATCCCAAGACCAAGCCTGATGCCCTCTCCTCTGAGGCTTCGACCAGAGAAAAAAGGATCCAGACGGTATGTGGCCTCGAGCCTGGGAGGAGTTAAGCGGAGGCAGACCCAGCCCGTGCCGCCTCGTGAAACCTCCTTCTTCTTGCATAGGAATCCAAATCCTTTGCTGTGGGCATGTTCAAAGGCCAGCTCACCACGGATCAGGTGTTTCCATATCCGTCTGGTAAGGAATTGGGTGTCGCAGCCGGGCGGGGGCCCTGGCCTGGCCTTGTCTGACCTGTCCATCCCTCTTGACACCCTCATCCCCCGCAGTGCTCAACGAGGACCAAACACAGGTTCTCCAAGAGCTGGTGGGGCCCGTGTCCCGTTTCTTTGAGGTGAGCGATGCCAGCCTGAGGAGTAGAGGGCTTGGTCCCTGATGGAGTGGGAGGGAGGTTAAGGAGTCTGATTGGACGAGCCTGGACGTAGGGCCCTGTCTTCTCCAGGAGGTGAACGATCCTGCCAAGAATGACATGCTGGAGCGAGTGGAGGAGACCACTATGCAGGGCCTCAAGGAGCTGGGGGCCTTTGGTCTGCAAGTGCCCAGTGAGCTGGGTGGCGTGGGCCTCTGCAACACTCAGGTGAGGGCGCCCCTTCCGTCACCTCCAGTGTGTTCTGGTCCACTCCTTTCTTGCCCCCTGGGGGCCTGTGGAATGTTGACTCTTAACATCCGGCTACATGCGGTCCCTGAAGGCCGGGGACCTCACCCAGGTTCCCAGGCCCTCATGAAGCTCTGGTGGGGACCACCCGACCATAGGGTAGGAAACCTCCCTCCCATCAAAACCTGGAGCAGCCCCGCCAGTCCTCTGCCATGGTCCCACCTCCTCTGTCCACTCACTTTGTGGGGATGTCCAGGTCAGGCCCTGTCCTGCTGCCCCTGCTCTCCTGCCAAGGGCAGTGCCCCACATAGCGAGTTTGAGCCCCAGCTGCCTGTCTCCCCGGCAGTACGCCCGCTTGGTGGAGATTGTCGGAATGCACGACCTCGGCGTGGGCATCGTCCTGGGGGCCCATCAGAGCATTGGTTTCAAAGGCATCCTGCTTTTCGGCACAAAGGCCCAGAAAGAAAAATACCTCCCCAAAGTGGCATCAGGTGAGGCAGCCTCAGGAGACGCAGGGATTGGGAGTGTCCTGGGCTTGGCACAAATCAGGCTGGTGGTAGCTGGGTTCCTGCCCCGGGGGTAGATGCTGGGAAGGCATCAATCGCAGCGTGCTGGCAAAGCAATGTGAAAACACTGTATATCTATCGCCAGAGTGTTTAGAGCGAATGCCAGGGGTGAGGGTGGCACTGTGAGGCTTTTCTTGCCCAGAAAAACCCAGTGTAAAGGAGTTCTCTCTCCAACAGGGGAGGTCATGGCTGCGTTCTGTCTAACTGAGCCCTCCAGTGGGTCGGATGCAGCCTCCATCCGCAGCTCAGCTGTGCCCAGCCCCTGTGGAAAATACTACACTCTCAATGGAAGCAAGATTTGGATCAGGCACTCTTCCTCCTCCCCTTTCTCCCTCTTTCCCGCTTTTCCAGGGCCCCAGTGCTCCGTCCTCCGGGCCCTGACTGTCTCTCGTTTTTCCGCAGTAATGGAGGCCTGGCCGATCTCTTCACGGTCTTTGCCAAGACACCAGTTACAGACCCAGCCACAGGGGCCGTGAAGGAGAAGATCACAGCTTTCCTGGTGGAGAGGGGCTTTGGAGGTGTCACCCAGTGAGTGGCTGGGGAGGGGACAGTACCGAGCTCCAGGGCAGATGCCTGTCACAGGTCACGGGGCCTGGGGGGGATACCTGTGCAAAAGCCAGAGCCTCTGGACCTGATATGTAAGGAACTGACCTAAAGTCTGGCTCCAGTAGCCAATAAGCCTAACACGGGGCGCCAAGTGAGAGCCAGGCTTCCTCAGCTCTCTGGGTGTGCCGGGGACTGGCCTCGGTGCCTTACGGGCCAGCTCCCTCCCCCAGTGGCACACACACCTCTCCGTCTCCTCCCTGCCCATCACAGCGGGCCCCCCGAGAAGAAGATGGGCATCAAGGCCTCAAACACGGCGGAGGTGTACTTTGACGAAGTGCAAGTGCCCACAGAGAACGTGCTGGGCGAGGTCGGGGGCGGCTTCAAGGTCGCCATGCACATTCTCAACAATGGAAGGTTTGGCATGGCCGCGGCCATGGCCGGCACCATGAAGGCCATCATTGCCAAGGCGGTGAGTACCTGGCCCAAGCCCCCAGCCAGCCTGGATCTAAGTCACACTGTCCCCCTTTCCGTGTCCCTGCTCTCTTGCAGGCCCTCCCTCTACCAGAGACCCCTCCCCTGCCAGCAGCCCCAGACTTGAACTCTTAGTCTCTGCCCAGCCTGGGCCGAACCCTTGGCTGTGGCCAGAGCCCATCCCTCCCAGTGCAGCGCAGCCCCGTTCCCAGAAGCAGGAGGCTGAGACCGAGTGGAACAAACATGCCCTCTTCCAGGTGAATCATGCTGCTAATCGTACCCAGTTCGGGGAGAAAATTCACAACTTTGGGGTGATCCAGGAGAAGCTTGCCCGGATGGCTATGCTGCAGTATGTGACTGAGGTGAGGGCCACCCCCTGTCCCCGGAGCCCTGCGGCCTTCTTCTCAGTCGGGTCAGACTACAACCCCCAGCAGCACCTGGGGCAGTGGGTCTCCAGCTTCACACCAATGCCCTAGGGGATGCGGGGAGGCATAGTCAGCTCAGCGCCTGCAGGACCGGGAGAGCGTTGACGTTCCCCCGAGGTGCTCCCAGAGGTACCGGTGTTTATGGCATGCCCCCCACCCTTATCTCTTCACCCCCTTTAAGAAGTCAAATGCCTGCCAGCCCCTGATGCACTGACCAGGGGACCGAATGTCTCGAAGGGCCTGACACGTGGTGTCGGAAAGCGAAGGCAGGGCCGCAGGGAGCCAGGGCAGATCTGGGAGGTCAGGGTGAGTCTGACGCAGCCCTGTTCCATTTCCCCTCGCACGTCCCGACCTCAGTCCATGGCCTACATGGTGAGCGCCAACATGGACCAGGGATCCACGGACTTCCAGATAGAGGCCGCCATCAGCAAGATCTTTGGCTCGGTGAGGTCCCAGGCCTGCGAGGAGGGAGAGCTGGGTTCAGGAGCCTGGCTCCCAAGCCAACCGTAGGTGCTTCTTTGTCCCTAGGAGGCAGCCTGGAAGGTGACAGATGAGTGCATCCAAGTCATGGGGGGCATGGGCTTCATGAAGGTACAGGAAGCTTCTCTGCTGGGGGGTGCAGCGGGCCGGGAGGAGCAGGCAGCCGCCTCCCTGCGGGGCCCTAAGATCTGTCCTCCCCCGTGGTAGGAGCCCGGGGTAGAGCGTGTGCTCCGAGACCTGCGCATCTTCCGGATCTTTGAGGGGACGAATGACATTCTCCGGCTCTTTGTGGCTCTGCAAGGCTGTATGGTGAGAAGGAACAGAACTGGGGGGAGGAGGGCGGGAGGACAGAGTCCAGACTGTGGGACCCTCCTTCCCCACAGGACAAAGGAAAGGAACTCTCTGGGCTGGGCAATGCTCTCAAGAATCCTTTTGGGAATGCCGGCCTCCTGCTGGGAGAGGCCAGCAAACAGCTGAGGCGGTAAGCTTGGGGCTGCGCTTGGGGCCGGGGCGGGGCCGAGGATGGCAACTAACCCGTCCCCCTGCTGCTTCCTCTAAGGCGGGCAGGGCTGGGCAGTGGCCTGAGTCTCAGCGGCATCATCCACCCAGAACTGAGTCGGAGCGGCCAGCTGGTAAGTCAGTCTAGTCAAGGTCAGGGGACAGCCTGCATCCGGCGTCAAGGGCTGCGGAGGTGGGCCCTGCTCTGAGCCCCGGGCACCTTCCCCACCTCCTCAGGCAGTGCAGGCTCTGGAGCAGTTTGCCACCGTGGTGGAGGTGAAGCTGATAAAACACAAGAAGGATATTGTCAGTGAGTGAGCCCCCCCCACCTCCCCACCCCTGCTCCTTTCCCTCTCCCTCCACCAACGCCCCCCCACCCACCCGATGCCATCTACCTGACAGATGAACAGTTCGTGCTGCAGCGCCTGGCAGATAGTGCCATTGACCTCTACGCCATGGTGGTGGTTCTGTCCAGGTGAGGCGGCGGCGGCGTGGGAGGCGCGAGCTGCAGGGGGGCCCCGGGCCAGGGTCATAGCCCAGACTCTCCGTCTCCCGCTTCCCATCAGGGCCTCCAGGTCCCTGAGTGAGGGCCAGTCCACAGCCCAGCACGAGAAAATGCTCTGCGACAGCTGGTGCATCGAGGTGAGTCCCCAGGTTCCCAAGCCTGGGGGTGGGGGGCTGCTCAAGGCACAGGCCTGAACCCCGCCCTCCGTCCCCTCCCCAGGCTGCAGCCCGGATCCGGGAGAACATGGCTGCTCTGCAGTCTGACCCGCAGCAGCAGGAGCTCTTCCGTAACTTCAAAAGCATCTCCAAGGCCTTGATAGAGCGGGGTGGCGTGGTCACCAGCAACCCCCTTGGCGTCTGAATACTCCCGACCAGAGCCTGGCCCAGAATGTGCCTTCTCTCAAGCCAAAGCCCAGGCCCCTTTCCTGCCCGTCCCGGTTCTGCCTTCAAAGGGGCCTCGGCTCAGAACGGTGCCTGCTCTCGGAGGGCGTGCTTACTGCCTCCCAAATAAAAAGTCTCTCTCAGGTCCTGCTCTGCTGCCGTCTGTCCATCCTCTCCCTCGCCTGCCTCCCTCCCAAAAAAAGGAGCCAGAGGCGTGGGGAGTTTTCCCCTATTGCTTTATTTGGTGTTTTATACAAATGACTAAAATAAATAAAGTTAACAAAAGCAGCTACACGGCCCCCAAATACCCAATACCCCAGCTTCCTCTGCTGTCTAGGGTAACCGAGCCCCTTCCAGTTCCCAGGGTACCGCTGACCGCCACCCCCCCACCCTGCGCGGGACCACTGACGGGGTGCACGGAGTAGGAGGTCACATTTTGGGCTTAGAAGAAGGGGCCTAAGAGGAGGTACAAATTCTTCATATAAAAGAGAAGATGTCTACTAAAAAAATAGTCCAAAAATGTAAGAAAGTCTATTTCAGCCCCCCCAAAAGGCTTACAAAAAACATTAAAGCTAAAAATAACCAAATGTCCCTGCTGCCCCCTGAGGGAAGGGGAGGAACCAGGCACTGCTGGTAGAGTCACAGTGGCAGCAGCCTCCCAGCAGGCGGCAGCCCGCAGGACCGGGCTGAGCCCGGGCACCAGAGGAGTACCGAGCACACACGACCCACAAGACACCCAATCACAGGAGGGAGCACCGAGGCCGGCCAGGTCCAGGCCGGAGATCGAACCCCGCCCCACCTGGGGCCCTACATAACATCCACAAAGAACTCACTGGGGTTGCCCATGGCCATGTGGAAGCTTTGGCGGCTGGCCGTCAGCTCTGGGGGCACGGAGCCCAGGTCTCTGACTGGAGGGGCCCCTGGAGGCTGCACTGCTGGGGGGACGGGGGGCGGGGGGGGCGGCACCATGACCACCATCATGGGGTTATACGGGAGGGCCACGCCAGGGGGTGGGCCGTAGGGGTGCAGCCCCGGGTGGCCTCGGACATTGGGAGCGCCTCCTGATGAGCCCCTGGAAGGCGGAGGGCCCCCATCACCAGTCCCCCCGGATTCCCCGCCCCGCCGAAGGCTGCCGCCCCGGGTGGAGGGCTCGGACTCACTGCCGCTGCCGGATTTGGACTCAGGGGCCCGATCCTCAGGCCTCCCCGTGCGCCCTGCCCCCCCATCGCTTCGTGTGGACCCGCTGCTCCGGCTCCCTGTGGGGGCGAGAGGGGGATGGAGCAACTGAGCCCTCGCCCAGGGTCCCTCGGCCTCCCCGGTCACCTGCGCCCGCACCTCTGGACCCCGGCGGCAACTTACCCTCGCTGTGCTGACTGCTGGCGCTGCCTCCGCCGTAGGTGTAGGACGAGAGCTCGTGGTAGGGTGGGGGCTGGGGACTGTACGGGTGCGGGGCGGGGTACTGATAGGAGAAGGTGGGCAGCAGGGGCCAGGGGGTGGCCCCAGGCAGAGGAGCCAAGGTGTCCTGATCCGAGGCACCACTGGAGCCATCGTTGTCGTTCAGCGACAGGTTGACCAGGTCTGGGAGCCAAAGGCAGAGGATGAGACTCGCTGCTTTGAGAAGCCAAGACCCCAAGACATCGAATGAAGAGGAACCAGAAGCCATTACCCCACAACCATCCATGTCGCGGGTTAAAATGAGGATGTCTAGGGAGTGCTCTGGTGGTGCAATGAGTTAAGGATCCAGCCTCTGCCACGCCTTGGGTTCGACCCCTGGCCCCGGAACTTCTAGATGTGTGGCCAAACATACACAAAACTCCCGAGGGCTTCTGACAGGGAATTGCCCCCCTGCCACAGCCATCGAGGCCCAGTGCAAGTCCTACATGCTTTTTTTTTTTTTTTTTTTTTCTGTCTTTCTGCCTTTTCTAGGGCTGCTCCCGCGACACATGGAGGTTCCCAGGCTAGGGGTCCAATCGGAGCTGTAGCCACCGGCCTACACCACAGCCACAGCCACGCCAGATCCAAGCCGCGTCTGCAACCTACACCACAGCTCACGGCCACACTAGGTCCTTAACCCACTGAGCAAGGCCAGGGATCGAACCCGCAACCTCATGGTTCCCAGTCGGATTCGTTAACCACTGAGCCATGACAGGAACTCCCAAGTCCCCATGCTTTCATGAGACTCAGGAAAAGCTCCACACACACCCCGCCCCCAGCAGGCAGACAAAACTCAGCTTGTCCACAGAACGCGGGTGGACGCCGGCCCCCAGGAGCGTCAGCAGCCAGGGCAGGAGGTGCACTGCTCTGAGCCCTGGTGGCCCCAGCTGGTTTCTGGGGTCGGAGAGGCAGGATGAGGCAGCCAGAGCCACGCTCGCTGGGCCAGGGCAGGGACACTCACAACTCTCACAGCCGCCGCTGAGGTCTCCGAAGACGTAATAGCACTGCTCGGAGAAGGTGATCTTGTTCACCGTGTGCCGGATGAGGCCCGCCTTGAGCAGCCCGCTGGCGTACTTCCGGGCCTCGCGCCGCTCCGGAAAGCCCTCCACGTGATGGTAGAGCCAGTCGACCACGTCTGAGCCTGCATGGCCCAGGGCAGAGAGGCCTCAGGATCTCCTCCTCAGCCCCTGCCTGCCCCGGGCCTGGGCCCTCCCCAGCCTTGGCCACCTCTTCCTTCTCCTCGTCCCCGCGACGCCACCTGCCCAGGGCCCAGCCATACCCAGAAAGGCATTAGGGATGGTGATCTTGAGCCACATGCGGTCTCGAACTTCCAGTCCAGACTCGGGAGCTGCCATGGCCTTGGTCACAGATGCCATGTCCGTATGGATGGAGAGGCCCCGGCCCTCACAGCCTGGCAGAGGGGAGACGGGGAACTCAGAGGCACGGCCCACTCCCAGGGAACAGTGGGGTCACACCGTGCCGGGGTGGGGGGTAGGGGTACCGGGGGCGCACCGTCAGGAAGAGAGGACCCAGACGTGATGGTGCTCATGGACGAGGAGCCCGGATAGGCTGGGAAGGTGCCGGTCAGCGCAGCAGAGTGTGAGACCCAGGCGGCAGGGTCGATCGGCTGGATGGGCTCATCTGGGTTGGAGAAGGCCACCCAGACAATCACGTCCAGGTCCCGGCGGGCCGGCCCTGGCCCTCCCTGGCTCACAACGCCTGTCCCACTGTGGACTGACACCCCCCCACACCCCCCAGCCACCCACTCCCCGTGGCATCCACCCTGTCCTCCCGCTGCAGGCCTCCTGGGCAGCACTCACTTCGTGGCAGAGTGAAATAGGCCTGGGGAGAGGGGTCCCAGCACTTGGCCACGGTCAGCACGATGGGGCTGCGGGCAAGAGGAGGCTCAGTCAAGCGAGCACGAGGGGAGAGGCCTCAGGAAGCAGGAGGCCTGGAACGGGTGCGAGACAGAAAGAGGGAAAGAGACGCGGCAGACACCGCCGGGCCAGAGGGTTGAGCGGGGAAGGCTCCCCAATGCGGGTGACTCACTGCCGTGGGCACCTCTAAAAATTGTACCGCTGAGTAATTCAAGAGACCCGGTCCCGCTCAGAGCAAGTCCCAGAACAGGGACAACTAAACTGTGCTGTTGAAAGGTACGTGCAAGGGCAGTGCAACGACCAAGCAAACTGAAGCTTTGCTGTGTCCTGCTGCTCTGGTGACGACCAACGAATCAGGAGTGCAGTCACCTCTTGGGTGGGAGGAGGGAGGGAGCGGGAAGGGACACTTCGGGGCTCTGCGGGTGTCGGCAGCTTCTAGCTCACGACCTAGGTGGTAGAGACACGGCGCCCCTCCACGCCACAACCACTCGTTACGTGCGTGACACCTGATGTACTTTTTTTGTTTGGTTGTGTTTTTGGCTGGGCCCATGGCATGCGGAAGTTCCTGGGCCAGGGATCGACCCTGGGCCACAGCTGTGACAACACGGGATCCTCAACCCACTAGGCCCCTTGGAAACTCCCTCTTTAGGGATTTTCTGACGGCCTTACACTTCACCACTTTTTAAAATGATAAGAGAGAAAAACGCAGAGAAAGGGGGCTGAGGACCCAGGGCCAGCTCGGAGGCTCACCCGGGCTTGTGCACGATGTCCCTCAGCACCCGCACCGCGTCATCGTTGCTCATGTTCTCGAAGTTCATGTCGTTCACCTGCAGGGAGGGCAGTGATCAGAAGCGGGGGAGGGGCTCGGGCCCGGGCAGAAGGGGCGAGAGGCCCACTGCCCGCCGCCTCCGCCACTGCCGCCGTGCAGCCCACCTGCAAAAGCATGTCCCCGGGCTCAATGCGCCCGTCGGCGGCCACAGCGCCCCCCTTCATGATGGAGCCGATGTAGATGCCACCATCTCCCCGCTCGTTGCTTTGGCCCACGATGGAGATGCCCAGGAAGTTGTACTTCTCTGTGAACGGAGACCAGGTGACGACGGGGTGGGGGGAGCCCCCAACCTCCCAGCGGGCGCCCCCCCACCCCCAGGCCCCCCCCTTCGTACCCATGTTGAGCGTGACGGTGATGATGTTGAGAGACATGGTGGAGTCAGTGACGCTGCTGAAGGACGAGGTCTGCAGCGGGGGGAAGGGGGAAGGAGCTGGACTGCCTTCCACCACCCACCGCGACAGGCCCGGGGACCCCCTAAGCCAACGCCTGTGCCCCGACTTCCCCCGAGAAGCCCCTCACCCTCTCCAGGCGGGGGGGCCGCTGCTTCCGCCGCCGCCGGTGCCGCTTGAGGAGGCGGGAGGCGCTGCTCTGCTCCGTGGAGCTGCTGAACCTGCCGGGGGGCGGGGGGGGGTCGGGCGAGGAGCCCGCCAGGTGGCGGTCACGGGACCGAAGGGACGGGCACGGGACCGAAGGAACGGGCAGGCCGGCGGGCGGCCCCGGGGAGGGCTGGGAGCCCTACCTGCTCAAGGTGTCGTCCTCGTCCGAGTCCCCCAGGCTGGTGCTCTCCAGCTCGCTGGTCAGGAGGGTGGAGGAGCTCTCGTACCCAGCCAGGTGGCGCTCCAGCCGCGAGGGGCCGCTGGGCCTGTGGCCCCCAGCTGCGGAGGACCGGGAAGCTCAGGCGGCAGGCCTGGCGTGCTCCGCGCCTGCCCTCGGGGCCCCGGGGCTGAGCCAACCCTCCCCAGCTGCCAGGCCGGGCAGCCTGCGGGCCTGGCCCCCTCACCGCCGTGCTCACTGCTGTCTCGCCTGCGAGGCCGCTCCCGCCTCAGAGATACAACTGACTCTGTTTCCGTTTCGGGCTCCAGATTCTCCCGGCTGCTGGACACGTTAGGGCTAGACGGGCAGACAGGGTTTCCCACCCACATCAGCGGGACAGGGCTCTGAGGCCTCGGCTTCCCCTCCCGGGGGCTTGTATTCCACCACCCCACCCCACCCCCGCACACCCCCGACTCAAGAACCCCAAGGACTCACTGGAAGGATGGAGGCCTGGAGTCCCCAATGCCACTGGTCCTCTCTGGAGGCAAAGGCGGTAACGGTGGGGGTGGAGGTGCCAGGTCTGTCCGAGGTTCATGGGCCGGGGGGGCCATCTCAGGCTGGGGGTTATCTGATGACACCAGCTAGAACCGTGCAAGTGATTAAAAAAAAAAAAAAAAAGGCTCAATGGGGAAGTGAGGCATAGGAGATGGAATTAAGAGAAAAGACTAGAAAAGGAGACAGCGCCTGAGCGAGCCTGGAGAAAAGCACAAAAAAGTAGTAAGCCCTAGAGGCTCCAGAAGGAGAAGGCGGAGGGGTTCCACTGGCTGGCTCTCCAAACAGGTACGCAGGCAAAGAGCCAGCACTTCCAGCACCCGAGAGCGGGCAGGCACAGGCTGAGCCTTGGAGGAGCTTGGCAGTGCCTGAGGGACTGAGCCTCAGAGCCAGGGCCCCTTACCCAGGATACCACCCTTCCGTTGAAGCAGGGAAGGCGGGCATTGTCGTCGGAAATCTCTTCCTTCACCACCCTGCCAAGAGACAAGAGAAAGGTCGGTGTGACTGCACTGGCGTCCCATTCCCACCCACATTCAAAGTTTCTCCCCATTGGAGTTCCCGTCGTGGCTCAGTGGCTAATGAATCCGACTAGGAACCATGAGGTGGCGGGTTCGATCCCTGGCCTCGCTCCGTGGGTTAAGGATCCGGCATTGCTGTGAGCTATGGTGTAGGTCACAGACGTGGCTCAGATCCCACGTTGTTGTGGCTCTGGTGTAGGCGGGTGGCTACAGCTCCAACTGAACCCCTAGCCTGGGAACCTCCATATGCCACAGGAAGCGGCCCTAGAAAAGGCAAAAAGACCAAAAAAAAAAAAAAAAAAAAAAGTTTCTCCCCATCTTCACCCAGCTCAAGGGCGCTGATGCTCCACCACCCTGTCCAAGTTCTCTTCTTACATGGAAACATGTTGCTCTTACACCCAGGAAATCTCCAAACTCAATTCCCTTTCTTCATTACTCCTTCCTGCCCCAGCTCATCCTCAGAGGCTCGGTGCTGATCCAAAGATTTCCCAGCGTCTGATTCAAACCTTCCCTTAAGGTTGCCCCAGGTGCCCCACATACCCACCTAAGCTCAGGAGCCTCAGGAGCAGCCTCCCCCCAACTCTCACCTGACCGCTCGCACAACTTCCCCCAAAGAGGCACTGGACCTCATCTGAGTCTTTACTCATGCTCTCCTTCGTTTTCTCTCACTTACTTCCAGAGCAATGTCCAAATGTGCTGCCTTCCCCTTGGCAAATGCACCCGTTAAAGCAAAGAATGGCGCTTCCTCACTAGACTGAAGGCTCCCAAGGAGAGCTGAAGCCAGACTGCCATTCCCCTGAGCCTCACCTGGCACAAAACTGCACTAAGCAATCTGTTCCCTGGACAGCCTCCAAAACCCAACCCTGGGGGTCATCCCTCCCATGGGTTCCTTTGATGGACTGGACTTGCTCCTTTTTAATGAAATCATTACATCATGAATGCCTGTTTTGTTCAAAACCATGTCCCCAGCCACACAGCAAAGCCCCTGACCCTTCCTAAGCATTAACAGCTATCTGTTGACGACACTAATAAACACATCACTAGGAGGCACACTTGCCCTGAACAGACTCTCATACCCACAAATTAGGACATTAAGTCTGATGAACCCTTTAGCCTAATGTGGTTCTAAGAGCTGAGATCGCTGTCATTTTAATCCCATTTACTATCAGTGTGACAGCACAGTCCAGTCATCAGCGATCTGCCTCAGCGTAAGGGTGTATTCATAACACAATCCAGCCTCAACAGAGACCAGCCTGCCAAGTGATTCTGTTCTGCATCATTGCAGCCTGGTTTAAGAATTAGATTTGATACTAATAACGATGACGACCGCTTACCAAAAACATCCCCTGCCCCATACATCTATAGTAAACGTTTTACTCTAGCCGACTCCATTTCAAAGATGCAACCAAAGATCAAAAGTTAAATAAACTGCCCAAGGCTACAGTGTTGACGAATAAAAAAAAGAACCTTGATTTAAACCCAAGGTAACTTCCAAGGCAGTACCACCTTCCTAACACCCAACGACCTTTCCAGGACAAGCCCAGTCCGCTCAGCTTTCCTAGAACCCAGGGTATCCCAGCTTAATCCAGTATCCCTTTAAGAGCTGAGACTGAGGACCAAGAGGGCACAATCTCAAAGTACATACACACAAAGGGCTCACTCTGCATTATTTACAGTCCCAGTCCAGCCCAGACTATCCCAAATTTCCTCAGGATAGCCCAATCTGTTCTAGCGCAGCCTAGCATGTCCCCACATGCAGCTGTCTGCACCAATATAGACCAGAATATCCCAATATAGCTGTCTGCGCTATGTTATGTACTAACATAAACCCAGTCAGCCCTGTCTGCCCCTGTTTTGAGTGTCCCAATAAAAACCAGGCCGCAAAGAAACTAAGATCAATCAATAGAACCCAGCAGAGATCATAACTGCATCCGGACACAGCACTCTGCATTAGCACAGACTAGAACGTCCCCAAACAATCCTGTCTGCCTTAGTAATAGGACAGAACACCTCAGTTGCTCCTTTATAGCCCAATCTACACCGGCAGATTCCACAACACCCCCACCATAGCCTTTGTGCCTCAGCACTGCTCACAATGTACTGGACTACCAAGGAAAGATCGATCCAGCTCAGCACAGTCCAGAACATCCAAAATTAAACCAGTGCGCCCTACTGTATGCCAGTATAGCCTAATCGCTTTTAATCTTGTCTAATAGAGCCCAGTCTGTCCTCCTACAGATTCTTGCGCCTCAACCTGGCCAGGCATAACCTTGTCCGTCCTGGGATGGCCAATCTACACCAGCCTAGTAAAATCTGCTCCACTACAGCCCAGAAAATCGCTGTATGTCCCAGAACAGACCGGTGACCCTCGGTAGTGCCCAATCCACAATAGCACAGCCCCCATCGATCCTAGTCTAGGCCTCGCGCTCACCCGAAATCCTGATCCATAGACTTAAAAAAGTACTTTGCGCCCGCGGGCCGCTGCAAGACGCTCTTGAAATCGCCGAGGGTTATGCGCTCGGCGGGGACAGGGATCTTCACCAGATAGGGAGTTTCTTCTTCATCCAGGTGGTAAATCACCTTCGTCTCCCCGACACCACCGCCCCCCGCTCCGCTGCCCGCCATGGTCTCGCCCGCGCGCTCCCGGGCTCTGCCGCCCACCCAACGGGGCTGAGCGCCCCCGCCGCGCCTGCGCACTCCTGCGAAGCGACGCGCAAGCGAGGACAGGACCGCCTGGGCGCAAGTAAGGTGCAAAAGGGAAGGCGGCACTGGTCAGCGAGGTGGCGGCGGTGGGAGGGGGCCGGGCCGTGGGACGCGACCCAAAGCCCCGGACTCGGCGGCCACCGCCGCCGCCGCCGCGCGCCACCGCCGCCGATGTCGCGAGCGCCCTCCAGCGCCCCGCCCACCTCTCCCCATGTCACGTGACGCGGGCCGGCCCGCCCCGCTCCCCGTAACGCCCCCGTCATGTGATGACTCTGTCCGGATCACGTGACCATAGACACTGCCCAGCGCCTCCGCCACATGATTGCTGCCTTCAGCAACCGTCTCACAACCCTGCCCCCAAAGGTGTCCCCACCCGCGTCCTGGCTATCCTGGCTCTGCTGGCCTCCACCCTCAGGTGGCAGGCAACTGATTCCGCTTTAGTCCACTGACGGGGGTCGCTCCAAGCAACTCTCATCCGCGGGAGCGTGCGCCTGGGAAATGAGAGTGGGGATGGGGTGGGAAGCGGCGGTGGGAAGTGTGTGTCCTACACTAAGGTCCTACACTAAGGGTGAGATGGGGCAAAGCCAACTGGGGCCGTAGGGTTGGGGGGGAAGGGGTAGAGCCAGATCATTTTCAGTTTGAACTTTTAAAGAGAAGTGGGTGCCTGCCCCATCTCCAGCCAGCTTTTCCAAAGCCGCCCTCCCATGCAGGACAGTCAGCGAGGGCTATGAACACAAAAGAGCCCACTCTGCTTTATTTACAACTCACAGGCTGTCTGTACAAACAGCTGGCCGATATTATGAAAAACAAAAAAGGTGAGTTAGAGAATCGTCACCTTTCTGTTTTCCTTCCTCACTCGGCCAAGCTCTGGCTGGTACCCCACCTCTGAGCTTCCATGCTCAAAAGGGGAAGTCCAAAATTAAAAACACAACCGGTGTAGAATAAATGGGGAGTGAGAAAGATGAGGGAGGGGAATGCTGTATTTACACTAGAGTTTTATAGACAACTGTCCCATTCCATCCCAATTCCAACCCTGCCCAGAAAGTGATCGGTCACAGGCAGGTCCAAGGGACAGAACTTAAGTGTCTAGGGACCCAGCCAGCTTCCCACCAACTGCAATGGGTCTAAGTTCAAGTCCACAACGTGGGAAGGAAGGGTAGGACAGGAACATGACTCATTTCCAAACCAGTCTCCCTTGGAAATTTCGGCTTTGAAATGGGACATCCAAGCTCCAGGGGATATCTCAAGGACCCTGAGGCTCAGTTTCCCAGTCATGTTGCCATTTGAAGTTCCAGCCTAGACATGGCAAATGTCAGGGCTCTCCAGACTTCGGAGGCCCCCCTAACCGCCGGGCCTCTGGCCGCAGTTCCTTGCATTTCTGGCAATAAAAGAAGTCAGGGACATTGGTCTTCTTAATCTTCGCACAGGAGAGGTGGATCCACGTCCCACACAGGCTGCACTCAATCATGGGCCGGCCCGCAAAGGGCTTTCGGCAGTAACACGTAATCAGATCCCATGAGTCATCACCTGGGGAAAAGAAGATTTGTTTGGTATTCTGCCTGGGCTCTGGGATCCACAACACCCCCAAACCCATCGATAGCGCTGCTGAGGTGGCCCCCCACTTCTCACCTGATTCTACCATGATGTCCTCATCCATGACCCGCATCTCGCCTTCGCTGGAGCTGGCATCTCCATCTTGGCTTGTCTCAGTGCTGCCCACCTCCTTGCTTTCACTGTCAGCGGGAGGGGCTCCTTCCGGGTGCACTGGCGCAGGGGGCCTAGGAGCCTCAGGAGGTGCTGGCAGCACAGGGGCTGGGGCTTCCCCCACTACCATTGCTCCCATCTCTTCCTCCTCCTCCTCCTCCTCCTCTTCCTCCTCCTCTTCAGAGTCTGTATCACTGGGAGGTGCCCGGGGAGGCCCAGGAGGTGGGAGTCTATCTCCCCGCTCTGCCTTTTTCAACTTCCGCTTCTTGCTCTTCTTGATTCGAGACCTCTTCTCCCCATCCCCAGGGGCTGGCCGAGGCCTCCGAAGCACCCCAAAGCCCGCCCCGCCTCCTGGCCCCAACTTTCGGTTCTTTCGGTCCTTCTTTCGAGAAGGCTGGGAGAGGTCCCCCTGGGAAAGGGGCACCGGGGTGAGAGCAGCAGGGGGCCGAGGGGCATGTGTCAGGGATGTGGGGGACAGTGGAGATGCCATTTTGGGCCCATCTAGATCAAAGAGCGAATCCTTGAGTTTCATCTTCTCAAGCAGGGTGGCACTGTCAGGGGCCTGCAGACGAGGGAAAGCGGACCTTGGGGGTCCGGTCTGGGTGGGACCTGCTTGAGCCGCCCTTCTCTTGGATGACTTTGCTTTCTTAACAAAGGTCTGGATGGTTCTGAGATCTGAGGGAGCTGAGTCCCAGCCATCGCTGTCTGCCGCACTCTCGCCTCGCAATGGAGAGCTGGAGCCAGAGGCTGGCCAGTCGCTTTCCTTGAAGAGGAGAAGAGACCAGGGTCAGCGGGCGGCCCAGTGCCGTCTCAGCCCCACTACCAACCCAGCTGAAAAACCAAAATATCCTCCCCAAACCGCCTCATCTGCCGTACTCAGAAAACGTATCCCCCCCCCACCCCAGCTACCTTAAGCATCTCATCCTGAACACTCTTCCATGTTACCTCTGACCTCAAATTCCAGCCGCCTCCCCAATGCCCACTGCCTTCACAGCACTGGATATCCCAGAGCAGAGTGAAATTTCTTTAGCTCGTTCTGCGTAGTCTCATTTGTTACCGTTTTCAGCTTGCTAAAATGTGCCAAAAGCACCCTCCATTAAGAGCACCCCAAGACCATTCACCGTTAAGAGCACCCCAAGACCATTCACCGTGCGCAAGCCGCGTCTCTGTGAGTCCCACCCGCACTCCAAATACTGGTAGTCGCACCCTGCATTTCCCTTTCCCTAGTCTTGCATATAATAAGTAGCAGTCTCCCATGCTCAACAGCCCATCTACAGCCCTAGGACACCACCCTCCAGTCAGTTGTCCTCTTGACCCTACCTCTTTGCTTGGGGGGATGTAACCAGCATAAGCCAAGACAAAACTGCAGAATTTGTTGAAATCCTCAATTGTTCTCCGACGTTTCTCTGGTGGCTGAAAGGAAGGAAAGAGGTATCACCTGGAGTTTAAGCGAGGGCATTCCCGAAGGCATAGTCCCTGGAGCGAGGAATCTGGAAAAGGGAGGCGGGAGAGGGAGCGAGGAGGGGCAGGGAGCGGAGAGGGGCAGGGGTCCTGCAGAAATGCTGGGCTGCAAGGGAACTGTGAACCTCACCTGAGTCTCCGGCTTAAGGGTCGGAGGTGGATCTGTGAAAGCAATAAAAGCTGAGTCAAGGCCCTGGCAAAGAGGCGGTGGAAAACCTCACCTCTCGATCTTGGAGGCCTCAAGTGAACCCCCTCCCCTCCAGGTCCCTCGGCGAGGCGAGCAGGCCCCCAGCTGTGCGGGACCCGCCCCTGCCCCCCCTTCCGCCCCGCGAGGGGCGGAGCCTGGGCGCGGCGCCCTCTCGGGCCTCCCTATAGCGCTCCCCTTCCCCCCACCCGAGGCCTGGCGCCCCGCCCCCCCCAACTCACGGTTTCTCTAGACTCCGGGCTCCGCGGCTCTCTCGGCGCCCCACCCCGCCATACCGCTCCCCGGACCTACCCAGGCTGCCGCCTGCCCCTGTCCTTCACATGCGCCCAGTGCCGAGAGTTCCTACCCCGCCGCGCTCCGCCGCCCCGGGCCCTCCTCGACCGCACACGCCGCCCGCCGGCCCCCAGGGTCCGGGATGACCACGCCGAACCGCTCCCCGCCCTCCGGCCCCTTCTCCTCGAGCACGAGGCCCGGCGCGCCCCTCACCCCCCCCAAACACACACAGGCTCACACATCCAACGCCACTTCGCGGCCGGGACAGACCAGAGCGCTCTAACCCGGACGCGGCCCCACCTGCCCCCCCATACCGCGCTCCCCACAATTTCGCCGTCCCTCCGCCCCCATCCGGGGCTTTGGCCCCTCCCCGTCTCGAGCTCCTGGGCTCCCCGCCGGGCCCCCGGGCCCAGTTCTGCGCTCTCTCCGGCCGCCGCCCCCCCTCCGCCCCCGGACTCACCACCAAGTCACTAGGCTACAGACCCCTAAACTCTAGCCCCCCCATCCAGCTACTCTCTTCCTCCCCAGCAAGCCCTGCTACTGCCGCCGCTGCCCCCTCACCCTCCGCAACTCCCAGGCTCTAACCCTCGCCGACCAACCCCCCCCCCCAACCCCGCGCCGCCAGCGCAACTCGCCGGTCTTAAACCCCCACCCCTCCCCACCCCATCGCCCCCCAAACGACCCAGCTCTCGCTGCTTTCCGGCTCCCTCGCCCCACAACTACCCCCCCCCCCGGTATAGGTCCCTCTACCACAGACAATACCCAGGCCCCCTCTTCTCTCCACAACTATCTGCCCACCCCACCAACAATCAACGGGCTATCTCCGGCGGCAACTACCCGGAGCTCCGGCCCCACCGCCACAAACTCCCCCACCTCGGCGAACTACCAGACTCCTCACCCAATCCTCTCCTACATCCTCCCTCCTCAACAACTCTCTGGCCCCCAGATTTCCCCAACCTCCTAGTTCCAGGGCCCAAACCTACCGGAGGCCCTTTCGGTTCCTAACCCCCGAAGCTTTGGGTTTCCAGCTCCCACTACCCCCACCCTCCCCCCACATACAGCGTCTGATCTCCAGCTACCCCCCGATCAGTCTCCCACTCCTCTTTCTCCAAGGTCTCTCAACTCGTCGCTCTCCCACCTCCAGGGGCAGGCCCCCGACCCCTCCCCGCGCTCCCCCGCTGGGCTCCCGGGCTCGACCTCCAAGTTTGCCAATAGATTCCCCGCCCGCCCCCCGCCGGCTCAGGGCTCTGTGCCGGTCGAGAGCTCACCTTCGGGACTGGGCTCCGCCATGGCTTCCAGCATCGCCCCCTCCCCTCCTCCCGGTCCGGCGCCCCCCTCCCCCGAGCCGGGGATCCCGGTGCCGCCTCCGGTGCTCGGTGCTCCTACTGCCTCGCTTCACAGAGGTGTCTGCCTCGGCCTGGTTGTGACTCGAGTCCGCTAGCCGCTGCCGCCACCTCCCTTTACCACTGCCTCCCGCACTCCCGGACCGGGCCCCCTCCCCCCGCGCCGCCGGCCGCCTGCTCCCTCCTCCTCCTCCTCCTCCTCCTCCTCTCCTCCCTCCTCCTCCCTCCCTCCTCCCTTCGCGGGCGCCGACGCGCAGTGCATCAAGGGGATTGTGGTCCGTCGGGGGAAGACGGAAAGGGGACTTCATACGCCTCCGGAACTTCAGTTCCCAGCAAACCATGGGTTGGCGCAGGCGTACTAAACCGCTCTCCTCCCCCGGGGAGTGGCGGGGAGATTGGGAGCAGAGGGGAAAGCGGAAGAGTGCGCGTAGACTTCTGGGAAATGTAGGCGGGGCGGGGCTAAGAAAGAAGGGGAAGAAGGGATTAGATCTCTCGGCCACCATACTGCCTCATTCTGCGGCTTCTTTTTCCACCCGGGGACCGCCCCACTTCCGGCTACACGGAGACTTGGCTGCTGGGAGATGAAGTTCTCGTGGTAATAATGGCTCCCTCCTCCCAGTCTTCTCCCTAACTTGTATTCCACTCTACTGGAACCCGCACGCCGGCACAGAGTCTGGCTAAGGGACATATACCTGAGGACAGAGTTCTTTTACCAGCTCCACACTTGGAAAAAACCCTTCCTTGATTCAAAAGGTTATGACAAACTTGGATGGGATATCCAAAGCAGGTACTTTCAAACTTTCTCCACTGGAACCCACAGTAGAAAACCAACTTTTTTTAACCTCAAGCCCCTATCTATACACGGGTACATAACACAACTTTCATGAAATGATACTCAGAGTATTCCATCCATCACAACAAAAGCACACTTTCTCTGCACAAGGAAAAGCCCAACATAAGGAGAAGAAATAAAAATACATTACTATCCCTCCAACCTCCCTTTCCCCCATTGAGTAGAGAACAAAAGGCAGAGGGCAGCAACACAAAGCAAAATCCAGTTCAGCTTGGTGGTTTCCTCTTTATTGATGTGTATCCTACCTTCCCCGCCACAATTCAGTCCCTTCCATCTACCCCCCAAAAAGAAGGTAGTGAAAATAAGGGATTGTTGGGATCCTGAGCCCCCTGGGCAGTTAGAAAGGAAACAGAAACCAAAACGACCACTGGATGTGACAGAGATGGACAATCAAGAAGTCTAAAGCTGAGTGGGAAGGTGGTAGAGAAAGGGAAGGAAAGGAGTACTGGAGGCCATCTCCCCCATTAACCCTTGTTTTAAGAAGGGCTGGAGGAGAGTCTCAAACATTAGGAAGTGTAGGTCCTGAAGAAAGGAGGTGGTGTTTGAGCCTCAAGGAAGGACAGGTCGAGGAAGGTGGGCCACCTCTCTCTGTCTGAAGAATGGGACCCCCGACCTTAAGGGCAGCAGCTTCACAGACCATAGACACTTTCATCACTGTAGGCAATGTACAGAAAGAAGTCTTCTTCATGGTGTTCCTGGGGTGAAAGCAGAAAATGACAGTGCTCAGGCACCTGGGCTTTAATTACTTGAACCAACCACCACCCAGGCACATTCTTCCAAAAACATTCTTTTTGAAGACCCCCAAAACCAGTGCTTTGACTCTCCCTCTCACTTGCTCCAGACCCTAGCGGCTGAGCAGTATTATCCTAGCAGCAGTCCTGGGCATAAAAATCACACATTGTTCTCTGCTGCCTCGAAATGGGGAGGGGCCTGGGGAAAGTCCAGATCACAACAGTTGCTCCAACTCACTGTTCTCTTTTCTCTCTACTCCCACTGCCCTGTCTAAATCCCCAACCCAGAACTATAAGGAGATTTTAAAGCCAAATTTAAAACTGAGAGCTAAGTAAGCCAACTAGTCCAAGACCTGCTGACTTAAAACTTCCTGCCTCTCAAGTGCTTCCAACTCCTCTCCAAAGCCTCCACTACTTCCCAGACACTATACCTGGTACAGCTGACCCATCGTGGCACTGGTGGGTGGAATGACATTGTTGACAAAGAAAAACAAGGCATCCTCAGCTCGGAGATGAATTCGCTTCCGGATCAAGAAGTAGAACTGACCAACTGCCAAAGAAACAAGGTCTGAGAAAGTCTGAGGTCACAAACGCCTTCAAAAGAACAGCTGCTATGTGGAGCCTCCTCCAGCAGAGACCACATTCCCACCCCCCAGGAAGCAAACCTGGCTACTGGGTCAGGTTCTCACCTGTGAGATCAGAAGGCACCAGGTATTTCTTTTTATCTAGGTCTCCTATCCGAGCTTTGGGAGCCTTTTCTACTATCACCTGATAAAGAGACGAAAATTAGGAGACATTAGGTATACAGGCCCACAGCTCCACCTGTCAAGAACTCAACATTCCTAGCATCCCTACCTACCCCAGACTCATTTCTCTTTGTCTCTGAACACGCGGCGCAGTCCTGAGCAGGGATTCTGATCCCACTGACTCAAACTCACCTAAACCTCCAGAATCCCTGAATAGGACGTCATAACAAACAATGATTTTAATCAAACAGGCATGTCTTGTCTGGGCCGACTAGAGCTTCAATCTCAAGCACCCCCTGTGAAGCTCGGAATGTCAAACGCCCTACACGAATCCAAGGTCTAGCTCTCGCGCCTACATCCCCTTAAGCCTACATCCCCTAGCCCCCCAGTTCTAATGCTACCCCACTCCTTTCACCTCCAGTCCCACAGACAGCAGTTTCGGGCTCATTCCCAACCCTGCCACAGCTGGCAGCCTGATGCCCGCGCTGCGGGTCTCGGACTCAAGCCCAGGCTGTGGCGTCAGCGCCAGCGCCCCGCGCCCTCGGCCCTGGCTACTGTCCTCACCGGCACCCGGTCCGGGTATTTCTTTCGGATCTTCTCGCCCTCAGAGCGACGCTTCTCGAACGGATGCTCTTCTTTATACACGAACTTCATCCTCCCGGGAACCGGGTTGGACCGGGCTGGGCTGAGGGAACCCGGGGGGGCCGGGATGGGGGGCGGCGGCGACGGCGGCGACGCGCGGGCGGATTCAGCGGAGCGATCCCGGACCTTGCGCCACTTCCCTATTCACCAACCCCGCCCCCGGCCGTCAGAGGCCGCCCCACTCGCTATGTTACGCTCCTAGCTCAGTGGCCCCAACGCCACTAGCGTAGCGCCACCTACTGACCTCCCCCCTCACGCAATCAGCGTAATCGCTTTGGAATCAATTTACGGGCTACGCAGGCGACGTAGGAAAGGTGGCTGGCTTTTTGCTATCATAGAAAATAACTGAAAACCCATTTCCTGACTTTTTCCACAGGATGAAAAGGGCTTGGAGATGGTAATCATAATTTGAGACTTGGTTCTCCGAAAGTGCTTTTCAGAAGTAACAGAGGTAAAAAAGCAGATAATTACAAGGACAGCTATTCAGGAAAGGTGCTGGTACGCTGAAGGCGGCGGTTGACACCAAAACAAAGTAGTACCCCAATGGAGCAAGCGGTCTTTGGAAACAGAGGAGGGCAGAAACGAGACCTATGTTTGGAAAGACGCTTATGTTTCCAGAATGCTTAGGTTCCAGGAATGAGTGGACGAATAGGGACTGGAGAGGTCTGAAAGGTAGGGACTACGTCAGCGCGGAGGAACACAGTCTTCGCGGCTCACGGCGAGATCATGTGATCGCAGAGAAGGGCGGGGCGTCACGTGGCGAGTGCGAGGAAGTAGAGCCGGCTGCGGCTGGGGGAGCAGGGCCAAGGGGAGGGAGGTGGGGCGCCAGGGGCCTGGGACACCCCCCCCTCCGCCCCCGGGGGGCTGCGCCCGCTCAGCTAGTCTAAGTCAGGCCCGCAGACGAAGCCAGGCCTCTCCCAGCGTCCAGTTCTCTTTTCCTTTCAAACTTTTCTGTGTTACTGTTCGGAAGCTCACATTCCCTCTGGACACAGGGCTGTTCTTTCGCACCCGGCCAGGGTATCATCCTGCCACTAAGACCCTCCCCGCCAGGGTGGCCAACACCCTCCCCTCAGGTCAACAGCTTGCTCCTTACCCTCTGCCCAGAGCCAGGGTGGGTGTGAACAAAGCCCCTTCATTTCCCCCAAACCCAGAGAAGGACCTAGGGCAGCTTTGGTTTCAAAGTTATAATGCATGGTTTAAGTAGACGAAAGAAAAAAAGAGAAAGCTCGTTACAGGTCTGAGGGACTCTAGGAAGAAGGGAAGATGGAAAAGGAAGGGAAGGGACAAGTTTGGGGAAAATCCAGTGGCCCAAAATCCCAGTTTCCCACCCACAGCCCAGCCCTTGGAGTGAAGAATTAGATCAGTTTTGTACAAGAGTTTTTAAAAAATCAAATCACAACAAAGCTGGCTTGGCTTCTCTTTGAGCCTCCCGGATTACCGAGTGTCTTTCGCTCACTCTGGCCAGTCCTGTCTCCACCAGACAATGTTTCAGCTCTCCCAGGCCTCCGCTTTATGTCCCAGTCTGGGGTTTCCGGGGAGTGCGAACACGAAGTTAGAGTGAGGCTGCTTCAGAATCTGGCCCATGTGTCCATCCAGACTCCATACGGAGTGCAGGGCTCCCAGGGCAGAGAGGGGTGGGAGGGGCAGACTCTGCCCAGGCAGTCCTCACCGTTGGCCAGGGCACCAGACGGCATCCCGAGGGCTCACCCTCCCTTCCCCCCCACCCCAACTCAGGTGGAGGGGGAGCAGCTGTCACCAGAGCCTATGTTGGTGAAGGTTTCGACTCAGCACAGAACGAACATCCGCGGTGAACCTGGGACGACAATTAACTTGCATTGGTAGAGCCCTTACGCTGACCTCCTCACCTTAGCGTGAGGCAGCCTCGCTGAAGCCGGGCGGTGGAGACTGAGCTGCAGTTTGCCCAACACCCACTGGCTAAAAGTGACGAGTTTTTGTAAGAAGACCTGGCTTCAAATGCTAAGTTCTTAAGGGAAAAGAGATAAGTGAGTAAAACAGGACACATTTTTATTCTCTCTTGGGCTCCCCCGCCTCCTTGGTGTCTCTCTCGCTTCCTTACCTGAGGGCATCCAGCATAGGAAGCAGGTTGAGGAGGGCGGTATCGCTGGGGTCACTGAACCAGGATTTGATGGGGATGGCATTGTCTGGGGAGGGTGAAAAGGCACGTGAGAAGAAGCAAAAGATTCAAGACAGGCTGCTCTTCCTTTTATTTGGGGCTGGGGATCATTACTTTAAAATACATATGCCCCCCCCCCCAACTCAATGACCTGACTAAAAGCTTCCGGATGTATGCTGTACAGCAGTAACTGACAGAACACTGTAAATCCACTATAATAAAAATGTTTTGTTAAAAAACCTTCCTTATTTACCCTCCAAAATAAAATTTAATCACTGTACTGCATACCAGTGAGAGGCGTCTAATCAGACTTACTGCCACTGTGTTTTACCTGAGGAGATTGCATGTGAGAAATCTGAGTTAGGTGGGGGAGGGCCGGACAGCTCACCGAAAAGCGAAAACACCGTGCATCCTGACCTACTGTAAGCCAGGGAATCCCAGCTCCATGCATTCAGATCTCCGCCTCAGAACCAGCTCCTAGTCCTGCCAGACTCACCACCTTCCCCCATACCTGGATGGCTCCTGTAAGCCCCTGGGGAGTTATCCAGGATCACAATGCTGGAGAGGTCACTGTGGACCACAGAGAGGTCCTTGATGTAGCTGCCCAATTCCAAAGTGCAGTGCTGGAAGGCAGGGTGAGCTGGGCATCAAAAGGAGACCCGCCCTCTGTGACTGCTCCCCCGAGCCCAACAACACCCATAGGCTGCCAGTTCCTCAGCAGTGTGCCTCCCCCACGCCCCAGGAGGGCCCGTGCCAGGGCAGCTACCTCAAACTCAGATCCCCCCCCCCCCGCCCCCGCCCGATGGCATGTCTCCCAAGCCTCACTCTTCCACCTGGACTCTAGCCCCTTACCTGTCTGTAGTATCTCCTCTTGAGAATGCTTCTGCTATTGTCCAGTTTATCTGCCACGGCAGAGCCGTAAATCTCCATGCTTGCTGTGAACACGACCAACTCGTACCACTGGCTCACCTGAAACAGATTGGAGGAGAGGAAGGTGTCGGAAGAAGTGACCTCCATTTAGACATATAGTTCCCTTTATCAAGACCCCAGCATTGAGGAGTTCCCGTTGTGGCTCACTGGTAACCAACCCAACGAGTATCCATGAGGACGCAGGTTCGATTCCTGGCCCCTGCTCGGTGGGTTAGAGATCTGGCGTTGCTGTGAGCTGTGGCGTAGGTCACAGACAAGGCTCAGATCTGGCACTGCTGTGGCTGTGGCGCAGGCTGGCAGCTGCAGCTCTGATTCGACCCCTAGCCTGGGAATTTCCATATGCTGTGGTTTCAGCCCTAAAAGAAAAGGGACGGGGGGGCGTGTAGTTCCCATCATGGCTTGGTGGAAACGAATCTGAATAGCATCCATGAGGACGCAAGTTTGATCCCTGACCTCACTCAGTGGGTTAAGGATCCGGTGTTGCCGTGAGCTGGGGTGTAGGACGTAGACATGGCTCGCATCCTGTGTGGCTGTGGTGTGGGCCAGCAGGTACAGCTCCAATTCAACCCTAGCCCGGGAACCTCTATATGCTGTGGGTGCAGCCCTTAAAAAAAAAAAAAAAAAAAAAAAAAAAAAGACTCCAACATCAAATGTCACAGAGGACACAAAATTTTGAAACTGTCCTCAAAGGCTGAGTCCTAGGCACCATGCACCCTTAAGATTCAGAGACACAAGAACAAAAGAGCAGGAAGGCTGTGGAAGAAGAGAACGACCACAGCAGGACACATGAACCCAAACTACCCAAAGCCATTCTTCAAGAGGTCTACACCCGCAACCGCCTAATCCATTTCTCTCCTGATCCCTGACTTCCTCCAAATCCTCTAAACTCCCAGAGCCCTGAAACCCTTTCTTCATCACAGAGGTCCCTTTAGTTTCCGCAGACTCACCACTTCCAAGAAGAAATCCACATGGGGCCTCTTGTGTACAAAAAACCGGACGGGATGTTTGTCTATCACCACCTGCAGAGGAACAGAGAGGGGCTGGGAGACGTCCTGAGCAGGCCTATAGGACACCCCACCCCGCCACGGCTCTACTGCCTGCCTCCCTCCTTCAGGCTGCGACTGGAGCCAGGGGATGCGCAGGGAGCCGGGGACCAGATGCTCTGGGATACGGGGCAAGAGTCTGAGCAGAAGAGCAGACATGCCTGTTCCATCCCTTTGCAACCCACACACCTTGAGAATGAAGTCAGGAGGCGTTCCAGGCCGGACTGTGGGCCTCAGGACCCCATCATGATGGGAGTGAATAAGCGTCTCGTCCAGATCCAGCACCAGGATCTTCCTCTTCACCTGGCCTGAACCACAACAGCAAGGGATGACACCGACCAACCTCCAGCAAAGACCTGGAACCCTCCCTCGCCTCGGGTCCTTCCCAGCCGGCCTACTCACTTAGCCGATTTCGGGACACGGGAGATAAGGGAAGGATATCATATCGAACGGTTTGGTACTGAATTACCTGGGAACATCAAGAGAGAGAGTTAGAAGCCTTGACAAGGACAGTGACCAGAGGCAGCACGTGTTGAACATTTACCATCCGCTGGCCATCGTGTAATTTAGGGCCATGTTATTTAAATCTCAAAGCAACCTAACAACAACAACAACGCCGTCTCCATTTTAAGGATGAAGAAACCAAGGCTGGGAGAAGTTAAATACCCTGCCTCCGACTACACAGCCAGGAACTACCTTCAGTTGTTTGCTCCTCCAATTTCACGAAGACTCCATGAAAGCATGGGTTTTGTCTGCATTGTGGCTGTGTTCCTAGACCCCTACGGCAGGGGTGCTCAGCTAACATGAGAAACAGTGCAGTGGTGGAACCCGCGTTGTACCTGTGCAGGCCGACCCTAGACCCTGCCCTCTTAACTGTTAATATCAGCCTGTGACGTGGAACAAAGAAATGCATGGCCCTCGCCCCCTCCGCTGCAAGAATTCCTTGCGACAACTCCTGTCACCTCCTGTTGGGAGCTGAGAGCCTCAGACTCCTTGGTGGAGAGGGGGCAGGAGTCAGAAGGGGAGGTTCTTGGGTCACTAAGGGGAACGGGGGATGAGGGAATCCAGGGGTTGTCAGGTCAGCTAAGTTCCTCTGGCTGGGAGCCACCAGGCCTATTTTAACCATCCACCTGTCCTTTCCTGCCTCTACGAGCCAAGTCACAAGTTGCAGAGAACCTCAGCCCTCTGAACGGCCTCCTTATCCTGGTACCCAGGGCAAGGCAGAGAACACTGGAAAGCCCCACTTGCCAAGCCGACTGAGAGAGTATCAAGAAGGCCAGGGAGCAGTCAGGGATGTGAGTGGGAGGTGAGAAAGGCACAAGGGTGTCACCAGGGTGGCCTTCCAGCTTCTCCAAGCCTTCTCTAGAGGCTCCTAGTTCCAGCACTCAGATCTCTCCCTTGCAAAGCCTGGAGATTCCCTCCTCTGCTCTTTTCTTTTAGGCAGAGACAAATGCGCGACAGTCCACCCCTAGGCCTGAAGCCTCACCAAAACCAGGCTCCCCACTTGCACACCCAGGGGCTCTGTCCCCCTAATCCCAAAGGCATCTGCCCTTCCTTTCTCCCAGGGCCACCATGAGGGCCGCAGCAGCTCCGGTGTCCCGCCTGCTATCTCGGGTTGCACATGCTGGGCATGTAGGGAATGCTGGAAGCATCTGCCAGAAAGGGGGTGGGGGGGAGAAACAGGATTGGAAAGGAAGAAAGGGAAGACAAAAGGCTGTGGGGTCGGTACTGCCCAGAGGAGAGCGAGTCTTCGGGGCACCAGTCTCTGCCTGGGCTGGAGCCCGTCCCTGCATCCAGAAAAGAAAGCTGATGTCTCAAGGGAAGAAGGGATGCTCCCAGCAAAGCCAGGCAGAGAGGACCAGAGCTAACGTGCCAGGAAAGGCCCAGGGGCTAGCCGCACACACGTCTCAGCATCTCTGACCCCAAACTCTTTGTGGCTTCCGACCCTTGTCTCGGGGAAGGGGCCTGCTGACAACCATGAACACCCAGAACAATCCTCACCCCAAATCAGCAAGTGGAACGACCGGACTGATAAAGAAGACACTGAATGCAAGGCCAGGCCCATTTCCCCAAACCAGAAGTCAACCACCACGACCACTCAGGGCTTTCTAGAAATCCCTTGACCTGGGCAGGCCCTACTTGGTTTTAACTCCTCAAGCTTTACGGAGCTGTGCCGGAGTACAGATGCGCTGCATCTCAGCTCGCTGAATCCTCCCCCATCTCCTTCAGAGGACTCTCCCCGCCGCGGTGGTGAGAACACGGAGCACATTTATCAAATGATGTTGGCCTAAGGAGCTTTGACCTTGGAGATACTCGCGTACACTCCCCACAGTATCCTCCACAATGCTGGGGTCTCCTGGAGACACAAGCGTGCCCTCAGATTCAAGCCTTCCAACGGACGGGCACCGGCTGCTGACAGGCACACCCAAGCTTTACTGTGCCCCCTTCCACAACCAAAGATGCCCATCACAAACGCCTCTTTTTTAAGTCCCAGGGTCTTAATAAATCCAAATATTCACATCCACACTATGAAATGAGTTTTCAGGATCTTTGGGGACAGGAATTCCCTTCATTTGGGCTTCTCCTTCATATCCAGGGCTTTTCCCAAGTTCCCATCCTTGTTTGTCACATATGCCTTCCCACCCACCCCCACACCCTTGGCACACGAGCCTGTCTCTCCCCGGTTCTAAGATCAAACACACACGGAGGTTTCAAATAATAGGAGGGTCTCTAACAAGCCCACATCAACAGATCTGCTGCCATCAAACAGGTGTTCCCCGCCTCTCGGTTTCTTTAGCAACAGCTCCAGCTTTCTTAAAGAGCGCCCCACCCACCACCCTATCCCCCAAGAATTGCCAAACCCTGTTCTCGTCGAGCCCCCCCCCACCGCGCCCCCACACTCCTCACGTCTGTTCTGCTACAAGGGTCTTCTTCCTTCGGCCCATCCCACCCTAAGCCCAGCTATGGGTGCTCTAATTCTCTAGCGGGAGAAGCCGCCGCCAGGACTCGGTTCCTAGGCCCAATCACAGGCCCGACACTTTCCGAAAACCCCAGAACACAGCTGACACAGAGGTCCCCACCACCACCAGCGCCCACCCAGGCTCACCGTGCGGATCTGCCTCCGCAAAAGGTAAATGAAGAAGCTCCAGAGCTTGGCGGCGAAGGCCACGAACGTGCGCAGCCCCAGCAGACACTGCGTCCGCATCATCCCGATGACCCCGGCACCGCCGGCCCCGGGGCCCCCGCGGCCCAGCTCCGCCAGCCCCCCGGGGGCAGCCCCCCGCCACCGGGAGGGGGAACGGGGGCCCCGAGTGGCAGGAGAGGCTGCAGAGAGGGGCAGGGAGCGGGCGGCTCAAAAAGCCACCCCCGACGAGGGGAAAGCCCAGCAGAACGGGGAGCTGGGGGACAGGCGTGGGCAGCCCGCGGGGGCCCACATGGGCGGGGAGTGACACCGACGGCTTCGCGGAGGTTGCGGGCCGAGACAGGTTGGGCCACGACGGGGTCCTCCGAGACCAGGAGGGAAGGGGATGGAGAATTGGGGGAGGGGGCTGTGGGGGAGGGGGCTAGGGAGAAGGGAGGGAGGGAGAAGGAAGGGGGAGGGGAAGAGGGAAGCGGAGGGTGGCCCGCTGCGCACGCGCGCTAGGGGGCTGCCCGCGGGAAAGGGGCGGGCGGGGGCAGCGGCGCGCGAAGGGCCGCGCCAGCGGCGGCGAACGGGTGGGCTGAGCGAGAGAGCAGGGAAGGAGGGGAGGGGGAGCCGAAGCGCGCGGATTGCTGGACCGGAGCGGCCTCCCCCTCCCCGAGATCGGGGGTGCCTCAGCCGCTGGGGAGAGGGGCTGCAGCCTCTGCAGCTGGATTTCCCACTCTGACAGGCGCCATTTTACCGCCCAAAGGGCTCCCTCCTCCTTTCTTCCCCCCTCCTCTTCCCCTCTGACACTACTTCCGGTGGTGACGTGTATTCGCTTCACCGGGACCGAAGTTCTCCGGGCTCGGTCTGTAGGGGTGGGAATAAAGGAAGCGGAGGTGCCCCCAACAAGGCTCCAGTAGGCGCATGCGCAGAGGGTGGCAATGGGGCGGGGCCTGGAGCAAAGCCGGCCCGCCTCGGAGGGCGGGGGCGGGGCAGGGTGTCGTCACTTGCCCCCGAGACTCTGACGGCGGGACCTGCTCCTGCGGCCACCTCCCCCTCCCACAAACAACTGCCCCAACGGCTCTTCCTGCCCTGGTCACGGTAAAAATGTAGAGAGGGGCCTCGTCCCTACATCTGTGCACCAGGGCTCAGGAGGGGCCGCTCTGCGTCAGTGCCCCCGAAATAATGAACCTAATCACCTCTCCAGAGTATGCCTGGTCTTAGCCTTGAGAGGGATCGGAGGGATCGTGGGTGCCCCGCCCCCTTCGTTTATAGGGGGCGGGGCGGTGGAGCGTGACGCCATCAGAGGGCGTCTGAAGAGGGTCGGGACGCGTGTTGGAAATGTTGGAGTCGCTGTTGGCTTTTGGTGGCCTGGTGCTCCTGCGGGGTGAGGATCACAGGGACAGGGCCTTCCGAGTAGGGCACAAGGGGCGGAAGTGGAGAGGAAAGACCGTGGGTCACAGCCAGGGGTGGAGGGCGCGACTGGTTCTTGAATGCTGGAAACCTCAGTGTTCTCCGGTTGCTTATCGTCCCTCGCTCTCCCCAGACTCCGTAGAGTGGGAGGGGCGCAGTCTCCTGAAGGCACTTATCAAGAAATCTGCACTGCGGTGAGTATCTCGCAGAGTCTCGCTGTCCTCCCCGGAAAGGGAGCGTGGGCTCCACTCTTTGACGCTCCCCCTTATCTCTGCTCAGTGGAGAGCAAGTCCACATCCTGGGCTGTGAAGTGAGCGAAGAAGAGTTTCGTGAAGGTTTTGACTCCGACGTCAACAGACGGTAGGTACCATTGGGAGGGTTTTGATTTAATTGGATTTGGAACCTCTTTTGCTGAGGAACGTCCCTTTCAGCACCAGTATGTAGTAGTTGCTACTTAAAATATTTATTGAATGGATGGATGTGGGTTTTTTCAGGAGATGGGAATTAGTAAGAGGAATGGTATCTGGGAGTTCCCGTCGTGGCTCAGTGGTTAATGAATCTGACTGGGAACCATGAGGTTACGGGTTCGATCCCTGGCCTTGCTCAGTGGGTTAAGGACCCGGCGTTGCCGTGAACTGTGGTGTAGTTTGCAGGCGCGGCTCAGATCCCACATTGCTGTGGCTGTGGTGTAGGCCAGCGGCTACAGCTCCGATTAGACCCCTAGCCTGGGGAACCTCCACATGCCAAGGGAGCAGCCCTAGAAAAAGGCAGAAAGACCAAAAAAAAAAAAGAGAGAGAGAGAGAGAGAGAGAAAGAATGGCATCTGGAGATCATAGAAGATGAGAGAAATAGAATAATAAAAAGCCGACAAGGACAGGTTAGCACCAGAGGCTGGACTGGAGGATAAGAAAAAACATGTTCTGCCTTTTGAGTTACTGAGAATCTGGTGGACCATACATAGATTCCAAACTTGGATCAGCACGAACTGCAGGGTACATAGGGATTTGTCCTTCAGGCGGAAGTTTATGCAGAATTAGGGAGGTACGGAAGGCATACATGGGAGATGGGAGAGCTTTCTGAGGTCGCACAGAGGTACCTGATGCTAAAAGATCTTAGAGCGCGAGAAGAGTTATCCTCAAGGCAGTGAGGGGGGTGGTCATTTGAAAATTTGGGAGGAGAGTGATCACATCATACCTGTTAGAAAGACTCTTCCGGTGACCCCAGTGTGGAGAATGGTTGGGAGCAGACAGTCTGGGCACAGGGAAGCCAGGCGGGAAGGCTGCTGGCAGCAATTCAGGGTCAGTCAGATGGATACATGAACCAGTTGGAGCAGTGAACAAAGCAGACGCAATTCCTGTTCCAGTGAAGCTTGAAGAATACTGGTAGGAGGTGACATAGGCCTGGTTTAAGGCAGTGGCAGTAGGGATGGAGCGTTTGGGACAAATGTAAAAGGACTTCAGGGACTTTCCAGGACTTAAAAGACTGATGTGGGGTAGGGGAAAGCACCCAGGTCGGGAGGTCCCTGAATCCACCTACACTGGCTGGTTAGGAAAGATTTCTTCCTGGTCTGCTTAGCTAAGTGGAAGCGGGTAGTTTACATTTGTCTGTTGAGCCTGCCTTAATTTTGTATCAGCTGTTGTAGTAGAGCTGGATGTTAGGATGGCATCCGCAGAGAAGCCGAAGGTGGGAAGGAGGGGTCTGGGAACAAGTTCTGCCACCAGGAAGTTCCCGAGGGTTTCTGGTCCATGCCAGTCTCTTTTCCTGCAGTGCTTTTATTTGTAGTTAGTACCACAGAAGATTCCGGATCTTTTCTAAGCCGTTACTGTGTAAGTAGAAACTCTGTCTTGGGTCCTTTCCCTTTATCCATCCAGAGAGTGATACACTTTAGGCACCACTCAGGAAATATTGGATAAAGGTGATAGCTAACATCTATCAAGCATTAGTATGTGTCAAGCCTTGTGCTCGATGTCAGGAGGTATTTCCATTTTACAAAAGAAGAAACTAAGTCCTAGTGGGATGAAGTAACGTATCAGAGGACCTTGGGCAAGTAGCAGACCCAAGCTTGGAGCTCAAGGCTGTCTCACTCCCAGAGTCTGTGCTCTCAATCACTGTATGCTACCTCTTAGTAAAAAGTTTTCACTAATGTTGAGACTCTTAGTGACAGTGGAGAAAACAGAGCCACAGAGATCGGAAGCTGAAGTCGGAGGTTCGAGGAAGGGGCAGTGTAAACATGTCTCTTATTTTCTCCTTGCAGGCTGATTTACCATGATCTCTTCAGAGACCCTCTCAACTGGTCAAAGACTGGGGAAGCTCCTCCTGGGGGGCCCCTGGAAGCCTTGAGAGCCCTGTGCAGGAGGACAGTCCCTGGCCCTGTCACCATTGCTGTGGATTCTCTCAGTTGGCTGCTGCTTCGCTTTCCCTGCACCGCACTCTGCCAGAGCCTGTATGCGCTGAGCCAGCAGGACTCCTCCCGTGGTAGAAACAGATTGGGATCTCCAGTCTTTCAGCTCTTTAACCTTGATTCGACGGCACGATTTCTCCATCATGCTACCTACTAATCACACTTTTTTTTCTCTTCCACGTTCTTTTCTCCTCATTCATTTCATTCAGCCATCCAACAAACGCTAGAAACAGAGCAGCAGTTCCCATTGTGGCTCAGCAGTACTAAACCCAGCTAGTATCCATGAGTTGCTGTGGCTGTGGTGTAGGCTGGCAGCTGTAGCGCCGATTTGACCCCTAGCAAAGCATGTCACATACAATTCTAGATAATGGGAAGATGAAGGCTAACTCCAGTCAGGTCTTTGCCTTCCAGGAACACAAAGTCCCGTAAAGGGTACAGACAAGTAAACAGGCCATTACAAGATGGCCTGATAAGGACCATGGTGATAATGGATGGAGCAGAGTTCCTTAAGGAAGGAACGTCTGAAAGAGGAGTCAGCCAGGGGCACTGGGACCAGCCTGAAAGTACAGTGGGCACTAGAATGGGCTTTCGAGTCTGATACCCAGCTTTGTGTGAAGATGTTTGGGGAGTTTCCTGGTGGCTCAGCAGGTTAGGGGTCTGGCCCCGGAATTTCCACACGCCACAGGCACAACCAAAATTATTAATAGGTATTTGGTTTCTCAGTGCTTCCATCTTCTCTGTAAAAATCAGGGGGCGAAGGGGTGGGTAGGGAGTTTATGGTATTAAGATGAACCACTCGGCATTGCAGTTTTTTTGTCTTTTGTCTTTTTTTGTCTTTTGTTGTTGTTGTTGCTATTTCTTGGGCCGCTCCCGCGGCATATGGAGGTTCCCAGGCTAGGGGTTGAATCGGAGCTGTAGCCACCAGCCTACACCAGAGCCACAGCAACGCAGGATCCGAGCCGCGTCTGCAACCTACACCACAGCTCACGGCAACGCCGGATCGTTAACCCACTGAGCAAGGGCAGGGATCGAACCCGCGACCTCATGGTTCCTAGTCGGATTCGTTAACCACTGCGCCACGACGGGAACTCCGGCATTGCAGTTTTTGTAGATCAGATACAATCAAGTGTCAGCAGTTCCATGCAAGTCTACCTAAAAACGCAGGTGTTTTCGTGTAGCGCCTGACACCCTGTAATTGTGCTAAAAGGGGAAGGAAGAACAGAGGGGAGCTAGGGCACTGGCTGGGATCTTAGCAAGTTGCAGACATTGTAAGCAGTTCCGTGAGTGAGAGATGGGGCTGGAAAGCAAGCAGAGACCAGATGCTCCAAGTGTAAATTCCCTCCTGAAGGCCTCGCAGAGGAGCTGGGGATTGAGGTCAGAGTGGTGCCTTGATCGGGCGTCCATTGAGTAAGAAGGTGGTAGAGGTGAGGGCAGGGCAGGGCGGTGACCCTGGCCCAGGTCCCCGTCGGGGTTGTGGTTCTGATGGAATGAGAGCCTCTCCTTCCTTTTGTCCTTTTCACTGTTCCGTCCCAGCCCAACCCCTGAATGTTCCCTCCTGCCCTTCACGCCCTGTGCTTGTTCCTCCCCAGGTGACAGCTCCCCAGGAGAGCCGGTGCGTGTGCTAGGCCTGCTGCATGAAGAGCTTCATGGCCCAGGCCCCTTGGGAGCCTTGAGCAGCCTTGCTCAGACCGAGGTGACCCTGAGTGGTACCATGGGCCAGGCCTCGGCCCACATCCTCTATCGGAGGCCCCAGCAACGCCCAGCCCGCCAGGTCAGGAGAAACTGAAAGCTCGGGAGGCCTGGAGGTTGGGGTCACACAAAGAGGAAGAACAGTAAAGAGCTGAGACAGTGGAGCACTCTCCTGGGCTCTCGGCATTTCGGCCATTCCCTCCGTCTCCCCGGCCCCCTGCGAGGCAGATTGTTTTTTTTTATCCCCATTTTATAGCCTGGAAAGCCCATATCCTATGAGCTTATTAACCAATGAAAGACACTGCCTTCCGGGCAACGGAAAAGGAGAAAAGGCCAGGAGTGGTTCCTGGAGGGGTGAGAAACCAGTCCCTGGGAGGTTTGAGGGGCTGAAAGGCAGAGAGCAGGGCCCAGAGCAGCCTTTACACGGGTGGCTGGGAGCAGGGGCTGCAGGTCTCGGTTCTCTCCATATTGTTTGGTAAGATGGAAAAGGCCTTTTTAATACTCTTCTTTCTTCCCCCAGACTCAGTGGTTCGCCATCCTTCCTGACTTCAGCCTGGATCTCCAAGGGGGGCCGCCGCTCGAGTCCCAGCCCCACCCGGATCCTCACACTCCCCCGGTATCTGAAGAACCAGGCCAGCACAGGGGCTGGAGGTGGGGGTCTGGAAAAAGGAGAGGAGGCTAAAAACTGCAGAGGTTGGGGGTGGGGTCAGGGATCCACAAGGCAGAGCGGCAGCATCACTCGTACCTACAGGCGGACCCCACGACTCATTTGACCTTCAACCTTCACCTGTCCAAGAAAGAGAGAGAAGCCAAAGACAGCCTGACCCTGCCCTTCCACTTCAGCTCGGAAAAGTAAGGTTGGGGCTTCGGAGCCCAGGCTCCCAAGTTAAGCCCAGCATCTGGGCCTGAAGGTGGGGTGACAGCGGGTTGTTGATTAACCTATGACTTTATAGGGGCCGAAGTCCACCTTTAGTGGTTCTCCACCCGTCTAAACCCCTGCAATGGCAAAGGGCCTTTACGTCTCTTCTCGGTTAGAGTCTTGGGTCCCAGCTCCACCACCTGGTCCCCAGAATAATCTGGCCTGGGTTGAGCCAGACCACACCAGACCTTGGGGAAGCAGCTCTATCTCCGACACCACTGACGGGAAGCTAAATGCATTGGCAGAGGCAGGTTATTAAGAGCTTAGTGAGGCCTGTTGTGTGCCCAGTGTGTGGGCGGGTGAAGCAAGACAGCAGGATCCTTGCCCTGGAGCTGCTAAAAACTTGGAAGAGTATCCTTGCACCAAGTGGTGCTTCAGTGCTGAGAGGCCAGACAAAGGGACTTGGACCAAAGAGGGAGTCCAGTCACGGGGAAAGAGGGCATCCAGACACGACCCTCACTGCCACCCTTGTTTTTGCTCAGGCAGCAGGCTCTGCTGCGCCCAGGGCCAGCCCAGGCCACCAGCCGCATCTTCTATGAGCCGGATGCTTACGACGACCTGGACCAAGAGGACCCAGATGATGACCTAGATGTCTGAGTGGCCGGGAGATCTGACTGGACTCTAATGGGGGGGGGGGCTGGGCCCACAACCACCCTTCCTTTGTCTCTGGTGGCCTCACCCTGTCTCTGCCCCGACTTTGTTCCCTGAGTCTGAAGGCCCTGCCCTGTGACCCATGAGCCAGGCAGCAGCTTCCAGGTGGGACAGAAAGCAGGCGGGGGGGGGGGGGGGGCAGAAGGGGAGGTGAGAGGATAGGAACAGCCCCATGCCCTTCCCCAGCCTAATAAAATCTTTATTTTTTAATTTAAAAAAAACCTCTTTGGTCACTATTTAAACAAGAGTTGGGAGCAAATGGGACTGGAGACTGGCAATAGTCCCTTTCGTCAAAATGGGGGGCCTGGGTGCCAGAAGGGTGGAGCTGGCAAGGCCTTGCACCCCATTGGTGGCAGGAAGTGATTTTTTTTTTAAACAAGTAGGTACACTTTAGGTTCTAGGCTCCCTGCAAGTACCTGAGTTGAAAGAAAGCAGATGCTCTGAAGGGAGAATAAAAGCCTACTTTCCAAAACATAGTTTTATTACTGTACAAAAAGCACACACTCTCCCCTTTTGGTCCCCCCTCCCAACCCCCCAGGAACTGTACACAGTGTGCCAGGCTGGAGTGACCGCAGGCTTCTGCTCCGCACTCTGCCCACGGGCTGAGCTCTCTGCCCCAGGTCCTTTCAGATGTCTGGGGTGCCCTATAGGCTGCCAGGCTGGGGCAGGGCAGCCCAGCTCACACGTACTCCTTGGCAGAATTGGGCTTAGGGTAGGAGCGGGGTGCACGGTACCCAGATTGGCCCTCACTCCCAGGACAAGAGCAAGAGAGCAGCGCACCTCCCAGGAGGACCAGAGAGGACCCTGCCCAGCCAATGAAGATGGCAGGGCCAAACTCATACCTGTGGAGAGATGGGACTGGGGTCAGAAGCCCTGGCCTGCCTCTCCCAACCCCAGGACCCCAGACCCTTAGAAGGTAGGGCTCCCATACTTACTTCACGTTTGTGGGGACCAACGGGTTATAAAAGTCTGTGACAATCTGGTGGCCATACCAGGAGCAAGCTATCAACGCACAAAGACCTGGAGAAGAAATGAGGATTCAGACATTGTGAACACCCCCCCCAATCCAGTACCACGCCGGCCCTCACCACCCCCCAGGATGGGCCCGGAAGAGAGTCCCTGGGCCCACCGTAGACCTGTTGCTCACCTGCCACGATGAAAATGATGCCTCCAGTCATGGCTATACGGGCTTTCTTCACTTTGTCGTCTCCCCCACAGTTTGTACACTTCATGCCCATGGTTCCCACGAACATGGCCATCAAACCCAGCACCAGGGAGACCACCATTAGGGCTCGGGTGGCTTGCAGGGCCGCTGCGGAGAAGGCAAAAGGATGCCATCGTTGCTGGAAATGCCAGCGGCCCTCGGAGGGCTCCAGCCTCCTGAGTCGCTGACCGAGCCCCACTGGTCGCTAGTCTGGGGCCCCCTTGGCTCCCGGTCCCGGGCCAGAGCCGGTGGATCCCGCCCCTCCTGACTCCGCGGCCTTCCCGCTCCGCCCCGCCCTTTCGGCTCTAGGATCCGCCCGGGGCGCCAGGGTTTCGATGAAACTGCCCCAGGGAGGGGGAAGGGTGAAAGGGGACGTCGAAGAGGAGGCGAGCTGGTGGCCGCAGCCCCGGAACCCCGGCCGCGGATCCCGGCCCTCGTCCCAGCTCTGACCCCACTATCGAGGCCACGGTTTGTGGCTTTGGCTAATCGGCCGATAAGATTAGGAGCCGCAGGCAGCCGCCCAGGCCCGACAGGGCGCACGGCTCCTCGGCCCTCAGTCCGACCCGGCGGCCTCCAGCCCGACCCGGCGGCCTCCAGCCCAAGCCGCCTTTCGTCCGAGAAAAGGGCGGGAGAAGGCGGAGGCCGTTGCTTCCTTGGGGCGGGGGGAGGGGGGAAGGCCCGGCTCCCCGGGAGGCGCTAGGGCCGCCAAGCCGGGGACGAGGCTCCTCCAGGGCCAAGAGGAGAGCCGCGGGCCCGGGACGCGCGCACGTGCAGCCCCAGAGGCCCGCGGCCGGCCGACCCCACGGCTCCCGCCCGACCGCTTCCGCTTCCTCCTCTCCCACCTGCTCCCAGGCAACCCAGAAGGTCGGGCCCTGGGACCCCGCACGCCCCCCGCCCCAACCTCGGCCCTGGGCGCGTCCGCCCCGTCGGTCCCACGGCCTTACCGGACAGGGCGAGCACCGAGTCGTACGTTTTGCAGCTCATCATGCCTGTGCTCTGCGTGACGCAGTCCATCCATAGCCCCTTGTACATGGCCTGGGCCGTGATGATGTTGTCCCCCGCGTACGAGCTCATCTGCCACTGCGGGATGGCGGTGCAGGCCACCAGGCCCACCCAGCCCAGCAGAGCCATGGAAAAGCCCAGCAGTTGCAGGCCGGAGTTGGCCATTTCCGCCCTGAGAAAAGACGAGGGGCGCCGGGTGGGCGAATTTTAAGTCAGTCCAGGAGACAAAAAAAAGTTGGTGGTCAAGTGCCTGCAAATCTAGTCACCGAGGTAAACACAAATCGACCCCTGGGACGGGGGTGGGGGCGAAGAGGCCTCACAGCAGAGGGAACAGGGTTGGTGGCCGGCGAAAGCGATCCGCGAAGACCAGGCGGTTCCCTCCCGTGCGCTCGGCGACCCTCCCCAAACAAAGGTGGAGGGGCCGTAGGGGCGCGGTCCCGGAGTGGAAGTCCCAAGGTACCCTGGGCTCTCGGCCCGAGGCTGCAGTGCGAGGCCGAGGTCGCTCGGCGGTGAGCAGGCAGGTGCGGGCGCACAGGTGCGGCGCACCTGAGTATATGTAGGGCGTCGGGGGCGCGCCCCCGCGGGCTCTGGGAGCGCGAGGGGGGAGGGGCCGGAGGGGCGGCCGAGGGTGACCTGACGTCACCAAAGGGACACTCACCTGAGCCGGAAGTCCTGGCCCCCACCCCTCCCGGCCCAGGTAAAGAGGAAGAAACCTGAGCACCAGGGTCACGCCCCTCGACTAGCCGGGCTCAGACCGCCGGAGGGGAGGAGGCGGAGTCTGCGCCGGAGTCCCCAGCTTAGAGTAAGCCCCTCTGGACTGGAGGTCCCTGGGGCTCTAGGTTGTCCCTTGCCCTCTCCCCAACAGGTGCGCCAGGAACGCGGTGGAGCCGGAGCGGGGTGGGGGGGATGCCCCGGGCCAGCCTTGATGCCGCCTTTCCCGCCCGCGGGGACTCTCGGTTTCCACCCTAGGCGCTCTTTGTCCCGCCCTACTTTCGCCCTCATCCTCTGCGCTTCTCTTTTTCCCTTCAGCGTCCTCTCCTAGTAGCCAATCCCACCTGCAGGGGCTCTGGCTCCAATCCTTCAGAACTGCCCACAGCAGCGGGGTTGGCGTCCCCGTCCCTGCCTGACGTGACAGCGTTTGGGCCCTTGGTACCCCACGTCCCCAAGGTCACTGTCCCACCCCGCCTCAAGGGTGCTTATAGCAGAAGGAAGAAACCACTGAGCCGGAAGCCAGGCAAGGGTGGGAGCAGAGAAAGGCTGGGTCAGAGTCTTGGCCACACCTGTCATTCCCCTCCCTGGAGTCTTTGTGAGCCGTCCTCACCTTTCCTCTACCTCCTCCCTGAGCCCTGCACACACTTCTCTCCTTCCTTCTGATCCTGGACCTGCCTCTTTGTGCGTCCCCCCCACCCCTTCACCTTCGGTCTCCCAGGACGTCTTGGCTCTAATAGGGCCTTTAATTCAGCCCGCAGACTCCCACCTCACCCTCGGGTTTCTTCTCTCTCTCCCCAAGCGATGGCCCCACCCTTGCTCCCATCTCCTGCAAGCATCCCCCATTTATCCACTCCTCCCTCTTTTTTTTTTTTTTGTTTTTTTTTTTTGTTTGTTTTAGGGCTGCACCCGCCGCATATGGAGGTTCCCAGGCTAGGGGTCAAGTCGGAACTGTAGCTGCCAGCCTACACCAGAGCCACAGCCACGCGGGATCCAAGCCATGTCTGCGACCCACATCACAGCTCATGGCAACACCAGATCCTCAACCCACTGATCAAGGCCAGGGATCGAACCTGCAACCTCTTGCTTCCTAGTCAGATTCATTTCCTCTGCGACACAACGGGAACTCCTTTTTTTTTTTTTTTCTTCATTCCTCCCTCATCTGTTATCATCTCCCCTTCCTGCCTATTCTGTTTCCAATGTCACGCCTCTCTCTTTTAGTCTACCTTTGTACCCTATCTCCAGTCCCCTTGGGGCCCAGCATCACCAAGTAGTCTTTCTTTGCATCCTCCTGTGCGAACAGCGCTGCCACCTCGTCCTGTTTCCTCCCAGTCTACCTCGCCTCCAACCTCCTGACACCTCAGGCTCACAAGCCTTTCTTTCCTTTTGGCCCCACTCATGGAACATGGTATACACCACAGCTGCGGCAGCACCGGATCCTGAACCCAGTAAGTCTTTCCTTCTTTTATTCAATAAAAATATTAAAGGGGGGAGTTCCCTGGTAGTCTAGTGGTTAGGATTCAGCACCGTCACAGCTGTGGCCTGGGTTCAGTCCCCAGTCTGGGAACCGAGATCCTACACGAAGCCCCTGCTAGCTTCCGCCCAAATAAATAAATAAATAATGAAACAGCCCTTCGCACTCAGCTAATTAACCTGCTTTTCTATAAAATTCAGCCTTTATAAACTCTTCATTATTCATTTTAATTCTTCTACCTTTTTTGTCTTTTTTTGGGATTTTTTGTTTGTCTGTTTGGCCTTTTAGGGCCACGCCTGCAGTATATGCAAGTTCCCAGGCTAGAGGTCAAATTGAAGCTGTAGCTGCCGGCCTACAGCACAGCCACAGCAACACCAGATCCTTAACCCACTGAGCAAAGCCAGGGATCAAACCCACATCCTAGGGACACTAGTCGGATTAGTTTCTGCTGCACCACAATGGGAACTCCTAATTTTTCTACTTTTTTTTTTTTTTTTAAGGTGCTTTCCAGCTCAGAAATAACACAGTCTCATTACTTAAATATATCCAGCTTCTTTCCACCTGAGACCATCTCAGCCCGAGCCATCGTCACCTCTTGCCTGGACACTGCAACTGCCTCCAAACCAATCTCCCTACTTCCCTGCTTGTCATAAAAATCTGTTCTCCGGAAGTGACTTTAAAAAAAAATAATGAGGAGTTCCCATCATGGCGCAGCGGAAACGAGTCTGACTAGGAACCATAAGGTTACGGGTTCGATTCCTGGCCTCGCTCAGTGGGTTAAGGATCCGGCGTTGCCATGAGCTGAGGTGTAGGTGGCAGACGCAGCTCGGATCCCGCGTGGCTGTGGCTGTGGTGTAGGCTGGCAGCTACAGTTTCGATTCGATCCCTAGCCTGGGAACCTCCATATGCCACGGTGTGGCCCTAAAAAGCAAAATCATAATAATAAACTGAGATCTTGTCACTTCCTGTTTAAAATGCTTAAAACGTCCAGTGGCACCCTTTTGCTTCTATGGCCCTACCAGATTTAGCAAATAAATGCCATGTTATGGCTTCCCAGGCTCTGAGTCAGCCACACTTCCTGAACCGTACTATATCCCTTCCCAGGGTGCCTTTGCACTCTGTCCCCGACGCCTGGGTGCTCTGCTTCGTCTACCCCACCCAACCTTCCTCTACCCGGCCAACCAACGCATCCTTCAGCCATCAACTCAAATAGCACTTCTCCCAGGAAGCCGGGCCTGACCCCCCAACGCCAGACTGAGTCAGATCACCTTGCTGAAAGCTCACTCCGCTACTTGTCCTTTGCTTTCAAGGCTCTTATCATAGCCTGAAACTATTTACCTTGTGTGGTAATTTATTCAATGTCAGTCTCCCTGCTGTACTGCCAGCTCCAAGAGGGCAGAGATGTGTCTGGGTTTTATCACCAATAAATCTTTGACTGAAATTGCAAATTAACAAGTCTTTCATCCACTTATTTGACAAGTATGTTCTGAGGGCTTCTAGAACACACCATGCTTGACACTGGGGCTGCCACTGTAAGCCAGAGAGATAAGGACACTGTGCTCAGACAACTTAGATTCCAGAGGGAGGAAGCAGACAATAAAGACATAAAGCAAATGGTGCCTGTCTTGCAGGCAATAAAATAGGGTAATGTCACGAGGTTGGGTCCCCTCCAGAGGTAGGTCAGGGACACCTTTCTAAGAAGGGACTGTTAAGTAACAAGCCACTCACAGAGTTCCCGTCGTGGCTCAGTGATGAACGAATCCGACTAGGAACCATGAGGTTGCAGGTTCGATCCCTGGCCTTGCTCAGTGGGTTAAGGATCTGGTGTTGCCATGAACAGTGGTGTAGGTAAAGCAGGATCTCTTGGGAAGTTCCCTGGTAGCCTGTGGTTAAGGATTCGGCGTTGTCACTCCGGAGGCTCAGGTTCCATCCCTGGCCCGGGAACTTCCACATGCCGTGGGCATGGCCAAACAAGCAAACAAACAAAAGCCAAAAGGAGACAAAATAAAGCAGCACCTCTCGACCTCAGCCAGGGACCTGCGCTGCCACAGAGACAATGCCAGATCTTTAACCTAGGGGGCCACCATGGCACTCCTAGAAGTCAACAACAATAATGAGGACACAGAGGAAGATGATAAGCCAGATGCTGAAGTTGTCCAATTCCACCCTATTCAGGAATTTATTCTTGGGCCTCAACTGTCTCATCTAGAAAACCAGAGTGATACATACCATTATGCCTGCTTCGGAAACCGGAGGCTGGTCTCAATGCTCTCCTCTGGTTCCGCCGGGAGTGCATTTTGAGATCCAGATCTGGAAAAGGAGGTAAAAAGCGACAAACTCATTTTATGAGACTACGGTACTTCTGCCACTGAAATTAGTTACGGATTATATTAGAAAAGTATTATAGACCCATTTCGTCTTAAATATATAGATGCAAAAATCATGAATAAACTATCACTTAATCAAAAGTAACAATATATTTAAAGAGTAATACATCTCAACAGAACAGTCTGTCCCAGGAATGTGAATGTTTCAATTAGACAATCCATTAATGTAATTCACTACATGAGTAGATTAAAGAAAAAATATATATAGTTGTCTTAATAATTAAAAAAAAAACATATGAGGGAGTTCCTGTGTGGCTCAGTGGGTTAAGTATCAGGTGTTGCCACTGCAGTGGCCCCAGCCCACTGCTGTGGTGCAGGTTCCATCCCTGGCTTGGGAACTTCTGTATGCCAAGCGTGCAGCCAAATTAAAAAAAAAAAAAAAGCATTTGATAAGGTACCTACTTATGATAAGAGCTTTTTAAAAATTTTATGGCCATGCCTGCAGCATATGGAAGTTCCCAGGCCAGGGACTGAATCCAAGCTGCAGCTACAACCTACACCACAGATGCAGCAATGCCAGCACCTTAACTCACCCCTCCAGGGACCGAACTGGAATCTGCACAGAGACAAGCCAGATCATTAACCCACTGCGCCACAATGGGAACTCCTATGACACGAATTTTTAGCAAAAAAGATTAAGGAGGAAATTCTTACACTTGATGAAGAAATTTTTTTATTCATTTGCTTATTTATTTTTGGCTGCATCCATGGCATACAGAAGGTCCCAGGCCAGGGATCAAACTTGAGCCACAGAAGCGACAATGCTGGATCCTTAACCTGCTGAGCCACCAGGGAACTCCTCATCTCTTTTGTGACTGGGAAAAGAACAAAGATATCCACCTTTATCCCTTTTGTTTGACATAGTTCTGGAAGTCTTTTTTTTTTTTTTTTTTTTTTGTCTTTTGTTGTTGTTGTTGTTGCTATTTCTTGGGCCACTCCCGCGGCATATGGAGGCTCCCAGGCTAGGGGTTGAATCGGAGCTGTAGCCACCAGCCTACGCCAGAGCCACAGCAATGCGGGATCCAAGCCGCGTCTGCAACCTACACCACAGCTCATGGCAACGCCGGATCGTTAACCCACTGTGCAAGGGCAGGGACCGAACCCACAACCTCATGGTTCCTAGTCGGATTTGTTAACCACTGCGCCACGACGGGAACTCCTGGAAGTCTTGATCAATACTACAAGGAAGTGAAAGAAATACCTAGTGTGAAGAGTGCAAAGGACAAAATAAAACTGACTTGCAGATGACAGAATCGCCTACTTAGAAAATCAAGTAGAATCAGCAGAGAGACTATTAGAACTATCCAGGGTGTTCAGTAAGGTTGCTGAATACAAGATCAACCTACGAAAAGAGTCACTAGCACGTCACTACACCAGCAATAACTAACTAGAAAATGTAATTTAAAAAATAACACTTGATTTCCATCACCGACAAAAATTATAAAGCATCTAGAATTAACCAAGTATTCATAAGACCTCCATGCAAGAAAAATTTTAATTCTAACAAAGAACAAAGAGGATGACATAAAAAAGAATCGGCAGGAGTTCCCGTCGTGTCGCAGTGGTTAACGAATCCGACTAGGAACCATGAGGTTGCGGGTTCGGTTCCTGCCCTTGCTCAGTGGGTTAACGATCTGGCGTTGCCGTGAGCTGTGGTGTAGGTTGCAGACGCGGCTCGGATCCCGCATTGCTGTGGCTCTGGCATAGGCCGGTGGCTACAGCTCCGATTCAACCCCTAGCCTGGGAATCTCCATATGCCGCGGGAGCGGCCCAAAGAAATAGCAACAACAACAACAACAACAACAAAAGACAAAAAAAAAAAAAAAAAAAAAAAAAGAATCGGCAAAAAGTCCATGCTTTTAAAATGGGATGACTTACCATTATAAAGATATAAGTTGTCCCCAGAATAACTTATAATATGATATCTTACCAATAAAAATCCAATTGATTTTTTTAAAAGGTCATGATAAATGTACCCCCCAAATTGTTTGGAGCAATTAAAAAAAAAAACACATACAAATGGTCAGGTCAGCACAGGAAGAGAAACAAGAGGGGTCTTGCCCTTCCAGAAATTTAAACTTGCTACAAAGTGTCCAGCAACAATAACAGCACAGGAGTTCCCCTGTGGCGCAGCAGGAACAAATCCGACTAGGAACCAGGAGGTTGCGGGTTCGATCCCTGGCCTTGCTCACTGGATTAAGGATCCAGCTTTGCCGTGAGCTGTGATGTAGGTCACAGACGTGGCTTGGATCATAGGTCGGCAGCTGTAGCTCCGATTGGACCCCTAGCCTGGGAACCTCCATATGCCATGGGTGCAGTCCCAGAAAATACAAAAAAAAAGAAAAAAGAAAAAATATGGCTCAATATGGGAAAAATAAATTGGATCCCTAACACCCAAAATAAGGATGAATTCCACGTGGATTAGAAAGACTAAATGTGAGGGCTCCCGTCCTGGCTCAGCGATTAATGAACCTGACTGGTATCAGGGAGGACACGGGTTCCATCCCTGGCCCTGCCGTGCTCAGTGCCGGTTGCCAAGAGCTATGGTGTAGGTTGCAGGTGCGGCTCGGATTCCGAGTTGCTGTGACTCTGGTGTAGGCTGGTGGCTACAGCTCCGATTGGACCCCGATTGGACCCCTGGCCTGGGAACCTCCATGTGTGGTGGGCGCAGTCCTAAAAAAAAAAAAGAGAGAGAGAAAGACCCCTTCCCCAAAAAAGACTAACTGTCAAGAGCCAAACTATAAAGTCATTGGAAGAAAAGATAAATTTGTGAGGCAGAAATGAAAAAGGACATATGCAAAATTTCAAAAGCGCAAATCAATCATAAGGGGATGACTGGTCATTGTGATTACATCACATTTCAGGATTTCTACGAAATGAAGTTCACTGAGGAAAGATTAATCGACGGACGACAGAACTAGAGAAAATATTGGCAGTGTGCAAATCTAACAAAGAAGTGATATTATTGGTTTAAATGTCTTGCTAATCAACAAGAAAACTATTCCAGGGGAAAATGGGTAGAGAATATAAAGGAATTGGCAAAAAAAAAAAAAAAGAAAGAAAGAAAGAAAGAAAGCCAAAGCACTATGGAGTGTTTAAAGGGATGCTCCAAGCCATAAGTAATCACAGAAAACAGCAATATTAGGTATCACCTTTTACCTCTTGAGCTGACACATGTTAGAAATCCAAACAAATTCTCATTGGATTAAAATCTCACATAGTCCATTCTGGATTTTAAAAGAGTGACTGTCTGTTGGTGAGGGAACTGGGAATTTCAGACCTTGCTGGTGCGAGTGGAATATGGATGAGCCCACTTTGGAAAACAGTTTGGCCGATTCATAAAAAGTTACAGGTACACCCATCTGTACCATTCGGGATAATACAATCCAGCCATTCTACTGTTAGATATTTTCCAAGAGGAATGAAAGCTTATGTCCATATAAAGATCTACACATGAATGTTCCTAGCAGCTTTATTTGCAATGACCCCAAACTGAAAATAACTCAAATATCCATCAACAGGTGAATGGGCATTCAAACTGATTAAGGTTGATAATTAAATCAATAATACCGAGCAATCAAAAGGGGAGAAGTTGTAACACATGTAACAAACAACATAGATGAATCTCAAAATAATCAAGTAAAAGAAGCCCAGACAGAGAGTTCCCTAGTGGCTCAGTGGGTTAAGGATCCGGCATGGTCACTCCTGTGGCTCGAGTTCGATCCCTGGACTGGGAATGTCCTGATGCCACAGGCATAGCCAAAAAGAGAAAAGAAGCCCAGACAAAAGGAGTAACTTCTGTAGGATTCTGTTTACATAAAATTCTGAAAAATGCAAACTGGTCCATCATGACCAAAAGCAGATCCGTGGTTGCCTAGGGGATGAAAGGACTAATTACAAAGAGGTACCAGGAAACACTGGAGGTGATAGATGTGTTCGTTATCTCGACACTGAGGACAGTTTCATGGGTGTAGACATATGTCAAAACTTATCACATTACGGATGTTAACCAGCCTCACTACGGCAATCATTTCGCAATACCCACAGACATCAAATCCTTATGTTGTACAACTGAAATTAATGTAATGGTACATGTCAACCCTACATCAACAACAATCTTCTGACTTATCAAAGTGTACATTTTGCACCTTTTATTTATCTACTTTTGGCCACACCCACAGCATGCAGAAATTCCTGGGCCAGGGATCGAACTCCCGCCGCTGCTACTGCAGGGATGACACCTGATCCCTAACCCGACATGCCACCAGGGAACTCCTGTATATTGTAAATATGTACAATTATAGCTCAATAATGCTGTTTAAAAAAACTCAATTAACCACCCTATTCCAAGCCTTCATTATTTGCCTTCATTAAAACTCGAGGAAGTAGATACTATTATTATCTCCCTTCTCATTTTACAGATGAGGTAAATAAAGCACAAAGAGCTTAGGTAACTTTTCCAAGGGCACAGGGTTAGTAAGGAGCAGACCTGGGGCTCAAACTCAGGCAGGTTGGGCCCTGAGTCCATACTCGATCTTAACTGTGTTGCTTCGGGTAGATGCTGCCTCAGAGGGTGTGTGTGGTGGTAGCAGAACCCTCCAGAGCTGCTGATGGAAGTGGAGCTGAAAGAGTCGAGAGCTAGCTGGTAGTACTTAGTCAAATTAGATATAAGTATACCCTATGACTCAGCAATTCCACGTGGTGGAGACAGATATAAATAAAGACATAGGCAGAGGCCGAGAGAGAGCTCCCGAAACGAACCTTTGTGTAAAAATGTCCATTGCCACAGGGTTGAGAACTAGAATTGACCTGGATGCTCATTAATGAGAGGACTGATAATTGAGGCACATTATGCAACCGTAAATTGGATCATCACAGAACATGAATGGGGTTTTTTTGTTTTTTGTTTTGTTTCGCTTTGCTTTTGAGGGCCACACCCTCAGCATATATATGGAGGTTCTCAGACTAGGGGCCACAGATCCAAGCAGTGTCTGCAACCTACACCACAGCTCACGGCAATGCTGGATCTCTAACCCCCTGAGCGAGGCCAGGGATCGAACCCACAACCTCATGGTTCCTAGTCAGATTTGTTTCTGCTGGGCCACGATGGGAACTCCTGAATGGGTTTTTATTTAAAAAAAAAAAAAACTCCCTGAATGGGTTTTTAAAATGTAGTGCTTCCTGGAGTTCCCATCGTGGTGCAGTGGTTAATGAATCTGACTAGGAACCATGAGGTTGCGGGTTCGATCCCTGGCCTTGCTCAGTGGGTTAAGGATTCGGCGTTGCCGTGAGCTTTGGTGTAGGTTGCAGATGTGGCTCGGATCCCGAGTTGCTGTGGCTCTGGTGTAGGCCGGCGGCTACAGCTCCGATTTGATCCCTAGCCTGGGAACCTCCCTATACCGCGGGAGTGGCCAAAGAAATGGCAAAAAGACCAAAAAAAATGCAGTACTTCCTGAAGATCAGAGTGAAATATATAGCCAGAAGCTGTTTACATAAATGAAAAACATGTGCACACAAAACGATTCATATTTTGCAAGAGCACAAACAAAAATGAGCATTAAATGCATTGGAAGGGTTGCCTTTGAGGGAGGACGAATAAGAAATGGGTATTGGAAGTTCCCTGGTGGCTCAGGTTAAGGATCCAGCATTGTCACTGCTGCGGCGCGGGTTCCATCCCTAGCCAGAGGACGTCAAACATGTCATGGGTGCGGCCAAAAAAAGAGAAATGGGTATGGAAATAAAGGAGAATAATTGGTAAAATAAAAACAAGATTAAGACATAGCCTAGTGAGGCTAATAAGCGAAAAACTCTGTCATGAATTCAATCCTCTGTACCTGAGACCCTCATAGAGAGGAAAAAAAACAGCGAAGGGACAAAGGGAGGAGAGGGCATTGCGGGAGCTCAGGGGCCCAAGGTTTCCCTCCAGAAACTGGAAGCAAAGTGGGCCTGGAGCAAAGTAGGAGCTGGAGGCAGAGAAAGAAGTGTCCCGGCTTTCTCCGCCCCCAACCTCTTCCCTACCGCGGGCTGCACCCGGCAAGAAGGCAGGGAACACAGGAGCTGACAGCAAAAGCCTGCAAGAATCAGCTGCCCGAGACCTAGGGCTGAGCTTGGGAAGGGCTACAATAGCTTCTGAGAGCTAAGGATTAATCTCTCCATGCAAGGTCAACAAACACAGGCTCCAATGGGAAGTGCTCCTTTGTGTCTCGGGTGGCTCTCCTTTTCCCCCTCTCTCTCCATCGACCAAGAAGAGGTTGGGAAGAAGACCCACGCTCCAGGGTGTTTTTCTTCCTCCCTCCCAACTCGCTCGCCTTATTCCTATTGTCTCTTCTACTCTCCCATTACTTTTTTTTTGACTTTTTCTTTTTTTTAAGGGCCGCACCCGTGGCATACGGAAGTTCCCAGGTTAGGGGTTGAATCAGAGCTACAGCTGCCAGTATACACCACAGCCCCAGGAACTCGGGCTCTGAGCCTTGTCTGTGACCTACACTACAGCTCACGGCAACACTGGATCACTTAACCCACTGAGCGCCCAGAGATTGAACCCACATCCTCATGGCTACTAGTTGGGCTCATTACCACTGAGCCAGGACGAGAACTCCCCCCATACCTTTTTTTTTTCTTTTTTTTTTCTTTTTAGGGCTACACCCATGGTATATGGAGGTTCCCAGGTTAGGGGTCGAATCAGAGCTACAGCTGCTGGCCTATACAGCACAGCCGCAGCAACGTGGGATCCAAGCCACACCTGCGAACTACACCGCGGCTCACAGCAATGCTGGATCCTTAACCTACTGAACGAGGCTAAGGATCAAACCCACATCCTCATGGATACTAGTCAGGTTCATTTCGGTTGCACCGCAACAGGAACTCCCCCACCCACCCCCATCACTTTAATGGCCGCACCTTCGGCATGTGGACGCCCCAGGAGAGGGATGGAAACTGCACCACAGCTGCAACCCAAGCCCCAGCTGCGGCAAAGCTGGATCCTTAACCCACTGCACCAGGGATTGAAACAGCGCTGCAGAGTCAATACACGATCCTTAACCTACTGTACCACAGTGGGAACTCCTTCCCCGGGCTTAAACTCTTAGAAACATCCCTGATATGCATCAGAATAAAGCATCTAGGAATCCCCTGGTGGCTCAGTGGGTTAAGGATCGGGCATTGTTACTGCTGTGGCTTGGGTCACAGCTGTGGCGTGAGTTCAATCCCCAGCCCAGAAACTTCAGAGCATCTAAATGAGAGCAGGAATGTGCCTTGCCCCAAGTGGAAGGACAGACCCCAGCCCTGCACCCCCTCTGCTAGATTTGCCCCCAACTTTGCCTCCCTCTACCTCTACCGTTTTCCCTTTTGTCCTCTTGGTACCTTTCTCGGCTTTTCCTCTTTCCCTGTCTTCTCCCTTTGTGGTATTCCAGCATCCCTGGTTTTCCTTTTACCTTCCTGATTGGTCCCTCTCTGCTTCCAGAAATCAACTCTGCTCCTTTATACGCATAAATGATTAGTTCTGCTCAACATCAGACCTTGGCTCCTCATCTACACCGCCTCGAGCAGATATGTGCAGCCATTCACCAAAGGCTGCGCCCACTTCGTGTCTGCTGCTCCCCGATCTGTGTTCTTTTCTTTTCTCTTCTTTCTAAGGCTACACCTGTGGCATATGGAAGTTCCCAGGCTAGGGGTCAAATCAGAGCTGTAGGTGCCAGCCTACACACCACAGCCACAGCCACAGCCACGCCCAATCCTTAACCCAGGGAGCAGGGCCAGGGATCCAACCCACATCCTCAGAGATACTAGTCGGGTTCTTAACACACTGAGCCACAACGGGAACTCCTCAATCTGCAATCTTGGCCATCAGGAACAGACCCTCATTTCATTCATTCAGCAGACATTTACCGCGTGTCCACCCCTAGGCTGGGTGCTGGGGAATACAGAGGTAAACAACATCGCTTGTCCTCAAGGTTAAGGGACAGAGAAGAAATGAGGACAATATACTATATTGGAGACACGTGGCCCTCTGGAGAAAAATCAAGGAAGTTTTCACAGAGGGGGTCGCCTTTTTCGAGGATAAACAGGACTATTCCAGACTGAGGGATTAGGATGGCGAAGGCACCAAGCAGTCAAAGAGCACAGTGTGTTCTGGGTACAAGAAGTAGTTAGGAACTGATGAAAACTTGAGTGGCGGGGATAGAAGGTGAGGAAGAGACAGGAGAGGAAAGGCAGCAGGTTTTGTTCACTCTGAAAAGGGGTTTGAACTTGACAGTGGGCAACAAAGACTTGTAGGGCAGGACTGAGGAGGCTGAACTTTTGTATGGGACTCTGCCTTCCCTGTAAGACAAGAAGAGGAGCAGGAAGATGAGTTGGCGGGACGGCGGTCTGGACCAAAGTGGCAACAGTACAGGTGGAGAAAATCAGATGAATGTGAAAGCCGAGGAACTCAAAACATCAGTGCTGGGAATGAACTGGATGGGGGGTGGGGGTCGGTACAGGAGAGGAGGAATCAAGCCGGACCTGATGGGAGTGACAAGGGTGGCTCTTAGGGCCATTCACTGAGATGAGGAAGTTAGCAGGAGGAGCTGGTCTGGACACGCTCATCACGTGAGCTGCCCACCCAGGCGGTAACCGAATACTCAGATCTAGAGCTCCAGAAGGAGGTCTGGGATGGGCCTGAGGGGCACCTTGGAGTGGGAGAAGGTCTGGGAGAGTGGCTCGGAGACCACCTCGGCCCGATCCGCTGCGGATCCGCGCTCTCCCTCCAGATGGCACTACAGCACCGCGCTTCCGAGGCCCGTTTTCCCAGCCGCGTGCGCTCCCCTACCCAGTGTTCTGCTGCTCTCGGGACATGCCAACTCTAGGTCGTGCCCTCCTCCCTGGGCAGGATTTAGCTGGGGATTCAAACCCAGAGCGGCCTCCAGGGAGCGTGTCCCAAGTCGTCCACGCGGCTAGCACATTCTTGGCAACTCAGGGGCCTCAGGACTGGTGACGTGGTTGGTGTGACCACCTGTCCCTTGGGCCGCTTCCAGTAACCAACGTGGGCCACGGGTGTAGGGGAAGGACCAGATAGGCAGAGCCCGGAGCAGGGATGTACGGAAAGAGGACCACCAAGTCCAGACACCCGACCCGCTAGGAACGGAATTTCCTGTCCCCGGGGCCATCACCGCGTGGGGAGCGTGTCGCGGACCCTTTAAGGCTCCATCTCCCTGCCACCACCACCCCGCCCGGGACAGGCCAGGACACCGGGGACCTGACATTTGGCGTCTCCCAACGTAGGAGCTAAAAATAACCGCCGTGGGTTACTCTAGGCCATTGGCCCGCACCCACCCCGCGCGCCGCCTCGCGCTGTCTCGGGCCGCCCGCGGTCTCAACCGGGCAAGTGTACCTGGCCCATCTCCTCTCAGACCCCGCGGTTCCGAGCCAACGCGCAGGGCTTTGAAGTCGCTTCTCCGGCCCCCAAGCTTGGCAAGTGGGCGGAGTCTTCGCACTTAAGGCGACGGAGCCGCCAGGTCTCCCAGGACCCTTTTCTCAAACACTTCCCGGCGGAAAGCTAGCGGGAACCGAGGGGCGTGTCTCGCCGGGCACGCTAAGGGGCGTGGCCTCGCCGGCCAACCCGACGGCTGGTGCCAAATTCCCAGCCCGAGCTCAGGGAGGGGCGTGGCCTTCTGGGGTGTGCGGGCTCCTGGCCAATGGGTGCTGTGAAAGGCGTGGCCCTGGGGGCTGCGGGGGCTGCTCCTCGGGTCTTTTCCCCCCAAGCCAGGCTCCACCAGATCCCTGGGAGCTACACTCTGGCTCCTCGGCTTGTGGCTGTGGGTCCGACCCGGCCCGCCCTCCGTACTGCGCTTCGGGACCCCCGTCGCCCCTGTGTCCTTCTGCCCGCCAGGCTGGGGCCACAGACCCCCAGTCGCCTCTCTCCGGTCTCCGGCAGCTCCTGCGCCTCCAGCTCCTAAGACAAGATGCCGTCGGGCTTCCAACAGATCGGCTCCGAAGTAGGGCTTAACATTCAGGGGCGGGATGGGGACACGGGTCCCGCTTTTTCTCGGGCTGGGGTCGCAGTTGGGGTCAGCGAGGGGGCGGTCCTTGCGCAGGTGCAGGGGGTGGGGTGGGGGACTGGCTATTTATACCCGGGGCTTGACAACCCGTGACTGTCGGATTCCAGTCCCTCGTGGAGGCAGAGTGGGTCTGGGGGAACTTTCCGGGGCAAGGACTACAGCTGCATTCCGCGCGTCCCAGGGTTCGCCCCTCCTCGCGCTGCGCGGGGATCGGGGACACCCTGCATTCAATCCAGCTTGAGCAAGCAGACCCCGGCGGGTCTTGCCCTCCAGGAGCTGTGCGTTTGTCCCGGCTCGACCGCAGTTTTTCGAGGACCAGAGGCTTCTCCGTTGGCCCCCACCCCCACACTTGGCAGTCCTCCTGGACGCTGAACTTTCCCTCGGCCCCGCGGTTGGTGGAGGGGTAGAGGGGAGTGTCGGCCCTCCCTCCTCCAGCTCAGGTTTCCCTTTGGAGACAGTCTGTGCCGCCAGCGATCAGCCACCACCACCACCACCACCACCGCCCCTCACACCACCTTCCCGCCCCCATCCCCTGGGCAAGTCTCTCCCAGGCGAGAGCCGCCATGGCCCCCTGCCCTTTGTCGCAGCTTAGAGGGGGAAGGGAGGCTGGGGCGGAGACAGAGACGGCCACAAGGCTGGGAGGAATGACCGCGATGTCCTTTTAGGAACTGCCCTTCTTGAACCTGTTGGGGGCTTCCAGGAGCCGGCTGCCAGAACCCCCAGGGAGGAGGGAAGAGGACAGAGGCTGCTGATGATAATGCACTTGTCACTTTATAAAGCCAGTACAGTTGGGGACACAATTAACATTCAATTTTGATTTTCACACTTTCACTGACACATAGACAAAGCAGGCAACATCATCCGTATCTCCCCAGTTCTCCACAGTTCAGAGAGGGGAAGTGACTTACCCAAGGTCACACAAAATCTGAACTCAGGTCTTGTAAGACCAAGGCTGTCCCAAGGTCACAGAGGAATTGTGAGACCCAGGTCCTCAAACATTTCTCTGCCTGCTGGACTCAAACATCGGTTTCCGCCCCCCCCCCCTCCCCAAGCCTGGCTGCCCACAGGTTCTTCCCGCTCTTGTTTACATTGAGATCTTCAAGGGATTCCTAATAAGGTCCACTTTCCTCACCCAACGAGCTGGATGGAACCCAGCACCTTAAGGCTCCTGCTGGGCCCAGGCCTCAGAGGGAAGGAAAGAAACCACAATTCCACGTGACATGTCCCCTCTCTGCTTCCACCTGCCCAGGATGGGGAGCCCCCTCAGCAGCGAGTCACTGGGACCCTTGTCCTCGCCGTCTTCTCCGCTGTGCTCGGCTCCCTGCAGTTTGGCTACAACATTGGGGTCATCAATGCCCCCCAGAAGGTGAGGGGCCACAGCTGGCAGAGTGGGGTTCCCAGACAAGGCGGGGGAGGAAGGGGGTGAGCAGAGAGGGACAAGTCTGCAGGCATCACTCCTGTGCTCCCCCCCCGTCCCCAGGTGATTGAACAGAGCTACAATGAGACGTGGCTGGGCAGGCAAGGGCCCAATGGACCCGGCTCCATCCCACCAGGCACCCTCACTACCCTCTGGGCTCTCTCCGTGGCCATCTTCTCTGTGGGTGGCATGTTCTCTTCCTTCCTGCTTGGCATCGTCTCTCAGTGGCTGGGAAGGTATTGGACTGGAGGGCAAGGCTGGGGGAACAGGAAGGGAGCCAGAGCACAGCTGCCCTCTGACGGCCCCACTCTTTGCGTGCCAGGAAGAAGGCAATGCTGTTCAATAACACCCTGGCAGTGCTGGCGGGTGCCCTCATGGGGCTGGCCAAGGCGGCTGCCTCCTACGAGATGCTCATTCTTGGACGGTTCCTCATTGGTGCCTACTCAGGTACTGAGGGCACTGCAGCCCCGCCCAGTGCCTTGCCCTCCTTTGCTGTCCCTGGGTTTGGGGGTCAAAGTGGGCAGCCGCCTGAGAACCTCCCTCCTTCCCTCTGCCCAGGGCTGGCATCTGGGCTGGTGCCCATGTACGTGGGGGAGATCGCCCCCACTCACCTGCGGGGTGCCTTGGGGACACTCAACCAGCTGGCCATCGTCATTGGCATTCTGATCGCTCAGGTGACTGGGCCTGGCCTCATGGGAGGTTAGGGAGGGGTGGGGGTGGGACTCTGGGGAGGGCTGAACGGCCTGCCCTCTCTCCCTCCCGCCCTTCTCCCGCAGGTGCTGGGCTTGGAGTCCATGCTGGGCACTGCCACCCTATGGCCACTACTCCTGGGCATCACAGTGCTGCCTGCACTCCTGCAGCTGGTCCTGCTGCCCTTCTGCCCAGAAAGCCCCCGCTACCTCTATATCATCCGGAACCTAGAAGGGCCCGCGAGAAAGAGTGAGCTCCCGGGCCGTCCTGCTGTAGCACCTGTCTTCCTCCCAGGCCCCCTCCCTGTCCCCTCAGGCCTGACCCTCCTCGCCTCCAGGTCTGAAGCGCCTGACAGGCTGGGCCGACGTGTCTGGAGCGCTGGCTGAGCTGAAGGAGGAGAAGCGGCAGCTGGAGCATGAGCGGCCACTGTCCCTGCTCCAGCTCCTGGGCAGCCACACTCACCGGCAGCCCCTCATCATTGCAATTGTGCTGCAGCTGAGCCAGCAGCTGTCGGGCATCAACGCGGTACATACGTGGCAGCCTCAAGGAAGGGCAGGGGTTAGGGGAGAGCCCGAGAGAAGGGAAGAAGAGAGCAAGCCCCTCTCCATTAAAATTCAGGGTCAAGGAGTCCCTGTGGTTCAGAGGGTTATGAACCCGACTAGTATCCATGGGAATGCGGGTTTCATCCTTGGCCTTGCTCAGTGGGTTAAGGATCCGGCGTTGCCACGAGCTGTGGTGTAGGTCACAGAGGCGGCTTGGATCTGGTGTGGCTGTGGCTGTGGCGTAGGCTGGCCGGCAACTACAGCTCAGATTCAACCCCTAGCTTGGGAACGTCCATGTGCCACAGGTGCAGCCCTAAAAAAAAAAAAAAAAAAAAAAATTTCAAGGTTAAGTCCAGCTTGGCGCAGCCGCAAGGGAGCAAAGGACACCCCTGCCATCGTCTTTTCTTCTCGTCCACCTCTAGGTTTTCTACTATTCAACCAGCATCTTCGAGACGGCGGGGGTGGGGCAACCAGCCTATGCCACCATCGGAGCCGGTGTGGTCAACACAGTCTTCACCTTGGTCTCGGTAACTGCTGGCCTCTGGAAGGGCCCCCACTGTTGGCCTCACATCCCTGGGCCCTGCTCTTGGTTAGCCCCACCCACCCAATGCCTCCCACATCTCGAGCCCTGAAGGCCCCCTTGTAAGCCCCGACTCTCCCCACAGGTGTTGCTGGTGGAACGGGCTGGGCGCCGGACACTCCATCTCCTGGGCCTGGCAGGAATGTGTGGCTGTGCCATCCTGATGACTGTGGCTCTGCTTCTGCTGGTGAGGCCTGGGGAGAGGGAAGGGACCAGCGGTCCAACTCATGGGAACTGCCCCAAGAGGCTCTCTTAATACATGCCTTCCTTGGACCCCTGGAAAGTCATGTGCCAGGACCACGCTCCCTAGGGACCCCTGGCCACACTTCCCCTGCTCTGGGAAGAAGCCGTAGCACGATCCTGGCGGCCAAGGAGGAGAGCCCCGGTGGAACCTCAGGAACATAATTCCTAGGGACCCAGCTCTAGGACCCAAGGGGAATCACAGTCATAAGAGCTGAGAGACCGGAGATCCCAGAGTGGCTCAGTGGGTTAAGAACCAGATATAGTATCTGTGAGGATGCGAGTTCGATCCTTGGCCTCACGCAGGGGTTTAAAGATCCGGCGTTGCCACTGTGGTGCAGGTCATAGACTTGGCTTGGATCCCGCATGGCTGTGGCTGTGGTGTAGGCCGGCAGCTGCAGCTCTAATTCGACCCCTAGCCTGGGAACCTCCATGTGCCGCAGGTGGGGCCTTAAAAAGAACAACAGAACAACAACGGAAAGAGAGACCTGAATTCTCCACTCTCCCTTCCCGGCCCCCAGGAGCGGGTTCCAGCCATGAGCTATGTCTCCATCGTGGCCATCTTTGGCTTTGTGGCCTTCTTTGAGATTGGCCCAGGCCCCATCCCCTGGTTCATCGTGGCTGAGCTCTTCAGCCAGGGACCCCGCCCAGCAGCCATGGCTGTGGCAGGTTTCTCCAACTGGACGTCCAACTTCATCATCGGCATGAGTTTCCAGTATGTTGCGGTAGGTCCCTGCCCCGGTCCCTCCCCATCTCCCAGCCCATCAGCCCGAGGAGGGCAACTCACAGCTAGCCCAGTTACGTTCTGGCCAGCCCCTCCCTCCCCACCCCCAGACTGCTGGTCTGGGGGTCACTCTGGGGGGCCACGTCGGTCCTGAAGGCCACTGGTTCCACCAGCATCAAAGCAAAGAAAGTGCTGAGCCAGATGGGACAACGACAGAGGTGTCTTCAGGACAGACTAGTGGTGGAGTTCCCAGTGTGGCTCAGTGGTTAACAAACCTGACTAGGATCCGTGAGGACGTGGGTTTGATCCCTGGCCTTGATCCATGGATTAAGGATCTGGCGTTGCCGTGAGCTGTGGCGTAGGTCACAGACGTGGCTCAGATCCCGTGTTGCTGTGGCTGTGGTCGTGGCTCAGATGCCACGTTGCTGTGGCTGTGGCCAGCAGCTACAGCTCCCATTCGACCCCTAGCCTGGGAACCCCCATGTGCCACAGGCGCAGTCTTAAAAAAAGACAAAAAAAAAAAAAAAAAAAAAAGACTAGTGGCATAACTTACTTAGACCAGGAGTAAAATTACAAACTTCCTGTCACTTCTGTAAATGGCTGGGAACCCACTCAGTGTGGTAACTCCTGGGGTGGCAGAGAGGGGGCCAACACCAAGAGAGCCCGGGTTCAGAGAATCCTTCCTTCACTCGGTTCTCCTGGTGATGTCCATTGCCCCGCAACGAGGCACCTGCTGTGTGCAGCCTCCAGCTCCCTAGGAGGGCCTGGGTCCCCGGCTTGCCTGCGACCACCCATTCCCTCCCCTCTGTCAACACCTCTTTCTCCACCTGTCCCAGGATGCTATGGGGCCCTACGTCTTCCTTCTCTTCGCGGTCCTCCTGCTTGGCTTCTTCATCTTCACCTTCCTAAAAGTGCCTGAAACCCGAGGCCGGACCTTTGACCAGATCTCAGCCACCTTCCGCCGGACACCCTCTCTTTTAGAGCAGGAGGTGAAACCCAGCACAGAACTCGAGTACTTAGGGCCAGATGAGAATGACTGAGGGGCTGGGCAGGGGTCGGAGAGCCAGTTCTCTCCACCTGCCGAGACCCCCCTCCTTTCCTCTGCAGCACTTTAACCCTCTCTTCCCCGTTACTTCCAGGGTGGAGAAAACCCCTGCAGCCTGGCGGGATGGGGAGCTAGAGGGAAGGGTGGTCTGAGCACCCCCTCATTCCCCTGTGTGACTCTTGGATTATTTATGTGTTGTGGTTAGGCTCGGGTCGTGGGTGGGCCATTCTCCTCTTGTCCCCTCCTTCCTCTGGAGCCCACCCCTACCCCATCTCGGCTTGGAAGACTTCCAGCCCCTGCAGCCAGGGAACGGGGAGGCGGGGAGGGGAGGCTCTAGGACTGACTTTTCGGGGAGGTTGACGGAAGCGGAGAGCAGGACTGGAGAGGAGAAATCCAGTTCCTGCCACTGGGGACTCCTCCCTCTCTGGCACTTCCTCTGAATCCTGGCCGCACAGACTCTGGGTGAAAGGGGGTCTGTCTTGACCCTCCAGGGCAGAGGAGGCAGCCCCGGGTCTAACCTCACGTCTCTCGCTGCAGGCTCAGTCCTCTCGCTCAGCCTTCCCAGGCAAGAGGGGACAGCGGGCTCCCCTCTAGACTCAGGGCTCCTGGCCCCACTCCGGCTGCTCCCCAAGGCTGCCAGGGCGACCGGGGCGGGGGGGGGGGAAGAGGGACGACAGACTCTTTCGTCCTCGCCCATCCTGGGAGGGTGTTGTCCCCACAGGCTTTGACCAACTAAGGGAAAGAGGGATTTGAAAGGCTGCCTGTGAACACTGGGCTGGGAGGAGCCTTCAGATATTTTTGTATATGTTTGAAAAAGAAGGGGCGGGAAGAAGAAACCGAAGGTCTGCTGTACTAAATGTATAGAGAGAGCTCCGTATATAAAGTCACTGTAAGAGACAAGAGTGCTGTCGTGTGAGGCACTGGGGGACGGGCCCAGACGGCCGTGACCCCCACCACCGAGCCGCCTCCTCTCCATCCCCGGCCGTGGCCGTGGCCGAGGCCGCGGAGTCCCGTGGATGCCGTCACTCACACCCCCACTTGGCCTGCCCGTCGTGGCTTTTGTTAAGGGTGGTCAACGCTCAGTAAATTGTAGCTGCAGGTGCCAGACGTGAGGCGCAAACGCTCCTTCTGCCAGGGAGCCATTAGCCTGGTTTCCCGGATGGGAGAAGTGAATCTTAGAGGGACGAAGGTGCTAGAAACGTGGCAACAAAGATCAGAGAGCAGGCCCTGGCGACTGCCCCACAATCCCCCCCGGCTCCCGCCACCAGCCAGTTGCCAGCGAGGCTCCGAACAGAAAAGAGACAGAGACCAAGACGACAGGAAAGCCTGTTTTTGTTTTTACTGGAGGCTCAGGTGGCACATGACGGTTCATAAAATGGCTTCAGAGGTAGGGGGTAGCGGGGGAACAAAAAATAAACTGGGGTGGGAAAGAAAAACAACCAGGAGGAGGTAAGAGCTGGCTGGTTCCTTCTCAGCCTGATCGAGGGGAGGGAGTTGGTGCCTCTGAACACTAAGGACGGAGCCCTCCCTTCAGCCCTTGCTAAGGGAGAGAGAAACAAGGCAAGAGGCTGCTGCTTTGGCCCTCCTGAGTCTCGAGGAAAAGGGGGAAAGCCGTTGTTTTGATGTCATGGATTATGGGAAAGGGGAGGAGGTGCTGGGTAGGATACAGGTCAGTTGGAAAAACTGGCATATACCTGGGAGAGAAAAATGGAAAAATCACGCCGAGTGACTTGGCCCCAGCCAGCCCTCCCGGCTCCTGGGACCCACCCTGGGCCTGCCCCACGAGCAGCCCCTCACCAGACGGTGGCTCTGGGTGTCCTTCAAGTTGGAATCACTCCAGTATGGTGGTTGAGGGGTCCCCACTGTTGATGGGGGCTGAGGTCTAGAGAGAACAAGTGCGGATGACTAAGACCACCCCCCCGCGGCCTCCGGAGCCCCCCCTGCTTCAACCTCCTCCCCCTCCTCTTCCCCTCCCTCCCCCAGTTCACATCCACGAGCTGCTGCAGGGGTGACAAGGTTTGGCTGCTTCTGCTGGGGTTTCTTGGTGGGTGGGGTGCCCGCCACGGCGAGACCCCACAGTGCCAGCCTTTGGGTGTCAGGCTGTGTGAAAGGCGGGGGGTGGAGCAGGGCCAGGAGAAGAGGGGGACACAGAGGGTGGGAAGAGAAGAGCAGGGAAAAGAAGACAGAAGCAGGGAAAGAAGGGCGAGAGGGAAGCGGCCTCAGTCTCCCCCCGACACACCCCCGCCGGCCGGTCCCAGGTCCCTACCTCCGGGGCTGCGGACTGCCTGGGTCCAGGGGGCTGCTGCCGTCTCCGCTGGAAGTAGGGGCGGTTTCGTGGGCGCTGGGGCTCCGGCCGGGAACCGTCCGTGGGACCTTGGCTGGGCTTGGTCTCGCCATCCCCGCCTTCTGTGGTGGGCTGCTGGGGTGGTCTGGGGCGAAAAGGCCTGGGGAAAAAAGCGGGGACCCTGAGGGGACAGGGCCCAAGTCGGACTATGTCCTTTCCTCCAGAAGAGGTGGACCAGCCTGCCTCCCCACCCCAGCCCACCCTGGGGGCACCTGCCAACCTCTGGGCACCTCAGCTGTCATCACTCAGCTACCCAGCCACCCGCACCACTAGCTTGGGGCCCGTCCCCTTCCCGTCCCCCTGTCCCCACGCTGGCTGCCTAAGGGGGAAGACAGAGCCCGGGAGAGGGAGTCTTATTACCTTCGGTACCTGGGCCGGAACCTGGGTGGAGGGACTCGCTCATCTCCCTGCTGTTGGTCCCCCTCCAGCGGGGCTGTCTCTTTGGGTTCTACCCCGTCGGTGCCCTGGGAACACAAGGAGGCCCGCGTGAGCTGGTGGGCACGGGCTGCCCAGGACCCAGTGTCCGCAGCTCTTCCCCGCACCCCACTCCACCTCCTCTGGGGACTCTGGACTCCAGCCTCACAGGCTCCCACTCCTTTCCCAGGATGGCTGGGCCGCTGCTTCCCGCCTTCCCAGCTCCCCTCACCTCTAAGGGCTGCTGCTGGTTCAGGGGCCGAGGGCCTCGCACGAAGCGCCGGCGGTAGAAGAAGGGTGGTGGGCGCCGTCGTCTGGGCCGCTGCCCGGAGTCCTCGGCTCGCTCCCCTTCGCTGCCCGGTTCGGTCCCGCCTGATGGGGCCTCAGCCACCATGGGTGGTGGGGCAGCTGGGCGGGGCCGGGGGATGAATCTGCGGAACCTACGTCGATTGGGGGCATAGCGGCTGCCCTTCACTGGCACCCCCCCAGGCCCAGTTACGTTAGCAGCTTCAGCGCCCTGGGGAGGAGGTGGGAGGCCCGGGTGAGAACTCGCTCCGACAGACAAAGATGTACCACGTCCCCAGTCTTACCCGGGTCCTCGTCTTCCCACCCTCCCCACTAAACGCCCCTCTCCAGCGTTCCTCGGGCTCCTCTAACTTCTAGTTCTTTCCACCCTCCCCAGGGAAGCAGCAGCAGGTGTTCGGACCCTTCCCAGGAGGGGCCACATCTGCAGCTGGTCCTTCTGAAAGAGCTGCCACTGGACCCACTGGAGGCTTAGCCTGGCGGTGGGGGTGGGGCTGGAGACAGGGCTGCCACGGGAGAAACGGGGGCGCGGGCCCCGTGGGGAGCAGACATGGGAGTGCTTGGCCAACTACAAAGAAACCCAGCTCTTCCCGATGACCACGGGGACACGTTCTTCGGGACGCCCCTCGGAGCGGCCAGTGTTAAGGACAAGAGGTCTGCATGAGAACACGGTCCTCGGCCCCCAGCCTGGGCCGCGCGCCAGAGGAAGAGCTGGCCCCGGGAGGCCAGAGCCTGGGGACCCCGGGCCACCCGCCCACAGCCTGGGTGGGGCTCGCTCCCTCCCACTGCAGCCCGAACCTTCTCTCCTTCCACGACATCGAACTCCACGGTCTCGCCATCTCCAACGCTGCGCAGAAACTTCCTGGGGTTGTTTCTTTTAATAGCTGTCTGGCGGGGGAAAGGCCAGGAGAAAGGTAAGGCCAGCCAGCGCCCCTGCTAGATCCACCCCCCGTTTCACTCTTGGCGACATTTCCCTCGTGGGCCCGGGCCAGGGCCGGAGGGTGGAGCGAGGAGAAGGTGGTCCGAGTTTAACAGGGGAAAAGTCGTGAACTAGGGGCCTGGGCAGGACTGTGCCATTCCCACCGTCTCGAGGACACCCTCCCTCCTCCCCTGAGCCCTCGGGGAGTTCAAGAAGGGAAGCAAGAAACACGAACTCAAGAGCAAAACCAAAAGCCGAGACAGTCTGAAGCTGCGCGGTGGGTAAGACAGACGGCGCCTCTCACCTCAGTCCCACTGCCAGCGCTTCTCACCAAAGCAGTGGTTCTCAAGCTGCATGAGCATCACCTGCAGAGCTCGCTGACCCAGCCTGCCGGCCCCTCCCCCTCGCCCGGAGCTCGGCCAGGGCGGAGGTGGGCCTGAGGGTGTGGAGGTCAGGTGGTGCTGCTGCTGGTGTGGGGACCACACTTTGAGAACCACTGTGCCCATGGGACGCTGGCCTGTGTCCTTTCCCACGTTTGTTCGTTCGTTCCTGGGGTGTTCACAGGCCCCGGGGGGGAGTGAGCGTGCCATGCCCAGAGGGCAACGGGCAGCTTTCAGAGAGACAACCCAACCCAAGTGGGGCCAATGCAGTTAATGCAGACACCTGAGGCAGCTGGCTGGGGAACTACTTCCTGGCGGGCATGCTGCTGGGAGGTCAAAGCTGGAAAAACGTGATCTGTGCTGCTCAAGATAAGGGCCAAAGCCATCAAAGAGAGGGCAGGCTCCTCCCTTGGAAAGCCAGCCTCGCGCTTACCTGGTGAACAAAGACATCCTCCTTGGTGTCATTCCTGCGGAACAGGATGGGTTGTTAGGGGGACTCTGGCGAGGTGCCCACCTCCAGGGCAGCCTCCCCAGGTGCCCATGCCTAAGACCCGTGGGCCCACCCTCTCCATCTTCCATGGCTGCCTGGGGTTCAACACGGCCCAGGGAGTGAGGCAGGAGCCAGCAGGGCCCCCGGAAGCTGGTATGAAGAGGACATGCCCCAAACCTCTGTGAAGAACCTGGGCTTCACGACGCAAGGGCGGAAGGGGGAGGCAAAGGCACCTTGAAGGAGCCGGGCCAGCTTCTGTCACCACCCCCTGTCCCGGGGCACCTTAGAACCTGGCAGTGCTGGGTGTGACCGTCCCCTGCCAACAGGCCCTCTTCCCCAACTCACATCATGGGTGGAAAATTCCAGTTTCCTTCCCGCTACACTCAAGGAGGGAGAAAACGGGGACGGGGTAGAGGTGGAGAACCAATCCGAGGAGGAGAAAGTGTGTCAAGAACTCACTCCGAACAGCCATAAAACTTTATCCTCAGCCTGGAGGTCAACCCCAGGGTCAGGGCCCCTCTGGACACACCAAGAGATCAAGGGTGAGAAGATCGTGTTCTCCGTCACCACCTTGCCCATCTGCCCAGTTTATCCTAGCACCCCATGGGGGAGGGGAGGGGAGTGATGAGGTTTCCCCCAGAACCTCCCAGGAGTCCTCGGTTTCCAGAGTTAGAGAGGGACCCTTCAAGTCTAGAACAAATGTTCTAGCTTTAAAGCTCTTGGCTCTGCACAAAGGTCAGCCTGCTAAGAGGGAACTAGGGCCTCCCAGGAGGGCTGGGCTGGGCTGGGTTGGGCTGGGCAGGGTGCCTGGGCTAGGGAAGTGCCCACTGGGGAGACCAGGCTGGGCTCAGAATCCACCACCAAGGCCCCTCCCGGTGCTGGGAGGGGAGGGGTGGGTGCAGAACTGAAGGCAAGCAGCGGCCTCAGGCTGGCCTGGAGCCTTCCTTCCCCCACCCTGACCTGACTCAGTGCCATCAGGTGGGGGATTCAGTGAGCTCACAGCTCTCTAAGGGAGATGAGTTATGAGGGTGCTATGTGTGCTGCCCGAAACAGGAAATGAGTGAAGATTCCAGCCCCGAGGCTCGGAGAGCAGGTACATTCTGCCCCAAAGGCGGCGGCAAACTGAACCAGAAGGTGACACAGACAGCCCGGGAGGGTTAGAGGCAGGTTTGCAAGCTGCCTAGATCATTAACCCTCCGCTGCCCTTGAAGATGTGGAGGAGGCTTGCCCACATCTGTGCTGTGGTTAAAGACTTTCAATCAGCGTCAGCTGGACAACGCAACCATGTGCCTTGGTAAGGGTAGAAATGAGGCTGGGAAGGCATCCAGTCCCGCTGGCCAGTTTGGAAGATACCCACTCCACCCCCCTCCCTGGGTTCCTCAGATACCTGTTGATGAATCCGTAACCATTCCGCACGTTGAACCATTTGACAGTGCCCAGGACTTGGATTGCTGCCAGGCAGAGATGCAGTGGGGGCAGTAAGATGGGGGGAAGAGATGGAGTTGGACTCAGTTTGGGGACACTCCAAAATCTGAGCTACCGCCCTATCAACTTCATGCCAACCAGGTCTCACCCAGCAGCTTCAAAATATTCTTACCCCAATTGCGCTCTACGGAAGAGCCCACAGAGCAGGGCTCAGGCTTTTAAAATTCTTCTGATTCTAAAGCATGTGCCTCACATCCTAGAAAGCCAGGACCTTCACCTAGAACCGAGTACTCACCTGGTCCACGAAGTTCCGCCCTCAAGTCATAACTGAGGGTCTCTCCAGCCCTCCCAATGTAAGGGTCACTAGTGCACTCGCTTCCAGGGCTCAGAGATTTACCTAACACTAATGAACTGGGCAACTGGGACCAGTCTCCCGCCCTGGGGGCGTGGCCAGACCCTAGCTGGACCCGCCGACCACGCCCTCCCACCCAGGAAGGCACTACAGGACTTCCCACCAGGGGAACCCACTTCGATCTGCTGGCCTCAGCCTAGTTAGTCCTTTGAGCCTCCGAACAAGACCGGCTTTCAGCTTTCCGGACCCCGCCAGGCTCCATGATGCCCCTCCCCCAGCCGCCGACCCCCTTAGAGCCGCCCTGGCGCGTGCCCCGCCCCTCACCCAGCACCGGCTTGTCCGCCTGACTCCGGGCCGGGGGCGCGGAGGTCCCGGAGGCCGCCGTCGCCGGGTTGCCAGGGGTGCGGGGGCCCGGCGCCGAGGGGGTCCCAGCAGCGGGGCCCGAGGCGGCTCCGACCCCACCGCCGCCTGCCCCGCCGCCTGCTTTCTGTGGCTCCCCTGCGGGCACCGGAACCACCACCGCTACCACCCCTGCCGCCGTCGCGGGCACCGTCGCCGCGGGGGCCGCTGTCGCCACCACTGCCGCCTCCGCCTCGCTCATCCCGCCGGGTCCAGTACCGGCCCCCGCCGCCACCTCCTCCTCCGCCGCCGCCGCCGCCACCGCCCCGGCCCCTCCCCCCGGCTCGCGAACCCGCCGCCCCGCTCGGTCCTCGCGCCCCGAGCCTCGCCCGCACGCCGGCAGCCGGCCCTGAACCGAGGCCAATCGCAACCAGCAGCCGCGGCTCGCGCAAGCCCCGCCTCCCGGCCACAAGCCAATCCTAGCGGAGCAGCCCCCCCGGGCCCGCACGCCGGCCCCGCCTCCCGGACTTCGCGCGGAGGCCGAGGCCCCCGCCCGCCGCCTTGTAAGTACACCTGGGCCCCGCCCCGGGGCAGCCACGTGACGATCCCCAGCCCAACCCATTGGCCGACGGCCTCTTTCCCCTCCCCCCTCCGCCCCTTTCCACCGGCCGCGGGAAATCAAACGGGCTGGTCGCGCCCCAACCGCCACCTGGCCTCGGCGCGAAGGGCGGGGCGAGGGGTGCAACTCCAAGGTTGCCCCTGACAACCTGGGTGGGGGGCCTGAACCTGCATCCTCTGTCCCGGCTGTGAGCGGCACCGCTCACCTCCACCCTCCCTTGCCCGCACACCGACTTGTGGTCGCCTTCTCCCAGCCGGTTCCACCCTCTTCTTAGAGGATGCCCCGCACACCTTGGCCTGCAGAATCAGCCTGAGGAGCCAGCTAGCCTTTCCCAGGTCACTGTTGCTCTCACAAACCAAGGACTCTTTTTCGTTTTGACATGTAATTTACATGCAGCAGAATGCACAACTCTTCTCTGAGATTTGATAAACGTGTTCATCCATGTAATCAACACCCTAATCAAGGGATTTTCCCGTCACTCTTGAGAGATTCCGTTGAGTCCCTTCCAGGCCGGCCCAGCCTCCACACAAACCACCACTGCTCTGATGTTTTCCACTGGAGATCAGTTTCAGGGTACACTTTGGTCTCCAGCTAAATGGGGTCTCCCTCTCCAGTTCCCCGTGCTTTCCCTGGCCTCTTCCTCCACCTTTTATCCAACTGACCCGGCTCTTCAGACTCAGGAGCATGTCTCTCAGGGTGACTTTTCCAAGTACCAACTTACACTGGACTCCCATCAAATCATCCTTTTCTTTTTGCTTTTTAGGGCCGCACCCGTGGCATATGGCGGTTCCCAGGCTAGGGATCTAATCGGTGCTACAGCTGCCAGCCTACACCACAGCCACAGCAATGCCAGATCCAAGCCGCAACTGCAACCTACCTTAACGCCGGATCCTTAACCCACCAAGCGAGGCCTGAGATCGAACCTGCAACCTCATGGTTCCTAGTCGGATTAATTTCTGCTGGGCCACTAGGCGAACTCCTCATCCTTTACTTTTCTCATGGCATTTTTAGAAATATGAAATTGCTTCTTGCTGCCATTGTTTCCCCCCCCGCCCCCCGCAATGCTAGACTGAACTCCACAGCAAGAAGAACGGTGTAGTTATGCTTGACGCTTGGAACAGTGCCTGGCACAACACAGGTGCTCGATATTTCTTGGACAAATGAATGGTCTCCAGTCCACAGATGAGACGACCAAGGCCGGGTGCGAGGCTTGCCTTGGGTTTCTCCGGAGCCCTGAGGGCCGGCCCGGGAGCCGAAATCTCCCTCCCACAATGAGACTCCAGAAGTCGCTCCCCCAGGGCCATCTCCCCGAGCCCCCGTCAGGATGCGTATTTTTAGCAGCGACAGCACAAGCCCCAGCAGCACACGTGCCTCCACGCGCCGTCCAGCCCCACGTGCTCGTCCCCAGTCCCGATGCCCTTCTCCAGGTCAGCGTCCACTTTCCAGCCCCGGCCGCTGCCATTCCCGGTGCCAGCGCGCCCTCTGCCGGCCGCTCCAGGAGGCCGCCCGCCCCGGCTTCCTCTGTCCTTTCATTCGCTAGCTACCCCGCCCGCCCCACAGCTCTGGCCCTTTTCAGAGTTGGAGGATTCTGATTCTTAGGGCATCCGGCACAGTGGACGGGAAAAAAAAGAAGAGAAAATAACTAAATCAAGGTGATACACAAATGACCACACTCCTTTAGACTATAAAGTACCTATTTACCTGCAGACACCCCTGAGCCCATGAGACCAAAGCAGACAAGCAAGGTAACTCACAGTGTGACTCTGGCAACAAAAGAATCACATGGAAGGTAGAGAGGGAGCTCAGGTGTGGACCGTTAGATGGTGAAAGAGAGGAAGCTCACTGGAAGGGTGAGCCCGGTTTGTAGTTTAAAAAAAATTTTTTTTTTTTTTTTTTTTTTTTTTTAAGGCCACAGGTGCGGCATATGGACGTTCCCAGGTTAGGTGTTGAATCAGAGCAGCAGCTGCCGGCCGCGGCCACGGCCACAGCCAGATCAGAGCCCCATCCAAGCAACACCAGATACTTAACCAACTGAGCGAGGCCACAGGTCGAACCTGCATCCTGATGGATTCTAGTCGGGTTGGTTTCTGCTGAGCCACAACTATAGTACAACTTAAAATATGTCAGGGGGAGTTCCCGTCGTGGCGCAGTGGTTAACAAATCCGACTAGGAACCAGGAGGTTTCGGGTTCGGTCCCTGCCCTTGCTCAGTGGGTTAACGATCTGGCGTTGCCGTGAGCTGTGGTGTAGGTTGCAGACGCGGCTCGGATCCCGCGTTGCTGTGGCTCTGGTGTAGGCCGGTGGCTACAGCTCCGATTAGACCCCTAGCCTGGGAACCTCCCATATGCCGCAGGAGCGGCCCAAGAAATGGCAAAAAGACAAAAGAAAAATAATAATAATAATAATGTCAGGAGACCGAGGGTACAGGTGCTCCAGAAAAAGTACTTTCCACAACTGCCGTGAGGCATGAAACAATGCTTAGACATAAAACAGTTACAGACTCTCTATCCCCATGGATGAGAAGCAGCAGATGCCACAGAGAGGTGCAATTAATATTCCTGTTCCTCGGGAGGGTTTGTGAATGTAGTTTTCTGGTTATTTAAATATTTTTAAGTGCTACAGATAATAAGCAGCCCAGGCATTCTTGCAAAAAGACCTCTTTCTCTGTCCCTACGTCGCTGCCTGCCCACCTGAGGTCTGGTCTATCTTGTTCACTGTTTAAAAGAAAAAAATGAAAATAAAACCCCTGCCTCCTTAACTCTTGCTCTCCGCCCTCCGTTAATTAAACACCAGACTTCCTGGAAGCAGTCTCAACTGTCTCTTCTTCCTCATCCTTCCTTCAGACCCTGCCAACCCAAATCTGGTTTCTGGCCCCACCACTCCCCTGAGATGGCTCCACACCCTCTTCTTCTTCCCCCTTTTTTTTTTTTCTTCTGGTCTTTTTAGGGTCGCACCTGCAGCATATGGAGGTTCCCATCAGGCTAGGGGTTGAATCAGAGCCGCAGCTGCCAGCCTACACCACAGCCACAGCAACGCCAGATCCCAGGCATGTTTGCAACCCACACCACAGGTCATGGCAATGCCGGATCCTTAAGCCACTGAACAAGGCCAGAGATTGAACCCACATCCTCATGGATCCTTGTAAGGTTTGTTAACAGCTGAACCACGAAGGGAACTCCCCACACCCTCTTAACTGAGACATTCAGGGCCTGGTTTGGGGTTCTCTTGCAGCTCCACTCACAGAAGCGTTCCTGCCAAAAGCTCCCACAGCCTAACCTTCCCCCATGCCCTCTTACCTCTCCTTCTGGGGCTTGTTCTCCACCGGCCTCAATCTTTCCTGGACTGTCTTCTCCTGCCACCCGCCTTCTTTATGTCATTTCATCCATTCCCCAGGTTTGGGTGACCACCTGCTCCTGATGGCTCTTAAGCCAGGTCCCAACCCTGAGTCCTTCCCACCTTCCAGCAGACTCTGAGCCAGACATTCTCTAGCAAGTGGCTCCTCAGGCTTCTGAAACTTAAGTCCTCATCTAAGCTCCTCGTTTACCTCCCTCCCCTGCTGAATTATGTCACCACTTAGCCACAGTCATTCCCTAGAGCCCATTCCTGACTGTAATACTTTCCCAGGATGCCCAGGTTCAGCACAGCAAAAGTAAAGACTTATGGTTTCAAACCGAGAAATTTAGGAGTTCCTTGACGGCCTAGCAGTTGAGGATTTGGTGTCCCTGCTGTGGCTTGGGTTATTGCTGTGGCTGGGGTTCAATCCCTGGCCCAGAAAGTTCCATATGCCATGGGCACGGCCAAAAAAAAAAATTTTTTTTTAAAAATAAAGAAACAAGGAGAGAGATTTGAAAGATTTCAAAACTGCAGTGTGCAGTGGCCTCTGTCAGTCCCCTAGTACCAAATACTCCCAGCGGCTTTCTCCTCCAATTTTCTTGTTGCAGCCCAAACCAGGATCTATTTCTTCTCTCTTTTCATACCCGCTCTCTTAATCTCAACTGCTACCAAGAGAATGTCCATACCTGCAGCCCCGGCACCACCGCTTCCCTTCTCCCACTTGCTCTTAGCTCCTGGTAGCTCGGCCCTCCCCTTTTCCAGGCTCTGCTAGCACTCGGCCAAATCCTTGACCTTTTCTCCACGCTCTACCTCCTGTCCCAGCTACTATATCTGATAGCGCTCACGGCCTCCTTCCTGAAACCTCCTCCTAGTCCTGTTTCCAAAGAAAACCCAAGCGCAGTGAGAGTTAGTATTTATGAACTTAATAGAAATAAGCGTTAATATTTACTGAGCACTTAGCATGTGCCCTGTGCTGTGTTAGTTACTCCTGCTGACAGCCCTGGCAAGCGGATACTATTATAATTCTCCCCGTTTCTCAGGTAAGGAAACAGAGGTATAGTGAAGTTAAGCGATCAGCCTAAAATCACACAGCTGTGGACCAGGCCACTGTGGAGGCTCCAGCGCAGACCAGCCTAACCCCAGAGCCCATCTTCTGTCACCAGCCTCCTTCCCCTGTGCTGGGACTGCGCTTTCCCCTCCCCTGCCCCAAATCCCTTGTCCCCACATCCCCTCTAGTCCTTTCCATAGATCAAGCTTTTCCTTTGAAACTAAATTTTTTCCCAGACTGTCTGCCTTACCCAGGCTCTGCGTCTTCCCTTGGTGGGGCCTAAGGAAGTATACGGCCATCTGCCATATTCGTTCAGTGGACACGTTTTTGCCCTTGTTGCTCCATCTCTATGTGACAGGTGTAACGGAGACCTCCTCAGACTTCTTCATGAGCGCCTAACTTTTTTTTTTTTTCGCTGAGCCCATGGCATGTGGAAGTTCCCAGGCCAGGAGTCAAACCTGTGCCACAGCAGCAACCCCGGCCCCTGCAGGGACAACACTGGAGCTTTAACTCACTGTGCCACAAAAGAACTCCTCCTCGGTCTTTTATTTGCCCTTTCCTATGCATTTATTTATTTGTTTGTTGCCTTTTTAGGGCCACAGAGCTGCACCCACAGCATATGGAAGTTCCCAGGCTACAGGTGGAATCAGAGTTACAGCTGCCGGCCTGCGCCACAGCCACAGCCATGCCCGACCCGAGCCTCATCTGTGACCTACACTGGAGCTCGTGGTAACATGGATCTTTTTTTTTTTTTTTTTTTGTCTTTTTGCCATTTTTGGGGCCGCTCCTGCGGCATAACGAGGTTCCCAGGCTAGGGGTCTAATCGGAGCTGTAGCCTCTGGCCTACGCCAGAGCCACAGCAACGCCAGATATGAGCCGAGTCTTCGACCTACACCACAGCTCACTGCAACGCCAGATCCTTAACCCACTGAGCAGGGCCAGGGATCGAACCCAAATCGTCATGGATAGTAGTCAGCTTCATCACCACTGAGCCACAACCGAACTCCTTATGTATGTATTTTTTTGGTCTTTTTAGGGTATTTTCCCTTTCCTAAAGGTCAGAGTTCCCAGGTCTTCTGTTCTGACTCTAAAACCTTTGGAGAGCTCATCCACTCCCACTGTTTCAGCTATGACCTATCAAGGGTAGAATTGTGTCCCCCCCCCCAAAAGGTATGTTGAAGCCCCAACCCCTGGTGCCTGTGAATGTGACCTTATTTGGAAATAGGATATTTGCAGATGAAATCAAACGAGGGTGAAGTGATTGGGCTGAGCCCTAACCTAACACGACTGGTGTCCTTATAAGAGGAACCTACCATGCAAAGACAGAAACACAGGGACAATGCCACGCGATGACAGGGACAGAAGTGCTATAGGTGCAGAGTTCCCGTTGTGGCTCAGTGGTAATGAACCTGACTAGTATCCATAGGGACTCGGGTTCCATCCCTGACCTCACTCAGTGGGTTAAGGATCTGGTGTTGCTAGGGCTGTGGTGTAGGCTGGCAGCTGCAGCTCCAATTCCACCCCTAGCCTGGGAACATCCATATGCCACAGGTGTGACCTTAAAACAGAAACAAAAACAAATAACAAAATAAGATGTGGCGGGTACACTATGGAGTATGATGCAGCAATTGGAAGGACAGATTAGGAGTTCCCAGGTTAAGGGTCCAGTGTTGTCACTTCAACGGCTCAGGTAGCAGCTGTGTCTTACGTTCATCCCTGGCCTGGGAACTTTTACATGCTGTGGTCTTGGGGAAAAAAAAAAGGGAGGAGAAGCCTGAATGCTCACTTGGGGAAGGCCATGCCAAATGCCTTGGAGAAGTCAAACAAGATGCCAGGATGCAGAGAGACCTGGAAATGGGCTGCCTTCCTGAGGAGGAGCCCTCAAGGCATGTGTGGGGAGAGGGACCAGCAGGAGCAAAGGCCCTGAGGTAGCCGGCTGTCCATCTCCCAGAGGCACCCCAGCACCTCTGTGGGCAGGCAGAGGCGGAAGAGAGGGCGGCTGTTCGAGCTGGCCAAGCCCAAGACCAACCGGCAAGTCTTGAAAGACAGGATGGGGGCTGCTGCAGGGGCTCCGCCTGGCTCGCCCCTGGCATGAGGAACCTGCAGTTCTGTGTCTACTGGCCATCCGGGTACTGGACGGAGCGGTTTTTGGAGGACACCACACTCACCATCATGGTGCCGGAGGTGTCCCTCCCGGTGGAGGAGCTGGCCTGGCCTACAAGGTTCCACTCGGAGTATTATAACCACAACAAGGACCACCCCCGTCTGGCCCATCCCATGCTCCACCCTGGAACACTGACCATCCAGTCGCCTGCGAGAGCTGGCCACCCCTAAGACCCAGAACAACCTGTGCAGCAGAAAAAAGTCCGCGTGCCCAAGGCCCAGTCGAGAAGTGCGTTCCTGATCGAGACCCACGCCGGGAGGTGCCGGAGGTCACCAAGAAGGCAGTGGCCAGTCCCCGGATCGTGTCCCTTGCTAAGCCCAGAGTGCGAAAGGAAAAAAACCTGAGAAGCCGAGCCGGCCCCGAGCCCTTCCCAGTAAACACCCAAGTACATCCCAACACTGCGTGTGGCTCTGAACGCTTCGGCCTGGAGGCGGGAGGGCGGCAGCCGGCAGGGGAGGAGACGGAGTGATGGTGACATTCCCATCCAGCCTGTAGTTCCTGCAGCCCTTTTTCCCATCATGTCCCCCCCGTGCCCTCGCCACCATTGCCAGCCCTTCTGATGGCAGGTTTCACCCTCCCCTACTTCAAAACTTTCCCTCTGAACCTCTTCTCTCCAGACTTGCTTATCCAACCGCGCCCTGGGGTCCACAAACACCTCAAACTCAGAGTGACCTCCATAATAAACCAACTAATGCCTATTACACAGAAAAAAAAAAAAAAAAAAAGGAGAGATTAGATGTGCTTATGACAACCTGGATGGGGATGGATCTTGCTAACACGGCACGGAGAGAAAAAGAGCACGAAGCGGAATGAGATGTACGATGATCTCGCTCACTTATTAACAGGACACATTCCCAGAAAGTCACATCTCGTCAGAATATATAAAACCAGGAGTTCCCGTTGTGGTGCAGTGGTTAACGAACCTGACTAGTATCCATGAGGTTGCGGGTTTGATCCCTGGCCTTGCTCAGTGGGTTAAGTATCTGGTGTTGCTGTGAGCTGTGGTGTAGGTCACAGATGCAGCTCAGATCCCATGTTGCTGTGACTGTGGTGTAGGCCGGCAGCTGCAACTCCAATTCGACCCCTAGCCTGGAAACCTCCATATGCCACAGGTTTGGCTCTAAAAATACTAAAAAGACCAAAAAAAAAAAAAAAAGAAAAAGAAAAAGAAAAGACAAACAATAGCATAATTGCCTATGGAAGGGAAGGGAAGGGAAATGATGGGATAAGTTTAAAAAAAACAATTAAGCAGGAGTTCCCATCATGGCTCAGTGGTTAACGAATGTGACTAGGAACCATGAGGTTGCGGGTACGACCCCTGGCCTTGCTCAGTGGGTTAAGGATCCGGCATTGCTGTGAGCTGTGGTGTAGGTTGCAGATACGGCTCGGATCCCGAGTTGCTGTGGCTCTGGTGTAGGCCAGCGGCTGCAGCTCCGATTGGACCCCTAGCCTGGGAACCTCCATATGCTGAGGGAGCAGCCCTAGGAATGGCAAAAAGACCAAAAAAAAAAAAAAAACAATAATAATAATTAAGCAAATTTATGAGTGAATGCCTGAATGTTCTGCTTCAAACCTCTCAGTGACTTCCCACTGAAGACTCAGGTAAAGTTCAAATCTCCTGGATCAGCTCTAAAGACCCGAGATCCAGCCTTCTGTCTTCTCATTGGTGGTGATCCCTGCCCGCCCAGGCCCCTAGCTCTCCTTCTTGACTGGTCTTCCTAACACAGTCTAAACTGTCCAACACAGTAGCTGCTAGCTGCACATGGCCTTTTAAGTTTAACTTTAATTAAATAAAATTAAATATCCAATTCCTCAGTCTCACGGATCACATTTTTTAATTTAATTATAGTTTATTTTTTGCTTTTTAGGCCTGCACCCATGGCATATGGAAGTTCCCAGGCTAGGGGTCCAATCGCAGCTACAGCTGCTGGCCTACGCCACAGCCACAGCAATGCGGGATCGGAGCCGCGTCTGTGACGAACACCATGGCTCATGGGACCCCCAGATCCCCAACACACTGATTGAGGCCAGAAATCGAATCCACATCCTCATGGATACTAGTCTGATTCATTTCTGCTGCGCCACAATGGGAACTCCTTTTTTTTTTTTTTTTTTAGCGATCTCTAAGGTTTTATTTTTTTTATAGGTGATTTACTGTGTTTCTTCAATTTCTGTTGTACAGCAGTGACCCAATCACACACAGTTCCCTGTGCTGTGCTGGACAGTAGGGCCCCACTGCCCCTCCATTCCAAATGTAACCCTTTGCATCCCCGAACCCCAAACTCCCCATCCATCCCACTTCCTCCCGCCTCCCCCCGGCCCTAACCATATTTAAAGAGCTCAGCAGCCCCAACTGGCGAGTGGATAGCGTATTAGCACAGATACGGAACATCTCTGTCATCGGACAACGCTTTCAACCTCAACTGCCACGCCACTGAAGTTCTTGTCTGAATGAACGTACTGACATTTCCTGAGCACCCTTCTCTGACCATGCGGTGGGGAAGCCAAGAGTAGCTGCAACGATAACCACAAGTGAGCTGGTCCTAGGCAACTCTGGGAGCTTCCCAAAAACAGTTCAAGTGATTTACCACAAAACACACGTATTCATTTCTCTCTTCAACAAGCATTTAGTGAGCCTTTCTGTGCACCAAGGAGCTAAAAATGGTGCTAGGGAAATAGTGGTGAATAAAACCCGTAAGATCCCTGCCCTTGGGAGTTCCCCTCGAGGCTCAGTGGTTAATGAACCCAACTAGTATCCAAGAAGATGTGGGTTCGATCCTGGGCCTTGCTCAGTGGGTTAAGACTCTAGTGTTGCCGTGAGCTGTGGTGTAGGTTGCAGACGTGGCTCATCTGGCATGGCCATGGCTGTGGCATAGGCCAGCGGCTACAGCTCTGATTGGACCCCTAGCCTGGGAAGCTCCCCCTAAAAAGACAAAAAACAAAACAAAACAATAGAATTAGGCTCTCAGGAAGACACTGCTAGGAGATGTGTCACAGCTGATGCTCCGACTTAGAGCCAAACGTTGGGATTAAGGAAGAGGGTTCTAGGCACATGAAAAAAATTAGTGCAAAGGCCCTGAGGCAGAAAAGACTTGAGCCCATCAGAGGAAAATGTTTAGGGAGCAAGGAGGAAGTGGAGGTAGGCAGGGGGAGATCAGCCCAAGCTTTGGAATCTAAATTGGTCATGCCCGCCACATGCAGAAGTTTCTGGGCCAGGCCTCAAACCCAAATCACAGCACTGACAATGCTAGATCCTTAACCGCTAGGCCATTAGGGAACACCGAGTTTGTAGCAAAATTAAGCAGATGATACATAGGTTTCTCACATACCCTCTGTCCCCACACAACATCCCCAGCTTGATTTATATTTTTAAAATATTACTTGGGGAATTCCCTGGTGACTTAGCAGGTTAAAGAATCTGCCACTGGCATGGTGCCAGATTCAGTGGCTTGGGCCACTGCTGTGGCATGGGTTTGATCCCTGGCCAGGGAACTTCCACTTGCTGCAAGGGCAGCCAAAACAAACAAACAAAAAAAAAGTTACTTGGCTGCTCTGGGGAAACTGGGGAAAATAAATTGGAGGAAAGCCCGGAGGCGTGGCTTAATGAGGGTGGAGAGACTGAGCAGCCCGAAGCATGTTTTGGAAATAGTGTCTGCAGGTCTTGGTGGTGGACAGGATGTGGGGGTGAGGAAAAAGGAGTCAAGGCATATAGGTTTTTCGCTTGAATGTGGGTGGATGATGATGCTATTTATTTCCGTGAGAAAACCTGGAAGGGGAACAGAGTCAGGAGCTTAGAAACATCCAAGCGGAGAGCACAGGAAGGCAGCTGGGGGATCAGTGCGGAGCCCAGGAGAAAGTCGGGGCTGCAGACATGCACTTAGAGCCCCCAGCACAGGCGGCATCGACAGCCCTAGGTCTGGCTGAGCTCCCTAAGAGTAAATGTTGACCTCTCTGTTCTCAGAGAGGAGGTGAGAGTCCCAGAGAGGCTAAGTAAGTGACTGGGCCAAAGTGAAACAGCAGGAGTGGCCCAGGGGTGGGAAGGGAGGTAGAGGGGCCCTCAGATCCAGCAGCCCTGATGTTACCCTCAGTCTGGGGAGCCAGGCAGCCCTGGAGGGCTTCCTCCTCCTTCAGGCTTGGCAGCTGGGGGACACCCTCCTCTCCAAACAAGCAGGAGACAGGCCTCAAGCAGGGGGCTCCTCTTTCTGGTCCAGTCCTGTCTCTAAGGCCGGTTTCCCCTCAGCAGATACTAGGGTTTGGTGAGTCGCACTCACTCTGAGCTGCCCAGGCCACTCTTCCTTCAGAAAACAAATCAAGGGTACCAGGGCCAGGGAGAGGCGGGTCGGAGTCTAAGCTGGATGGAGCATCTGGAAGAGGAGGGGAGGTGAACACAGGAGAGGAAAGGGCGCTCAAGTCTCAGGCCTGGCTCCTGGCTGGTCAGGGCAGGACGAGGTGTACCCAGGAATATTCCCTACCTCTAAGGTCAAACTCACATCTCACTGTTTTTTTCTGGTATTTTTTGTTTGTTCTTTTTGCCACTCCTTCATCATGTGGAAGTTCCCAGGCCCAGGGATGGAATCCGTGCCACAGCAGCAACCCAAGCTGCAGCAGTGGCCACATGAGATCCTTAAACTGCTGGGCCACAAGGGAACTCTACTTCTCACTGTTCCTTGTTTTGTTTTTGAGATATAATTGACATATAACATTATATTTGTTTCGGATGTACAATGTAATTTGACATATGCAGATACTGCAAAACGATCATTACAATGTATCTAGTTAGCATCCATCACTACACTAGGTTACAATTTTTTTTTTTTCCTGGAATGAGAACTTTTAAGATCTGTTCTCTTAGCAACTGTCAAATATGCAAGACAGTATCATTAACTGCAGTCACCGTGCTGGATTTCTTGCTGTGGCACAATGGGAGAGCAGGCCGTTCCCAGCACCCATGGCATATGGAGGTTCCCAGGCAAGGAGTCGAATTGGAGCTGTAGCCACCAGCCTACGCCAGAGCCACAGCAATGTGGGATCTGAGCCGCATCTGGGACCTACACCACAGCTCACGGCAATGCCGGATCCTTAACCCACTGAGCAAGGCCAGGAATCGAACCCGCCACCCCATGGTTCCTAGTCGGATTCGTTAACCACTGGGCCACGATGGGAACTCCCTAGACCCCGGTTTTGAAAGGCACGGGAGAGGTGGCCAGATGGAGAGAGGGGAGGCAGGAATGGGATGAAGAGAGACCGAGTGATCGTGGGCAGGAGCACCGGCCAGGACTCAGGATCCAGGATGCAGCAAGGGTAGCCCTGTTGGGGTTGAGGCCCTGACCCGCACCTTGGATCTTTCTTCTCCCAACACAGATGCTGTCTGCCCTTTGCTTCCTCTCTTATGTCTTGAGGTATAACACCTTCGCATAGGTCTAGACCAGTCAAGAGTGGTTGACACCCAGCCAGGATTGCTTTATCCCTTGCCTCTGGAATTCCTAGACCCTCCCTCCGCTTGTTTTTTGTTGTTATTGTTGTTGGTTTGCTTTGCTTTTTTAGGGCCGCACCCAAGGCGTATGGAAGTTCCCAGGCTAGGGGTCGAATTGGATCTACAGCTGCCGTCCTACACCACAGCCACAGCAACGTGGGCTCTGAACCATGTCTGCAACCCACACCACAGTTCACAGCAATGCTGGATCCTTAATCCACTGAACAAGGCCAGGGATCGAACCCATGGATACTAGTTGGGTTCGTTACCACTGTGCCACAATGGGAACTCCAGCCTAGTTTTTGTTTTTTGTTTTGGCCTGAGCCCTCAGCATGGGGAAGTTCCAAGCCAGGGATGGAACACAAGCCACTGCAGGGACAATGCCAGATCCTTAACCCACTAGGCCACAAGGGAACTCCTCTAAAAAATTTAACCCACTGGGCCACAAGGGAACTCCTCTAAGAAACTTCCTGACTTCCCTCCCTAGAACTCAGGTTCCATAAAGCCTCTGGGGATTAGGCGGTGGGGAGGACTTCTGGGCTTTTCCTTTAGGCCCAGAACCACTCCTGTGTCATTCTTCTCTATCTCCACCCTCTCTTTCTTAGCTTCCGAAGAAGCAAGGTGAAAATCACAAGAGATCCCTCAGGCATCTTCTCAGGGTGCTCCTTCTACTCTTATATCAACCGCCACTCAGAAACCCACCACTCACTGGTGCTGGGCAGGCCCTGGCTTCAGCACACTGGACAACATTAGCTACTTATTTATTATCTGATACTCTCCTTCTCCCAACTGTGGGGCAGGGTCCATACTGCTAAACTCATCACCCTTGTATCCCAAGTATTGGTCACTTAATAGACTCAGTAAATATGAACTGAATGAATGGATGAGTGAGTGAACACAGTCAAGGGTCTGCTCTGACCTCAGCAGCAGGTCCATGACCCCCCACTCCCAACCAAGGAGTCACCTATATGCTCATCCTCAAGATCATTTGGTGTGTTTGACTTTTATGTAAGTCCTTGAGAGTGGAAGGAAGAAGAGTACATGCCAAGACCCCCTGATAAGGATAAATTCTCACTGTGAAATATTTGCACCACAGAGAATTCCTGCCTGCCTCCAGTCTTCCCCTGTTTTCTTTTTATCTCGAAATTCCTTCCATTAGCTGACAGTTGACCCACACATGCAACACAGAGTCTGTTTACTATGCTCTCAGATGTATTTTTTATTTAACGGATTTTATTTTTGGCTGCACCCCTGGCATGCGGAAGTTCCTCGGCCAAGGATCGAACCCTCAACCCAATAGTGACCTAAGCCGCTGCACTGACAACACCAGATCCTTAACCTGCTACACCTCAAGAGAACTCCATCAGATGTATTTGATTTGATTTGATTTTTGCCTTTTAGGGCTGCACCCAAGGCATATGGAGGTTCCCAGGCTAGGAGTCCAATCAGAGCTATAGCCGCCAGCCTAGGCCACAGACACAGCAACTCGGGATCCAAGCCGAGTCTGCGACCTACACCACAGCTCACAGCAACGCCATATCCTTAACCAGCCAGGGATCAAACCCAAAACCTCATGGCTTTTAGTTGGCTTCCTTTCCGCTGTGCCACAAAAGGAACTCCAGAATTTTTTTTTTTTTTTTTTTTTTAAGGACTGCATGTGTGGCATATGGAAGTTCCCAGGCCTGGGGTTACATTGGAGCTACATCACAGCCAAAGCAACGAAGGATCCAAGCCATGTCTGCGACCTACACCACAGCTCATGACAATGCTGGATCCTTAACCCACTGAGCAAGAGCAGGGACTGAACCCACGTCCTCATGGACACTAGTAGAGTTCGTTACCACTGAGCCACGACAGGAACTCCAAGAACATCTGAATTCTAATCCTGGTGAGTGAGTGTAACCAGAAGAAGGTGGGAAAGGAATGTGAAATGTCATTAAGACAAGACAGAGATAGAATCTGATCGATTGTATTTGAATCAGTTCTCAAAAAAGAAACTTCTATGTGGCTGAAGGGGAATTCTTGGTATGTAAATCAGGAGAAAAAAAGCAAGAAAGATTCTCCAATAATTTTCAGGGAAGTCTTTTTTTTTTGTCTTTTTGCCTTTTCTTGGGCCGCTCCCAGAGCATATGGAGGTTCCCAGGCTAGGGGTCTAATCAGAGCTGTAGCCGCCGGCCTACACCAGAGCCACAGCAATGTGGGATCCGAGCCGCGTCTGCAACCTACACCACAGCTCACGGCAACGCCGGATCATTAACCCACTGAGCAAGGGTGGGGACTGAACCCGAAACCTCCTGGTTCCTAGTCGGATTCGTTAACCACTGTGCCACGACGGGAACTCCCATCTCCTTTTAAAATCATGGAATACCAGTCAGGCTCGCTACCACTGAGTCACAATGGGAACACCAAAGATGACTTTTTTTTTTTTTTTTTTGTCTTTTTAGGGCTGTACCCATGGCATAAGGAGGTTGCCAGGCTAGGGGCTGAATTGGAGCTGTAGCTGTCAGCCTAGACCACAGCCACAGCAACACCAAATTTGAGCATCGTCCTGCGACCTACACCACAGCTCATGGCAACGCTGGATCCTTAACCTACTGAGCAAGGCCAGGGATCAAACCCAAGTCCTCATGGATACTAGTTGGATTTGTTTCCACTGAACAACAGAAACTCCCAAAGATGACTTTTTTTTTTTTTTTTTGTCTTTTTTTTTTTGTCATTTCTTGGGCCACTCCTGCAGCATATGGAGGTTCCCAGGCTAGGGGTCGAATCAGAGCTATAGCCGCTGGCCTACACCAGAGCCACAGCAATGTGGGATACGAGCCGCGTCTGTGACCTACATCACAGCTCACAGCAATGCTGGATCCTTAACCCAATGAGCAAGGCCAGGGATTGAACCTTCAACCTCATGGTTCCTAGTCAGATTCGTTAACCACTGAGCCACAAAGGGAACTTCCAAAGATGACATTTTAAAAGTAACAACTTCATCCACATATAACTCACGTATCATACAATTTAATTATTTAAAATGTATGATTCATTATATATATTTTTGTCTTTTTAGAGCTGCGCTTGTGGGATATGGAAGTTCCCAAACTAGGGGTCTAATTAGAGTTACAACTGCCAGCCTAACGCCACAGCCACAGCCACAATGGATCTGAGCCCCATCTGGGACCTATACCACAGCTCAGGGCAATGCTGGATCCTTAACCCACTAATTGAGGCCAGGGGATCAAAGCCCCATCCTCATGGATTCTAGTTGGGTTCTCAACCCACTGAGCCATAATGGGAACCCCCAATGTTTTTTAATATCTGAATAGAGTAATTGTCACTCCAAAAATTTTTTCTTTTTTTTTTTCTCTTTTGGTCGCCCCATGTCACATGGAGTTCCCAGGCCAGGGATAAGATCCGAGCCGTGGTTTTGACCTAAGCTGCAGAAATGCCAGGCCAGAGATCGAACCTTCGTCCCAGCATTCCCAAGATGCCACTGATTGCACCTCACTGGGAATTGCCAATTTTAGAACATTTTCCTCATCCCAAAAGACACCCTCTGCCCCTTGCCCCATAGCCACTGGCGGCCTCTCTCCATCTCTTCATTTCCCCCTAAGCCCTGAGTCCTAGGCAACGACCATCTACTTTCTGTCTCGATACTTGCCTCTTCTGGACATGTCATGTAAATGATATAATATACTATGTGGTCTTTTGCGACTGTCATCTTGTATTTTTTTGAAGTTTTATTGAAGTTATTCTCTAAGTCTTTGTTTGTTTGGTTTGGTTTGGTTTGGCAGCGCCCCCAGCATGCAAAAGTTCCCAAGCGACAGCAGCGGCAACGTGTGCCAACTGCTAGGTCACCAGGGAACTCTGTGACTGATGTTCACCCATGTTGCAGCGTGTACCCAATACTTCATTCCTTTTTAGTGTGGAATAATATTTCATTGCATGGATGTACCATATTTTATTTATCCCTTCATCAGCTGATGGACATTTAAGTAGTTTATACTTGTTGCTGCTTATGAATAATGCTGCTTTGAACATGTGTGTGCAAGAATTTATAAACGGAGATGAAATTCACATAACATAAAACCATTTTTAAATAAACGATTCAGTGGTATTTAGTGCATTCACACGTTGTGCAACCACCACGTTTAATTCCAAAACATTTCATGACTCTAAAATAAAACCCCATGACCTCCGAACAGTTACTTCCCATTCCCCTTATCTCCAACATCTGGTGACCACCAATCTGCTATTTTTTTTTTTTTTTTTTCCCTTTTTGGCTGCATCCGCGGCATGTGGAAGTTCCCTGGCCAAGGATCCAACTCACACCACAGCAGCGACCTGAGTCCCTACAGGGACGGTGCCGCATCTTTAACTCACTTTTTCGCAAGAGAAGCCGCCAGTCTGCTTTTTGTTTCTATGTACTTACCTACTCTGAATATCTCTTATCAATGAAAGCATAAAGCATGTGACCTTTTTTGGCTTCTTAGCAAAATGTTTTCAAAGTTCATCGAGCTGGAGCATGCATTAACACTTCATTCCTTTTGGCGATTCATAGTCCATTACACACACATGCCACAATTTACTCATTCATCTGTTGACGGATGTTTGGGTTGTTTCCACCTTTAAAAAGTTTTTGACAAAAAAATTAATTAATTTAAAAAAAACACAATTTTTTTTAGGGCCACTCCTGGCATATCGAAATTCCCAGGCTAGGGGTCCGATGGGAGCTGCAGCTGCCAGCCTACACCACAGCCACACCAACATGGGATCACAGTCACATCTACCACCTACACTGTGGCTTGCAGCAACGCAGGATCCTTAACCCACTGTGTGAAGCCAGGGATCCAACCTGCATTCTCTCGCGGATACTAGTAGGTTCTTAACCGGCCGAGCCACAATGGGAATGAACCCCTTTGTTTCCACGTTTTGACCACCATGAATAGTGCGGCTGTAAACATTAGCGTGCAAGGATGTGAATACCTGTTTTTAATTTTGGAGGGAGGTAGATACCTAGGACTGGAATTGTTGGGTCATGTAATACATCTTTGACAAGAGCAGAAATTGGACTTTTAAACAATACTCTCAGGAAGACTGTTGTTGTTGTTTTCTCTCTCTCAAAGCAAATGCCATAAAACACAGAAAACTGAGTAGGAAGAGCTGGGGGTGATGATATTATATGCTACATAAATGTATTCATTCAAACGAGTGTTTGCAGTTTCCATCTAGCAGGTCACATCTCAAACAAAACAACCAGATTCCAAGCCCAGCTTAGTTGCTTGTCTTGTTACACAATTCTGTTGTCCACTTAGCTTACTGAAGCAATGAAGGCATACAGGTAGTGCTGAAAATCCTGGAACTGGAGAGGTAAGATTATAACCTTTCAGGAAAAGCAGCAGCTTTTTTCCCTAGAACGAGGGCCAGGTAAACTCATTCCGAGGGAGAGCATGTTTCTGGCTTCGCGGACACCTCCTAGGACTTAAAGAACGTCAGTGAAATCTGATACCCCACTCTTCATTACAGTGAACTTTTTCTAGGTTTGCTTGTAGACGACTGCTCTGGAGACGGCGGAGACTAGGTGGAGGAAAAAGAGAAATACCGTGTAAGTCTCTACATCTTAGGAATCAGAAGTAGAAAGGCCTCTGTGGAAACTACTGGGACCAACACGGACCAGGGTTTTAAACAAGATGGTGGCTGAGGGCAGGACCGCTCTATCTTCCCGCGCGAAACTCTATGGCAGAGCAGAAGCGCAGTTTAGAGAAGTGAAGCTGAGAAGGGTGGTAACCCGACCAGCACTAGCGCGCTAGGGCGGCTGGAATCGAAAGGGCTCTGCCGCGCATGTGCGGAACCGTGGGGGATGGGCTCAGAGACAAGGGGCCCACCCCACAGCACAAGTTTTCTGAAACGTGTGAGTCTTTTAAGACCAGCTAAAGCCGAAGTGGGGCGTTTCCTAAGACGCATGCGTTCTAGACAGAACCAGCAATACAGTGGCGTGGTCTTTTCAACGCCTGGCGTACAGACGACGTCTGAGGTGGAAGGGGCGGTCAGGATTCCCAACACGCATGCGCTTTGAGGCCGAGGCGTTTCCTTCAGAGGGTGTGGAGTGCGGGGCTCCTTACTGCGCAAGCGCAAGGACTGTCCGGTAGAGCTGGTGGTCTAACCCGGGGAGGGGAGAGGAGGTGGAAGGGCTTAAAAAACCGGGTGCGCCTGCGCGTTGTCTACCGGTGGGACGAGCTCAGGATTTGTGAGGGGCGGGGTCACGTATGCGCGTCATTGGATGGGTAGGTAGGAGGGAGGGTGGAGATCGGGGAGGGTCTGTGCGCTTGCGCAGTGCGGGGGTGGAGGGCGGAGGAGATAGGTAGCACGCTTGCGCGGCTGTCACAGGGCTGCTTGGTTGGTCAGTGGGGAGTCGGCGCCTGCGTACTAAGACCCGTGTGCAGCAGCAGCGGCGGCGGCGGTAGAGGCGGCGGCGGCGGCGGCGGCGGCAGCGGGCTCGGAGGCAGCGGTTGGGCTCGCGGCGAGCGGACGGGGTCGAGTCAGTGCGTTCGCGCGAGGTGAGAGCGAGCAGGGCGCGCGTGCGCGGAACCTTGGTTTGGGCCTGGGAGTAGAGATGGAACTGCGCGAGTGTCGGGGAGGGGGCAGAGGGGAGCGGCGGCCACCGCCGCACGGGGTTCGGTCGGGCAGCAGCGCGAGGTGCGGAGAGGCTCGGGCGCGCGCCCCGGTTGGCGCGCGGGGTGACGGTTGGGGCTGGCCGGGTGACGTTGGAGCGACGCAGGGCGGGGGACGGCGAGCCGCGAGGCCGCCACGCGGGAGAGGCCGCCGGGCGGCCACGCTGGGACGAGGGCCGGGGACCAGATCGGCCCGCCGGGGCAAGGGTACCTGGGCCGTTTAGAACCGGGAGCCGCGCGGCCACGTGAGGTGGGGGAGGGGGCTATTCGGTGAGAGGGCATGTGGGGGGGGTTGGCGGCCAGCGAGGGGGAGGGGAGGCGGCGTGGCTCCGGCCTGGCGCGGCCTTTGAGGAGGGGGCGCCCGCAGCACCGGAAGTGCCCCCACGGCAGCCTGCCCTCGGGGTCGGAGGCCGCATGGCCGAACGTGGACGGGGGCCGCATGGCAGCGCGGGGACCCCTCCCCCCAGGTCCCCGCCACCGGAAGCCCCGGGCGGCCACATGGTGGGCGGGAGCCGGCAACCCCCCGCGCGGGGAGAGCTAGTCCTCGCGGGCGCTTAAGGGGGCTTGGAATTTTGAGGAGTGCGAGTAGCCCGTGGCCCGGATCCTGATCACTCCGGAGAGCCGTCTGCGGGCATATGTTAGTGTTCTCTCCCCTCATGGGCCCCTGGGGCTTTTCCCCCATATCCTCCTGTGAAGCGAGGTGGCCAGCCAGGTGTAAGTGGCACTCTTCCGTGCTGGGAGGCCAACGAAATGGGGAAACTGAGAGCAGTTGGACGGGAGCCCAACTCTTCTCGGTCATGCCGACAACGGCTTAAAGTCCTGGGCAGATGAGTTACTCTGTGTGATAGGTGCTCTTCACCTTGTCACTGTCGTTCTCGTTGGGTCTGATTTGGGAGTTCCCGGCTTTAGAGTCCATAACTTTCCTAGCTTAGTATAATTTATTCTACTTTCTAACTACTACCAGCCTTTTGCTTTCATTTTATTGTCATTCACCACTCCTCACTCCCCCACTTTCTACTGACTGTACAGGCCCGGCCTGAAAAGCCGACAGGACTGATGCATCCTGGGAAAAGTGGGAGGGCCCTCGCGAAGAGGCTGGGTTCCTGGGTTCCCTTTGGGAAACCAGAGGTGTTTGGCAGGGAGATCTGTTAGAAAACAACTTTACTTTCTTCCCCTCGGCTGCATCTGCAAATGCATGTTGGAGAGGCGGGAATCCCCCAAAGAGGCCTTGTGGTTTCCTGTACCAATGACTGGCTCGTGTGTGGATAGGGTGGGGGGGGTGTAACAGAGACGGGTGGGGCTCCCTGTCCTCCGGTCTCCACCCCCCTCCCCTCCATTAGCCCCGCCCTTTTGCTGGCTCATAGCTGCTCACCTAATTATAGCCCTGGTTCTGTGTGGGGAAGAGGGGTGGTTGGTTTCACTGGCAAGTTACACCTGAGTCCTCCCCGTACTAGGAGGCAGGCCTTTGCCCATCTCAGAGATTTGGCATCCTAACGTCCTGGAGGTCTCCTATCCCAAGCCGCCCCTTTAGCTTTCATTTGCTGTGGGGATCCTGCTGATCTTCCGCCTGCATATACACACTAGTTCTGAGGTATTTTTGATCCCCGTCAGGATGTAACGTAGGAGCTTGTACCATACTATGCGGGTAATGGAATAAAGGGGGAGGAATGAAGTGCTGTTTCCAGAGTAGAGTGGAATAGATTGGAGATTCTGTGAACTCTGTCCTTACTGACCCTAGTTCTTTTCTTGACTCTAGTTGGAATCGAAGCCTCTTAAAATGGCAGATGATTTGGACTTCGAGACAGGAGATGCAGGGGCCTCAGCCACCTTCCCGATGCAGTGCTCAGCGTTACGTAAGAATGGCTTTGTGGTGCTCAAAGGCCGGCCATGTAAGATTGTGGAGATGTCTACCTCCAAGACTGGCAAGCACGGCCACGCCAAGGTTAGAATTTCACTTCCACATTTTGCCTTTCCCACAAGCTGTCATCCGTGCTGGCCCTCTACCTTCTTTAGCTCTTTTATTACTGTCCAGTTCCTGAGCTCAGCCCTTAGCCTGGAACACCTTTCAACTGCCACACCAGCATTCAGCTTTTTCCTTGGTTACTCTCCTGTGGCCTGTCATCCTCGAAATCCCTCCTCTTCTCCATCGATGTGTGAATCTCCCAGCTTTTCTTCGAGCTCCTTTATGTATGCTCTGGCTATTCAGGTGCTCCGTCCTTGTTTTCCTGATTCCCTTTTTCTCCTTTGAGACCTTGTAGGAACTCTGTTTCCATTGCTTTGCCCAGGATTTCTCTCTGCAGTCCTAACAACGCACCCTTCCCCTGGAGGGGCTCCGGTGTACCTCTGAGCTTCTGAATTGCTGCTCCCTCTGCTGGAGCCACCTCCTGCTTCTTTGGGTCCTGATATTCTTTCTGCTTTTCTTGTAACTTTGTACTTTTTTTTTTTTTTTCTCAGAAGTTGAACCTGGCCCATCCATTCCTCGTGGTTTGTTCCCTAAATAGGTTTTTCCAACTTCTGTTGCCCTGGCATTTGTTCATCCTGGGTCATCCCCTAATGCTTCCATCATGCCTCTGTACTTACTGTTCTTTCAGGTTTCCTTGTTTCCTAAATGCGTGGTCCTTTCTGGTGTCCCCCAAGTCCTTTTTCTTTTTGACTCTTCCTTTCTCATTCCTTCCTGTTTTCTGAACTTTTTTTCCTTCTACTTTGCTTATTTTGCAAGTCCTCAGCCTTTTATGTTGATGTCCAAAAAACCTCTTCTATACTTTTACCTGGATTCCTCCTGCTTCCCAAGGACCTTGGCCTCATTCATGTTTTGATAGCTTGAGGTAACTGACTGCTCCAGGCCTGCCCTAAAACCTTCCCTTGTGCTGTCAATTCCAGTCATGGTGGTCTTTGGCCTTCAGCTCTTTTTAGGGGCTTTAGTGTTTCTTTTTTGAATTAATTGGTTCCATTGCCAACTTCCCTAATCTTTGCCCTGACAACTCAGTCTGACTTCCCTTACCAGCCAGGGAAACTTTGATGAGCCTTTATCTTCTCCATCCTAGAGTCTGGTTGGGTTTCTCTCTGATGTGATGCATACACACAGGTCCATCTGGTTGGTATTGACATCTTTACTGGGAAGAAATATGAAGATATCTGCCCGTCAACTCATAATATGGATGTCCCCAACATCAAAAGGAATGATTTCCAGGTATGGAGATGGTTGGGCGCAGATGGAGTAGTGGTTGGGGGTGGGTGGAGGGAGATGCATACTGATCAGAAGAGCTTGGGCCAGAGAGATGGCAGGAGAGGGTATTTGGTGTCAGTTTGCCACCCGAGTTTGCCCATCAAGATTCTTTATCCTCAAGCTACCTGGGCCTCCCTTCAGCTTCCTTCCCTGTCTGCCTTCAGCTGATTGGCATCCAGGATGGGTATCTATCGCTGCTCCAAGACAGCGGGGAGGTGCGAGAGGACCTTCGTCTGCCTGAGGGAGACCTCGGCAAGGAGATTGAGCAGAAGTACGACTGTGGAGAAGAGATCCTGGTATGGTGCCCCCCTTTGTTTTGTGCCCAGCTCTGTTCCTCCGTGCTGCTTCCCAAGCTCAGACTTGTGACCGTCCCCCCTGCTCCCTCAGATCACGGTGCTGTCTGCCATGACAGAGGAGGCAGCTGTTGCAATCAAGGCCATGGCAAAATAACTGGCTCCCAGGTGAGCATGACCCCGCCCCAAAGCCCCCTTCACACGCTTTGTCATTTCCATCAAAGCGATGCTTTCAGCATGGTCATGGTGGTTCAAGGCTTATTTTCTGCCCCCAGCATGGCCCTGTCCCTCTTGCCCTTTTTCTCCTTGAAGGTTTTGCCCTGTCTCACCTGGTTTCTCTCTCCTACTCAGGGTGGCTGTGGTGGCAGCAGTGATCCTTCAGCCTGCAGAGGCCCTTTCCCCCAGCCTGGCCCAGCTCTGGCTTGGCCCTTGGCTGGACTCCTACATGACTTATTTGACGTTTTATTTTGGTTTCCCTACCCCCTCAATCTGTCGGGGAGCCCCTGCCCTTCACCCTGCTCCCTTGGCCAGGAGTGAGCGAACCATGGCCTTGGCGAAGCTGCCCTCCTCCTCTCCCCTCACACTACAGCCCTGGTGGGGGAGAGGGGGTGGGTGCTGCTTGTGGTTTAGTTTTTCTTTCTTCCTTTCTTTTTTTTTTTTTTTTTTTTTTTAATTCAACCTGGAATCAGAAAGCTGTGGATTCTGGCAAATGGTCCTTGTGCCCTTCCCACACTCGTCCCTGGTCTGGTCCCTTACTCCCCCATAGCCCTTTATCCCAAGCACCACCCCAACAGACTGGGGACCAGCCCCCTCCCCTGCTGATGTCTCTCCCCAAGTCCCTTTAGATGGAGAGGGAAGAGGAGGAGAGGGGAGGGGACCTGCCCCCTCCTCAGGCATCTGGGAGGGCCCTGCCCCCCATGGGCTTCACCCTTTCCTGCGGGCTCTCTCCCCGACACATTTGTTAAAAATCAAACCTGAATAAAACTACAAGTTTAATATGAAGCCCCCAACTCAGCTGCTTCTTTGAATTAAATGGTATTTGCTGACCGGGAAGTCAATGTGGAAATGAGAAAGTGATTGGTAATCTGCTGTCCCACTGTGATTCCTGCGTCCTGCGGACCTGCCGCCCACCCCCACCCCCACCCCCACCCCAGGCAGCCCAGTGGGAGGTAACACAGACAGTAGCAGCATCGGGGGCAGTGGCAGGTAGATTTTATTGGCCTGGGACTGAGGCACACCAGGGATCCTCCCCCACAGTAGGGGGCAGGGGCGGGGAGCGAGGTTGATAGACTCTGATGGTCACTTGTGGTAGAATCGCGGGTTCTGGCTGTGCTGGATGAAGGGGAGCCGAGGGCCAGGCTGGCTGGTGGTTGCAAAGCCCGACTGGCAGCAGTAATGAGAGGAGGGCTTTGTCAGTGCGCGCCCTTCCCCTTCCTTCTACTCCCGCAGGGGACTGACAGCCATGGCAGAGGAGGAGGGAAAAAGGGGGGCAGGGACCACCTGTCCTACCCAGTCCTTTTTTCAACTTGGTGATGTAGGCATTCTGGTGGGCTTACCTTTCCTGCTGGTTGCATCTGCACAGGGAGCTGGGGTGAGGCAAGCAGTCCAGGGGCTGGATGCAGAGCTTGGGGATGCATGGGGCGTAGGGAGGACTGCAGAGAACAAAGTCAGCTGAGGCAGCCTGGGGCTCCCCTTAGTGTGGGCAGCCCTTCCCCTGACTTCCCAAGATTTTACTCACTGAGTCAGAGAAGCCAGTTTGTTGGTTAGCGTGTTCCATCTGCTTTTGTAAGGACAGGGCGCCACCGGGCTGGAGGAAGCCTAGGTGGGGAGGAAGGGTGTGTGAGGTGAGTAGAGAAAGGAGGCGAAGAGGAAGGGAGGAGGACCGCTGGAACTGGGCCCCTGCGTGGTGTCTGTCTACCATCACCTGTCTGGGTGGGCTGAAAGTGGCTGTGCACAGCATAGGGCTGTGGCTGTGGCTGAGACAGGTACTGCACTGCAGGAAATGCCGAAGGTGCTGAGGAAGGCAGGAGACAGCCATTAGGACCTCCTGGTAGCCTGTTCACAACACTCCTCCCTTAGAGCCTTGAGGAATGCCCCTCCTCCCCTTTGCCCAAGGCTCACCTCTGAGCTGCTGACTAGGACTATAGGCAGGCTGGGTGGGTCCATAGTGAGGTGGGGGCTGAGCAGTCCCATAGGCGCCGCTGGGGCTGCCTTGGAACTGCCCATGCTCCGGGGTCCCTGCGAAAGCAGCTGCTGAGCCCACGTAGTGTCGGTTCTAAGGAGGGAGGACGAGAACCACTGTAAACTCCATGAAGCAAAAACCTGAGTGACTGAAAGCCCCATTTCCCCAACACACTCATGACTTGAATGCTGGTTGGGTAAGGATGCGAGGCCGGCTGGAAGTAGCGGGAGTAAATGACAGCCTAGATACCCAGTCCTCCTGCTCTTACTGTAAGCACTTGGGGGCCGAACATCTGTTTGGCTCTGTCAGCTGCCATGAGGGTGCCTGGCCGATTGTGTCCTCCGGGGCTCCCTAGAGGGAGACGGGCTTGTGATGCTGCAAGAAGAGGCTGCAACCCCCAGGAAGGCCCATCTGACAAGTGGTTTCTTTAATCCTCACCCTGCATGCTGAGGAGGTGAGTTCCTGTGTGAACAGTCAGGCCTTGCTGGTATGCTGCCGATGTCAGAGTGGTCAGGTCACTGAACAAGAGGCAGGCACATCAGATCAAAGGCAAGCCTTTTCCCTTCTCCGCTCCCGCAAAAAACTTGATCTCTTGTTACCTGATCCCAGTTAGACTTTGGGCCCCAATTTTATTTTTAGCTGCCCAATCTCACCTCTGCTCCTTCCGCCTCCGTTTTTCTTCCTCATGTAAAACTTTCTTGAGCTGCAGGAAAAGCTGGTGCTTCTCTTCCTGGAGGGCCGAAAGCTTCTCCTGCAACTTCAGGATCTGGGAAGGAAGGAGAGGGATGAAAGCAAGAGAGCCAAGGGCAGAAAGGGCTGGGGAGAGATCAAGGGACTGCTTACTTGTTCCTTGGTCTCCTCTAGTGACATTCTCTCTTCCATTTCCTTTTTTTTCCTTCTCTCCTGCTCTTCCTTCATCTTTTGTTCCATCATCTTGTCCACCTCTTCTTCCTCTGGAAGAGTCAGAGTCAGGCAGAATGGGGAAGTGGCAGAATGGTTAAAAGATTAGAATGTTAGCGATTGAAAGCCAGCAAAAACTGGTATCCCACTACACTTGGTACGAACTCTTTCCCTCTAAAAGAAACAGGTTTGCCCACCACTGCAAGAGGACACTGGGGACAGGGAAGTTTGTTAGGTGCTCTCCAAGGTCCTTGCCAGCTCACGGTTCTGGAGTTTAGATCTGGCCTCAGACGCCCGCCACGTCGGGGCTATCGGTCCCTCCTCTAGCTGTGGCCGCCGCGCAGGGTCTGCCCGTGGGTCGGGGTCAGCCCCGGGAGAGCAGCGCGCCCCGGGCCGTGCGTCCTCCCGCTCTGGCCCCAGCTCACCCTGCCGCTTGCGCTCCCGCTCCATCATGATGTGCCGGTGCAACGCCCTGGCCATGGCGTTGGAAAGCTTGGGGCGCTCCAGGAGCGCAGGCATGGTGCTGCTGGGGGCGCTCGGGCCGTGGACGCCCGGCTCTGTCACTGGCTGCCAGACCTCAGACCGGGCCTGCGGGGAGGCGGGCGCTCAGAGGGAGCGGACCAGGCCGGGGCGGAAGCCACTCGCCCGCCGCCCCGGTCACGTGCCTGCCGCCGGGCCGGCCTAACAGCGCGGCTCCTCCGCGAGCGCGGGCGGGGGTCTCGGCCTCGGCGCTCCCGCTCCCTGCCCGCTACCCGGGCGCCGGCCCCTCCCTACCCGTCTTCTCGTCGCTTTCTCCGCGGCCTCCCGAGCGCCTGGGCCGTGGCGTCACATCCGGCCGCTGGGCCGAATCCTTCCGGAGTCGAGGCTGTCGCGGCGCTCGCGGGCCGGCGGGGCGGGGCGGGAAGGCGGAAGCGCGGGCGACGGGTGCCCGCGGCGTCCAAACGCCTCCGCTGCGCCCCGCACGGCGTCGACCCCGAGGGCGGAGCCCCTGACGTGGCGGGGCCGGGTCTCCTCCCGGGTCGGGGCGGGGGGGACCGAGAGGCGCGCGCGCGAGAGGCCGAGGCGGCTGCTCTGAGACGGCGTTTATTGGCTCCTTAGAAATCAGAGTCAGTAACAACTGTACAGAGGCCCCGACCCGCGCCCGCCTTCCCCACTCCCGCCCGGCCCGGAAAAGCAGCTTCGTGTGGGGCGCGGGGAGACGCCTCTGGCCTTCACAGTAACCAGGAACAGAAACGGAAATAAATTAAGTGTAGGGGGAGGAGTGGCGGGGAGGCGCGCTCCCCAGATCAGTGCATGGAGAGGGTTCCCCAGGGCCGGCGGCCGGACCCCTCGCCGCCCTCGCCTCGAGGGGCTGTCCAGTCCCGGCCCCGGGCGCTCCTCTGCGAGCCCGCCTACATGCTCCTGTGCATCTGCCAGGCTGAGCACCGTGCATGCCGCGCGTCACTGGAATGAGGTGGAGGCAGTCGTCACTCAGAGTCCACGGGCCCAAGGCCCTGCTGTGCTTGTCGTAGTGCGGTGTCACCCCTCATTCCACCCGTACCAGCAGGGCATAGAGGAGCGTGGCCCCCTTCTCCTTGGTCACCCACTCGAGTTCAGCTGGGCTGAAGTGAGGGTCGGGAGGCTCTCTGAGGGCAGCAGAAGGGGGCCCGGGGGTGTAGGAGCCAGGGCGCACGCACACCTGGAACGCCACCTGGGCCTGGTGCGTCCGCTGGGATTTGGGGTCCCGGAATCTGGCAGGCAAGAAGCAGAAACGGGACAGTGAGGCCTCTGCTCCCAGTACCCCTCGCTCTTGCTGGCTGCAACCACCGCCCTGACGGTGACCGCGAGCCTGAGCAGCTGGCCTTGCTGTTGCCAGGCATCAGCCCCTCCTTACTGGGACTTGGCTCCACCCTTTCCTCCCAAGGGTCTTCCTCCCATGCCCGCTCCCCTCGCTCCCTCCCCTCCCCTCTCCAGGCCTTTGCTCAAATCCCACCTTCTTCTTTTTTTATGCCCGTTCCCATGGCATAAGGAGATTCCCAGGCTAGGGGTCTAATTAGAGCTGTAGCCACCGGCCTACGCCAGAGCCACAGCAAGTGGGATCCGAGCCACATCTGCAACCTACACCACAGCTCACGGCAACGCCGGATCCTTAACCCACTGAGCAAGGCCAGGGATGGAACCCGAAACCTCACGGTTCCTAGTCGGATTCATTAACCACTGAGTCACGACGGGAACTCCAAATCCCACCTTCTTAATGACGTCTGCCGCCACTACCCTATTTCATAGGCCGGGTCCTGCCACGCTTCTGATCCACCTCACTCCACTCTACATTTTGTTTCCATAGTATTTACATGTCACCTTCAAAGATACTAACTACTAAACACTCATTAGGCACAAACACTCCAGAGCAAGAGAGGGCAGAAGTTCCACGTGGCTAGGGTTCCCTTTTTTGTTCTGTGTGATAGGACCAAGTAAGAGGTCTTTGTTCAGACTGTGTGAGGGCTGGGTGGAGATGGGCTGGGAAGGAGGGTAACACCAGATCTGAGCAGCCCTGGGCCCCTCCCAGGTACTCACTGCACTTTGGATGCCAGGGTCTCGGCCCCGGCATATTGGAGGGAGGGGGAAAGCAGCACTGGAGGGGGCTGCTCCTCTCGGGGAGGCGCGCAGTTCTCACCAGGCTCCTCAAAGCCTCCCCCAGGCTCTCCCTTCAAGGGCCGGCAGCTCAGGATGGAAGCGGTACCTGTGAAGAGAGCGGGGTAAGGGCAGCCCGCCCATGGCCCACCCGCCCGGCCTGCCCCGCCTCTGCTGGCACCGTGGTACCTGCTCCCAGCTCCCCCCGGTCTAGCACCCTCCGCACGGCTGCCACGTTGCTCCCGTGATACGCCATGTGCCACTTCTTGGTTAGTGTCCCAGCCTCCAGGCGGGGATTCACCCTAGGAGGGGGACAGAGAGGGCAGATGGGGCAAAGGTCCCTGTCTCCACAGGGTCATCCCCCAAGCAAGAAGACACCCTCCTGGGACCTTCGTTTCTCAAGGGGGCAGGGGACCGTGAGGGAGATGCACGACCCTGTCCCATGTGTACCTGAGGTTGAACCTGCACCAGCCGAAGGGCAGAGCGTATTCCCGGGGGGGCTCCCCGCGGCGCCTGTGGGCCTCGTCCCCTCGAAGCTTGCGGCAAGACTCACAGTAGCACAGGCTACGCTTTGGCGGGGGCAGGAAGTAATCCTCTGTGGAGAGTGAGTGGCCCACTTTGTGGCTCGGCTCCCGCCCTAGGTCTCAGGCACACGGCCTCTTTGCTGGTCTCTGGGACCCTGGCTCTGGGCCGGGTGGGGCATGAGGCAGTTCAGGGAGACGGGGACTCACCAGGAAGCAGCAGCAGTTCCTGGAAACGGGAGCAAAGGGCGTGGTACTCGCAGCTCTTAAGGGGGCTGGCAGTGGGTGGTGGACCCCAGCACACGCTCTCCTTGATACCTGCGGGAGCAGAGCGGGCAGAGGTCACAGGAGCTGGGGCCCGAAGTACGAGGCGGGGTGAGGTGGGATCCCGGACCCGTGGGCTGGCTCACCATCCACCATGTCCGCTTTCTCCATGTCCCCCTGGGTTCCAGTACTCTTTCCACTGGCAGCCCCTGGTTCAGGGCTCACGATTGTCACCTGCAGGAGAGAGCGGTGGTCAGCTAGGCTCTGACCAGCCCCCCGCGCCGGCTGACCCCCCTTCGTGAACACAGACGTTCCCCTTCCTCAGCCAACCCGGCCTTCCAGGCACCGCTCCTCCTTGCCTGCACTGCCACGAACCTGCTCGCACTGCCCGTAGAGGTCCACGAGCGCGTGGCAGGGCTGGGGCACGTCTGGCACAGCCACGCCCTGGTCCAGCCCATTGATGTGGAGATGGAGCCCTCCAGAGCCGTCGAGCCGGAGTCCCAGGATGGTGCCTTCAGGACACGTGTCCAGATTGGGCCCAAACTTTTCACAGATCTGGGAGGAGACAACTACTGTCTGCCCAGAGATCAGACTCATAGGGCAGCAGCCACCCCTGCCCTTCACTCAACTTGGGGTCGCCAGCCCCAGGGCTTTGCCTCCACATGTGCCCACCATCCAGTCTCTTCCCCTGCTCCGGTCTCCTAGAGCCCATCTCCCCTTCCCCCTGCAACGCGCTCCGGGGAAGGGACACCGGGCACGGGGGAGTCCGAACCCGTCCAGGCCTTGATGCTCACCCCTCCCCCACCCGCTGCAGGGCCCCCTTTATACCTGTGGCCCCACCTCCACGGCGAAGGGCCCCCCCCCTTCTCCCTTCCGGCCAGACCCTCCCTCCTCAGAGGCCTGGCTCTTCCCCGTCTCTCTGTTCCCTACCCACCTTGAGACCGTTGTGGAAGACGCCGCGGCCCCGCAGCAGCCAGGCTGCCCGTTTGAGGGCACAGGCAGAAGCAGGGAAGTTGAGCCTCTCCGGCGGGCAGGTGATGACTCCCAGGACAAGGGAAGACGTCCACTGCCGGTTCAAGAAGTCTATCCGGACCTGAGGAGAAGGCAACTACTCCCCAATCTCGGCCTCTGGGAAGAGGCCACGCCCCCAGCAGAAGCAAGCTCCTCCCCGCAGCCAGCGAGGGAAGGTGGCACCCCAAGGGCAGGCCTGGGATGTGCCCTTCCTGAAGCCTGGAGGGACAGGAAGCTGCCGTTTCAGTTGTGGCCCTCCCTTTTTCAGCCTTGGTCTTGCTGTTAGCCCCGAAAGGATTCCTATCCCTGAGGCTCCTGCCCCGGCCTAACTCTGACATCCTGCAGGCTGCGGCCCCTGCCACACTCAGGATCCCAAACCTCCCTGGCCTCCCCCAGCCCCTCCCTATTGCTTCCCTCACCAAAGCCCCCAGGTGGGCACCTCCCAGAAGCTGATCTTAGGATTCCCACCTCTGGGCAGGAACAGAAATCTCAGGAGGCTCATCCAAGGGGCGTGCTTGCCACTTTGTCCTCAACCTGGAAAAGCCTTTGTCCAGGAAGGCTTGGCCCTGAGCTCCCCCAAGCAAGTGGAGCTGGGGATAGGGAGGGGAGGCCCACCTGGACCAGCAGCTGGGGCACCAGGGGCTGGTTGACGACCACGATGCCCTGATTGTAGCTGGCCACTCGGGTAGCTGTGCGGTTCCCGTTGGACAAGAGGATATTCTTCCCGTGGTTCTCCAGGAACTCCAGGGCCGTGGGCATAACGGCCACTTGCTCCTGGCCCTGGTGTAGAAGAGAAAGTGAGCTGCTAGGGTCGCTGATGCGAAGCATGAGCCGCCCCAATGGAGTTTACGCAGAGCCTGTGAATAAGCCTCTGCCCAGCCAGGACTGGATCAGAGAACCCGAAGACAACCTGGTGGCCCACGGCCCACCAACTGCCCGTCCCTGGGCCCAGTTGGCCCTGCTGCTGCCTCTTACTTCCGGGCCATGCTCCTCGCCCTCGTCTTCCTCTTCGCCCTCACTGCCGGTGTCCGAGCTGGGGGAAGGCGGCTGGGTGCCCTCTGGTTCGTCCAGCCTGGTGGAGCTGACAATAGACACACTCCGCACTGGCCCGTAGAGATCCAACACGGCCCACACGTTCTGGGGGCACACAGACCCGGGGGTCAGAGACCAGGGGAGGGCCGCAACCCCCCTCCCAGCCCCAATGAAGGTTCTGGGGCTACCTTGGCAATGCCGGTGGCTGCGGGCCCCATATCCTCTCCATCCACCAGGATGTGCATCGTGTCATCTGCGCCCCGGCGAAGGCCCACGCGGCTCCCCACCTAGGAGCCAGGTGACGCAAGGACAGGGGCTCAGCCCGCCTCTTCCCCCCCTCCCACCCCCCCACCCCCGCTCCCAAGCCCAGCCCTGCCCCGAGCGTCCGCTGCTTCACCCCCAGCCTCTCGAGGTTCCGGCCGTAGTTCATCCTCTGGAGCTGCCCGTCGCGCCTCACTTCACAGCTGGACACCATCCAGGTGGTTTTCGTCCGGAGCTCGGGCAGGGAGGGTGGCAGCCCCGGGCCCCCGCCCGCTCCGGGCCCCATGTCCCCAGGCACCAGTGTGGTCAGCCCGAGCCGGAGGGAGCCTGCCCACTTCTCATCCAGCTCCTCCACCTTCACCTGGGACGGAGAGACGCGCTCAGCTGCGCTCGCGGGGGCAGCGGGGTGGGGGGCCGTTTGGCCCCGCTGGCACGGTCCGCAGCCGCCTCGGCCACGTCTCCACTGCCCACCTCAAAGACCTCCTCGGTCTTGAGCTCCTTGGTGCTGAAGACGAGGCCGTGGGCGTAGCCAGCCGCACGCACCGCCCGGGTGCCGTCTTCCTCCAGAGTAATGTTCTTGCCGCAGGTGCTGTGGAATCGGTGAGCCACGCCAGCCACTGCGGGAAGAGGGCACGAGAGGAAGGGCGAGGGTGAGGGCAGCCAGCTTCGGACACGACGCGGGCGAAGCAGGAAGCTGACAGAAAGGCCCCACCTGCGGTACTCCCTCAGGGCCTCCGACACCCCTGTCTCCCCCGCAAGCCTCAGGCCCCAACCTGCCGTATGCCCAGCTACGGTGTCCCGGCCCCTGGGTGGCAGGAGAGCATCCAGGCCGTGTGTCACTCCACCCCTCGTGCCTGCTGGCCCCCAGGGCCGCTCCCTCCCTTCCCCGCGATCCTCGGGCGGCTGCTGCGGCCAGCCTGTCTGAACGGCTCCCCTGACCTGGAAGCTCTATCTCTCGGGCCCGCCCTCCCTCCCTGGCGGCTGAACCTGGGGAGTGCAGGGGGAATGACTTCTCAGTGGCGCTGTTGCTGGTCGCCAGGCTGTTGTCCATGGGGCCGGTGGCATTGGTGATGGACACTTGGACGCACTGGCCATACAGGTCCACTACTGCATACACCTCTGGGTAGGGAAGGAAGCGGTTCAGGAGCCTGACAGGCTGGCGTGGGCTGAGCCGAGGGCGGCAGGCCGAAAGCCACAGCGTCGTCACCTTTACCGGGAGGCAAGCCTGAGCAGGCGGCGCCTTGGTCCTGGCCGTTGATGAAGTAGTGCAGGTCGCCCTTGGCCGTTCGCATCATGCCAATGCGCGCGCCCGTGCCCAGCGCGTCCAGGTCACACCCGTAGTTGTTGCGCATCGTGTTACCGTCCTGCATGATGGCTGTGCCACTGGGGGATGACAGAGGGGGTAGGTCAGCCTCCTGGCTTCCTCCCCACCCAGGCCTCTGCCCAGACTCTGCTTGTCAGAACCTTCCAGAGCCTGGCACTGGGATCTCGATCTGGGGCCTGAGACCCGAGCTCATCGCCTCTGTGCCTAGGGTGCAGCTCCCAGGGAAGAGCAGGAGCTACCTGAAGAGTTGGCGGGAAGGGCTTCCCGCAACTGAAGGGAAGGGGCAGCCACACCCCCTGGGCCTGTCCTCATCTGTGGCCACCACAGGCCCAGAACCCTGCTTCCCTCACCCCGGCCCTGCCCAGCTGGTCCCCAAGGCAGGCAGCCCAACCTCAGCATCCACGTGTCGTAGTCGATGTCCGTCATGGTGTTGGGGAATTCGAGGTCCTCCGGCCGAATAGCGGTCACTCCTGGAAGGAGCCAGGAGGAGGTCGGCGCCGAGCCCCAGCCTCGGGCAGCCGGGACCGCCCCGAGGGAGTGTGTGCACGTGCACAAACACACACACACACACACACACACACACACACACACACACTCTGAAGGGCTCCTCACCAGCCTCAATGGAGCCTGATCAGCGATCACACACACACACACACACACACACACACACACACTCTCTCTGAAGGGCTCCTCACCAGCCTCGATGGAGCCTGATCAGCGATCACACACTCACACACACACACACACACACACACACTCTCTCTCTCTCTCTCTCTCTCTCTCTCTCTCTCTCTGAAGGGCTCCTCACCAGCCTCGATGGAGCCTGACCAGCGATCCACCATCTTCTGAATGACAATTTCAAACAGCTCTCCATCCCTCAGGGCCCTGCCAGGGCGAGAGGCCATCAGGCTCTACCTGGGCGGCTGACACTGGACAGTGGGAAGGTGGGGACACGAAAGTCCAGACACTGACCGGTTGGAGATGACGATGGCGTCGTTGAACTCACTGCGGCAGTTGTGGCGGAGCGCGGTGCGGCCCCCGTTGGTGATGACTGCGTTGCTGCCGTGCAGCTGGTGGAAGCGGAGGTCGGAGCCCCCGGCCCCTGACGATGGGGAGCTTGGAGACGCCTGGTTGTTCCCCTCGGGGAGAGGCTCAGGGACCGGGGGCACCTCTGCAAGAGCGGAGTCACCAGTAAGGCCTACAGCTGCCTCTGAGGCCTCCCAAGGCCGCCCCAGGCCCTGCCCCGCCCGGCCCTCACCCACGTCGTCCACAATGGTGGCCTGGGCCGCCTGGCCGTAGAGATCGACCACGGCATAGACACCCGGAGGCACGTTCCAGGCGGCGGGGCCCTGAGTCATGCCATTGACGAAGAAGTGGAGAGTCCCGTCCTCCCGTCGCACCACGCCCACCGTGTCCCCTGCCTTGGAAGAAGGGGGGCTGGAGTGAGGAGTCAGGCGGAGCTCCTGCCTAGGCTGGTCCCACGGCAGCCCCGCCTTGCCTGCCTCCCCGCGGCCGAGACCCGGCGGTGCCCCCACTGTCCCACCTTGAGCCGGTCCAGGTTGTGCCCGTACTCGTCCAAGATGGTCGTCCCGTTGTGCATGACCCCGTTCCCGGTCATCATCCAGGTCCCTGGGGGGGACAAGGAGGGCCGAGGGCATGAGGGGGAAGCCAGAGCTCCTCTCCTTTGCACAGCGGTCCCCACATTACTCCCCAGTCATCGGCCCAGCCTGCCTCTGCCTGCTTCCCAGAGCAGGGCAAGGAAACTCTGCAGGTCCCCAGCCAGCCAGAGGCCCTGGCCAGGTGGCCCTGCTCAGCCAGTGAACGAGTCGGCACAGGTGGGCCAGGTGGCGGGCTCTGGGGACGGCTTCCTCCCTAGGACCTTCTCCCGGCCCTGCCCTTCTCGGGCGCTTACCAGAGCGCAGGTTGGTCATGGTGGAGGGCAGCTGGAGGTAGGCGGGGTTGTGGGTGGTGACGCCGATCTCGATGGAGCCAGCCCACTTGTCCACCATCTTGTCGATGCGAACCTGGAACACCTCCCCGTCCCGCAGGGCCCGGCTGCTCAGCACCACGCCGTGGTTGAAGTCGTCGGTGGCACTGAGGGCATCGCAAAAGGGGCCTCAGCTCTCAAGGCACACACACCGAGCGGGCCAGAGCTTAGGCCAGCGATGCCTGCCCGACACCCGCTGCCCAAGTCAACCAGCTACACGCTGCACTCCAGGAGGCACCCCTTCTCCAGCCAGGAGGTCCCATGCTCGACTCCCCCTGCCCCCCACGTCCCCGCCCCCAATCCCACGAGAGCCCCTTCGCAGGCCTCTCCCCAGCCCCGCGGGCCTTACTGGGGCCTCAGGGCGGTACGTCCCTCGTGGGTGATGGCTGCCTTCTGCCCACAGTTGGGGTGGAAGAGCAGGCGCTCGGGCTCTGCCTGGGCGGCAGGAGCAGCGCGGCGGAGGGCCCCCTCGGGGGACAGCGCCCGCAGGATGGCGTTGTTCCGGCGGAGGCGGTCACTGTGGTTGTTATTGTGGACGATGGTCACCTTCACCGCCATCCCATACAAGTCCACCACGCCATACACCACCGGGGGCGTCAGCGGCGTGGCCACGCCTGCAGGGGCGGGAGGTGCAGGCAAAGCAGGGAAGGGGGGTGAGGGGGAAGAATGACAGAGAGAGATGAGTATGGAACAGCCAAGAGGATGAGACACGGACCCCCGCCCCCTCCGGGCCAGCCCCTGCCCCCGAAAGCCCCAGCCCGGCGGCCCCTCACCCTGATCGATGCCGTTAATGAAAAAGTGGAGGGCAGAGTTGGACTTCCTCGTGAGACCGATGTGGTCGCCCTCCTAGTCAAAGCAGAAAAAGAACAGCCTGGAATCCATTCCCAGTCGAGCTCCAGACTCGAACCGGATGGAGACCACGCGAACAGAGGGGTCCCAGAGCCTTCCCCCCAGCACGCCCTGCGGCAGGGGAACCGTTCCGCAAGGCTCCCACGAGTCTCAGGCCGCTCCGAATGCTCGACACAAGTCAGGCGCTGTGTTAAACCAGCTTCTGACCACCAGCTTGTTAACCCTCATGACGACTCACCAGATGTCACTAACTGGCTCGTTTTTAGACATTAACAAGGAAAGACTACCAGGGAAGAAAAGCTTCTTGGCTCAGATCACTAGCACAAAAGGCCGAAGGGAAAGGGGAATTGAACCCATCTGACTCCAAAATCTGAGTGCCTAAGTGCTGGGCAACCCTGCCTCTGCAGAAGGAAGCTTCGGGCAAAAGATAAAAGGTCTTGCTCCAGGTCAGAGAACGTGGTGCCCATCCGGGACGCACGGCACCAGGGTGCCCCGGAGAGTGGCCCGCGCGCTGGATCCCGCCCTCACCTGCAGCTCATCCAGACTGAATTCACAGTACTCCCGGCGGGTGCCCTTGCCGTTGGTCAGGATCCCGCAGCCGCTCATCATGATGGTGCCTGGGGCAAGCGGACACCCTGATTAGGGGACAGGCGCCCTTTACCTCGGCCACCACTGGCCATGCCCCCACCCTGCCAGGGGCCAGTACCTGACTGCAGGTTGGTCATGGTGGCTGGGTACTCCAAATTGTTGGGGTTGTGGGTAGTGACACCAATCTCAATGGAGCCCGACCACTTATCTACAAGCTTGTCGATGCGGATCTGGGGAGGGGGGGGGAATGTTAGTGCAGAGAAAGGGCCCCCAGCCCTGGGCTCGTCCCCAGGCTGTCCCCACCTCTCCGCCTCTAGCATCCAGAATGGAGCCCCGTGTCTGGCTCCCAGAGGGCAAGGTGTCAGCCAGACGCCAGACCGCGGGATCTGCACACCTCAAACATCTCGTTGTCCCGGAGTGGGCGGTTGGTCATGACGACCCCATTGTTGAATTCATCCAGGGGCCGGCGGCGCTCCGCCGTCTTATTATTGTTGCTGAGTTTGATGAGGGTTCCACACTTCTCATGAAAAAGCAGGGCATCGTTGGAAGTGAGGATGGGCGAGGTGGCAGCACCACTAGGCCCTGGGGCCTCCCCTGCTGGTGGGGAGCTCAGGTTCACGTTCAGGAGCCCCCCGTTGTAGGCAGACAGGATGGCATTGCTCACCACCTCCGAGAGCTCCATGTTGGCAAAGTCTATGGCAGCGAGAGGGAGAAAGGAAGCAGCGATGAGGCTCCTCCCCCTCGGGCTCGCTGTGCTGTCCCTGCCCCTCTCCTGAGGTCCCTCCCTGTCCACCTCACTGCCCGCTCCCCTTCCCAGGGCCTCCCCGGAGCCCTCACCATTATGCGACTCAAGGCTGTTGGGAAACGTCTCCGGCCGGGCCTGCGCTGGGGATACCATGAAGGCTGGGGACCAGGCGGGGTGGGAGGGGAATAAGGGTTTAGCCCCTGCCGCAGGGCCCACAGCCTGGAGACCCCTCCTCTAGCCCCTGCTCTCCCCTTCAGCAGACTCAGGGGCCTGAGTGGCCCTGCCCACAACCCAGCCTCGCCTGTCACTACATCTCCCCCACGCCTTCAGCCAATCCCTCTGCCCCGCCCCTCCACCTCTGCCCTAGCTGTGTTCTCACCTTCATCCCCAGAGGTCCCCTGTTCGGCCAAGGCAGAATCTTCAGGGGGGGCGGAGGGCTCGAGGGGAGGTGTGGGGATGGGAGTGGGGGGGCTGAAGCCTGGTTCAGGGGGAAGCACGGTGATCTGGGTGCACTTGCCGTAAAGATCCACGACGGCCCAGACACGAGCGGGCAGGCCCGTGGCGGCCACACCGCAATCCCGCCCGTTCACCCAGAGCCGCAGCTCCCCGGCAACCGTGCGCTCCACGCCCACACGGTCCCCTTCGCCAAGCTGGTCCAGGTCCTGCCCATACTCCTCCAGCACAGAACGTCCATCCCTCAGCACCGAGCAGCCTGACACTACCCACGAGCCCCCCTTCAGCCCCGTGGCGCTGCTTGGGAAGTCCAGCACACTGGGGTCCAGTGCCGTCACCCCAATCTCAATGGAGCCACTCCAGGAGTTGACCTGTGATGGGGTGGTGGACAGAGGCTCAGGATGGGCCAGGAATGGGTGTCTCCCACCACTAGGAAACCACACTTCACAGACCACTGTGCCCCCCTCCACCTCTCAGCCAAGCTAACCGGCTTTTCTCTCTTAGGACAACAGGCATCACCACCCAGAGATCCAGTCCCACAAATAATTTTCTGGACTCTGGTCTCAGGGGACTGTTCAACCCACTGTCCCCTAGCAACTCTGCTCTGTCCTCTAGGACATCATGCCTTTCCCCACCATGCCAGCTAAATACCCTGGCTCCCGCCTGCTGCTCCCTCTAACTTCCCTGGTCTCTGTGGCCTCTCAACTACCAAATCATAGCTCTCCATGCCCACACTCCTTGCTCTCGTGTATAACGCTCTCCCTCCCGACCTAATTCTCTCCGAGGCTCTGGTTGCACTCAAATTCCCTCTCTTCCCAAATCTGCCTCTGTGCGCCTGGCCCTTCACCACATCAGACACATGCACACACACCTCCTTCTCCCTGAGTGTCCTCAACCATCTTTCTGGCCCAATTGGTGAGTCTGTCCTTCAGTGGATGTTCTTTCCTTGCTACCTACATCTCTGACATCTCTCCCTCCTCCGTCTCCCACAAATTTTTTCAGGAGGTCTGTTCCCTAGTTGCTATAGTGAGGGGGGCCCGTGTCCCTTCCCTGCTCCAGGATCTTGAGGGAATTCAAGCTTTCCTTGTCTGCTTCTCCTTGAGACATGATTCTGCTTCATGCTCCCTTCCTGCCATCACCTGGTGTCCTGCCCGTCGGTTCCCTCTCGGTACCCGGCGATGTGGGCTACCAAGACTGCCCTCCCTCATCTCCCTCTGGTCCCCTCCCATCACCCTCCATATCTCGGTTCCGCGGCCCCTGCTCCGCACCTTGCGGTCGATGCGGACCGTGAAGACGCGTCCATCGCGCAAGGGTTCCCGGCTCAACACCAGCCCGTGGTTAAACTCCTGGCCCGGCTGCTGCCGCCGCGCTGTACGCCCACAGGCCGACAGGCTCACCAAGCGCCCGGTGCGCGGGTGCAGCTCCCCGGCAGACCCCGGTCCTGAGCCGCTCCCGCCGGGGCCCCCACCCCCACCCGGCCCCGGCCCGGGGCCTCCCCCAGAGCCCCCACTCCCACCCGACCCCGCCGCCATCGCCGCTGACACCGGGGCCGCGCGACAGCCGCGCTTGGCGGCACCGTGGCAACCGCTGTGCACAGACACCCTGAGGGAATAGGACCGGGGGCTGGGGCCAGATATGCTTTACGGCACTGCCGGGCAATGAAGCATCCCGGGCTGGGGAACTAAGGACTACCACGGTGGGAGCAGAAAGGACGACGGGGTCGGGCAGGTTTGCTTTACGGCACGGGCGAGGTGACGGAGTCGCTCCGAGACGGGTGAAGACCGGCAGGGGGCTTTGCGACAGTGGAAGAAACGACTGCCCCAGGCAACTTTACGACGGGGGGGTGGAGCCCAAACACGTTCAGCTTTGCGACAGCGGCACCGACGACCCCGCCTTCGTCGAGGCAGGCAACACCTTGAAGTATTCGTTTTACGGCCAGAGGAGGTGTCTTTCCTTCACGCCGTAGCTACGAAGTTGTGTGACCCGGGGCTGAGGAATCAGACCAGGGCAACCAGTGGCTTTATAATAAAAAATCTCTTGCCATCCACGCCCTGAGACCGGATGTGTCTCCCGACAGTGTCGCGGTTTCTCCGCTTTGTATCACAACTCTTGTGAGCGGCAGAGCGGGCCGGCTTTTGAGGGATAAAAGGCTCGCAGGTGTTTCTAGTCGAACCCATCTTGAACCCAGTCCAACTAAACTTAGATTTTATTTTTTTGCTCTTTAGGGCCGGCACCTGAGGCACATGGAAGTTCCCGGACTAGGCTCCGGGTCCAATCAGAGCTGCAGCTGCCGCCCTGCACCACAACCACAGCAGCAGGGGATCGGAGCCGCCTCTGTGACCTACACCACAGCTCATGGCAATGCCGGACCCTTAGCCCACTGAGCGAGGCCAGGGATCGAACGGGTGTCCTCATGGATCCTAGGCCGGTTTCATTTCCTCTGTGCCACAAGGGGAACTCCCAAACTTAGATTTCTTTTTTTTTTTTTTTTTTTAATCCAGGAGTAGAGTCCAAAGGAATCCCGGCAGGCAGTTTAAAGCAGTGGCCCTGACGGTTCCTGAAGACCCTCCCCACCAAAGCTATTTAAGCCCCCAGCTCAACTCTCCCAAAGCTCAAGCTAAGGTTGGAGGGCTGTGACATCACAATTAGGTTTCTCGCCCCATGACCAGGACCCCTGGCTATGATTGGTTAATTCGGATGAGGGCGGTGATGAGGGAGAAGGGCGGGAACAAATCCCGGAGACAAAGAAAGGTTTTAGGGTGGAACAGAAAGGGAGGGGCACGTAGCGAAGCTCTCAGCCTGAGGTCCCGAGATAGTTTTGACTCCGCCCCCCGCAGCTCCCAGGCGCGCGGGGGGGGAGGGGCCTGGGCCCCGCCCAAGGGGCCCGCTCCCGCCGCGGTGGGGGCGGGGCTAGGGGCGGGGCTATGTGGAGCAGGGAGGCGGGGCGGGGTGGCTGAGGGTGGCCCCCTAGTGGGGCCATGGAGAAGCAGGAATCTCTGGGGGCTGCTGGCAGCCTCAAGGGAGCATCCCCTGGAGGGGCAACCAGGGACGCGCTAGGAGGCATCGGAGGAGTCGAAGGAGGCGCCGGGCTGCCCCCCGGAGTAATCATGGTTCACGGTTCTGGGCCCCCCGCGCATCCTGGGGGGACAGCAGTCCTCGACTCCGGGCTCCACCAGCACCCTGGGGAGGTCGCGGGCCACAGCCATGGGTCGGGTACACACCCTGGCGGGTTTAGTCCCCCCTTTCCTGGAACCAGTGTATCGGGGACATCCAACCTGGGGTCGGGGGGACCTGGGATGTACAACTCAGGATCCATTCCGCGCCCTGGGTCAACTTGCACGCACCCCGACAAACCCTGTGAGGACCGGCCCCGAAGCATCCTAAAAAACAGCAGCTCCATCATGATGCACAAATCCCCCAGGGCAGAGAGGTAAGGAGCCAGGGAGGAAGAGATTCCAGACACTAGAGCAGGCAGAGTCTGCAGAGAGAAGGGGCGGAGTCCCAAGAACTGGAAATGAGAGTAGATGTGGGTAAATGGGTGGACAATCTGAGGTTCCTAGCCTTTGAGGGAGTGGCAGGTACTGCATAAACCCTGACTGCATAGTACGATTATCCTCAGGTTTGACCCCATCCCCAGCTTCCGATACCTCTGGAACTAGGGAGGACAAGAGAAAGTTTTGAATGACAGAAAGAAGAGGGAGGGCTGTGCAGAGGTGGAGGTCCCTAGAAGGTCTCCTCCTCCTTTTTTTGTGACCTTCCTTCACCCCAAGGAGAAAGTCTCAGCACTGGGATGAAATGAATATCCTGGCCACCTACCACCCTGCTGACAAGGACTATGGATTTATGAAGGTGGATGAGCCCAGCACCCCCTACCACAGGTGCAGAGTCCTCAGCCCCAGCCCTTCAACCCAGACTCCCTTCCCTAGTCAAAGGCACGGGGAGGCAGAGGGGCCTCAGGGACTGCTTCCTCCCTTCTCTGCAGACTGCAGGACAGCGAAGAGGACCTGCTGGCGGGGACCTCCTACGCAATGACTCCTGAGGAGCTGGCAGAGAGGTGAGAGTCCTGCCAGAGCTCCTTTGGAACGTGGGGCCTCTTCCTCCCTCCACCCCCGAACTCGGGTCAGTGCCAGATCTGCTCTTGCCCCCCCCCCCCCCCCCCCGCCAAATGGGAGGTCCTACAGTTTGGATCAGGACTTGTCCAGGCTGAGGTCAGGAAGTCAGCCAGCTTCGTCCCATCTACCACCTGCCCCCCCCCACCTTGTTCTCTCCCTTCTGTGCCCCCAACTGGTCTCCCTCCCCTTCAGGTTAGCAACAATGGATGATTTCTGCCCCAAGGTCCTTCTGTACAGTGATCACAAAAGCTTCGGCTCTTCAGACAACTTTTCCAAGACACGTGAGATGCAGGGCAGGGGCTGAGTCGAAGGGGGAGGTGGAGGGAGCCTTCATCGAGAGCCTGGCAGGAAAGCAAGCCAAGCTGTGACCCTGGCCCGCAGAACCCAGCGATTTTGAAAAGCGCCGCAAGGCCCATTACAATGAAGGAAAGTACCTCAAGGCTCAGAAAAACCTGCCCTTGGATCCTAACAAGGGCAGCCACGTGGGTGGCCTCGGTGTGAGCAGTGCCAGTCGAGGTGTGATGCTGGACCCAGAGCTCAGGCCTGCGGAGAGAAGTGGGGCAGGAGGACTGACCAGAGGAGTCAAAGATGAGATTGGCCTGGTGGCCAGGAACCACATCCTAGAAGCCAAAGGTTAGCTCTGCTGGGGCCCCAGGGCCTTAAAGGAATTGTTCTCCAGAACCTTCTCCTCCATAGCCTGTGTTTCCCAGTGGGCATCACCCCAGGGCCCTGCTGCCACAGGAAAGCTGTGCTGGAAGCTGACCCCAGGGAAGACAGAGGGCAGCTGGGTTGGGGTCCCCATCAGGATGGTCCCCAAGGAAGGCTGGCTGGGGAGGGGGAACAGAGAACCCAAGGAAACGGGGCGGGGGGGGGAGGGGTGGTCACTGATGATTTTCTAAAATGGGAGGAGGTGAGAACCTGGGGCTTGAGCTTCTCCCCTGTGCTGGGGGCACTGGTCGTCACAGGGGACCCTGGCGGCCTGCATTCCCTAGGTGGCCGTAAGAGTCAGATTGATTTGAGGGACTCCTCGGATTCCCCTGCCTTCAGAAGTCAGTCCCAAGTGTCAGCCACCCCCGTCACGGAGAAGGAGATGGAGCTGCAGCGCAAGGAGTATTACAGGAAAGGGAGGTACCTCAGGTGTTCTCCCCACCCTGAGCTGGAGGAGGACACGGAAGATGAGCAGCAGTCCAGTGAGAGCCGGGCCGGGACAGCCCAGGAGCGGGAGGGCCGAGGACCCATGGGTGCCCCCGCCCTGATCCTGTGATGCTTCCAGGCTCCGCCAACTTAAACTGGGTGATTGAGAGTCCTGTGGGCACTGAGGTCCGCCTGCTGGACCACAAGAGAAGCCCCCCTCAGGATCACAGGGCCCCCGAGAACTCCGTGAAGGTGACAGTGACACCAGTGAAGCCTGGTGAGGGCACCAGGCCACCATCTTACCAGGCCTGGCTCTTGGCAAGCTCCCACCCCCCAACCCCTGCTCCTCTCGGGCCGGTTCATCGGCAACAGGTGATGAGAGAGGCTTTAAACGTCCTTGTGGGCGAGGTCCGTGCGGCATAGGGAGGGCCCACGGGGGCTCAGAGGAGTGGGGCCCCCTCTAGCCTGGCACCACCGCTGCCCCCACACCTCCTGCCTGAGTCCTCTCTGCGGCCCACCCGCTCCAGGTCCTGCCCCGCCCTTCAAAGACAGCGGGTCCCAAGCAATGTCTGGCTGGTGTCAGTGGCTGGTGTCCAAGGGGCTGAACTGGCAAAGCGCAGAAGGCTCAGAGAGGGATGCTGGACGCTACCCAAACCTCCCAAGCCAGGACCAGCACAGACGTGAGCATGGGCAGGGGCACGGGGCTGAGAGGCTAGGTTCTAGGGCATCTGAGGATCACAGGGGCCACGTCTCCCGCCTGCAGCAAGAAAGTCACTCACTCGGCCCCGTCTCCCTCCAGATGAAACCCTGCGGCTTCGATGGACTCAGGAGGAGGAAACCAGGCAATGGAAAACGTAGCCAGCTAGGGGTGGGCAGGGGCCAGCCTTCCACTGCCATCGCCACCTCGGTCAGGTGGACAATAAAGAGAAGAAGAGCAGGAGTCTGCGTGCTGTGAATTGGCGGCCCAGGCTGGACCAGAGGCGTCACGGTGGAGAGGGGGGCAGAGGGGGAAGTTCCCACCCAGGAAACCACGAGCAGGCAGGGCAGAGCGGGAGGCTGGGAGCGATCTGGGGGACCAGACTCTGCAGGCACCCAGGAGTCTCGGAAGACCCAGCTGCAGGGGGAATGACAGAGTCTGGTGTGACTCAGCCAGTCACACACCGGTAGCATCTTGAATTCTTGCAGCAGCCCTGGAGGAGGGAGGAGTGGCCATCTCCATCCTTCGGATGAGGAACCGGAGGAATCGGGGAGCTTGCCCAGGGTCACACCACCGGGATTTGAACCTAACCCCCACACTTCAACCGCCGATGGAGCCTGAAGCCCGGAGGCCAGGGCCCCGGTAGGAAGGTGACTGCACCAGTGTCTAGGGCGGGGCTGTGGCTTCTCTGATCTCCGGCCCTTCTCCGTGGCCCAGGCCCCGCCTCTGCCCCTCCCAGCGCTGCCTGGAAGTGTAGGGTGAGGGCTCCTCCTAGGATACCCCTTCCACTTTGGGAAAGGGTCGCGCCCTCAGGCTCTACCCAGGAGGGGACCCCCTCCCCCTCCCTCAACACCGCCCTCCGGGCGCAGGGAGTGCGGCCACCTGCATCCCCACCCTCCTGGCCCCAGGGCCCTCTGGCCCCGGAGTGGTCAAGCTGAGATGACGGTCAAGCTGGACTTCGAGGAGTGTCTTAAGGACTCCCCCCGCTTCCGGTAAGTGGGCCAAGGGCTGGAGGGCTGGAGGGGGGTGGTCTGACATCCCCCCAACATACCCGCACCACCTTCCCCAAGTCAGATGTCCTTCCAGGGAGTAAGTCACAAAAGAGACAAGATGGAGCTTGCGGGGCCAAAGCGGTACCTCGGCTCTCTCAAGTCCGGGGCTCTGATGCTCACCCCCTACTGCAAGTGTGAAGGGCCCCCCCCGCCGCCCCCGCCATCCCCTCTCACCCCCAGAACTGGCATTCCCCCCACCCTCTCTCTGGGACCCCTGCCCCTCCCCCAGCACCTGCTCTGGGCGGTTAGCAACTTCCTGCCCTCGCCACATCCACCCTCCTTCTACCCTTCCTGCTCCGGCCTGGGCCGCAGTGGCTCCCACACCGTGCAGAGCAGCGTGAGCCAGAGAGGGCGGGTGGGCAGTTCTTAACCCCACCGGCCTCTTCGTCTGTACCCTCCGCCCCGGAACCCCAAGCCCCCACCCTGCCGGGGCAGGCGGTGGGGGGTGCTGCGGCGACAAACCACAGGGCCCCTGGCTCTGTTCCGGTGACCCGTCCCTCCTTTTCCCAGAGCCTCTGTCGAGCTGGTGGAAGCCGAAGTGTCCGAATTGGAGACCCGGCTGGAAAAGGTGATCCTGACGCAGAGAGGCGACCTGGGGGGGTGGTTAAGATGAGACGGGTGGGCCCCGGGAGACGCCTGCAGACCCAGAATGACACCCAGGATACAGACGCTCACCAGGGGAGATCCATATCTGGGGGCTTCAGAGAAGCCAAAGTGGTTCTGTGCCCTTAAGGAGCTCGGAATCTTGGAAAACAAGACTCACCTGTGGATTTACCTGGTCACCTGTGAGCCCTGGTGATGCGGGACCCTGGGCGCCTCAGGGCAAAGAAGTCTGTGTCTGCCCTCGGGGAGCCCACAGACTGACTATGGGAAGTGAAGTAGTAAAACACAAACACGAGACACAAGGGCTTCTTGGCGACTCTTGATAAACAGCGCACTCTCATCCCCCGTACTTGGTTCTGTTTCCTCCATGGCGTTTATCTCGGTCTGACTGCTGACATGTGTACTGGCTGTATTCATTTCCTATCGCCATATGACAAATTATACATTCGGTGACTTGAGGCCCTGACGTTATCACAGTGGGCCTGTGGATCAGGAGGCCCGCCGGGCTTAGCGGGTCCCCTGCTCAGCATCTCACGGGCTGCAGCCAAGGTGTGGACGGAGGCTACGGAGTCTCATCGAAGCTCAGGCTTTTCTTCTGAGGTCACATGATTCTTGGCAGAGTTGAGTTCCTTGCTGAGATTGAAGCCTCACCTCCTAGAGGCCACCCACGGCTCCCTGCCACGGCGCCCCGTCCACAGGCAGTTTACTTGGGAGCAGCTTGCTTCTTCAAGGCCAGCGGGCGAGCCTCTCTTGGGGGTGCTGGACCACTGATGGCAGGCTGTGGTCACAGGAGCGAAGCCATCACACCGGCCGTTAGAGTGCCGTCACCTTCGCTGTGCTTTATTGCACTGGTTAGAAGCAAGTTGAGGGTCTCACTCCCCCAGCTCAAGGGTGGGAAGCTGTCTGTCCTGCTTGCCGATTTTTTCTCGTCCTTTCCCGACTAGAACATAAGTGTCATGAGAGACTTTTATGTTTTGTTTGTGCTTAATCCCCAGTGCCTAAAATTTAGTAGGTAGCCAATTAATATATATATTTTTATTTATTCGATTTTTTTGGCTGTGCCTGTGGCATACTGGGCCAGGGATCCAACCTCCACTACAGCAGCCACCCCAAGCTGCTACAGGCACAGCATGAAACCTTAACCCAGTGGCCACAAGAGAACGCCTATACATATTTTTATTTTTATTTGGGGTTTTTTTTTTTGGTCTTTTTTTTCTTTTTTGCCTTTTCTAGGGCTGCTCCTGAGGCATATGGAGGTTCCCAGGGTAGGGGTCTAATCGGAGCTGTAGCTGCCGACCTACCACAGAGCCACAGCAACTCCAGATCTGAGCTGTGTCTGTGACCTACACCACAGCTCACGGCAACACCTGATCCTTAACCCACTGAGCAAGGACACGAATCGAACCCGCAACCTCATGGTTCCTAGTTGGATTCGTTAACCACTGCACCATGACGGGAACTCCTATTTGTTTCTTTTTCTTTTCTTTTTTTTTTTGCTTTTGAGGGCTGGGTATGGATCACGGCAACGACAGATCCTTGACCCACTGAGCAAGGCCAGGGATCGAGCCAGCATCCTCATGGATACCAGTTGGGTTACCGTGGCACCACAATGGGCACTCCATATTTTTTTAATTACGTGTTTTGTTTTTAATTACTTGTATGCATGTAAAAAGTTGCAAAGATGGCACGGAGAGGTCCTGTGTACGAATCTCTGGCCTCCCCCAGTGGCAGCATCTTCCATACCTGGAGCACACTCCCAAAGCAGGCGCCTGAGATGGGCATGATTCAGTGAACAGTCCACCAACCTGACTTGGGTTTTACCTGTTTTGCCTATAGCCCTTAAAAAAAAAATCTTTGCGTGTACTTCACTGTCACTTTCTCACATGTATAGATTCTTATAACCAGCATCCCATTCAAGATAGAAAACTCCTGTCACCACCGAGGAAGTCTTTTGTGCTGTCCTTTGTAATGAGACCCTCCCTGCCTCCTCCTCGAATCCATGACAACCACTCATCTGTTTTCTATCTCTAGACTTTTGTCTTTTCTAGATGGCTCTATAAGTGGAATCATACAGTAGGGGACCTCTCAAGATGGGCTTTTTTTTCTCCCCACTCGGAATAATGGCCTTGAAGTTTATTCAAGGTGTTACGTATCAATAATAGCAGCAGCTCATTATCAGTTGTTCATGTATGAACAGTTCATTCCCTTTTGCGTTGTCCAGTAGCGTTTGCTCCAGGGTGGTCCCAGTTGGTTCCGTCTTATGAAAGTTCCTTTGTCAGGTTTCTGGGAAGGGGGGCGGTGGGTAAGGGAAAAACTGGACCCTCAGTCCCCCAGCTCCTTGTCATGGAGTCGTGAGCATCTGGCTGCTTGTCTGTGGTCATGGACACCCGAGGGTGACATCTGATGAGATTTGATCATGGTCAGCTTCCCGACCATGACTGACCCTGCCAGCCACCCTCAGGTCGCGCTCTGTTTCCCTGACTCATCCTAAAAGGTCAGCTCCACCAAAGTTCCACGAGCGCCAATGTAGCCCACGTTCCCTGAGCCCCTGCTGCCCGGGGTTTCCTCATAGAGCCTTCTGCTGATCTCCTGTTCCCTGGCTGAGCTGACAAGCTCCACAGACACTTACCCAATCCCAGGCATGATGCCTAGGCTACAGCCAATGGTGTCACCTCAAAAGCAATGCCGTTTCTGCAGGTAACAAGAGCCAGGGGTCAGACACCCTCGCTTTGGCTTCTGGGTCAGTCACCTGGCTCTGCCAGAGATCCTCTTTGGGCCAGTCACTTGTCCCCTTGTTTTTTGGCCGTGCCTGTGACATGTGGAAATTCCTAGGCCAGGCATCAAACCCACTGCCATAGCAGGGATGATGCTGGGTCCTTAACCACGAGGCCTCCAGGGAACTCCACTTGTTCCCTTGTTTACCAAGCCTCCTTGTTTGTAATGAGGAATCGGAGTTTCCCCTTGTGGCTCAGCGGAAACAAACTCGACTAGTATCCATGAGGATGCGGGTTCGATCCCTGGCCTCCCTCAGTGGGTTAAGGATACGGTGTTGCTTGAGCTGTGGTGTAGGTTGCAGACATGGCTCAGCTCCCCTGTTGCTGTAGCTGTGGGGTATGCTGGCAGCTGCAGCTCCAATTCAACCCCTGGCCAGGGAACCTCTATGTGCCATGGGTGCAGCCCTAAAAAAAAAAAAAAAATTTATGAGGGAACATTCAACAAGCACAGACTAGACACCTCCAGACAGTAAAACCATAGACTATGAACCAGTAGAGCACTGATCTGTGAGCCAGCCGATGGCTTGAGAATGCAGTTTCTGGAGAACTCTAGATCCCAGCAGTTGGCGTAGGGCAGGGAGACATGCGTAGAAGTGAGTAGAGAAATACACTTTGGAGGTGACGCCAACCCTGGCTTTGGTGACAAGGCTGGGAGGAATTCTGTTCCAAGCGCAGACGGCTGGGAACAAAGAGATAGAAATGAGAAAGCACATCGAAATTGGGCCACAGAGAAGTGCAGGTGCCGTGGGGAAGGAGAGGCACAGCCCTGGGAGAGGGGAGAGGGAGCAGGACGGGGGTCGGGGTGTCACTGGCTCTCGGTGGCAGAAGGCACGACTCCCTGTTGGCTTGGTTGCTTCCTAGCTCCTCAAGCTGGGTAACGGCCTCCTGGAAAGCGGGCGCCACTACCTCGCGGCCAGCCGCGCCTTCATTGTTGGCATCTGTGACCTGGCTCACCTGGGTCCCCCAGAGCCCATGATGGCGGTATGTGCAGGGTCCGAACCGGGCTGGGGCAGGGGCTGGGATGCCGTGAGGGGGAAGGCCTTGGAAAGGGAGGCTTGGGCCGGCCTCTGCAGGTCCCCAGCCAGAGCAGGCTGGGTCTAGGGCTGCCACCATGCCTGGTACTCTCTCTGTGCCTCTTCTTGCCTAGGAGTGCCTGGACAAATTCACTCAGAGCCTGAGCCACAAGCTGGACAGCCACGCGGTAGGCAGGGGTGGGGGGCAGGTGGGGCTGCGGGGATTGCGGGGTCGTCTGCAGTCCTGACCCCCACCTGCCACCTTCTGTTTCCCCTCAGGAGCTTCTCGACACCACTCACCAAACCCTGCAGCAGCAGATCCAAACCCTGGTCAAGGAGTGAGTTGGGAGGGAAACCGGCCCTCCAGCCCTCTTCCCATGGCACCAGGGGCCTCCCCGAATGAAGAAGGAGTTATGAGCCTGGGGGGTTCTGATGGCCTGATTGTCTCCCCCCTCCCTGGGATGCCCTTGGTGTTCTGGCTGTCCCCAGGCTAGCAGCAGGCTCTGAGCGAGCCCCGGGGCCTTCTCTGTGGCGGGGGGGGGTGGGGGGGTGGGGGGGGGTAGGGGGGGGTGCAAGGGCAGGTCTATGTCTTCCTCTGACCCGCAGAGGCCTCCGCGGCTTCCGAGAGGCTCGTCGGGATTTCTGGCGGGGCGCCGAGAGCCTGGAGGCTGCTCTTGCCCACAATGCAGAGGTCCCCAGGCGGCGGGCCCAAGAGGCAGAAGAGGCAGGGGCTGCTTTGAAGGTTGCCCGAGCCGGCTACCGGGGCCGGGCGCTGGACTATGCCCTGCAGGTGCCTGCCCCAAGCTGTCCTGGGGTGGCAGGGCCTCAGTCACCCCGAGGCTGGGGAGTCCCTGGTGTGCAGTGGGAGCTGGCGGGGTCCGAGACTGACCCGAGGTCTCTTGGCGCTTAGATCAATGTCATTGAGGACAAGAGGAAGTTCGACATCATGGAGTTTGTGAGTTGCAGGGGTGGCGAGGGCACGATGGGAAGGAGCCTGCTGACGAGAGCTGCAGGGAAGAGGGAAAGAGAGGGGTCTGCCCCCTGCTCACTTTGTCCCCCAGGTGCTGCGTCTGGTAGAGGCCCAGGCCACCCACTTCCAGCAGGGCCACGAGGAGCTGAGCCGCCTGGCCCAATATCGCAAGGAGCTGGGTGGCCAGGTAGTGGCCCAGGGAGCAGACAGGGGGAGGAGGGTGGGAGGGAGGGGCTCTGAGATGACTCTCCTGGCCTTGCTGGGGGAGGCCGGGGCCGTCTGAGATGCCCCTCCTGTGCCCAGTTGCACCGGCTGGTCTTGAATTCAGCTCGAGAGAAGAGGGACATGGAGCAGAGACACGTGCTGCTGAAACAGAAGGTGAGGGCTGTGGCTGCAGGCCGGAGGCAGACGGGCCTGGGCCCTGGTCTCTGCCCGTTGCAGGTGCCCTCTGACCCTCTTGTGCCCCCAGGAGCTGGGAGGGGAGGAGCCAGAGCCAAGCCTAAAGGAGGGGCCTGGTGGCCTGGTCATGGAGGGACATCTCTTCAAACGGGCCAGCAATGCATTTAAGACCTGGAGCAGGTGAGGAGCAGACACCCCAGTCGGCCACATCCATGGGTTAAGTTGTTTCTGAGTGGTTATCGTGTGTTAAATGCAGCAGAAAAAAAACAGACAACAGTGCGTTAAGGATCTGGCATTTGCACTGTAGTGGCTCAGGTCACTGCTGCGGCATGGGTTTGATCCCTGACCCGGGGAACTTACACATGCTACAGGTGTGCACCCCCCCAGAAAGAAAGTTCCCTTTGTGGCTCAAAGGTTAACGAATCCGACTAGGATCCATGAGGACACAGGTTCGATCCCTGGCCTCGCTCAGTGGGTTAAGGATCCGGCATTGCTGTCAGCAATGGTGCAGGTGGCAGACGTGGCTTGGATCCTGTGTTGCCAGCAGCTGCAGCTCTGATGTGATGATGTGACCCCTAGCCTGGGAACCTCCATATGCCGTGGGTGCGGCCCTAAAAACCAAAAGAAAGACAACCCGCCTGCCTTCAGAGAGTTTACATTGCTTCGGCAAAGACAGGCAATAATAGAATAATTAAGTATGTTATACGTTATCTTAGAAGGTAAGCGTGCCATAGAGGAAAAATAAGGCGAGCCTTGGGGAGAGCTGGGGACGAGTCATAATCTTAAACAAATTAAAACTCCTGTGGTCAGGAGTTTCCTCTTGGTTTACCAGGTTAAGGATCCAGCATTGTCAGCACAACAGCTCAAGTCACTGCTGTGGCTTGGGTTCGATCCCTGGCCCAGGAACTTCCCCATGCCATGGGCATGGCCAAAAAAAAAAAAAAAAAAAAAAATTGTGAAGAAGGGGGTCAGGATAGGGCCTCGTGAAAAGGTGACTTCTGAGTGAAGACTGGAAGGGTTTCTGGGGGAGAATGTTCTGGGCAGCAGGAGGAACTAGCAGCGCCAAGGCCTGGAGGAACCTGGAGCCGTTTGAAGAACAGAGAAGAGACCGTGGGTGTGGACAGAGGGAGGGAGGAGGAAGTGAGGTCGGAGGTGAGGTCGGAGCTGATGGAGCTGTGAATCATGACAGGGCCTCGTTGGCTCCTGGAAGGACTTGTCTCCACTGAGGGAAGCGGGGCGCCCTGGCAGGTGCAGAGCCGGCTGGTGATCTCCTCCGATCCAACCCCTCCCTGTGCCAGGGCCACTGCCAGCCCGTCTGGGAGCTTTGAGCAAATTAGGAAACAAGCCCCTTCTCCAAGATACTTCTATTTGCTCAAAATTGGAGCAATAGACTTATCTGATTAGTAAACACATTTGACTGCCATCTGCTGGAAAGCTGGCCTCGTAAATACAGCAGATCTGGGTCACCCGAGACGTGAACAGCACCCCTAAGATGTCCTGGTCCGCGCCCCTGTCCACCCTCCTCCATCTCTCGGGACAGTCAGCCCGGGGTCTCTCTCCTCTCAGCAAGATCCCGGTGGGGCTGAGAGCACCGCCTCTCTGTTGTCCCTGTCACCAGCCCCATCCTGATACCGCCCGTGTCTGTAACTCTGTTTCCACCTCCTCCAGACGCTGGTTCACGATTCAGAGCAACCAACTGGTTTATCAGAAGAAGTACAAGGTGGGTAGGGCTCGGGTCCTGGATGCCTAGGCCCCGGGGAACTCGGCCCTGCCCTGGCTGGCTGGACTCTGCCCCCTGACCTCCCTCCCCTGCCAGGACCCTGTGACCGTGGTGGTGGATGACCTTCGTCTCTGCACAGTGAAGCTCTGTCCCGACTCAGAGAGGAGGTTCTGCTTTGAGGTCGTGTCCCCCAGCAAGTGAGTGCTGGTCCCCGGAGCCAGAGCTGATGCATTTCCATCTTAGCAGGGTCTTGGAGGTCCCTGAAGCCGCTCCAGGCATTCACCCTTTGGTGGCTTGATGGGGGCGGGGGGCACCTGGGTCCAGGGCAATGGGGGATATTTAAAAGGCTATTGTTCCCTGGTGCAGAGGCCTTTCAATAGGACTGGGACCAGCTGACTACCAGCTGAATGCCAGCCTGCCTGGCCGGCCACCTGGCTTCCCAAGCCTGAGACCCCTCCCTGCCCTCTGGCTCCCCTCCTGCCCAGGTCCTGCCTCCTGCAGGCTGACTCAGAGCGCCTCCTGCAGCTGTGGGTCAGCGCTGTGCAGAGCAGCATCGCGACGGCCTTCAGCCAGGCTCGCCTTGATGACAGCCCCCGGGGTCCGGGCCAGGTACCTGGGGGGACAGGGCCAAGCTGCTCCGGGGAGATGCGCTGGCCCTTCCCCGAGGCCTCAGGGCCACTCTTTCCTCCCTTGTCTCCCCCAGAGCTCAGGACATCTGGCTGCGGGCTCTGCTGCCACCCTGGGCTGTGGCGGGATGGCCAGGGGAAGGGAGCCTGGTGGGGTCAGCCACGTGGCAGCACAGGTGCAGAGCGTGGACGGCAATGCCCAGTGCTGCGACTGCCGGGAGCCAGCCCCCGAGTGGGCCAGCATCAACCTCGGCGTCACCCTCTGCATCCAGTGCTCTGGCATCCACAGGTCACTCCCCAAGGCTCGAGAATCGGCCCCTACTCCTTCTGGTGGCAATGGGGCGGGGGTGGGGAAAAGAGAGCGCCCATGGCAGGGCTCCCGTCCCCACCCCCGGCCAAGGCTTCCTCTCTCAGATTCTGCCTGTCACGGGGCACACACCTGGGCTGAGCCTCTAGGGAACAAGGCGGACCCAGGCAGGCGCAGGCTGCGGTGTCCCGGTCTGGCCAGGGCAGGGGACACGGAGAGGAGTGTATTGGCCTGACTGGGGGAGGTATAGGGTCTGGGATGCTGAGGGCGGGGGAGCCAGGAAAAAGCAGAGAGAGGACATATTGTGAGGACCTAGCAAGTCTCTAAGGCCATCACCCACGCCAGCCTGGTGGGAGGAGGGGAGGGGAGGTGGCGTGGAAAGAGGTGTCCAGGCCAGAGTGCCTGGAGCGTGGGAGACGGCTGGAGAGGGTAAGAGGAAAGGGAATGGCAAGCGGGCGGGATCCTGCGGATCCAGGTCAAGGCCCCCACGCAGGACCTGGCCCCCCAGTCGTCTCAGGAGCAGCAGCGGCAGCTCCCCGGCTGCTGCCCCACAGAGGGCCTGACTTCCTCCCTGGCCCTTCAGGAGCCTTGGGGTTCATTTCTCCAAAGTCCGGTCTCTGACCCTTGACTCGTGGGAGCCGGAACTCGTGAAGGTGACTGAGGGTCGTGGGCGAGGGGGGGCGGCCCGAGGGCAGGGCTGCAGGCGCTCACCCGCACCCTCTCTGTCTGTCTGTCTCGGCCTCCGCCTGGACCGCCTGAAGCTCATGTGCGAGCTGGGCAACGTGGTCATGAACCAGATCTACGAGGCCCGCGTGGAGGCCATGGCAGTGAAGAAGCCCGGGCCCAGCTGCTCCCGGTGAGGCTGGGGTAGCGGCTGGGGTGCCCTCCTGCGGTGGGGGGCGGGGGGAGGGCCTGGGATGGGAGGAGGGGACACTGTCCCCTTCTCCCCCCACTCCTTCCCTGACAGGCAAGAGAAGGAGGCCTGGATTCACGCCAAATACGTGGAGAAGAAGTTCCTGACCAAGCTTCCTGAGATTCGGGGGCGAAGAGGTGGCCGGGGGCCCCCAAGAGGGCAGCCCCCCGTGCCCCCAAAGCCGGGGAACATCAGGCCCCGGCCGGGGAGCTTCAGATCCAAGCCAGGTATAGGGGTGGTTGGGCTGGGCAGTCAGCGAGCGCCTGCTGTGTGCTTGGCGAGCTGGGACGCACAGGCTGAGGCCCAGGCCTTCCGCCTGAGAACAGGGGTGGGGAGGCCCACAGCAGCCCTGGTTTTACCAGGCAAGCGTTTCAGGGATTACTGTGGAGAATGAGAAGCACCGAGGGGGGGGGGCTGGGGGGGCTGGGCGTAGGCAGGGAGGGCTGTGCAGGGTGTCGAGTCAGGAGAAAGCTGGGAGGAGGGTGTGGGATTAGCGGGAACAGAGGGAGCCGGAGAGCCGAGGCCGGCCGTCAGCTCCCCGGACATCCCAGCCGGTCAGGGTGGTTGGACAGGAAGAGGGGAAGGAGGCTGTCTCTCCCGTGCACCCCAGGGGACCTGCCCACAAACACTCACACACACCCCTGTCACCTCCCGCCACAACCTCCAGCCCAGAAGGCCTCCCCAGAGTTGAGAAGTGACCTGTCCTATGACAGCATTCGGGGACTGCTGAGGGCTTTCTTCCCAGATTCAAGGCTGGTTCCCCTCACAGAGCCACCCTCTGAGGACCTGGGCAGCCTGCACCCTGGGGCCCTGCTCTTTCGAGCTGCTGGGCATCCTCCGTCCCTTCCCACCATGGCTGATGCCCTCGCCCACGGAGCCGATGTCAACTGGGTCAACGCGAGTCAGGAGAATGCCACCCCGCTGATCCAGGCCACAGCTGCTGTGAGAGTCTCGCCCACCTCCCCACCCCTCCTCCCCTCCCCTCCGCCTGACCCTGGTCCCCGCCCCTGCCCCTCTTGCCATCCCATAGGGGCTATAACCAATAGAGACTGGTTGCAAAGAGTGTGAGATTTGGAGGCCGACAAACCCGAGTTTGAATCCAGACTCCTACCATTTGCAGTTAGGAACCTCCCTGTGGCTCAGCTTCCTCATCTGTAAAATGAAGATAACATAGCTCATGAAGTCCTTCCATGAATCTAATGGACGAACACACGTAAAGAGCTAGAGCAGAGCCTGCCCTTCCCATCCCCGGCCTCTGAACGGACCCCACTCTAACCGATGCTCACATGTGCCTCTCAAAATGCCCCTCTCTGCTTCTCTCTGCAGAATTCTCTTCTGGCCTGTGAGTTTCTCCTCCAGAACGGGGCAAGTGTGAACCAAGCGGACAACCAGGGCCGGGGCCCGCTTCACCACGCAACCATTCTTGGCCACACCGGGTAGGGGGGGCAAGGATGACGGACGGCCTTGGGGCGGGGAAGGCCCCAGACGGGGCGAGGCGCTGGCTGAATGTGGCCGTCTCGTCCAGGCTGGCCTGCCTGTTCCTGAAACGTGGGGCTGATCTGGGAGCTCGAGACTCTGAAGGCAGAGACCCCCTGACCATCGCCGTGGAAAAAGCCAACGCTGACATCGTCACTCTGTGAGGACGCCTGGAGAGGCGGGGCTCGTGCTTGCACCCTCCCCTGGAGGCGGGGCTGAGGCGGAGACCCCCGCCTGCCGGGCGGGGCCCGGGAGGGGCGGGGCCAGCTCCTGGACCAGGCAGAGAAAGGATGCTCCAGGGATGGACTGAGGCTTGGAGAAGGAGGGAGGGCAGGGTCCGAGGAAGGGGACTTTATTCTGAGAGAGGCAACGTTCGTTAATATTGTCGTTAGGCATCTTTTCAACAAAACAGATGAATGAAACTCCCAACTCAAAAGATAGGAAGTTGGGGGGGTAGGTTGTTAAGAGAATGTCATTCATCCTTAATTCCCTTCCCTACAGGCTCCGACTGGCAAAGATGAGAGAGGCCGATGCGGCCCAGGGCCAGGCTGGTAAAGTACCCCCCCATCCCCGCCCCCACACGACACTGTAACTCTGGGCTTCTGGTCGCTGGTGACCTGTCCCCAACCCCCTGTGCTCAGCTTCTTTGGTTAATTACATTATTTAGTCAACAGATATGGATGGGGCACATCCTACGCGCCAGGTCCTTGAAACAGAGCAAAGAATAGGCGAGGGCGCTGCCCTGACAGCGCAGATGTCCCCTCCACCCACGCTGGAAGCGCGTGCTCTTACCAGGCCGGGCTGTCCCCATTGTGCGCTTCAGTGCTAGCGCCCAGCCACCCGGCGTCCCAGCCCTTCCTCCCTCCCCTCAGGAGATGAGACGTATCTCGACATCTTCCGAGACTTCTCCCTCATGGCATCTGACGACCCCGAGAAGCTGAGGCGGCGCAGTCATGACCTCCACACGCTATGATCTCAGACCGTCGAGGGCCCCGCACCGGCTACTCCTCCCCTCCGCCCCTTCGCCATTAAATCCTCTGTGCCTTGCTCTTCAAAGTTCATTTACTGGGCAGCCCCTTCAGGCTGGCAAGGAGTTGGGCGTTGCGTCTCTTGGGGTGCAGGAGCGGCTGGGAGTTTGCGAGCTTGAGTCACACGAGGGGCGGAGGGGCGAACAAGGGGAACAAGAAGAGGGAGCTTCGGCCTCAGTCTGAGAGTCGCGCGGGGCACGTAGGCTCAGGCGACGTGGCCAGACCCATCCGGGTGGGGAGAAGCCGCTCGCGTGGGCTGGGCCCGGCCTTCCCTTGGGGGTGCTGGCATATGGCTGGGATGGCGAGGCTGGCTCAGGCCACCCCGGCCCAGGCCCGGAGGCATCCCTGGAATGCGGCGGCTCAGCACCCGCCCCCTCGGGAATTCCCTGCGGAGCGACTGGGAAGGAACTGGTCCCCAGCCCCCGACGGCCAGGCTTCGGTTTCCGGAGCGGCGAGATAGGAGGGGCCGGCTCCAGCCTAGATGCAGACGTGAGGTCTAGCACACCTGGGGGCCGGCGGGGCCGTCGCAGCCACATCCGGAACGACGCGCCTGAGTCACCCGCAGGACCCCACCCCCGCTAGCGTCCGCCTAGCCAGCCCGTCCGCCCCGTCTCTCCGGTTCGCCGCTCTCGGCTCCCACCACCACCCAAGCCGCGCTCGCCCGGCGGGGGCGGGGGGCGGGGCGCCCAGGGGGCGGGGCTGCCTCTTAAAGGGCCCCCGGCCGCTGCCCTTAGGCCACTTCCTGGGGGCGGAGAGGACTTCAGCGGCTGCGACGACACTGGGGGAAGGCGGCGGCGCCCGGTCTCGAGACTCCCGGCTGCTTCCATCGGAGTCCTTGGACACTGCCAGCTCGGACTGAGCGTGCATCCTCGCTCCCCAGCGGACACAGAGGAGCCTCCGGTGTCGGCTCCGGTCAGCCCCTCCTCCATCTCCTGGAACCCGCGCCGGAGCCAGGCCAGGCCCGGCCTCCGACTGGCTCCCGGAGCTCTGCATCGACTCGCCCGGAGCGACAGCGCTCTGCCCCAGAGCTCAGAAACCTGACCCTTCAAAGAGTCGGCCTTGTGCTCGCCACCGTCACCTGCTGGTTGGATTTCGGAAACCCACTGTCTGAAGACCACATAGAGGAATCGCTGACCCCCGGAATCGGACCTAAATCTCTCGTCCCTCTCTGGCTTCCCTCTGCTGTTTTTATCCGTTCTCCCAATCTTTCCGGAATTTCTGTGCCCAGAACCCTCCCCCACCACAGTAGCTGGAGTGAGCCCCACATCTTGCTGCCTTGTACTCCAATTTGTGCCTCCGACCCAGAGACTGCCTGAACTTTACGCCCCAGTTCTGCACACACCCAGGAAGTTCCGCCTTTTCTTCTCTTTCGGTGTCCCCAGTACTCCTCAAAATTTCCCCTCCTCCTGTGCCCTCTCCGCCCCCCGCCTTTGGGGGCCCTGTGACCCTGAATGTGGGGGGCACGCTATATTCCACCACTTTGGAGACGCTGACTCGATTCCCAGACTCCATGCTGGGGGCCATGTTTAGGGCCGGTACCCCCATGACCCCCAACCTCAGTCCCCAGGGAGGTGGCCACTACTTCATCGACCGAGATGGCAAGGCCTTCCGGCACATCCTCAACTTTCTGCGGCTGGGCCGCCTGGACTTGCCCCGTGGATATGGGGAGACGGCGCTTCTCCGGGCAGAGGCTGACTTTTACCAGATCCGGCCTCTCCTGGATGCCTTGCGGGAACTAGAGGCATCTCGGGGGACCCCGGCACCCACAGCCGCCCTGCTCCACGCAGATGTAGAAAGCAGCCCCCGCCTGGTGCACTTCTCCGCTCGCCGGGGCCCGCACCACTATGAGCTGAGCTCTGTCCAGGTGGACACCTTCCGGGCCAACCTCTTCTGCACCGACCCCGAGTGTCTGGGTGCCATGCGGGCCCGATTTGGTGTGGCCAATGACGACAGGGCGGAGGGAGGCCCACACTTTCGTCTGGAGTGGGCCCCCCGCCCCTCGGAACTCCCGGAAGTGGAGTACCAGAGACTGGGGCTGCAGCCCCTGTGGACTGGGGGGCCAGGAGAGCCACGGGAGGTGGTGGGCACCCCGAGCTTCCTGGAGGAGGTGCTGCGGGTGGCCCTGGAGCACGGCTTCCGTCTCGACTCCGTCTTCCCTGACCCCGAAGATCTGCTCAACTCCCGATCTCTGCGCTTCGTTCGGCACTAAGAACTGAACTGGGAACGCTGCCCTCCGTTTGACCGGGGCGGGGGGGAAGGGGAAAAAGAAGGGGGTGCCAAAAGGGATGAAGGCTCTCCTGAGGCCTCTTCCTGGCTCTGCTTGGGGAGCTGTGAGAGTCAGGAGTCCCACTGCACCTGACTGGAGCCCAGATATGGGCAGCAATCCCCAAACCAGAGCCCACAAGACCAGAGGGTCTGGACTGATGCTAATCCTGGGAGGGGTAGGGAAGCTTCCCTTGGCTGTTTCTCCTCTGAGCCTGGGGACCTCCAGTGTTTCCTTGCTTGGAGCTCGGTATTCAGGGTCTGGAAAGGTGGAGACACTTCTCTTGCAGGGCTGGGCTTATCAGACCTGTGGAGGGACCCTCAGGGTTTGGGGAAAGAGGGTCTTTGGATTGCTTTAATGTGGTCTCCTAGACTGTGACTTCTCCTGGAGCTGGTGGCCTGGCCTGGCCTGGCCTGACCAAGGAGAGGCCAGGACACTCCGACACACGGGAAGGGAGATCCTTTGCCATGTCCCAAGCCACCACTGAGGGAGACAGAAAGGCTACGCCCCACCCTAGGTGGCCACAAGGGAGCTAGGAGAATCCCCATTAACTGTGGGGCTGGAGCATCCTTCCCATCTTAAAAGACCCCATATTGATGGTGGGGCTGCCCAGGGGGGAGGCGGGAGCACGTTCTTGGGTCCTGGCCTGTCTTCCTTCGCTTCAGGCATGTGTACGTGCCTGCCAGCCAGTGGGTCAGATGATGTGTGGGGCCCTCACCTCCTGGCTCCCATCTGTGTTGCTGGAGATGGTGTCTGTGTGCTGGTCTTTCTGCGGGCTCTTCATGTGCAGGCTTGTTCGGGGTTGCCTGGCAACTGTTCTGGCACCAGGTGTGCCAGCACCATGGGTGGAAGCAGACTGAGAATTAGTTTAATCACAGGTGTGCGTGCACACATGTGTCTCACATCACCACGTCGGCAGGAGGAGCCTGCCGGGCCTTGAGTCACTAGGCTCTGCTGCTGAGAAGTGAGAGAAGTCACTGGGGCTCAGCCGGGCCTTGGAGCCCTGTATAGAACTCTCGGTTGCTAGGGCAACCATGAGCCTGTTGCTAGGAGATAGCTGGGGAAGGCCCAAGGCTGTCCAGGGCAGAGAGATGAACAGAGGAGTTTGAGAGAGTGGGGGAGGCTATGGAAAAGGATGGGATTTCTGGGTCCCTGGGGGATGGGATACTCACAAACGACTTCTTCACTGGGGGAGTCGCTTGCTATTTATCACTGGTCACGATTTACAAGAAGACAAATAAAATTGCTTTTAGAACCGCGAACTTGTAAAGGCTGCTGAGGGCCAGGTTGGGGGTACAGCAGAAGCCCTGCTTTCTCTGCCCATCTCCTACTAGAGGTATCTTCTGGTGCCCAGTTCCTTGGGCCCCAGGTTTACCCCCGCCAGGGATGGAGCAGTGGCATTGTTCTGGGATGCTCCAGAACTTCCAACTGTCCCGGAACACTCTAGAACCTCCAGGCAAAGGGCTGTAACCAGGGTCACAGAGCATTCCAAGGCCTTCCCAGCCTAGGTGAGGCCAGCACCCCTCCGGTTCTCCTCCTTGGGCCCCATGTGGATGCTGGTACTGGGTGGGATTTTCCTGGCGGCTGCCGAGGCCTGCATCTTCTGCCGCCTCCCAGATCACGGCTTGTCCGGCCGCCTGCATCAGCTTTGCAGCCAGATGGAGGCCCAGTGGAAGGACTGTGAGGCTTCCTGGAACTTTCCGGCCTTTGCCTTAGGTAAGATCAGACATCCAGGGACGGGTCCAGCAATAGTCACCCCTGTGCCCCAAGGGGGGCAGCACCCAGCTGGCTTCCCAGCTGTGCCACAGCTACCTCCTCCTCCGTCCACAGCCTTTTCTGGACGCACTGGCCACTCCCCCTGGGAGAGCTTCCTGGGACTCTGGGAAAAAGTCAGGAAGGGCCCCAGAAGTTTCTTCTGGGCTGCTGAGCGAATCCCCCGTCCCTCTCATCTCCACAGATGACACGTCCATGAACAAAGTCACGGAGAAGACCCACAGAGTCCTGAGGGTTGTGGGTGAGGTCAAGGGAGAAGGCTCAACCTAGGGACCTGGATTGGCCCCGGAGGAGGGGGCTGGGGAGGCAGGTGGAGACTGTGATGGGGAGACGCTGGGGGAACCGCTCCTGCGGAGGCCCTGGGCACTATAGCTGCTCCCTGCCTCCCCAGAGATCAAAGGGTCTCTCTCCCCACTCCCTGCATATTGGCGGTGGCTTCAAAAGACCAAGCTTCCGGAGTACAACAGGGAAGGTACAGATGCAGGGAGGGATCGAGGGGTGCCTAGGAACCCGGGCAAAGGAGTGTGTGGCTGAGTTTATCGACCCCCACTCTCCTTGCCTCTCATTTCAGCTCTCTGCGCTCCCGCCTGTCGTGAGTAGGAAGGGGAAGGGGTAGCTCCGGCAAGGGGCCTGCGGCGGGGGGGCCCCAAAGGAGGGAGGAAGTGTGGGACTCTGGAAGGGTGGAGCCCAGGCCTCCCCACCCAGCGCTGGTCCCGCTGTCTCCTGCAGGGGGCAGCACCACCCTGTACAACTGCTCCACTTGCGAGGGCTTCGAGGTGCACTGCTGGCCCCGAAAGCGCTGCTTCCCAGGTCCTTACTCCCACCCCTGGCAGCACCCCACCCTGATCTCTGAGCTCTTGGGCTCCCCCAGCTTCAATGCATGTGGTCCCCAGGATCATGCACTGCCTCCCGGGTTCCCTGCAGGAAGTCACGATCTTTGGGAAGCCAGGATTCTGCTCCTCTCTGTCTCGGGAACCGTCCTGCTTCTGGGGTTTCTGAGCCTCTCAGTGGAGTGAGTTGGGGGATAAGGGTCAGAAAGAGCCTCATCGCCTCCAACCCATCCCTTTTGCTCCCCCCCCCCATCCTTCCTCCCCGCCCCCGGCCCTCCCCTTCCCTTCCCAGGGCTCCCACACTCTCATCTCTCAGGTACAGACACTTCCAAGCAAAAAGTGAGCTGTGAAGACGAGGACAGACCCTAGCCTCTGGTTCTAAGGCACATGTGCCCACAGAGTCCACTTGTCTCGTGGGGAAGAAACATCTAGCCCCTTAGTTCCAGCCCCAGCGGTTCAGTCTTCCAGACCCTGATACCCGGACGTTCCCAAGATCCCAGCTTCAGATGGCCTCCAGGGACCCAGGCACCCACAGCTGGAGAGTGCCTCGCCTCCAGCCCTCAACCAATCGCACAGGGGCAGTGCCCGTGCCAGGAAAATATCTACAGAAGGAAAGAATCCCCTCCGTGCACACCACCACTCCCACACCCCCTTCTGCCCGTTCCCGGAAAGCGGGGGCTGTCTGCCCCAGAAGCTTCTCTTGGCCCTCCTGTGACTGATTGGGAATCCGGGAATGAGTGTTCTGGAAAACTCCCTTCCCCTAGCGTGAGACCACATCAGTCAGCCTGCTGGCATGCTACCCTGCCATTTAACATTGTGAAGCCTTGGCCTCCCACGGAGGCCTCCCTCCTGCCAGGCCCAACTAAATCTGCTGTCAAATGGCCTCCACCGCTGCCTGGCCTCTATCTGCAGCTGGGGAGGGCGCAGAGGGCGGGCAGGGGGGAGGGGGGCGCTCGCGGAGCACACTGGTTCCCCAGTGGGGGGGATTTTGCACCAAGGCCACATTCGGGAACATCTGGAGACATTTTTGGTTGTTTTGATGGAGGGGGTGCTACTGGCATTTAGCGAGTCTAGACCAGGGGTGCTGAGAAACCTCGAAAACGCTCTGCAAAGGCCTCCACACAAAGACGAGCCTGTCCGAATCCCCAACAGGATTGTGTGCTGGAGAAATGCTGCTGTTTGGTCCCCTGGCGAGCAGGCATCTGGGTTTGGGGGATGGGAGATGGGACAGGAAGAGAGAGGCCTGTCACTAACCAACCCCAAGTCTCAGTCCAAGGGCCAGCCTGGAAGGGATCCTGGCGCTCCCTTAGCTGCCGTGTAGTTTTCAAACTGGGTCCCTGGAGGCTCCCAGTTCTGAACTGGCTGCACATCAGAGCTGTCTGGGCAACTTAAAACGCTACCTGTGGCAGGTCCTCATCTCCAGAGATGCTGAATTTAGTGGTCTCAGACGGGGCCTCAGTTAATGGAGCCTCCAGCCAGCCAGGGTTAGAACCACTGTTTGGGGGATCTGTCAAGACCCTGGAGATGGAGGAGTTCCCCTTGTAGCACAGCGGAAACGACCAGTATCCATGAGGATGCGGGTTCGATCCCTGGCCTCACCCAGTGGCCCCCGGGGATCTGGTGTTGCTGTGGCTGTGATGTAGCTCAAGCTCCGATTCGACCCCTAGCCTGGGAATTTCCATTTGCCACAGGTGCGACCCTAAAAAGAAAGAAATAACATAAAATAAGATAAAATAAATCCTCCCTGACTCTTCCTTGCCACAGACTCTAGAATTGGCCCTGGCCCCTGACATTTAAGCCTCTCCATCAGTAGCTACCCTTTTTTTTTTTTTTTTTTTTTTTGGTCTTTTCTAGGCCCTCACCTGCAGCATATGGAGGTTCCCAGACTAGGGGTCGAATTGGAGCTGTAGCCACTAGCTTATGCCAGAGCCGTAGCAACTCGGGCTCTGGAAACCTACGTCTGCAACCTACGCTGCAGCTCACGGCAACGCTGGATCCTTAACCCACTGAGAGAGGCCAGGGATCGAACCCGCCAACTCATGGTTCCTAGTCGGATTTGTTAACCACTGAGCCACGACAGGAACTCCAGTAGCTACCCTGTCTTATTCGGTCCTCAGACCAGAACTGTCCAGACACAGAGCTGGCATCCTGCTGGAATGACCCACAGGCGTCTCAGACGCCGCATGTCGGCCTTCCTTCCCCCCCCCCAACCTTGGGATCCTCTCTCAGGTTTCATGGCAGCGCCAACAGTGTCAAGGACATCCTCTTCCTCTCACCAGGAAGTGATCGGCTTTGCTGATGCTTCCTGAAAGCTGACCCCCTGGTGTCCCGGGAGCTTTGTCTGTCAGCTCTGCCCACCCCGCAGCCATACTGAATGGCGTCTAGTTGTTCAGACACTGTTTCCTTATGTCTCCCTGCCTTTGCCCAGGCTTGTTCCTATACCTGGAAGGCCTTTCTCCTTTGGCTCGGCAATCACCTCTTCTGAGAAGCCTTCTCTAAGCCCCCGAGGCAGAGCGGAGTGAGTCTGCGCCAGGCCCCTCTCCAAGGGCACCTGTTACTTGTGTCTTTACACGCCTCCCTCTACACCACACATGACTCTCGAGAGCCGCCGCTTACGGTTTTGTGCCTTTGTTTCCTCAGAGCCTGGCACATGGTAGATACCATAGAGTATCCCTGATGACTCCAGAACCTTCTCTGATATCCTTGTGATATGCCCTCCTTGTGTAAGCCCTTCATGAGCACATGGCACCAGAGGCTGGTGGAGTTTGTTTGCTTTGTGCCCATAAGGCCAACCTCCCAGAGTGTGGCCTGCCAGAATGGGGATGGATTTTCTTCTTCTTCTTTTTTTAAGTCTTTTTAGGGCTGCACCTGCGGCATATAGAAGTTCCCAGGCTGGGGGTCAAATCGGAGCTGTTTCTGCTGGCCTACACCACAGCCACAGCAACGCCAGATCTGAGCTGAGTCTGTCTGCAACCTACACCATAGCTCAGGGCAATGGCAGATCCTTAACCCACTGAGTGGGGCCCAGGGGTCATACCTGCAACCTCAGGGATACTCGTTGGTTTCGTTACCGCTGAGCTATGATGGCAATTCCTCAAGCAGTGGTTTTAATGCCACTAGGTATCGTTGCTCAGCAACAGATAACTGGAATGGTGGGCGGAGGGTCCGAAAAAAGGGCTGGGTGGCTGGCATCAAAGGCCCGGGGTTGACAACATGCCTGGCCAGGCCCCTTCCTAGTGATGCATGTACCTGAGGGCTATCCCTTCACCAGCCTGAGCCTCAGTCTTCCTTCCTGTAAAGGGGAGCTCACGATGGCGAACGGGTATGGTGACTACGTGTCAGACAACTTTCTAAGCATTTTCAACATCGTATTAGTTATCCACAGCTGTGACACAAATTATCCTAAAACTCAATTGCCGAAAACCACAAGCACTCGCAGTCTACGTGGATTAGAAGTGCAGGAGCAGCTAAAATGGGGGATTCTGGCTCAGGGGCTCTGAGGAGGGTGCAGCAGAGAAGTTGGTCAGGGTGGCAGAAACCCAAGGGCTGGCGGATCAGCTTCCGAGAGGGCGCAGTCACCCGCCTGGCAAGTTGGTGTTGGCGGATGGCAGGAGCCCTCCGCTCCCATACTCGCGGAACCTCTCCAGAGGGCTGCTGGCCTGTCCTCAGGGCATGGTGGCTGGCCGGCCTCCGCCAGGGCCAGTGACCCAAGGAAGGCAGGCAGAAGCCACACTGTCTTTCATGACCCAGTTTAGAAGTCACACACCATCCTTTTCACATTATCCCACTGGTTACACGGATCGGCCCTCTTCACTGTGGGAAGGCCCAGCCGTGTGAACACCGGGGCGGAGGGGAGGTTCATTTGGGAATGATTTTGGAGACTGGCTACCAGACGCATAACTCAGTTACTTTTGCAATAACCCCACAAGGTAGCTGCTCCTAATAAGTTCATCTTGCAGATGAGGAAAGAGAGGCAGAGAAACGTGAAGTAACTTGCTCAGATGCATCGGATGGTAAGTGATAAAGCGGGGATTCAAACTCAGAGTCAGGCTCCAGAGGTGAGGTCTAAGCTGCTGCTCTGTAAAGGCTCTCAGCTCCCCTGTGAGGCTGAAGCAATACAGTAGATATGAGTTCTTCCACTTTGGTTTTTTTTTTTTTTTTTTTTTTTTTGTGTGTGTGTGTGTGTGTGTGTGTGTGTTTAAGTTCCCAGGCCACAGATTGAACCTGTGCCACAGAAGTGACAACACCAGATCCTTAACCCATTGACCTACCAGGGGATGCCCAGAGTGCTTCTACTCTGGAAAGCAAACCATCAGATATATACAGGGTGGTGGGCTGGTGACTCCATTAATTAGCGAGGCAAATGCAAATCAGGAAAGGATGGGACCTCTGGGTGCTGGGAGGTGGAGAAGGGGTGATGGTACAGAAGGCTTTTACCAGAGGGTCTGGGGAGAGCTAACCGTGTGGGCCAGGGAGTGCCACACTGGGGGGGGGGCAGGGACAGGTTCACCAGGAGGACGCTTACACATCAGGTTCAGAAACTCCCATCGCTGCCACTCCCAGCAAAGGTGCTCGTGATGTCAAAAATCTCCTTTGCTTCACTCTGCCCAGACGACTGCCTTGTTCATTTGTTCAACAGAGCTTACTGAGCACTTGTCACATGAGTCAGACACTAGACTGGGCATGGGGGACCCAGCATTGCCCAGGCAAGATGAAGTCATTTGCCACCTGCAGCTTGGGATCTAGCAGGCGAGACAGACATGTTACGGGCAAATTCTGCCAGAGCAAAGAGTGCAATGTCGGGAAAGCACAGGGGTCTTGGGGTGCAGGTGACGAGCCCCGAGCAGGTAGGACTAGGCTTCCTGCATTTAGCAAGGCCAGACTGCAAGAAGGGCGGGAAGACTGCCAAGCAGGGGGACCGGCCCCACAAAGGCCCAGAAGAGAGAGCCAGAGCACTGAGGGGAGAGGTTGATTTGGGTCAGGTAGAAGGGGGCGAGCCCAGTGATCTCCAGGATTAGTGCAGAAAAGAAGGTAGAGTTCCCACCGTGGCTCAGTGGGTTAAGAATCCGACTAGTATCCATGAGGATTCGGGTTCAATCCCTGGCCTCGCTCAGTGGGTTAAGGATCCGGCGTTGCCATGAGCTGGGGTGTAGGTCGCAGATGGAATTTGGATCTGGTGTTGCTGTGGCTGTGGGGTAGGCCAGCAGCTGCAGCTCTGATTTGACCTCTAGCCTGGAACCTTCCATATGCTGCAAGCAAAGCAAGAAAGGAAGGAAAGAAAAGGAGAAGGTAGGGAGGCACGAAGTCGGCTCCTGACAGGAGCAGAAAGCTTTCCGCACAAGGCTGGGCCCCACCCCTCACCCAAACTCAAGGCGGGAAGGGGGTGGGGGCAGGGAGCTTGGCCCCCTGGGTGCCCTCTGTGTTTGTCCTCCTGGTTCTCTGCCCTGTGGGGAACACTTGGCCCCAGTGCTGTGAATGTGCTCATCCTTCTCGGATGCAGAGCCTGCAGGGCAGGGCAGACTTTGGGGAAATGCAGATGGAGGGGGTGGTGATGTGGGCGGGACGCCCCATCTCCTTGGCCTGGAGGAGGTGCTCCTCTCCTGCGGGGGGTGAGGTTGGTCAGGCTGTGCTCCCCCACACCCCATCCTCCTTATGGGCGAAGGTGGGGATGAGAGAAGCTTAACTCCAAAAGTAAGCAATGAAAAGGGGGAGGTCCTGTCGTGGCTCAGTGGCTAACAAACCCGACTAGCATCCATGAAGACGCGGGTTCAATCCCTGACCTCACTCGGTAGGTTAAGGATCCTGTGTTGCGGTGAGCTGTGGTGTAGGTTGCAGATGCGGCTCAGATCCCGCATTGCTGTGGCTGTGGCGTAGGCTGTGATTAGACCCCTAGCTTGGGAACCTCCATATGCCGTGGGATCGGCCCTAGAAAAGGCAAAAAAAAAAAAAAAAAACCCTTAGCCTAGGAACCTCCATATGTCACAGGTGCAGCCCTAAAAAGACTAAAAACAAAAGAAAAGAAAAGAAAAAGAAAGAAAGAAATGAAATGAAATGAATTCCAAAGGGAGAGGGCAGGGAATGAGTCCTCTGATTCCCTGCTTTTTTTCCAAGACAGAGGCAAAGGTGGGGCTGAGCCTCCGCTTGGTTTCCTGCTGGCGCACAGAGGACCTAGGCGGGGAGTCCAATTGATGGCGCCCCCCATGCGCAGCCTCCTCTCCCTCCAAGGCCAAGGCCTAGGCACCGGCGGCCTGTCTCCCCCGAACCAACGGTCAAGGCCTCTTCCTGCTTCTTCTCTCTCACCTCTTCCCAGCCTCTTACTACCTCAGGCTGCATCTGTCACCCCCCAGTTAAAACCTTTCAGAGGTTACCAGAGCCCTCAGGTAAGGCCCCAGCTCCCACTGTGCAAGGTGCCTCCGAGTGAGCCCGGGTAGGCGTGACCTGGGCTTGTTCACCTGGGGCTCCAGAACCTGGTGACAGCTGGCCGGAAGGATGAACTGGTGCCTAGTCGGCCTCCTGCCAGCCTGTCCAGCTGCATCTGCCCATGTGCTCGACCCTCACGTATTCACCCACCAACCAGGGGACCTCAGGGGCACCCAGATCTGTAAGGACACCGGACATTCAGAGGAAAATCAGGTTTCACATGCTCTTCCCTGAAGGGGCTCATGGAGCCATTGTGTTTCCCCCCAAGAACGTGGACAGCACCAGAACGAATCTCAAAGCGCGCTGAGTGAGAGAAGCCAACTGCAGATAATAAAGAGCGTGTGACTCCCCTGACAAAAAGGGCAAGAGCAGGCACAAGTGATCTGTGAGGTTTTGGGTTTTTTGTTTTTTTTTCCTTTTAGGGCTGCACCCGCGGCATATGGAAGTTCCCAGGCTAGGGGCTGAACTGGAGCGGAAGCTGCTGGCCTACACCACAGCCACAGCCACGCCAGATCCTTAATGCACTGAGCGAGGTCAAGAATCGAACCTGCGGCCGCATGGATACTAGTTGGGTTTCTTAACCCGCTGAGCCACAAAGGGTACTCTGACCTATGAGTTTTAGACGTCAGAATAGTAATTACCTCGGGAATGGGATTGACTGAAAGTGGATACATGGCTACTTCCTGGGACCAGAGAAATGTCTGGGTTTTAATCTGCATTCATGGATGTGAACATTTGTTGAAATACATTGAACTGTACAGTTGAATCTGTGCATGTTACTGAAAATACGTTATACCTCAATAAAGTACTGTCGGCACTGGAAGCTAATAATGTTCCCATGATTATAGTAATGACAAAAACCCTTAGTGTATGGATTGCATAGCACAACAAAGAGAATCAAAGAGAAACTGGTGGGAGTTCCTGCTGTGGCGCAGTGGGTTAAGAATCCTACTGTGGTGGCTCGGGTCCCTGTGGAGCCCAGGGTTCCATATCCAACCAGGGGGAGGTGGGTTAAAGGATTCTATGTTGCTACTGCAGTGCAGGTCGCAGCTGAGGACTGGATTCAATCCCTGGCCTGGGAACTTCCATACACTGAAGGTTCGACCATTAAAAAAAAAAAAGAAAGAAAGAAAGAAAGTTGAAGAGGAGTAGTTCCCGTTGTGGTGCAGCAGAAACAAATCCAACTAGTATCCATGAGGATGCGGGTTTGATCCCTGGCCTCACTCAGTGAGTCAGGGACCTGGCGTTGCTGTGAGCTGTGGTGTAGGTCGCAGATGCAGCTCAGATCTTGTGTTGCTGTGGCTGTGGTGTAGACCAGCAGCTGTAGCTCTGACTAGACCCCTAGCCTGGGACCTTCCATATGCTGTGGGTGCGGCCCTAAAAAAGGGGGGGGGGCAGAAATATGGACAAGCAATTAAAAGATATGAAAGAGAGGAGCTCCCACTATGGTGAAAGGGGATCAGTGGTGTCTTGGGAGCACTGGGAAGCAGGTTTGCTCCCAGGCCCGGCAGAGTGAGTTGAGGATCTGGCATTGCCACAGCTGTGGCTTGGGTGGAGACTGCGGCTCCGATCTGATCCCTGGCCCTGGGGTGCTGCATATGCCTTGGGGTGGCCAAAAATTAAAAAAAAAAAAAAAAAAAAGAAGATACAGAGGAGAGAGTAAAAAGGTTTCTAATCTGAGAATACCAGGAAAGGAAGATAGAGAGTATCTGGAGAGTTACTGGCTGAGAATTTTCCAAAACTGGTGACAGGTATGAATTCATGGACCCAGGAAACACAACATACTGAGTAGAATAAATATAAAGGGATCCATACCTAGACCTTCTGTACTAGAACTACAAAACACCAGAGTGCCTTTGTGATGTAGCGGGTTAAGGACCTGGTGTTGTCACTTCTGTGGCCAGGGTCCCTCCTGCGGTTCAGGGTTCCATCCTTGGCCCAGAAACTTCCACATGCTGTGGGTGTTGCCGAAAAAGAAAAGAAAAAGAACTACAAAACACCAACGATACCTTAAAAGCAGGAAGAAGAGATATCATCTACAAAGGAATGACAATTAGACTGAGCAGACATTTTCATAACCAATATGGGCCTTGCACTTACCATATGCCTACACTGACCCAGGTGCCTTAGGAAGAACAAGCCATATCCAGCCCCTTCCATGTGGAGCGGGCTCATGGATGTCAGAGATGCCAGATGTGCAGGGGACAATCCCAGTATGATGAGCGGGCCTGGTTGAAGGGCAAGAGAATTGGTAAGAAAATCATAGAAGCAGTACTGCGGTGAATTACGATCTTCCAATCAATGCTGGGTTTTCCCATGTGTTTACCAAGTAGAGGCGGGCTTCCCCCCCCCACCCCAGGGACTCTGGGGACAGCAGCTGCTATGCTCACACAGCCTTCCTTGGGACAGAAGGAAACAGGCCACACGTCCTAAGGCTGGTGGTTTCCTCCCTGGGCCTCTCCCTCAGGAAAAGGGAGAGGAGAGTCCTCCTCAAAGCCTTCTGGGAACCAGACTGTGTCCCTGCCCCACAAGCCAAGGAGCAGCAGACAGGGCCCTGGGGTCAGCAGAGGTGACTTAGGGGGAGGGGTGAGGCCAGGAAGTGCCAGTGATGGGAATTCGAGCCCTGAGGCCTGGGGTGCGGCCTGGATCACCAAGACCAGGTACCAAGCGAGGATGGGGCTGGGGAGCCGCTCGGAAGCTCCGTCTCCAACCCGACCCCCAAGGCTCCCCACATGTTCCACACTGAGGAGCTCCCCAAAAGGTCCCTTTTAGACTGGGAAAAGGGGGTTCGGAGCTGGGGAAAAGGCAAAGGCTTCAACTGCAGACGCTGTCTAGGCTGGGCACTGCCGTCCTGCACCGCCTTCAACACCCTCCCGTGGCGCCAATCCCAGACCCGCTGTACCAAGCCTTCTTCCTCCACCAGCGCCGGGAAGCCCTCTCCCCTGCTTGGGGGCAGGGGCTGAGCGCTGTTTAGCCTGGTTTTCCGGGGGGAGCCTGGACGGCATGTCCTGACCAGGGGCTTATTCCCTTAAGGGACGGAACTCTGGTCGAGAGGAGCGGAGGAGTTGGCACGGGGACCGGGCACGGACAGGGCTGTCTGGGGAAGGGTGAAACGTTCCTTGGGGAACCGCCCTCACCTGGTCCTCCCGGGCCCGGGCCGAGCCTCCAGGCCCCGCCCCGCGCGGCCTCCGTCCCGCCCTTCCCGGGATTTAGTCCCGGCAGCCTGGGCGGCTCCGCAGCCGCCGCTTCCGCCTTCGCCAGGTGAGAGTCGGGGGAGGTAGGGGCCCGGGGGGCCGGGCGGGGGCGCGGCCGCTGGTGCGGGGTCTCCGCTCCCAGCCCCTCCCGGCCGCGGCCGCTCCGATGCCCCCGGCGCGCGCTTCCCCGTCTCACCTGGGTCCCGGCCCCGGGGCTCCCGGGCGTCCTGGGCTTTCTCCTTCCCCGCCCCCTGCTCGCGCCGGATTCCGCGCCGCCTCCGAGCGTCCCTCTGGACCCAGCCCGGGGTCCTCTGCTTCCTCCGGGCTCAACTAAGTGCGGGGAGGGAGGGAGGGAGGGGGCCGCGTGTGTGGAAGGGAGAGTGTGTTTGTGCAGGCAGCGGGCACCCTGAGCACCTTAGAGCCTTATTTCATAAAGATTGGTGGCGTCGCCTTGGAGCCGGGTTAGAGCCCGTGACTCAGGTGTGCGCGCCCGCCGCGCTCTGTACCGGGAGCTGAGATCAGGTGGGTGTGGAAGGGACTGTGCACCTGGCAGCCTGGGTGGCTCTGAGCAGTACCTGAGTTTAAACCGCCCAGCGCAAACGCCCGATTTGTTGCTGCCTCGGGTGTAGAAGAGGCAATGCCCCTGGGCGTCTCTGGGCAGAGGGGGCAGTCTGCCAGTGGAACTCAGGTACCTGCGGACACGGAGCTTGAGATCTTGTGTGGGGCGTGTTTGTGAGGACCTGGCGCCTCAGATGTGAGGGGTGGTGTATCTTGGAGGCAGTGAACTCAACATGACTCAGGTCTGCTTGTGCGAGGGGACATGGCGGGAAGCCTGGTGTTCTAGGCAGTATATACTGGAGTGCCTCGGCCTTGTGAGGACATGTATCTGGGCATCTCAGATGTCTTTTGCAGTATATCTGTAGGGGTGTGTGTGTGTGTGAGTGTGTGTGTGTGCATGCATGCATGTTTAAAGCACGGTGTGGTTAGCGTATCTTGGTGTCTCTGGAGGACTCCTGGTGGGTCAGCATGTCTCAGGTGTATGTGAGTAGCTGTGTACAGTGGGGCACCTCGGGTCTACGTGGTGAATCTGGGTGGCCCCAGGGTGTGGGCACTGTGCCACAGGATCTCAGTGAGCAGGGCCACACACCTGAAGTCTGCGCAGTGCTGAAATTTAGCTGTGAAGAGAACATTCTTCTGGGGTGTGTGAAGGGCAGGACACCTGGCCTGCCCTGCTGCATCCCTTCCTCTGTACCTGAGTATTTCTGAGGGGCTGAGGGTGAAGCTGGCAGCCATGTCTCTGGTGCCTGAGTATTAGGCGACTCTCCTGGGCCACGTGTCTGGAGGGTAGGGTGTCAGCCTTAGGGGTTCCTCCTCCAGACATGCTCCCCGAGGCGGACTCCCTTTGGCTGCTGCGGCTGCTCCGGGACATCCAGCTGGCCGAGTTTTACCGACCCATCCTTGAGGCGCTTAATGTGACCCGGCCAGAGCACTTCGACTTTGTAAGACCCGAGGATCTGGATGGCATTGGCATGGGCCGGCCTGGTGAGGGTCCCCTGCCTCCAGGCCCTGCTCTCACCCTCGCCTGTTAGCTGCTATCCCCCGACACACACCCTCTTCTTCTTGCCTGTAAAACCCTTGCATCCTGCTCCCCTCATCTCTTCCCCCATCCCTCTGATTCTGGCCTCCTTCAGCCCAGCGCAGACTGGTTGAAGCCCTGAAGAGGCACCGTTCCGGGCTCAAGTCTAAGAACTGGGTCTATAAGGTGTGTGTTTTGGGTTTTGGGGCGGGGGCGGGAGGCATCAAGGGCCAGCTCAGGCCCTGGCCGAGAGGAGTATGCAGCGTTTCACACATCTGATTTCCTACCCCTTGTTTCAGATCCTTGGAGGTTTTGCCCCTGGGCAAAAGGAGAGCACCCCACCCTCAGACAGCCCTCCATCCCTCCCTGAGCCAGAAGGGGGACTCAAGTGTCTGATCCCAGATGGTGCCGTGTGCAGAGGGGAGCTTCTGGGCTCCGGCTGCTTTGGCGTGGTGCACCGGGGGCTGTGGACCCTGCCCAGTGGCCAGAGTGTGAGTGTCCCAGGAGCCTACTTCATTGTGGGCACCTGGGCCAGCTGCCCCCTCTGTTCTGGGTGCCCTCTCTGCTCTGGCTTTGGCTTAACTGTTCTCTAGGGTGCCTGATGGTGCTTCCCCTGACCCCTAGATCCCAGTGGCTGTCAAGTCCCTCCGGGTGGGTCCCGAAGGCCCCGAGGGCACTGAGCTAGGGGACTTCCTGCGAGAAGTGTCCGTCATGATGAACTTGGAGCACCCACACGTGCTGCGTCTGCATGGCCTGGTACTGGGCCAGCCTCTGCAGATGGTGAGCAGACCCAGAGGCCAGCTCCTGGGACAGCCCCGGGGCTGGTGGGTAACAGGAGAGCGAGCCAGGGTCTGGTGGAGCCGGACCACTGCTCACTGAGCTGTGCTCCCACAGGTGATGGAGCTGGCGCCCCTGGGCTCCCTGCACACGCGCCTGACCGCCCCGGCCCCCACACCCCCGCTGCCCGTGGCCCTGCTCTGCCTCTTCCTGCGGCAGGTGGCAGGGGCCATGGCGTACCTGGGGGCCCGCGGGCTGGTGCACCGAGACCTTGCCACGCGCAACCTGCTGCTGGCCTCACCGCGCACGGTCAAGGTGGCTGACTTCGGGCTGGTGCGGCCGCTGGGCGGCGCCCGGGGCCGCTACGTCATGGGCGGGCCCCGCCGCATCCCCTTTGCCTGGTGAGGGCCAGGGCGGAGGGGCAGGATCTGGGGGGCAGGAGCAAAGCGGGTGCGGAGGGGCCGGACCTCCGAGAGAGGCGGGCACTAGAGGAGTCGTCTGGTCTGGAAGGGCCCGGACGTGGGGGCTTCCGGGGAGCGCTAAGGGGGCGTGCCCAGTGGCAGGTGGGGGCACCGGGGACGCATCCGGCCCCGTCAGGCCCCCTTCAGCCTCGCTTCCGCAGGTGTGCGCCAGAGAGCCTGCGCCACGGGGCCTTCTCTTCTGCCTCGGACGTGTGGATGTTTGGGGTGACGCTGTGGGAGATGTTCTCCGGAGGCGAGGAGCCCTGGGCGGGGGTCCCGCCGTACCTCATCCTGCAGCGGCTGGAGAAGGACCGAGCCCGCCTGCCTAGGCCTCCCCTCTGCTCCAGGGCCCTCTACGCCCTCGCCTTGCGCTGCTGGGCCCCCCACCCTGCGGACCGGCCCAGCTTTTCCAACCTGGAGGGGCTGCTCCAAGAGGTGGGAACCTCTGCCTCCCCGGATGCCCTCGGTCTCTCTGGCATCCGTTCTCTCTCCCAAGGTTCCATGCACAAGACTAACACGCTGACTCCCTGGCTGGGGTCTGGGACCCGACTGGCTCTGAACTTCAGATTCGGGACGCCTGCAGGGCACTCAGAGCCTCCAAGGGACAGCTGGGGTCTTGTGGATGCAGGCAGAAGGGCTGCGGGCTGCGGCAGAGATGACGGAGCCCAAAGCGCAGAGCAGTAGGATGCAGTGGGTGTCCCACAGGCAGGGGAAAGGCTCCGTGTGGGAGGGGGAAGTACGTGTAACTAACACCTCAGGGGTGTGACAAAGAGGGACTTGTAGGTGTTAAGTCAGCAGCGCTAGCACCTAGAGCACTTGATCTGTGTAAGATACCGCACTGAGTGCTCTCGGCAAAGCCTTACGCATATTTGCCCATTTAATCCTCACAACCCATCTCGATTTTAGAGGGGGGCCAGTGAAGGCTCTGACGGTTTAAGTGACTTGCCTAAAGTCACACAGGAAGTGGAGGAGTGGAGATTTGAATCAGTCAATCTGACTTCAGGGCTGTGACAGAAACCGCTCTATGCACTACTGTTTAAGGAGAGTAGTCCTTACTCTGAGGGCACTTGGAGCCACGGAAGGGAGTTAAGCCACCTCTACGTGTTGTGCCACTCTGGCTTGGTGCAAAAGGGGATTAGAAGGATGGTGCTGACGATGGAAAGACCACGTAGGCCACAATGGCTGTGAAGCAGAAGTGAGATGCAGAGGTCTGGATAAGGATGGAGGCAGTGGTGCTGGAAGGAAGTGGAAAACTTCCAGAGGTGCTGGGGAGGCAGATCTGAGAGGTCTGGGTGTGGAGCAGACGCAGTCACAGCACCCTCCCCCTGGTCCCCACAGGTGGAGCCCGGGCCCCCCTTTTGTTGCTCCCTGGCCCCTGGGCTGTGTCCAGCTTGACATGGAATCCGGGTCTGCCTCCTCCACTGGATGACAAGTGGGGGACAGGGACGGTCCCGCCCTGGGTCTAGGATAGAGGACACATGTGGAATGGGTTTGCGTGGTGGGTGGATGCTCTTCTCTGCTCGCATGACATGACCCTTCTGACTCACGCCACAAGCCCAGCCACCCTTTCCTCCTGTCTCTACAGGCCTGGCCTCCTGAGGGACGTTGTGTGAGGGATGTCACAGAGCCAGGTGCCCTGAGGATGGAGCCTGGTGACCCCATCACTATCATCGAGGGCAGGTGAGGGCCTCGTGCCTCCCACCCAGCCCCAGGGGGAGGACACCCCCCTGACCCTGGTCCCATCTCAGCCTCCCTCCAGCAACTTGAACCCCGATCCTCTGCCTCATCTCCTCCTTGCCCCACCGGGCTCCGAGAGCTCCACCCCAGTCCTGGCCTCCCTGCTGGAGCCACTATGGGTCCACAGAGCCCTTTTGTGTTAGAGAGAAAAAGGCTTCCTTCCTCTGGGCAGAGGCCGCTCCGTGGCACAGAGCTTGAGAGCTCCTCCCCCCTGGCTCCCAGTCCCTGCACCAGTGCCTCTCCCCACAGCCCCGACTCCACCACCTGGAAGGGCCAGAACGGTCGCACATTCAAAATGGGCAACTTCCCAGCCTCGGCAGTGACGCTGGTAGACTCAGGGGGCTCGCCAGCCAGCCATCTGCTCCCCAGAGGCGCCCCTGCCCGAGGAGAGCACCACCAGGGAAACATCAGTGGGTGAGGACGAATGCGGGCAGGGCTGGGGGGGGGCGGGCAACCAAGTCCAGCAACTTTCCTGGAAGGGCCTGGGGAGGGGGGAGCAGCGTAAGCTGGAGGGGAGGCTGGATTCGCCTTCCTGCCAGCCCTCGCATTCCGGGTCTCAGCTTCCACTCCGGTCTTGGCCTGCCTGGAAGCCCCAGATTCTTTGGGAGGGGACACTGCTCTATGGGGTGGGGTGGGGGGTGTGGAGAATGAACCGGAACACTTTCCAACAGGGACAGAGCGAAGGCAAAGCTTCGGGATCCCCCTCCAGCTCAAGGCCAGAGAAGGAACATGGCCCTGCAGAGGTCGAAAGGTGGGCGTGGGCGTGGGGACAGGGCCACCGTGGTCTCTGAGGAGATCAAGGACAACTCTCCAACAATGCCTGCTGCTGTGAAGCCATGCTTTTCCACATGTGGCTTCCTTCCCCACATTCTAACTGCTGACATCCTGGCTGGCTGTACTTTGGTTTTTTTTGCTTTCGTCTTTTTAGGGCCACGCCTGCAGCATATGGCAGTTCCCAGGCCAGGGACTGAACTGCAGCTGCAGCTGCTGGCCTACGCCACAGCCACAGCAATGTGGGACCTCAGCTTCCTTCGTCTGCGACCTACACCACAGCTTGTAGCAATGCTGGATCCTTAACCCACCAAGCCAGGCCAGGGATCAAACCCGCATCTTCATCGACACTATCTGGGTTCTTAACCCAGTGGGAACTCTCTGGCTATATTTTGGACCGCATCTCCCCACTGCAGCCCCTGACAGCGCTTTGGGCCCTCGGCTGCCTGCTGTCTTCTTGTTCCCCCCTAACACGAGGGCCACCCCAAGGATAGCCCAGGTAGACAGAGAACGGGAAGAAGGCAGCTGGGCCTCCTCCCAAGTTGTTTCTTTCTCAACCGTGCAGGCATTTCCAAGAGCCTGGAGTCAGTTCTGTCCCTGGGCCCCCGCCCCACAGGAGGGGGGTCCAGCCCCCCTGAACTTCGACATGCCAGAATGGGGCCCCAGGGCGCCCCGGGCCTGCCACCCCGCCCTCCCGTTGCCGCCAGCTCGTCTTCCCAGCCCAGCCAGCCTCCCAGGGAGCGGCCTCCCTGGCCCAAAAGAGAACTCCCCCACAGTCAGCCCACAGGAGCGCCGGGGGCCAGCAAAGCCACTGTCCCCTCCAGAGGACCCCTGCCTGACTTCGAGCTGCAGAGGAGGATTACAGAGGTGAGGGCTCCCCGGAGTGTCCCGATGTCCGGAAGGGGCTTTGGGCTGGGCAAGGGGCCTAAGCGAGGCTCTGCCCCCTGCAGGTGGAGCTGAGCGTGCATGGAGTCACCCACCAGGAGTGCCAGGAGGCCCTGAGAGCCACTGGGGGAGATGTGGTGGCCGCCATCCGGAACCTCAAGGTAAAGTCCGACCCTTCCCTGGGAGCCCGCCCGCCCCGCCCGCCGGGCCTCTGGCAGCCGGCTGCCCTTCCTCCCGCCCCCGCAGGTGGACCAGCTCTTCTACCTCAGCAGCTGGTCCAGAGCAGACTGCCGGCGCATCCTGGAGCGCTACCAGTGGGACCTCTCAGCTGCCAGCCGCTACGTCCTGGCCCGGTCTTGAGCTCTGCTCCTTTGGGCATGGCCACCAGAGGGCCCGAAGGCCTGGCCACGTGGGACCAAGCAGAACTGGAATACGGTCCCCACAGGGCATTTTCCCAATGGGGAGAGCCTGCCGTAGGCGGGTACAGGAGGAGCCCAGCACCGGGCACTGGGAGCGTCCCCTCACCCTGCCGTCTGGCCTCCGAGGCCGCCGGCTCCCCTGGCTGGGCCACAGCAGGAGGCGGTCCTCGCTACACAGGCCCGCCCAAGAGGCGGACTGGCAGGAACAGAGCTGCTAAACATCACACCGTAGGAAGCTTCTGTCGCTACAGAGAACGAGCAAGTGGCCATACTGGGCCGTGGGAACAGCCATCCTGAACCGCCATCAGCTCCCACCCTGGGCTCTGTGGGAGCAGCCATACTGACCGGGGCACATGGCTCCAACCGCCCCAGCTTCGTCGGGGGCCATCGTGGATGATGACAGTGGCCCTCTTAGACTCAAGGACACTTGATCCTGGCAGCCTGGATGGTGAAATGGGTCAGCGCCTGCCCAGCCCAGCGGTCACATTTCCCTTTGTTTCTTCCCACACCAACTCTTTCTCCTACCCTCTCCCAGGACATACACCTTCCAGTGTCCAAAAAGTTACAAAGTTTATATGAACATAACATACAAAGAGGCAGCCTCCTTCCTGGGGCGAGGGAAGAAGGGGTGGTGAGGTAAGGCACAGGGGGCCGTGGCAAGCACCAGCCAGGGGAGGAAGTTGGCGCTGGGGCCTGGGCCCTCCCGCCGGGCTGGGAGGGAGCGGCCGCCTCAGTTAGGAGCCAGTCCCGATGCGGGGAAAGGCTGGCCACGCCTGTCATCTTTGGTGCTACGTTGAAGTCCCCACCTGTCACGAAACCCCAGAGCCCTGCCTTCCCAGGGCGCAAGGCCTGGTCTGGAGCAGAGGCTCTGGAAGGGGGTGGGAGGAAGCGGGGAGGGAAAGTCTGAAAGCGATACGCCTGTGTGCCGGGAGTGCAGGGGTGCTGGTGGGAGGCACGGGGAAGGGCTCTCATATCTACGCTTCCGGAGGGGCCAGAGGTGAAGGAGGCCAGGGGAGTGGGCTGGGCCGGGGCGCCAAGCCCCCAGCCTCTCAGGGGTCCCTGTCTCTCCCCTGCAGTGTACACGGAGGAAAGGGACTGTCTCTGAGGAGGGGCCAGGTCAGGGCCAGGGACCATCGTGGATTCTGGTTGAGTCTGATGGTCTCTTCACCCTGAGGCGGCCTCTAACTGGTGACGGCTGAGGGCCCGGCGCCTCCTCGCTTCTCGAAGAACATGTAGTCCTGAGAGGAGGGCACGGTCAGCCGGAGATCGGACTGGGCCAGCCTGGCTCGGGGGTCACAGCGCAGGCCTGGAACTGCCCCCCCCCAGCCCCACCGCGAGTCTCTCCCTACCCCTCTCCTGGCAAGAGGCCAAGAAGGGCATAGAGCCTCAGCGTGAGAGCAAAGGGGTAGCAGATGAAGGGGGGACTCACGATGAGGAATGTGGCGCCCAGCAGCACAGCCTTCACCCTCACGTCCAGGTCCAGCGGGAACTGCAGGCCGAAGTCATCGGCGTCGGTGAGGGCCTCTCGGAGCAGCCCGCCCCACTGCTTGCTGATGCGGCCTACGCTGCGGGATTCGTCCGGGGTCTTCACCTGGCAGGAGAGAGGGAGGGCGGGCCCCGCTGGGGAGGAAGTGCCTGATGTCACCTGCTCGTCTCACTCGCACAGCGGACGCACTGTGCGGGCTCTACACTTAGGGAACCCTCCCAAAGCCTTGGGTTTCCATGTGACACGTGGGGAAACTGAGGCCCCGGAGGCCACTCTGTGAGAGTAGAGCACAAACCAGGATACAGCCCTGGATCCCATTGAGGGGGGCGAAATGCAAGCAGCAGGAGACTGTCTAATCTCTTTAGTGGATGGCCAGTGGCTGGGTTTGTTCTAGTTAGCGAAGTCCCTGCTGCCCACAGCTGGTGCGGTTTGTGCCCTGCACAGAGTATCTTGGCCAAGCAGGCTAACTGCCTGGCTGCACCCTACCAGCCGACCAGGCTGCTGGAAGGCTGTGTCTGCCCAGAGGGTTGCCTGTCCTCTGATCCACAAGCTAGGGAGGCCCCCGTCCAGCATCACATGCCAGCCTCATCCAGGGCGAATCCAAGCACATCTGGTGCGGAGAGAGGACCAGTCATGATAAGCCCTGCCGAGGTGGGTAACTCACAGTGACTCCCTGGTCTTTTTCTGATGCTTGTTCTCCAGCAGCTTGAACTAAATCTCCGCCCTTCCCCTCCCCTCTCCCTCCCCTGCTCTATAGCCCTGGGGCACTGCCTGGAGACCAGTCTCCAGCTGGGCAGGGCCTCTCCCAGCCAGCCCTGTTGTCCCAAGAGTGCAACCCCTAATATGAACCATTCATAGTTATGTAAAAGGGAGGCTGGCCTGATGAGAACCTCACAGCCTACACACGCCCATCCAGAGGTCACCCAACCAGCTCCCATCACAAAACCTCCCCAAGGTGACTCAGTTTTTACAAGTAACCTTAGACAGGGCACCTCATCAGAAGCTTGGAGAGTCTACTGGATTAGACCTGTGGTTCCCCCCTTATCTATCTACACAGGTAGTTAACCCGAAGTACGCCAGGGCCTCTGTCTTCTAGGAAGGAAGGTGCTTCCCAGGCCTTCCTCCGAAATGGTCACCACTTGGGTTCTCCAGGCTCCCAGAGGGTGACTGGATGCATGTCAGAAGGATACTGCCTGGATGCTAGGGTGGCGGTGTTCATTTGGACTTGCAGGTTGGCAGGGTGAGTTGCACATGTTAGCAAGTTAAATCTGTGCCTGCTCCAGGGCCTGGGCTCAGGAACTCAAAACACAGCAGCCACACGGGCCCAGCTCACAGTGCACTCAATAACCATCCTGCACCCTAAATCCAGCCTGGCCTTGAATCCCACCACCCCCCAATACACAGTTGCAGTAACAATCGGCACTGGCCCTTAAGATGAAACCCTCTTCGCCGTATTTTTTTTAAGACCATGGGCCAGACTATTTCTGAGTAGAGGAAAACCGGAAATATGGTAGGCATCACAGGGGATTTGGACTGATGGGCTCGTGCCCATTCTGTCGGCCATCCTGCCTCACGGTTCATCTTGGCTTATGAAGGGCTCAGATCTCCCCTTTTTCCTGATACCTCAAAGTTGGTGTCTGTGCCACAGCCACAGGTCCAGCAGGGGCCCACTACTCGCAAAACCGTCTGGCGATCAGCATCCTGAATGGAGAACTTGGGGAGGAAGGGATGCCAGGTCTGTAGAACATGGCCAATGGTGGTGCCCGGTGGAGACTGTACTTCCATCTGGAGCGAGAGGCAGACAGGGTCACTGCCCAACCAGGGCGCCTTGGCCCAAACGCTCACCAGTCTACTTTTATCACCTGTCTCTCTCCCCTCTTAAGACTTCCCATCCCCTTCGCTAGACTACCTGTCACGCTCCTCTCTAGACCTCCCATCCCACCTGCTGGCCAACTTGCACTTGAGGCACCACTCTCCCCATGCCTCCTCCCGGGTCTTGCTCCCATCACTGGCCCGCCCCCAACCCGAGTCTCTCCCTGGCCGCATCCTTCCCCACCCACCTCCTGGAGGCCGCACGGACAGCAGCTGCAGCCACAATGGAGAGGGCGGAGCAGGCGGAGCACCTCTCGGTCCCCGGGGTCCACCAGGCGGACTCGCAGGGGCCGACGGGCGCCACAGCACAGACGAGCACAGCAGTTGCTCTCCTCTGCAGCCTGACCTAGGGGCTGTCCGGCCCCCGAGCGCAGTTCGTACCGGTTACAGGTCTCCCAGCCCAGGAGCGCTGCCAAGGGGTGACACGCTGAGGCTCAGGCACCACTGGACCGAGAGCCCACGATCTGCCCCCATCACGAGGCCCAACCTACTCCTCCTTCCACTCACTTTCCACCCGCTCAGCTTTCTGGTGAATCAAGATCTGATCAATCTGGAAAGAGAGTAGGGGCCGCGCAGACGTCAGCTGGAGGATCGAGACGCCTGGGTACCCCCCCCGCCCCCTCACCCCTCCCTCCCTTCCTTCCACTCACCTGCACCAGGAATTCGAGGCCGAAAGGCACCCCGGGCACTGGCAAGAAGGGGGCAGCTGGCCCCGGGGCCGCAGGGCCGGGCGAGGGGAAGAGAGCAAAGCCGGGCGCTGGGGCAGGCACGTGGGCAGGCACTGGCGCCTGGCTGGGCCCGGGCCCAGGATGCAGCGCCGGCTCCGGGTACCCAGCGGTCACAGGATAGGGAGGTGGGGGCGAAGGGGCGTAGCCCTTGGGGGGTATGTAGCCTGTGGGGGGACAGGAGTAGGTTAGAAGGGGCCTCCCCACCTCACCCCTCTACCCCTTAGCCCGCGGGCTGCCAGGCTGAGTGGAGGGAAATGTGGTGGCAAGAGACGGAGAAAGATGGGGCGGGGGAGCAGGGCGGCGGCTTCCTGGGAGGAAGGGAGGGGCCCCACACAGCCAGTCCGAGCACATTCCCGGAGGATGCGTCCGACACTGGGCTCCCAAGTCCGTGAGGGGATAACGGAGACCCTCAGCCTTGCACCCACTTACCTGCCATGGGAGACGGGGGAGGGTTCGCGGGATGTCGGTGTCCCGGAGGCTTAGTTCTAGAAGTGGAGGCAAGCTCGGAGACAGCCAGACAGACACAGAGACAGACACAAAGACGGACAGGCAAACGCGGAGAGGCAGCTGCGCCCACCGCCGGCCCAGGGTCTCCAGGGCGGCGCGTCTGACTCGGGGAGAAACCGAAAGTGTCAGCGGGCAGGGCGGAGGCCCTGGGACCCTGGTTTCCCTCAGGGGCCCCAGAACCGCCCCCTCCCTTTGTTCTCCCATTCTCCGCGGAGGCGGCTGTTGGCAGACGGCAGGCAGATGGGCCCGCGGTCAGACCGACGGCCCGACCTCGAGGGAGGTCTCCGGACCCCTCAGCGCCCCCAGCTCACCTGAAGCCCCTAGAACAGCCGGGGCGCCCAGCGCTCGGCGGCTCGGGGAGCTAGGGGAGGCGGGCCCGGGAACTGGCTCCGCCCCCGCCCCTACCAGACCCCGCCCCTCCCGGCCTGAGCGACACGCCTGCGCAGAAAGAGTGCCGGCTCTCCTGCGGGGCCTCGGTCCCCAGGCCCCTGGCTCCGCGGCTTGGCGAGCGTCCCCGCCACTTCCGCTCGATGCAGAAGCCCAGAGAGAAGCTCGCCTGGGAGGGCAGCTGGGTGAGACCTAGCTCTGCGACCCTTGCCAGGTCCGCGGGCGCAGAGTCCTCAGTGCCCCTTGGTGGGAACGAGGGCGGCTTGCGCGGCGCTGGACCCTAGGCTCCTCCTCCCGAGGGCGGTTCGGGCCTCGCTGACGCAGCGGAACACCCTGAACACTCATCCGTTGGCTCCTAGGACCGGCTCCTGGCTCCCCTTCTGCCTCCCTGGGACTACCTCGTCAGTCTCCTCTCCCTGACGCAGCAGTGACCCCCAAAGACACCTTGAAATTACAGCACTTCCTTCAGGCGCCCCCAGCCACTCGGGGGACAGGCCACCGGACTGTCAGTAATGATGTAAAATGAGGCTCAGCGGGAGCAGAGGAGGCAGCGCTGTCAGCAGGGAAGGCTTCCCCCAAGAAGAGTCGCATCCTTCGCTTGCTCTGGGTCCTGAGCCCAGGCCCGCAGGTGTGAGGAAGTTCTGCGCCTCAGGGCGCTATAGGCTGAGTGACAGGAGATGAGTTTAGAGAGGGAGTCCGGCCCACGGGCCCAGAAGGCCTTGTGCGAGCTGGGATTTGGCCCCAAAGGCAGCAGGGAGCCCACTGAAGGATTTTCAGATGGAGGGAGAAAGTCGAATGTTTTAGAAAGCCATTTAAACACACGAGAGGCACCCAGTGTGGGTTGTAGTAGTCTGGGGAGAGGATGGCTGTGATAGTGTGGGTGGACAAAAGTGGCAGATTTTAGAGATATTTAGATAATAATATAGAAGTTTTTGAGGAGATGAGATGTGGAGGTGAGGAGTTCAGGATGACCTCATGTGTCTGGTGACCAGTAGATGGAGGTCTCATCCGTCAAGATGATCATGGGGAGGGAGTTCCCGTGGTGGCTCAGGAGGTTAAGAACCCAGCTGGTATCCATGAGGACTTAGGTTTGATCCCTGGCCTCACTCAATGGGTTAAGGATCCGACATTGCCTGATTGTGGTGGTGTAGGTCACAGGCTCAGCCTGGATCCCACATTGTTGAGGCCATGGAGTAGGCCCGCAGCTGTAACTCAGATTCAACCCCTAGCCTGGGAACGTCTGTACACCGCAGGAGCGGCCCTTAGGAAAAAAAAAAAAAAAAGGAAGGAAAGAAAGGGAGTTCCCATCGTGGCACAGTGGAAACGAATCCAACTAGGAGCCATGAGGTTTCAGGTTTGATCCCTGGCCTCGCTCACTGGGTTAAGGATCTGCTGTTGCCATGAGCTGTGGTGTAGTTCACAGATGCTACTCCGATCCTGGGTTGCTGTGGCTGTGGCGTAGGGCGGTGGCTACAGCTCTGATTGGACCCCTAGCCTGGGAACCTCCCTATGCCGCAGATGCGGCCCTAAAAAGACAAAAAGATGAACATAGGGAGAAGCAGATTTGGTGGTTCCTTTGTCCCCATGTCCATGTTCTGGGCTGGTCCAACAGCTTCAGTCATCATCTGCATCACACTCAAGTGCCTCGCCTCTCCCCTGGTACCCTTCATTGCCTCATATTCTAGCCAGCCCCAACTATGCAGCAGCCTCCACCAAAATGTACAAACACATAGAAATTCCATTATTCAACAGAGATTAAGTGAGCACCAACTATATTTCAGACAGCATTTAAGGTGATAGGAAAATATAGCAGTTTTTCAAAAAATTAAAATTTCTAATCTTAGAGAAGAGAAAGATAATGTACCTTAGATACATCTAAAGTCAGACAGTGACAGGTTCTATAAAGAAAAATGGAGCAGGGTAAGAAAGATAGAGAATGGTGGACAGGAGTTGCAATTTTCTTTGGCCACCACACTCATGGCATGCGGAAGTTCCTGGGTCAGGGATTGAACCTGAGCCACAGCAGTGACAATGCTGGATCCTTAACTGCTAGGCCACTAGGGAACTCTCTCTCTCTCTCTTTTTTTTTTTTTTTTTTTTTTGTCTTTTTGTTGTTTTAAGGCCACACCTGCAGCATATGGATGTTCCCAGGCTAGGGATCTCTCTCTCTCTTTTTTTTTTTTTTTTTTTTTTGTCTTTTTGCCATTTCTTGGTCCGCTCCCACAGTATATGGAGGTTCCTAGGCTAGGGGTCGAATGGGAGCTGTAGCCGCCAGACTACACCAGAGCCACAACAATGTGGGATCCAAGCCGAGTCTGTGACCTACACCACAGCTCACAGCAACACTGGATCCTCAACCCACTGAGCAAGGCTGGGGATCAAACCTGCAACCTCATGGTTCCTAGTCGGATTCGTTAACCACTGAGCCACGACAGGAACTCTGCCAGCCTAGGGGTCTAATCAGAGCTGTAGCTGCCGGCCTACACCACAGCCACAGCAACTCGGAATCCATAACCCACTGATTGAGGCCAAGGATTGAACCCGAGTCCTCATGGATGCTAGTTGGGTTTGCTAACCACTGAGCCACGACGGGAACTCCAGGAGCTGTAGTTTTAAAGAGATGGACTAGGGAGTTCCCATTGTGGCTCAATGGAAATGAACCTGACTAGTATCCATGAGGATATGGGTTTGATCCCTGGCCTCCATCAGTGGGTTAAGGATCCAGCATTGCCATGAGTTGCAGTGTAGTTCGCAGACTTGGCTTGGATCCTGTGTTGCTGTGCTGTGGTATAGGTCAGCTGCTGTGGCTCTGATTAGACCCCTGGCCTGGGGACCTCCATATGCCTCAGGAGAGGCACTAAAAAAACAAATTAAAAATAAATAAACAAATAAAATAGATGGACTAGGAAGTCATCACCAAGAAGGTGATGGTTGAGCAAAGACGTAAAGGAAGCCAAGGATTAAGCCAGGCGAACTTGTAGGCGAAGAGTGTTTGAGGCAGAGGGAACAAGGGCAAAGGCCCTGAAGTAGGAGTGTGCCTTGTTTGTTCACTGACCCTAAAGGCCAGTGGCTGGAATGGAATGAAGGAGGAGGGGAGAGGTCACGGGAGGCCAGATCACATACGGCCTGTAGACCATCGCCTTATATTCTGGGTGAAATGGAAAGTGCTGGAGGGTTTGGCAAGAGAAGTGACCTGAGATTTACAAGCTGAAACAGTGGTCCCTAACCCTGGGCACAAGTTTGAACCATCTGGGCCGCCTTAAAGTACCTCTGGGAGTACCCGTCGTGGCTCAGTGGTCGTGGCTCAGTGGTTAACGAATCTGACTAGCATCCATGAGGATGCAGATTTGATCCCTGGCCTCGCTCAGGGGGTTAAGGATCTGGTGTTGCCATGAGCTGTGCTCTAGTCAGATTCATTTTCACTGTGCCACACAATGGGAACTCCTCCCCAGCAGATTTAAATTGCAGCTAAGGCTGAGGATGACTGTGTTAGGAGGCTCTCTTTCTTTCTTTTCTTTTTTTTTTTTTTTTTTGGCTTTTTGTCTTTTTGTTGTTGTTGTTGCTATTTCTTGGGCCGCTCCCACGGCATATGGAGGTTCCCAGGCTAGGGGTTGAATGGGAGCTGTAGCCACAGGCCTACACCAGAGCCACAGCAACGCGGGATCCGAGCCGCGTCTGCAACCTACACCACAGCTCACGGCAACACCGGATCGTTAACCCACTGAGCAAGGGCAGGGACCGAACCCGCAACCTCATGGTTCCTAGTCGGATTCGTTAACCACTGCGCCACGACGGGAACTCCCAGGAGGCTCTCTTTCTAGCTGCTTGTCCAGAGTAGGCTGTGGGTAGGCAAGGACAGATGGAAGTTCTTGCAAAAAGCTAGATGAGGAGTTCCCACCGTGGCTCAGAGGTTTAACGAATCTGACTAGAAACTATGAGGTTGCAGGTTCAATCCCTGGCCTTGCTCAGTGGGTTAAGGATCCGGCATTGCCGTGGATCTGTGGTATAGGTCACAGATGCAGCTTGGATCCCGCGTTGTTGTGGCTGTGGCGTAGGCAGCTATAGCTCCAATTAGACCCTTAGCCTGGGAATCTCCATATGCCGTGGGTGCGGCCCTAGAAAAGCCAAAAAAAAAAAAAAAAAGCTGACGAGATATGTCGTGGTGTCGACCAGAGCGCCAGAGTGGGAGCAAGGGAGGTGGTGAGAAAGGGCCAGCTTCCGAACATGTTTTTGAGCCAACAGCGCTAGATGATGGCTTGGAAATGGGATGTGAGGAAAGGGAAAGTCAAAGGTGACTCAGCCTTGGCCCAGGAAGCCCTTCACTCTTGTTGTTTGGTCATTTCCTGCCTGTCTACTCCATCCTGAGCTGCAGGCACGCCTGTTCTCCTTTGACTTGTTAACTGTATGATCTTGTCCTTTTTTTCTGGTGAACTATGCCTGCTGAAAACCCAGAAAATGAGCTGAAGCCTTACCAGTCCCCAAAGGCAAAATAAGCCCACTTCAGTATCTACTTGTAACACCTAATGCATTGCATTTTCTTTTTCTTTTTTTCTTTGGTCGTCTTTTAGGACAGTACCCGCAGCATATGGAAGTTCCTAGGCAAGGGATCGAATCGGAGCTGTTGCCGCTGGCCTACACCACAGCCACAGCAACACTGGACCTCAGCCGTGCCTTCAAACTACACCACAGCTCACGGCACACCGGATCCTTAACCCAGTGAGGCCAGGAACTGAACCTGTGTCCTCATGGATACTAGTTGCTTTGTTACCCCTGAGCATGATGGGAACTTATATCAAATTACTTTTAAAAGCGTTTATCTTCATTGCTGAAATCTGAGTTTCTTGCTGTGTATAAGAAAGGAAGAGCTTAGGCAGTTCCCGTCATGGCTCCGTGGTTAACGAATCCGACTAGGAACCATGAGGTGGCGGGTTCAGTCCCTGGCCTCGCTCAGTGGGTTAAGGATCTGGCGTTGCCGTGAGCTGTGGTGTAGGGCGCAGATGCGGCTCAGATCCCATGCTGCTGTGGCTCTGGCGTAGCTACAGCTCCGATTTCGACCCCTAGCCTGGGAACCTCCATATGCCGCGGGAGCGGCCCTAGAAAAGACAAAAAGACAAAAAAAAAAAAAAAAAAAAAAAAAGAAAAGAAAGAAAGAAAGGAAGGAAGAGCTTAGCACGGAGAATTAGTCAGAAGAGGGTTTGACTCACAACTTCATTAGGTCCCAGCTGTGTGACATAGGACACGTTACCTCACCTCTAACTTCACTTTCGACTGACTTATAGGACTGTTGAGAAGACTGGACCAGTGTTCACATGGGCCTTATTTATCTTGGTTTCCCTGAGTCCCACCCACTGAGAGGACCAAAGCAAAGGTATTAAGGATACATGACATGGACAGTGGCCGTTGCAGATGTCAGGGTCTCCTCCCCTGGAGGTTCCCTGCGGCCCAGATACTGCCTGAGATGAAGGATGGAAATGCAGCAAGGGCACTGGACTGGGAGGTAGGAGCCTTGGGATCCAGTGTTGGCTCTGCCACTGGCAATCTGGGCCACTCTGGAGGTCCCCTCTGAAGCCTTATTTTACTCCTTTATTTTTTCTTTATTACTATTATTATGATTTCTTGGCCTCACCCTCAGCATGCAGAAGTTCCTGGGCCAGGGATTGAACTTGTGCCACAGCATCCTTAACTGCTAGACCAACAGGGAACTCCTTACTTATCTCTTAAATGAAGAAATATTGTGATCCTCTGCTAATACAACTCAAGCCATGCCTCCTCCCTGGATATAAATGCTTCAGTGGCTCCCCATTGCTCTCAGAAGAGTCCAACCTCTTAGCACTCGACCATTTAGCCCCTTCTGTCCTCATCTTTCACTGCTGACCTTCCTATGATCCTCAAGCCAGCCACCAGGAATTCTTTCAGGTCTCAGAGGCACTGTGCTCTCTCTTGACTCCAAAGCTTTTGCCTTGGTCTGGACCTCGGCCCTCTTCCTCCTCACCACCTAACTTCTGCAGGTGTCCAGTGAGCACTATGCTACATGGAGCCTGCCACGGGGTCTGGAGCTCAGTAGGGTGGGAGATATTTACTGGATTTAAAAATATGCGGATTGCAGAGTTCCTGTTGTGGCTCAGCGGGTTAAGGACCTGGCACTGTCTCTGTGAGAATGTGGCTTCGATCCCTGGTCTTACTCATTGGGCTAAGGACCCAGTATTGCAACAAGCTGTAGCGTAGGTTGCAGATGTGGCTCCGATCCCAAGTTGCTGTGGCTGTGGTGTAGGCCAGCAGCTGCAGCTCTGATTGGATCCCTGGCATGGGAACTTCCATATGCCACAGGTGTAGCGCTAAAAGGAAAACAAAAAGAAAGAAAAAAAGGAGTTTCCGTTGTGGCTCAGTGGAAATGAATCTGTAATATCCATGAGGATGCAGGTTTGATCCCTGGCCTCAATCAGTGGGTTAAGGATCGGGGCGTTGCCGTGAGCTGTGGTGTAGGTCACAGACGCAGCTCCTCGGATCTGCTGTGGCTGTGGTATAGGCCAGCGGCGCTACGCTCCAATTTGACCCTTAGTCTGAAACCTCCATATGCCGTGGTTGCAGCCCTAAAAAGACCAAAAAAAATTAAAAAAATAAAAATAATTTAAAAAAAGCTAAGTATGCACCCCCAGTATACTACAGATTTCCATGTTTATAAAACATACATAAAAATAGAAATTTTTAAAAAGGGTGAAATTTGGGAGTTCCCCCTGTGGTGCTACTGGATTTATGGTGTTTTGGGAGCACTGGGATGCAGGTTTGATCCTCAGCCTAGCACAGTGGGTTGAGGATTCAGCGTTGCCACAGCTGGGTATTGGATCTGATCCCTGGCCTGGGAACTCCATGTGCTGTAGGGCAACCAAAAAAAAAAAAAAAGCAGTTCCCATCATGGCACAGTGGAAACAAATCTGACTAGGAGCCATGAGGTTGCAGGTTTGATCCCTGGCCTCGTTCAGTGGGTTAAGGATCTGGATTGCCGTAAGCTGTGGTGTAGGTTGCAGAAGCTCGGATCCTGCGTTGCTGTGGCTGTGGTGTAGGCCAGTAGCTGTAGCTCTGATTAGACCCCTAGCCTGGGAACCTCCATATGCCACGGGTGCAGCCCTAAAAAGCAAAAAAAAAAAAAAAAAAAAGACATATTTGGGAGTTCCTGTTGTGGATCAGTGGTTTACAAACCCAACTAGTATTCATGAGGATGGGGGTTCAATCCCTGGCCTTACTCAATAGGGTTAGGATCCTGCATTGCTGTGGCTGTGGCAGGTAGCTGCAGCTCCGATTCAGTCCCTAGCCTGGGAATTTCCATATGCTGCAAGTGCAGCCCTTAAAAAAGAAAAAAAAGGTGAAACTTGGAGTTCCCTTGGTGGCACAGCGGGTTGAGGATCCTGCATTGCCTCTGCTGTGGCTCAGAGTGGTGGGGGTGGGTTTGATCCCTGGTTCTGAAATTTCCACACGCTTTGGTCATGGCCAAAAAATAAAAATAAAAAGGTAAATAAAATGTGAAATTAACATATGTAAACATAGGTGGGGTTTTTTTGGTTTGTTTGCTTGTTTTTGCTTTTTAAGGGCCACACTAGCAGCATATGGAATATAGAAGTTTCCAGGCTAGGGGTCCAATCGGAGCTGCAGCTGCCGCTCTATGCCACAGCAACGCAGGATCTGAGCAGTGTCTGTGACCTACACCACAGCTCACGGCAACGCCGGAGCCTTAACCCACTGAGCAAGGCCAGGGAATGAACCCACAACCTCATGGTTCCTAGTCAGATTCGTTTCCACTCCACCACGACAGGAACTCGCTATTTTTTTTTTTTTCATTAGATTTGGAGAACTATTGATTTAAACTGGAGTGCCCTTGTGGCACAATGGGTTAAGGATCCAGCGATGTCACTTCAGCCGCTTGGGTCGCTGCTGTGGCACAGGTTTTAATTCCTAACCCTAATTTCCACATACCATGGCACGGCCAAAAAGAAAATAAATAAACTGGGTAGATGAGAAGCTGGCCACAAAGCACCCACAGAGCCAGGAAAGACCAGGAGAGTGTGGCGGGGCAGCAACAGGATGTGCTTGCGGCTGGCGTGGCCAACTGGGTCGAATGCCGCAAAGAGGATGAGGAAGGGAAGACTGAACACCATCCACTGGGTCTGGCAACCAGGAGGAGTCCGCAGTGACTCACGGGAGCCTCCCAAAGGTATTTATGGGGAGGAGATGGGATGGAAGAGCAGGGTGGGGTGCAGAGTACACTTGAGGCCGATCTCTCTCCCTGAGCGCAGGCACCTCCCTGAGCTCAACTACCTGCTTGGTGCCTCCACTTGGAAGTCTCCCAGGCACTTCAGAAGCAACTCACCCCAAACGGACCTCCTGAGCTCCCTCCCCTGGGCAGCCCCTCCCTTCAGGGTTTCTCATCTGAGTAGCAGCACCTCCATCCAACCAGGTGCACAAAACCAGAGATCGCCCTCTTGCTCACCCCTTTTCAGGACCTCTTTCAGCACCTCTTCCATCCTCAGCCAAGCCACCATCACCAGGGACCTCTAGAACCTCCTGACCGGTCTCCCTGTTGTCATCCTTGCCGTCCTCTGATTGGTTCTCCGGATCTTTTAAACATCTCCACCAGACCCTAGCATTCTCTCCGTATACCTTTCAATGACTTACTGTTGCGCTGCTAATAAATTCCGAGCGGTTCGCCACTGCCTGCAAGGACCTCGCTGGCCATCGGGGACTCCCTCGTCACTGCTTGCCAGTCACACTGCTTTTGCTCCGGCTCTGACCCGCCCAACTGTCTCCTGCCTCAAGGATTTCAAACCGCTCCATTTCAGTCTGTTTGCCAGGTACCCTTTCAGCCTAAATCACGCTTCCCCTTCAGTCTGCGCAGTCTTGGGGGCACACCCTCCACCACCCCATTGTCCCAGCCTCCCTGTTCTTTTCCTTCAAGCACAGAGCGCAGGTCACAGTGACATATTTGTGTTTGGTTGTTTAAGGTCTGTTTCCACTACTAGATGGGAAAGCGCATGAGGGAGAGGATGGTGACTGTCCCGCTCACGGGCCAATTTCCTTGTAACCTGGGTCCGCCTGACACATGAGCCACACTTGGTGAGTCCTAGTTTAGTTAACTATTGCCTCCTGAATACCATCCAGCTCTCTGCTGTGGGTGCTACTCCAGCCTGCCTTGCCACCTTGCTCACTCCTTTTCTGCCTAACTCAGACACTCCATCCACACTGAGGACTCGTGTGGCCCCAGACCCCTTGCCACCCACCCCTGTCCCTTTGGTCGCTGTGTTTCAGCCACAGAACAGTGCTCTTTTAAGAATCATCTCAAGCACTGGGAAGCATGTTCTGACCCCCAACACATGATGTTCTGTCCCTGCTTTGAGCCCCAAATTATTTTGTGACTAATGACATGCCTCCTGTTCTGCCTTGCCTCAACCTTGACTTCTAGAGTAAGTGGGTGCTCAATAAATTTGGGGCTGAAAACCACTACCCTACAGTAACCTAGTATTAATATTAGTGAGCAACAGAACAGGATAAGTTTATTAAAAAACAGATTCCCAGGCCCCGGAAGAGGGCTTCAGTAAGAAGCTGCATTATTTCAGGCCTGAGGCATATGTAAATTCCTGGGCCGGGATCGAACCTGAGCCACAGCAGTCACAATATTAGATACTTAACCCCCTGCATCGCAAGGGAGGTCCCTATTTCAAGCATTCTTTACAACTCTAATGTCCACCAGTTTCAGAACCTCATAACAAAGTTAACTTAAAGTGAGCAGTGACTCTCCAGCCAGACCCAAGGCTCACTGAGTCAGTCTTAGGAAAGGGAAGGAGTGCAAAGGTTGACAATCCCTACCCTTCCTCCCAGAGGCTAGAGGAACAAAGACTCCAAAGTTCTTTATTTGCCTTTCTCTTTTAATGCCCTCCCTGCTCCATTTCTTGAAAAAGCACCCAGAAATTCAACACAAGGAAGCTCAAAGAGCCAAGGCAAGCCAGCCCAAAATTAGCAGGCTCCCTCCCACAGGGGCCAAAGTCTGGATGCTGGGGTCTCCGCTCAGAGCCTGGTAGTAAAAGCTGGTGCAGAATAAGGTAGTTCCAGAAGCTAGCAGTAACCCGGCCTGAAGGAGAGACAAAGCAGAATGCAGGCTAATAAGGGCAGGGCAGGCTAGAGGGAGTGTGTGGGGCTTGGTGAGGGTTAGGGGTGGGGGAGGTGGGGGGATTACCCAGAGGGGCTTTCTGCACAGGGGCACCCCTAACAGGGCCAGACTGTGTAAGAAGTGGTGTTTGTTGGTCTTGTCAAAGAGCTGTAAGAAAGAGAAGAGTGGACTTCCTTAAGAAACACAGGGGCGGGGGCACAACGTACAGGAGCTCGTCCTCCAATCCCACAGCCCAAGCGTCTGCTACCCCCACCCCCAGACACCCAGGCCTCGGACCTGCATCCCTTGCCGCTCCCGCCCCTCCACTCCTTCCCTGAGAAACCCCAGGCTTTGTGCCCTCAGGGGCCAGGACATCGGGAGGCCCCAGCGCAGTTACTTCACCTCCTTGCCGTAGGCATCCGGAAACTGGGCTCCTGTGGAAAGGAGAAGCAAAGGTTACCAGTCCTAACAACAACCCCGATCGTCCCCACTCCCGGGGGGACCCAGGTGGACACAGGCGGGACAGGGCGCCCCCCAGGAGGCTTCTGATTGGTGGAAACACGCAAAGGGGGGTTCTGGGAACCAACTGGACCGGGCTGAGGGACTTCAAACGGTTGAGGGCTCCGCGGGCTGTCTGGTCGATGTGAAGGCCGACGCTTTCCACAGACTCCGCCTCTGCACCAGACCCTAAAGCTCGCCCCCAACACAATCCCAACTCTGTCCCCAGCCTCCTGACCGTGCGCCCCGTAGGAGGCCAAGCCTAAGGCCCCGGCTCCGGACAAGGCACCCAGACGGCGGAAAACAGCCCCCGGACCCGCCATGGCAAAGGATGGTCACGCGCCGGACGAACACCGCCCGGGCCACCCAAGAGGCGAGCCAATCCCGATCTTCCATGCAAATGAGGGCCACCGGTGCCCAATCCGGGCCATGTTCATTTCTGCGTCCACGTCCTCACCCGGGTACTTGAGCCTTTGTAAAACCTCTGATGAGTGGCGAAGACGTCTGGCGGGCGGAGAAAAGATAACCAATTAGGAGCGGAGGAGCCGAGCAGTGGGGGGGCGGGGTTGGGCGGGCGGGACCAGAGGATTTGCGTCACGGATTGGCCCACTTTCCAAGTTGATCGCCTCTTCTAACACCTTCCTCCCCACCCCCCCACCTCCGGCCAATTTCCAAAGATCCCGGTCCCCACGCAAAGTTCCGCCCCTTTCCCCACAAGCTCCTCCTTTTCAGCTTTAAGCCAGACCCACTCCCCAAAAGAGGCGGCCCCATGGTAGCTAAGCCCCACCCACCACCGTTAGACCCCACCCACCACCCAAATAGCCCCTCCCATATGGGCAAAGACCCCGCCTTCTTCATATGATGCCCCGTCCCCTAGAGTTCACCCCCTTCTCCCCTCAACTAACGGCTAGAGTCGGGAGGGTGGGAGATCGGGGAGGAGGGGGGTGTCTCTACCCTGCCCTGGCCTGTTTCGTCCATCCGTCGGTCTGTCCACTCCCACCCCGTTCCACCTTCTCCAATCCCCCCACACTCTAGAGGGCGGGTGGGCAGGCGGGTGCGAGCGAGGGGTGTGCGCCGCTCTCTCGGCAGGGGGCGGGGGAGGCGGCCGCGCGGTGACGCGCGGGGCTGCTGCGGCTGCTCCGCCGGCGGATCATCACTCTCGGGCTGGGATGGACTCGGGGCGGGCGGGCTCTGGCGCGCGGGGACAGGAGTCCGGGCCTTCTTGCTGCTGAGCGTTCCCCGAAGCCTCCCCCTTACCCCCAGTTTTCCTCCCAGGAGCCCTGCCGACCCCCGCCCCGGGGCTCCAGACTCGGCTCCCGCCCTCCCCTGACTCCCCGGACCTCCCCCTCCCGCCCGCCCTCGGGATCGACTAGATCCCTCCCCCTCCCTGAGGATTCCGGCTGGATCCCTGCCCCTGCACCGCGGATCCTGCGCTCCCGGGCTCCGGGCCCCTGGGGATTGCTGTGGACTCCTCCTCCCGCACCCGATCCCTTAGGATCCTCCTCCTGTACCGCCTTCTGGTCCCTCGAAGCCGGCCCACGGAGCCAGTGGATCCCCAATCCGGTCCTGTCCCGTTGTCCCCTCCTCCCTCCGCCGTCCCCACTGCGGGGTTCCCTGTTCTCGGGCTCCTCCTGACCCCATCCCCTACCTCTCCTTTCCCCGGGGATCGACTGGATCCCGGCCCCGCCCCCCGGGGCTGGGGCGATCCCCCTCCCCCGCCGGGTGAGGCGCTGCGGGCGGGGGCTGGGCCTGCGGGGCCGCGGGGGCTCAGAGGCCGCCGCCCCCCTCCCGAAGCCCGTCCGCCCCCTACTCGGAGCCCTGGATGGAGGCACCACGGCCCCAGGGCTGAGCCAGGTAGGAGCTAAGCCGGGCCGGGTGGCGGGGGCTGTGTGGCGGTCCGCTGGGGTCTCCCTCTCCCCATCTCTCTCCCTGCGCCCGGTTTCCCCCAGCCTGCTCTGTCTGCGTGTCTCCGCCTAGGGATGCTCTCGCCGTGTCTCTGCGTCTCGGTCTCTTTGTCTCTGCCTCTCTCCAGCCCATGAATGATCCTTTGAATGGGCCCACAGACCCCGTGTGTTCCCATCTCCCCCTCCCCCTCCTTCTCCCCTTCCCGGCCAAGCCATTTTCCCCACTGCAGGAAGAAGGGGGGGCCTGCGGCCTGAGCCCCCGTTCCTCAACTCTCCCCGGCTGGGGGAGTCAGGCCTGGGCAGGAGCAGAGCGAGCAAGGCAGAGGGATAGGGAGAAGGGGGTGGGGGGAGCAAGATGTGGCAGACAGAGCTGGGGAGAGCAGAGGAGAGAAAATGGGGGAGACAGGGGAAGAGAGAAATTGAAGGGGCTTGAGGGGGAAATTTGGGGAAGGGATTTGAAGGAGAGAGGAAGATGAGAAACACCGGGAAGGGAGGTGTAGAAGAAAGAGATGAAAAAAGACTGAGGGGTGAGAGACGGAAGGCAAAAGCTGGAGCAAGCTGGAAGAGGCCGTGGAAAGATGCTCTGAGGGAGGCTATGGAGAGGAGAGGGATGGGGGGAGGGCTCCAGTGGGAGGGGAGAAGGGAGAGAAGCTGGCAGGGAGGAGGCCAGGGGCTCAAAGTACCTTAAGGGGGGGGGGTAACAGAGGCAGACCTTGCTAGTGGGAGGGGGAGGGGGCGGCAAGGCCATGGAAGCAGAGCCCAGCATGGCACAGGCAGAGGAGATCCTGAGGCAGTCAGCACCAAGCCCCCTCCAGGTGACAGGGGAACAGGAGCTTAAGAGGACCTGAAGACAGGGAGGGCATGACTGGGTGTGTGTGGTAAGGATTCCTGTGTCCTCATCTCTGGAATAAATTGACACCTGCAGAGAGCCACCCGCGGGCTGGCGCCTGGCTCTGAAAACCCCGCGTCAGCAAACAGCTCTGGCGGCTGGAGGGGGGGGGACGAGAGGGGGGCTTGCTGAGATGACCTGGGTGTCTGCCCCTTCAGTCCCATCTCCTCCCTTGTCCCACCCCTGCTGCCCTGAGCACCCAGACGTCAAGGCAGCAACGCTAGGGGGCTGCCAAGGGGAAGGGGAGGTGAATAGCTGGGTTAGGATTCAAGGAGGTTTGCCCCTAGGGCATGGGTCAAAATGCCAGGCATGGAAGAAGAGGTGTTTGGGCTTCAAGGCTGTTCAAGACTGTGGGAGAGGAGCCGTCGGTGTGTGCATCTGATGCCCCCAAACCCACCTCAGCACCTCTTCTCCCCAGCCAGAGGCCTGGTCACTAGGGCTAGACTCTGATTGGCCAACAAGGGGCAAGAGGCGGACCTTTTAGGGTTCTCTATGCCCCAGGTCTCCTGCTCCTCTCAACCTATGTACTTCTTCCTCTATGCCAAGGCTGGGGGAAACTCTAGGCTTCTGACTCACGCCTCTGCTCTCCCCCTCATGCCCTGAATGGACCCCATAACCAACCTAGCCCCTTCCCCTCTTCCTCCAGACCCCCCCCCCCAGGGTTAAAGCTACAGCCCGTTGCCGAGGTAACATTGCGGGGCAGCATCCCGTCGCCCGGCAACCGGCGGCAGGATCAGGCATCTGTCCCCAGATTTGCCCCTCCAGCACCCCCTCCCTATCTAGCCCCTGACTCAAGGCACCTTAACTTCTGAGGGAAGACATGGGGAGGGCGCCGGACACGGGGTCTCCCCCATTGCACAGATCCTTAGTGGATGAGTTGTGGAAGGGAGGGGAGGGTGCAAGGCTTGTGCGGCCCAAGGAAGGCCCAAGTCTGGCCTGGGGTTGGGGTTCAGTGCCATGAAATTACAGCTCAGGAGTAATTAGCACGTATAAACAAACCCGCCACTTCCTGCTAATTAATGACTTGGTATTTTTATTTTCTCTTCCTTGTCTATCTCATCCCTCCCAGGGAGGTGGGAACTGGGACTCCTGAGTCCCTAAGTGGGGGCCTGCCTGGAAGGATAAGCCGCTGGACCCTGGCGGGCTGGGTCTGGGGTGCTGACCCCCTGGCTGTCCTACACTTTTAACATATCTTGACCTCACCGCAGCCTCAGACTTTTCAATCTGGGTCCTTGCTGCGGTGTGGGGGTGATGGGGGGTGGGGGAGGGGCGGGGGTGGGCTGAGGATGGAAGAAGGGGGCCAACTTGGTCAGAATTCCAAGTCACTAACCACTTGTCTCTCTGTTTCCCCGTTCCCGTCTGTCTGCCCCGTCCAATTTCCCTTCCCTCTGGCGCCCCTCCTCTGTATTCTTCTGTCTGTCTGTCCGTCCGTCTGTCCGTCTGTCTGTCTGTCCCTCCTCCCCGCAGGTCGGGCCTGCCTTCACCTGCTCCCGCTTCCTTCCCCTTCCCCACCCCTCGCCCCCTCCATGGAGAGGAACAGACCCCTTCCCTGTCCAGTCTAACCCAGGTCCCTCCCCGCCCCCCTCCTCCCTCCTTTCCCCCCGCCCCCTCCTCCCTCCTGGGGCGAGGGGGGCCTCCCTCCCTCTCCCCCCCCTTCTCCCTCTCTCCGAGGGGGGGGGTCCCGGGGAGGGAGGGGGGGTCCCCCGATCAGCATGTGGCTCCTGGCGCTGTGTCTGGTGGGGCTGGCGGGGGCTCAACGGGGGGGAGGGGGTCCCGGCGGCGGCGGCGGCGGCGCCCCGGGCGGCCCGGGCCTGGGCCTCAGCAGCCTCGGGGAGGAGCGCTTCCCAGTGGTGAACACGGCCTACGGGCGAGTGCGCGGCGTGCGGCGCGAGCTCAACAACGAGATCCTGGGCCCGGTCGTGCAGTTCCTGGGCGTGCCCTACGCCACGCCCCCCCTGGGCGCCCGCCGCTTCCAGCCGCCCGAGGCCCCCGCCTCGTGGCCCGGCGTGCGCAACGCCACCACCCTGCCGCCCGCCTGCCCGCAGAACCTGCACGGGGCGCTGCCTGCCATCATGCTGCCCGTGTGGTTCACCGACAACCTGGAGGCGGCCGCCACCTACGTGCAGAACCAGAGCGAGGACTGCCTGTACCTCAACCTCTACGTGCCCACCGAGGACGGTAAGGGCGCGGGCACCGGCCGGGCCCCCGGTGGACACAGCCCACACACGTCCACGCAGACCCTCAGGCCACGGCTCGCTCCGGGCCGGGAGCTGGGCCCTCGTGGGTGCCCTCGGGCCATTGTGTCCCTGCAGCCTGCACGTGCCCTCCCAGGGTGACAGGTGTCCCTGGCAGGCGATCCCAGGAATGAAGACCGCAGCCTCCCCAGAGGCTCTTTGTGCCCATAGCGAGCTGATGGCGGGGGCAGCAGGCGCTAGGCTGGGCCTGCCCACCCCCTCCCCCCAGAGGCACACACAAGGGGACACTGAGGGCAGTCTGGTGGTGGAGGCACCCCTCAGGTGCCTAGATGACTGCTCCAGCTCTGCCCCATCTCCTGCCCCCGGGCTTGTCCCCAGCCAGCACCCCATGTCACTACACCTCCCCCTCAGGGACAGTGAGCACTCCCCCTGCTCCCCAGGCCGGCAGGGACAGACTTCCTTCTGTCCCACACAAAGCCCATCACCTGAGCTGAGTTGTGCCTCTCCTTCAGGAGGCCCTGTCCCCTGAACCCTATACACTCCTGAAGGATCAGGGAAGGCCGAGAGCCCCTCCGCTCACAGCACAGCCCACCACCCACCCAGAACACCTGCCCTGGGGCTCTGAGCCAGCTCTTCTTGTCATCGAACTTTCCAGTTACTACAGCACTGCTTGTAGTCAGTCCCCTGCCCACTCCCCCAGACAGTTCCCCACCTGCCAGCCTTCAGCACACGGGGGATTAATCAGAGCCACAGAACCTTCCAGCAGCCCCACAGCAGAGGGTAATCGGCAGGCCGGCAGCCACCCCTACGGACCATCTTCACAGACAGCGTCCTCGTTATCCTAGCACCCATGTCTCTACTCCAAAATACCCGACACCTCCAGAGAGACCATCCACTCCCACAACAGCCCCCAGAGGCCACTCTCCAACAACTTCACACATAGCCTTGCTACCCGGCCACCTGCGTGAGGACACTGTACACACAACAGCCTCATGTCACGAACTCACGTTCCCACTACAGACGGCAAAAGCTCAGCTACTCAACACTCCCATCTTGTACGCAACTGAGCCAACACTGAGCTTGCGCTCTAGTGTCCCCCGCATCAAAAGTCCCAGCATCTCCCCAAGTCCTCTCTGTGTACCCTGTCACCCACACAGACCTGTCTTCCCCAATATCCCTGCGCCCTGGTAATACCCACACATAGGCCTTCACCCCAATAACCTTGTACCTGGACCATGTGCCCCAACAGGCCACTTAAACCACAGTCCCCAAGGGTCACAGCATCTCTCAAACACGGCTTACCCCACCTCCTGCCCGAGTGTCATAGCTCTGGCTGGGACAAGACACGTAGCCACCCTCCGCTCTGCTCACAGATCAAGTTCTCCAGCACCTTGCACCCTGCACCCAGAGTCCTCTCGTGCCAAGCACAGAATACCTCATGCCCCCAATGCCCGTCACAACTGCTCCCCATATAAGCCACGCCTCCTAGTAACCCATACACACAACCCCCAGAAGTGTCTACTCCAACCATACTCGGAGTTCCCGTTGTGGCTCAGTGGAAATGAACATGACTAGCATCCATGAGGATGAGGGTTTGATCCCTGGCCTCGCTCAGTGGGTTAAGGACCCAGTGTTGCTGTGAGCTGTGGTGTAGGTTGGATCCTGCGTTGCTGTGGCTGTGGCGTAGGCCGGCAGCTGTAGCTCCCATTCGGCCCCTAGCCTGGGAACTTCCATATGCTGCAGTGAGGCCCTTAAGGGGGGGGAAGCCTATTCGATTCCAAGGCTTCTAATAGATCATTTAGCCCAGACCACTCACTCACCCTCCCCAGTCGCCCAGCACCCGCTCTGTGAGAACCATCCACTCTGCATTCCCCTGCTTGCTCCCAGACCACCTACCCCAGTGCCCTCCTACTGGTGAATCATTCACTCCAGTGCCTCCAGCAGACCGTCGGGCCATCTCTGCCCTCCAGTCGTGAGCTCTCCACCCACCCCTGCATGTAGAAGACTGTCTCCCCACCGTCACCCGCCTCAATGGGCTACCGTCTCGTCCCCCCTCGTGTGAACCATCCCCCCAGCACTTCCCACCAACGGACTGTCCACCCAACACCTCCACGCACATTGTCCGCCCCGCCCCCACACCACCCGCGCCCACACCTTCTGTATTTTTAACCATCTTATTGCAGACCTGCCTGGGGCCTGACACATTCAGGTGATCTCACTGAATCTTCACACCAGCTCTGGGAGGAAGAGGTTGACTCAGGCGCGTGCACACACACATGCTCACACACACACACACCCGCACACTTAATAGTCTCACGCGCACACACGCCCTGCCGACTTCACCCCCATCCCCATCCCCATCCTGTCGGAGGAGAACAGGCCCTGATCCTCTGGGGCCCCACAGGGCCATCCTTGCCCCTTGGGAGAAGCCTTTCCAAGGCTGGCCTTGGCCTTGCCGACCCAGGCCTCCTTATGACACTGAGGAGACATCCGTCAGCCCCGGGGAACCCCTCAGGCCTGGGTTCCAGGTCTGCCTTGACCCTTCCCCCCAGTCTAAAACAAGCCCGGAGCCAAACTCTGAGCACAGTCCGGAGCCTGTCCTTGACAGTGGGCACACTTTGTGAGGCCCCTCCTGGCGCTTTCTGTGTCAGGCTGGCTCAGGGCACTGGGTTTCCTAGTCCTTATTTGTGGGCGGGAACCCCCAATTGGGGAGGGGGGCTTTTTGGCATTAGAGCAGGGGTTGGTGGGGGGGTGCTGGGGCCCTTGGTGGGACGTTTACCACTGGGGGGGAGGGGAGGAGAGCAGGCCTGGGTAAGGGATGAGGTTGGTGGGGGTCAGAGGGAGAAGGTGGCGTGGAGGGCAAGACCTGATGACCCCTTTCCCTGCTTCGCCCCACACCGGGGACCTGGGGTGAGAAGTCAGGCTTGTGAGTGCGGATGGAAGAGAAATGCTGGCTGGTGAGAGGCTGGGGAAGCGGACAGGCAGCCCTCGCTGGCCTCCCCCCAGCCCTCCAGTGGGGAGCTGAGGGCTTCCAGGGGCTGCGAGCTGGGGGGCCGGGCTGCCCCCACCCTCCGTCCTGCCCTCTGCCCGCCAGATTGGCCCAGAGGACAGCAGAGTCCTTTCTGCTGCAGCCCCTCCTCTCTACAGCCTGGGGGAGCAGGCAGGTGCTGGGCTGGCCCTGAACCGGGCCTGCAGGAGGGGTGGCCCCTGGGGGGCGGGGCACAGCTGGCCTTGGGCTCCCGGGTGGGCTTCCCCTCCCCTCCCGCCCCACCTCTAACACCGTTTCGTTTCCAGCAATTAGCAAACACTTGGACAAGCCAAATCCTTCCAGCCGAGTCAATAGGTCTTCAGACAGGCCTCAGCCCACTCAGGCACCCCACCCCCCCAAAACCAGCCTTTTCTTTGGGGCATGACTTTTTCCGGGGAGGGGAATGACATTGGGTTGTAGAAACGTTTTTCTCTTTTCTTGGTTTCTTTTTCTTGCAAACAAATTTTGCTTTTTTTGGCTTATTTTTTCTGCCCCTCCCCCCCCTTTTCTGCTTTCTCTCCTCCCCTCCCCATCCACCACCTCCCCTGACCCCCATCTTTCCCCACAAAATTGTCCTTTTTTCTCTGTTTTGTGTTCCCGGTCTTAGGTCCGCTCACAAAAAAACGTGACGAGGCGACGCTCAATCCGCCAGACACAGGTAGATTTAAAAATCCCGCTGCTGCATGTGGTTGCTGATAAGAGGACATTCACGGCCCTGCCCCTAACTAAATGCCCCCCGCAGCCCTCACGGCCCCTCAGTCGTTCTCCCAACTCAAAACGAAAAAGAAAAGAAAAGAAAAATTGGTAATAATTGGAAAAAAGAAATCTGAAAACTTCAAAAGAAATTTGAACCATGTTGGACCCACTAGAAAACTGGCAAGAAAAGCTAACCATGGCGAGAAAAATAAAGTGAAAAAAAGAAATTGGAATGTCAGAAAAAAAAAAAAAATGAAAACGCCAAAGAATTGGATAAAATGTTTAGCGTTTGACAGAAAAATCTGGACTGTTTCGAAACTTGCGAAATGTTATGTTTGAAAAAAAAAAAACCAATTTTAATTTGGAACAAAATATTTGAGAAAAAAGTTAAGTTGGCAAATTGATGACACAATTGAAACATCAGAAACCTGCTACAATTTCCAAAAACCTGTCCAATGCAGACAACGCACATTTGAAGCGAATTAAAGAATTTGGAAATTTTTGCAAACAGGGCCCAATATCTTGAAGTTTCACCACAAAATTTTGAAAAAGTGCAAAGAACTTTTTTCTTTTTTTCTTTTTTTCCAAAAACGGATCTTTTTTTTTTTTTTTTTTTTTTTTCTTTTCTTGTTGAATCTGCCCCGAGAGCTTCTTGCTTTTTGGTTGTTGTTTTTTCTTTCTTTCTTCTTTCTTGATCCTGTTTTTTTGTTGTTGGTTTTGAATTCTTGTTGCCCCAGCCCCCCTTCCTGCTCCTTCCCCTTCTGACTCCCCCTCCCCCACACTGGGAGTGGAGGTGCTGGGTGGGGAGGCGTGGGGAGAACCAAGGACTTCTTAGGACAGGACCAAGGAGGGAAGGAGACGGGCCCTGAACTGTTGGAAGGCCACTCAAGGTTCAGGATCAACGGGAAGAGAGGGATTGGGGGAGGACACAGGGCACGGCCCAACCGGGAGCTCCCCGCCAAAGTCGAGGTGGCAGAGGAGGTCCTAAGAGACAGGAGAGGGTGGAGGGAAGAGTCCTAGTGACCCGGTGGTTAACCTTCTGGCAGGAGAGAAGTTTCTAGCAGAATGCGGGAGGCAGGCAGAGGCACTGGAGAACCAGCTGGGTCTTGTTCAATAAGTGTCCAGGCAAGTCAGACATCACGGGTGTCAAGAAAGAGGAGGGGGGTTCCCGTCGTGGCTCAGTGGTTAACGAATCCGACTAGGAACCATGAAGTTGCAGGTTCGATCCCTGGCCTCCCTCAGTGGGTTAAGGATCCGGCATTGCCATGAGCTGTGGTGTAGGTCACAGACCGGCTCGGATCCCGAGTTGCTGTGGCTCTGGCGTAGGCTGGCGGCTACAGCTCCGATTTGACCCCTAGCCCGGGAACCTCCATATGCTGCGGGAGCGGCCCCCAAAATGGCAAAAAAGACAAAAAAGAAAGAAAGAGAAGGGCTTGGGAGCCAGGGGTGATGCCACTGACCCAGGCACTGTGGCTGAATCACGGTGGAGCTGCAGGGGCAGGGACCCTGGCAAGCCCTCTCAGACTCCCCCCCTTTCTGGAATTAGTTACCCTCAGTCGGCTTTGGAGTGCCTCGAGGGCCTCTTCCATATGGCAGCGATCATGGGATCCTGTGTGGACAAGCAAGAGAGGGCTCTAGAACCCAGGGCCCAGGCAGGTTGAGAGGGGGCGGGTCCGAGACTCGAGGGCTGTACCCTGGCTTCATTAAGCGGGCCCTTTCCCACCTTGCCTCCTCCTGCCACAGTAATTAGGCTGGGGGTTGCCATGGTAACTGGGGAGGTGACCTAGAAAGGAATTAGGGCGGGGAGGAGACCAAGCCCCCAGGGACCCTAGGGCCTGGCACCCCCTCACCCACAGACCAGGCTACCATGTGGAGCTGAGGCCTGAGGCCTGAGTCTGAGGAGATGCCAGGACCCTCCCAGCATCTCTAGCTCTGGTGTCAGCCTTGGGAGCTCGCTCTTCTTAGGAGCAGGACGATTTGCTGTGTGTGTGGGGGGAAGGGGTCCCCGGGATCCAGCAGATGCCCTGAGGAGGGCCACCCCCACCCCTGCCTCGGTGAGGCTTCTTGGAAGGTCTGCCCAGCATTTGGAGACATGCGGTGGGGCAGGCCCGCAGGAGGTGGGGAGGGACCTTCTGCCAGGGCTAGCTGCGGAGGGAGGGAGGGGAATCCGGTCTTGCCCCCCAGGGACGGGAGTGACATGTCCCCTGAGCTCCGGGCTGGACCTCAGCAGACCTGGGAGCTGGGCGGTGCTGCTTCTGGTCTGACTGTGTTCTTGTCCCCCACCCCCTGGCCTGCCCACCCGCCCCTGCCCCACACAGATATCCGGGATTCCGGGAAGAAGCCCGTGATGCTGTTTCTACACGGCGGCTCCTACATGGAGGGTACCGGCAACATGTTCGACGGCTCCGTCCTGGCCGCCTACGGCAACGTCATTGTAGCCACTCTCAACTACCGGCTTGGGGTGCTCGGTGAGGGTGGGCAGCCAACCCTAGGGGCCAGAGTCTGGGAGGGAGGCCTGCCAGGTGGGGTTCCTCTAAACCCAGCAGAAGCAGAATGGCTTCTGGGCTGGACAAAGCTGCCCCAGACGGGGGCAAGGGCACTGTGACACCCCCAGGGAGCTGCCTTTCTTCCTCCACTCCAGGCTTTCTCAGCACCGGGGACCAGGCTGCAAAAGGCAACTATGGGCTCCTGGACCAGATCCAGGCCCTGCGCTGGCTCAGTGAAAACATCGCCCACTTTGGGGGGGACCCCGAGCGCATCACCATCTTTGGGTCCGGGGCAGGGGCCTCCTGCGTCAACCTGCTGATCCTCTCCCACCATTCGGAAGGTACCAGCCACCTCCTCTGCCTGCCCCTCCCGTCCCCCGTCCCGTGCCCCTGAGTCTGCCAGGTCCCACTTCCCTCCCTTCCCCTGGGGCTGACACAGCCCAGCTTGAAGCCGGCCCGTCCCACCAGGGTTGTTCCAGAAGGCCATCGCCCAGAGTGGCACTGCCATTTCTAGCTGGTCTGTCAACTATCAGCCGCTCAAGTACACGCGACTGCTGGCAGCCAAGGTGGGCTGTGACCGGGAGGACAGCGCCGAGGCCGTGGAGTGTCTGCGCCGGAAGCCCTCTCGGGAGCTGGTGGACCAGGACGTGCAGCCCGCCCGGTATGGGGGTAGCAGAGGGCTGGGTCCAGGCCTCCACGCTCCTCGCTGGTTCCACGGGGGCTGAGGCGAGAGGTGCCCATGGGCTGCAGGTGTTCCCATTGCCAGGGAGCGGGGGGCTTCAGACCCGTCTGGGGGCCCAGCTTTCTCCGTGATGCTGACCCCAAGCGGGGGTGCCAGGACATCCTTCTGGGAGGACTTCCCCAGAGGGGAAGGGTCCTAGAGGCCAAGGGCTCAGGAGGCTTTCCCTAGGGAAGAGGGCTCTTCCGAGCAGAGGGCTCAGCAGGCTGTGAGTCGAGAGGAGGCCAGCCCAGCCGGCAGGTGACGCGACCTTGACCCCTTCTCTCCAGCTACCACATCGCCTTCGGGCCGGTGGTGGACGGTGACGTCGTCCCGGATGACCCCGAGATCCTCATGCAGCAGGGAGAATTTCTCAACTACGACATGCTCATCGGGGTTAACCAAGGAGAGGGCCTCAAGTTCGTGGAGGACTCGGCGGAGAGCGAGGACGGCGTGTCTGCCAGCGCCTTCGACTTCACCGTCTCCAACTTTGTGGACAACCTGTATGGCTACCCCGAGGGCAAGGACGTGCTGCGGGAGACCATCAAGTTTATGTACACGGACTGGGCCGACAGGGACAATGGCGAGATGCGGCGCAAGACCCTGCTGGCGCTCTTTACCGACCACCAGTGGGTGGCACCGGCTGTGGCCACCGCCAAGCTGCACGCCGACTACCAGTCCCCCGTCTACTTTTACACCTTCTACCACCACTGCCAGGCCGAGGGCCGGCCCGAGTGGGCAGACGCAGCGCACGGGGACGAGCTACCCTACGTCTTCGGGGTGCCCATGGTGGGCGCCACCGACCTCTTCCCCTGCAACTTCTCCAAGAATGACGTCATGCTCAGCGCTGTGGTCATGACCTACTGGACCAACTTCGCCAAGACTGGGTGAGGGCCAGAGGGGCTGGGTGGGGCACCCCTGCAGCCCAGGGCACACACCTCCTCCATCCTCAGCCCCTTCTCTCCCGCCTTCCCACGGTCATCATCCTCCCATCAAGTCGATCCTGCCTTCTCCACTCAGACACCCGCTGTTGGAGAGTCAGAAGAGTTGGACAGAGAGGTCCCTGTCCTTTCGGGGGCCGGGGGGGGGGGGTGCTCACTTGGTGGCTTTGGCTCTGTGTCTGCCTCTCCTTCTCTCCCTCACCCGGCCAACCCGCTCTCCCCCCGGCGCTCCGCCCTCTGGGTGCTCCCGTCTGTCTGTGTATCTGAGGATGTGTAAGGGTTTGTGTCTGTCTGTCTCCTCATGGCTGCCTCTACCTCTCTCTCTTGAAATCCACGGATATCCTTGCTTTGATCTGCCGCTCTTGGCTCACAGGTTTCCCCCTGGCTTCTCTCATGCGCCTTTGCCTCTCTGTGTCCATGCGTCTCTACCCCCTTCGGTCTCAGGTTGTGCCTCTCTCACTGGCAGTCTGTCTCTGCCCTCCCTCTGTCCCTCGGTCCTCATCCCTGGCTGTCTCTGGCAGTCTGTCCCCACCCCTATGTGTCTTCTGTCCCTGTCTCTGGCGGTTTCTCTGTCTCTTCGCATCCAGCTCTGTCTCCGTTTCTCTCTCCTGGGTTCTCGGCATCTCTGTCCGTCTCCCTCCCCCTGCTCCCACAATCAGCCCCCTTCCCGGTGGCACCACGCCCTCACTCCTCCTTTCCCTGCCCTCCTGTGCCCACAGCGACCCCAACCAGCCGGTGCCGCAGGACACCAAGTTCATCCACACCAAGCCCAACCGCTTTGAGGAGGTGGTGTGGAGCAAGTTCAACAGCAAGGAGAAGCAGTACCTGCACATTGGCTTGAAGCCGCGCGTGCGCGACAACTACCGCGCCAACAAGGTGGCCTTCTGGCTGGAGCTCGTGCCGCACCTGCACAACCTGCACACGGAGCTCTTCACCACCACCACGCGCCTGCCGCCCTACGCCACGCGCTGGCCGCCGCGCCCGCCGCCCGGCGCCCCGGGCACGCGCCGCCCGCCGCCCCCCGCCACCCTGCCGCCCGAGCCCGAGCCCGAGCCGGGCCCCCGGGCCTACGACCGCTTCCCCGGGGACTCGCGAGACTACTCCACGGAGCTCAGCGTCACGGTGGCCGTGGGCGCCTCCCTCCTCTTCCTCAACATCCTGGCCTTCGCCGCCCTGTACTACAAGCGGGACCGGCGGCAGGAGCTGCGGTGCCGGCGGCTCAGCCCCCCGGGCGGCTCGGGCTCCGGCGTGCCCGGCGGCGGCCCCCTGCTCCCGGCCGCCGGCCGCGAGCTGCCGCCGGAGGAGGAGCTGGTGTCGCTGCAGCTGAAGCGGGGCGGCGGCGTCGGGGCGGACCCTGCCGAGGCCCTGCGCCCCGCCTGCCCGCCCGACTACACCCTGGCCCTGCGCCGGGCGCCGGACGACGTGCCTCTCTTGGCCCCCGGGGCCCTGACCCTGCTGCCCAGCGGCCTGGGGCCCCCTCCTCCCCCGCCGCCCCCCTCCCTCCATCCCTTCGGGCCCTTCCCCCCGCCGCCCCCCACCGCTACCAGCCACAACAACACGCTCCCCCACCCCCACTCCACCACCAGGGTATAGGGGGCGGCTCGGGGAGGCCCCGCTCCCCAGCCCTCCCGGCCCGCGCGGAAGGCAGGGAGGAGGACTCGGCCACAGGCTTTTCCCGCGTGGAGCCGGCTCACGTCGAGGAGCGCTAGGCGGACATGGGTTTCCCCACCCGGATGCGCGTCTCTCCCCAGCAGAGAGGCCCCTTCTCCGGACCCGGGCCTTCGAACAACCGGGGGAGGGGGGTGCTTTGGGTTGTTTTTTTTTTTTCCCCTCCGCCGGGACACCGGTCTCCGGGGTGTGGAGACGTGGAGTGGAAGTGTTTTCCCACGTGGAGGTTGTGCTTTCTCACGAGGGGGTGTGTTTTCCCATGTGCAGGGTGAGGTGTTTTTTTTGGCCGCCCTGGACACATGTTGGCTCCCTCCAAGAATTTCTGTGGGGATTTGTACCCCCGAATCCTGTCTCCTCATGCCTCCTCTCCCCTCCCCCCCCCACCCCCCTGGAGACCCTGGAAGTGGTGTGTTCACAGAGAGTGACCCTTGGCCACCACATGACACAGGGTGGTGCCTGGGAAGCAGCGAGGAAATCACAGCCCCCCTCCCCCGCCCCCACCCCAGCGAAGCATGAGTATCCCCCGTGGCACAAGTCAAGGCGTCGCCTTCCCCAGGAGACAGGCGCAGGCTCCCTGCGGGGGAAGGAGGAGGCCCTGCCTCCCTGTGCTGCCTGGGAACCTGTCTTCCCACGGGTCCAGGACGCGTATCTGAGTGGAAACATGTTCTTGCATGTGGATGTATGTTTTCCCATGCAGACAGCCCCTTTCTCTCTGGCCCTTCCCTGCATCCTCCGGGCCTCAGGCCCCCCGCCCCCCACTTAATTTCTCCTCACAAAGCAGGTGGGAACAGACCTCAAACTGACAGAAGCCGAGGGGCTGTGCAAACCCCAAGGGGGCGCCCTGCCCCTCCCTCCCCTGGAGAAGCCAAGTCGGAGGGCAGCCATGGAGCGGGGAGGAAGGGTGCGTGGCACCTGCCACCCACAGAGGCCAAGCGTGTTTGACCAAAGCCCTCCCTGAGGTCTGAGGACGGCCCTTCCCTCTGTCCTCAGACCATTGCTCCCCCCCTGCCAACCTGGGGAGGTGGGTTTGAGGGGGGAAAGCCCCCCAAAATGTGCCAAGGATTCCCCAGTCCTGGGCCAGGGTGGGTGCATGTGTGGGCAGGTGGGGTATAGGAGAGGAGGTGGCAGCTAAAGGGGTCCCACCTGTGTCCTTCCTCACTGTGTGTCATCCGGCCCTCTCTGCCTCCGTTCTCCCCCGCCACCCTGTCCCTGTCCCCCCCTGAAGCCATCCCTTCCTGGCGTCAAAGCAGCTTCTCCCCTCAGCTGCCCACTCCTCCTTCAACCTGCCCCTCTGCCCCGGGCCTCCAGGTCTGAAGGAAAGGTGCAGGGGAGGAAGGCTTTCTGGGACAGGTTGGGGACAGCTGTGCTGGGGGACAGCTGGAGGGGACAGTGGGGGACAGGGCTTAGGGCACTCAGCTGCAAGAATTTGATTTGAAAGGCCGTGTGTAAGGTGACGGCCCAAAGAGAAAGGGTTTGGGCCTCTGGGGAAAAGAATGAAGCCAGGAAGGATTTCAAGGGACCCCAGTGGAGAGGGGGGCGAATCCTCGTTTGCGTTGGTGCCAAATTTGAGTAGGAGGTGGAGTGCTGTCTTCCACTGACGCCCGAATCCAGAATCCCTGGTCTTGGCGCCCCAGAACCTTGCCTCTCGCCCGTCCCTTCTGCCCCCACCTCCATCCGTGGAAACTTAGTTCCTTTCCCACCCCTTGCCCTGCCTGGTCTAGCTCCTCTCCAAACAGCCATGCCCTCTAAATGCTAGGGACCTGGGCCCTGAACCCTGTAGACAGATGCCCCCCAAACTGGGGCATGGGAGGGGGGCTGGGGGACCCCATGATTCAGCCACGGACTCCAATGCCCAGCCCCTCTCCCCAGACCAATTCCCCGACAGTCCCTTGTCCCCACCCCAACCCTTCGCGGCTCTGTACACATTTTTAAACCTGGCAAAAGATGAAGAGAATATTGTAAATATAAAAGTTTAACTGTTGGTTCTGCCTGCTGTTATGTTGCGGGGGGGGGGGGCGGCGAAAGAAACAAACCTTGGAGAAGTGACTCTGGCGACGAGGGAGGAGGCGTGGGTCTGAGCCCACAGCCCTTTCCAGTAAACAGTCCTGAGGTCTGAGAGAAGGGGAGTGGGTGCTGGGGCAGGGTTCTCATGGTAGTGGGGTGGTTGGGGGAGTTTCCGATCCGGACCAGCTTCTGCGCAGGGGTCAGGGCCTGGCGTGAGAGGACTAGGAGGGGCTGATGGGGGCAGACACCAGACAGGCGAGAGGCCCCTGGCTGGCTCCAGGAGAGGCAGGCAAGGCCAAGGGTTTGGCCTCTGCTGCGGCCTGGCCCAGGCTGGAGGGCTCAACCGTGGCTCCAGGACTCTCCCTCGTGGCACATTGTGAGGGAGCACCCCGCACCATTGTGACCCGCTCACCCCCAGGAGCCTCTGGGACAGGAAGGGGGGCCGGTGGCTACTGCAGGCACAGCGGGCTGGGGGCCTAGGGGCCCCGGTGGCCCTAGGGACCCCCATGGCCATGGCTGAGCGGCCCCGGCCCGGGTGGGCCTCATATCACAGCCCCAACACCAACAGCTGCCAGGACCTGGGCAGCTCCATCCTGCTGCTGCTGGGCCTCATCATCTGCATTAACATTGGCATCAATATGGTGACGCTGGTCAGGGTGGGGCCAGGTGGGAGGGTGCTGGCAGGATGGCTGGGGGGCAGGCCCGGTGGTCGGGGGCTTCCCCGGGGTCACTGTCTCCATCCCCACCTAGCTCTGGCGCAGACTCCGTGGCTTCCTACACTATGCGTTCCATGTCATTTGTGAGAAAGGTAAGTGGGGAGTGGAGGGGTGGGGGCACAGGAGGGGCAGAAAGAAGGCATCCTAGCCCTGACCTTAAGCTGGCCCCTTCCCCGGCCGCGCTCCCCTTTCAGACACCATAACTGCGCAGCTTCTCTCCCTGCGCCCTGCCTCTCCATCCCTGTAGGAGCCGGGCTCCCCTCCAGCCTCTCACCCCTTCCCGATCCACAGAAACGTCTAAGTCGTGCTCACCTTGGAAGAAGACCCAGTCCCCGAAGCAGAGCTCCCCTAGAGTCCACCTTCGATGCACCATGGACCCCGTAAAAATGACCGTGACCCCCCCACCCACTCGGCGGCATCGCCGTCGAGGCTCTTCCGCGCGCCGTGCCCACCGCCCGGTGGCCTGGGCCCCTGACACTGACGAGGACGACGATGAGAAGCCCTCCCGTCAGCACACGGCGGTCTGCTCCCACAACTGGGATCAGCCCGGGCACTGGGAAGGCTTTCAATCCACCCAGAGGTTCTGGACTCCCTGGGCCCCGGATGCTGCGGAGCCGCCCACCCAGACCATCCGCTTCCAGCACAGTGTAGAGGAAAGGCCCCTCAAAAGAGAGATGCGGTCGGAGCTGGACCTAGAGGCCTACGTGTACCCTGTGAACCCCCCACCCCCTGGCCCTCAGGCCCTGATCCCCAAGAACAGCGGAGGGGGCGTGAGGGTGGGAGCCCAGGCAGAGCAGGAGCCGTGCTTGCCGGCCCAGCCGCCTATCCTGGGCCCAGCCCATGTCCCCGACATCCCCCGGCGCCGCTCCTCAGGCCGAATAGCCTACGATGCCAGAGACGTGAGGCGGCGACTGCGGGAGCTGACCAGGGAGGTGGAGGCCCTGTCCCACTGCTACCACCTGGGCTCCAGATCCAGCACTGCGGAGGGGACCGGGAAGGACTGGGTGTACCGTTCCCTGACAGAGAGGTGACTGGGAAAGAATAAAAACAAGAGAGAAGGTGGTTTGTGGTGCTGGGAGGGTCGGGGGGAGGGTGGGGGCAGGACAGGGATGGGTGCCGGGGCCCCCACAGCCCCCTGGTTGCTAAGGAAATTATCTCCCAGGCAACAGGGCCTACAGCGCCCGGAGGACCCGCATCAACCTTGGCCTCACCAGGGCCTGTCCTCAGCCCTTTCCCAGGTCCTTCTAGATGCCAAGGCTTCTGCCTGCCTCTACTGTGTTTAGTGCCCAGAGAAGCCCCCCAAACCCCGCTCCAGATCCCCGGGTAGAACTGCACTTTGGGAAGAGCCTCACCCCCAAGGCCCCAGCCCCACAGAAATCTGATTCCTGGCAAAGGCCAGGTTTTTGCTGCAATTATGAGTGAGCCACATTTTTTTTTTTTTAACGGCAGCACCTGCAGTATATGGACATTCCCAGGACAGGGTCGAATGGGAGCTGCAACTGCCAGCCTACACCACAGCCATGGCAACACAGGATCCTTAACCCACTGAGCGAGGCCAGGGATCGAACCCGCATCCTCACGGAGACGACGTCAGGTCCCTCACCTGCTGAGCCACAGTGGGAACTCTAAGCTCTGTTCCTTTGTAAGCCCTTGTTTCTTTAGGGAGTCGTGGCCGAGAGTGAGGGTACCCGGACCCTCACTGTTCCCTGGTCAGAGCCCAAAGCTGCCATGCCCTTGAGCAGGCTTGGAGCAGAGGATAAATTATTGAGGACAGGTTCAAGGGCTGCTTGCTCCTAACAGTCCAGCCCTCTGTGACCTCACTCCTCTGATTCATAGGTGAGGAGGCTGAGGCTCAGCCAGGCCAGGTAACTTGCTCGTGGTCACATGGACACCAAAGACCTGCACCTCAGCTGCAGCAATAGCAGATCCTTAACCCACTGTGCCATGAGAGAACTTCCAATTTCACATGGTTTTTCTTAAGATGGCAACTAACAGAGTTCCCATCGTGGCACAGTGGTTAACGAATCCGACTAGGAACCATGAGGTTGTGGGTTCGATCCCTGACCTTGCTCAGTGGGTTAAGGATCCGGCGTTGCCATGAGCTGTGGTATAGGTCGCAGATGCAGCTCGGATCCCGTGTGGCTGTGGCTGTGGCTGTGGCTCTGGCGTAGGCTGACAGCTACAGCTCCGATTAGACCCCTAGCCTGGGAACCTCCATATGCCACGGTCATGGCCCTTAAAAAAGACCAAAAAAAAAAAAAAAAAAAAAGGCAACTAACCATTTTCCAGCTTGGAGAAGTGGCTCCATGGGAGGGCAGTAGGTTAGGAAAGAACGAAACCGTGGTTAGGGGTCGTCTCTGGCAAAGGCGGCAACCTCAGCAGTGTGGCAGTCAGGCTTGCTCTGAAGCAAAGGGGCCAAGGGGCTCCGTGATCACCCCTGGCTGCCATCCACGGCCAGGAAAAGGGGTGGGGGGGACGTGTGCTCAAGGGATGATGATAGTGAAATGAGCAGGGCGGGGAGGGAGTGGTGCAGCAGGGTGACCCCAGAGGGGACTCTTACTGTCCCCCATCCATCGAGTCACCCTCGCAGCTGGCCCCAAGCAGGTGTGAGTGGGGAGTCCCAACAGGCTAGGAAAGCTGCCAAAGGGCCGCAAAAGGATAAAATGGAGGACATCCTTGATGCACGAGTCAGTCCTCCATGAAGACTGCCAACCGTAGCTACCGCCGTCTTCAAACTGAGCTAAGCAAGCCCCTGTGCAGACAGACAGACTGAACTCTGGGGTCTCTGGGGACTGGGCTCTGAGTGGGAGCCAGGACAGAGGTGGCCACACACAGGGCCAGCTGAGTGGCTGAAAGACTTGCCCCCTCCGCATTGTGACTCCCTGCAATGGGCCTCATTGTGACGCCGCTCCCTCACCTGTTGGTAGGTGTCCCCAGGTCCCGGCATGAGTGCAGTGTGGGTCAGGGCCGGTGGGGGGGGGGGCGGCCCACGTGGCCCTAGGACCCCCCCACCATGGAAAATCAGCTCTGGCATGACCACCTGGGGTGCTGCCATCAATACCAAGAAAGCACCCAGAACGCCGAGGACCTTCTCCTGCTGCTGCTTGGGCTCGTCGTCCTTGTCAACATAGGCATCAACATGGCAACTGTGGTCAGTGATGGCCCCGGCTGAAGATGGTGGTGGTGGAGGGTGGGTGCCAGCTGCAGCCCGTACCCCCCGCCTGCAGGCCCGGCCTTGGCTGGGAGGGGAGTGGGAGTGGAGAGCCTCGCCTTCATTCCCACCCGCCCTACCCCACCCCCAGATGTGGCAGGGGCTCCAGAATGTCTTAGACAAGATCGCCCATTGGACTAATGACAAAAGTAAGTACGGCCGAGAAATAGGGGGCACCCTGCCCCCGCCGCTCCTGAGGCCCCAGAAACCCAGGCCCCAGCGCTCCCAACCCTGACCCCTTCTGTCCCTCGCCCTGCCCTCACAGACTCTTGCCTCCCCCAGATGAAGTCTTGCAGGCTTGTGAAAGGTCCCCCAAATATCCACCAGCCAAGGCCCACGATGTCCACCTCCACTGCACCCTGGACCCTGTAGAAGTGAAAATGGCCCAGCCCACTCGCTACTCCTCTTTCTCCTACCACCATCTCTGCAACCGCAGCCGCCGCCGCCGCCGCCGCCGCCGAAGCCGCTGCCGACCCCCCCACCGCCCCAGATGCAGCCGCAGCCACAGCCGCAGCCGCAGCCGCCGCGCCTGCAGTCACCAGCGGAGGCCAAAGACCCACAGACGGTTCCCCTACAGCCGCTCGGTCTTCCGAAAGCCACATGGCAGCCACAAGATGGCACAGCTGCGGCCGGTGTCCTCCTTTGACCCGGAGGACCTGGACTCCTACCTGGAGGAGGAGGACCTTTCCCCCCCACGTCCCAAGTACCTGCCGGGGGGTTGGGGAGGAGGGCTCTACCCGCAGATGGGCCTGCCCTCCAACGTGGGGCTCTGGGGCCGCCAGGGTGGGATCCTGGCCAGCCTGCCGCCACCCTCTCTCTACCTGTCACCCGAGCTGCGCCGCCTGCCCAAGCGTGTGGAGGCCAAGTCGGAACTGAGGCTGCAGTCCTACGGGCCCCCCTACTCACCGTCCCGCATCTGGGGCAACGTGGAGGCCGAGCAGTGGACCTCGTCTCTGCCGCCCCCCCGCCGGCTGCCCCCAAACCCCTCCTGGGTCCCTGGGGGGCACAGCCCTTACCCCTCACGGGGCCAGCTCCCGTATGACTCCTGGGACCAGCGGCGGCGTGGCCTAGAGGGCTCTGAGCCTCCATCCGCCCTCGTGACCCGGGGCTCCCGGCCCGAAGCCCGGGAGCACTCGTCCCCCCACTCCCCCCGGCGGAGCCTCCCTGGCCAGCCGCACGGGCAGCCCAACCGCAGTCCCCACCCATCCACGGGACACTTGATCTACTCCCGGGATCCCCACGAGGTGCGGCGCCGGGGAGCCGAGTGGGCGGAGGCGCTGCCCACCCGGCACCCTCTGACCACCTCCACCTCGCTCACCATGCTGGGCGAGGCCTCGTACCAGCGGGCCCCGGCTCCCAGCTCAGCCCTGCTCCTGCACTCCTCCCAGCGGCTCCCCGAAGTCCAGGCGACGGAGCCTCCCCCGCCCCCGCCCACCTTCATGCCACTCAGCCGGAACCCAGGGGGCAATGCCAACCACCAGGTGTACGACAGCCTGGAGCTGAAGCGACAAGTGCAGGAGAGCAGAGCGCGGGCCAACTCGCTGCCACCTTCCACCTCAGCCTCCAGACCCTCTCTGCACAGGAGCAGGAAAATTAACTGACCAGCTGATGGGGGTGGGGGGCGGGCGCAGACGGAGGAATAAAGAGCAACAGAGTCCAGGAAACACGAGTCGACTGTGGCTTGGAAGCGCCACTCGTTCTGCCAGCCTGAGTCCCCTGCCCTTGGCTTCCTGACATGAGAGGCCAAGGTCCCCTTGGTTGAGGGGCCACAGTCCCGCCAGCAGGCCCCTCCTGGTCCTACCCCAGGCTAAGCGGATTGGCCTCGGTAGCTCCAAACCACTGCGCAGGTCCTCTGAGTCTCAGCAAATCCCTGTCCCCAAAGAGCCTCAGACAAGAAGCTGGTTCCAGACTTGGAGGTGCCACCTCTGGGCAGATCTGGGTCCCCGCCCCGTGAAGGGCATGAAGGCCAAGGCTCTGGATCCCGGCCAGGCTTTTCCCTGGGCTCTGAGGCCAAGGTCTTCTAGTCTCAGGAATGCTGGGTCAAGGCGATGAACTGTATTTGAACAAGTGAGTGAACGGGCAGTGAGGGAATAATTGACCGAGAGACGGGAGGCGTGCTGGCCACTGGGCCCCGTTCGACTGTCCTGGCTCAGGTGACCCGAACCTGGTTACCAGGGGGTGCCACCCAGAGGCCTCCTGTTCCTCCTCCTCCCTCATTGTGACCCCAGCGCCCTCCCCATTATGACCCAGTCCCTCTCCCCCTCCCCCACCAAAGGAGTCTGGCTCCCAGTGAGTATGTGGGGGCCAGGGGGCCCAGGTAGTCCTGGGACCCCCGGCCATGGGTGAGCGAACCCACCACGGAGCCCAAGCGTGCTCTGGCACCAACCCCAGGAAGTGCCAGGACCTAGGAGACTCGATTCTTCTGATTCTGGGCAGCTTCATCTTGCTCAATGTTGGGATCAATGTGGTGACTCTGGTCAGGGCAAGATCTGGGCAGCAGGGTTGGGGGAGCCCTGGGGTCTCAAAGGGGCCGAGGCGGGAGGGCTGCTGGGGTGTGGCCGGACAGGCGTTGGCCTTCAGGGCTCACCCTGCTCCCGGACCCTCCCCTCCCCTGCTTCCCCCAGCTCTGGAGGCATCTGAAGAGCTCCTTGCGGACCCTTTTCCGTCATTTTTTCCCCAAAGGTGAGTGGGCCCCAGCCTGGGCTTAGGGGATGTGGGTCTGGCCCTTTCTTGGGTCCTGTCCCGATGCTCGGCCCCTCCGGAACCCAGGCCCTGTCCCCTCCTGGCTCTCCCCGCAGACAAGCAATCCGTCTGTGTAGGCGGTCATCCCACGTGCATGCGATGCTCTGTGGATCCCAAGAACCTGTGCTCCAGAGTCTCCTCCCGCTTCCACCGTCACCCAAGCTGCTTGCTCGGGCACCCTAGCCACCTCGACTCCTGGATACCAGACACCAATGATGAGAAGGCTTCTAGGTGCTGCTGGATGCCGCCTCAGTGTGGACACGCTGGGGCTCCCATGGAGGCTCCATGGGGGCTGTGGAAGGAGGGGATGATGGGAGCTGGGGAGGCCCCTCAGGTCACAGCCTTGAAGGCCCAGGCCACCTTTTTCTCCAGGCAAGATGCAACTTCCAAGTGCCGCAGAGTGAGCAAGGTGGACATGGTTCCACTCCGCCTGCCCCAAGAGAGCAAGACTAAGACCCCAGACTACGACCCAGCCCGAGTCCCGGCCCCGGCCCAGACCCACTCCCCAGTCCGGCCCCCTGGGCACTCTCCTGCCAAGGCCCAGATCTCCTCAGCCCAGCCCCCTGAGCACGCCCCACCCCAGGCCCAGTCCCGCTCCCCACTCCACCCCCCCGAGCACGCCCCACCCCAGGCCCAGTCCCGCTCCCCACTCCACGCCCCTGAGCACACCCCACCCCAGGCCCAGTCCTGCACCCCACTCCACGCCCCTGAGCACACCCCACCCCAGGCCCAGTCCTGCTCCCCGCTCCCCCCCCCTGAGCACTCTCCATCCCAGGCCCAGACCCAGTCCTTAGCCCTCACCCCTGTGCACAGTCCTGCCCAGGTCCATGGCCCTGAGAACACTGCCACCCACACCCCAGCCCAGGCCCAAGCCCAGACCCCATCGCATGCCTCAGCCCAGTCCCTGGGCCCCACCCCTGCCTGCACCCATGCTCCTCCAGCCTATACCCACACCCACACCCTGGTCCCTCCCCCAACTTCTGCTCCTGCTCCTACTCCTGCCCCAGCCCCTCCACCAGCACCTGTCCCAGTCTCTGCCACGACCCCCGTCCCAGCTCTGGTCATGGCTCTGACTACCCCTCCAGTCCCGCCCACCACCCCTACCCACATCCTAACTTCTATTCCCTCTACGTTGTCTGGCTTCAGCCAAGGCCTCTCCACGGGCCATGTGGTCTACGATGCCCGCAGGGTAAAGCAGAACTTATTCCATGTGTGTCCCCCTCAGAGCTCTGAGTGCTCCAGGAAGGACTTGGGTACCCTCTCCAGGCCCCAAGAGGGGCGGAGTCTGGTGAGCTCTGGTACGGCTGAGCAAACATTGAAGCAATGTAATGGGGACAGTGCCCAGCCCCCCCCAGGATCCATATTGGGGTACCTGGAGCTGGGGAATATGGAATGGAAGATCTCAAATGATGCCAAAGACAAATTTGTACAGCCCAAGACTTTCCCTTACTGCAGCTTCCATCCTTGCAGCTCTGCGAAGAGAAACGCAGACTCCCAGGCTCTAGTCTACCCCAAATTCCTGGTCTACTCCAAGGATGCTGCACCTTCTCAACCTTGCTTCCATTCTCCAGCCAGTGCCTGGACCTCAGCAGGCACTGGGCCGCCACCGTGCACCCTTTCTCTGCCTCTTGTTTCTCCCAGATCCTTCATCCTTCAACACAACCACCCCCAGAAGCCCTCCACCTTCGTACAGACTCCTGCCTTTCCCCCAGCCTCCAAGTCGCCTCAGTCTGTCCTCTCTTCCCAGGGCCCCATCCCTCCCCAGCTCTCTACCCTTTCCCAGACTCCAAACCAGCCCCAATCCCCCAAAGTTCATGAGAGTCTAGGCCTCACCCAAGATTCTGGCCTCCAGAGGACCCCAGGTCCTTCGAAAGACTCTAGCGTTCCCAGAAACCCAGGCCTTACTCCGAATCCAGGCCTCCCCAAGAACCCAGGCCTTACCCAAGACCCGGGTCTACACAGGGACCCAGGCCTTACTCAAGATCCAGGTCTACACAAGAACCCAGGCCTTACCCAAGATCCAGGTCTACACAAGAACCCAGGCCTTACCCAAGACCCTTATCTCTGCAAGAATCAAAGCCTTTCCCAAGACTCCGACCCTCACAAGAATCCAGGCATTACCCAAGATTCTGGCTCCCAAAAGAGCTTAGGTTCTACTCAAGAGGCATGTTTCTTTCGGAGCCCGTGTCTCCCCCAAACCTCTGGTCTCCACAAGAACACACCGTTTCTCCAAACTTCTGATATTCAGAGGAGCTCTGGAGTCTATAGAAATCTAGAACAAAACCAAGAGAGGGTACTCTATAAAAGCCAAGAGCTCTCCCAACCAACCAGCCTCCACAATAGCCCACATCCTTCTCAAGATTCTGGGTGTTACAAGAGCACAGGTAATGCCCAAGATATAGGAATCTCTAGGAGTCTAGATTCTGGGCCACAGAAGAGTCCATACTCTGCCCAAGACCCTGGAGTCAAGAAGAACTCAGGCCTTTCCCAGGAATCTGGTCTTCATAAGAGCCCAGGCCTTGTCCAAACCTCTGGCCTCCATAAGTGCTCAGGCCTTACCCAAGACTCCGGAGACTACAAGAATCCAGGCCTTACTCAAAATTCTGGACTCACCAGGAGCCAAGGCCTTACTCAAGGTTCTGATATCCATAAGAATCCGGCTCTTCCCCAAGCCACTGAAGTCAAAAGGAGATGTGGCCTTACCCAAGATGTTGGAATTTGCAAGAGCCCAGAGCATACCCACGACCCTAACGTCCACGGGTACCCAGGAATTAATACAGATCCTGGCCCTCGCAAGGGCCCAGTCCAGACCCAAGACTCTGGCCTCCCCAAGGACTCCGGCCTTCCCCAGGGATCAGGCCTCCCCAAGGACCCGGGCCTCATCCCACATCCTGTCTTCCACCAGAACCCAGGTCTCACTCCAGGAACTGACACGGTCCCAGTCTCGGGCCTACATCAGACCCGAACATCTTTTATACCTGAGGCGCTTCCTCGAAAGGAGGGTGCAGAGCAGCACGTACCATGGCCTTCTGTCCGTCCAGGTCAGAACTCCTGCTCTCCCAAGGCTCAGGTCATCTACAATGACCTGCAAACCTTCTCAGAGGTACCTGTGCTAATTGAGCTGCAGTCATCCTCCCGGCGAGCAGGCAGCCAGGACTGGGTGTACCACCCTGCGGATACAGCTCTGCCAGCCTGCCAGAACTACCGCCAGATGTCTATGCCTCCCAAAGCCAACTGGAAGCCCTACTGCCCTGGGTCGGGCACCCGGGTAGGGCATGTGGTCTTTGACGCCCGCCAGAGACAGTTTGGGGGGGCCAAGGACAAGTGCGAAGCTCTGTCTCCCAGGCGCCTTTGCAGAGAGACACCCAGCAACTTACCAGGGACCATTAAGGAGTGGGGATATCAGTGTGTGATGAGACCCTTGGGAAAAGAGGGGACAGATGTGCATGAGGAATAAAGAGGCAAAGAGACGTATCCTGTGCTTGCTTGAGGCCATCCGCCCCAGCCCCAGCCCACGGAAACCATCCCTGCTTCCCCTCCACAGCTGCATGGCTCAACCCATTATCCCCAAGGCCCTAGAGCTGCACTGTCCATCACAGTAGCCACTAGCCAAATATGCCTTTGAGAATGTACATTCGTTAAAATTAAAAAAATTTAGGCGTTCCCGTCGTGGCGCAGTGGTTAACGAATCCGACTAGGAACCATGAGGTGGCGGGTTCAACCCCTGGCCTCGCTCAGTGGGTTAAGGATCCGGTGTTGCCGTGAGCTGTGGTGTAGGTTGCAGATGCGGCTCAGATCCCATGTTGCTGTGGCTCTGGGTAGGCCAGCGGCTACAGCTCCAATTCAACCCCTAGTCTGGGAACCTCCATATGCCGAGAGAGCGGGCCTAGAAAAGGCATCAAGACAAAAAAAAAAAAATTAAAAATTGAAAAAATCTAAAATCCTCTTCCTCAGTCTCACGATCTTCCAAGTCCTCAACGGCTGCCTGCAGCCAGTGGCTACTGTATGGCACAGCACAGATTTACATTCCCAGCATCACAGAAAATGCTATTGAAGAGCAATGCGCTTTAGAGTTTGGAGGAATTTGGAGTTCCCGTCGTGGCACAGTGGAAACAAATCCGACTAGGAACCATGAGTTGCAGGTTCGATCCCTGGCCTCGCTCAGTGGGTTAAGGATCTGGCATTGCTGTGGCTGTGGTGTCGGCCGGCAGCTGTAGCTCCGATTAGACCCCCAGCCTGTGAACCTCCACGTGCCACAAGGGCAGCCCTAAAAACGAAAAAAAAAAAAAAACAAAAACAAAAAAAGCGATTGGAGGACTTTAACTTTCCTTGTCACCCATCCCCAGCATTTAAGGCTCCCACAGACAACTTGGTTCATTTTTTTTTTTTTTCTTTCTTTTTAATGGCCACGCCCATGGCCTAGGGAAACTCCTCGGCCAGGGATTGAATACCCATGCCACAGCTGCAGCAACACCAGATCCTTTAACCCACTATGCCAGACTGGGGATCAAACCTGCGTAGCTACGGTAACCGCATTCAGTGCCAAGCCGTTGCAGTAGGATTCTTTTTTTGTTGTTTTTTGGGGTTTTTTTTTTGTCTTTTTTTCCTTTTCTAGGGCCACTCCCCAGGCATATGGAGGTTCCCAGGCTAGGGGTCTAATTGGAGTTATAGCTGCCGGCCTACACTACAGCAACAGCACTGCGGGATCTGAGCCGCATCTGCAACCTACACCACAGCTCACAGGACACTGAGCAAGGGCAGGGATCGAACCCGCAACCTCATGGTTCCTAGTCGGATTCGTTAACCACTGCGCCACGACGGGAACTCCCTGCAGTAGGATTCTTAACCCACTGCGCCGCAGCAGGAACTCCAGAACTCAGTTCTTTTTAGGATATCTCAGAAGCCACTCTCTGGGGAGGAATAAGCTGTAGGGATGGACGCCCAGTGCCTGATGTCCCCAGACAGTGGGAAAGAGCCTAGGCTTCTGGTTCCCTGATCTGGTCTCTTGGGTCACACCCAGATGTGTGGAAACTTGCCTCCCCCATTCTGGGCTGTGTTCGGGGCTCTTGGTTAGTGATGGAGAGATGACCTCTCTTTGTCAATGACTAGGAACCTCTGAGATTTCGGCTCCCCAAACTGAGCTTAGAGTCTGAGTCCCCTCCTTTACAGGCCTCTAATTTTTCCAGGTGTCTCCACTTAATTTTTGCCCATGAACTTAGGCCTAGTTCACTATAGAAGCAGATCTCTGGGAATTCCTGTCATGGCTCAACGGAAACAAATCTGATTAATATCCATAAGGCGGCAGATTTGATCCCTGGCCTTGCTCATTGGGTTAAGGATCTGGTGTTGGCGTGCTCTGGTGTAGGTTGCAGACATGGCTCAGATTTGGCATTGCTGTGGCTGTGGTGAAGGCCAGAAGCCACAGCTCCTATTCAACCCCTAGCCTTGGAAACTCCATATGCTGCGGGTGTGGCCCTAAAAAGACAAAAAAATTTTTTTAATTTTTTTAAAGAAATAGGTCTCTGGGAAAAAGGAAGATAAGAATTCCTGGTCTAGGGGTTCCCGTCGTGCCGCAACAGAAACAAATCCGACTGGGAACCATGAGGTTGTGGGTTCGATCCTTGGTCTCGCTCTGTGGGTTAAGGATCCGGCGTGGCTGTGAGCTGTGGTGTAGGTCAAAGATGTGGCTCGGATCTGACATTGCTGTGGCTGTGGTGTAGGCCAGCAGCTACAGCTCTAATTAGACCCTAGCCTGGGAACCTCTGTATGCCACAGGCGTGGCCCTAAAAAGACAAAAAAAAAAAAAAAAAAAAAAAGAATTCCTGGCATAGCATGAATTGGTCTGATCTGTGAGCCTACCTCTGGTTTCCTATCTTTCTGTCCTATTTTTCTGGCTCCTAGTTTTATCCTGGACTTAAACTGTGCTCATGATAGCACTGGTCACTGAAAGCAATTTCCTTCCCCTGATAATTTTCCATTGTCCTGCTCTAGCCCAGCTGGGAGGTTCCTCTGGACTTGATCTTCAGTCCTGGTAACTCTTCCGTGTATACAGATGAGCTGCAAGATTCCAAAGTGTTTTCCCTGCCACCATTCATGTGTGTCGGAGGCGGGCATCGCTCATATATGTCCCTTCCCTGAGTTGGATGTCCATCCCTGGGTCGCTACCTGTATGGTCTTAACTAACACTTCTATCATCAATTCCAAGGTGCTATGTCCCCATGCAGCTGGAGAGTCCCCTTCCAACACCTCTCTGGCTCGGCTCTGACCTTGGACAAGTCATGTGCAAGGCTTTCAAGGCTATTGTCTCATCTCTAAAACGAAATGCGAGGAGTTCCCCTCGTGGCTCAGTGGTTAACGAATTCGACTAGGAACCATGAGGTTGCGGGTTCGATCCCTGGCCTTGTTCAGTGGGTTAAGGCTCCGGCGTTGCCATGAGCTGTGGTATAGGTCGCAGACATGGCTCAGATCCTGCGCTGCTGTGGCTCTGGTGTAGGCCGGCGGCTACAGCTCCGATTTGACCCCTAGTCTGGGAACCTCCATGTGCTGCGGGAGCAGCCCTAGAAAAAGCAGAAAGAGAAAAATAAAATAAAATAAAATGAAGTGAGAACTGAATGGAAGAACCCTTCTAGATTTAGGTGACCAGGACTCCTCTACTGACACGTGAGACTTAAAGGCCCTTGTTTCTCCCCAGGCCCTAGGGTACGTCCCCCACAGTTTTTATTTTATTTTATTTTTTGGCATTTTAGGGCCACACCTGTGGCATATGGAGGTTCCCAGGCTAAGGGTCGAATCAGAGCTGTAGCCGTCGGCCTACACCACAGCCACAACAACGCGAGATCTGAGCCGCATCTGCCACCTACACCACAGGCTCACAGCAACGCCGAATCCTTAACCCACTGAGCGATGCCAGGGATCGAACCTACATACTCATGGATCCTAGTTGGTATCGTTAACTGCCGAGCCACGAAGGGAACTCCTGTCCCCATTATTGTTTGCTATTCAGATCCATCCTATTACACCTCCGCTCTAACTCCACGAGTTTGAGTGGGGTTGACCTGGGCTTGGAAAGACACAGAACAGTTTATCGCCATAGAAACTACAACTTCCATCAGGCACTTCTTCAACGGAACAGGAAAGGATGTGGGGGCGTGGCCCCAACGCCCTGGTAGCTTGGAAGACAAACTACAACTCCCAGGATGGCCTTGAGATCTCAGTCGAGCGAAAAAAAGGAGTGAACTCTGGCTGGAGGCTGGGCGGGGCCCGAACCGCCCCGACAGCCTCCAGAAAGGGGCGTGATCGTAATTTAGGGGCGTGGCCTCGTGGGCAGCAGGAAGAAGTTACCTGTTGACTCGCTCTATCCATTTTTTTTTCTCCCCCGGCCCTTGCAGCTACCCGTAAGAGGGAAGCCGCAAACCACAAGCCTCTTCCGAAAAAGAGGTAAGGGGAGGTAGACAAGGGCGGCGGAGGAGACTGGCTATTGCATTCCGCAGGAGGGCTCCAACAGCTACTTTTTACCTGCTGAGTCAGGTGAACCGGTCCATCGGGGCGGGGACCAGCATATGAGAAAAGGAAAAGGACATAGGAGGTATTTATTTGTTCGTTTTCCAGACTAAATTTAGAGCCCTTCACCTGCAGACCCCAGTGCTTCGGAAAAAGAGAAAAAACGGGGGCGACTTCTCTGCAGCAGAAGGAGAGACCTGTCTGGGCTTCCCTCCGTCCGTGTACCTCCTAGCCCCCCCCCCAAAAGACAGAATGGCTTCCGCCGTCTGGGGGAGTGCTCCTTGGTGGGGCCCACCGCCCCCAGCCCCAGCCCGGCCGCTCACGGACATAGACTTCTGCTCTGGTGCCCAGCTACAAGAACTAACCCAGCTGATCCAGGAGCTGGGTGTGCAGGAGAGCTGGAGTGACGGGCCCAAGCCGGGACCAGACCTCCTCCAGGCTAAGGACTTTGTTTTCTCTTTGCTGGGTAAGTAACCCTAACCTTTGGCAGCTCTCAGCCCCGCCCCGCCCCAGCTTTGGTTCACGCCCTCACGATCCCTTCTCTTTCCTTAGGTCTCATTCACCGTCGGGACCCTCGCTTTCCTCCCCAGGCAGAGCTCTTGCTGCTTCGTGGCGGAATTCGCGAGGGCTCCCTGGATCTGGGGCCTACGCCTCTAGGTCCCTACGCCCGGGGACCTCACTATGACACCGGCTTCACACTCCTGGTGCCCGTGTTTTCACTAGACGACACTGGGCAGGAGCTGCAACTGGACGTGGGATCCTGTTACGCATGGGTCTGCCTCCCAGAGCAGGTACGCGGAGCCTCCATCAGGGAGGCATGGCAGGATTGCCTAGGACCCCCAGTCCCCGGAGGAGGTGATTCCATCCACCCAACCCAAAGCGAAGAAAGTCTCAAGGACCCGAAAACCTCTGTGGACCAGCCGCACGGTGACGTCACTGATCCTGAGGCACACGAGTCTTTGGAAAAATCACCTAGTAACGTTTCAGTGCCAGAGTCGCCTCAGCAAGACGCAACCGAAGTTGGCTTTCCCTCACCATTGAAAAAAACGGATGGTGACGTCACCAAAGCAGCCGACGTTAGCCCAATGCCACAGCCCCAGCCGTCGGAGGCTCGGGAGGCATGGCCCACATTGTGTCCCGCCCAGGTGGCTGCCTGGTTCTTTGCTTCGCTGGCTGCGGTCGCTGAGTCCCTGCTCCCGGTCCCAGGTGCCCCGCGCTTGGTTCACGCAGCCCGCCACGCTGGGTACACCACCATCCTGCTGGCTACGCCCGGGCCCCCGCGCCGACTCCTGCTTTTCGACCTGATCCCTGTGGTGTCCGTGGCCGGCTGGCCCGAGGGGGCTCGGAGCCACTCGTGGGCCGGCCCGTTGGCCACGGAGTCGTCCTCCTTCTACCTGGTGCCCGGCGGCGGCGGCGGCGGCGGCACAGAGCGGCCAGAAGCCTCTGGCTGGCAGCTCTGCTTCGCCCGCCAGGAGCTGGCGCTCAAGGCGCGCATAGCCGAGCCGCTGCTGCAAGCGCACGCGGCGGCCCAGGCGCTGCTGCGCCCGCTGGTGGTCGGGACCCGGGCCGCAGCGCCCTACCTCCTGCGGACGTTGCTCTACTGGGCGTGCGAGCGGCTGCCCGCGCTCTATCTGGCGCGGCCCGAAAATGCGGGCGCCTGCTGCCTCGGGCTGCTGGATGAGCTGGGCCGGGTGCTCGAAGCCGGGACGCTGCCCCACTATTTTCTGAGTGGCCAAAAGCTCCGTGCAGGGGACGGCGCGGTTTCGCTGCTTGGGGCGTTGGCCCTGCTTCGCGGGGACCCTGCCCGGGCCCTGCGCGCCGCCGTGGAGGAGGCCAAGGCGGCGCGCAAGGGGGGCGGCTTAGCCGGCGTGGGAGGCGGGGCCCATTAAAGATGCTGCTCCAACTGGCCTGGAAAGTGCTTCTGTTGGCCAGTGGGATGTGGAGGGCACTGCTCTCCCCTCACCTGGGAGACAGGCTGAGCGCCCAGGTCCCAAAGAGCCCGTTCTAGAAGGCCTCCTCGTCGATTCCTCCCCATCCTCCCACCCTCCTCCTGGCACAGGTTCCATTCTGGCCTCTCCACTTTCCGGATCTGTGGCCAGCACCCCTCCTGCTCCCGTGCAGCCTTCGGGGCCGCCGTCTCTTCCCCCCCCCCCCCCGCCCCCGCCAGTTCTTATGGTCTTTTCTCTTTGGAGTCAATATGGATGGGGGTGGGGGAAATTATTTGCTGACAAAACGTGGAAAAGAAAGCGGTATGGAGACCAGGAGCTGACCAGTTTGAAAAGCGGAGTTGTTAAGGAGGCCAGATTTCACCCCAGGCTAGAACTCACCACCACTCCTATCTCTTCCGTTACTCCCCCCCCAACCCCGCCCTTTCCTCATCCAGCCGTCCTCCATCCCGTGTAGTAGGGTAGTAGAGTCCCTTTCTCCATTCTCCAGGCATCCGCCATTCCATCTGACGCCCAACCTCTCCCCCCATCCAGGGTTCCGTTCAGTGGAGTCGCCTTCTTGTCCCTCATCCTCTGAACCCCGAGACATGCGGCCTTGCCTCGGCTCCGCCTGCCTCTAAGGCCGTCCTCACTCTCAGCCACCAAGGAACCCCGGGGTTCCGCCCGCCCAGTTTCACCCCCCTCTTTCCCAGCGTCTCCGCCCCCTGCCCCGCCCCCGGGCCGGCTCTCCGAGGAGGGGGAGCTGCTGTCGCCGTCGCCGCCTCAGCTTCCCACAGCCGCTACCGCTGCCGCCGCTGCCGCCTCGCCGCTTGGTCCAGCCGCCAGGCCCAGTGCTCACTTCGCCCGACCAGGGCGCTCTGCGGAGACACCCTCACTCCTTCCTGGGGTCCGGGACGCCTAGCTGGGCGTGGGGGGAAGCTCCGCTTGCGGGGTACAGGGAGGGAGGAGCCTGGAACCGGAGCCAGCGCCAGCCGTCGCCGGATCGACAAGACAGGACAGGTTGAGGGGCGTCGGGGAAGGAAGAGGGGGTGTTATAGGCAGTCCCGGGGAGGACCAGGAAGCCCTGTCGCAGAAAGCTCCGATGCGCTCTTGACTTACAGGGGGTCTGCTCACATTTGGGGACCCGTGACAACGTGGGTGCACTCCTCTCTCGGGGGGCTGGTTGGATTGGAGGGCGTGGGATCTAAACAGCACCAGCTGTCCCCGAGGAAATTAAGGGGCTGCCAGAAAAAAAAGGAAAACCAAAAACCTATGCTCCTTATTCCGAGGTGACAGAGGGCCCTTCAGACAACCACCTGGTGTAACCACTAGGAAGGGCGGATTTGGAGGTGACTTCAAAAGGAGTGGAGGGTAACAAGGTGAGGAAAGGGGCTCAGCAGCTGGAACGCTGTGCCACTAGAAATGGGGGTGACTTGGTGAGAAATGGTTTTGTCCAGAGACAGGGCCTGGGAACCTCTTCACTGAACAGGGACAGTCTGGATATTTCCAGATATAGTTTTGGGGGATTCCAGTGGGGGGAAAAAAAGTGGGGGATTCTGCACTTCGTGGGTGGCAAAGGAAAAGACACCCGAGGTTGGGTTCTTCCCTGACATTGGCAGCACCCCAGCAGGAGTGAGGCGAGCTAATACCCCCCAAACTAAGGACCCACACACTTAAGATTGCAAGAGTGGATTTGGCTGGAGTGCAGGGCCTGAAACAGGGTGGGAAGGTGCCTGGGAATACTGAAACCGTAGCTTGGAAAATTTGAGGGTCTTGGCTTTGGGACAGGGGAAGTGGGGGACAGGGACACTGGAGATCAGGGAAAGGAGGAGTGTTCAGAAGGGGGACCAAAGTTGAGGGTGGGGTCCATTGAGAGGTGCAGAGGCTGCAAGGTCTGGCAGGCGGAGCTAGCGCCGGGCCCAAGGGTGGGAGCTGGTGCCAGGGGTGAGGGTCGTCTAGGGCTTATCCTCAGGTCCTCTGGGTGGGGCGGTGAGTCGGGACCGGAGCGTCAGGAGCATGTCCTGGTGAGCGAGCGGGCTTCTCTGGAGGAGCCCAGCGCGCTCCGGACGCCCGCCGGTTTGGGGGTGTCTTCTCCCGGGGCGCCATGGCGGCGCTGGCCAGTAGCCTGATCCGGCAGAAGCGGGAGGTCCGCGAGCCCGGGGGCAGCCGGCCCGTGTCGGCGCAGCGGCGCGTGTGTCCCCGCGGCACCAAGTCCCTTTGCCAGAAGCAGCTCCTCATCCTGCTGTCCAAGGTGCGACTGTGCGGGGGGCGGCCCGCGCGGCCGGACCGCGGCCCGGGTGAGTGGCTGGGGTGGGGTCTCCGGGCCTGGGGTCTCTCTGCCTGGGAGGTTGAGGCCAGGGACCCCGAAGAGCGGGGCCCGACTGAGGGGGGCTCCCGGAAAGTGAAAGGGGGTGGGCCAGGACCACAAAGTCTCGGCAAGACGATGCCGATGCCTCAGTTTCCCTTCTCTTCCCCCCGTAACCCCGAGTCTCCTTGTTTTCGAGGACAGGGGGAGGGCTGGAGGGGCTAAGCCTGGCGCCCCGAAGCCTGGCAGCTCCGGCTGCCCCCCACCCCCAACAGAGGAGTCCCCACCCCCACCGTCCTCCGCCTACGTGCCGGCTCTCGCGATTCTTTCAATCCCGAGCGGAGGGGCCTGGGGGTTCCGGACGCCTGGGTCACCCCGAGGGTTTCTGCAGCTCGGGCAGCCCCGCCCCCGCCCCGGTTCTCCCGCTCCTCCGAGCCTTGGCTCGGTTCCTCCTGGCCGAGCTTGTCTGGCTGGGCGCCAATCTCCCCAGCTCTCCCCCGGGTGTCCTTGCAGCTACCTCGCCAGCCCGCCCCTCTGTGCGCCCTCCTCCCGTGACCTGCGCTTCGACAAGAGAGCCGGGCAACCCCCCATCACCGCTCCCCCCACGCGACTCCGAAATCGGGTCCCACGGGCTCAGGGGACCCTCTGCCGCGAGGAACTCAGACACAGTGCAGGCTGGAGACCCGCACGGAGATTGGGGGGTCGTACCACCTACAAGGGGGTACCGGGAAGTCGGCCGGGAGCAAGCACCGGGGAGGAGAGTTGCGAGGGTTAGCGTGTGGTCCCCGTCCAGGTGCGACAGGCAGGGAGTCCCTCTGGCCTCGCTCCCGCCCGCGGCCAGCTCCCTTAGGGGGAGCCCCTCGGGCCCTGCTCCCCCCACCGCCAGCCCTCCGCAGTGGTACGGTCCGCAGCCCACCCTCTGAGTGGGACCCGGCCCCCACGTGACTCAGCCTGCCTCGCCGGCATTCCGGCCCCCTCCCCCATTTCCTTGGTCTGGTACCCGGTGTCCCCCACCCCAGGCGGGTTACCTGGCTGAAGGGGAGAGGCTGAGCCTCAGGGAGGGCTGGGCCCCCCGCGAGCCAGCAGACTGACAGACAGACAGACAGACAGATGGGTCAGTGTCAGACAGGCCGGCGCTGGGCCAAGGCGAGGCCCGCGCCAAGCGAGCGGCAGCCGCAGCAGCAGCAGCAGCAGCAGGTGCTGAGTCAGCGTCAGGCCCAGTCCCACCCCCACTCCTGAGGGGGCGTCCCTACCCTGTGGTCACCTTACTGACCCCCACATTGGCAAACACACTGCCCCTTCAGCTGCCCTGCCTGTCTCCCGCTGTTCTCTGCCTTTGGATGTAGCTCTCCCCTTCCTCTTCCCTCTTCTCCCCTCCCCCACTTCTGGTTGAGCTGTAGAGTAAGAATTAAGCCTTTAAATAAATTTCAATACGTTAAACTGAAAGCTGGTGGTGAGAGGAAGCCAAAGGGACCCACACCCTAGCTTCCTCTGGAGTCAAAGAGAGGAGAGAGAGGGAGGAGAGAGAGCTTGCTTGGCGAGTCAGCGAGCTGGGGCCCTGGGACCCTCTTCCTTCCCTCTGTGCTTTCTCGCTCTCCTCCGATCCCGCCAAGTGTAGGCATCTTTCTGGGAACAGAGATGTCATGTTCCAAGATGCATGTCTCTCCCTCCAGAGCCTCAGCTCAAAGGCATCGTCACCAAACTGTTCTGCCGCCAGGGGTTCTACCTCCAGGCGAATCCCGACGGGAGCATCCAGGGCACCCCAGAGGACACCAGCTCTTTCAGTAAGAAGGGAAGCCGGCTGCTGGGCGGGATGGGGGAGCGCGGGCCTGGCGATGCCAAATCCTATGCCTGCTTCGGGTTCTGTTCTTTTCAGTCCGGCTCTTCCCCCCCCCTTCCCCCCCGCCCCCCGCCCCAGGGGAGGAAGTGGAACTGGACCCGGAAGCGGGCTCAGAGGGGGGCTGGGGGCCCCTAGGTACTGATGCCCACTCTCTCCACCCTCAGCCCACTTCAACTTGATCCCCGTGGGGCTCCGTGTGGTCACCATTCAGAGTGCCAAGCTGGGTCACTACATGGCCATGAATGCTGAGGGGCTTCTCTACAGCTCGGTGAGACAAGGAGGCTGAGTGGCCTGGGGTTTGGGGACCGTCCTAGCTACCGCCTTCTCAACGCCAGATACTTTGCAGCTCAGAGTTTCCACTCCCTCCAGCTCTTGCTGACGCCCTGTCCTCACTGCCTACACCCGGGCATCTCCTCCAGGGTCCTTCCGGTTGGTTCCTCTTCTTGAACAGCTCCCCCGATACCCCCAGGCTCTTTGAATGTCCAACTCTGTTGACCTTTCAGGACCCCCGTGTCCCAACCTGCCTCCCCTCGACCTGGTTCTTCCTTCCCCAGAGGCATTCTGATTATTGGGGAGGAATTCAGGAATGCCTCCAAGTAGGAATTCCCTCCAGGTCCTCTGGCTGGAGAGAGGCTGGGAGTAGAAGAGAGACACACTCTCTTCTGATTCCAGGCCCCCAGAAGTCTAGAGTTCCCAGCCATCCGGGGCGGACCAGGCTCTCCCTTGTCTGCCCTTCCTCCCAGTTCCTGCATGGACTCAGCAGTCGGCCCTCCCAGCCTGACATGTACCAACTATATCCTGGCTTGTTCTTCCCAGGGCTCCTTCTGTGCAGTGATGTGTCTTTGTCTCTCTGTCCGTGTGTGCCTTTCTGGGTCTTTGTCTCCTCAGCCACATTTCACAGCTGAGTGTCGCTTTAAGGAGTGCGTTTTTGAGAATTACTATGTCCTGTACGCCTCTGCTCTCTACCGCCAGCGCCGTTCTGGCCGGGCCTGGTACCTGGGCCTGGACAAAGAGGGCCGAGTCATGAAAGGCAATCGAGTCAAGAAGACCAAGGCAGCCGCCCACTTTGTGCCCAAGCTCCTGGAAGGTGAGTACGGACCCTGCAGGAAGAGGTGGGCCACATGGGAGGGCATTGACCTTGACATGGACGTGCAGTGACACCCCCTCCCCCCACCCCCCCGCTGCAGTTCAGGGGCTGTACGTGTTTGAAGAGGACACCTGTTAGGACACATCAAGTCAGGAAGGCTTTGGCCTTTGGGGGTTTGGGGAGCTGTCTGGTGTGGGCTGGGGTTCCCAGAGGATGAGTATAGGGGAAGGGAGCCCTTTCAGAGGTCTCTCAGCACCTAACTCTCCTTCCTGCTCCTCTCTCTCCCCTTCACAGTGGCCATGTACCGGGAGCCTTCTCTCCACAGTGTCCCTGAGACCTCCCCTTCCAGTCCCCCTGCCCCCTGAAATGTAGTCCCTGGACTGGAGGCTCCCTGCACTCACACCGAGCCAGCCAGCCACCACCCCAGCCCTGCTCCTGGCCCTGCTCTCACCCCTGCTGCCACACTCATGCCCTCAGCAGCCAGGTCCCACCAGGTGCTCTAATCTGAGGGAGCCCAGGGGCTGGCTCTGACTTCCGGAGCCGCCAAGACTCTTAGATCCTGGGATCTGGGAGGGGGCTCAGAGAGGGGATTGTCTGAAAATGGTCCTGGCTGATCCGTTCTTTCCTCCCACACCCACACCATCCAAAGCCTTCCCCCAAGATGGCACTGGGGGTTCCCAAACTGACAGAACCAGGGCATAAATCCTCCCCACTATGGGCTTGGCCACTTCCTGGAGCCCTTTGCCCGTTCCATTGCTACTGAGCCATAGATTTTTAGGTCCACTGGAGCTCAGGATTCCTTTCCTTCTTGCCCTACTCCACCTTCTGCCTTGTTCTGGACCGGTTCTGGAATATTCAGGCTCCCCAGCCAGGGCCATTTCTGCACTCAGGCTCTGTGCTGGAACACAGGCATGCTGCCAGGCTCTGTTCTGGATCCATCATGCTTCTATCCTTGACCCAGATGGACCCCTGGTTTCCAAGTAGAGAGAGGCTGGATTTAAGCCCTGTCCAGCTGTTGGCCTTGGCCTGCACTGGGACCAGTCTCAGATCACCATAGGTTTAACTTTCTTATCCCAGAGACACCCAATTCCAGAGCATGTGTTCTAGACACATATGGAGCCATACTTCCTTCTGAATCTCAGCTCTAGGACATAGACCACGACTCTCAGCCCTTCCCGCTGTGATGGAACTGAGGCCTCTATAGCCATGTTATTGCTTTAAAATAAGTTCTAGGCCCACCCTCTCCCCTTCTCTAGTGATGCCTGTTAAGGATGAGCTCTGGAAAGGACCCAGCTATGATTCACAAAGAACGAAGTTCTGGATAAATCAAGAACCATTTCTTGTTTTTCCTAGATAATTTTTTAAAAATCTTCTTCCTCTAGAATGCTAACCTTATTTTTACATGCAGTTTTTAGCTCCTGCAACTCAGCTGGGGTCCTGCCAGGGAGACAGAGTCTGAGGAAGGGCAGAGGAGTTTTGGAAGGAGTCCCTGGCTCATAGTAGGGAAGCTAGGATGGGGAAGGGGCCAGAACCATGCATGATTGGACCTGTGCCTGGGTTATGGGGATGTGAACACTTAGCTACCTCAGCAGGAATTCCTTCCAGGTCCCTTTTAAAGCTGAGGTCTTTAGGGTAACTGGTCTAGAATAAAAAAGACAAATGAGGAGTTCCCGTTGTGGCCCAGTGGTTAACGAACCCAACTAGTAACCATGAGGTTGGGGGTTCGATCCCTGGCCTTGCTCAGTGGGTTAAGGATCCGGCATTGCCCTGAGCTGTGGTGTGGGTCGTAGACACGGCACACGGATCCTGCGTTGCTGTGGCTCTGGTGTAGGCCGGCAGCTACAGCTCCGATTCGACCCCTAGCCTGGGAACCTCCATGTGCCGTGGGCGCAGCCCTCAAAAGACAAAAGACAAAAAAAAAAAAAAAACAACCAAAAAACAAATGAGAGGAGTTCCCGTTGTGGCTCAGAGCCTAAGAACCCGCCTAGTATCCATGAGGATTCAGGTTTGATCCCTGGCCTCACTCAGTGGGTTGAGGATCCGGCATTGCTGCAAGCTGCAGTGTAGGTCACAGATGCAGCTTGGATCCTGAATTGCTGTGGCTGTGGCGTAGGCTGGCAGCTGCAGCTCCAATTCAACCCCTAGGCCGGGAACTTCCATATGCCGCGGGTACAGCCAAAAAAAAAAAAAAAAAAAAAAAAAGACAGATGGAACATAGCCACACCCCCCTTTGCCACAGCAATGAAGTGATACCAGTTCAGCAATAAGTCCCATCCCTTGCCCCTACAGGTCAGGCCACGGAGGGTGAGGGCCTCTTCTCTAGACCTCATACATCCCCAGAGCTTCTTCTGAGTAGAACTTGCTTTATTTTACAGCCTATAATCTCAGCTGGGTTTTGGGTACCCAGAAAGGGCCTGACTAGATTTTTCTGAAAAATATGGAGACCTAAGGGCAGGCCTGAAAAAGATCAGAGGTCAGCAGAGAACTAGGAGGGAGGCTCTGAGTAACTTCAGACCTGGGCAAGGAAGACTGAGGGGGCGCTAAAGGGAGGGCCTGGGGCTCAGAGGCAGGTCACTTTTCCTCAGGCTCTTTCTACTTCTGGCTTGTTGCAAGAGGGGTGGATGCTCCCCTCACCCACACAGAACCCCGCTCAGGCTCCACCCATCTCCTGGCTCTGCTCCCCAGGGACCGGGTCTCCACTCCATGCTTTCTCAATTAAAGATTAAAGACGATTTATACAACTGAAGTGTTGTCTGTCATCTGTAGGTGGCAGGCATTGGCAGTTGCTCGGGAGAGATCAAGTCCCAGGGGCGGGGCGGGTGGGCTGGCGGCTGCCCCCCCAATAACAGGTGCACATTCCTGGGCGCCTCGTCACTTCCCCTGCACTGGTTGTCTCAGCGGCTCATCCAGCGAACTCACTGAGTAAGGCGGGCTGGCTATGACCCCAGGGGCGCTTCTGGTGCTGCTGCTGGGGGCGGTGGGGGCGCCGCTTGCCCCGGGTAAGTCTGGGCCTCAGAGGGGCAGTGACAGGGCCAGAGGTCGTGGCCCGGTACCAAGGCCTCACTTCGTGCTCTCCTCCTCCAGGAGCCCTCGGCTCGGAGGCGGAGGGCCGACTCCGCGAGAAACTTTTCTCGGGCTATGATAGCTCCGTGCGCCCGGCGCGGGAGGTGGGAGACCGCGTCGGGGTCAGCATTGGTCTCAGCCTGGCGCAACTCATCAGCCTGGTGAGGGCGCACGCGGGGAGTTGAGGTCTGGCCCACTGGCCGGCTGGGGGGCGTGGCTTTAGGCGGGGTGGGAATCCAAGGATGGCTGGGGGCGGGGCCTGGGGCGAGGCCAGGCTGGGAGACGGACTGGCCCTTAGCGGCGATTGGGTTGAAATCGGACCAATGGACAAGCTGTGGGCGTGGCTGCAGGAAGGGTCGGGGTAGAGCCGGTAGGGTGGTGATCCCGGAGCTCGGGCCGAGGGACGGGCCAGAGGGCGGACCTTGAGGCGGGGTCACAGGCTGGGGCGGAGCTTGTGCCGGACAGGGTCCATAAACAACAGCGGGGGGAGACTCAGGCCGGCGGGTGTGAGAACTGGTAGGTGAACTGGCTGGCGGTAGGACCACAGGAAGTCCGCGAGATAGAGGCGGGGCCTAAACTAACACAGCTTATGGGAGGCGGGCCTTGGACCCAAGAGGGTGGGATTCAGAAAAAGAGGGAGTTTCCAGGGGGAGTTTGACCCACTGAGCCCCTTATTTCTCTGCAAATACATCACATCTACCCTTTAAACTTTTCCCTTCTAGAACGAGAAGGATGAGGAGATGAGCACGAAGGTCTACTTAGATTTGGTACGGACATCCCGTAGGGTGGGAGAGGGTGTCCTGCTGCCTTTACAATTTCCTCGAATCTCCCCGCCAGTGAGAACATTTTTTGCATCACATTTATACCTGAAAATGAAGTTTCAGGAAACAATACCTATTTGTATGACGGGCGGTGCACTCCATGCATTTTTTCATTATTTTATTTTTTAACCCTGCTTTGGGGTCCTTTTACTCCCAACCCATTCAAGGGCCGCTAATGCAGTTTGAAAACCACTGTGTTGGAGGCGAGCCAGGGCAACTCCATCACATTTACAGAATGAAAAATTGGGGCCCAATGAGAGGGAAGGGAAAAGCAACAGACAGGGTCCCAAAGAGTGCAGGTGGAGCCAGCATCAGAGCCCCGGGCCTGTAGAACCATGCCTGCGCTGCTCCCCTCCCTGGCCCTCCCTTCTCGGGCGTCCTTCGCACATTCCAAGGCTCCCCCCAGCCTCCAGCCCCAGACAGCCCCTCAGCCTCTGCTTCCTTAGGAGTGGACTGACTACAGGCTGAGCTGGGACCCTGCGGAGCACGAGGGCATCGATTCACTCCGCATCACCGCTGGCTCCGTGTGGCTACCAGACGTGGTGCTCCTCAACAAGTAAGACGTTTCCCAAGTCTGGGAGGCCCGGCAGGGCCAGGTTTCAGATGTGAAGATTCTTTCCTTGCAGCAATGACGGAAATTTTGACGTGGCTCTGGACATCAACGTCGTGGTGTCCTCCGACGGCTCCGTGCGCTGGCGGCCCCCGGGCATCTATCGAAGCAGCTGCAGCATCCAGGTCTCCGGGCTCTGCCTGGCAAGCTCAAGGCACTCCGAGAAAGCCTGCTTTTTCTCTGACAGCCTGACTCCCCAGACTCCCATCCCTCCTCCAATATCCCTGAGGACCCTCACGTCGCTCTTGCCCTCCTGATTTTCTGTTAGTTTCCTCTTCTCCGTTCACTTTCATTGACTTCCATTCTTCCTCAGGGACCCCTTCCTTTGTCCATGGGCTCTTCAAATAACCTTCCGATTCCTCTGTGACCCTGCTTCTTTGTCACCGCCCCTGGTGGTCCCTATCTCCCAGGTGCCCCAGATCCTCTGATCTCTTATCTACCCTGTGACCTTCCCCCCTCCTCCAGCCCTGACCTAGACCTCTGGCCGCTCTAGTGACTCCCCGCTCCATCCAGGTCACCTACTTCCCCTTTGACTGGCAGAACTGCACCATGGTGTTCAGTTCCTACAGCTATGACAGCTCGGAGGTCAGCCTGCAGACCGGCTTGGGTCCCGACGGGCAGGAGCGGCAGGAAGTGCACATTCATGAAGGGACCTTCATTGGTGAGTAGACCTGGCTCCCATGCCCATGGGTTTATAATTTTCAGCTTCTAACAGGCTGATGAGTGTAGCCCATTAGTGAGTCCCTATGGGGTCGGCATGTCAGGTAGGACTATATTCTGTGGATATGGAAATTGAGACTTGTTCGAGTTTATTAGAGAGGGGTTTTCCAGCCACTTTTATCCCCTCTGCTCTAGGAGGTGGCAGAGAAAGCCATATCTGGCACCACAGAGAAAAGTCCCACATCTGTATCCCCTTTTGCTCTTCTTCCCCCCCCCCCCCCGCCCCGTCTCCAAGAGAATGGCCAATGGGAGATTATCCACAAGCCTTCTCGGCTAATCCAGCCTCCAGCAGATCCTAGGGGAGGAGGGGAAGGACGGCGGGAAGAAGTCACCTTCTACCTCATCATTCGCCGGAAGCCTCTCTTCTACCTGGTCAATGTCATTGCCCCATGCATCCTCATCACCATCCTGGCCATCTTCGTCTTCTACCTGCCACCAGATGCAGGTAAGGGGGGGGGGAGGGCCCCCCCACTCCTTCTCACCAAGAGTTCAGCTTCGTCCGCTTCCCCTGTAATACAGGCAAGGTTTTCGTGCCAACTCAAGCCATCCTGCATTGTCCATCAATGGTCTCACCCAGCTTTTCCCTTCAAGCAGAGCCTATGTGTCTGCCTCCAGGTTTTCCCTCTAGCCTCAGGCTCTGCCTCCCCTCTGCCGCTCACTTCTCTGCACCCAGTAACTTCTGAACTCTTCCCTTAAGAATCCCAGCAGCTCATCCTTGGAACCCCCAGAGCTCTGGCCAGCCAACTCCCAGGCTTAGATAACCCTTCCTCTCGCTTCCCCATTCTGACCTCCTCCCTCCCCCGCTGCTGTCGCCAGCTAGTCCTTTAACCTCCTATCTCCCTTGGAAATAAGAGCCAACATTTCTTTGGAAGACAGCGTGATGTGTTCGCAGAGTAACCTTGGGCAACTTCCAGTTTCCTGATCTGGAAATAGGACAGTCATTGTCCCTACTGCATAGGATTATTTTGAGGATTAACTGAGTTAATAGAACTATGCCTAGTACTCTGTAAATTTTGTGCAATTGTAGGTATTGTCTTTGCTAATTTTGAACACTTGTTATAAGATAATACAGTAGGAGTTCCCGTCGTGGCGCATCAGAAATGAATCTGACTAGGAACCATGAGGTTGCAGGTTCAATCCCTGGCCTCACTCCGTGGGTTAGGGCCCCGGTGTTGCCGCGAGCTGTGGTGTGGGTTGAAGACGTGGCCCGGAGCTGGTGTTGCTGTGGCTCTGGCGTAGGCTGGCAGCTGTAGCTCTGATTGGACCCCTAGCCTGGGAACCTCCATATGCCGCAGGTGCAGCCCTAAAAAGACAAAAAAAAAAAAAAGATAATGCAAATAATATGTTACACATATTAACTCAATTCTAATCTTCACAACTCTATGAGGTAAGTGCTGAACTGTCTTCCCGTTTTGCAGAGGAGGATAAAGAAGCTAAGAAAGTTTAAGTCATTCGCCTGACATTACATAGTAGAGAGAGGAAGTGTTGCTATTCCAACCTCCCAGTCTGATTCAGAGACTGATATCCTAAACTCTGGTATTCAAAATATGCTTTCCTTCTCGCTGGAATCCAGTCCTCTGTCTGTCTCAGGAAGGAGAGGGAGGAAGTTATAGAACACACTTCCACACGTAACTGCTTTCTTCTGGAGCCTGGCAAAACTTGGAACCCAATATTATAGGACTAAAGTAGAAGAGATCATAAAAGTTATTTATTTCAATACCTTCCATGAAGTTCGCAGTGCCTGTTGCGGGTCACAGGAATAAGCAGCCACCGGGCATATTCTTATGTACTTTGTTTCATTATTAGATCCTTCAAATTGCTATCTGGTTCCTGCTACAGGGGTTGGCCCATTCATTCAGGCAGCAATTATCTGTCAAGCATCTATAATATTCAAGACACTGGGAATACATCAGTGAATGAAAGAGAAAGAACTCCCTGCTCTCATGGAGTTTACACTCTAGTGCATTCTAGTGGGGGAGACAGTCAGTAAACATAATAAATAAAGCCATTAGGAGTTCCCGTCGTGGCTCAGCGGTTAATGAATCCAACTAGGAACCATGAGGTTGCGGGTTCGATCCCTGGCCTCGCTCAGTGGGTGAAGGATCCAGTGTTGCCCTGAGCTGTGGTGTAGGTCGCAGACGCGGCTCGGGTCCGGCATGGCTGTGGCTGTGGTGTAGGCTGGCGGCTCTGGCTCCGGTTTGACCCCTAGCCTGGGAACTTCCATATGCCGTGTGTGCGGCCCTAGGAAAAAAAAAGACCAAAACACCAAAATGAATAAATAAATCCGTCAGATAGTATATTAGAAGAGGGAAAGTCCTAAAAAGGAAAAGTGAAGTTGGCGAAGGATTAGGGGAGGATGAGAATGGGAGCAGGGGTTGCAATTTAACAATAGGATGGTCAGTGAATGCCTCACGAAAAAGGGAATACTCGATCAATATTTGAACAAAGACTTAAAGGAAGTGAGAGAATGAGCCTGGTAGATGTCTGGGGTGAAAAACCACTAGGAGGAGTTAGCAGTGTGTACAAAGGCTCTGGGGTGGGAGTGTGCCTTGCATATTTGAGAAAGAGCCAGTGGAACTGAATGAAGTAAGCAGGAGAGAAAACCCCTGATGAAGTCAAAGAGCTGATGGGAAGGCTGGCAGACTGTGGTAGTAAGAGCTTCAGCGTTTATGCTAAAGGGAATGGAAAGTCACTGGAAGGTTTTGAGAAGAAGAGGGATATGATCTGATTTACATTTTAACAGCATCAAGCTGGCTGCTCTGTTGAGAACAGTCAGCAGGGGGGCAAAGGATGAAGCCAAGAGAAAACCTTTGTCATAACTCAGACCTGAGGTAATGGTGGCTTGTACCAGGATGTCGTGGTAGATGTGACAAGTCATCAGTTTCAGGATACATTTTTTTTTTTTTTTTGTCTTTTGTCTTTTTAGGGCTGCAGCTGTGGCATATAGAGGTTCCCAGGCTAGGGGTCAAATTGGAGCTCTAGCTGCCAGCCTATGCCACAGCCATAGCCACAGCCACGTGGGATCCGAGCCGCGTCTGCAACCTACACCACAGCTCCCGGCAACGCCGGGTTCCTAACCCACTGAGCAAGGTTCCTAGTCGGATTCGTTTCCGATGCACCATGGTGGGAACTCCAGTTTCAGGATACATTGTGAAGGTAGAGCCAAGAGGGTTTGGTATGGATTGGATATGGGATAAGAGAGAGGAGAGCTGAGAAGGACTCAAAGGTTTTTGGCCTGAGCCACAGGAAAGTGGAGTTATCATTTGTGAAATGGAGAAGCCTATAGGCGGAGATGGTGGTGAGGGAATTAAATTTTGGAAGATTAAGTTTGAGGTGTCTATTGGATGCCCAAATGGAGAGGCTAGGTAGGCAGGTGGATGCAAGTCTGGCGTTTTGGGGCATAAGTTCAGGTCGAAGCTATAAATGTAGGAGTCATTTGCATGACTTGCAGTTGGCCCTTCCAAAAGCCTGTCCTATTTTTTTTTTTTTTTTTTTTTTTTTTGTCTTTTTGCCTTTTTTCTAGGCCACTCCCTCGGCACATGGAGGTTCCCAGGCTAGGGGTCTAATCGGAGCTATAGCCTCCGGCCTACACCACAGCCGCTGCAACTCAGGATCTGAGCCCGAGTCTTCGACTTACACCACAGCTCACGGCAATGCTGGATCCTTAACCCACTGAGCAAGGCCAGGGATGGAACCCACAACTTCATGGTTCCTAGTCAGATTCGTTAACCACTGTGCCACGATGGGAACTCCCCAAAAGCCTGTCCTTGAAGTGGGCTGGCGGCATGGTCACTGATGATGCCACGGAGATTGCCTTACAGCAAAACCTAATCCTTCCCCTCTGTCCCCCAAGGAGAGAAGATGGGGCTCTCGATCTTTGCCCTGCTGACGCTCACTGTGTTCCTGCTGCTGCTGGCAGACAAAGTGCCTGAGACCTCCCTGTCTGTCCCCATCATCATCAAGTACCTCATGTTTACCATGGTCCTCGTCACCTTCTCAGTCATCCTTAGCGTCGTAGTCCTCAACCTGCACCATCGCTCACCCCACACCCACCAAATGCCCCTTTGGGTCCGTCAGGTGAGAAAATCGACTCCAACCTGTGTGTTAACTCTCCATCCTAGCATTTGGCTTTCTGTCCAGGTATCGCTCCTCCCTCCCACCAACGTCCACCTTCCCTTTCAAGGATCTGAGGGAGAGTCTACAACTCCTGGTAGAGTGTCAAAGTGCCAAGGCCTTTGGGTGTTGAAATGTTGCACCATTAATTTTATCCTCCCATTATTATCATTGCATAGATCCCAGACTCTCTTCATTAATACTGCCCATCGTGGGTCCCAGGGAAGCATTCTCAGGGTTAGGTACTGTCAGGGTGGAAGCCCTCAGAAGTTCCTTTGCAGTCAGGATGCCTCCCAACCCACTTCAGAACTCTTGGGCTGTGGTTGCATTTCGTCCGTGGGCCGGATGCTGGCATGCACAGGAATGGACATGTGGAGTCGGGTGGTTGGCGGCTTCCCTTTGGGTCTGACAGCATGAGAGCCCCTCCAACACGCCTTTTCTTCTGCTCTGCAGATCTTCATCCTTAAACTCCCTCTGTACCTGGGCCTGAAGAGGCCCAAACCTGAGAGAGACCAGATGCCGGAACCACCTCCTGTAGCCCTCAGGGATTCTCCAGGAAGTGGCTGGGGTCGGGGAACCGATGAATATTTCATCCGCAAGCCGCCAAATGATTTTCTCTTCCCCAAACCCAACAGGTAGTATCCACTCCCCATCGCTCACCTAGAAGGGAGAGGGAGAACTACAATTCCCAGAAGATCGTGCGGAGGCAGGCGGCCTAAGCTCCTGGAGGATACTGTGGTTGAGCATCATGGGAGTTGTAGTAGTTCTTCTGTTGCCCACTTTGCGGAGAGGTGGTAACTAAAGCTTAAGGGGATAGGTGGAATTGCGGAAGGCTAGCGAGGTCGCGGTTATCGGGCGAGAGCCCGAAGGGTCCTCTCAGGTTTTGAAAGCCGGACGGGCATTGGAGGAGGGAGTTGGGGCGGGGCCTTGAGCACCCGCGCTGGACGAGTCTGCGCCCGGGGCGTGGCCAAGCCGTCCCGCCCTCTTCCAGATTCCAGCCTGAACTATCTGCCCCGGACCCGCGGCGATTTGTCGATGGTCCAAACCGGGCTGTGGGCCTGCCTCCCGAGCTGCGGGAGGTCGTTTCCTCGATCAGCTACATCGCTCGACAGCTGCAGGAACAGGAGGACCACGACGCGGTAAGTCCAAAGAGGGTAGAGCAGGGCCTGGAGGGGGGGTCTTGCGTCCACACTCGAACTCAGGCCCCGCCCCTAGCCCTCGGTTTTATTTCTGATTGGAAGTTGGCCTCACTCGGTCCTCCCCCTGCTCCCGCGGACGGTACCTTCCGTCCAAAGCAGGAGGTTTCGCTCTCCGCTCTTCTGCAGCCCGCGCTTCCCTCAAAGCTGTGGTACAGGGTGGGGTACAGGGCCTTGGAGGCGGCCTTCCCTGGGGGTCTGGAGCTCAGGAAGAGTTTCCTTTGCCATCCCCCAGCTGAAGGAGGATTGGCAATTTGTGGCCATGGTAGTGGACCGCCTCTTCCTGTGGACCTTCATCATCTTCACGAGCGTCGGGACCCTCGTCATCTTTCTGGATGCCACATACCACTTGCCACCTGCCGACCCCTTTCCCTGAGGCTGCGAGGGCCGAGACTCAGGTCCTTGGCCAGCTGAATTGAGAGTCGGGCAGTACTCTCAAGTCCTAGCCCTTTTTGCATCCTAACTCCTTCAGTAGAAATCCAGGCTTCTCATTAGTTCGTTTCTAGGGAGGAAGCCTAAGTGGGACTGGACAGATGGGGGGCTGGGGCCCACTTGAAACGCACTATCTGGTCGTTTACTCTTTAGCTTCTTGAAGAAGCTCCTTTGAATATTTACATCTGGGTTCGCGGTGCGTGGAACAAAGAGCAAGAACTAGACTGTAAGCCTTCTGAGGGCAGGACCTATGTCTCATTCACTGTAATATCTCCAGCACCTAGCGCAAGTCTTAACCTATATAGTAGGTGCTTCACATTGGCCGTATGAATAGGGACATTTCTTTTCCTATAAGGAGATACACTAAGTAGTAGAGTTTATGTTTGCATGTTGGGACAAGTGGTCATTTTTTTCTTTGTTTTTACGATTCTGTAGTTTGTTGTATTTTGTAATAAGCATTATCTTTAGGATGAAAAAAAGGTTGTTTTTTTAAAGGGTGCGTTTGTAATGAGGATACAAAAAGCTCACTTTATAAGCTTCAGGTTCCAGCTTTGGTACTCAAACTTTGGACAAGTTACTAAACTGCCGTGCCTCAGTTTTCCCACCTATAAAATGAAGCTCATAATAGTATCTGCCCCCTAGTCTGAGGATCATTTGAGAAGATGGGAAACAAAAGCATCATGAAGGAGTTCCCTGGTGGCACAGTGGATTAAGGATCCAGCGTTGTCACTGCTGTGGCTCCAGTTGCTGGCCGTGGCGTGGGTTTGATTCCTGGTCTGGGGATTTCTGTATGCTGTGGGCGCAGCTCCAACTTCCCAAAAGCATCGCGCGGTATGCATCAGAGGTTGCAAACTGGTGTGTTTTGTTTGGTCCATACTGTTGACCGGCAGAATGTTCAATTTGACTTGGTTTGCTGCTTTTAAAATGTGGATATTTCTTGGAGAAATTTGGATTTCTGGCTTCTCTGGAAGATTTTTCAGAACTACAGAAACACCAGCTCTGATTCCCCTTTTGGCAGCCCCCTGCTAGAGCTGATTAGCGGCTGCCCACTCTGGTCAAGGTATTTGTACCAGAATTCATCAAAGCCCCCACCCTCACTAGCTTCACTCATGTTACATGCAGACCCCTGCGTAACACTAGACAAAATACAGGGGAGGGGAGGGGAGGCAAGGAAATGAAGCCCCTGGGAGGCTAGCAGTGGAACAAGAAAAGGCTGTTGGTGGGGGGAGTTCTCTGGTGGTCTAGTGGTTAGGATTCGGCACTTTCACCGCTGCAACCCAGAGATCTCAGTTCTCTGGTTCTGGGGCACTGAGCCCCCACGTTAAGCTGCTACAGCCAAGAAAACCCAAAAGGGTATTGGTGTCTCTTATGGCCATCACACATTTTGTGCCTCAGTTTTCTTTCAATTTGGCCCTGGTTGAAGGCAGAGCCTTTCAGGGACATGAAGATCTCGCAGTGCCCAGCAGGCTGTGTGAACTGGACTGGGTTAACGTTTCTGCCTGGAGGTCAGAGTAAAGTCAGCTGCAGCAATTACTGTAAAGACCCTTGGGTCGACAAGCTCTCACACCTACTCAGTGGCTGGAAGTTGTCGTCCTAAGAGGGAGAACAGGGCTTCGACCCTCAGGGATCCCTGTGGGACAAGGGTAGCGTGTCCCTGTCCAGCCAGCCCCACCAACCACGCCAATAATTGCACCTGGCATCCCACTGCGGAGCACAGTTTGTTTGTCTTGTTGGTTTATTGGCCTAGAGAGTTGGACACACACACAAATGCGGAGATAAATATTGGTCAGTTTCTCTAAATCTGGGTCCTCACTACGTATAGAGCTAGAGTCTGTAGAATTCTAAATCTTGCGTGCTGTGGCACAGAACCAGTGGCTTTCCCACTCCACCGTCACCCTTCTTCCCAGGGAACATGGGGAAAGAGGGCACAAGCTGACAAGACTTGATAGATTTCAAAAGACGAAATTGCAAAATCCCCAATTTCCAACATCTGAAATTCACAATATTCAAGTTCCCCAGCTCAGATACATATATTTTAATCTCTATTTCGCCACAATCTCCTTTGTTGCCCAGAACCACCAAATTCTGGGAACTATTTTCCTAAATCATAGTTTCAAAAAAATAAATGTCTACAATCTCAGTTCTCCCAAAATGTCCATGGTTTTACAATTTTGACCTGTTCTGAAATTCAGATTCCCCGGTCCATCCTCAACTCCTTCCACCTCCTGTGCCTCTGCCTCGAGGAGTGCAGGTTAAGGATACAGGGGAACTGTCATCGCATCTGCCCTTTGCCTCCAAGGCCTTCCTCAGTCTCTCTCGTGGTTCCGCTGTGTATATATATATATGTATATATATATATATATAATTTGTGTGTAGAGATATATATATATAGTATTCTTTATTATGTACGTTTTTTTTCGCAGTTTTTCTAAAGTGCCAGAAACAAGATTTGTGGGAATTTTTTTTTTAGTGATTTTTTTTTTCATTTTTTCCCTGTTTTAAACTTTTCTCCCCCTTAAAAATTGGAACTCAGTACATTCAGTAGGAAACTCTTCACTCGGACTGTGGCCAAGACCAAGAAAAGTGCAAAGAGACAGAGGAGGAGTGAAGGAGTGACACTCCCCCGTGGTTAACATTCAGGGAGCCTGTCGAAAAACCTCCCCTTTCCATCCTCTGGGAGGGGGAGGGCAGGCAGGAGGAGGCTCCTGCCCCTCGGCCCAAACCACCTCCCTCCAAAAGCCATGATCTTGCCCCGTCAGCCTCGGTCGAGAGGGCAGCCATCTTGGCCCCAGAAACAGTAGCTGGGAAAAAGGCTGCCGTGGTGAGGGCAACAACTTTTCCCCTTTTTAAACTGCACTCCTCTAATTCCCATTGATCAGATTTGCTCCCCTGAACCGGCTCTCCCCTTGTGAGCTTTTTGTTTTTGTGTGTTTGAGGGGAGGTGGGCGGATGGGCAATGTTCATCCAATCACAGCGTGGGGAGGCCCAGTTATCCAAGAGAGTGAGGAGCAGACATTTCTTCAGCTCCCCCACTGGAAGGAAACATAGGGACCCCTGACCAGGGTTAACTAGTGCAAATTAGGGATTAGGGACTTATAAGGTCCCTGCACCCCATCCTTAGGCTGGGATCTTTGGGTGTGGGAACTGAGTCAAAGAAGGGGTGTAAGGTGCTATTTTGGAGGGACAGTTGGTGGGAATACCCCAAAGCCCACCAAGGGAGTAGCATGGTTCCCCCGAAACCATCTGGAGTGATTGGTGAGGGAGGTGATAACTGGGGAAGATGGGGGTAAAGGTAGGGATGGGAGGTCATGTGCAAATCTTGGGCTTACCTACCCATCCAACCCCCATCATTTTTCTGGCTATTTGGTCTAGTCTGGGAGAAACCATCGGGAAAAATACAGGGAGAAAGTAGATTCCCTTCCCCATCCCACACAGAGCTCCTCCCTCCTGGCCCCCAAATCTGGCTTAGCCTAGAAGAGGCCATATGTAGAGGCAGGTAGAGGTGCCATCTGCCCACCTCTTTTGCCTTGGAAGAGTCTGGGGCTCACTAGATTTGGGGGTCAAGGTAGGGCCGAGATTAATGCTGCCCTGGGCCAGGAAAGTACTCAGCCATGGGACAGTCAGGTAGCCCTCCCCCCCAGCACCTCCTTGACCTGGACTGGAAGAGGCCCTCTCCAGAGTCTAGGAGTATAAGGAGGAGTATGGAAGATCCAAAGGCATGGAAGCCAAGAAAGGCATGGCATCTTAACGGGAAGGAGACAGGGATGCGGGAACCCACCCTTGGAAGAACGGAATCCCAAGCCTCGCTCCCGGCTGGGTGGGTGTCAGGTATCACAATGGTCTGGTCCAGGCCCTGGGCCACAAAGAATGGAATGTGCTAGGAAGCATCTGGGCAAGGGCTTAGAGAAAGCTTCAGAATGCGGGGGATCATTAGCTGAGAGAGATGGTTTCCCCCTGGGTTTACGAATCGGGGGTGGGGGGGTGGGGGTGGGGGTGGGGAGGGTTAGACATTCAGAGCTGGTGGGGGCCGTGAGTAGAGAGTCATGTAAGTATATTGCTCAGTTGCCCCAAGGGCTGGAGAAGGGATGGGAGCTGGCCCTGCCCCTCGTGGAGGCCACTCCCTGGAGGAGAACTGAGAGAGGAACCACCAACGATCCCTTCCCAGGTGATGGGAAAACTACAATCTCACACAAAGCAGCCTGACCCCTGAGCTCCAGAGGCCCCTAAGTCCCTGCACAAGAGGGGCTCCCAAGGGGCAGGGAGGCCAGGGAGCTGGTAGTGGCGGGGGTTCAGGGAGGGTGGCATCTGGTGAAAGGGGGATCTGGGCCCAGAGCTCACCCCACATCTCCCTTCTGGGTTCTTTCCACCCCTGCTCTTTCCCCTTCTCCCTTAGGGGGGACTGGGGGAGGAAGAGTTGGAGGGGGTGGGGTGGGCGGGGTAGGGGGTGCTGCTTGTGGATTGACTGCGTAGCCAAAGACCCCTGGTAGGAAGGGAAGGGCCCCCCCACCCTTCTCATCAGGTAGGACCATGTTAAGAGCCACTGGGAGAGCGGCCAAGTTGCTGAAGTTGTAAGGGTAGGCGGCAAGGAGCTGGGGGCCGTAGACGAGTGGGTAGGGCTCGGGGTAGAAGGTGACTTTGGCAGCCCCCATCCCCTCCATCCGGTCCCCCTCCCCAGCTCCCCCTGGCCCCTCGCTGCCCGGTTTTCCCCTGCCACTGCCGGATTCCCGGCCGCTCCCAATCAGAGCCAGTGGAAACTCCTGCACAGGTGGGTATGCATAGGTGCCCCCTCCTGCCACCACAGAGGGCTCCTCACCCCCTGAGATGACAGGGTCCTGGAGAGAGGCCGTCTCGGAAGCTTCCTCAGCAGCAGCGCTCCCGCCGCCTGCCTCCCCGCTGGATGAGGAGACCTGCATCTCTTGGGGGGCCTCCTCCTTGACATCCCCGGGTCTGGAGCCCGCGCTGCCCTTGGAGTAGGCGATGACGGGCGTGGGGGCGCCCCCGGGCCGCTCGGCCGCGTGCCTCTGCCCGTGGCGGCTCAGGGCGGCCGCCGTCTTGCACACCTTGGCGCAGTGAGGGCAGGTGAAGCGGGTGGAAGGCTTCCGGCCGGCCCGGGCGCCGTGCGAGCCGCCGTGGGCCTCCTGGTGCTTCCGCAGCTTCCTCAGGGTGGCGAAGGTCTGGGCACAGTCCTCGCAGCGGTGCCTCCGCTCGCCGCGGGCTCGCCCCGCGGGGCCCTCGGCCGCCGGGGTCTCCTCCCAGCTCCTCCGCTCCGGCTTTTGTCTCCAGCGGGGCGGCCGGCGGCCCCGGGGCATCCCGCCGCCGCCGCCCGGGCCCGCGGCTCCGGCCTTGCGCTTGGGCTTGTAGTAGTAGGGCCTCCAGAGCTGGTCCTCCCCGCCCGCCTTGGACTCCTGCTCCTCGTCCTGCTCCTCGTCCTCGTCCTCGTCGTCCTCGTCCTCGTCGTCCTCGTCCTCGCTCTCCTCCATCTCCTCTCCGCTCAGCTCCCCGGGCCGCAGGTCCGTCTCCGAGATGCGGCGCTTGACAATCGCCTCCTCACCAATTCGCACAGTGATCTGACACAGTGGAGGTGGAGCCTGAAGCTGAGAGGGGCCCCGGCCCGGCCCTGCGGGGGGACCCCCGCCCCCGCCCAGCCCGCCAGCTGGCTTGGCCGTGTAGGTCAGAGTCCTCGGGGCCCGCGGGTTCCGGCCCTTGGCCTCCTCCGTGGCTGTGGCCGGCCCCGCGGCCGTCGCTGGGCTGCCCGCGGTGGCTGGGCTGGTTGGCGTGGCTGCAGGTTCGGGGGGAGGAGGTGGGTACTCACGTTTTTTGGGGGGCCGTGGGGGAGCAGTGTAAGTGATGACCGAGGCGGCCTGGCCCCCCCCTGTGCTGGCCGGCCCACTCCCTGCTCCACCACCGCTGCTGCCCCCGTGGACAATGACAGAGGGAGCAGGGTGGGCAAAAGTGATGACAGAGGGTGGGGGGCCGGGCTCTGTGGCGGGTGGGGGTCCGGGTGGTGGGCTGGCGGGCATTGCCGCGGGGGCCGGTGTGTTGAGGCTTGGAGAGAGAGGGGCCTCGGGGGCTCCCTGGCTGTAGGTCTTGTAGGGCCGCTTGGCCGCCCGCATGGGGAGCAGGCGGTATAGCTTGAGGGTATTGAGCTTGGGCTTATAGCCTCCATTGGGGGTCTTCTCACTGGCCAGGAGGCCCGGGCTAATGCCGTGGAAGGTTCGCTGGTGGGTCTTCAGGTTATAGTAAGTGACAAAGGTCTCCCAGCAGAAGATGCACTGGTACCTGTGCCAGGACAGCAGGGGACAGGGCACGAACAGAGCCACTTGAGTCAGGGGCCTCGTAGCCAGGGCCTCAGTGTCCCCTGACCTCTCTTGCCTCCACTCAGACCTCAAACTGCCCAGCCATCTGCTCCATCTCCTTTCACGCTGCTTGTCTCACCCTGCCAGCCTCAGAAGGGCCACCGGTCCTAGTTCAGGGCCCACCACTGGCTGTGAGAGGTCAGGCCTCAGCTGTTCCACCTGTGAACTGGGAGTAATCACCTCGCCTCACTCACAAAGCCTCCTTCCGTAGCTCAAATGACAGAACGGGGACATGGCTTATGAAGAAGGGCACAGTATGGAAATACACAGGGTAACTGTGGCGGGAGAGGCCTGCACTCCCCCTAGACCTGTCCCGTGAGGCGACTTGCTCTTTCCACGTGGCCTTTTGCCCAGCACCAAGCCCGGACCTGACACCTACAGGTGCTAATAAACAGCAGAAGGAAATGGGGCTGGAGGGAGGCAGATGGTGGGTGACGGCTGGCAGGGGAGCTGGGCCAGCGGGTGAACAGGCAGCTCAGAATGAAGTCCTAGGCCCATTCTCTCCCCTGTCTGTGTGGTCCCTGAGGGGACAAGGTCCCACCCACGTCCAACCCCGGCCGCCCAGGTCACTCACCTGCGCTCCCCAGTGTGCCACACCTCGTGCTTGGTACGGTACTCTGCCAGGGCAAAAACCTTCTCGCAGTAGCGGCAGGGGTACTTCCTCCGCCACGAGTGTACGTTGCTGTGCCGCTTCAGGCTGGACAGGGTCACGTAGGAGCGCTCACAGGCCGCGCACACGTACAGCACGTGGCCGCCCACCACCTTCACCACGTGCTCGGGGCCACCGCGGAAGCCCACCGGTGGGGGCAGGGCTGAGGCGTCCACTCCTGCAGGGCCACTGGGGACAGGGCCCCCGGCTCCGAGCCCTGCAGACCCCCGGGCGCTGGTCCCCCTCCGGCACTGTGCCTCGTGGGTCTGCAGCCGCTTGGGATGGATGAAGCTTTTCCCACATCGGGGGCAGGGGAGGGGTCGCCTCGAGAGGGGCGGCTGTGAGTCAGGGCCTTGGGCCTCAGCCCTGTCACCCTTCCACTCCCCAGCAGGCCGAGGCCCAGGCCCAAAGCTGTCCTCTTCAGGCTGCGAGGTGGCCACAGGGGCTGGGGCCGGGGGTATCCAGGCATCGCCTCCCTCCCCCAGGCCCTGCAGGCGGGAGATGCCCAGCCGCCGCCCCAGAGCGCCGATCTCTGCCACGGCCGCCCCATCCCCTCCACCGCCAGGTAGTGCCAGCCGGGCACTGTAGATGAAGTTGAGGACATCAGAGAAGGCAGCTGCTGGGACCCCTGGCAGCTCCAGGACCCGGGGTGGGGATGAAGCAGGAGGTGAGGCCGGAGGGGGAGAGGAGGAGGAAGAGGAGGAAGAAGAGGAAGAGGAGGAGGAGGAAGAGGAGGAGGAGGAGGAGGCGGCAGCTGTGGTGGTAGCAGGGTTGGGGGCTGAGCCCCCAGTAATTGGTGGGAGGGGCAGTGGGGCTGAAGCGAGCAGGGCCTCTCTGAAGAAGGGACTAGAAGCAGCCAGAACGCTGCGGTGAGCAGGGAACTTGGTGTCTCCGGCTATGAGGGTGACGTCACAGAAGAGGCCCCGGAGCCGCTGCTCATTGAGCTGGCGCAGGACGGCGGGGGCATGGGACGGGTCCGTCACCTCTGCTGGGGGGGGCATGGCGCCAGCCTGGACAGGAGAAGAGGCCAGGGGAGGATCTCAGAGCTGGGCAGAGGGTGGGGGGCTGCAAAGTCAGGGAGGTGAGCCTGGAGAGGGGGCTTGGAGGCTGGCGGTCACAGACCAGGGAAGGCTAAGATCTAGTCACCACCGTGAGGGGTTAACCTCAGTCCCCTGACATCTGGCCCGCGTGCAACGCCAGTGCGTCAGACCTCCGGGGCGGAGGAGGCCAGGGCTACCTCGGGTCTTGATGGCGGTCAGGGGCCAAAACTTCCGAGTCACTGACCAGCGAGGTAAGTGATGGGCACCCCTCTCCCCCTGGGAGGAGGAGGAAGCCTCCTCAGACGCTGATGACCGTGGCAGGGGCTCCCCCGCCTGGACGCAGTGGCCGCCACCGCAGGCCCTGGCTCTCCCTCACCGCTCACCTGAGAGCACAGTCAACATGGAGCAGAGCGGGGGTGGCTCAGCGAGTCCCTTCTGCCGGGCCTCTTCCCTCTGCGGAGAAAGAGAAACCGCGGCTCAGGAAGGGCGCTGGGCAGGACAGGACCCGGGAGGTGGGGGCCGGCGCAGCGCTCAGGGACAGAGAGGCTCCAGCTGCTCTGCAGACCCCCGAGCCTCCCCTGAGCCGGCCGGGTCGTTTGCTTGGCTGCAGGCCGTCAGCTTGGAGGCCACACAGATGAGAGCCAAGCCTTGTTTTGCTGGCCCCCGGAAGCCCAGGAACACGATGATTTGCATCATCCCAATGTGCGGCCAAACAGTCCAGTGCCGTGGTTCAGGCCAGGGTGCGGGGAGGCCTGCTGGGCCACTCTCGAGTCCCTCTGGCCCAATCTTCTGGGCTTAAAGGAAATCGAAGATTTGCATGGTGTCTTTCATTAGCATGGTCTCATTTACATATCAAAATAGATTTGCTTGAGCTTTTTCATTGGCCCAAGCTGCTAGATATGCAAATTAGGAGAGTACCGTCGTCGTCACAGTAAATCTTAGCCTGGGTTCCTGGCCTCTGCGCCAGGGGACCACTGAAGACCACCTCCACACACCCCAGCCTGCTCCAGTCCCTGGAGGGCACTGGAAAGGTCACCAGACCGGAAGTGAGGGACCTGGGGTCCCACTCCTTACTCTGAGAGCTGGGGGCTTTGGGACTTTGGCTTAAAAGCGGGGGGGAGAACGAAACCTCTGCCTGACCTTTTTTTTATTTTTGCTTTTTAGGGCCACACTTAAGGCATATGGAAGTTCCCAGGCTAGGGGTCAAATCCGGGCCGCATCTGCAACCTACACCAGAGCTCACAGCAACACAGGATCCTTCACCCACTGAGCGAGGCCAGGGATCAAACCTGCATCCTCACAGACTCTATGTCGGGTTCTTCACCCACTGAGCCACAACGGGAACTCCCCCTGCTTCACCTCTTGCTGGAAGGCTCATCCACAAGGAATAGCAGGCAACCCAGATGTGAGCTGTGGCCGTCACCTCACAGAAGCACCTGTGGGCACAGCTGTGGCTTTGGGGACTCGTTTTTCAGTTGAAAAGCTGAGTTCCAGAGCCATATGGTAACTTCAACAAAGACACACAGAGCTGATCATAAGGGTTGGGCCCGTTCACAGAGACAGGCCTGCTGACCTGAGAACAGAGCTCTCGGCCCCTCTCGTCCACCCTCCACGAGGCCTGAGAGCCCTCGCCTCCAGCCTGCCCAGGGTCACACGTGACCTCTGAGGTGGCCTGCGTCAGGAGTTCCTCATACATTTCCCAACCCCCAAATGCTCTCTTCCCAGTTATCACTCACACCATCTGGTCTAAAAGGCCTTCCCTCCACAGCCCATTTCACGTTCCCAAAAGACGACTCTGAGTCCTTGCCTAGGGAGGAGGGAGGTGGCAACCAGAGGGGGGCTAATGGCCCTGCCTGCCAGGCCCACGCCTGGGTCAGGGGCTACCCCGTCAGTTGCTGGGTTGAGAATCCTGGGGCAGGGGCCCGGTTTGTGGGCTGGTGTTCCGTTCTGTTGGTAAGATGGCGAAAGAGCGAGGCCTCCCACTCCCTCCACCAGCCCCCAGGGACACCCCCCAAGAGTCAGTGCTTTACTTTCATTACCTCATTCGCTCTTCATCACCACCCTAAAGAGGAGCTTCTTGATTTTATTTTATTTTTTTTTTTTTTTGTCTTTTTTTGTCTTTTAGTTGTTGTTGTTCTTGTTGTTGCTACTTCTTGGGCCGCTCTCACGGCATATGGAGGTTCCCAGGCTAGGGGTTGAATCGGAGCTGTAGCCACCGGCCTACGCCAGAGGCACAGCAACGCAGGATCCGAGCCGCGTCTGCAACCTACACCACAGCTCGCAGCAACGCCGGATCGTTAACCCACTGAGCAAGGGCAGGGACCGAACCCGCAACCTCATGGTTCCTAGTCGGATTCGTTAACCACTGCGCCACGACGGGAACTCCGAGCTTCTTGATTTTAAAGGGACAGACCAAGGCTCCGAGGTGCTAGAGCGCGACCAAGGATATACCCAGGGATCTATGACCAGTGAGTAGCAGGGCTGGGATCTACTCCCAGGAAGTTTGGCTCCAAAGGCCGTGTTCTTGGAGTCCCTGCTGTGGTGCAACAGGATTGGCAGCGCCTTGAGTGCTGGGACGAGGGTTCGATCCCTGGCCCTGCACAGTGGGTTGAGGATCCAGCACTGCAGCAGCTGTGGCTTAGGTGGTGACTGTGGCTTGATCGGATCTGATCCCTGGCTTGGGAACTCCATAGGCCATGGGGCAGCCAAAAAAGAGGAAAAAAAAAAAGCTGTGATACTGTGACATAATAAAAGATAAAGTTGACCCTTGAACAACATTGCTTTGAATTGCACAGGTCCACTAATATGTGGATTTCTTTTTAATAGTAAATACGACAGTACTACGGGATCTGAGGTTGTTTGAACCCGAGGAGGTGGAACCTTGGATGCGGAGGGTCAACTCTAAGGCTATACTTGGATCTTCCACTGCATCGAGTGTCCGCGCCCCCACGTCCTTCAAGGGTTAACCGTATTCATCTGTGATCCCGGGTTCTGACATCTCCAAGCTCCTGAGTCCCTTGGAATATGGTGGGTGATAGGAGCATCTCTTGTTCTAAGGAGGTGACTCTGGGTGGGCTCCTGCGTGGGGGCTGGCCACTCGAAAGACCGAGGCATGATTAGAAACAGAACTTTCGGCCCCGTCTCTCTCCCCCACGATTCTACCTCTGGGGAGGGGAGGGGATCTGGAGACTGAGCTAATAGTCGATCGATGGGGCCTGTGTGATGAAGCCTCCGTAAACCCCCCAGACTGTGGGGTTCTGAAGGCTTTCAAGCTGCTGAAGGCATCCACATGCTGAGGGGGGGTGCACCCCAACTTTGTGGAGACAGAGGCTCCTACACTCCCCAGACCCTTCCAGACCTTGCGCTAGATACCTCTTCATCTGGCTAGTCCTCTGTATTATCATAGCCTTTCTCATACAATAAACCAGTAAACCTAAGAATCTCCCTCAGTTCTGTGAGCCAGTCTAGCACAGGATCACCTCTGAGGAGGGGGGTCGTGGGGAAGCCCGATTTCCTGCCGGTCAGGGAGAAGCACCGGAGGCCTGGCCTTGCCCAGCGGTACCTGAACTGGGGGCAGTCTTGGGGGACTGAGCCCTGACCCTGTGGGATCTGAGGCTCTCTCCAGGCAGATCGTTTCCGAATTGAACCAGAGGACACGCAGCTCGTGTCAGAACTGGCCAGTATGGGAAAAATCCCGCACATTTGGCGTCAGAAGTGTTGTTAGTGGAGCGTATAGGAAAACAGCTGTGTTTTCCTTTCGGCAGCACCCACTGAGGCCCCCACTAGCCCGTCTAGGATCTTTGTGAAAATCAGAGGAAGGAGAAAAAAACAAACAGAGGAAAGACCTCTTCCTCCATGATGCAGCAGTTCTGTGCAGGGGAGCAAGTAAAGGTTTGATTTGGGGGCGTTCCCAGCGTGGCTCAGCAGAAGCGAATCTGACGAGTATCCATGAGGACGCAGGTTTGGCCTCGCTCCCTGGGTTAAGGATCCAGCGTTGCCGTGAGCTGCAGTGTAGGTCACAGACGCGGCTTGGATCTGGTGTGGCTGTGGCTGTGGCGTAGGCTGGTGGCTACAGCTCTGATTCGACCCCTGGCCTGGGAACCTCCATATGCCGTGGATGTGGCTCTAAAAAGTCAAAAAAAAAAAAAAAAAAAAGCTTTGATTTTGGGCCCCACTCACCCCCCCATCTCCCACCCCTGGCCAGGCCTGCCCACCTGCACAACCATATGGGCCTGGTCCTGAGGCATGGCTGTGCGCTGACTGCCAAGCTATTTGGACAAAGCCTAGCAAGGCTTCTTAGAACCACAGAGATCCAAGGCTGGCGTGGCCCTGCAGATGACCGAGAACCATCATCCTGGTATTTGAAACCGCCATGGATGAGATAATTATGTGTCAAATCCGATGCGAAGCATTTGATCTGCATCGTCTCATTTCAGCACTCAGATGGACCACAGTGGGGCCAGGGCTAGTATCAGCCCCATTGTACAGATGCGACTTTAAACACTCCAGGCTCCCCACTTGCAGGTAGAGAGAACACAGTGGCTGGCGGGGTGATTGGCCTCTGGTCTCATTGCTACCCAAGCCAGGTTTGGACCCAGCTGTCCTGAGTTCACCTGCCCCACGCCCGGCCACTGCCCTACAAGGGCTTATGGGAAGTGGAGAAGACACTACTTAGGGGATCCTGGACAGCTTGGTTAACCTCTCTGCATGTCAGCTGCCTTGTCTATGAGGCGGGGCCAATGAAAAGTGCCCCCTCCGTGGTGGGTGTAAAGAAAAACCAGGCTGACGACCAGCGCTGCCTAGAAGAGTGCCTGGCGTGCAGCAAATGCTCAGGAAGTGCTAGCTCTTATTATCATCTTGGAACTCAGTCCCGGAAAATGGTGGGGGGAAGTGGTGAAGAAAAGGGGCAGAAATCAGGCTCCTTCACGGTAGGTTTGATGGCTCTGTGGTTTTTTTCAGTTTTTATTTGTTTTTACCATTCCTCTACCCTTAACTGTCTGTGAGATCTTAGAGGTGTGACCAAGGCGGGGATCAGTCACGTCCCCCCATGTATCTGCTGCCAGCTACCCTCCACCTCTTGCTGTTCGCTCTGGCTGGAATGTTCTTTCCCCAGACAGCCTCATGCCTCACTGCTCCACTTCCTTTAAGCCTTGACTCAGAAGTCACCTTCCTCCAGAGACCCTCCCTGGCCACCTGGTACTTCCCCAAAGTCCCTGTCCCTCTCCCCTGCTTCATTGTGCTCCTTGGCATCTAGTGAAATATACCGTTCATTCATCTCTAGAACGTAGCCTCCAAGGGAGGGAGAGACTTCTGCTTTGTTCGCCGCTGACTCGTGCTTAGAACAGCGCCCGACATAGCTGTAGATGAAACACATTTTTGGTGGGAAGTTCCCATGCGGCACCAGGTTAAGGATCTGGCATGGCCGCAGCTGTGGTGCAGGTCCCAACTGCGGCTCAGGTTGCATCCCTGGCCCAGGAACTTCCACCTGTCTCAGTTGTGGCCAAAAAAATAAATGAGCATCTTTGGTGTTTTGATGGATGAATGAACCTGCTTTCCTTCTTTCTTTCTTTTTTTTTTGCCATGCCTGCAGCATGCGGAAATTCCCAGGCCAGGGATCCAGCCCACGCCACAGCTATAACCAGAGCCACGGTAGTGTCGACACCAGATCCTTAACCCAGTGAGCCACCAGGGAACTCCTGAACCTGCTTTCTTTCTTTCTTTCTTTTTTTTTTTTTTTGCTTTTTAGGGCCGCACCCACAGCATATGGAAGTTCCCAAGCTAGGCGTTGAATCGGAGCCACAAGCTTCTGGCCTACGTCACAGCCACAGCAACTCGAGATCCAAGCTAAGTCTGAGACCTACACCACAGCTCACAGCAACCCTGGATCTCCGACTCACTGAGGACAGAGATCGAACCCAAATCCTCATGGATACTAGTTGGATTCATATCTGCTGCACCACAAAAGGAACTCCTGCTTTCTTTTTTTTCCCCTGTCTTTTTAGGGTCACACTTGCGGCATATGGAAGTTCCCAGGCTAGGGGTCAAATCAAAGCTGTAGCTGCTGGCCTACACCTCAGCCACAACAACACTGGATCCTTAATCCGTTGAACAAGGCCAGGGATCGAACCTATATCCTCGTGGATACTAGTCAGGTTCTTAACACACTGAGCCACAACGGGTACTCCTGAACCTACTTTTTTTTTTTTTTTTTTTTTGGTTTTTTAGGGCCGCATGTGCGTCATATGAAGGTTCCCAGGCTAGGGGTCAAATCAGAGCTACAGCTGCCGGCCTATGCCTTAGCCACAGCAACACCAGATCCGAGCCGCATCTGTGACCTACACCACAGCTCACGGCAATGCCAGATCCTTAACCCACTGAGTGAAGCCAGGGGTTAAACCCACAACCTCATGGTTCCTAGTTGGATTCGTTTCCACTGCGCCACAACAGGAACTCCCCGAACCTGCTTTCTCAAAGTCTGCTGGGAGTGTGTCCACCTTCTGGAAGGATGCCATCCTCTGTCCTGGACCGAGCGGCCAGGAGCCGGAGGTGGTGAGCGGGACGGGACCCCTTCCAGGGCGCGCGCGCTGCCCGATACAGCTCCAGGGCCTTGCATGGGGTGCCTCAGTAAATGGCATTTATATTGTCCCAGTTTCACAGATGAGGAAACTGAGGCTCGTGGAAGGATTTACCTTTGCTCAAGGTCACACAGCGTGTGGGCAGCAGAGTCAAAATTCAAAGCCGGGTTCCGTGTAAACCCAGAGGCTGAGGCCTTCCCTCCGCTACGCACCTGGGTCCCGCCTGAAGGGGTCGGTGGCCGTTCAGCAGGCGGCTGAAACCACCCCGCAAGGTCTCAGGTGCCGCGTGCTGAGGCCACACTGGACTCCACCCTTTCCCTCACTCGCCGCATGCAGCCGTCACCGGGCCCCAGGGAATCTGCCACCCGGCTGGGGAACGGCTCTGGAAACCTTTCCTCCAGCCCCCAGACCAGCGCAGGACCCAGTTAACACTCTCATGTGCCAAGGCCGTGGGATCCCGGCTGCGGGTCCTAGCTCCCGGCCTCCAGTCTTGGCTTCCACCACCCAGCCTTCCTCTCACTGAGGGTCAGTGGCCCCAAAGCAGCTCAGGGGGTGTCACTCCCGAGCTCAGACGGCTTCCCCGGCCTCTCCTCCCGCATAAAGCTCAGATCCCTCAGGCAGGCATTCAAGGGTCCAGTTCCCCCCTAACGTTCTGATCTTGCCTGTGTGGGTCTCCCTTCAAGCACCGGCCTGCTCTCCAGCCCCACTGTGTCCCACACCTCCGTGTCTTGGCTGGTGCTGCTTCTCCTGCCAGAAAGGCAAATCTCTCCAAAATGTTAAGATCTACCTCAAACGCCACATCCCTCTAGCTGCCCCCCTCTCCGACCTACAGGACAAGGACAGTCCCTCCTTCACCCAGTTCAGCAGTGTGTTTGCCCCTGTGGCCGGCACCCCCCGCAAATGCTAGCTTCTCCCTCCCAGGCTGGGACTCCCTGAGTCACTGTCTAAGCACACCCGTCTTCTGAAATGGATTGGTGTAGGTGTTCAGTTCTGCAGAAATTGGGTAGGGGTGTGTGTGTGTGCGCGCGTGTGTATGTGTCAGCGGGTGGAGGTAGGGGGGAAGGATGTGCAGAGAGGCCCACAGAAAGCTCCAGAAGGGCAGCAGGGGGACAGCATATAGGAGTACACGATCTGGAATCAAGACTGCCTGGGTTCAAGCCCAGTTTTACCTCTTATGAGTTAAGTGGCTTTGGGCAAACTGCTTCTCTGGGCCTCGGCTGTCTCATCTGAAAAAGGGAGACAATTAGAACTGCTTTGGCCCGGCGCTGGGAGGACTACGTGGTGTTCGCAGGGGGAGGCGCTGAGAACCGTGCCTGGGACACAGTGAGCGCTAAATAAGTGTTTCCTGCTGTTGTTATGAAGCTAAGCCCCAGTGCTGAGGGCTGACAGTGGCTGGCATGGGCCTAGCCCCCCAACTGGAGCTACTTTCCAGGTTCGTTCCCCATCTTCTACCTACTTCCAGCCCTGCTGCAAGATGGACGGGGCAGGGGATTCGCCCCATTTTACAGATAAGGCACTGAGGCTCGCTTAGGGAAGGTGCCAGCGAGGAAGTGGTGGGGGCCCGAACGCCCCAGTTCTCGTCGAGGCCTCCTTCCCCTCCACCAGGCCCTGGTGCACCTGTTGTACAGGCCTGACGCAGCAGCCAGCACGCCCCCATGCAGGAGGGCCCGGCCCCAGTGCCTCCCCGCCCCCACGCATGTCACCCTCGCAGCCAGGCCAGGCGCAGTCCACTGCGGTGCGCATACTTGGAATGAACACACGCACGCACACACACACACACACACACACACACACACACACGCACGCACAACCTGCACCAGGGCCAGGCCCCAAAGGTGAGGAAAACCTGTTCTGAGGAATCTGCCTAGCGAGCAGATTCCATTTCCAGACCCTTCCACAGTCACAGGAGCAGCCCAGTGTGCGTCACAGGAGAGACAGAGGAGCAGAGACACCCGCCAGGGGGGCAGCGAGAGGGTGAAGCGGGAGGAGGAGGCTGAAAACTTCGTGTTTCTTTTTTCCATTTCAGTGACAAGAGTCACACCCGGCCTTTACGTAAACATGGCCAAGGAGCCACTCTGTCCAAGCTCAGTTTCCTTGCAGCCGCCAGGCCTCTCCTCCCGGTGACCCTGACGCGCGGGGCGGGCCGGTGAGGGGCAAGCACACAGACCCTGCACAGACTGGCTGGGCCACCCCGACAGCACGCAGGCCTGCCGCCCGCTGCCCTTGCTCTGCCCCGTATTTATCTCCCTCCTTCTTCATAACATAGCCCCAGAGCAGCCCCACACGGCCACCTCCACACGCAGGAGCAGGCACGCACACACGGCTTGCGGCTGATCTCCGGAGTCTGAGGCCCACAGTGCCCTTGTCACGCCACCTCCCTCCCCACAAGTGTTTTCTGACCAGCTCGCCTCCCAGCCCAACAGCACGGACAGGCTCCCACAAACAACGTCACAAAAGAATCCCGTAGGGAATGTGGCAAACACACAACCTTCCCCTCGCTCGGCTGCCCACGAGCCCGTAAACACAACCTGCACATTCCACCCTGAGCCCCTCGCCCCAGCGCCAGCTGCCCCTCGAGTACCTGAGCCACACCCCGGGGCTTCTCACTTCCCGCAGGACCCCCGGGACCCGAGTTCCAGACACACACCCCCCCGAGCCACCCGCTCGTCACACGGACCCACAAACCCATCCAGCGGGCCATCCTTGCCAAGACTGGACCACACCTCGGCAGGGCCACAGAAACGGGACCGGACCTGACACCTTTCGATTCAAAGGTACACAACCGCCCCCTCCAGCCGGGGCCCCGGGGGTGCCCTCCATTGCACTCACCCCTGGCCAGCTATGCAGAAAACAACAGTTCATAAATAGTTCCTATGTGCAGCATCAGACACATATGTGCAAGAAACACGCTGGTATAAAACGTACATAAAATCCCACATCTAACAAACTCCGCGGGTATTGTGCCCAGCTTCGAATGCAGACCTGTCACCCAAAGCCCTGGGGTCACAGCTTGTAATACTGCCCCTCAACACTGGCCACCCCTCCATCTGGCTTTCTGTCCCCATGGCCCGGGAGGGCCCTGCTGGACCCCTGGCTGCCAGACCCGCAAACGGTAGTGCCCCGGAGAGGTTTACCTTGCCCCACAACACAGCAGGAGACACACAAGCTCCGGGACTCACAGCCACAACCCTGCCCCGACGGCGCGGCGTCTCCGGGGCCCCAGCTCGCCCTGCGCACCCCGCACACCCCAACTCTGGGACGCTCCGGCGGCCCACCCCTCCCCCCCTCTGCCTGGCTCCTACGCCATCGCCCTCCCAGCAGCTTGCAGCGCCGGCCCGGGCTCACACCCGCCCCACCCCACCCCCAACCTGCCCCACGGGGGGAGGGGGGCACCGGGCTGCAGAATTAACCCTTCAAGTGGGGAGTGAGCGCGGCCCTTTCCACGGCCCCAGGCGATCGCGCCCCCCCGGCCGCCGCTGGGTCGGAAGCCGTACCCGGGCCCCCTTAGTCGCCCCCCAGCGCTGTGCGCGCCTGGAGGCGGGGCCAGGCTCAGCCCCCGACCCCTGAGCCCCCAGGTCAACCCCAAAGGGGAGCGGGCGCGGCGCCGGGCGCGGCCCGGGCCCCCGCAGCGCCGGGCAGCGGGGAGGGGGCCCGGCTGTTGGCTCCGGTCCGCCCTGGCCCTGCCCGGTTCGCCCCGGGGCCCACCTGACTGCGATGGCGCCGCGTCCGCCAGGCCCGGCTCATCACCGTGGCCGCCCCCGGCCGCTCCGGTTTCGCCCGCCTCCAGCTCCGGCTCCGGCTCCGGCCCCGGCCCCCCCAGCGCCCGGCCCCGGCCCGGCCCCGCCGCCGCCGCCGCCGCTGACATCATCGGCTCCCCCCGCCCCGGTCCTACCCCCACCCCCACCCCCGGAAACAGTACCCCCCCAGCGCAGCCGCCGCTGCCGAGAGGAGGCCGGCGCAGCGCAGCCGGCACAGACACCAGGCTCCGGGCTCGGGCTCGGGTCGAGCGCGCCCGACGGCCTGCGCCCGGACTGATCCCGGGAAGGGAACGGCGCAGCGCCGGGCCGCCGGACGGGTGGGCACCGAGCCGGCTGCTGCAAGGGCTCGGGGCTGCACGACCCCCACTCCCTGGGAAGGGGCTCCCCCTCAACACCCTCCCCGCTCCCGGCCCCCTGCACGCCCTTCACTCAGCGGTGCACACCGCCCAGAGCACGCACACCCTCTCTGCAGACACACAACGTGGCAGGCTCACAATCAGGCCCAGTGGGACCCACAGACCCGGGCTCAGCACACTCCCAGGGGCAGCCCTGGACAAACGCACACACACACTCCTTCTTCAGAAATGCGCAGGGACCCCCAAGAGGCCGGGGGCGGGCAGGCCCTAGCCCTACAGAGCAGGTACAGGTATATGACTACCGGCTCAGATGAACGGGCAGCTTACTATTTTGTCCCCATCGGCAGAAATATCCACATCTATCTACTCTTGCATAAACGCAGAGGCCTTGGCGTGGGTCTCCTGGGCCAGCACCCACACCACCAGGTGGAAGAGCACGCAGAAGAAACGCGTTCCTGAAACTCCAGAGGGACCGTCCAGAGACGCCTGCCTGGTGTCCAAACTCAAGCCCAGGAGACAGAGGAGCGGGCCCTCACAGGTCCTCACGAAACCTTTCTGAAACAGGGCGAGACATAAATAAACAAATTAAAACCCAAAGATGTCTCATCACAGCCGGTAGTCAAAAAGAGGAAAAAGAGAGTCAGATAAACTTTGGAGTCACAGAGACAAAGCTATAAAGCAAGCAGAGTGGGAGATAATGAGAAAATGGGCCCACCCCCACCTCAGGAAGGTTCCAGGGAAGAACCCCCCACCCCCACCCCCCCCAACCAGGTCACAATGGCTGGAGCTCTGAAGGGCCCAGGCCCCCTGAGCCAGGAGAAGAGGAAGAGTCCAAGGAAAGATGGTGAGTGTGGGGGGCAGGGGGACATGGCCCCCCTCCCTGTGGCTCCCGGCTGCTCCCTTTCCCCTCCTCCCCTAAAACTTCCCAGCTGTCCCTGACACCCACAAGTGAAATTCATAATGATGTTCCCCGATGTCCTAGAACCTGTGACATCACACAGACACACAGCATCTGGAGCCACCTCCCCTTCCGCACACGAAGAGAGCATCCCTGGGTCCTTTTTTTTTTTTTTTTTTTTTTTTTTTTTATCCCCGGGTCCTCTTTTTCTCCTCCCCAGGATCCCAGGAACAACTTACCCAGAGAAACACGATGCTCCAGGACCGCTCACTCCCTGCTTCCTGCTTTAGAGGTTCAAGGTCCACACTGTACCACCTCATCCATCTTTCAGGCCCTTTCTAGCTCCCAAGAGTTCCTCAGCAAGACAGCCTGCCCCTCTACCGTCCCACAGAGTCCCAGAAGCCAGCCTGGCACTCGCCCTGCCCCGGGTCCCCTGAGCTATGGCTGCTCTAATGCCTGAGCTCCTTTCTCCCTAACAGGCTGGCAGTCACCCCTACTTCAACCTGCCCGACTTCACCCAGCAGCCACCATCGCCCTCCACTCCGCCCAGCCTCCCCTCGCACCAGCGCTGCCGGCCCTCCGATGCCACCAAAGGCCTGCTCGTGGCCCTGCTGGGTGGGGGCCTGCCCGCTGGCTTCGTGGGCCCCTTCTCCCGTATGGCTTACCAGGCTTCCCACCTACCCTCGCTGGAGCTGCTCATCTGTCGCTGCCTCTTCCACCTCCCCATTGCCCTGCTACTTAAACTGCGTGGCGACCCACTGTTGGGACCTCCCGATGTCCGGGGCCGGGCCTGCCTCCACGCCCTACTCAACGTCCTCAGCATCGGATGCGCCTACAGTGCAGTGCAGGTGGTGCCCGCTGGCAATGCTGCCACTGTCCGCAAAGGTTCTTCCACGGTCTGCTCTGCTCTCCTCGCTCTCTGCCTTGAGAGCCAGCGTCTCAGCGGCTACGACTGGTGTGGCTTGTTGGGCAGCACCCTGGGACTCATCATCATTGTGGGACCTGGACTAGGGACACTGCAGGAGGGGACCACGGGCCTCTACACCGCCCTGGGCTATGTGCTTGCTTTCCTGGGCGGCCTGGCACTGTCACTGGGGCTCCTGGTGTATCGCTCCCTGGACTTCCCCTCCTGCCTACCGACAGTGGCCTTCCTGTTTGGCCTGGTGGGGCTGGTGGGCTCCGTGCCAGGCCTCTTTGTGCTGCAGACCCCCGTGCTGCCCAACGATCCTCTGAGTTGGAGCTGCGTGGGAGCAGTGGGGATCCTTGCCCTGGTCTCCTTTGTGTGTGTGAGTTATGCGGTCACCAAGGCCCATCCCGCCCTGGTGTGCGCCGTCCTGCATTCTGAGGTGGTGGTGGCCCTGATGCTGCAGTATTACGTGCTCTATGAGACCGTGGCACCTTCGGACATCATGGGGGCAGGGGTCGTGTTGGGCAGCATTGCCATCATCACTGCCCAGAACCTCAGCTGTGAGAGGGAAGGGCAAGTGGAGGAGTGAGATCGAACCTGAGAGCCTGGGGGTGGGGGGTGGGCAGGGGTAAATATAAGGAAAGACTGGAATACAAACATGTGAAAGAACTGGTGTGGGAGAAGGACACCCCTTGGAGTCAAGGGTGACCCGGGGACTTGGTAGGAGGTAGGAAGGGACTACCTAGAAAACCTGGAACCAGCCTGGAGATCAACATATTTGGAATCTAGGCTGGGGCTTGGGATCAGGGCAGAACTAAGGGGTGACATCTGAAGAGCAGATCAAAGGGGCTGAAGCAGGTAGGCCATGAGCCACTGGGAGGATTTTTCCCTCGGCAGCAGAGAGAGAAGAGCACTGGGGCTGGAGTGACTGGGGCTTTCAGGCAGATCAAGCAGCTGTGCTGGCGGAAGGGAGTATGCCTTTTTTTTTTCCCCTCTGAGCGTTGGTTTCCCTTCCTCGTGGTTATGCTCCCCCCCTCCCACCTTGGTGTGGTGACGTGATATTGACATCAAACAAGGATCACTCTGAATGTGGCTCTGCAGTTGGTGTCATCTCTGCTTTGGAAGGACAGTGGAAGTCCTACCCCCTGCTCTTATTGGAGAATCCCTTAGGATCCTCACACACCTCTACCCCCATCTTATTTTTGAGATATTCTAGAAGGGGGAGGATTTCCTCATGTTCAGAGGCTTTGACCCCGAGTTCCCCAGGACTTCTGCGTCCCGCCCCATGGCTAATCTGCTTTTCCTGGATTGTCGCGGTCCCGTGATCTCTCCCGGATAGTGGCCAGCGTCCTTCCGGAGCAGGCCTCTGAGCTGAGGCCTCTGGCAGCGGCGCAGGCCGGAGATCCTAAACCAGAGCCCCGGACAGCGCTCCGTCAGAGGCCTGGAAATGTCCACTCGTCTCAGGAGGCCGCTCGACATATATCAGCTACTTCCGGACAAGCAATTGGCCTCGCCATCTTGACCTGTTCTTGCATATTCAGCGCGACTACTGCATATTCATGACCAAGGACGGCCCCCAGCACTCCCCCCTTCGGGAACCTACTTGGGAGGATCCGACCGGCCCCGCCTCCTTCATTACCGATTCTCAGAACAGACCATTTTCCAGTGAAGGGGGTGACATGAATGAGAAACTTTGGCTGAAAATGAAACCTCACTCGGAACGAGAATAAAAGCGGCCTATATTTACCCTTGATCCTTTAAACCTTAAACCTCAGTGTAGGAGGGAGGAGGGAGGGGAGGCGACGGGATAAAAACCGTTCCCTTCCCCCTTGTCATTTCAAAAGGTCACCCCAACCAGGGAGCCGGGGAGGGAGGATCAACGCCTCAAGCGCGCGCCCCGTGCACGCCGGCGCAGGCGGCCCCGTAGCGCAAAGGAGGGCGGGAAAGGAAGGGGCGGGGGAATGCCGGGGCGAATCTATAAAGGGCGTCATTCGGCCGGTTCGCTCCTCAGAAGCGCCGAGAGCGCGGCCGGGACGGTTGGAGAAGAAGGCGGCTCCCGGAAGGGGGAGAGACAAACTGCCGTAACCTCTGCCGTTCAGGAGCCTGGTTACTTATTTATTCGTTACCCTTTTTCTTCTTCCTCCCCCAAACCTTTCCCTTTCCCCTCCTCTTTTTTTTTTCTTTTCGGGAGACGAAAAACCTCCGGAAAGGCGGAGGAGAGCTCCTTTCGCCCCTTTTCGTTTCCCCGCCTACTTCCCTCCCCCACCTTTCCCTCCTCCGGCTTTTTCCTCCCAACTCGGGGAGGTCCTTCCCGGCGGCCGCCCCGACGGGGTCTGAGCACCTAGGTGGAGGCGGCGCAGGCTTTTTGTAGTGAGGTTTGCGCCTGCGCAGCGCGCCTGCCTCCGCGATGCACGGGGGTGGCCCCCCCTCCGGGGACAGCGCATGCCCGCTGCGCACCATCAAGCGAGTGCAGTTCGGCGTCCTCAGTCCGGATGAACTGGTAAGCGGCTCTACCCTCCCACTCTTTCTCCCTCCCGCGCTGCGGGCGGAGCTTGACTGCAGCTGCGGAAACTTGGCGCTGCTCGCTGGCCCAGCGGGGCTGGCGGGGAAGATGGGTTAGCGGCGCCAAGGCAGCGCAGAGTCCAGCTTCCCGGCCTCCCCAGAGTTAAATTTTCCTAGGGGTCAGCAAGCTTAGCGCTGTTCCGGGCTGGGGGCCTGGCCGCGAGAGGGGCTGGAGGGTGAGAAGGAGGAAGAGACCGACCTTAAACGAGATCACACGGATCCTAGGGGGCCTTCGCAAGTTTGGATGAGAAGCCGAGCCCCAGATTTTTTTCCCTCCCCCTTCTACATGTATTAATTGAGCACCTGCTACGTGATAGACATAACAGACGGTGGGGACGCCGAGCCGAACAAGACAAGGACCCTGCCTCCTAGAGCACATTCTTTGGGAAGGGGCAGGGGAGACAGCCAGTAAACACGAATAAATGAATGAGCAAGATCATTCTGTGAATGGCAAGTGCCTTGAGTGAAGTGAAACGGTTTAATGCGATGGAGAGCCATCGAGGGAGAGCTACTTTGGATGGGGTGGTGTCAGGGTCTGGGAAGGCCTGTCTGAGGCGGTGACATTACCCAAAATATGAGAAGCAGCCAGTCTCTGGGTCCATGGATTCTAGGACAAGAGCTCTTTAGGGAGAGGAAAGAGCAAGTGCAAAGGGCCTGAGGGAGGGATTAACTTGATGTGCCCTGTGGGCTGAAAAGCGGTCAGTTTAAGTGGGTGAGGAGAGTATTATAAAATGGGCTGGAGGAACTCCAGCGTCTAGTTTACATACTTCTGGTCAGCAGTGTTTGGAATAAGCGAATATTGGGTGTCCATGTTAAAAAGAAAGCAAAACATCTTTTTTTGGAGGAAAAAATAAAATGGGCCAGAGAAGCATGAGGTGGGACAGGCCAGGTGGGGTGTCGTCAATTGTGATAAAGCATCTGGATCTCATTCTCTTTTTTCAGTAGGAAGCCATTGGAGAATTATAAGCAAGAGAGTGACATCGAGTTTACATTAAAGAGAAAAAAAAAAAACTTACAGGAGTTCCCGTCGTGGCTCAGTGGTAACGAACTTGGCTAGGAACCATGGGGATGTGGGTTCCATCCCTGGCCTTGCTCAGTGGGTTAAGGATCTGGTGTTGCCATGAGCTGTGGTGTAGGTAGCAAATGCCACTCAGAGCCTGCATGGCTGTGGTGTAGGCCCAAAGCTGTAGCTCTGATTTGACCCCTAGCCTGGGAACTTCCATATGCCGCAGGTGCGGCCCTAAAATATATATATATTACTATCTTGGTTGTCTTATGAAGAACTGACTAGTGAGGAGGGCTAAGGATGGAAGCAGGAGAGACCAGGGAGGACGTGGAGCTGTTGGTGACTTGGACTCCTTCCTTTGTGGAGTGAACTGAAGGAAGCCTTTTGGCTGGAGAGACTGGAATTGAGTGGATGGAGACGGTTTTGTCCAAGGAAGAGGCTCAGCTGTAGGAGAGTTGTGTCAGGAGTTAGAATCTCCTGAACTCACACCTCTTAGGATAAATTCCAGATGGAGTCGAGGTTGAAATCTGAAGAACAAAACTGGGGCGTTCCCATTGTGGCTCAGTGCACCCAAATCCAACTAATAATCATGAGGATTCAGGTTCGATCCCTGTCTTCCCTCTGTGGGTTAAGGATTCGGCGTTGCCCTGAGCTGTGGTGTAGGTCGAAGATGCAGCTTGGATCCCGAGTTGCTGTGGTGTAGGCCGGCAGCTATAGCTCCGATTCGACCCCTAGCTTGGGAACTTCAATATGCGGGTGCGGCCCTTAAAAGTGGCTCAGTGGAAACGAATCTGACTAGGAACCATGAGGTTGCGGGTTTGATCCCTGCCCTTGCTCAGTGGTTTAAGGATCCATCGTTGCTGTGAGCTGTGGTGCAGGCCGGCAGCCATAGCTCTGATTTGACTCCTAGCCTGGGAGCCTTTCTATGTCGCGGGTGCGGCCCTAAAAAGACAACAACAATCTGTAAAGCACTTGAAAAATATAGAAGCCTTTGGGGGGGGGGCTGATACCAGGGCAGACACCTTTAATAGTCAGTGAATTATAGGTACGTTTTTGTTCAGTGCCTGTTATATGATAGGCACTGAGCTCAGGATTTTATCTTCAAGGGAAAGCAAGGCAGATTTCACTGCATGAGACTAAGAACCACCTCTGTTTTATCAGAGACACCTGGGCAGCTAAAAAAATCGATAGGGACTGTGAACCAGCTATAATGGAAAAAATAAAAATCATTATAAAAAAACTGGGAAACAATATTTGTAGTGTGATGGACAAAGGGACAAGGTTAGACTTCTTAATAAACAAGGAGCACTTAGGAATCAGTAAGGAAAGGAGTTCCTGTTGTGGCTCAGTGGAAACTAATCTGACTGGTATTCATGAGGATGCAGGTTCGATCCCTGTTCTCACTAAGTGGGTCAGGGATCCGGTGTTGCCCTGAGCTGTGGTGTGGGTGCCAGATGCGGCTCAGATTCCGTGTTGCTGTGGTGTAGGCCAGCGGCTGTAGCTCCGATTCGACTCCTAGCCTGGGAACCTCCACGTGCTGCAGGTGAGGCCCTAAAAGGCCAAAAAAAAAAAATGAAGAAGGAAATCAGTAAGGAAAGCACACATCTAGACAAAAGGGTAAAGGATACGCATAGGCAGTGCACAAAGTCCTGCAAATGGCCAATAAAAATATTCGGCTCACTAATAAAAACATGCTGATGACAATAAAAATTTTTCTTTAATATGATTTTGCCCTGCTGACACAAATATTGGGAACTGGGCACGCTGTACGTTTGTTGCTAGGAGGAGAAACTGGTATGTAACCAGAGACGGTTCATTTGGCCCCTTGAACGTGTCCCTCCCCCGTCTTTCCTGGTTCAGCAAGCAAGGCATGGCTCCACCACTCATCCAGTGGCGGAGGCCCCACATCGCAAAGCCATCTTTTTGATTCTTTCTCACAACCTCTGTTCTGCCAGTCTGTCAATGCTGCTCTTCAGAACATGCGTGGGATCCGGCTTGGGATCCGGCTGTGTCCGGCGCCGTCCTCTCTCCTGTGGAGTGCTTGCTGCAGTAGCCCTAACCCCATTTGTTCTTCCTACCGTGTGCAGAACAGCTAGCGAGGTCTTTTAAGCCTGTCTCTTCCCCACGTAGAATTCTCTTCAAAGGATCCAGGCTCCTCACTCTGCTCCGCAAGGTCCTGTGTTAGCTGGCCCTTGCCTGCCTCTCCCACTCATTCCCGCTCTCCTTTTTGCTCTTTAGCCACACTGACCTGCCGGTTCGTCCAGTCCTCCAAGCTCCTTCCTGCCTCAGGGACTTTATTATTCACTCTTCTTACTGCTTCCAACAACATTGCTCAGACCCAGGGGGCCCATTCCTTTGTTAGCCTGTTCTCCCTTCAAATGGCGTCTCCTTGGGCCCTCTTCCCCCCACCCTGTTCAGGTAGCATCCCCCTGCCTTCTCCACCCCCAGACTTGATTTTACTTCATGCTGGTCCATACCTGCAAGGATGAGTTTTTTCTGTTTCTTCCTTCCTCAAGAGAATGTAAACTTCATAAGGGACTTTGTATTCACCTCTCTTCCTGCAGCGTCTCAAATAGTCCCTGGTACATAGTCGGCATGTAATAAAAGTTACTTGAATAAGTGAGTGAATGAAATGATTGGTAGGAGGATAAACTGGTATAAAGATATGTGAAGAAGGATTTTTATTGCAACATTGTTTGAAATTATAAATCACCTAAGTATTTACTAATAGGAATCCTATTGAGTAACTCAGGGTCTATTACAATAGAACAGGAACTTCCCAATAGGTTAAATCCCCTGATCCCCTGTTCCCAAACTGCCGAGGTACCACAGCAAACTCACAGGGGCCCAGCAAGATTTTAAATTTTCAGAAGCAGCACAGGAGGGCAGTAGCATTTGCCTGCTCTCCTGGGAACTACTAGATTGGGTAGTTTCAGCATTAGATGGCGCCAGATCCCTTTCGATGACGTCATATCTTTGTGAAGCTGGGTTTTTTTAGTAGTTGCTAAATACTGGGCAAAAATCAGTGTGGAGTGTCGTGGTCCTATTTGATTCCAGGATTTGAGAAGTTATGCAATGCCTAACAGGTGTCATAAGTTAGTTGTGGTTATTTGGGAAATAAGTAAAAAAAATTTTTTTTTTGTCTTTTTAGGGCAGCACCCATGGCATATGGAGGTTCCCAGGCTAGGGGTCCAATCGGAGCTGTAGCTGCCAGCCTATGCCACAGCCACAGCCACTCAGGATCTAAGCCTTGTCTTGTGTGTCGATGTACACTGCAGTTCACAGCAACACTGGATCCTTAACCCACTGAGCGAGGCCAGGGATCGAACCCACATCCTCATAGATACTAGCTGGCTTTGTTAACTGCTGAGCCAGGACAGGAACTCTTAAAAATGTTGTTTTCATTTTAATATTAAAATGATACTTTTCTAGGTTTACATGTACTGCTTTGTCAAACAGCTAAGTTGCCAGTGTGTATACTTCTCGTTGGATCTAGGTATTTAATAAGTGGATCTGTTATGGCCTAGGGAGAGTTAGTGAAGCACTAAGGGCACTTTGATAAAGTTTAGGAATTTGGATAAATGGAAAAATTACTCAGCAGTGTGCAGATTGAGTCCATTTCTCTATCAGTCTGGAAGGACGTTGTTGAGCTGTCACACTGCCTGGCTTCCAGTTCTGTGAAGAAACCTCAGCTGCGTGGCCTTCTGGCCACGCATGTGCGATTTCATATCAGTGCATTTGCTATATCCCTGGGAGGTGTGGCTTTTTCTCAGTTTGCTGTGGCTGAACCAGGAAAGAAGACATAATGAGATTTCTACAGAAAGTGTGATTCCATAAGAGATTTTGAGGAGCTGAAGAAGGCTGGTAACTTCAAAGCGCAAAGTGATTTTGGAATGCAAAGAATTTCTTTGGGTTGAGGTCCATGGAAGTTTGTCACTTACGTATGTTCCTGAAATGTGAAACTCTGAATATCTGGGCTAAGGAATAGTTTCGCTTAATAAATAAACAGTTAACAAATACCGTGGGGGTGGGGGGACAGCATACAGGGTAGAGGCCTCGTGTGTGTAAAAGTGGGAACATATTTACGCCTTTTTTTTTTTTTTTTTTCCCTTTCTTGGCCACCCCGAGGCATTTGGAGTTCCCAGGCCAGGGATGAGATCTGAACGGCAGTCGCAGCCTAAGCCACCACTGTGGCAGCACTGGATCCTTAACCCACTGTACAGGATCTGAACCTGCATCCCAAGATGCCGCCGATCCCATTGATCCATGATGGAAAGGCCTGCGTTTGCATTTTTTAAAAAGTGTGGGAGTCTGTTTACAGGCGTCATCTCTGGGATGTAGGACTCTGGGGGACTGATTTTGCTCTACCTTGCTTGCAGTTTATGTGGTGCTCCAGTATTTAGAGGGGCCAACAGTTCCGCTTTGGTTAGGAGGATGGATGGGTCCGGGGCTTCGTGGGCCACAGATGGTGTTGAAAGGTAGAGTGTTTTCCAGGAGTCCTGGTGTGGAGGGCGTGTCAAAGTGCGGAGGGCCCTTCGAATCGGCTGCAGAATAGAGCAGTTGCCTTTGCCCTTGTGAGGTGGGTTTGGGTATTGCCGAGGGAGGGGAAGAAAGCGGGGAGGGTGGGTGCTGGGGCTTCATGCGAAGCTTGCGCAGTCGGGGGAGATGGGCTCATGATGACACCTGAAGGAGTTGACCCCTATTCATTAAAAGCAGCCATCCACCACGGAAAGCACAATTCAACGTGATTACACCCCAGTTTCTTCCAAGGAAGGTTTAAAACAGTAACCACACTCTTTTAGGTGGAGTGTGGGCTGCAGTGGTGAATCAGAAGATTATCCTTGTCTTTAGGTTATTTATAATCCAGAGAGGGATTTCCTGTACGTGCAACAGATATTTACTGAGCCCCTACCGTGTGCTGGTTACTTTGCTAAGCGCTGAGGATATAAAGATAAACGAAACGTGATCCTTGCCCTCAAGGATTGCAGTCCGGTGGGAGAGATAAATGTGTAAACAAGTAAAGTTGGGCTGAGAACCTAGGTGTGGATAAGGCTAGGAAGAGTTAGAGAATACTTTATAAAGAGGTGACATTTGAACCGGGTCTTAAAAATGAGTGTAAGTTTACTGGAAAGGGGGGCATGGGAAGAAAAGGAGTTTTGAACCGTCTCCTGTAGTTGGAGCATAAGCTGTGGAGGGGGATGTGGTACCCAGTAAAGCTGTGCAAGTGGCTTGAAGCCAAGTTATAAGGACCTTGTGTGCTTGGCGAAAGGCCAAGGAAAGGAGCCGACCAAGGTGGAGGGGCCTTGGGAGGAGACTTAGAAGCAGCAGCCAGAAAGGCAGCAAGAGAGCGTGAGCTTCAAGGAAGTGGCCCATGCGCAGTGCATCACAGGGCGGCACACTGAGACTGAGGCGGGTCTGCTGGATTCGGCGGAGGAGCTCCCTGGCCTGTCAGGAATGGCTGCAGGGATGTGGCAGTAGCAGAGGAGGTGTGACAGTTTGGTAGTTGGTAGCACTCGTAGTCAGTGCAATTTGCTGATTTGTATTCACCTGTTTTTCCAGCACAGGCACATTCAAAATGGGTTCAGATCCTGACTCTTGCACGTTGTAGTTGCATGACCTTGGGCCTCTTTGTTTTGTAATCTAAAATGGAGACAGTGGTGCGTATTTTATAAGTTAGTTGTGAAGGTAACTATAAATCAGCCAGTGGAGTTCCCGTTGTGGCTCAGCAGATTAAGGACCTGATGTTGTCTTTGTGAGGATGCAGGTTGGGTCCCTGGCCTGGCTCAGTAGGTTAAAGATCTGATGTTGCCACAGGCTGTGGCATAGGTCGCATTGTGGCTTGGATCCAGTGTTTCTGTGGCATAGGCCTCAGCTGTAGCTCCTATTCAGCCCCTGGCCCAGGAACTTCCATATGCAGCAGGTGTGCTCCTAAAAAGAAAGAAAGAAAAGAATTAATGGGCCAGTTCTGTGCTTGGCACCAGCAAGATGAATCCTAGAGTTTATGTCATTGAATTAAGGTTGATTTACAACGTTGTCTTAGTTTCCTGTGCATAGCAGAGTGATTCAGTTAAACACGTATGTTCCTTTTCATGGTCTTCTCCATTATAGATTATTACGAAATATTGAACATAGTTCCCTGTGCAGGACTTTATTCATTTTATATATTAGTTTGGATCTGCTCTCCCTTCCCCAAGCCTTTCCTCTTTGGTAATCTTAAATTTATTTTCTAAGTCTGAGAGTCTGTTTCTGATTTGTAAATACGTTCTTTTGTATCTTTTTTTTTTTTTTTTTTAGATTCCTCATCTAAGTGCTGTCTCGTGATAGCTTGTCTTTCTCTGACTTAGTTTCTGGGTCCATCCATGTTGCAGCAACAGGCATCATTTCATTCTTTTTTTGTGGCTGAGTAGTAGTCCCTTGTGTATACGCATCACGTCTTTATCTGTGCATCTGTGGATGTACATTTAGGTTGCTTCCCTGTCTGGGCTGTTGTAAACAGTGCTGCTTCACACTCTAGAGTTTAAATAACAGTTTGTGCTGCGGTAGGGGAGAATGGGATGAGCATGTTTTGGGGATCAGAGAGTGCTTGGGATGGACTTCTGCTGGCTCCTTGAGATCGAGGCCTAGGCCAAGTCACTTCACACAGCCTCAGGTGTCTCATGTTCAAGAGACAGGCATTCACTCCTAGAAGGCTGATGGTTAGGGTTAGAGAAACAAGGTACATTCGGTGACACTCACATTGCAGCTTTTGTTAAATTCTTCTAAGTTCTTCCCCTGGCAGCTTAGTGGACCAAAGCTTCTTAACTAATTTTAAAGTTCCTGGTTTTCAGTGTGTGAAAAGATGCTAAAGGCTTCTTCTAACAGCCTCTAGCCCAGAGCAGAAATTTCTTCTCCAAGTTGTACCTACTTCTGAGCTCTTCTCTTCTCCCTTGCCTCCCATTGAGTCTCGGCTCCATCGTTCTCGGGATTCTGGCCCTTGGCTCTGCCTTCATCTCTTCTGGTCCACATAAGTTTCCCCAACCCTCTGCTCTAGCTCCTTGCTCACCTGTCTTACCCAGAGTATTTGAACATTGAGGGTTCAGGCTGACCTAGGACCTTGAGAAGGAGGATGTGACAAGGATGGAGACAAAGGGTGCCTAACTTTTAAGAGCTGAAGTTATTGTTGATAGGACGTGTCTTGGGGCAGGACACCTGGGCTGTCATGATGGGGGTGCTGTGCAGGGAGCTTCCTGCCGGGGATTCTGATTCTGGCCTTCATTTCAGCTTTGGGAAGGAAACAAAGCGGTAACTTTTTTCCCCTTTGAAACAACTTTTATTTCTTTTGCAATTAAATTCTGCGGATGACAGTGACCCAGTGGGATGTCCAGGGTTTGAGCCCTAGAGGTAGGCGACTTGTATGGAGCCCAGAGTCTACCACACACTCCTCTGAGCACCCCTCCTGCTCAGACAGTGAGTGGAACGAGCCTTCAACTCTTGATGTTCAGCTCCGGCATTTCTAGAGGTGTATCCACACCAACCCCCACTCCCCTCACCCCAGGCCGACCCTGCTTAGTTCTTCTGTGCGTGGTTCAGGATTCTTTGAGGCCTTCATACAGTGTTCCTCAGTCATGAAGTCTGGAACCTAGGAATCCTGTTTAGTTGTTCTTGGCCTTTCTTCTCTGCAGAAGCGAATGTCCGTGACGGAGGGCGGCATCAAATACCCAGAGACAACCGAGGGAGGCCGCCCCAAGCTGGGGGGGCTGATGGATCCAAGGCAGGGGGTGATCGAGAGGACTGGCCGCTGCCAGACGTGTGCAGGTGAGTGCTGGGGGCCAGCCCGGGATCTGGCGGGGAGGGAGGGCTTGGTCCTTAGAGACAACCAGGGCTGAGGGTCTCTGAGCTGAGGGCTGGGAGGAAAGTGTCAGGTGCGTGTCCCCACAGGAAACATGACAGAGTGTCCTGGCCACTTTGGCCACATTGAGCTGGCCAAACCTGTGTTCCACGTGGGCTTCCTGGTGAAGACAATGAAAGTTCTGCGCTGCGTCTGCTTCTTCTGCTCCAAATTGCTGGTGGACTCTGTGAGTGGGAATGGGCTCTGCCTGGGAGAGGGGCTGCTGGGGGGCGGGGAGGGGAGCAGCGCCCACTGACCCTGCTCTGTTCTGTCCCCAGAACAACCCAAAGATCAAGGACATTTTGGCCAAGTCCAAGGGGCAGCCCAAGAAGCGGCTCACACACGTCTATGACCTCTGCAAGGGCAAGAACATCTGCGAGGGCGGCGAGGAGATGGACAACAAGTTCGGGGTGGAGCAGCCCGAGGGCGACGAGGACCTGACCAAAGAGAAGGTAGCCGGGGCTGCCCAGACTCCTGGGAGGGGCGAGGGGTCAGAGGGGCCTTCAAGGCCTGGAGGGAAGAGGGGAGCAGGCAGTGGACACGACTCAGCGGAGGGAGGGGCTGGCCCGGCCTGGCAGCGGGGGGGGGCGGAGGGGAGGAGGCCCCACCTTTGGGCTCTGATGGCCCCTCTCTCTCCTCGTCAGGGCCACGGTGGCTGTGGGCGGTACCAGCCCAGGATCCGGCGCTCCGGCCTGGAGCTCTATGCCGAGTGGAAGCACGTCAACGAGGACTCGCAGGAGAAGAAGATCCTGCTGAGTCCCGAGCGGGTGCACGAGATCTTCAAGCGCATCTCGGATGAGGAGTGTTTCGTCCTGGGCATGGAGCCGCGCTACGCCCGGCCCGAGTGGATGATCGTCACCGTGCTGCCCGTGCCCCCGCTCTCCGTGCGGCCCGCTGTGGTCATGCAGGGCTCTGCCCGCAACCAGGTCAGTGGTCAGCGGCTTCGGGGCGGCCTCTGGGCGGGTGGGCTGGGTGTCGGAACGGAGGGAGCCCTGGGGTGGGGGTGACGGTGTGCAGGAGCCAGGGTGGAGGGCCGTGGACGGGGTGACGGAGATACCCTGCCCCTCGAGAGCTGTGTGACCTTTAACGAGCGAGCCCCTTAAGGAGGTGAAAGCTTACAAAGGGGCTTCTGGGTCTGTGGACCGAGGGACCCGGGCCACCCCCGAGGGCGGGCGCTGGCGCCTGTGGGCCGAGTGCTCCAGGGCGGCTGGATTGGACCGTGCTGACCTCCTGCCTCAGGATGACCTGACGCACAAACTGGCCGACATCGTGAAAATCAACAATCAGCTTCGGCGCAACGAGCAGAACGGCGCGGCGGCCCACGTCATCGCCGAGGACGTGAAGCTCCTCCAGTTTCACGTGGCCACCATGGTGGACAACGAGCTGCCCGGCCTGCCTCGCGTGAGTCAGCGGCGCCCGCGCCCTGTGCCCGAAGAGAGGGGCCGGGCTGGGCCAGCGGGAGCCCTCCGGGCTCTGAAGGAGGGCTGCTGACTGCCGGGACCCCCCGCCCCGTGTTTCCTCAGGCCATGCAGAAGTCTGGGCGTCCTCTCAAGTCCCTGAAGCAGCGGTTGAAGGGCAAGGAAGGCCGCGTGCGGGGGAACCTGATGGGCAAGCGGGTGGACTTCTCGGCCCGCACCGTCATCACCCCCGACCCCAACCTCTCCATCGACCAGGTCGGCGTGCCTCGCTCCATCGCCGCCAACATGACCTTCGCAGAGATCGTCACCCCCTTCAACATTGACAGGTGCGCTCCGCTCCGAAGCCCTGCCCGGGCCGGGCACTGAGGGGCACGGGCTTGGGGCCAGAGGGAGAGAGCACTGCAGTGAGTGTAGAAGTTCAGGCTCCTGCTTGGCGCTGGGGCGGCAGCGGGCTTTGGGGGCGTGTTTTGTTGATGGCCCTCTGTCCCTCCCAGGCTTCAGGAGCTGGTGCGCAGGGGGAACAGCCAGTACCCGGGAGCCAAGTACATCATCCGGGACAACGGCGATCGCATTGACTTGCGTTTCCACCCCAAGCCCAGTGATCTTCACCTGCAGACTGGCTATAAGGCAAGTGACAGCCTTGTAGTGGGGCTTTATCTTCGTCCTCTCTAATATTCTGGAATCTGGCCCGGGGCCTGGCCTCGAGGGAGTGGTTGATGGGTGTTGCGAGTGAAATAACCCCAGAGGACGCGCCGTTAGGTCCACCGTCATTTCTTTCTGGGCCTCCTCCTCCTCACTGCGGTTTTTTCCGCACCGCACCTCCTAGGTGGAACGGCACATGTGTGACGGGGACATAGTTATCTTCAACCGGCAGCCAACTTTGCACAAAATGTCCATGATGGGACATCGAGTCCGGATCCTCCCCTGGTCTACTTTTCGCTTGAACCTTAGGTCAGTCCACTGGCTGAGGGAGGCGGCGGGGGCCGGGCTGCTCCCTGGGCATCTTCCCGACTCTGACTTCCCTCTCTTGCTGCAGTGTGACAACTCCGTACAATGCCGACTTTGATGGGGATGAGATGAACTTGCACCTGCCGCAGTCCCTAGAGACACGGGCGGAGATCCAGGAGCTTGCCATGGTGCCACGCATGATTGTCACCCCCCAGAGCAATCGCCCTGTCATGGGCATTGTGCAGGACACGCTGACTGCAGTGCGCAAATTCACCAAGAGGGACGTCTTCCTGGAGCGGGTGTGTGGTCCCGGACGGGAGACCTGGCCTGGGAGGGTCGGGGCCAGCACAGTGAGGCTGAGGACATGGCAGGAGCTGTGCCTTGGGCCCTGACTTGCTGTGCACTGACCTGTGCTGAGACTTCCTGTTTATTTTATTCGTCTTTTTGGGCTGTCCATGACACATGGAGGTTCCCAGGCTGGGGATCGAATCAGAGCTGTAGCCGCTGGCCTACGCCACGGCCACAGCAACGCCAGATCCAAGCCACATCTTCGACCTACACCACAGCTCATGGCAACGCTGGATCCTTAACCCACTGAGCGAGGCCATGGATCAAACCTGCATCCTCGTGGATACTAGTCGGGTTCGTTACCACTGAGCCACAGTGGGAACTCCTGAGACTGCCTTTTTAGTAAGGCAGAAGGAAAGGGGGTTAGGAAAGATCCAGGCTGGAAAAGGCTTATGGCTTCATTTAGTTTCCCGTTTAATTCCTTAAAACGTCATGGGATTTCAGCTGTCACGTGGAAAGTGAAAGTAAAGGAGAGAAAGTAAATAAGACATTGTTAAAATTCTATTTTTTTCTTTATTTTTACTTTCACTTCCTTTTTTTTTTTTTCAAGGGCTGCACCTGCAGCATATGGAAGTTCCCAGGTTAGGGGTCTAATTGGAGCCACGGCCACAGCCTCAGCAACACCAGATCTGAGCCACATTTTCGATCTACACCACAGCTCATGGCAGCACTGGATCCTTAACCCACTGTGCAGGGAACCTGCATCCTCATGGATACTAGTTGGGTTTGTTACTGCTGAGCCGCAACGGGAACTCCCTATTTCCTAGTTATTCAAGGTAACTTGTATTTACTGTTTAAAGAAAAAACAACCCCCAGAGTCTCACTGTCACAATGAATTTTTTTAATCTTTTTTTTATTTCTCAATGAATTTATTACATTTATAGTTGTACAATGATCATCACAGTCCAGTTTTATAGGATTTCCACCCCTCAACCCCGGCGCATCCCCCCACCCTCCAAACTGTCTCCTTTGGAAACCATAAGTTTTATCAAAGTCTGTGAGTCAGTATCTGTTTGGCAAAGAAGTTCGTTCTGTCCTTTTTTTCAGATTCCACATGTCAGTGAAAGCATTTGATGTTGGTGTCTCATTGACTGACTTCACTTAGCATGATAATTTCTAGGTCTACCATGTTGCTAAAAATGCGGGTATTTCGTTCCTTTTAAAGGCTGAGTAATATTCCACTGTGTATATGTACCACATCTTCTTGATCCACCCCTTTGCTGATGGACCTTTAGGTTGTTTCCATGTCTTGCCTATTGAAAATAGTGCTGCAGTGAATATTGGAGTACATGTATCTTTGTGAGTCATAGTTTTCTCTGGATAGATGCCCAGGAGTGGGATTGCTGCATCAAATGGTAGTTCTCTTTTTAGTTTTCTGGGGCATCTCCATACTGTTTTCTGCAGTGGTTGCACCAGTTTACAATCCCACCAACAGTATAAAAGGGTTCCTTTTTCTCCACACTGTCTCCAGCACTTATTGTTGGTAGACTTTTGGATGATGGCCATTCTGGCCGGTGTAAGGTGGTACCTCAGAGTGGTTTTAATTTGCATTTCTCTAATAATGAGTGATGTTGAACATCTTTTCATGTGTTTTTTGGCCATCCATGTGTCTTTGGAGGACTGTCTGTTTAGATCTTCCGCCCATTTTTTGATGGGGTTGTTTGTTTTTTTGGTATGGAGCTGTAGAAGGTGTTCATAAATTTTGAAGATGAATCCCTTGTCAGTCGATTCATTTGCAAAGATTTTCTCCCATTCTGTGGGTTGTCTTTTCGTTGTGTTGAGGGTTTCCTTTGCTGTGCAGAAACTTCAGTTTAATTAGATCACAGTGAATTTTTTTTAGTAAAAGTTTGCAGAACATTTTTCTTGCCGTCTCTTTGCCTTCAGAGGCCGGCTTTCTGCCTCGGGCAGGGAGGCCTTCCCCTGATGGTTCCCGGGGGCGAGGCCTGCAGTGCTGACCTCCTGTGTGTCTGGCTCTCTTTCTCCAGGGGGAGGTGATGAACCTGCTGATGTTCCTGTCCACGTGGGACGGCAAGGTCCCGCAGCCAGCCATCCTGAAGCCCCGGCCCCTGTGGACGGGGAAGCAGATCTTCTCCCTCATCATACCCGGCCACATCAACTGTATCCGCACCCACAGCACCCATCCTGATGACGAGGACAGCGGCCCGTACAAGCACATCTCTCCTGGGGACACCAAGGTAGGGCCTGACATCTGGACGTGTGGGGACAGGCTTTGGACATGGGAGCCACGGCAGGGGTCTGGAGTGGCGCTCTGTCTGCAGGTGGTGGTGGAGAACGGGGAGCTGATCATGGGCATCCTGTGTAAGAAGTCTCTGGGCACGTCCGCTGGCTCCCTCGTCCACATCTCTTACCTTGAGATGGGTCACGACATCACTCGCCTCTTCTATTCCAACATTCAGACCGTCATTAACAACTGGCTCCTCATCGAGGGTGAGTCGAGGCGCTTGGCCAAGTCCTCTCTGTAAATCCTGGCCCTCTCCCCTCTTACTGCTCCTCCTCCGTTCCTTTTTCTTTCTTCCTTGGATTTGTTGGTCCTCTGTCTACTCTCTTGGCCGCGATCCCATCCCATGTTTCTTGGGAGGCCAAAGAAGTGGCTGCTGATGCTTCTTCGTATTTCTAGGTCATACCATTGGCATCGGGGACTCCATTGCTGATTCTAAGACTTACCAAGACATTCAGAACACTATTAAGAAGGCCAAGCAGGATGTAATAGAGGTGAGAGGGCGGGCTAGGCAGAGAACTCAGCAAGAGGCTCTCAGTGACTTTGAACGGAGGGGGGAAGGGACTTTGGGGCTAGAGGGAAAGGGAACGGAGGAGGTCGATGTTCCCCTGAGAACTCAGCCGCCTCCTGTGCGCCCAGGTCATCGAGAAGGCGCATAACAACGAGCTGGAGCCCACCCCCGGGAACACTCTGCGGCAGACCTTTGAGAACCAGGTGAACCGCATTCTCAATGATGCCCGAGACAAGACTGGCTCCTCCGCCCAGAAATCCCTGTCTGAATACAACAACTTTAAGTCTATGGTCGTGTCTGGGGCCAAAGGTTCCAAGATCAACATCTCCCAGGTGGGGACCCTTGTCTTGGCGCATGCGGGGCCACACTGGCGGTGGGGGGTGGGGAGGGAAGGTGTGTTCTGCAGGGGGTGTGGGGGAGTCCTGGGAACTCTTACTCTCCGGGCAGAGGGAGGTGGACACAGCTCCCCTTTTCTGTCCCCAGGTCATTGCTGTCGTCGGGCAGCAGAACGTGGAGGGCAAGCGGATCCCATTTGGATTCAAGCACCGGACTCTGCCTCACTTCATCAAGGATGACTATGGGCCCGAGAGCCGTGGCTTTGTGGAGAACTCCTACCTGGCCGGCCTCACACCCACCGAGTTCTTCTTCCACGCCATGGGGGGTCGTGAGGGGCTCATCGACACAGCGGTCAAGACTGCCGAGACTGGTGAGGCCTTCGGATCCAGGGCCCTTCCCTGAGCTGGTACCGGGGGGGACCACGGTCTCAGAAGCCCTGGTGGGTGGGAGGGAGGGGTCTCAGCCTGCGGTCTCCGGGAAGTAATCTCGGCCTTTGTGGGAAGAGTAGAGACTTGAAGGTCAAGAGTTAGGCCCGAACCCTGCTTCTGGTTGCTGTGCGGCCTTGGACCGTGCAGGAGAGAGCCTCAGGGTCTCTGCTCGGGACCATCCGTGGTGGGGGGCAGGGTGGGGGGGGTGCCCAAGCGTCTCTGCTGGGCCCTGCTTCTCTCTGGGGGTGGGCACCGCTCTCATGGGGAGGCCCTGGGGCAAGGGGCGTTGTGAGGAACCAAAGTGGGGTGAGGCTGTCCTGACACAGCGAGGGCGCCTCTTCTTGCGCTGGGTCCCTCAGCTGACGACCTCCCCCCAGGCTACATCCAGCGACGGCTGATCAAGTCCATGGAGTCGGTGATGGTCAAGTACGACGCCACCGTGCGGAACTCCATCAATCAGGTGGTGCAGCTGCGCTACGGCGAGGACGGCCTGGCCGGCGAGAGCGTCGAGTTCCAGAACCTGGCTACCCTGAAGCCCTCCAACAAGGCTTTCGAGAAGAAGTGAGAGGGCGGCAGGCGGGTGGTTCAGAAAACAGAGGTGTAGGGCTTCCCCTCCCCACACACGCCGGAGTCACCCGGACCGCGTCTCGCCGTTGCGCTTGCTCTCCTCCGCCCCCTTCCCGCCTGTTGGGCGCAGCGGCGCAATGGGAGCCGCGCCGGGTGGAGAGCAGAGCGGAGACCCATCCCGCTTTGTCTCTGGTGTTGGCGCAAAGCAAGGCCAGAGGGGCGGCACTAGCTCAGGTCCCGCTGGATGTCCTCGAGTCTGGATCTTAAACAACCCCACACGATTCCTCAGACCTCCGTTCCCGTGGAACACCAGCCCCTTAGGCGCCTTGTGGTGCTTCCTGCTGGGATCAGGGCCCGGGGCCCACCTGCCTCCTGACGCCACCCCTGTCACCTTCAGGTTCCGCTTCGATTATACCAACGAGCGGGCCCTGCGGCGCACGCTGCAGGAGGACCTGGTGAAGGATGTGCTCAGCAACGCGCACATTCAGAACGAGCTGGAGCGAGAATTCGAGCGGATGCGTGAGGACCGGGAGGTGCTCCGGGTCATCTTCCCAACGGGCGACAGCAAGGTGCGTGTTGGGAGGGGCTGGGCCTGGACGTGCTGGCTCCGCAGGGCTGCCTCTGACGCCCGGGCCTCCCGCCTCCCTCCCGCCTCAGGTGGTCCTCCCCTGTAACCTGCTGCGCATGATCTGGAACGCCCAGAAGATCTTCCACATCAACCCTCGCCTCCCCTCCGACCTGCACCCCATCAAGGTGGTAGAGGGTGAGTATTTGCGTCAGGCCTGCTAGGCCGGGACCGGGAGGCTTCCAGACCCTGGCCCGCCATCTCATCACCCCTTGTTTGGGCCCCAGGAGTCAAGGAGTTGAGCAAAAAGCTGGTGATTGTGAATGGGGACGACCCACTGAGCCGGCAGGCCCAGGAGAACGCCACCCTGCTCTTCAACATCCACCTGCGGTCCACGCTGTGCTCCCGCCGCATGGCCGAGGAGTTTCGGCTCAGTGGAGAGGCCTTTGACTGGCTGCTCGGAGAGATCGAGTCCAAGTTCAACCAAGCCATTGTGAGTGTCGCACTCCTCACCCCAGCCTTGGTTTTCTCCTCTCTGACGTCTCTGTGCTCCGAGAACAGCCCATCTCTGGCCACAGTTGCCTAATAATAGCTCTCGTTCATTCAGACCCACAGTTGCGTCATGGGTCCTGGGGTCGGGACGCTATACCTTTATTCCTTAGCAGGGGAGGGGGTTGTTAGTCCCTGGCGCAGAGACAAAAACTGAGCCTTGGAGAAATGGTGTGACTGTGTTACATGATGGTCATGCCGGAGATAAATGGCGTGGCTGGGATACCACGTGGGGATTGGTTCTTTATTTTCTTAGAATGCCTGCTGTGTGCAGGATTCTAATGGAAGTGGAAGGAGGGAATTGGAGTAAGTAGAAGAGAAATGTCTAGATATTGGAATATACTATCTTTAAGGATTTTGTAGAGTAATTGAGGGAGAGAAGCATTATCATTACAGGCATGCCTTTGAATCCATCTGATACAAATTCAGTTGTATAAATTAGATAGTTAAAATGCATTAGGGAATACTGCAAAACATGGCTGAAAGGAATGAAGGAATACTTAAATAGAAAGTCATCCATGTTCATGGGTTCGAAGATTTAATATCGTTAAATGGTAATATCTCCAAAGTGATCTACAGATTCAGCATAATCTCTATTAAATTCCAGCTGCCTTTTTGTGCAGAATTTATAAGCTTATCTGGAAATTCATACAGAAATGCAGGGAGCTCATAGCAGCCAAAACAATTTTGAAAAAGAACAGAGTCGGAGAACTCATAGTTTTAATTTCAAAACCTAACTATAAAAATCAAGGCAGTGTGCTGTTGACATAAGAAACAAGTATAGGGAGTTCCTGTCGTGGCTCAGTGATTAATGAATCTCACTAGCATCCTTGACACAGGTTCGATCCCGGGCCTCACTCAGTGGCTTGAGGATCTGGCATTGCCGTGAGCTGTGGTGTAGGTCGAAGATGCGGTTCGGATCCTGTGTGGCTGTGGCTGTGGTGTAGGCCAGTGGCATCAGATCAGATTGGACCCCTAGCCTGGGGACCTCCATATGCTGTGGGTGTGGCCCTAAAAAGCAAAAAAAAAAAAGGAAGAAAGAAAGAAAAGAAACAAGTATAGATCAGTAGAAATAAACAGAATAGAATTGAGCAATTAGAAGTAAACTCTCATGTTTATGGTCACTAGAATTTTTTTTTTTTTTTTTTTTTGGTCTTTTTGCCATTTCTTGGGCCGCTCCCCCCCTTTTATTGTCTTTTTAGGGCTGAACCAGCAGCACATGGAGGTTCCGAGGCTAGGGGTCTAATCGGAGCTGTAGCTGCCGGCCTACACCATAGCCACAGCAACACGGGATCTGAGCCGCGTCTGCGACCTACACCACAGCTCATGATCATTAACCCACTGAGCAAGGCCAGGGATCGAACCTGCAACCTCATAGTTCCTAGTCGGATTCGTTAACCACTGCGCCACAATGGGAACTTCTAGAAATTTTTTTTTTTTTTAATTACAATTTATTTACAGTGGAGGAGCAATAACAATAAAAAGTATATAAATTGGATTTCTTAAAAACTAAATACTGACTCAATGGACAACATCAAGAAAGTTAAAAAGAGTTCTCTTGTGGCACAGCAGGTTAAAGATCTGGCGTTGTCACTGCAAGTGGCTTGGGTCACTGCTGTGACACAGGTTCGACGCCTGGCCTAGGAACTTCCACTTGTGAGCACAGTCAAGAAAAAAAATCCGGAGAATGGGAGGAAATATTTGTAAATCACATACCTGACAGGGACCATGCAAAAGGACTGTTACCTGTCAACAACGAGAAGGGAAAATGTTGGAGTTCCCATCGTGGCTCGGTAACAAACCGACTAGGATCCCTGAGGACTCAGGTTCGGTTCCTGGCCTCGCTCAGTGGATCCGGCGTTGCTGTGAGCTGTGGTGTAGGTCGCAAACTCTGCTTGGATTCTTTGTTTCTGTGGCTGTGGGGTAGGCTGGCAGCTACAGCTCCGATTCACCCCCTAGCCTGGGAACTTCCATGTGCTGCTGGTTCAGCCCTAAAAAGACAATAATGGGGGGAGGGGATGTTAAAGGATTTGAGTAGATGTTTTCCCTCAAAGAATATACATAAATGACCCGTAAACACATGAAAAGTTGCTCGGAGATCATTAGCTGTTAGAGAAATTCAAATCAGAATCACAGGGAGGTACCACTTCATGCCGCTGGGAACGCTAAAAGGGATCATAAACAGGTGTTGGCGAGGATGTGGAGAAATTAGGGAGCCCTTACACACTGTGGGGAGGGGGGAATGTCGCAACTGCTTTGGAAAATAGCCTAGCAGTTTCTTAGAAGTTTAAATGTGAAATTTACGTGTGAGCCGGCAGTCTCACTCCTAGGAATATTCCAGGAGACTTGGAAGCAATGTCTACACAAAAACCTGTACACAGATGTTCTTGATTCACAATAGCCAAGCAGTGGAACTACCCTAAGTGGCCTTCCGTGGATGAATGGATCGCACAGTGAGGGAATGTATTTCTGTGATAAAAAGTAACGAGCTGTCAAACCATGAAAAAACAGTGATGAGCCTTAAGTTTTGGAGTTCCCATTGTGGCTCAGTGGTAATGAACCTGACTAATATCCATGAGGTGGCGGGTTTGATCCCTGGCCTCACTCGCTGGGTTAAAGATCTGACGTTATTCTGAGTTGTGGTGTAGGTGGCAGACGTGGCTCGGATCTGGTGGTGTGGCTGTGGGGTAGGCTGGCAGCTACAGCTCCGATTAGACCCCTGGCCTGGGAACTTCGTAAGCCGAGGGTGCAAGCCTAAAAAGCAAAAGAAAAAAAAAATAAGGTTGTTTTATGGTATGTGATTATATCCCAATTAAAATAATGCCATGTCTTGGGGAGCTTCCCATTGAGAAGACCGCTATCAGATGAGTATTTACCCTGCAATTTTAGCATACTTTTAGAAATTTGAGATCGAGATGGCATAGTATGTTTCTGGGTGTGCCGGACATCCCGTGCTAAAATGGTGTGTTCAATAGAAATGCAGTCTGGGGAAGGGAGGGATCAAATAAGGCTCTGGTTTTGTTTTGTTTTGTTTTAATTTTGTTTTATCTTAATTTTATGTTATTGCACCCAAGTCATTGCAGAAGTTCCCTGGGCCACTGCAGTAAGCAGAGCCAGAGTAGAGACAGCGCCAATCCTGAGCTCACTGAGCCACAAGGGGACTCCCAGACTCTGCTTTTAAGCCTTGGCCTCATGCCCTTTAAGAGCAGAGGGTAGTCCGGGCCCTGCCGCTGTCTGACGCATTAACCAGAAGGGAGGGATTTGCTCTCTTGACGCAAGCTCTTCCTCTCCAGGCCCATCCCGGAGAGATGGTGGGAGCTCTGGCTGCACAGTCCCTTGGAGAACCCGCCACCCAGATGACCTTGAACACCTTCCACTATGCCGGTGTGTCCGCCAAGAACGTGACCCTGGGTGTGCCCCGCCTTAAGGAGCTCATCAACATTTCCAAGAAGCCAAAGACCCCCTCGCTCACTGTCTTCCTGCTGGGCCAGTCTGCTCGAGATGCCGAGAGAGCCAAGGTGGGCCTCGGGGTATCCGGCTTCCTGGCAGGTGGAGGAGGCAGAGGGTACTCTCCCAGGAACTTATTCCCTCTGCAGATGGTTTTGGAGAGGGCTTTGGAGCCACCCAAATGCCTGTGTCATGAATCCCTCTTTTCCCCAGGACATTCTGTGCCGCCTGGAACATACAACATTGAGGAAGGTGACGGCCAACACAGCCATCTACTACGACCCCAACCCCCAGAGCACAGTGGTGGCAGAGGACCAGGAATGGGTGAATGTGTACTATGAGATGCCCGACTTCGACGTGGCCCGAATCTCCCCCTGGCTTCTGCGGGTGGAGCTGGACCGGAAGCACATGACTGACCGGAAGCTGACCATGGAGCAGATTGCCGAAAAGATCAATGCTGGTGAGGCTGGGGGGCTCCTGTCCAGGCCTCCCCCTGTCCCGTCCCTGTGCGCTCCTCCCAGACAAGCCATTCACACTCCACCTTCCATGCCCTGGTTCTGCTCCAGGCCCCTCTGCACTGCCTTTTCCTTCTCACGGTTTCCCCTCCTTCTTTCTAGAAGAGTTCTGTGAGAAGGACAGGAAAGCCAAAAGAGAGCCCAGAATGGGCTGCGGCTGCAAGCGTTCTCGTTTCTCCCAGGTTTCGGTGACGACCTGAATTGCATCTTTAATGACGATAATGCAGAGAAGCTGGTACTCCGTATCCGCATTATGAACAGTGATGAAAACAAGATGCAAGAGGTAAATGGGGGACTTCTCGTCGTGGCTCAGTGGAAACGAATCTGACTAGTGTCCTGACTGGTATCCATGAGGATGCAGGTTCGATGCCTCAGTGAGTTAAGGATCCAGTGTGGCTGTGGTGTAGGCCAGCAGTTACATTTCCCTAGTAGACCCCTAGCCTGAGGACCTCCATGTGCCACAGGTGCGGCCCTGAAAAGACCAAAAAAAAAAAAGTTAAATCAGACCCAAGCAGAAATTATATTTATTAAACAGAAAGCCATTAGATCTTACTCCTGAACCACCAAAGACGTTAAAATGAAAACAGCATTGGAGTTTCAGTTGTGGCTCAGTGGATTAAGGACCTGAGGCAGTCTCCGTGAGGATGCAGGTTTGATCCCTGGCCTCCCTCAGTGGGTTCGAGGATCCTGCAGTGGTCGCAGGTGTGGCTTGGATCCTGCATGGCTGTGGCATAGGCCCCAGGTGCAGCTCCAATTTGACCCCTAGCTTAGGAACTTCCATATGCCACAGGTATGGCCATAAAAAAAACCAAAAATGCAAAGAGCCTTGAATGCCAGTCACACCTCCAACTTCAGAGTTGGGGAATGGTGGGTAGCGATGACACTCAAAAGTTTTAGCAACAAAAATTAGAGATGTGAAGTAGCAGCCATGAAGGTAGGACAGACAGTGTTGACCTGAGGGGGTTCCCCATGGCCTGGTCACTTGCTCTCTACTCGCTGAGGCTCTTGTGTGAAGATGGGTCAGACTGCAGGCACTGCTGTGTCTTAGGGAAAGTGGTGTGACAGCAGGAGTAACAGACCCAAGAAAAAGTTTGACCGACAGCTTCACTCCTGGGCATGGCTGTTAAGAAATGGTTTAGCAGCTGTGGGTTCCTGGTGCTTTAACACTAAAAGCTCAGAACTGGCAGTTCCCGTCCTGGCGGAGCGGAAACAAATCTGACTAGGAACCATGAGGTTATGGGTTCGATCCCTGGCTTCGCTCATTGGGTTAAGGATCCAGCATTGCAGTGAGCCGCAGTATAGGTCATAGACGCGGCTTGGATCTGGTGTGGCTGTGGCTGTGGTGTAGGCCGGCAGCTATAGCTCCAATTAGACCCGTAGCCTGGGAACTTCCATATGCCAAGGGTGTGGGCCTAAAAAAAAATAATAAAAGCTCTGAGTTTACTAAGTATAGCACTGTCGAGTGCAGATAATGTGTTGATGTGTCTTGAGGGAGAACAGGACACCGCTAAAGGAGGTCACACATCAGGGCGTTGTTGGGGGCTCGGGCGGGACCGGCCCGGAGGTGCCACCTGCTTTGTTACAGCCCTTGGAGCCGCGCAGGGCGGAAGCTGTGCTGGGGGGTGAGGCACGGCTGCATTTTCTTAGGTTTCTTTAACCTGAGTAGTGACAACACGATAGAGAGGAACCTCACGGGCACGGACGGGGCAGCTGTGGGCCAGACCGGGCTCTCGGTCCCGGGGAGGCTGTGGTCTGTGATGAGGCCGGGCGACCGGAGGGCTGACTCGCTCCTGCTGCAGGAAGAAGAGGTGGTGGACAAGATGGATGACGACGTCTTCCTGCGCTGCATCGAGTCCAACATGCTGACCGACATGACCCTGCAGGGGATCGAGCAGATCAGCAAGGTGAGCCGGTCCCTCCCCGCGGCCCTCGGGCCCCCACTCCCCGCCCGCCCCCACCCCCGTCTGAGCGCTGTCCCTGCAGGTGTACATGCACCTGCCGCAGACGGACAACAAGAAGAAGATCATCATCACGGAGGACGGGGAGTTCAAGGCCCTGCAGGAGTGGATCCTGGAGACGGACGGCGTGAGCCTGATGCGCGTGCTGAGCGAGAAGGACGTGGACCCTGTGCGCACCACGTCCAATGACATCGTGGAGATCTTCACGGTGAGCCCAGGGCCCCGCCTGGCTGTCTTCCCCGGGCGGCGCGGGGTCCCTGCTCGCCGCTGGGCTTTCCTCGGGCAGCTTGTTTCCGGCCTTGAGCCACTCCGGGGTCTCGGCCTCCCTGACTCCTGCCCGGCCTGGGTGGTGCAGCAGCGGGAGGAGCAGTGGGAGGTGCCGGGTCTCAACCCCTCCTCACTCTGCGCCAGGTGCTGGGCATCGAGGCCGTGCGGAAGGCCCTGGAGCGGGAGCTGTACCACGTCATCTCCTTCGATGGGTCCTACGTCAATTACCGGCACCTGGCTCTGCTGTGTGACACCATGACCTGTCGTGGCCACTTGATGGCCATCACCCGACACGGGGTCAACCGCCAGGATACGGGCCCTCTCATGAAGTGCTCCTTTGAGGAAACGGTAAGGGTGGCGGGTGGGGCGGCTGTGGGAGCACGGGCCTCCTCCCCACGGCCCTTTCCCTCGGGCGGGTGCGCGGCCAGAGCCGGGGAGCGCCTGACGGCAGCCCCTCTGCCGCGCTTAGGTGGACGTGCTCATGGAAGCAGCCGCGCACGGAGAGAGCGACCCCATGAAGGGCGTGTCGGAGAACATCATGCTGGGCCAGCTGGCCCCGGCCGGCACCGGCTGCTTTGACCTCCTGCTCGACGCCGAGAAGTGCAAGTACGGCATGGAGATCCCCACCAACATCCCCGGCCTGGGCGCCGCCGGCCGTGAGTATCGGGGTCGTGAACTGGGGGCGGGCGGGCAGTGCGGAGGCCGCGCTGGGTGGGCCAGTCCCCGGCGCTGCCCCTCCTGAGTCACCGTGTGCCACCTGCAGCCACTGGCATGTTCTTCGGCTCGGCACCCAGTCCCATGGGAGGAATTTCTCCAGCCATGACCCCCTGGAACCAGGGTGCAACTCCGGCCTATGGCGCCTGGTCTCCCAGCGTCGGTAAGTAACTGCCCAGAGAGAGCGTCCCCGAGTGGTTTCTGAGGGCAGGGGGGCTGGGCTCGGGAAGGGGTGCCAGGTGGGGCGGCTGGAAGCCCTGGAGCCCTGGGAGGGTGCTGGGCTCCAGCTCTGGTTTAACTAAGCTCTGGTTTCTCAGGGAGCGGGATGACCCCAGGGGCAGCCGGCTTCTCTCCCAGCGCTGCTTCAGATGCCAGCGGCTTCAGCCCCGGTTACTCCCCAGCCTGGTCTCCCACGCCAGGTTCCCCGGGCTCCCCGGGCCCCTCAAGCCCGTACATCCCCTCACCAGGTGAGTTGTCCTTGTCTGTCAAGGCCAAGTTCATTTCCTCCTTGATCTTTCCTTCTGGGCGAGTCTCCCCATCACTTACCTCTCTTGTGCTTCTTCTCCACAGGGGGTGCCATGTCTCCCAGCTACTCCCCGACGTCGCCCGCCTACGAGCCCCGCTCCCCTGGGGGCTATACTCCCCAGAGTCCCTCTTACTCCCCCACCTCCCCTTCCTACTCCCCTACCTCTCCATCTTATTCTCCAACCAGTCCCAACTACAGTCCCACCTCGCCCAGCTACTCCCCAACCTCTCCCAGCTACTCGCCCACCTCACCCAGCTACTCCCCGACCTCCCCCAGCTACTCGCCCACCTCGCCCAGCTACTCACCCACTTCTCCCAGCTACTCGCCCACCTCGCCCAGCTACTCGCCCACCTCCCCCAGCTACTCGCCCACCTCGCCCAGCTACTCACCCACTTCTCCCAGCTACTCGCCAACTTCCCCCAGCTACTCGCCCACCTCGCCCAGCTACTCGCCCACATCTCCCAGTTACTCTCCGACATCCCCCAGCTACTCACCAACTTCCCCAAGTTACTCACCCACCAGCCCTAACTATTCTCCAACCAGTCCCAATTACACCCCGACGTCACCCAGCTATAGCCCGACGTCACCCAGCTACTCACCTACTAGTCCCAACTACACGCCCACAAGCCCCAACTACAGCCCAACCTCGCCGAGCTACTCCCCCACTTCGCCCAGCTACTCCCCGACCTCGCCGAGCTACTCCCCTTCGAGCCCACGATACACCCCCCAGTCTCCCACCTATACCCCAAGCTCCCCCAGCTACAGCCCCAGCTCCCCCAGCTACAGCCCTACCTCGCCCAAGTACACCCCAACCAGTCCTTCCTACAGCCCCAGCTCGCCGGAGTACACCCCGACCTCTCCCAAGTACTCGCCCACCAGCCCCAAATACTCGCCAACCTCTCCCAAGTACTCGCCCACCAGCCCCACCTACTCGCCCACCACCCCCAAATACTCGCCAACGTCTCCTACTTACTCACCAACCTCTCCGGTCTATACCCCAACCTCCCCCAAGTATTCACCCACTAGCCCCACTTACTCGCCCACCTCCCCCAAGTACTCGCCCACCAGCCCCACCTACTCACCCACGTCCCCCAAAGGCTCCACCTACTCGCCCACCTCTCCTGGCTACTCGCCCACCAGCCCCACCTATAGCCTCACCAGCCCAGCCATCAGCCCGGACGACAGTGATGAGGAGAACTGAGGGTGAGCAGTGCCCAGTGGCACCTGGCTAGGTGAAGGGTGGCTTCTGGGGGCTCTGCCGTCCTCTCCCTTCCCCCCCGGGGTGCAGTCCCCATCCAGCTCCCTTGTACATAGTTTCTTGTGACAAAGTTGCCATTGAAGTTCTGGTCCCATTTCCGCTGGGGCTTTTGTCTTGTTCTCCGCTTGTGCTGTCACCTGGCTGTGGTGTCTCCTTCCTGCCCCACCTACCCCAGGCCTGTCCCAAATCCAGGATCCCTTCTTGCCTGTGGCTTGACTGAGGGGGTAAAGGGTATTTTAACTTCTTAGGGGTAGTTCCTACTCTGGGTCGTTACATCTGATCTTTGGAAAGAACAAAGCGAAAGCTGCCTTTTGTCTGTTATTTTATTTTTTGAAGTTTAAATAAAGTTTACTAATTTTGACCAAAACTATGTCCACTGAGTGCTTGATTGGGAGGCAAGATTACCCAGGCCCCTACTCCCCGCTTGGGCCGCTGTTTCATTTATTGTGTTTCAGCTGATCCCTGCTAATGGGTGAGGGGCAGGAAAACGAGCACAGAGAGTACACTGCTGTTTTTTCATTTTTTTTGTTTGTTTGTTTGTTTTGCTTTTTAGGGCCGAACCCACAGCATATGGAAGTTCCCAGGCTAGGGGTTGACTCCAAGGTACAGCTGCCGGCCTGCACCACAGCCATAGCAATGTGGGATCCAAGCCGCGCCTGCAACCTACACCCCGGTATGTGGCAACGCTGAATCCCCGACCCACTGAGCAAGGCCAGGGATCCAACCCGCATCCCAGTTGGATCCTAGTTGGATTTGTTTCCGATGCGCCATAGGGGGAACTCACAGATGGAGTTCTTTCATGGAGTAAACACCTACTATGTGTCAGGCATTGCTCTGTCCTGGCTGATAGTGGCCTTGCCCTGCATTGAGGCAATATTGACATAACATCTTTTTTTAAAATTTTGTGAAGTTCCCAGGCCAGGGATCAAACTCACGCCATAGCGTGACCCAAGCAATAGTAGTGATAACACTGGATCCGTAACCTGCTGTGCAACAAGGGAACTCCCAATATAACATCCTTTTAACCTGTTTTACCGATTAGCATGTAATTCAGAAAAGATTAGGAAAGTGCAGTAGAAAAATAGGAAATTTTTTTTTTTTTAACAGCTGCACCTGCGGCATGTGGAAGTTCCCAAGCAAGGGGTTGAATTGGAGCTGCACTTGGGGAGTTCCCATTGTGTCTTAGCACGTTAAGGACACAACATAGTGTCCATGAGGAGGCAGGTTCGATCCCTGGCCTCACTCAGTGGATGAAGGATCCGGCATTGCCACAGCTGTGGTGTAAGTCGCAGATCGGCTCACATCTGGTGTGGCTGTGTCTGTGGTGCAGTCCCACAGCTCCAATTGAAGCCCTAGCCGGGGAATAGCCATTTAAAGAAAAAGCATAGCCATTTAAAGAAAAAGAAAAAAGCTGCACCTGCAGGCCTCTGCCACAGCCACAGCCACACTGGACCGCATTTTCGACCTCTGCTGCAGCTTGCAACAGTGCTAGATCCTTAACCCACCGAGTGAGGCCAGGGATCAAACCCCCATCCTCGTGGACGCACTGTCAGGTTCTTAACCCTCTGAGCCACAGTGGGAACTCTTGGAAACAGAAAAAGTATCACCCTTAACGCCACCACCAGGAGGCATTATTTTCTTTGGTTATTTTTCCTGCAGATTTCTCAAGTCATTGCTAACCAGTTTGTTCTGGCCTCAAACCAACAATGAGAAGATTATGGATACTAGAATATGTTTTAAAGCTGAAATTAAAGGATTTGGTGATAATTTGCGGTTTTTGGTAATTTGCCATTTCATGTTTTCTTTCATTAGTTCTTTTATTATGTGGTTATCAACTTTCTGTGTCGTCTGCAAATTACGTTTGCTTTGACTTCGGTATTTTACATTTCTTTTAAATTAAAATATTTCAAAGAATAGTTGGAAGTTAATATGGCCAAGGTCTATTAATTTATCACCAAGATTATATACAGTAGATGTCATTTTGCCATGTGTAATTCAGATCTTAAAATGTTTTGAAAGAGATGATTTTTTTTTTTTTTTTGTCTTTTCTAGGGCCGCACGCACGCCATATGGAGGTTCCCAGGCTAGAGATCTAATCAGAGCTGTAGCTGCCAGCCTACGCCACAGCCACAGCACCACGGGATCCGAGCCACATCTGCAACCCTACACCACAGCTCACGGCAACGCCAGATCCTTAACCCACTGAGCAAGGCCAGGGATCGAACCAACAACCTCATGGTTCCTAGTCTGATTCATTAACTGCTGCGCCACGACGGGAACTCCAAGAGATGATTTTTTTTATGAAAGAATGTTTATTGTAAAAAATCCTAACGCTGTAGGGAAAAAAACCAACCAACCAACCAATCCTCTCACCACCAAGAAACCACCAGTGGTGAACATAATTCTGGACATCTTAAACTATATATGATAGAATTCAGACGGAAATTGTTGAGTAAGAATGGAATCATTTATATACCGGTTTTGAATTTAAGCTGCTAAAACAAAACACTATAGACTAGCATATAAACACAAATTTATTTCTCATAATCTGGAGGCTGGGAAGGCCAGATGAAGGCAAAGGCAGATCTAATGCCTGCTGAGAGTCTGCTTCCTGGTTCGCAAGTGGCCGTCTTCTAACTGTCCTCAATTGGGCAAGGGAGCTCTGGGGCCTCTTTTTTTTTTTTTTGTCTTTTTGCCATTTCTTGGGCCGCTCCCTCGGCATATGGAGGTTCCCAGGCGAGGGGTCGAATCGGAGCTGTAGCCACTGGCCTACACCAGAGCCACAGCAACGTGGGATCCGAGCCGCATCTGCAACCCACAGCACAGCTCAGGGCAACGCCGGATCCTTAACCCACTGAGCAAGGGCAGGGGTCGTACCCACAACCTCATGTTCATTAACCACTGAGCCATGACAGATACTCCAAGGGGCCTCTTAGAAGGTCACTAATTGAACTCATGAGGGCTCCACCCCTGTGACCTAATAAGCTCCTCTAAAAAGCCCCACCTCCAGGGGTTCCCTGGAGGCCTAATGGTTAAGGACTTGGCATTGTCACTGCTGTGGTTCGGGTTTGATCCCTGGCCAGGGAACTTAACACATGCCTTGGGTGTGTGCACACACACACACACAAAGCCCCACCTCCAAATACCATCACACTGGGGATTAGGTTTCAGCATATGAACTTGGGGGAGATAGGCTATAGCTCATACCATTTACTAAATTGAATTTTTATGAAGAAAAAAGATTAAGTGGAAGTAATGAATTTGCTGGATGTCACGTCACTGATATTTTTCCATAAGAAATATCCCTAGGGAGTTCCCCTTGTGGTTCAGTGGTTAACCAATCCAATTAGGAACCATGAGGTTGTAGGTTCAATCCCTGGCCTCGATCAGTGGGTTAAGGATGTGGTGTTGCTGTGAGCTGTGGTGTAGGTTACAGATGTGGCTGTGGTGTAGGCTGGTGGCTACAGCTCCAATTTGACCCCTAGTCTGGAAATCTCCATATGCCATGGGTGTGGCCCTAGAAAAGACCAAAAAAAAAAAAAAAAAAAAAATCCTAAAAGGTGTCTCTAACATAAAAAAATAAATAAATAAAAATAAATTGGAGTCCTCTTGTGGCACAGCGGGTTAAGGATCTGGCATTGTCACTGCAGCAGCTCGGGTCACTGCTGTGGCATGCATTACATTCCCTGGCCCAGGAACTTCCACATGTTTTGGGTGTAGCCATAAAAGAAAAAAAAAAAAATCAAAGTTTAGTTAGTATGGATTGATTTCCAGCAGTATTCTTGTGATCTCCCTTTTTTTTTTTCTTTTAAATTTGATGTGCTTTAAAAGGCACGTCCATTGAAGAAATTGAATCTTGGTGTCCCTTATATGCTCCTGCCACAGCATGGCCTCGCCACTTTCCCAGAAGTAATTGTTCTTCTGTTTTTCTTTCTAGGCTCCTATGCGTACATCCTAAAGAATGTTATCGAATGTTTTTATCACAGTGTGTATATCCTTTGGGACCTGCTTCTTTTAGTCAACATTTAAGTTTTAGAGATTGATCCGTATGTTGAGGTTTATAACTATCCGTTAACTTTTACAATGGAATCTATCCCATTGTTGGAGTTCCCGTCGTGGCTCAGGGTTAACGCATCCGACTAGGAACCATGAGGTTGCGGGTTCAATCCCTGACCTGGCTCAGTGAGTCAAGGATCCGGCGTTGCCATGAGCTGTGGTGTAGGTCGCAGACGAGGCTCGGGTCCCACATTGCTGTGGCTCTGGTGTAGGCCGGCAGCTACAGCTCTGATTGGACCCCTAGCCTGGGAACCTCCATATGCTGCGGGTGCAGCCCTAGAAAAGGCAAAAAGACAAAAAAAATTAAAAAGAATCTATCACGTTGTTTCGGTATATACTTTATTCCTGCTCCTGTTGATAGGTGTCTCTTTATGACGGCATTGCCACCATAAAAATTCCTGTATTTGTCAATATGCACATATGCATGGGTTTCTTTGGGTGTAGCCTGGAAATAAAATTGCTGAATTGGCTCATTGGCTAGGTACTAGGTAATACCAACTATTTTCCAAAATGATTCTACTAGTTTACAATCCTATCAGCAGTGGATGAGAATTCCCTTGCTCCACAGCCTTTTCAGTGTGTGGTGGTGCCCAAAGAAAATTTTTTGTCTATCTGTGAAATAGTATTTTATGATGCGTTTGAATTTGCAATTCCTGGGTTGCCAAGGAGGCCTCATGATTAAGGGCCAAGTGTTTTCTATGAGGTATGTATTGATCTCTTTCCCATTTTTTCCCCCTTTTGCTTATTTGTCATTTCTGATTAATTTGTAGGAATGGTTGATTGATTGACTGATTATTGACCATCCTAATGCCCACAGCATATGAAAGTTCCCAGGCCAGGGATCAGATCTGTGCCATAGCAGTAACTCGAGCCACAGCAGTGACAACACTGGATCTTTAACCTGCTGCGCCACAGGAGAACTCCCCAAATTCCTTTTTGTGTATTGATTTTATATCCAGCAAACTCTGTAATATTTCTTAATAGTCTATTAATTTACGTGTATGTAGGATTTTTTTGTTTTATATATAGTCAATCATATATAAACAAAATACCAAGTCTGTTTCTTCCTTTCCAATTATTAAAACTTGTGGGCGCTGCCGTTGTGGTGCAGCAGAAACGAATCCTACTAGGAACCAATTATTAGAACTTTTAGTTCTTGTGTTACTATACTCTGAGGAATCTGAGTAAGTTGTTGACTAGGAGAATAATTCATCTCTGTCTGCTTTTTATTTTAAAAAAGCTTCCGGGAGTTCCCGTCGTGGCGCAGAGGTTAATGAATCCGACTAGGAACCATGAGGTTGCGGGTTCGGTCCCTGCCCTTGCTCAGTGGGTTAAGGATCCGGCGTTGCCGTGAGCTGTGGTGTAGGTTGCAGACGCGGCTCGGATCCCGCATTGCTGTGGCTCTGGCCTAGGCCGGTGGCTACAGCTCCGATTCGACCCCTAGCCTGGGAACCTCCATATGCCTCGGGAGCGGCCCAAAGAAATAGCAAAAAGACAAAAAAAAAAAAAAGCTTCCATCGCATCACCATGGATTATGATGTGTGCTACAGGTTTTTTGTTTTGTTATTTTGCTTTTTAGGGCCACACCCGTGGCATATGGAGGTTCCCAGGCGAGGGGTCTCATTGGAGCTACAGCTGCCAGCCAGCACCACAGCCACAGCCACATCAGATCCGAGCTGCATCTGCGACCTACACCGCAACTCATGGCAACACCAGATCCTTAACCCACTAAGCGAGGCCAGGGACTGAACTTGCATCTTCATGGTTCCTAGTTGGATTTGTTTCCACTGAGCCATGACAGGAGCTCCATTTTTTTAATAAGCTTTTATCAAGTTAAGGAAATACTCTTTTATATCTGGTTTACTGAAGGATTTTTATTATGAGTGAATATTAAATTTGACAACAGAACTTTTCTACAAGGTTTTTCTGGCCTCTAAAGGTGTTCGGGATTATTTCCTTATTTTCTGTTCTTTCAGAATAAAGGATTATCTGTTCTCTGAATATTTGGCAACACTTCACTGGTCAGGGCCAGACACTTTTCTTTGTGGAAAGTTAGTTATGTACTGATTAAGGGAACTTAAGGAATAATAGGGAGTTCTTGTCCTGGCGAAGCAGAAACGAACTAGGAACCATGAGGTTGTGGGTTCGATCCCTCGCCTCACCTCGCTCAGTGCGTTAAGGATCTGGCGTTGCTGTGGCTGCGGTGCAGGCCGGCAGCTGTAGCTCCGATTGGACCCCTAGCCAGGGAACCTCCATACGCTGCAAGTGCGGCCCTAAAAAGGCAAACAAAAGGAATAATAGGACTAGTCTTTGTTTGTTTGTTTGTTTCTTTTTTTTTTTTTTTTTTTGCTTTTTAGGGCTGCCCCCCCATCCCGTGGCATATGAAGGTTCCTAGGCTAGGGGTCTAATCAGAGCTACAGCCGCCAGCCACAGCCACACCAGATCTGAGCCGAATCTTCAAACTACACCACAGCTCACGGCAATGCCAGATCCTTAACCCACTGAGCAGGGCCAGGGATCGAACCTGCGTCCTCATGGATGCTAGTCAGATTCATTTCTGCTGAGCCATGACAGGAACTCCCCTCCATTTCTTTTTGACTTAGTGTTAGTAAATTGTTTTTTCCAAGGAACTTTTTTTTTTTTTTTTTTTTTTTGTCCTTTTGCCATTTTCTTGGGCCGCTTCCCATGGCATATGGAGATTCCCAGGCTAGGGGTCCAAGCAGAGCTGCAGCCACCAGCCTACACCAGAGCCACAGCAACGCGGGATCCGAGCCACATTTGCAACCTACACCACAGCTCACGGCAACGCTGGATCGTTAACCCACTGAGCAAGGCCAGGGACTGAACCCGCAACCTCATGGTTCCTCATCGGATTCCTTAACCACTGCGCCACGATGGGAACTCCCGAGGAACTTATTTTCAAATAAATTTATTTAAATAGCTTATTTTGATTATCTGTTTAATTCCATTGTTTCTAGAGTTATGTCACCACTTTAGTTCCCGTATTGTTTGTTTATTCTCTATCTAGCCATCTTGCGTAGGGTTGTATTTTTTTTTCCTCTTTTTTCTTGACTTTTAGGGAATGGACTTTTGACTTTGTCGATCCTATTACATGTTTGAATTCTCATTAATTTCTCTTCTTAGTTATATTGATTCCTGCCTTATTTCGATTTATTCTGCTATTTTAATTGTTTCATTAAGCATACTTTTTAGGTGTAAACAGTTACATGGTACATCTTTTAAAGAGAATTAAAAAGCAAACAATAGTCTTTTATATTTACCTAGATATTTAGCAGTTCCTGTGCTCTCATCCCTTCCTGAAAGTCTGAGTTTCCCTCTGGTATAATTTCCCTTCAGCCTAAAGAACTTTCTTTGGGAGTTCCCACTGTGGCAAAGTGGGTTAAGTCTCCAGCTGCAGTTGAGAGTTGATCCCTGGCCCCTCGTGAACTTCCATATGCTGCAAGTGTGGCAGAAAAAAAAGCAAAAAAAAGAGCTTGCTTTAGTGTTTCTTACAGAGCAAGGTGCTGGTGACAAAGGATCTTAGTTTTATCTGAAAAAGTCTATTTCACCTTTGCTCTGACAGTGAAAAAACATTGCCTGCCTTATCAGTAAAACAAAGGATGTTGCAGCCATCAAGCCACCACATTACAGCTGCCCCGAGGGTGAACCCAGAGGGAACTCAGGATGGAAACAGGATGCTCACCTTCCAGCAGTCAGTTGCTGCAGCCTCCGGTGACAAGGAGACTCCGGATGAGAAAGCACAGGATGCTGGCCCCAGACCCTGAGGTACCTGTCAAAGGAGTGATTTCAGTGAGTCCTGACTCTTGCATCTTCTCATACATAGAAAAGCACTAAATTCCTTAACCTGAGATACCTGGTTTTCTTTAACACTCAACTTTTTTTTTTTGCTTTTTTAGGGCCACACCCTTGGCATATGCAAGTTCCCAGGCTAGGGGTCGAATTGGAGCTGCAGCTTGTGGCAATGGGATCCTTTACCCCCTGAGGTCAGGGGTCAGACCCAAATCCTCATGGATACTAGTCACGTTCTTAACCTGCTGAGCCACAACAGGAACTCCCTCGGTTTTTTTTTTTTTTCTTTTTTTTTCTGTTTTCTTTTTTTTTCCCCCTGGCCACACCCATGGCATGCAGAAGTTCCCAGGCTAGGGATTGAACCCATGCTGCAGCAGTGACCCGAGCCATTGCCAAGACAGTACCGGATACTTAACCCGCTGGGCCACACAGGAACTCCTGGATTTTGCTTTTGAGCAATTGTTTCCCCCATTTTCTCCCCTTCTTCCCCCCACCCCCTGCAGTTTTACTGAGATAGATAATTGACAGCCCCGTGTGCGCTGAAGGTTACAGCCTGGCTTGACTTGCATACATCCTGAAAGGATGCCCAACAATAAGCTTAGTTAACATCTGTTATCTCATAAAGGAAAGAAAGGGAGGGAAGAAGGCAGAAAAAAAAATGTTTTTCCCTTGTGATGAGAACTTTTAGGATTCACGCTTAACAACTTTCCAACATCGCATGGAGTAAGTAGTGTCAACCGCAGTCAGGTTGTCCATCTCTAGAACTCCTCGTTTATTTTAGATTCACATGTGAGATTCTACAGATGTGAGATCCTTCCGGCTTTTGAATTATTTCACTTAGCTTAATGCCTTGCCTTTCAAGGTCCGTCCATCTTGTCACAAATAGATAAGTGACATCTTTGCCAGGGCCAAGCCCGGGGTGAGGCAAGCACAGCACTCCAGGGGCACAAAAGTGTAAGGGGTCCGCAACAACCACAATCGCATAATCAAGATAAATAGTACTTTTTGTTTATTTATTTTGCTTTTTAGGGCCGCACCTGCGGCGTGTGGAAGTTCCCAGGCTAGAGGTGGAATCAGAGCTGCAGCTGCTTGTCTACACCACCGCCACAGCAACGCAGGATCCGAGCTGCGTTTGCAGCCTACACCACAAGGCACCCCAATGCCAGATCCTTAACTCCCCTAGCGAGGCCAGGGGTCGAACCTGCATCTTCATAGATACTAGTCAGGTTCATTAACACTGAGCCATGACGGCAACTCCAAGATAAATAATACTTTAAAAAATCAAAATTAGGAGTTCCCGTCATGGCGCAGTGGTTAACGAATCCGACTAGGAACCATGAGGTTGCGGGTTCGGTCCCTGCCCTTGCTCAGTGGGTTAACGATCCGGCATTGCCGTGAGCTGTGGTGTAGGTTGCAGACGCGGCTCGGATCCTGCGTTGCTGTGGCTCTGGTGTAGGCCGGTGGCTACAGCTCCGATTCGACCCCTAGCCTGGGAGCCTCCATATGCCGTGGGAGCGGCCCAAGAAATAGCAACAACAACAACAACAAAAACACAAAAAAAAAAAAAAAAAAAAAATCAAAATTAATGTGGAGTTCCCGTTGTGGCACAGTGGTTAACGAATCTGACTAGGAACCATGAGATTGCAGGTTCAATCCCTGCCCTTGCTCAGTGGGTTAAGGATCTGGCATTGCCATGAGCTATGGTGTGGGTCCCAGATGTGGCTCAGATCCTGCATGGCTGTGGCTCTGGCATAGGCTGGTGGCTACAGCTCTGATTAAACCCCCTAGCCTGGGAACTTCCATATGCCACGGGAGCGGCTCAAGAAAAGGCAAAAAGACCCAAAAAAAAAAAAAAAAATCAAAATGAATGTAAAAATCCATGATGAATGAAACAGCATTTTATTTTATTTTTTTTTTTATTTTTTTTTTTTTTTGTCTTTTGTCTTTTTGTCTGTTGTTGTTGTTGTTGCTGTTGTTGCTATTTCTTGGGCCGCTCCCGCGGCATATGGAGGTTCCCAGGGCTAGGGGTTGAATCGGAGCTGTAGCCACCAGCCTACGCCAGAGCCACAGCAATGCAGGATCCGAGCCGCGTCTGCGACCTACACCACAGCTCACAGCAACGCCGGATCGTTAACCCACTGAGCAAGGGCAGGGACCGAACCTGCGACCTCATGGTTCCTAGTCGGATTCGTTAACCACTGCGCCACGACGGGAACTCCGAAACAGCATTTTAAATTTTACAAACTCGATATTGGAGTTCCTGTTGTAGCTCAGTGGGGTCCGGACATACACAGAGCTCAGATCCGCTGTGGCTGTGGCTGGCCCTTCCATATGCCGCAAGTGCAGCCGTGAAGAGAAAAAAAAAACCTTTAATTTTAAAAAGATCAATATTGCAGTTCCCTTGTGGCACAGCGGGTTAAGGACCTGGCATTGTCACTTCAGCAGCTCGGGTCAGTGCCGTGGCACAGGTTCAATCCCTGGCCCAGAACTTCCACGTGCCGTGGGCACAGCCAATAAACAAATAAATTAAATCAATCCATATTAGTGAGTTTTCCCCCGTTTGCCTCTGGCCCCCACATGCCCTGGCAAGGCGCTGGTCTTCGCAGTGTAGTTCCACGGTTTCTGGTCAATGCCAGTTCCTTCACGTTGCCTTGTATGCTTGTGTGTTTTATTGCTGTAGATGGTGAGATACTTTTTTTCCTTGGAACTTTATCTGTGGGAGAACTTTGAGTCCTTGACTGAGGTGGCGAACCTGCAGAAAGCTCTGGTGTTTGCTTTCTCCTGGCGCCTGGCTGCGTGAGCCACCTGGGAACTCTTTGCCTTTTGTTAAAGCTTTTCTTGGGCTCCTCAGGCCTTGTGAATTTGAGCACAAGCCTTGGAAAGGCTGAGTTACAATTTGAGGTCCTCAGGAAAGATGATTTTTTTCCTTCCCTTCCAGGTCAAGACCCGCAAGTTCTCTTGGTCCCTCCTTCCTAAAATGGGTTTTGCTTTCTGTTTTCACGTGTCGTTTACACTAATTATATGCAGGAGGCCCTAATTACGTGCCCAGCTCTCCCACTATCTAGGTAGAACCATGGTCTGTGTGTCTCTCCTGACCCCTGCCTCCCAGAAAACAGCCTGGGCAAAGCTCCCAGTGTTCCCAAAACTCCCCACATGTCTCCCGTGTTTCAAGAAACCCTTGGGAAGAAAAGCTGACTTTGGCACTCACTTATCTCTGAGGCTTCCTGATTTCCCTTCATTTTTGGCCTCGGTGGGAATACTTTTATTTGGGCAAGCTCAGACATATTTTTGAAGGTTGGTTTGTTTGTTTTACGAAATATTTCATCCACGATTTTGGTCTTTTCCATGGGGGGAACTATTTAGGATATCTAGTCTGCTGGATAGCTCTCCTGCCTGCTGGTTGTGGCTTTTATCCTTTGAATTTTTCTCAGGTTTTATACTATTTACTTTCTGTTCTGCAAATACAATCCCTGCAATTATGGAGTCTTATCTATGTATTTCTTTTTTTTTTTTCATTTTTTGCCTCCCCGATGGTGTATGGAGCTTCCAGGCCAGGGATCAGATCCAAGCCGCAGCTGTGACTTAAGCCGCAGCTACAGCAACATGGGATTTTTAACCCACTGTGCGGGGTCGAGACCCGAACCCGTGTCTCAGCACTCCCAAGATGCTGCCGATCCCCTTGCACCGCAGCGGGAGCTCCTATGTATTTCCATGACTTATCTCTAGGCTTACCACTGCTTCTTTACGGTCATCTTTTTTTTTTTTTTTCCTTCATCTCTCTAGAATGTTTTTCAGAAAGGGCTCAAAATTGCTTTGTCATAGTCCCTGAGTCTTTTTTTTTTAATTTAAAATAAATTTTATTGGGCGCTCCCATTGTGGCTCAGTAGGTTAAGAACCCAACATAGTGGGTCCATTGACATGTGTTAGATCCCTGGCCTCGCTCGCTGGGTTAAGGATCCAAGGTTGCCACGAGCTGCTGCTTAGGTTGAGGAGTCAGCTTGGATCCACCGTTGCCGTGGTGATATTATAGGCCTGCAGCTGTAGCTCCAATTCACCCCCTAGCCCAGGCACTACCACATGCCGCAGGCGCGGCCTGAAAAAGACAAAAGAAAACTGCCCACAGATGAAGAGTATCTTTGTGGGCATCAAGGAGTCTAGGAGGCCAGTGGAGAAGTTCCAGCACACCGTAGAGCAAAAAATCCAAGAATGTCAGAGTTGCCGTCGTGGCTCAGTGGAAACAATCCAACTAGCATCCCTGAGGACACAGGTTCGATCCCTGGCCTCGCTCAGTGGCTTAAGGATCTGGTGTTGCCATGAGCTTTCTACAGCCCTCTGCGTAGGTCTCAGTGTTTTCCTGAACCTGTTTCCCAGGCTAGGGTCAAATCAGAGCTACAGCTGCCAGCCTATGCCACAGCCACAGCATGCCAGATCTGGGCCATATCTGCGACCTACACCACAGCTCATGGCAACACCAGATCCTTAATCCACTGAGCAGGGCCAGGGGTTGAACCCATGTCCTCATGGATACTACTTGGGTTCTTAACCTACTGAGCCACAACTGGAACTTCCATCATTTTAAGATTAAAGTAGGAAAACCGAGAGTTTGATCCCTGGCCCCAGAACTTTTGAATGCCCAGGTTGTGGCCAAAAAAAAAAAAAAAGGTAGGAAGAGCAAATGAACTTAGGAATAGATTCGATAAAGGGGGCACGTAGGAGAGGGAAGTTTGGAATTAGCAGAGGCGAACTATTATATGTAGGATGGGTAAACAACAAAGTCCTACAGTATAGCAGAGGGAAATATATTCAGTGTCTTGTGATAAACCATGATGGATAAGAATATTCTCTAAAAAGAAAAAAAAAAAAAAAGGGAGTTCCCTTGCGGTGCAGCAGGTTAGGATCCAAAATTATCACTGCAGAGGCTTGGGTTGCTGCTGTGCTGTGGCTTCGATCCCTAGCCCAGGAGCTTCCACACGGATGACTATGCATGACTTCAAAAAAAAAAAAAACCCACAAAATCCTATCAATCAGAATAAAAGGATTCTTCCTTAACCTGATAAAGTGAATCTACCGAAACATCATTCTTAAGGGTGAGGCATGAAGATGATGCATTAAGAATGGAGAAACATTCCTTTGAAGATCTGGAATGAGACAAGTGTGACCTCTCTCACCACTTTTATTTTTTTTCATCCAAGAAAGGAAGTCTGATCCCATTCCTAATGACCCTTACTTTGGACCGCGTAGCAGAGACCAGAACACAAGAGTCACATAAACTTTATAGGCCTCAGCTGCTTCACAATTCGTCTTTTTTTTTTTTTTTTTTTTTTAGCTATTTCTTGGGCCGCTCCCGCGGCATATGGAGGTTCCCAGGCTAGGGGTCGAATCGGAGCTGGAGCAACCGGCCTACGCCAGGGCCACAGCCACGCGGGATCCGAGCTGTGTCTGCAACCTACACCACAGCTCACGGCAACGTCGGATCCTTAACCCTCTGAGCAAGGGCAGGGACCGAACCTGCAACCTCATGGTTTCTAGTCGGATTCGTTAACCACTGCGCCACGACGGGAACTCCCTGCTTCACAATTCGAAAACATATTCGATTGGTGAGCCGCATGAAACACCATTTGGAAACCGAGAAGCAGAGGGGTGACTGCGGGGAAAGCCACGCCCCCCGCCAGCCTGGCCATTGACAGGTTGCCACGTCACGAGGACAGTTTGCACATCACCTGGGGATCCTCCGAGGTCTGTCAGTCCTGAGTTACTCCCTGAAACAGACCAACCTCTACTCCCTCATAGGACAGTGTCCCATACCCACTGAAATGCCCTGGGTTACAGCTACACTTGAGAACGTGGGGTGAAGGCCCTGAAAATTTGTGTCTATTTTGTCTCTAAATTTCCAAAAATTGTAACACCATATGTGAATCCTATTTGGAAGCAAAGAAAGAGAGGCTTTTAGGGTTCCACATGCTAGCCACATTTGTTTTAATTAAAAAAAAAATTTTTTTTAAGGCCACACCTGCAACATATAGAAGTTCCTGGGCTAGATTCAAATCAGAGCTGCACCTGAGACCAACACCACACACAGCTCATGGCAACACTGGATCCTTAACCCACTGCGCGAGCCAGGGATCAAACCTGGATCCTCATGGATCCTAGTCGGGTTCGTAAACCGCTGAGCCCCGAAGGGAGGTCCACAGGTCAGGTTCTTAACCTGCTGAGCCACCATGGGAGCTCCCTAGGCCATGGTTTTAAATGTTCACCTCTGCCAAATCTGAGTCTGGTTTTCACGGGTCTTCTGTCTCTTGAAACCGCTTTGACTTTTCGTATGCCTTGTAAATTGTTGTTGAAAGCCAGACAAGATGCCCTGGCTAAAAGGAATTGCTGTAAATAGGCCTTCGGTGTTGTGACCTTGATGTTTGGGGGGAAGGGGGCTTTCTACAGCCCTCTGCGTAGGTCTCAGTGTTTTCCTGATCCTGTTTCCCAGGCTGTAAACTTCCCAAGTGTTTCTGTTTTTTCTTCCCATTAGCTGGGACGGGATCATTAGAGGGGGCTGGGGTTGGGGAGTCACTCTCTCCCAGGTGGATTGGCTCTGATAAAATCCTTTCTGCTGAGGGCAGACCTTATTAAGAACCACAGAATGGTCTGGGTGAATTTCAGAATGGTTGCTTCCCCCCTCCTCCGGACAGACGTGGAGGAAGATGCCTCTCTGATGGTCCCTGTAAGAACCTGGTGGAGCTCCTAGAGGTTCTAACTCACCAGGAACGACCACTCCCCCCGAAGACCGGGCCCCCTGGAGTTTTGACCTCTCAGGTTTGTTCACCCTGAGCCTCTAGCAATTCAGTAATTACTGTTTTGCCCTCTTGCCTGATGGTGTCCTGGGGGCGGCTGCCTGCACGTGTTTCTGCTCCGGTAAGTTGGGATTCTCTGTCTGCCTGTCTCCGGTTTGGGGGCCAGCTGTGGACCCTGTGACCCCAGTGCTCTCATGGAGCTAAGAAAAGCTGTTGATTCAGTTTGTCCAGCTTTCGACTCCTTAGGATGGAGTGACAACTTCCAAGCTCCTTACAAGCCGGACAGGAAACTGGAAGTCTCTCTAAAGAGCTTTATTGAGATATAATTCATATACCACAAAATTCAGCCTTTTAGAGGGTAAAACTCCATGGTTTGGGGGGTATTCACAAAGTTGGGGAATCCTCACCACCATCTAAAAAATAGTATTTTTTAGATTTTTTTTAATATTTTCTTCGCTCCAGCAAGCAATCCCATTAGCATTTGTTCCCCGTTCCTTCCGAGACAACTACTTTCTGTCTCCATCGATTTGCCTCTTCTTGGTGTTTCGCATAAATTGAATCATAGCATCGGTGGCGGTTGGCTTCTTTTTTTGAGCATAATGTTTTCAAGGTTCAATCATACTGTAGCATGTACTAGTACTTCATTCCTTTTTGTGGTAGTATAATATTCCATCACAGAACTAGCCCACATTTTATGAATCAGTTCATCAGTTGATGGACATTTTAGTTGTTTTCACTTTGGAGCTATTACAAATAGCTGCTATGAACAGTTGTGTGCAGATTTTTGTGGGAACCTTTTTTGATTTTCTTGGCTCTATACCTGCGAGTGAAATCGTGGGGTCATAGGAAACGCTCTAAGTTTAACATTTGAGGAACTGTGCTTATTGGTTGTTTGTACATCTCTTGTAGAGAAATATCTATCTAAATCGTTGTGCAATTTTTAATTGGATGGTTTGTCTTTTTATGTTTGGGTTGTAAGTGTTCTTCATATATTCTGGATACAGTGTCCATCAGATATATGATTTGCAAATCATGGGGGTTTTTTTCACTTTCTCGATGGTGTCCGTTGAAAAAATTTTTAATTTGGATGAAATTCAGTTTAATCTAGTTTTTTTCGACTTGACGTTTGGTGTCATATCTAAGCAATCATGGCTTAATTCAAGGTCACAACGACATAGGCCTATGTCGTCTTCTAAGAGTTTTACCTCTTACGTTTAGATCTGTGATCTATTTGGGGTTCACCTTGGTGTGTGGTGTGCAGTAGGATCCAACTTCATTCTTTTCCATTTAGCCCTCCACTTGTCCTAGCACCATCTGTTGAAAACAATTTTTTTTTTTTTCCTTTGTAGGGCTGCACCCTCGGCATATGGACGTTCCCAGGCTAGAGGTCACATCAGAACTACAGCTGCCAGCCTACACTACAGCCGCAGCAACGTGGGATCCAAGCCACGTCTGCGACCTACAGTACAGCTCACAGCAACACTGGATCCTTAACCCACTGAGCAAGGCCAGGGATCAAACCCACAACCTCATGGTTCCTAGTCGGATTCGTTAACCACTGCGCCATGATGGGAACTCCAACATTCTTACCTTGTCAAATCAAATGTAGCTTCCTCAGTGATGTCTTCTCTGACCATCCCCGCACTCTCTGAGCCCAATTAGACAGGGCCTTTGTGATTCCCAAGGTCCCATTCACAGCCCTCTGTATACACATACAATTATTTACCTCCTTGCTTGCACGGTGTGGGTCTCCGCGGATTCCAGCTCCCTGAAGCCACTGTAGGATTGAGTGCCCTGGTCCCTACTGGGCTCCCTGGAGCGCTTTTGAAGGAAGCTTTCCTCTGTAGTGTTGGTTTTCAATCTCTATTCGCTTGGTACCAAGTCCAGGGTCCCAGGAAGCACCTCAATCCCAGACAGTCCCAGGGGCTGGCCTTCCAGTCGTTAGTGCTCCAGGACAGGTTTGGGGCTGCGGGAGGGGCCTTCTGCCCAGACCTGAGTCCTTGTCGTGCTCCTCAACCCTCCGCAAAGTCCGTGAACCCGACTCCTCCTTGGTGTGTCTGCGGGAAGCACCGACCATGGGGGCTCCTGGTCCCCCCATGGCCACCTCGCTGCCACTTGTCAGGTGCCAGGCTGTGCAAAAGAAACGGGGTCAGGGAGGCTGGACTCTGCTCAGCCCCTCTGATAACGCCACGTGCTCTCCTGAGACAGTCCTGGCCAAGCCCAGAATCAGAGGGTCCGCAGGTCAGGGCTTGTCACCCACCTTCAGGCTGCTTCTACCAGGGTGAGCTTCCAGGCAGTGCAGCAGCCGAGAGGGAAGGAGGGGCTTTTTGAGAACTTGCCATGACTCTTGTTCTCAAATTTTGTGTGGGGGTCATTCCTTACTCATCCTTCTCGGAGGATCTGGGAGAAGCTCCGCCTTGGTATTGGTCCTGATACTGAGAGCAGCAGGAGTTCTCCTGAGCAGCTGGTCGGTTGTTAATCTCAGCAACTCTTAGAATCCTGCCGCTGGACCTTCCTGCCGTGGTGCAGCAGAAACGAACCCGACTAATATCCATGAGGTCGCGGGTTCGATCCCTGGCCTTGCTTAGTGGGTTAAGGATTCGGCGTTGCCTTGAGCTGTGGTGTAGGTCGCAGACATGGCTGAGATCCCATGTGGCTGTGGCTGTGGTGTAGGCCAGCGGCTACAGCTCTGATTTGCCCCCTAGCCTGGGAACCTCCCTATGCTGTGGGTGCGACCCTAAAAAGAAGGAAAAAAAAAAAAAGAAAAAGAAGAAGAATCCCGCCACTGGCCCAGTCACACTTCCCACATCAGCAGCTGGGATGTTCAGAGCAACTTTGGGGCCCTCTCCCCCAACACAAAGGAATCAGGGCGTCGCAGTCCTGTTTCATACGTGTTCCTGGCGTGTGATGGTGCCACCTGGCCTGTTCATTCCTCTCCCCCTTCTTTGCTTTATTGAGGTAAAATTGCATCCAGTGAAATGCACACATCTTAGGCGTACAACTGGACACCCACTGGACACCCATGGACCCACCCCCACATCAGGAGAAAGAGCGCTTCCGTCACCCAGAAAGTTCCCTCATGTTCCTTTACTGTCAACCCTTCCCCCCGAAACTGTCCTTTCCCAGCTTTTAATGTATCCTCTTATCTCATGCACTCTTTTTTTCTTTTCTGGCTGTCCCCCACAGCATGCTGAGGTTCCCAGGCCAGTCATCCAACCTGCTCCACAGCAGTGACAGGAGCCGCTGCAGTGACAATGCAGGAACCTTAGCCCACTGGGCCACAAGGGAACTCCTCATGTATTCTTTTAAATCTATTAAATCTTCTCTTGGAATAAGAAAGGGCATGCATAACGAGGATATTAGAGTGGTGGAGGAGTTCCTATCATGGCTCAGCAGTAACAAACCTGACTAATATCCGTGAAGATGCGGGTTCGATCCCTGGCCTCGATCAGTGGGTTAAGGATCCAGTGTTGCCATGAGCTGTGGTGTAGGTCGCAGACACAGCTTGGATCCTGCCTGGCTCTGGCTGTGGCTGTAGTGTAGGCCAGCAGCTGCAGGTCCGATTCCACCCCTAGCCTGGAAACGTCTATATGCTGCCAGTATGGCTGTGACAAGAAAAAGAAAAATTATTTTAGGAGTTCCCTGGTGGCCTAATGGTGAAGGACTCAGCCTTGTCACTGCTGAGGTTTGGGTTCACTCCCTGGCCTGGTGACTTCTACATGCCTCAAATGCGGCCAAAAAAAAATTTTTTTTTAATGTTTGCTCTATGCCAGGCCCAGTTCTAGACACTTGGGTCACATCACTAATTAAACCTGCCTTGGGGAGCTTACACTGTAATGGGCAAAAATAAATAAATCACAGTATTAGAGAAAGTGACTCTTGCTACAGCAGAAAGGAAAAGGGCAGGATGGAGGATCAGGCATTTGGGGCAGAGGCCAGATGCCAGCTGAATCGTGGGATCAGGGCGAGCCCGTTGGGCAGGTGGGCTTTGAGCAGAGACTTTCCAGGTAAGCAGGGAAGCCGAGGGGCATCCAGGGAAGCCCCTTCTAGGCCAGTGCTTCTCTGTCTGTGGTGATGCCTCGCTCTTACTCAGGGGAATTTTGCCCACGTCTGGAGGCATTTTTGTTGTCTCAACTGTGTGTATGTGGGGGTGCTACTGGCATCTAGATGGGAGAGGCTCTGCACACCCTCCAAGGCACAGGACAGCCCTTGAGACACAGAACTAGTCAGCCAAAGAGTCAATGGTGCCACGGTTGAAAAGCTGGGTCTGTAGCGAGAACAGCTGGTGCAAAGGGCCTGGGGCAGGAGAGTGCCTGATGCTCATGGACCTGCTCAGGGTCCACGTGGCTGGACTGAAGAAACAGGAGCCAAGGTCGGAGCGGGGAGGGCCAGCTGACAGGGCAGGGAGGCCAGTGAGGGTGCGAGGAGCCACTGCAGGGTTTGAAGCGGAGGAGGCATGTCGTGTCCCTGAACCTTTTAGAGGCTCCATCAGGCTGCTGTGCTGGGAACAGGCTGTGGGACGGAGAACCAGAGACCGGTGCAGGGACCCCTGAGAGCCCGTCAGCCTCCTGTTCAGACTTTCTCCCCTGTCCGCAAAGCTCTGACCCCGTTCCTGAGACACCCCCCCCGCCCCCCACGCCTGGCACCCTGTTGGCAGCATCCTCCTCGCCCTCCTTTCCTGGCACAAGACATCTTTCAAGGCGCAGGCGTGCCCTGGCATCTCCCATGTGAGAAAGCAGCCAACCAGCCCCAGGGGCAGAACAGTCCTTCAGCCCAGCAGCCTCTGGAGGGGGTCACGTCGAATGCCAGCCTTCTGCCCGGTTGAATCCCTTTGTTAGGAACCATCCTAGGGGTTTCCACCACCTCTCCGTGTGAATTCCTCTTGCCGCAAGCGGGCATTCCTTTTCCAAAGAAAACAGAAGGCGAGAACAAAAAATATTTAACAAAAACGACCAAATCTACTAAAAAAACACCGTCCTGCCGCTGGCCCTGGAGCCCCGCTTCAGCCACACACCCCTCCCCTCCTTCCCATCCCCTCATCTTCACCCTCTGCAGTCTGCTTTCTGGCTCCCCAGAAACCTCCGCATTGTAAATCAGCACAGCCCACCCCTCCCGGCTCCCTGACACCTGGCCTCCTCGCCTCCCCGCTGGTGCTCTGGTTCCCGTCTTCTGGAGCCTCTCAGGGTCCAGCCTGCCTCTGCTCCCCTCCCTCCCTGGCTGATCCCCTCTTGCAGCTTTCAATAGCATTAATTTAAAATATCATTTATGGAGTTCCCGTCGTGGCTCAGCAGTTAACACACCTGGCTAGGATCCATGGGGGTGAGGTCTTGATCCCTGGCCTCGCTCAGTGGGTTAAGGATCTGGCGTTGTCATGAGCAGTGGTGTAGGGCACAGATGCGGCTTGGATCCTGCACTGCTGTGGCTGTGGTGTAGGCCAGAGCTGCAGCTCCAATTTGACCCCTAGCCCAGGAACTTCCATATGCCACGGGAGTAGCCATAAAAGAACAAAAAAATTGGAAGGGAACTCTTTGTCTCACACCAAAGGAGGTGGACCTGCGGCGCCCGCGTTCACAGGCTGCCTGAGCCATCCCCGCTCCCTGGCCTCCCCGTCCCCTTGGGGACCACCTTTAAGCTGTGTGGCTGTTGTGTTTCATGAATACGTCTCAAGGCCCTGCACCCCCTCTCCTTTTCTACCGCCTCCTCCCCAGCCTTAACTGCCATCATCCTTCTCCTTGTGAGAATTAACATATGTCTTTTCATTTTTCTTTTTTTTGTCTTTTTTTGCCATTTCTAGGGCCACTCCTGCAGCATATGGAGGTTCCCAGGCTAGGGGGTCTAATCGGAGCTGTAGCCACCAGCCTACACCAGAGCCACAGCAACACGGGATCCAAGCCGCGAATCTTTGACCTACACCCCACAACTCATGGCAGCTCATGGCATTGCCGGATCCTTAACCCACTGAGCAAGGCCAGGGATCGAACCTGCAGCCTCATGGTTCCTAGTTGGATTCGTTAACCACTGAGCCACGACGGGGACTCCAACATATGTCTTTTCTATCAAAGGAAGTCTTGGTGACTCATTTTGCTCCTGGTTCAGCTGAGATGCCCGCCTGCGACCCCCTCCTCTTTCCCTCCTCTCCCAGCGATGGTCTGTTTCAATTAGCCAACCGAGAGGAATGTGCGCCCTGACCTGACCAAGAGGAAGGGGGCTGGTCCGTCACCCGCGTGAGAGATGAATAGGGAGGGTCTTTCCTTCTTCGTGCGGTGCGCGCTTTGTGAGCACCCCTGCTTCTGCAGAAGGAAGGAGCCTGGTCGAGATCTCCCCGTGTTCATGTGTCTCACTTTCCCACACTGAGGATCGGAGCCGGCGTCATTTTTTCCTCCAACATCCTGGAGCCTCCAGCCAGGCTCCCTGACTCCGTATCGCTCCCTCCATTCTTTTCGGTGTGGTCTTTCTAAAGCAAAGTCTTGAACCTGATCGAATGACTTCCCTCTGCCCTTAGGATAAACTCCCGATTATCCAGAACAGCGTCACAGCCAGGCTGCCCCCCACACCGCCCCCTGACCATGTTCTGCCAGGTCCGCCCCACCCCTGGGCCATCATCTGCCTTCCGAGGGTGCTCTCCCCCTCCCTCCAAATGTATTATTTATGTTCCAGTACATTTTATTAACATGTGTGTCTCTTACTTTTTCCCCCCTTTGGATCGTCTTATCTGATTGATTTATGGGAGATGGTTAAAATTTGGGACACTAGGAGTTCTCTGGAGGCTCAGTGCGTTAGGGGTGCGGCGTGGTCCCTGCTGTGGCTCAGGACTCTGTTGTGGCGCAGGTTCCCTCCCTGGTCCGGGAAGCTCTGTATGCCGCAGGCTTGCCAAAACCCAGTAGCCTTGAGGGGTTAGATATGTACACATTGTCCTACAGCATCTCGGCGTCCAGCTGCGAGTCCTCCCCTCCCTGCCCCTGGCAACCACCGTGCCGCTGTCCGTCTCTGCGATGTCAACCACTCCAGCTGGCTCCTATAAGTAGAATGATACGGTATTTGTCTTTTGACTGGTTTATTTCATTGAGCACAGTGTCCTCAAGGTTCATCCAAGTTGTAGCATGTGTTAGAAGGTCCTTCCTTTTTGGGAGTTCACCGGAGGCTCAGTGGGTTAAGGATCCAGCACTGTCACTGCTGTCCCTCTGGTTACAGCTGTGGTATGGGTTCAGTCCCTGGCCAGGGAACTTGTGCATGCCCTTGACACGGCGAAAACAACAACCAAAGAATGTCCTTCCCTTTTTTTTTTTTTTTTTCCCTCAAAAGTCTATAGTTAACTTTACTTTTTTTTAATTTTTTGTACAAGTTTATTTCTTTTTTAAAATAATCTTTATTTCTTCCATTATAGTTGGCTGGCCGTGTTCTGTCAATCTCTGCTATGGAGCAAAGTGACCCAGTCACACATATATATACACTCTTTTCTCACATTATCTTCCATCATGTTCCATCGTAAGTGACTAGATATAGTTCCCTGTGCTAGACAGCAGTGTCCTTCCTTTTTAAGGCTGGATAATATTGTACGGATAGACCACATTTTGTTTGTATGTTCCTCCTGGACATGTGGGTTGCTTCCACCTTTTGGCTCTTAGGAATATTGCTTCTATGCACATCAGTGTAAAACATTAGTGTAGGAGTTCCCATCGTGGCTCAGTGGTTAACGAATCTGACTAGGAACCATGAGGTGGCGGGTTCGGTCCCTGCCCTTGCTCAGTGGGTTAAGGATCTGGCGTTGCCGTGAGCTGTGGTGTGGGTCACAGATGCGGCTTGGATCCCGAGTTGCCATGGCTCTGGTGTAGGCCGGTGGCTACAGCTCCGATTCGACCCCTAGCCTGGGAACCTTCATATGCCGCGGGAGTGGCCCTAGAAAAGGCAAAAAAAGACAAAAAAAAAAAAAATCAGTGTAAAATAGCAGGATATTTTTTTATCCTGCTTTCAGGAGTTCCCTTCATGGCTCAGAAGTTAACGAACAAACCTGACTAGGATCCATGAGGTCACGGGTTCGATCCCTGGCCTTGCTCAGTGGGTTAAGGATCTGGGATTGCCATGAGCTATGGCGTAGGTCACAGACGTGGTTTGGATCTGGCATTGCTGTGGCTGTGGTGTAGCCCAGTGGCTACAACTCTGATTGGACCCCTAGCCTGGGAACCTCCATATGCCGTGGGTGCGGCCCTAGAAAAGACAAAAAAAGAAAAAAATATATATCCTGCTTTCAATTATTTTGAGTATATGCCCCGAAGTGGAACTGCTAGATCATATGATAATTTTTTTTTTTTTTTTGAGAAATGGTCGTGCTGTTTATTTTGTTTTTGTTTTTTTCTTTTTTAGCCATACCTGTGACATATGGAAGTTCCCGGGCCAGGGATTGAATCCAAGCTGCAGCTGCACCTGCAATGTGACACTGGATCCTTAAGTCCCTTCATCCTTTTTTTTAATCTTTTTTTTTTTTTTTAATGGCTGTACCTGTAGCACGTGGAAATTCCTGGGCTGGGGGGTCAAATCAGAATGACAGCTACAAGCCTCCGCCATAGCCATGGCAACAGGGATCTCAGCTGCATCCTCCACCTATGCCACAGCTTGTGGCAACTCGGGATCCTCCACCCACTGACCGATCATTATCCATTTTTTTAATCAAGTTTTTCTTTTGAAGGAGGTTGTAGAAGTTCTTTATATAACTCCTTATCAAATATTTGATTTGCAAATATTTCCTCCCATTCTGTGTGGTTGCCTTTTCACTCTAATGATGCCTTTTGATGCACAAAAGTTTATAATTTTTTTTTTTTTTTTTTTTTTTTTTGCTTTCCCACAGCGTATGGGAGTTCCAGGGCCAGAGATGGAACCCGCACCATAGCAGCAACAATGCTGGACCCTTAACCTGCTAGGCCACCAGGGAACTCCCAGGCTTTGGTTTGAGGGCTAGAGAAACAAACAGTAAGAAGCACATCCTTCCCAGGGCAGCAGCGGCCTCCAGTGTCCAGGGCCAGTGGTGCTGGCAGTCCTGGCTGTGTGTCTGTGTCCTGCAGGGCCAGTGGCAGGCATGTTCTCACCAAGCCAGATCTGCAGTGAGCTTTGGGCCCTGTCTATGCTGCAGTTCCCTTGACCTGGCTTATTCCCTGAGCCTGTCTATCCAGCCTTCCTGGTGATTCTGGGAGCTGGCAACAGCCTTCGGATAAACTCTTTTTCTCTTTTTTTGTCTTTTTGCCATTTCTTGGGCCGCTCCCGCGGCATATGGAGGTTCCCAGGCTAGGGGTCTAATCGGAGCTGCAGCTGCCAGCCTAAGCCAGAGCCACAGCAACGCGGGATCCGAGCCGCATCTGCAACCTACACCACAGCTCACAGCAACGCCGGATCCTTAACCCACTGAGCAAGGCCAGGGATTGAACCCGCAACCTCACAGATACTAGTCGGGTTCGTTAACCACTGGGACCCGATGGGAACTCTTGGATAAACCCTTTTTCTGCTTATAAACACCATGGGTGGTTTTTATTACTTTCAACTAAAAACTCTTAACGGCTCAGCCACAGACAAGCGTTTGAGGTGGTTGGAGAGGGCTTATGTCCTGCTTGTCTTAGGGCCATGCCTCAGCACTGGGACCAGGCTCTGTCCAGGGGACTCCCCCAGCCCAGCCTAAGCAGGACTTGGAAGCTGTGAGGCCAGGGGCTGAGACTGGCCATCCTAGAGCAAGGCCCCAGGCCCACAGGGGAGGCATCATCTGAAATGAAAATTCTCTTTCTGGGCCCTGCAGAGTCTGAAAGGCAGGCCATGGGGCCCAGCAGTTGAGGCTTTACCAAGCCCTCCAGGTGGAGGCTCAAATGCCTCCTAAAGTTTGCTCTGGCGCTTCAAGAAGGAGCCATGCGAAGCAGAAAATGCAACAGAGACTGGGTTCTAGCCCTTGACTAGGTGAGCTGTACTCATTTGCAAAGCATTTAGTTTCTTTCTTTTTTTTTTTTAGGGCTGCACCTGTGGCTTATGGACGTCCTCAGGTCAGGGGTTGAATTGAAGCTGCAGCTGCTGGCCTACGCCACAGCCACGCCAGATCCTTAACCCACGGAGCAAGGCCAGGGATCGAACCTGTGTCCTCAGAGAGACAGTGTCGGGCCCTTAACCCACTGAACCACAACAGGAACTTTTTTTTTTCTCTTATTTTTCTGAGTGTAGTTTTCTTTCATCTATAAAATGGGGATCACGTTCTCATCACAGAGGTTTTTTGGTGAGGGTTAAATTAACGCTGGCAACCACGCTGCTCTGCTCACCGGAGAGGCCGCGCAAATGCAGCCATCCCTGTTCAGACTGGTTGTAATTAGTCCCTTAGTGGACAGCTCTGCACATTTGGGCTTGGCCCCTGATGTCTCAGCCTCTTTTTCTTCTCTGTAACATGCAGAGAACAGCCCTCTCCTCCCAGGCTTGTTTGGAGAATCCGGGAAGATAAAATACGCAAGCCACATTTTATCTAAACCAGGCATGAGGCTGTGGGAAGTTTCCACTGTGGCTCAGTGGTAATGAACCTGACTAGTATCCATGAGGATGTAGGTTCCATCCCTGGTCTGGCTCAGTGGGTTAAGGATGTGGTGTTGCTGGGAGCTGTGCTGTAGGTCGCAGACACGGCTCAGATCCGCTGTGGCTGTGGCTGTGGTATAGCTCCAATTTGACCCCTAGCCTGGGAACTTGCATAAGCCGCAGGTGCAGCCCTAAAAAAAAAAAAGTATGTGATGATGTGGTTCCCTGGTGGCCTAGTGGTGAAGGACACTCGTCACTGCTGTGGCTGCAGTTGTTCCTATGGCTCCAGTTTCGTCCCTGGCCCGGGGAACTTCTACATGCTGTGGGCGTGGCCAAAATAAATAACTAACTAAAGTATCCCATGATGTGACCTCGGCTCTCCAGTCCAGCAGAATTATCCCAGGCAGGCCTGATTTCTCTTCAGCCCATTGGAGGCTCAGAGAGCCAGGGAGCCCATCCAAGGCCTTACCGAAGGCCTGACGCTAAAGGGGGCCAGAGCCCAGGTTTTCCATTTCCCAACCCCCCGCCCGCCTAGGGGCCAGTGGCTGCAGGCAGACCGGATGAGGGTACTTTTGGGACTGATTGTGAGTTTACACTTGCCTTCCCCAAACAGAGGGCCTGAGGCGGCTGCCACTGGCATATCAGGACTTGTACTTTGCTTTTATACTCTCCGGCTTGGAAGGAGGCCAGGTGGTCTAAGCCATCCCAGCCAAGCTGGAGCTGAGTCAAGCTGCAGCTCAGGGCCAAGCTGAGGCAGGTGCCAAGGGCCAGGGGCCAAACTAGATCGATCGCATTAGCCGTCAGGTCAGGTGCCATGTTGCCCACGCCACCAAGTCTGAGCTTGGGGCCAGACAGCCAGGTAAGTAAGGGGTCCAGGGCACCCTCCCCCCGAATTCAGCCCCCCTCCTGCCATTTAGTGCCATTTTTTTTGGCCATTTCTTGGGCCACTCCCACGGCATATGGAGGTTCCCAGGCTAGGGGTCTAGCCTATGCCAGAGCCACAGCAATGTGGGATCCGAGCCACGTCTGTGACCTACACCACAGCTCACGCCAACGCTGGATCCTTAACCCACTGAGCAAGGGCAGGGATCGAACCCTCAACCTCATGGTTCCTGGTCGGATTCATTAACCACTGTGCCACGACGGGAACTCTGGGTGGAGTCTTACTCTGAGGCAGATATGATATGGATGGAGAGCTGCGGATAAAAGTAAAACCTTGGGACGTAGGAAACTCTGAAATAGAGAAGGTGCAGATGACTGGTCAGGCTAAGGATTGCGCACCTGACCTTGGAATGCTCATCCCTCGTCTCTGCTCCCTGAACCCGATTCCGTCTCCAAGGCCAGGTCCTCTTTCCCCTCCTCTGGGGAGGGATGGGACACCAGGTGAGAGAGGTCACTTTGGAGACCCAGGTCTGAAGTCTGCTCTCTCTGCTTCCTGGCAAAATCACTCATTCTTTCACGTAACAAACATTTATGGAGCATCTACCATGTGTGAGGCATTAGCCAGGTTCAGGGAACAAAGATAAATGAATTGCAGCCCCGGAGTTCCCGGGTGGCTCAGTGGGTTAAGGGTTTGGCATTGTCACGGCTGCAGCTCCGGTCGCAGGTGTGGGGCACATTCAGTCCCTGACCCAAATGCCATGGGCATGGCCAAAAAACAAAAATAAAAACAGGGCTGGTACAGAGGAAGTACAAGCTGTGCCTGGAAGAGAGAGCGGGAAAAGAAGAAAGCGGAGGAGGAGGAAGACAAGAAGGAAGAGCTCGGAAACTGAAGAGGACCCAAGAATCAGGTGGAAAAACCTCCCACTGGATGAATCTGGACAAGGTGCATATTAAAATGAAAATGGGAGTTCCCGTCGTGGCGCAGTGGTTAACGAATCCGACTAGGAACCATGAGGTTGCGGGTTCGGTCCCTGCCCTTGCTCAGTGGGTTAAGGATCCGGCGTTGCCGTGAGCTGTGGTGTAGGTTGCAGACGCGGCTTGGATCCCGCGTTGCTGTGGCTCTGGCGTAGGCCGGTGGCGGCAGCTCCGATTCAACCCCTGACCTGGGAACCTCCATATGCCGTGGGAGCGGCCCCAAAGAAACAGCAACAACAACAAAAAAGACAAAAGACAAAAAAAAAAAAAAAAAAAGAAAATGATTTGAGACTATAATACATTAAACAATACCTGAAGAACGAATGCATGGTTATACTGAAAATTAAAACGAATAGGGAGTTCCCGTTGTGGCCCAGCGGGTTACAAACCCAACCAGTATCCGTGAGGATGTGGATTTGATCCCTGGCCTCGCTCAGTGGGTTAAGGAGCCAGCGTTGCCATGAGCTGTGGTGTGGGTCGCAGATGCTGCTCAGATCTGTTGTTGCTGTGGCTGTAGCATAGGCCGGTGGCTACAGCTCTGATTAGACCCCTGGCCTGGGAACCTCCATATGCTGTGGGTGCAGCCCTAAAAAAAAAGGACAAAAGACCAAAAAACAAAACTAGAGAATGTTCTGTGATATTGTGCTTTATAATGAGAAATACTTATTTCATCTTTCTCCCCATTTCTGGCACAGAGCTCCTAAAATCCTTGGAATTTCCCAATCGATAAGAACATTGGCAGTAACTTTTGTTTTAGTATTTGGTCTTTTGTCCTCAGTTCCCAAAATAGTGCCAGGGCCATAAGGGTGAAAGGAATGTCATGTGTCACAAGTGTCGTAAAAACCCCTCTCTGGCCCAGGAGACTTTATGTTCGGGTGTGAATTTGGAGGGCCCCTAAGGATGCAGTCTGGTTGCCAGGGGAACCAACCACGTGATTAGAGGGTTGGAACTTTCAATCCCAGACTTTCAGGGAGTGGGAGAGGCTAGAGATTGACGGCAATCACCAGTGGCCAATGATTTCATTAATCACACCTATGTAACAAAGTCTCCATAACGTGCCAGAAGGACCAGGTGTGGGGAGCTTCTGGGTTGGTGAGCAGGTGGCGGGGCGGGGCGGGGGGGCACTCTTCTTCCCACATTCCTTCCCCTGGGCATCTCTTCCACCTGGCTTATCCTTTTGTAAGAAACTGATGATCTTGGAAGGGACCTGTTTCCTTGAGTTCTGTGAGCCTCTCTAGCCAGTGAATCCAACCTAAAGAAGACGTGGTGGGAACCTGTGGTTCTAGCAGGTCGATGAGAAGCGCAGGCCACTACCCTGACGTCCCTTTGGTGTCCGTGGTGAATGAGGGAAGGGACAGATTTACACGATGATGGAGCCGCTAACCTGAGGAATCTGAGGCTTTCTCCAGGCACATGGTGCCGGGGTGGAGCTAGACTGTAGGACCGTCAGGCGGGGTCTGATGTGAGGAACAGCCACACCGCTGGTGTCGGAAGTGAACCGGCGCTGCAGTGGTATTGAGTGTAGAGGAGCCACACAGTAGGAAGTGAGTTTTTCCTTCCCACCTTCTCAAAAAACAACTGGCCTGGACTCACAAAGCGCAATGTGGTGGAGTTCCCTTGCGGCTCGGTGGGTTAAGGAGTCAGGGTTGTCACTGCAGCGGCTCAGGTTGCGGCTGTGGCGCAGGTTCCATCCCTGGCCTGGGAACTTCCACATGCCACAGGCGTGGCCAAAAGCAAACAGAATAGCAATGTGGTGAAAGACAAAAAAAGGCCAAAGAACTGTTCTCAAATAGGAGAAGAAGCCTAAAACGACATAACAACGCAACCTGTGACCTTTGCTTGGAAGAAACAATTGCTGTGATTGGGACAATTGGAGGGAATTTGAATATAGATTGTATACTAGATAATGGTGTTGTATAAATATTAAATATCCAGAATTTGGAGTTCCTGTCGTGGCTCAGGGGTTAACAAACTTGACTGGTATCCATGAGGATGCTGGTTTGATCCTCAGCTTCTCTCAGTGGGTTAAGGATCCGGCGTTGCCGTGACCTGTGGTGTAGGTTGCAGACGCGGCTCGGATCCCGCGTTGCTGTGGCTCAGGCGTAGGCCACAGGCTACAGCTCCAATTAGACCCCTAGCCTGGGAACCTCCATATGCCGAGGGAGCGGCCCAAGAAATGGCAAAAAGACAAAAAAAAAAAAAAAAAAAAAAAAAAGATCAAGAATTGGATAGTTATAGTTAAGAGAAAACCACTGTTCTTAGCGGATCCATGCCGGAGCATGAGGGCTAAAAGGTCATGATACCTGCCATTTGCTCTCACATATCTCAATAATAACACCACCAATACTGTGTAGCTCCATGTGCATTATATGGTATATGTGAAAAGGAAAAAAATCCATTCGGGAATACAGAGGGAAGCTCTAAGAGTGTTGGTTATACTGTAGGAGCAACTTTTCTGTAGGTTTATAGTTGTTAAAAATAGGAGTTCCTGGGAGTTCCCGTCGTAGTACAGCGGAAATGAATCCAACGAGGAACCTTGAAGTTGCGAGTTCGATCCCTGGCCTCCCTCAGTGGGTCAGGGATCTGGCGTTGCCATGAACTGTGGTGCAGGTCGAAGACTCGGCTCAGCTCTGATGTTGCTGTGGCTGCGGTGTAGCCCGGAGCTATAGCTCCAATTGGACCCCTAGCCTGGGAACCTCCATATGCTGCAGGTGCAGCCCTAAAAATAAGCCCCCCCCCAAAAGGAGTTCCTGGACTTCCTGTTATGGTTCAGTGGGTTAAGAATCTGACTAGAATCCATGAGAATTGGCGTTCAGTCCCTGGTCTCGCTCAGTCGGTTAAGGATCTGGCATTGCCACAAACTGTGGCGTAGGTCACAGACATGGCTCTGATCAGTTACTGCTGTGGCTGTGGTGCCGGCCAGCAGCTGCAGGTCCAATACGAACCCTAGTCTGGGAGCCTCCACATGCTGAAGCTGTGGCCCTAAAAAGAGAAAAAATACAAGTTCCCTGGTGGCTCTTCAGTTTACGGATCTGACATTGCTACTGCTGTGGCACAGGCTGGATCCCTGGCCCAAAAAGAAAAACCACAAAACTGGACTGAATTCAATGATCAATTATGAAACTTCCATATAAACCCCATCTTTTTTTTTTTTTTTTTTTTTTTTTGTCTTTTTGCCATTTCTTGGGCCGCTCCCGCGGCATATGGAGGTTCCCAGGCTAGGGGTCAAATCGGAGCCGTAGCCGCTGGCCTACGCCAGAGCCACAGCAACGCAGGATCCGAGCCGCGTCTGCAACCTACACCACAGCTCACAGCAACACCGGATCGTTAACCCACTGAGCAAGGCCAGGGATCGAACCGGAAACCTCATGCTTCCTAATCAGATTTGTTAACCACTGAGCCATGACGGGAACTCCTAAACTCCATTTGAGATACCAAGTTTGGTAAAATAATGAATGAACCAACTTAAAGACAGTGGATTTATCTTCTGTAACATGTCTACTGAGGGGAGTTCCCATTGTGGCTCAGTGGTAACAAACCCTACTAGTATCTACGAGGATTCGAGTTTGATCCCTGGCCTCTCCTTGTGGGTTAAGTATCTGGCGTTGCCGTGAGCTGTGGTGTAGGTCACAGATTCAGCACAGATCCTGCATTGCTATAGCTGTGGTGTAGGCCATTGGCTACAGTTCCCATTCGACCCCTACCTGGGAACCTCCATATGTTGCAGGTGTGGCCCTAAAAAAAAAAAAGAGAAGGAAACCAGAAGCCAGAGGAGTAGCCAGAGAGGCCACGAAAAGAGGGTTCAAAATGATAGTGAAAAACAAAGATGCTTCAAAGAAGTAAGATGAGGAGTTCCCATCGTGGCTCAGTGGCTAACGAATCTGACTAGGAACCACGAGGTTGCGGGTTCGATCCCTGGCCTTGCTCTGTGGGTTACGGATCCAGCATTGCCGTGAGCTGTGGTGTAGGTCACAGACGCGGCTTGGATCCCACATTGCTGTGGTTCTGGCGTAGGCTGGTGGCTACAGCTCCAATTAGACCCCTAGCCTGGGAACCTCCATATGCCTCGGGAGCAGCCCTAGAAAAGGCAAAATAGACCAAAAAAAAAAAAAAAAAAAAAAAAAAGTAAGATGAGGGCTAAGGAGTATCTGCTGAATAGAGTAAAAGGGAGAGGGCTTTGGTGGAGCATCAGGTCAGCAGGTGCCGGGAGGGCGGGACGGGGCGTTGTCGGTGATGGGAGAGTCTTGAAAGCCTGGGGCTTGGGAGTGGAGTGGAGGATTTCAGTTGTTTTATTAACTGACTGATGTTTTGAGTTTCGGCATGTTGACCAAAGCGTGTTGGGTGGTGGCTTGGAGGAGAATGAAGAGCAGCCTCATCCCCCAACTAGGTTCCAACTCCCTCCAGTTTGCCTGGAATTGTCCTGATTCTAGCATTGAAAACCCCCCATCCTGGGAAACTTCTCAGGTTTCCCCCAGGCTGCTCCCCCCAATAAAGTCACTGGCCACTGCCAGCCAGGGGGTCAGATTAAGATTACATGTATTCATTCAACAAGCTTTTGCTGGCACTGGAAACAGGAGAGCCAGCAAAGGGGATACAGACCCCATCCTTAGAGACCACGTGAAATTCCGTCTTTGCACTGATGTGGTATTAATCAAATTGGGCCTCTCAAAAAACCCCAGACAAACCTTATTTTCCCTCATTATAAGGGGAGAAAATTTGAAAAGAAAAGCGTAAAAAGGCAGAGGAGGAAAAAAAAAACTCACACTGGCAGATTTCCTTTCAGTATTTTTCCTACACATTTCCCAAGTCGCTTCCGATCAGTGTCCAAAAAAAAAAAAAATGCAAGTTAATTTTAATTTTGGCCGCAAACCAAGAACAAAAAGGTTAAGTGTGTTGAATTAATTTTTCAAGCCAAAGTTAAAGGCTCCGAGGATGAGCTGCTGTCTCCAAGGGTCCAATCCCTGTTTTTTTCCATTAGCAGGTGTGATCACAGGCCTGGCCCAGGTGGTTGCTGACGTTCCCTCCTCAGCCAGGCTCCCTGCTCTGCAATTTGTTTTCTTCGTGCAAATTAAAATGCTGCATTGCCCCGATAAGCATTCCAGGAGAACCGAAGAGGATGAAAAACAAGAGCGCCTCACCCCTTCCCATCCTGCTCCACCCCACCCCACTCCACTCCCACGACCTGGAGGCGACCCCTTTCAACAGTGACTGTTTTTATTTCTTCTGGAAGTTATTGCAAGATCTTAGCTCCAGAGTTCCTTCGGGGCGCACACAGCAGGTTAAGAATCCAGCACTGTCACGGCTGCTGCTCTGGTTGCTGCTGTGGCACAGGTTCAATCCTTTGGGGGAGGGGGGACCTTCACATGCCACGGGCACAGACTCCCCCCCCAAACAAACAAACAAACCAACAAACCAGCTCCAACGTCCCTACTTGATTGCTTTATATATCAACTTTACTGAATATTGACTTTCCGATATAAAACATGCGACACTTAACTCATTTCCTCTCCCGCTTCTCTTTCCCAGCAGGACTATATATGTTTTTGGTTTGCTTTTGTTTCATTTTTATAGTAATTGTTAGAAACGGTGAGGGAAGAAGGAGGCAAACACGGGAGCAATGAGATCTCAGGCAGGTTTATGGACCAACAGCGCGTAGGGGGGCACTGAGCAGAGAGAACTCAGGCTCCGGGGGCCGCTTAGGGAGCAGCTAGTTAGGAGGGAAAGGGCTTGTTTCTATTTTTAGCACATTCCATTTTTAGCACAGGTTCCTGATGGAGTAAGAAACAGGGACAATACAAGTTATGCTATAATTTAACAGCTTCTGCATCTATTTTTGCCTTGCAGCTTTGTGCCGCATTTTGCACACTTATCACCTAACATTCATGAGTTTGGTTCTGTCTCTTCCCAGGGTCTCTGGAGAGACAGCCGCTTGTAATTCCTTTTTCTCTGCTCACTTCGCCATGCAACCTTTTCTCAGCCTCATATTTACAACGTCAAGGTTTTGAGTATTCACCACCTTTCCTGCAACCACAACCAAGTCTTCTTCTGGCTTTTCCACGTTGACCCTAAAAGTTGAGATGCAGTGAACCGTACCCGCATTACAATGGGCTTGTGAATTCTGGTCACACTCAGGCCAAACAGTGGGCAGGATTACAGGTTCTTCTCTAGGTGCCCAATCCCACAGTCCAGAAGGTTTCAATCACTGAGGTCATTAGCACTATGTAGGAGTTCCCACTGGGGCTCAGCCGGTTAAGGACCTGACGTTATCTCTGGAAGGGTTCAGGATCCAACAATAAATACCACAAACTGGGGCACAGGCTGGCAGCTGCAGCTCCAATTATACCCCTGGCTGGAGAACGTCCATAGGCCGCAAGTGTGGCCCTAAAAAAAAAAAAAAACTATGTCAAGTAAATACCATCGTGTCATATTATGCCTTGCCTGTCATTTAAATCAAGAATCTCTTGGAGTTCCCGTTTTGGCTCAGTGGGTTAAGAATCTGACTAATATCCATGAGGATAAAAAAATAAAAAAATAAAAGAATTTCTTCAGTTTGGGAATTTTCCTGGAGCTTCTGATTGCTTTTCTTTCTTCCTGTAATCCTTTCCTATTTTCATGTCTTTATTTATTTTTGTCTTTTGTCTTTTCAGGGCTGCATCTGTGGCCCATGGAGGTTCCCAGGCCGGGGGTCTAATCGGAGCTACAGTTGCCAGCCTACGCCAGAGCCACAGCAACACAGGATCTGAGCCCCGTCTGTGACCTACTCCACAGCTCATGGCAACCTGGAATCCTTAACCCACTGAGCAAGGCCAGGGATCGAACTCGCAACCTCATGCTTCCTAGTCAGATTCCTTTCCACTGCGCCACGACGGGATCTCCAACATCTTCCGTTTTATTCCTGATGTTCTGAAATTTCATGAGGAAGCTTCTAGATATGGATTTTTCATTCATTTTCTTGAGCACACAGTAAACCCTTTCAGAATGAAGACGTAACTTTCAGTTCTGGAAACTATCTCATTTTTTTCTATTTCCCTTCCCTCCAATTCTTTTTTTTCTTTCTTTCTTTCTTTTTTTTTTTTTTTTTTTCCACATCTGAAGCATGCAGAGGTCCCAGGCCAGGGCCTGAACCCATGCCACAGTAGCCATTAGATCTGCTCCAGTGACAACTCGGGATTTTTAACCCACTGCACCACAAGAGAACTCCCCTGTGGTCCTTCTGCAGTGGCCCTCTGTGTTTGCTATCTTTTCTCCCTGATTTCCATTTGTTCCTCCTTTTGCTCTCTTTTAGAGATTTTTTTCCTTTTAACACAGTGTTTTAATCCTGCTATTGAACATTTTATTTTTGCAATGGCATTTTTAGTCTTGGCAAAATATTTCTTGTTTTCTGATGATTTCTCTTTCCATAGCATCCAGTTCATTACAGATGTTTTGTCTTTTTGCATCTTGAAACATATTCGGTAGTTGTTTTGTACTCTGATTCATCTTGCTTCCCTCCAGTGTCAGTTTTTTGCTGGTTTGTCTATTTCGGTCTCTCTCCGCCACTGGTTCTGCTCATATACACGGGGATCACTGGTTATATGTAATAACCAACTACCCAGATACCCAGGACTTCCTCTGCTGGCATATGAATTATACTATTGCTCTGCGGTTTCTCCCTGGTGGAAGTTTGGCTTAGAAATTCCTCGTGGATCAGGATGGGACATAGCAACTAAAAGGCTTCACTTAGGGTGAGTTGATGGTCAACTGTCAGGTGGTGGCTCAACCCAGATTCTAGAACATTTCAGATTCTAGATTCTAGAACAACCCAGATTCTAGAACATTACTTACTCTGGACCCTCAGCGTTCATACTCGAAGCATTAACTTCTCCCAGACACCTGATTCCATTTCTTTGGAGACAAGATAGTGGATATTTCATCTGAGGGGAAGTGCCTTCAGGTGAGGAAGAGAAGTGGGGTCATAACTGATGCTGGTGGCTTGTCTTCCAGGCCTTCAATCAATTCTGAGTTTTCCGTCCCACTTCTCCCACCGTCTTTTGCCTGCTGGCCAAGAACACGGCCTCCCCTTGGCAGCTAAGCAGCCAGGGCTGGTGGCACACCCGCCTCTGTCTTTGCTCTCTTCCTGTTTCGTATTCTCTACTTTGATTTCAGGGGAGACTGGAAACAAGGAGTGTGTCTGACGTGGCATCAGACACCCTGTTTTGGAGTTCCCGTGTGGCACAGCAGGTTAAGGGTTGTCACTGCCATGGTGCCGGTTCAAACCCTCCGGGAACTTCTGCAAGTAGGATCGGCCAATAAAAGAATTAAAAGGTAATCTAGAAAACTCTCTTTGAAAGGATTTAAGCTGGAGGGTGAGAGTGAGGGTTCCAAGTCAGAGGAATGACTTGTGTTGAGACCCTCCCTGCAAGCTCAAAAGCAGTTCAGGTTCCAGAACAGAACAGAACTGAAGAAGCCAGGAAGGCAGTGGGGAAGAGAGGACTGAGCAGAGGCAGAGGGCAGAGGGCTCCCCGAATCCTTACCTTACTCAGCACCTGCTTTACCTTGTGTAACTACGGCTTTTGCAACAGAGTCGTTTTCTAATACTTTTCACTGCAAGTGTGCAGAAGTGAACATCACAGTTGAACTTTGGAGGGTCTTTTTTTTTTTTTTTTTTGTCTTTTTCCGCACCCCATGGCCTATGGAGGTTCCCAGGCCAGGGGTCTAATTGGAGCTGTAGCTGCCGGCCTACACCACAGCCACAGCAACGCGGGATCCGAGCCGTGTCTGCAACCTACACCGCAGCTTACCGCAACGCCAGATCCTTAACCCACGGAACGAGGCCAGGGATCGAACCCGCAACCTCACAGTTCCTAGTTGGATTCGTTAACCACGGCGCCACAACGGGAACTCCTGGAGGGTCTTACATTGACAAAAGTGTTTCATGGCAAAGAGGGTCTGGCTTTTACCAAATTTATTTTGTTAAAATTCTAGGAGTTCTTGTCGTGGCGCAGCAGAAACGAATCCGACTGGGAGCCATGAGGTTGTGGGTTCGATCCCTGGCCTTGCTCAGTGGGTTAAAGATCCTCTGGCCTTATCGTGAGCTGTGGTGTAGGTGGAAGACAGCCTGGATCCCGAGTTGCTGTGGCTGTGGTGTAGGCCGGCAGCTGTAGCTCTGATTCGACCCCTAGCCTGGGAACCTCCACATGCCGTGGGTGCAGACCTTAAAAAGAGAAAAGTTAGACAGGAGTTAGTTTGAAAACCTAATTGGCTTTATTCAATGATTCAGGAATCTGGCAGTAGGCCAGCCAGCAAGCAGAAAGGCGCCCCCAGGAGTTGTACCAAAAGGGTCTTTCCAAGGTCACAGCAGCAGGGGGGCAGGACCGTGGGGTTAGTAGCAAAAGAAAAGAAACTTTTTCTCAGGCCAAGTCACCTTTCCTTTGGGGCCCGGCAAGGGCAGGGGTCACACTACCTCATCAGAGTTGATCTCCGAAAATTCCAGGCTGATTGGTTTAAAATGCTATTCCTGGGAGAGGCTGAAATTGCAAATTAGGTTTGGGTTTTGCTGAGGTGGCTTAGCCCAAGTGACTTCATTTGGGATCAATTTATAGCGCTCTTGCAGTTCCACCTTGAGCTCAGGTAAGCCCTATTATTTGCTGATGTGGCTCAAGTGTTTCCAGAGAAGTGCACTGGGGAAACACACTGGGGCGAGGGGCGTGTCGTTTCTGGCACGCAGTTCTAGAAGCTTGCTCTCCCCCGCTGGAGTTTAAATCAATTACCAATTGATTTACTAAGAGAAGTAAAAACCGGGCCGGCCTTAATGGATGCCCTCAGGCTCTCTTCGCGGGAAAGAATTCTTCTAAGTGCAGCTGCGAAAATGCAAAAGTGCCTTAGCCTCCAGCCTTGCGGCTTGAGAGACTCCTAAAACCGGCCACCTGCCACCTAGTTACCTTGGTCTGGAGGCCTAAATTAGCAATCCCGCTCGAGCCGGTGGGACCTGCGCAAGGCCACAGGCCGCGTGGAACCTCTCTGCTCACTTCACCCTGGCTCCCTCTCTCCTGCCGGCCGGCCGGCCGCGTGGAGAGCGCTCGGCCGCACCCTCCATCTCGCCGGCTGCACACTCACAAACATCGCCCCACTTTTACACGCTCGGGCGGTGCGTGAGCCCGGCGGGGACTCGCTCTGGGCTCTGCACGCTGCGCAGCGCGCGCCCCGCTCCCTGCACTGCGCTCTGCCCCGCTCGGCGTCTAATCACACAAACAGTGTCCGGCTTCCTGTCCTCGTTCCCCCCCCTCCCGCCCCGTTTCCCTGGCCCCTCCCTCTCCCCGGCCCGATCCGCCCGCCGGCTCCCCCTCCCCCGATCCCTCGGGTCCCGGGATGGGGGGGCGGTGAGGCAGGCACAGCCCCCCGCCCCCATGGCCGCCCGTCGGAGCCAGAGGCGGAGGGGGCGCCGGGGGGAGCCGGGCACCGCCCTGCTGGCCCCGCTCGTGCTGGGCCTGGGCCTGGCGCTGGCCTGCCTTGGCCTCCTGATGGCCGTGGTCAGCCTGGGGAGCCGGGCATCGCTGTCTGCCCAGGTGAGGCCCGGCTGCACAGCCCTCCCTGGGCAGAGCAGGAGCCGACTCTGCCGAGCAGCTGATGGGGCCGGGTGGGCCGAGGGCAAGGGGCCAGGAAGATGGGTGGAGGGTACTGAGATGTCAGGTGGAGAAGGACGGGGTGACCGCTGCCTCCTTCCCAGCAGGAGCCTTCCCAGGGGGAGCTCGTGGCAGAGGAGGACCAGGAGCCGCTGGTGAGTGGGTGTGGGTCCCGGCTTTGGGCTGCTGGGCATGGGAAGTGTGTGCCAGCTGAGAGAACAGGGTGTTGCCCTGGTTGTGCCAGCTGTGTGTGGGTGTGTGTGTATGTGCACCAGCTGTGCCGGGCGTGGGTCTGTGAGAGAGAGGGTGACAACCGTGTGCAAGGGGTTTGGGCTGTGTTTGTGTCCCCCGCGGTGGGGGGAAGTGGGAGGGGAGATGTGTGGCCTGCCTTGGAAAGGGATGCTGGTTGTGTGTGCAGGGTGTGTACTCTGTGCACGCTGACTGGGTGTGGGGGGTGTGTGTGCAGGGCGCCAATTGCTCACAGGGTCTGTGCTGGTTCTGAGGTGGGGGGGGGGGTTAGGGGAAAGGCAGGGCTGGGGCTTGACCCCAGGAACGTGCCTCCCTGTGGTCCTGGCCACTCTGGCTGAGGGACTCGGTCCCTCGCTGAGCCTCTGTGCCTCTTGCTGGCTGGGGCCTCTCCTGATGGCCCCTGGCCCCATGTCAGTCTCAGTTGATGTCTCCGGGAGGCCCTGGCAAGATCTTGGTTCAGCCCTGCCCTTGGTTCCCCTAGGACCTGAATCCCCGGACGGAGGAAAGCCAGGACCCCGTGCCTTTCCTGAAGCTGGTTCGGCCTCGCAGAAGTGGTGAGCAGCCCTTTATCCCAGGAATAAACAGTGGCTGGTCTCTGGTGGCTTCTGCCTTTGTTCAGCAAAACAACCCCGTGAGGTGGGCAGAGCAAAACCCATGATCCCCACTTACGGATGGAGAGACCAAGGCACAGAGAGGAAAGGGGGTTCCGAGTTCTGGGGCCAAACAGTCGAAACTGGAACCTAGCAATCTGACCCTCCCTCTGAAGCTCCTTCCATCGTGGGGGGGCCTGCTGCTCACTTCAGCCCCCTCCCCAGAGAGGAAGGCGGCCGGCCAGGAGTTAGGAGGATCCCCAGGGTGCTGATAAATCAGGGCGGGGGGAGCCCAGACCCTAATAAGCAAAGAGCCTTAGGCCTGGGATGACCGTGTGACCGTGTAGCCGGGTTTGCAGGGGACTGTCTCGGCTCATACCTGTGAGCTCAGAGTGATAATTAATAGTAGCCCTCTGGGAGTTCCCGCTGTGGCGCAGCGGTAATGAATCCAACTAGTATCCACGAGGATGTGGGTTTGATTCCTGGCCTCTCTCAGTGGGTTAAGGATCCAGCATTGCCGTGAGTGAGCTGTGGTGTAGGCTGGCAGCTGCAGCTCTGATTTGACCCCTAGCCTGTAAAACTTTCATATGCCGTGGGTGCGTCCAGAAAAAGAAAATAATAATAACACCCCCTTGCTCTCAGAAGCATCCCGGTTTGGATGATGAATTATAAGTTGCTCTGCCTCTGGAGGAAGATAAGGCCTGAGGCTCTGGGGCTGGGAGGCTGCAGGAGAATAAGGATGCCAGGTCCTCAGGGGACGGGCCTGAGGGAGTAGCTTCTGGGCTCCCCCCCCACACCCCCACGTGGGGGCTGCTTTGCCCACCTGTCTTTCCTTGATTCTCAGCACCTAAAGGCCGGAAGCCACGGGCTCGCAGAGTGATCGCTGCCCACTATGAAGGTGGGTGACGGATAGCCATGCTCAGGGAGGAGGGGTGCAGAGGGGCAGGGCAGGGCTCACCAGTCCTTTCCTGTGTCTTGCAGTTCACCCACGACCGGGACAGGATGGAGCGCAGGCGGGTGAGGCCCCCATCCCTACCCATGGGCTCCTCCCTGACCCCCACAGCACTGGCCTTCGGGACCACGGCCCCCCAGGGACCTTGACCTCCCATCCCTGTCCCCGCCTGCAGCCTTGAAACCCCAGAGAGCAGTGCAGGACCGCTCAGGGCTCCCAAACCCGGACCCAGGCAGGGGACCCCAGGGAGACCCCTTCTCCTCCCAGAATCCAGGGAGGCTCCCCCACCAGAGCACCAGCCCAGCTTCCCCTCCAGCCCTCACTGGGCACAGCGCCTCTCCTTTCCTTTCCATCGTTCATGCACCTTTGGCTCTGATCCTTTTTCTCAACGTGTTTCCTGTCTCTGGTCTTCTTTTCCATCCCCCCACGTCAGCGCCCCGGCCTCAGCCCCTCACACTCAGTCTCCAGCCACTTCTCTGTTCCAGACGTTCCCTGCCCCTACTCTGTCCCACCTGTGTCGCCACGCAAAGCCCCCTTGATTATTCCATTGCTTCTCTGCTCGGCCTCCCGCCTCTCCATGGTCTGGCCTTAACTTCTTTTCCCTGTGCGCCGTGAGGCCTTCTCCGCACTTGCTGTGTTGACACCCTCTCCCCACCAATGAGCCTCTTTTGGACTTTGCACATGCTAGTCCCTCGCCTGGAATGCCGTTCCATTTGACAGGCCAGGAGGCAAGACGTGGAGGTGGCGTAGTCTAGGGGGGTGGCAGCCAAGGTGGAGAGAAGTCATTGGATTCAGCATGTGGCTTCAAGACGGGGCTTGCTGGGGGCGGAGGGTGGGAGAGGGGCTGCCTAGGGTGCAGGATAGGGGAAAGGGAGGACTCCAAAGGACTTCTAGGAGTTCCCGCTGTGGCACAGTGGGTTAAGAATCCAACTGCAGCAGCTCAGGTTGCTGCAGAGGTTCGGGTTCGATCCCCAGCCCGGAGCAGTAGGTTAAAGGATCTGGCATTGCTGCAGCTGTGGTTGAGATTCAGTCCTTGAACTTCCATATGGCATGGGTGTGGCCATTAAAAAAGAAAGAAAGAAAGAAAAAAAGAAATGGCTTCTAGATTTTTAACTTGGGCATCTTTGGAAATAATGATGCTATTTATTAAAAGGGAATTAACCAGGGAGGAAATAGGTTGGAAGGTGTGTAGGTTAATAATTGAGCTTGAGTTTGAATAAAAATAAAGTGGATAAATAATGATAAACAGTGCGTTTCACCGGATAGTTGGTTAGGGATGGCAGACTTGTAGGGAGGGCAGGGTGAGGATAGTCGGGAGCCATCACCAGATGGGTGGTATTTAAAGCTACAAGACTGGAATTCCCACTGTGGTGCCATGGGATCTGCAGTGTCTTGGGAACACTGGGACGCAGGTTCGATCCCTGGCCTGGCACAGCGAGTTAAGGACCTGGCACTGTTGCTGCTGCAGCTTAGGTCGCACATGTGGCTCGGATCTGATCTCTGGCTCAGGAACGCCATGTGCCAAAATAAATAAAGCTACAGGACTGGATGAGATACCTGGGGGGACAAAGGGCCCCAGAGCAAAGACCCGAGGCTCTTGGACATGTGCGTGTGGAGCAGAGGAGGAGAACCCAGAGGCTGAGACGCAGCCAGAAAGGGGGAAGCAGCCCAGGGAGGGCTGTGTCCTGGAGTCTGGAGAAGACACAGTTTCCAGAAGAGGATGTGGCTGTCTGTGTCTGTGCTGAATTGAGCTGAGAGGTCACATGAGATGCGGGCAGAGACATGACCGCTGCATTTGCTAACTTTGAAAGTCGACTGGTAACCTTGACAAGGGCGGTGTCAGTAGTGTGGTTAGGATGGATGGGGTTAAGAGAAAATGGGAAATAGGAGTTGGAGACAGTGACCACCCCTTCCAGAAGCTTCTCTGTGACTGGTGCAGAGCCAAGAGCACCAAGAGGTGGAGGAGGATGTGAGTCAAGAAAAAAGTCCAGTCCTTTTAGCGATAAGCGTGAATCGTAGCTACTACTTATTCGTGTTTAATCTCATTTAATCCTCGAAAAGGTCCCCAGAGGAAGCTCTTCCGAGCATCTCCATTTTACAGACAGAGGTTACGCAACTTGCCTGAGGGCGTGATACGGAGAGGTGCAGCTGGGAGTGGAACCCAGCTAGCCTGTGCTTGTGTCCCAGCCACTGTGTGAGGCCAGAGGCGATTGCAGGTGCAGGGGTGAGGGGAGCCTGCAGGGCCACATCCAAGCAGGTGCGAGCGGGTGGGTTCCAGAAGGAGGAGGGGGCACCTCATCCCGCCGTCACAGGACAGCCAGTGGAGACTGTGGGGAGGGTGGGGGCGGGTTGTGGTTTCGGAGCCTTTACCTGATGGCTTCCAGGTCCTCTGGACAGTGAGCGGGGGCAGAGGGTCTAGCAGAGGTGGTTCCAAACCCTTATCTTGGAGTTCCTGTCGTGGTGCAGTGGAAACGAATCCAACTAGTATCCATGAGGACGCCGGTTTAATCCCCGGTCTCGCTCAGCCGATCGGGGATCTGGTGTTGCCGTGAGCTGTGGTGTAGGTCGCAGGTGTGGCTTGGATCTGGCGTCACTGTGGCTGTGGTGTAGGCCGGCAGCTACAGCTCTGATTCGACCCCTAGCCTGGGAACCTCCATGTGCCGCGAGTGGGCCCTAAAAAATAAAGTAAAAAAATCCGTATCTTGCCGAGTGCAGAAGCAAGTCTAGCGGGGGAAGGGAGGCTGGTTGTGATTGTCGGGCAGTAAGGAATGAGTTGTGATTGTGCATCTGAGTGACACCACGGTCCCGGGCCTACCATGCCCTTGGCCATAACCAGCCTTTGTGCCCTCTGGCTCCCTAGCCAGCAATGCCCTCCCTCCTTCTGTCCTCCTGCTCTTCATGCCGCAGGCCGGCCTTCCTGCCCTCTCTCTGGACCATTTTATTGGCACGGACACAGGCATTCGTTCCTTCATGGATTCAGTGCACGCACACCGAGATCCTGCTGTTGGCCAGGTGCCTGCAGCAAGTGACACCCAGACCTATTCTCAAGGCATTGCTGTCTGGGAGAGGAACAAGCGTATAAACTGGTAAATTACAACACGCGATGACAACAGCAATAGTAACGTAGCCAGGGGTGCGTGGTGGCGCAGAGGAAGATGGCTTTACAGTGGAGTCGGGGGGGAAGGCGAGGGCCTCGAAGCGTGAGTGTAAGATGGCTTGGGGGCAAGGGCATTCCAGGTAGAAGGAACCCCTTGTGCAAAAGCCCACTGTTTGCTAAGAGTTGGATGAAGCTGGGGGACCGGGAGCTGCTCAGCGTGGCTGAGGAGACAGAACCAGAGGAGTAGGATGGGGTGAGGCCAGAGAAGGCTGTGGAGCCAGGTCGCAGATGGGAGTCTGGAAGCCCTTCCGAGGTCAGAGCAAGGAGAGGCAGGCACCTGTGTTTTGTTTCTGGTTTTTGTGTGTGTCTTTTTAGGGCCACACCCCCCGCCTATGGAGGTTCCCAGGCTAGGAGTGGAATCAGCTGCAGCAGCCTGGCCACTGCCACTGCCACAGCCACAGCCACATGGGATCTGAGCCGCGTCTGCGACCTACACCTCAGCTCACAGCAACACTAGATCCTTAACCCACTGAGCGAGGCCAGGGATCGAACCTGCATCCTCATGGATACTAGGAAGTTTCATTACAGCTGGAGCTGGAGCCGTGACTCCGCACCTGCAGTTTAGAATCGTCGCTGTGCAGCCCTGTGCTGTGTGGGGAGTGCCCTCCGGCAGGCAGGACTGGAAGCAAAGGACTGAGCACATACACAGCCTGAGGAGAGTCCCAGTGAGAAGCGGCGAGGACCAGAGCTGTTTAAGTAGCGGAATTGCTGAGAGCCGATGATCAGTGAGCTGAGGTGGTGAAGGAGACGGGGGCTTGCACCTGGAAAGAGGCAGCAGTGGAGCCCATGCGGAAGGCAGACAGTCAAGCAAGTTAGGGGGGGCCAAACTCAGTTTTGATCCAGTTGAGTTTGAGGTGACTGGGGGCTCTTCCGATGGCAGGCAGTTGTTTGTGTCAGGAGCGGCAGGACCAGGCAGGGTGGGAGACTCAGCTTGGAACCTGCTAGAGAAAGGCCGAGGGAACTCATGGGGGCGGCTGAGATGCCAAGAGCATTCTGTGTTCCTGGAGGAAGTAGCAAGGACGGGGTCCGGGGCAGGCAGAGGATGGAGGGTTGGAAGGAAGCTGCCCGGGCACTTGGGATGAAGGCAGTGAGGCCCCGTGGACCCAAATAAGGGAGAGCCGTCGCCATGGTTCTTCCCACCGGTGTTTGCTTGGGGCCAGCTGGCAGGAGGCCCAGCTCCAGGGGCTGGGGTGTGCTGGTGAAGAATTAGGCCGATGCCCCTGCCTGCGTGGGGGGGTCAGACCTCAGAGCATCCCACACTAGGGGAACTGGGTGGTTTCTCTCGGTGGAGACTGCTGCCAGAGGACCAGGGTGAGGGTGCAGAGACCAAGGGAGGCGGCGGGGCTGGCCTGGCTCTTTCAGACCAGGAGGCCCGGGCAGGTCTCCAGAGGGACCAGACTGACGGAAGGGGCCAGGCCAGCTGAATCCCAGGGGGTGGGAAGAGCAGCAAAAGCCCTGTGGGAACCATGAGCTCCGGGCAGGGCGGGAACAGAGAGAGGGCTGGAGTCCTCTGACTTGCAGGAAGCTGTCAGATTAGATCCGAGAGCTAAACAGGGGTGGCCCTGGGGGACCTGGGAAGCCACCTGAGACCCTACACTGTCATTTTATTGTCTTTACGATTTGTGCTTACCTTTGCTCTAAGTCTTTGGTTTTTTGTTTGGTTTGGTTGGGGTTTTTTGGTTGGTTTGTTGGCTTTTTAGGGCTGCACCTGTTGCACATGGCGGTTCCCAGGCTAGGGGTCGAATCGGAGCCGCAGCTGCCTGTCTACACCACAGCCACAGCAACACCAGATCCTTAACCCATTGAGTGGGATCGAACCCGTAACCTCAGGGTTCCTAGTCGAATTTGTTTCCACTTCAGTTTTTTTTTTTTTTTTTTTTTTGTAACGGCTTTATTGAGATATACTTCACATACCATAGCATTCACCCATTTAAAGCATACAATTAAGTGTTTTTTTTCTATATTCACAGTTGTGCCACCATCACTAATTTTAGAGCATTTTCATTACTTCAGAAAGAGCCCCTGTACCGTTTACCCACTACCCCCATGTTTCTCCGATCCCCCCCAGCCCTAAGCAACCACTAATCTACTTTCTGTCTCTGTGTATTTGCTTATTTGGCCATTTCAGAGAGATCATGTAACGTGTGGTCCTCTGCGACTGGCTTCTTTCACGTCGAGTAATGTTTTCAAGGTTCCTTCCCGTCACAGAGCATATTAGGCTTCCTTTTCTTTTTCTTTCTTTCTTTTTTTTTTTTTTGCCATTTCTTGGGCCACTCCCGCGGCATATGGAGGTTCCCAGGCTAGGGGTTGAATCGGAGCTGTAGCCGCCGGCCTACACCAGAGCCACAGCAACAAGGGATCCGGGCCGCATCTGCGACCTACACCACAGCTCACGGCAACGCCAGATCCTTAACCCACTGAGCGATGCCAGGGATCAAACCCACAACCTCATGGTTCCTAGTCGGATTCGTTAACCACTGCGCCATGACGGGAACTCCCAGGCTTCCTTTTCTTTTGACAGCTAAGTAATATCTCATTGCAGGGGCTTAGCACATACACAGCTTTCCTTGTCCACTCAACAATGGATGGACACTGAGTACCAGTTTGGTATTTTTTATTTTTTTCCTTTTTTTTAGGTTGCACCCGCAGCATATGAAGGTTCCCAGGCTAGGAGGCCAGTCGGAGCTACAGCTGCCGGCCTCCGCCACAGGCACAGCAACGCCGGATCCCAGCTGTGTCTGCGACCCACACCACAGCTCACAGCAACGCCGGATCCTCAACCCACCGAGGGAGGCCAAGGATCGAGCCCACATCCTCATGGATCCTAGTTGCGTTCGTTAACCGCTCAGCCATGAAGGGAATGCCTATTATTTTTTATATTTTTCTCCCCCCCCACCTTTTAGCTTTTTCTCCTCTTTTAAATTTGCTTTATTATTATGTATTATTATTTTTGGCTGCACCCATGGCACATGATAGTTCCTGGGCCAGGGGTCAAATTTGAGGAGCAGCTGAGGGAACGCCAGATCCTTAACCCACTGCATTGGGCCAGGGATCAAACCTACACCTCTGCAGTGACCTGAGCTGCTGCCGTCGGATCCTTAACCCACCGTGCCAAAGTGGGAACTCCATTTTTTTTTTTTTTTTTTTTTTGTCTTTTTGCCTTTTCTAGGGCCGCATCCATGGCATATGGAGGTTCCCAGGCTAGGGGTCGAGTTGGAGCTGTAGCCACCGGCCTACACCAGAGCCACAGCAACATGGGATCCGAGCCGCGTCTGTGACCTACACCACAGCTCACGGCAACGCCGGATCCTTAACCCACTGAGCAAGGCCAGGGATCAAACCTGTAACCTCATGGTTCCTAGTCAGATTCGTTAACCATTGAGCCATGACGGGAACTCCCTGTTATTTTTAATTTTAATAATCCAAGTCATGTCTGATTCAAGTCATGCAGCTAGGAGGAGTTCCTGCTGTGGCGGAGCAGAAACAAATCCGACTATTATCCGTGAGCATGTGGGTTCGATCCCTGGCCTTGCTCAGTGGGTTAAGGATCTGGTGTTGCCCTGATGGTGAGGTCACAGACACGGCTTGGATCTGGCGTTGCTGTGGCTGTGGTGTAGGCTGGCAACTGCAGCTCCAATTTGATCCCTAGCCTGGGAACCTTCATATGCTACGGGTGTGGCCCTAAAATGAAGAAAAAAAAAAAGTTATGCATCTATACTTTCTCCAAGCAAAAGAGCAAACAGTGCAGACACAAACTATAAAAGCGCCCACGCTTCTTCAGTCTTACCCTTCTCCCCAGAAGTGGCTGGTGACAATTTGCTCTGTATCTTTCTGGTCATGTATGTGTTGGATTTTTTCACCTCACTTTCTATCACACTTTGGGCTCCCTAGGCCGTGGCTCCCCTCCCTTGTCCTAGGCCATCTGTGTATCATCCGGGTACGGTGGGCCCCAAGGTTGATCAATTCAGTGGCCCCTGGGGATTATTAGAAAGCTCTGTAAAGGGACTTTCCCCTGTCTCTGAACATCCACCTTCAGGTGTAGACGGGACGGTGAGTGGCTGGGAGGAGGCCAAAATCAACAGCTCCAACCCACTGCGCTATGACCGCCAGAGCGGGCAATTTTTGGTCACCCGGGCAGGGCTGTACTACCTGTACTGTCAGGTAAGCCCCACCTGGCTCCGCGGGTGAAGCAGGAACAGGGAGAAGGGTTGCTGGGGGGGTGGGGGTGGGGCCAAGTTAAAAGTGGGGAAGGGGGAGGTTTGTGCTGGGAAGGATGCCGGGCCTCTTGGGAAACCTGAGACAGGGTCAAGGGCAAGCAGAGGCCTGGACTCCGCCCCCGCCCCCCCAGGTGCACTTTGATGAGGGGAAGGCCGTCTACCTGAAGCTGGACTTGCTGGTGGACGACACGCTGGCCCTGCGCTGCCTGGAGGAGTTCTCGGCCACGGCGGCGAGTTCCCTCGGGCCCCAGCTCCGTCTCTGCCAGGTGTCTGGGCTATTGCCCCTGCGGCCGGGGTCCTCCCTGCGGATCCGCACCCTCCCCTGGGCCCACCTCAAGGCTGCCCCCTTCCTCACCTACTTTGGACTCTTCCAAGTTCACTGAGGGGCCCCGGGCTCCCCAGCAGCCGCCCCACCCCGGGCTGCTCCTCCCCAGACCTGCCTCTCCCTCCGTGTAGGCTTCCCCGGGCTGGGCTCGCTCACGTGATGTCACCCAGAGAGTCCCATCGGTCCTGACAACTCCCCCCACCTCTGGCTCTCCCCCCTCACTGGCTCCCAAACCCCCATGTAGCTCCTGGCCGCAGCCCCCAGGACACTGCACTCTGGGTGACATGGGTCCCGAACAGCCGTCTTCAGGCACTAGGAAGGGCCGGAGGCCAGAGAGCCCGGGCCGGGAAGAGGCTGGGAGTTTCCGAATGTCAGAGGGAAGAGCCCGAGACGAGCCCCTCCCCTGATCATTCCCTGTGGATTTTTAAAACAGATATTATTTTTATTATTATTGTGACAAAATGTTGAGAAGTGGAGATTAAAGAGATTAAGCCACGGCCGCTCTTTTTATTGGGGCTGAGGGCGCACCCTCGGGTTAGCCGAGGGCCATGGGAAGGGGGTCCGGGCGGGGGCGGGAGGGGAGCTGGGCACAGGGCACCTCGAATTCTGGGGCGACCCCCAGGCTTGGGAGTGGGGACCTCCGTGCCTCCAAGCCCGAGGCGGGAGCAGAGGAGGCAGAGAGGCGAAAGGCAAAGTGCCAGGAAAAAAATCAGTCCTCTGCCCAAGGTCCAGCAGAGGCAGCCTCATTTACCTAGGAGGCGGGCTTCCTCCCGCGGGGAATCCCTGCGCGCAGGGCCCTTCCTCTTGGCAGCTTCGGACGTGCAGCAGGTGCTGGCACAAGCCCTGGCTGGGACGTGGGGCTCGCTCGAGCAGGCCCGCGCGGGGGCTCGGGGTCGGTCAGCGGGCCGCCGGGGGCCCAGGAATCCGGGAAGCTGCACCCCTGCGTCCAGGGGAGGAATTGTCCAGCAGCAGGGTGCTTGGGGCCAGCTCGTTCTCTCTTTGTCCAGAGCCTTATGTAAGAGCATTTCTCGGGAAACAGGAAGTCCTGCTTGCCAAGTTCAGCACAGGGAGTAGCGCAGGCCTTATTCCAACACACCCGGCCTGGCCTTAACCCCAGAACGCAGCCGGTTGCTTCTTGCTTCCGCGACCCTGGTTTTCCTCCTCACTGACCCCCTCCCCTCCTTTCCCACCTGCCGTCCCTCTTAGCAACCGCCCCGGAGATCTCGCCTGGGCCCTGGCCAGAGGGTCTTCCACGCTCACCCCCTGACCTCCACGCTGCCCAGCTTGCCCCTCCGTTCTGGCTCCTGGCACCATGCCCCACCGCCAACCAACCTTCCCTCCCCCACTTCTGGGGCCGCCCCGGGGTTCCTACGCTCTGGCCGCTCCTCCTGGGTGTCACTGGCAGCCCCGTGCTTCCTAGAGAAACTGACACTAAATTCTCCTGAGGCTGGCGGAGGGTCTCGGGACAACACTGGCCCCGCAGCAGGGTGCCAGGAGCACCAACAGTGCCCTGAGCTTGCTTTCTGCCTCCGTCCTTTTCATTCTCAAGTTCCTTTTTATTTCTCCCTTGCGTAACGCCCTTCTTCCCTTCTGCACCCCCACCCTCCCGGTCACCTCCTTGCCACCCCACTCCTGAGCCCACAGCTGTTGGCAGGGTCCCCAGCTCATGCCAGCCTCATCTCCTTCCTTGCCAGCCCCTAAAGGGCCCCTGGGAGACATGGCCCCCATCCGAGAGCCGGCTCGCTCCGTTGCCCTCTGGTTGAGTTGGGGGGCGGCTCTGGGGGCTGTGGCTTGTGCCATGGTTCTGCTGACCCAACAAACAGAGCTGCAAACCCTAAGGAGAGAGGTGACCCGGCTGCAGAGGACCGGAGGGCCCTCCGAGAAGGGGGAAGGGGATCCATGGCAGAACCTCTGGGAGCAGGTGAGTGAGGGGAGAAGGGAGAAGGGCCGCTGGGAGAGAAGGATGGCTGGCAGGGTGGTCTCCGGGCCTCTTGCAACGTTTGCAATGGGTGTGAGAGAGGGTCCCGGGTTTGGAGGTCAAGGGGACAACCGTTCCAGGAAAGGAAATTGTTAAAGATTAATGCTTCTCGTACCTAACAGATCCTGGAGGACAGCCAGCACCAAGACTCAGGTTGCTGGGGAAAGGTGCAGGAGAGATGGGAGGCCTTCCTGGGCCAGGGGGAGGGCCGGGGGAAAGGCTTTCCGGGACCCCGGCATCTTGGCCTAACCCCGACCCTCTCTGCAGGAACAGAGCCCTGACGGCGCGGAAGCCTGGGAGAACGGGGAGAGATCCCGGAGAAGGAGAGCCGTGCTCACCCGTAAACAGAAGAGTGAGCCTCTGGGGTGCAGCAGGGGTGGGAGGTGATCAAGCGGCAAGGCGACCCCGAGCCAGCGTGAGGGTGGAGGACTGACAGCCGGGCATCGGGGGGCGGAGGTGGGCACTGCTCAGATCTCCTCCTTCTCTCCTCAGAGAAGCGCTCAGTTCTGCATCTCGTTCCCACTAACATCACCTCCAAGGGTGAGCAGTTTTCAGTAATGGTTTGGGGGGACGGGCGAGATCTAGGAACTGTGGGGCTGGTACCTGGGCCCACGACGAGAAGATGGCTGCGTGCGCCCCCAAATTCTGACTGCCACACTCCTCGCCTCCAGAGGACTCGGATGTGACAGAACTCATGTGGCAACCAGCTCTCAAGCGTGGGAGAGGTCTGGAGGCCCAAGGATACTTTGTTCGAGTCTGGGATGCTGGAGTTTATCTGCTGTACAGCCAGGTAACCCCAAACATACCCTGAGCCCCCCCCGAGGGCCTGGAGTGGTGTTCCCCGGGAGTCTTGTCGTGCCCCAGGACTGGGGGGTCCCAACCGCCATTCACACCAAACTTAGGGGGCCCTTCTTCATTCCTCAGCTGCCTTGTCGGGGCTCCTGAGGCCGCCCGGAACTGAGCCACGCCATCCGGTTTTCTTCAACGTCTCCTCCCTTCCCTGCCAGGTCCTGTTTCACGATGTGACTTTCACCATGGGTCAGGTGGTATCTCGGGAGGGCCAGGGAAGGCAGGAGACTCTATTCCGATGTATTCGAAGTATGCCCTCCAACCCCGACTGGGCCTACAATAGCTGCTACAGTGCAGGTGAGAGCATCTGGGCAGTGGAGGGTGGCTCTCCCACCTGCGGGTAGAGGTGGGGATGCTATGGCACGGGCCTGGAGCCTGGCTGGAGAGGAGGATCTGAGCAGTGAAGCAGAAAAGAGGGCCGAGTCGAAGGTGGGAGCGTGAAATCGAGGGCTCTGCATGGCTGTGCTTCACTGAGCATCATGTTTCTCCCTTTCTCAGGTGTGTTCCATTTACACCAAGGGGACATTCTGAGTGTTGTGATCCCCCGGGCCAGGGCGAAACTCAGCCTCTCTCCACATGGAACCTTCCTGGGAGTTGTGAAACTGTGATTGTGTTGTAAAGGTGGTTCTGAGCTTGGAAGACCAGGGTGGGTACATTTCGGAGACAGCCAAGAGCCGAGGAGACAAAGGACAGGGAACAGGCAGGAGCAGAGGCCTGTTCAGAGTTTGACTGGAACCCCAGGTTTGACAGCTCCTGACTCTCCCTTCCTCCTCCTGCTCCCCTCCCCCCCCCCGGGGGGGGTCTTTAAATTCATGGATATTAAAGAGACAGACTATCGTTTTCTTTTTTTTTTTTTTTTAAGTTCTCCATCCAGCCCCAAATTGAGGGAGTTGCGGGGTGGGGGATGTCAGGCATTGTCTAGACTTGCTCTGGATTCCCACTGGAATGCTTCCAGAACAGCACCACCATCTAGCGGCAGTTTGAGACAATCATCTTGCCTGTGGGCAGAAGTCCACGAAGCCTCCCTCCACTCAGAAGAATCCTGGTCCCCTGTGCCACACCTCTCTCCAAGTACCCTCTGCCTCTTCACCCTACTGGCAACCTCTTCCTCACTTCCCTTTCTCCGTCTGTCGGGCCCCAGTTGCCATCACTATTATCAGAGATGTAATTATTATGTGCCCGCCAACGACGATCCCCTCGCAGCTACATTACTCAAGTTTTGCCTGTGACCCTCTCCATTGCCCTGGCGCGGCAGGCCACTCTCTAGAGTGGAAAGGTTCACCGGGAAGCCTCGGATGAATCATAAGCCCCAGTCCTGACACTCCTCTCATCTCTTTCTGCGCAAGCCCTGCCTAAAATTAAAGAAATAAATGAAACCTCAGATCCATTTCCCCCACCGCTTTGTCTCAGCCGCGTCCCCGTACCGGGATCTCCCGGCACTCCCGGCCCGCCTCTGACACGCCTCAAGGGACGGGGACGCCAGGACCCCCAGCTCAGGCCGGCGAGCTGGTGGAACGCAAAACTACACGCGCGGGGGAGGGGGAGGCGCGAGCCGCATGCGACACGCAGGCGCAAAAGAGCGAGTGCAGGGGCCGCCCCGTGCAGCTTCGGTGTAGCGAGTGTGCGCAGGCGCGGCCCTGCGTAGGGCTCGTGGGCGGGACGGTCCCGTGGCGTCTACGTTCTAGAGTAGGCGGTACTAGGCGCGTGGTGGCCGCGCCGGCGCGGTTCGCGGCGTGTGACGTGCTAATTGTGCGCCGCCACCGCCGGTGGGCCTGGGGCTCGCGGGAGGGGAAGGAGGAGAGGAGGAGGCGGAGGAGGGGGAGGAGGGGGAGGTGGGGGCTGAAGCCGAGCAAGAGGCGGCCGCCGAGGGGCGGCTCCGCGGCGCGGAGCGGCGCGCGACCCAGAAGCGTTGGAATCCTGAATTGAGACGGCTGCGCCTGAAGACAGCAGGAGTGGCGGGGCCGCCGCCGTCGCCAGAGAGATGAGCCGGGAAGCCTGAGGCCGGAGACGCCCGCCCTCGGGCCTGTCCGCCCGGCTTCCCCGCTCCCGGTGAGGACGCCCCGTCCCCTCCCCCCAGCTCTGCCGCGGCCTCTCCCATTCCTGGATCTCATTCCTACCTAAGCCGGGCCCAGGAGGCCCTCGAAGGGGCTTCTTCAGGTCCTTGCACGCCGAGCCGCCGAAGCCTGTACCGGTGCTGGGACGCGTTCCGGTCCCCGGGGACGGAGCGGGAGAGGGGGCTGGGCTAACCTTGCTCGACTCAGTTCTGTCCCAACGTCTTGCTTCGGCGGCCTGAGCGCCGACTCGGTTCTCTTTCGGTTTCCTTAAAAATCACGCCCTTTTCATTAGATCCTGTATAGCTCTGGTGTGCCCATTCCGTGAGACGACCTGAGCCCGCCCACACACCCCCATTCATTCTCGGGTGCTTGAGAACTCTCTTCCTATTCTAGATCATGGTTTCCCCGCGGAAGTTGTGTTTTCCCCAAGTATTTCTGTACCATGTCAGGTCTCCCGCACTGAGCCGTTTTTCTTATTAGACTCTCAATTAGGACATCCCTGGTGGTATTACATTAGGGAAGTGGAGTCTGAAAATACTGGGTTTGACCTGGGGATCTGAGAAATAAGAGCCCTGGAGCCTACTGCTTAGCCATTCTCCCATGCCTCTGTTAGGGCAAGAGAGAGATGATGGTACAGACTCTAAAAGCTACCTTGTGGACCACCTTCCTAGTGGAAGATCTGAAGTTAGAGGAGTTCTGCAGTTTTTCCTTAGTTTATTTGCATCTGATGATAGAAGAAGCTTGTGAGGAAGAGAGGCAGGGTTTGGGGTGTAAGATGTTTGATTCCGACACTCTGATCTCTGTTTTACAGGTTACTGGAAGATGAAAGAGACTATACAAGGGACCGGGTCTTGGAGGCCTGAGCCTCCTGGACCCGGCATCGCCCCAGCTTATTCAAGTCCCAGGCGGGAGCGTCTTCGTTGGCCTCCACCCCCAAAGCCCCGACTCAAATCAGGTGGAGGGTTTGGGCCAGATCCTGGGTCAGGGACCACAGTGCCAGCCAGACGCCTCCCTGTTCCTCGGCCCTCTTTTGATGCTTCAGCTAGTGAAGAGGAAGAAGAGGAGGAAGATGATGAGGATGAAGATGAGGAAGAGGAAGTGGCAGCTTGGCGGCTGCCCCCCAGATGGGGTCAGCTCGGAGCCTCCCACAGGTCTCGCCCTCCCCGCCCTGCTCATCGGAAAACCTGTTCACAGCGCCGTCGCAGAGCTATGAGAGCCTTCCGGATGCTGCTCTACTCTAAAAGCACCTCGCTGACATTCCACTGGAAGCTTTGGGGGCGCCACCGGGGCCGGCGGCGGAGCCTTGCACACCCCAAGAACCATCTTTCACCCCAGGAAGGGGGTGCGACCCCACAGGTGCCATCCCCCTGCTGTCGTTTTGACTCCCCCCGGGGACCGCCTCCACCCCGGCTGGGTCTGCTAGGTGCTCTCATGGCAGAGGATGGGGTGAGAGGGTCTCCACCAGTGCCCTCTGGGCCCCCCGTGGAGGAAGATGGATTAAGGTGGACTCCAAAGTCTCCTCTGGACCCCGACTCGGGTAAGGTGGGCCTGGAGCAGAGGAGGGGATGGGGAGGGCTAGGATCCTGGAGGTCCAGCGGTCTCTTGCTGCGGTGAGAACTGGGTCTAGGGAATGTTGGATGGCAGAGTGAGGGGATCCAGAATAGCTGTGAAACGGTTTAAAGCCCCACTTTGAGCAGGAACTAAGTCTAAGCAGGGAGTCCAGGCTGGGATACAAGACCCCTAAGTGGCTGTTCGGGGCACATATGAGAGCAGGAGGCTTGCTTTAGAAAAGTTGGACAGAGTTGTCCACTTGAAATCTCTCTTCATTTGGCCTCTCAGGATAAGGGCTCCTGCCTGTACATCAGCCGAGGCTGCCATTCTTACAGTGGTGGAATGGCGTCTCTGAGCAGTGGGATACATCACCTGGACTTTCTCAGCATATTTCTTTCCTTTTTTTTCTTTTCTTTTTTCTTTTCTTCTTCTTCTTTTTTTTTTTTTAAGGCTGTACCCCCTGCTCATGGAGGTTTTCAGGCTAGGGGTCAAATCTGAGCTGTAGGTCCCAGCCTACACCGTAGCTCACGGCAACTCAGGATCCGAGCCCGAGCCGTGTCTGTGACCTACACCACAAATCATGGCAACTCCGGATCCTTAACCCACTGAGCCAGATCAGGGATCGAATCTGCAACTTATGGATACTAGGTTGATTAACCACTGAGCCACGACGAGAACTCCAGAAAATTTTCTTTCTGAGAATCCCAACTAAACAGTTTCAGGCTCTTTGTGTTTTTATTAATTATTTGGGTATTTATCCAGCATTTGGTATATGCCGTACTATGCTAGGTGATAGGCAAATAATAGTGAGAAATAGTTCTGAAATTTATATTTTTCTGAATCCTAGAGTTTTCTTGCTTTCCTCCTGTTTGTGAATACAGCCATACTTTGTTTTATTGCACTCCAAAGCCATTGCTTTTATTTTATTTTATTTTTTTTGTCTTTTTGCAATTTCTTGGGCTGCTCCCGCAGCATATGGAGGTTCCCAGGCTAGGGGTCTAATCGGAGCTGTAGCCGCCAGCCTACGCCAGAGCCACAGCAACGCGGGATGTGAGCTGCGTCTGCAGCCCACACCACAGCTCACGGCAACGCCGGATCCTTAACCCACTGAGCAAGGCCAGGGGTCGAACCCACAACCTCAGGGTTCCTAGTCATATTCATTAACCACTGAGCCATGACGGGACTCTTTTTTTTTTTTTTTTTTTTTTTTTAAACAAATTGAAGGTTTATGGCGACACTGGATAGAGCAAGACTATTAGTGCCATTTTTCCAACAGTATTTGCTCAGTGCATGTCTGTAAGGATTTGGTAGTTCTCACAACATCTCAAAGCCTTCACCCATGAAAAGATTACCACTCACTGAACGATCAGACGCTGCTTAGCGTTTTTTAGGTGTAAGGTATTTTGAAATTGACGTGTGTGTTTTTTAGAGGTGATGCTGTTGTGAACTTAGTATAGTTTCGTTAACAAAAGTTTTACCTGCACCAGGAAACCAAGAGATTTGTGTGACGCCTTATTACAGTGTTTGCTATGTTGTAGTGGTCTAGACCCGAACTGGCAGTGTCTCTGAGGTATGCCTGTAGTAGCTCCTGCTTTCTGTTCCTTATGACGTCTTGGACTTTTCTCATGCTTTAGGGTTTCCATTCTTTAGAGTTTCCATTGGTAGTTTTGCCAATTCACCTTTCTCGTGGTGCTATAATTTGTGGGCCCCATTTCATCTTCCCATTGGCCTTTGATCTGAGCCAGTTTCTTGCCTCCATCCCGTTTCCCCTGTCCTACAGGTCTCCTCTCTTGTACCTTGCCTAATGGCTTTGGGGGACCACCTGGGCCAGAAGGGGAGCGAACTCTGGCACCCCCTGATGCCAGCATCCTCATCAGCAATGTGTGCAGCATCGGGGACCATGTGGCCCAGGAGCTTTTTCAGGGCTCAGATCTGGGCCCAGCGGAAGAGGCAGAGCGGCCTGGGGAGAAAGCTGGCCAGCACAGTCCCCTGCGGGAGGAGCACGTCACCTGTGTGCAGAGTAAGGAACCCTAGAGGACCTCGTCTCTTGTCCTCAGCTGACGCCCACCTCAAAGTCTGCAGGCCTCACCTCCCTCCTCTCCCTCCTCCACTCAGGCATCTTGGATGAATTTCTTCAAACATACGGCAGCCTCATCCCCCTCAGCACTGATGAGGTCGTAGAGAAATTGGAGGACATTTTCCAGCAGGAGTTCTCTACACCTTCCAGGTGAGGAATGAAAGAGACGCCCTTTGGAAGAGGGCTGGGACCTGGGAGATGGGAAGAGAATACTGCTGCCTTTTCTCCCACAGGGATGTAGTTGTGTAGTTGGGGAGGAGGAAGAAGCTAGAACTGAAGGGCAGGAATCTGCAGGCAAGGTGCCAAACCCCTGTAAACCAACCGGGAGGGTCTCTACGTAAGAGCCTGAAACACTGTGTGTACCTCAATATCGGTGTGCCTCTTACGGGGTGTGGGCCTTTAGCTCCCCCCCCACCCCCTGCAGAAAGGTTAGTTTTAGATCCTTATTCTAGGCAGTAGAAGGTACTTCTGTGTGCCCTAGCCCCCTCAGCTCTTGTGTGACTCCACCCTTGGCCTACCCAGGAAGGGCCTGGTGCTGCAGCTCATCCAGTCATACCAGCGGATGCCAGGCAATGCCATGGTAAGAGGCTTCCGAGTCGCCTATAAGCGACATGTGCTGACCATGGACGACTTGGGGACCTTGTATGGACAGAACTGGCTCAATGACCAGGTAAGGAGGCGTGGAGAAGCAGGCCCACGAGGGGATTCAGGGAGCGGGGGTGGGGGGGGGCTGGGGCCCTCTTCACGGGGGAGCCCTGTACCCCTGCCGCACCCTCCATGGCAAGTGGCCTTCCGTCTTCCCCCAGGTGATGAACATGTATGGAGACCTGGTCATGGACACGGTCCCTGAAAAGGTAGGCCAACCAGATACTTAGTCCACGGGTTTAAGCAGCTTTTTCAGTCCCTTTCTTCTCTTCTGCTTTACGTGAAGTGGGTCCCTGTTTCTGGGGAGAGGCAGTGAAAGCTAATGGTTTTGTTTTGTTTGTCTTTTTTAATGGCCCCACCTGCAGCACATGGAAGTTCCCAGGCTAGGGGCTGAATCGGAGCTATAGCCGCCGGCCTGCGCCACAGCCACAGCAACGCGGAATCCAGGCCGCATCTGCGACCTACACCACAGCTCACAGCAATGCCAGATTCTTAACCCACCAAGTGAGGTCGGGGACTGAACCCGCATCCTCATGGATCCTAGCTGGGTTCGTCACGACTGAGCCATGACAGGAACTCCCGGAAGGTCGTTTGTTAGGTTCTGCAATCTTGGTCTTTTCTCTCCCCCACTTTTCTGCATTTTCCCCCATGGCTTGTCCCACACATTGGCTCGGGAAGCTGCAAGATGAGGTTAAAAACCATTTGAGTTCTTACCTTCCATGAGTTGGACTGGAGTCTGTCGAAACTAGTCTTTAGAGCCTTAATGAGGTGGAGTGGACTGGGGAGAGGACTTAGCAGGAGGGCCCGAGGGCTCTTGATTCCATCCAGCTCTTTTGTGTCATTGGCACAGGTGCATTTCTTCAACAGTTTCTTCTATGATAAGCTCCGTACCAAGGGTTACGATGGGGTGAAAAGGTGGACCAAAAACGTGAGTCATCAATTCACATCTACTTTATGTAACAATATCTTGCATCTAAAGGTTGTGTTTCCCTTAAGCCCTTACTGTTTGTTCAGTCTTTCAAGTATTTATGAAACGTCTTCTCTGTGCCAGGTGCTGTTCTGGGCCCTAAGGACACAGTGTTAAAATAGGAAAATCTTCTGTCTTTATGTGGCGAGAATAAATAACCAAGTCGATAGCGCAGGGAACAAATTAACACAGTGATGTGGTAACATGGGAAGTGGTAGTTTAGCTTGGCTGGTCTGGGAAGGCGTCTCTGAGCTGAGATTTGAATTACGAGGAGCTGACCCGGTACAGATATGGGGCAAGAGTATTCTGTGTAAAGGGAACGGTGAGTGCATGGGACCCAAAGTGAGGAGGAACATTTGAGGAACAAAGGGACCATGTGGGAGTCTCTGTTGTGGCTTAGCGCTTAACGAACCCGACTAGTATCCATAAGGACGCGGGTTCCGTCCCTGGCCTCGCTCAGTGGGTTAAGGATCTGATGTTGCCCTGAGCTGAGCTCTGGTGTAGGTCGCAGACGCAGCTTGGATCTGATGTGGCTGCGGCTGTGGTGCTGGCTGGCAGCTGTAGCTCCGCTTCGACCCCTAGTCTGGGAACCTCCATATGCTGCAGGTGTGGCCCTAAAAAGCAAAAAAAATAAATAAAAAAACAAAGGGCCCGTGTGGGTGCTTGTGTGGTTGGAGCAGAGTGAAAAAAAGGGAAAATGATAGAAAATGTGGTCAGAGAATAGATCATGTGAGGCAGGTCAGGTGGGCCCAGGAGGGTGGTAGATGGTACTTATTCTTTTTTTTATTTTTGGTCTCTTTAGGGCGGTGCCCTCGGCATATGGAGGTTCCCAGGCTAGGGGTCGAATTGAAGCTGAAGCTGCCAGCCTGTACCACAGCCACAGCAATGCCATATCCGAGGCGAGTCTTCAACCTATACCACAACTCACAGCAACCCTGGATCTTTAACCCACTGAGTGAGGCCAGGGATGGAACCTCGTGGATACTAGTCGGGTTCGTTACCACCGAGCCATGACGGGAACTCCTTTTCTTTGGGTTTTGAGAAGCTATTGAAGAGTGGTAAGCAGGCTGGGGAGGTGCCTCATGTTTTAAACTGTTTCAGTGATAGATTGAAAGGGGACAAGACTGGAGGCAGACAGAAGCACAGAGGTCCAGGTGAGAAACTTGGATCAGAGTGGTGAGGGTGGAGGTAGAAGTAGTTTTATATTGGATAAATTTTGCAATGGGACCAATAGGAAGGACTTTCTGGTGGCTGGACACGCGAAACGAAGAAAAGATGCGAATCAAGGATGTCTAGGTTTTTGGCCTAAGTTACTGGGGAAGATAATTGGGAGACAGGGAGCAGGTGGGGGTGGGGGTAGAGGTGGAAAAGAATTTTTTCTCCTCTCCGATTAGTTCCGTTACCGTCCACTTCAAAGACCAGCAAGCTTCTATCTGGTGAGGTAGGACCATTGGCTCCAGCTTTTATTTATTTGTTTATTTTTGGGTTTTTTTTGGTCTTTTTAAGGCTGCACCCGGGGCATATGAAGGTTCCCAGGCTAGGGGTCGAATGGGAGCTGTAGCTGGTGGCCTGCACCACAGTCACAGTGACACCAGATCCAAGCCATGTTTGCAACCTTTGCCACAGCTCACGGCAATGCTGGTCCTTAACCCACTGAGCAAGGCCAGGGATTGAACCTGCGTCCTCATGAATTAACTAGTCAGATTCGTTTCCACTGAGCCACTACGGAACTCCCTGGCTCCGGCGTTACTTAATTCCTGACCCCAGGTTCAAGAACTTACCTCCTCTGGGACCTGGCAGGTCGTCTTCTCCCAATAGATCAGGGTGACATGCAGTGGAAAGAACTTGCCTTTCTATACGCCTGTGTTTTTGGGGGTTTTTTTGGTTTTTTTTTTTTTTTTTTTTTTTTTTTTTTTTTTTTTTTTTGTCTTTTTGCCATTTCTTGGGCTGCTCCCACGGCATATGGAGGTTCCCAGGCTAGGGGTTGAATGGAGCTGCAGCCGCCGGCCTACACCAGGGCCACAGCAACTCGGGATCCGCGCCACATCTGCGACCTACACCACAGCTCACGGCAACGCCGGATCGTTAACCCACTAAGCAAGGGCAGGGACCGAACCCGCAACCTCATGGTTCCTAGTCGGATTCGTTAACCACTGCGCCATGACGGGAACTCCTATACGCCTGTGTTTAAATCCCACCTCTGCCATTTCTTACTTCTGTGACTTTGGGCAAATTATTTTTCAGACCACAGTGTCTTCATCATTGAACACGAGGACTTCCTTATGAGATTGTTGTGAGCATTATTAGGTGCTCTGCATTGTTTTTAATATATTATAGTCACTAACTAGTAGTAATCTTTGTAACCAACAGGTGAGGGTAGGTATGGTTATTTTCATCCTCTCACAGGAAAGGTAACTGAGGTAGAGTTATTAAGCAGCTTGCCTGTGATCATAAGCTAGTGAATGGAGGAGCTGGGTCGGAACCATGGAGTCTGGCTCCAGGATCCTGAACCTGGGTCCCTCTTGCTACTAAGCACCTGTATCTTTTTTTTTTTTTTGTCTTTTCTAGGGCCACATCTGTGGCATATGGAGGTTCCCAGGCTAGGGGTTGAATCGGAGCTGTATCCACCAGCCTACGCCAGAGCCACAGCAATGCCAGATCCAAGCTGCGTCTGCGACCTACACCACAGCTCACGGCAACGCCGGATCCTTAACCCACTGAGCGAGGCCAGGGGTTGAACCCGCCACCTCATGGTTCCTAGTCGGATTTATTAACCACTGAGCCACGATGGGAACTCCATCACTTGTATCTTTAAGGCGTGAAAAGTACCCGTCTTGGGCTCTCGAGTGTTCTGCACCACCTCCTCTATCACGCCTTCTTCGCTCACCCTGAGAATCCACACATCCAGATGCTGAGCCTTGGCTCACAGTCCCCGGGCAGAAAATTGAGTTTGTCCGCTCGGCTCGGTGCCTGCTCCTCCATTCGTCTTTGGGAACCGCGGCCAGAGACAGGATGCCTGTGCTGCCTTCCTCATGCGCCCGCTCTGCCTCCTAGGTGGACATCTTCAACAAGGAGCTACTGCTGATCCCCATCCACCTGGAGGTACACTGGTCCCTCATCTCTGTTGATGTGAGGCGGCGCACCATCACCTATTTTGACTCGCAGCGCACCCTGAACCGCCGCTGCCCTAAGGTTTGAGAGAGAAGGGGCAAGCTGGGCAGCATGTGGGGAGGAGAGCCAGTGGCAAGGCATCTCAGGCGGAAGGGTGGGTCTTGAGTCCTTGGGGAGCACCCCGGGCTTGGCGCCTGCGACCCCCGGACCCCGGGTGCAGTTAGCACAGTAGGGCCATCACGTCCTCCCTTCCTCCACCCACATAGCATATTGCCAAGTATCTCCAGGCAGAGGCAGTGAAGAAAGACCGGCTGGACTTCCACCAGGGCTGGAAAGGTTACTTCAAAATGGTAAGTTTCTAGAGGAAGGTTGGAGGTGGTGGTGGTGAGCATGGTAGGAGGCAGAAGTTGAAACCATACCCCTAGGGTCTCCAGGTAAAGAGCTGACCTTCTTTGTATTCTCTAGAATGTGGCCAGGCAGAATAATGACAGTGACTGTGGCGCCTTTGTGTTGCAGGTAAGCAGATGCCAGTTGGGTTTAAGGGTTGGGAGGGAGGCGGGGAGCTGGTCTGCAGCCCTCATTTGGTTCACAGCCACTTATGGAGGGGGAGTAACCTAATGTATTAGGATGTCGAAACCCGGGTTTCATCGGTCCTCTCGTGGGCTTCTCCGTGCCTCTTTGAAACTGAGTCTGTGGTCCTTGGTCTCTGGCCCTGATAGAGCTTCCTCCTGCTGCTTAACGCAAAGCATTTTCTGTTAACACTGGGTATCTCATGTCCCAAAGAGGAACATTGGCTTTAGAGTCAGACTTTTTTTCCTTTTGAGCACCACTCGGTGGGACCTTAGTTTCCTTTGTTTGTGAAATGGGAATGTTTTGGGGAAGATCCAGTGAAATGTGTGTCATGTGAAATACGTCGCACGGATCCTGACTTGGGGGTATATGCTCAGTAGGTGGTTCTCATGGCCTGCTTTGTTAACACCTAGTATTGCAAGCACCTGGCCCTGTCTCAGCCATTCAGCTTCACCCAGCAGGACATGCCCAAACTTCGTCGACAGATCTACAAGGAGCTGTGTCACTGCAAACTCACTGTGTGAGCCTCGTATCCCAGGCCTCAAGCCCATTCGTTAAATGGGCAGGGGGACATGGGAGATCCTTCCTTCCCAAGAAACTCCAATTCCTTTCCTCTCTTGCCTCTTCCCACCCAATTCCCTTTGGTTTTTCATATTTAAATGTTTTAATTGATTTCTGTATTTTTTTCTTTGAGAGAATACTTGTTGATTTCTAATGTTCAGGGGGTGGCCATGGAATATCCCCTTTCACCCTCTGTCTGCAGGGGAGTATGGCCTTGTGGCCTGGGTGGGGCAGTCATCTCCCTTTCATGTGCAGGGTGGGGGACGGGGCAGGAAAATCTGTGCTGGGGGTGGTGGGCGGACAATGGGATTCCTGCCTGCCAGATCTTCAAAACTTTTATATATATATATACATATATATATATATGCCATGGTCCTGCTCTGGTCAATAAAGGATCCTTTGGAGATACATAGTGGTGGTCTTCCTTTAGGGGCCGCAAAACTAGTGGATATGCTCTCAGCCTTTCCTCCAGCCAGTGCTGTTAGCTACCCTTTTTGGGTTTTGAGACTTAAGGGGCCAGTTTTCCATCCCTGGCTCACACAATGCCAACGCCACGTCCTCAAAAGAATCCTCCAGCTAGCGGAGCCAGGGCTGGAAGGAGGGGAGAGTAGGTAAACCTCAAAAATAAGGGCGCTTGAGGGGTCCTAAAGTTGGGGAAACAGGACACTTAAGGGAGCCGGCCAGGATTCCTGACAGCAACCTCAAAAGCCCCTAAGCCCACAAGTCAATTACTCCATCCCTCCTCCCTCCAGCCAGGGGAACCGTCCCAGCCGCTGGGTAATGGATCCTGACTTCAGCCCCCTGTACGCTTGGAACACCTCGGGCTTGGTGTCCGATTTATCTTTGCTGCAGGAGAGAACAAAATTGAACGTGGTCTGGTGGACACCTGTAACAGAGGGTAGCGGTAGTGGTAGTCCCGGGAGCCCGGAAGTCCCTGGAGGCTGAAACCTCGCCCCCCTTGCGTGATAGGGCCTGGTAGGCCACATGACTGAGGCACTCTCGCCTCCGCACGTGTAGGGGTGCAGGGCCCCAAGATGGCTGCCAGGCCTCGAGGCCCGACTCCAGTATGTCACTTCCGTACCGGCGAGAAAGGCGGGCCCTCTAGCCAATGAGGCTGCGGGGCGGGTCTTCACCTTGACGGGCGCTCAAGTTATCCAATGGTGGCCGCGTGCCAGGGCGCCTACGAACTAACGTCACGCCTAGTTGCCGAGCGGCGGCAGGCGGAGCTGAGGCGGCCAAGCCAATGCGATGGCTGGGGCGGGGTCGGGCGCTCTATAAGTTGTCGATAGGCGGGCACTCCGCCCTAGTTTCTAAGGATCATGTCTGCGAGTCAGGATTCCCGGTAAGCAAGACACTTGCAAGAGACTGTGGCTGCTTACCTTGCCGCCCTTTTCGAGGGCCCGGCGTGGGGAAGCTGAGGCCCGCCGCCCTAGGCCCCCCCAGGGTTGCGGGGAGACCAAGCCGGGAGGACCCGTCCGGGGAGGTGGGGGGAGTTAGGGGCGGGTCCACGGCCGACGCTGCCAGGGCCTAGGCAGAGGCCGAGGACGGCCGGGCTTTCGGGACCCAGCGAGCGAGTTTCGTTAGGAGGCCTCGACCGACGTGGTGCGTGAAGCTTGGTCGCTGAGTGGGGTGGCGAGGTCGCGACCTGTTGTGAGAAAGGAAGGTAGAGGCGGCCGTGCGTGGCGCGGAGCCGCCGGTCAGATTGTCTCACTGCGGGAGGGAGGGTTCGCGCGCGCTCGGGACTCCGGAGGATTCTGACGGTACCACTCGCCGAAGGTGGGGGTGCCTGGATCCTCAGTCGCTTGGTCGCGTGAAGCTATGGGTCGCGGGAGAAGAAGCCGGCCGTTCAGTGTGCTGGTTTTCTTGACGGCCAGGACCGACCCTAACCCCGAGGAGCGGCCGCTTGAGGCACCGGGAGCCCACCCGGCGCCGGGCGGGCGGGTCCATTTTGCCGCACAAGCCGGGCAATTGGCAAACTGCGGATGGGCAGGTCCACTTTCCTTCGGGGGTGAGCGGCCTGAGGTATGGGAGGGCGACGCCATTTCGCGACGGGGGCGGGCGGGGTGTGGATTGTTCCCCGGAGGGGAGGGGTGCGCCGCCGGGTGGTCGAGGAGGCGAGCACATGGCGGCCTGAGGTGCTCCCCTCCCCCATTCGGCTTCGCTCTTAAGTGTTGTGCAATCTCCCCCCTTGCTAGCTCGGCTGGGGCTCATTGTGCGCGAGGCCGCCACCGCCCGCGGCCTCCCACATCCGGGCACCGCGAGGCGGGGAGATGGGCTGGAGGGAGTGGGGGAGGGCGCGGGCGGCATGACGTGGGGGGGAAGGGGATGTCCTCCTCTCGCATCTGGGAGGTGGAAGGCGGGACTTCCGGCGCGCTGGGGCCACAGTGGGAGGTGCACGCGCTGGGTCTTGGAGCGGCCCGGCCCAAGACACGTGGGCCTGGCGGCCAGCACCACCTCTACGCCCCGGGCAGCGCAGCGCCGTTCCTTCCAGTCTCCGGGTCTTCTGTAGGGCAGGGTGGGGAGGCGGCTTGGCCTGAGCAGTTCCAGAGATGAGGCAAAGGCCTCGGCTGTAAAGTAACTGCTCTTGTGTTTCCGGAATTCATGGGGCTTGGATCGGGAGTGAAGACTGATGGTAGCATGCAAAGCCGCTTGCTGGGAGGAAGAGTCTGGTGGTCAGGATTTCTATGTGCTTGTATTTTAAACCAATAGATCCAGAGACAATGGCCCCGATGGGATGGAGCCCGAAGGCGTCATCGAGGTAAGGTTGGACCCCTACCGCCGTTATCCTTTGTAAGAGTATATACAACAAAAGTATGTTTTTTTTCCTCTTTATAATATAACCTCACTGTTTACAAGTAACTGGCCCCTTCAGAGTAGTTTTCTAGGCCGCATAGACCCAACCAGCTGGCTTCCTTGGGGAGGAGAAGGTGGTGGGTTCTGGAACTTTGGTGCAGGCAGAGAAGGTCCTGTTTGCTCCAGTGCAAGAGCACAGCCCCATTTCTGTTAATTCTTTTTTACTTCTTACAGAGTAACTGGAATGAGATTGTTGACAGCTTTGATGACATGAACCTCTCGGAGTCCCTCCTCCGTGGCATCTATGCCTATGGTTTTGAGAAGCCCTCTGCCATCCAGCAGCGAGCCATTCTTCCTTGTATCAAGGGTAAGGTCTTTGCCCCAGAAAAAATGTATGGGCTGTCCCTGGCCTGGGTAGAGTGGCATCTGGTTGGTGGTGCCTGTCTCATATCAGCCAGGGACAAAGCAACTCCTTGTTTATCCCAGCTTGGCTTTTGGTTTGTGCCTATGCCTGGTTCATGCCCTGGACACATGGATTGTTGGCTTCATTTAAGTCAGGCTCTTGTTTTTAGGCAGATTATAATTTTACACCTGTATTTGTAGCCCAGCTTTGGGGTGCCATGCTAAATGAGTTGTTGCCTTCACCTGGCTTCCAGGTCTGCCTTGGTACTGTGTTGTGGTATCAAGTCTGTGAAGCACTTACTGTTTGGCACATATACGGACCCTTCTGTGGGTTATTTTTCAGTGTCCCATGATTCCAAAGAATATTTCCTGCCATTAAATTTCTCTCTCATTTTGTCACTTTAGGTTATGATGTGATCGCTCAAGCCCAATCTGGGACTGGGAAAACTGCCACTTTCGCCATATCAATTCTGCAGCAGATTGAATTGGATCTAAAGGCCACCCAGGCCTTGGTCCTGGCACCCACTAGAGAGTTGGCTCAGCAGGTGAGATTTTACCTCTCCCCAAAGGACTCATTTAGAAATGAATAATAAAACCCAAAAATCAGAAGTATGTGCCCCGACTACCACCACCTTGGAAGAACTGACGTATAGAGAATGAAAGAGATGAAACAAAGTCAGTTGATAACTTGTAGATCTTTTGGGATTTATTAGGTTAATTATAAACCTTAACCAAGCACAGTAAGCATCCTTTACTCCACCCGTTTCCTGAGTCAGATGTGAAGGCTGCTGGGTGGAATGTGACTGGCTGGGCAAGTTTGGCTCTTCTATGACCAAAACCCCCTGGCAATGGGCAAAGAGACACCTGATTGGTGGTGTTGTTCTTATATCAGTCATGGGAAAAGCAGATGTGTATATAGTCCTCTGTTCATCCTAGCTTGATGCCTGGGTTGGTGGCCAGAGCTGTTTCATGCCTAGGACACATGGAATGAACTGTTTTCCTGGGTCTTAGAGGAAAAGGATCAGAGACACCTGTCTCATAAATTGACTGTTTTCTTGCCTATGAAGTGAGTGTTTAATAGTGCTTGAGTTGTTGGGAAAAATAAATTCATAAGCATTTTTTCCCCCCTGGGGCCACACCTGTGGCATACGGGGAGGTTCCCAGGCTAGGGTTCCAATTGGAGTTGTAACTGTCGGCCTACACCAGAGCCATGGTAACATTGGATCCAAGCTGCCTCTGCTGCCTATACCACAGCCCACGGCAATGCAGGATCCTTAACCCACTGAGCAGGGCCAGGGATCGAACCCACAACCTTATGGTTCCTAGCCAGATTTGTTAATCACTGAGGCACGACAGGAACTCCAGTACATAAGCATTTATGAGATGGAGCCTGGTGACTATAGCTAACACAGCATTTTATCTTTTCAGATACAGAAGGTGGTTATGGCATTAGGAGATTACATGGGTGCTTCCTGCCATGCCTGCATTGGTGGTACCAATGTGCGTGCTGAGGTGCAGAAGCTACAGATGGAAGCTCCCCACATCATCGTGGGTACCCCAGGCCGTGTGTTTGATATGCTTAACAGGAGATACTTGTGTGAGTGTCTCAATTTTCCAGGTCTCTGGGTCACTTCCTTAAGCATGTTTTCCCAGTTTTTTTTTTTTTTTTTTTTAAGCATTGCTCTGTGATGAACCCCATGCGTGTCATCTGAGCCTGGCTTCCCTGTCAGCTCAGCCCAGGTAGTGTTCTACTTCTCAGGGCTGTTGTCTGGCCTTGCAAGGGGCTCACAGGCAAAGGATCAATCTTTGTATTCTGAGAGCAGACCACCTATCTCCTATTCTTTATCTGGGAAGAAGTGAAAGTATATCTTACCTTTTTTAAATACCTGTTGGTGTGTGTGTGTTTTTTTTTCTTTTGTTAGCTCCCAAATACATCAAGATGTTTGTATTGGATGAAGCTGATGAGATGTTAAGCCGAGGGTTCAAGGACCAGATCTATGACATATTCCAAAAGCTCAATAGCAACACCCAGGTGAGAAGAACATTGGGGTTTTGCTCGTGTGAGTGGTGATTCCTTTGTACGGATGGTAGTGTTCTCGGGGTGAGAGACCATTACAAAGTGCCAGACAAACCATAAAGCTCTGGAGGACCTGCTACCTCCCCTGAGACTGTTGTCCCCATTAGGTGGTTTTGCTGTCAGCTACAATGCCTTCTGATGTGCTGGAAGTGACCAAGAAGTTCATGCGGGACCCAATTCGAATCCTTGTCAAGAAGGAAGAGCTGACCCTGGAGGGTATTCGCCAATTCTACATCAATGTGGAACGCGAGGTGGGGCCCAGTGCAGGAGGCGGGCCTGGCAGGAAGGCGGGGGGATAGCCCCTGACTGATTTCTCCCCCACCCCCAGGAGTGGAAGCTGGACACCCTGTGTGACTTGTACGAAACCCTGACCATCACCCAGGCAGTCATCTTCATCAACACCCGAAGGAAGGTCGACTGGCTCACGGAGAAGATGCACGCCCGAGACTTCACCGTCTCTGCTATGGTGAGCGCCCGCCGCCACCGCTGCGGCCGTGGTTTCCCAGCAAGAGGGGGGCTGTCACAGGCCTACTTCCCCAGCCAGTTCTCGCTGAACCAGCACACCTACCTGCTAACAGCCGCCTTCTGTTTCCTGTTGTAGCACGGGGACATGGACCAGAAAGAACGCGACGTCATCATGAGGGAGTTCCGCTCGGGCTCCAGCAGAGTGTTGATTACCACGGATCTGCTGGTGAGTAGAAGCTGAGTAGAAGCGAGTGTGAGAAGACTGGGGACCAAGGGCGGATCCAAGGTGATTCCCTCTCCAAGGGGCCTGCTTGTGCCCCTCTTCTGGAAAGTAGCAGCTTGGAATAACATCTGGCAGGCCTGAGGCTCTGGCGGCGAGGGGCTGTAAACATCCTCTGCCTGCCTTGGGCTGCCCACACACACGCCTCTCCTGGACAGACTCCTCCCTCTCCCTGGAGTCACCCACTGAAGCCGCCTTCTCTCCCACACAGGCCAGAGGCATCGACGTGCAGCAGGTTTCCTTAGTCATCAACTATGACCTTCCCACCAACAGGGAAAACTACATCCACAGGTAAAGACACCTGCCAGGCTGCCCCCCCCCGCCCCCCACGCCCAGTCCTCCCTGCACAGCAGCGCCCCGGTCTTCCCCATCTTCCTCATACTCTAACTTGTTTCCCAGGATCGGTCGTGGCGGACGTTTTGGCCGTAAGGGTGTGGCTATTAACATGGTGACAGAAGAAGACAAGAGGACTCTCCGGGACATTGAGACCTTCTACAACACCTCCATCGAGGAGATGCCCCTCAATGTTGCTGACCTCATCTGAGGCGCTGCTCTGCTCTCCCAGCCCCAGCCAGGGATCCGACCTGTCCTTGAGGGGGGCTGAGGAACAGCAGCAGGGGGGAGGGAAGGGAGCCAAGGGATGGACATCTTGTCATTTTTTTCTTTTTTTTTTTTTTTCTTTGAATAAATGTCACTTTTTGAGGCAAAAGAAGGAACCATGACCATTTTAGACACCCTTTTCTTTGGGGCAGGCTCTTGCCCCAGGCGCCGGCTCTTCTCCCAGAAACACTAATCCATTTCCCTAACCTCGTCAACTTTCAAACCCAAGGCTCTCCCCACCCCAGCTGAATTCTGAAAATAATTCAGTGGGGGCTGTAATGCCCCTCCACCTCATTTGCTGGACCAAATCTGGAGGGAGAGCCCGAGTTAAGTGGCCCAGGGCACTGTCCCCAGGTGGGGGGGGAGCAGGGGAAAGAACATGGTAGCCATTTTTACATTGTTTTTGTATAGTATTTATTGATGCAGGAAAACAAACACAAAATTCTGAATAAAATAACTTGGAAACTGCTTTGGCTTCTCATTTCTTACCTCTCCTTCCCCTACCCCGCTACTGGGTAGGTACAGCTCTGCTCCCCTGCTGAACTGGGTAACCGGTAACATGACTCTTAGGAAGGGGCTGGGCCAGCACAGTCATAAGCAGCTCACATGTCTCTAGGCAAAGAGGAAGTGATCTGAGCCCAGAGAAAGGGGAAATCAAAGTTGTGATCTTTACACCCCGTTGAGCTTGGGGGGTGGGGGGCTGTGGCTGCAGGCTCTGGTCCTTTGATCACCTGCAACCCCTGAGCATATTTTCCTGAGGTGGACAAGAGTCTCCCAGGATCGACTACCCCAAACTCCCTTCTCACGTAACACAGTGCCCACTTTGGAAATGCCAGGGCTAATCACTAGGTGACACAAATTTGATGACTCAGGAGATTAGTGGCTGGAGCTGAGGTGCCTGAGTCAAGTTGGGGGCGGGGCTACCAGTTAACAGGAAGTCAGATTTATTTCCTTTTCCCAAAAGGCTGAGGGATTAGGATTGAGAGAGCAGGCAGCTGGGACCCACACAGAACTTAGCTGGATTCTGAGTGCAGGCTGTTCTGACATGACGTTGGCTGTGCTCTTCTTAGGGGCCCTGCTGGGACTCCTCGCAGGTAAGGCGAAGGCGGCTGGGGGTGGGGGGTGCCCAGGGAGAAGCCTGCCCCTGGGTTGCCAACCAGTTCTTTCCTCTGCTGAAAGCCCAGGGAGCTGGGGTCGACTCTCCTCATAAAAAATCAGCCACTCTGCTGCCATCCTTCACGGTGACACCTACGGCTACAGAAAGCACCACCAGCCACAGAACCACCACTCCAAGAACCACCACCACAGGCACCACCAGCCATGGGCCCACAACAGTCACTCACAATCCTGCTACCACCACCAGTCACGGAAATGCCACAGTTCATCCAACAAGCAGCAGCACTGCCACCAGCCCAGGATCCTCCACCAGATCCCCCCACCCAGGGCCACCTCCACCCTCTCCAAGTCCTAGCCCGGGCTCCCAGGAGGCCATAGGAGACTACACTTGGACGAACGGCTCCCAGCCCTGCGTCCAGCTCCAAGCCCAGATTCAGATTCGAGTTCTGTACCCAACCCAGGGTGGAGGAGAGGTGAGGACAGGCGGGGAAGGGCACGCAGCCTGCTGCCCTGGTTCAGAAGGGGAGGAGTAGAGGGGGCCAAACCCAGCGTGAAGACCAAAGGAACAAGGAAGGAAGCTTGACTGGCGCAGCTGTGCAGTCTTGTGACCCTCTCATCTTTAACTTCTGCAGGCCTGGGGCATCTCTGTACTGAACCCCAACAAAACCAAGGCCCTGGGGGGCTGTGAGGGTGCCCATCCCCACGTGCGCCTCTCATTCCCCTACGGACAGCTCACCTTTGGATTCAAGCAGGTACTCAACCCTCATCCCTCGCTCTCGGCCTCCAAGCCCCCTATGCCTCCAAACCCCTTGCCACACTCCTTAGTCTGTGTACCTGGATCTGCCGCTGCCTGAGTCTTCCTGATCACTTCCCCAGCAGCCACAGGAGAGCACTGTCTACCTGAACTACATGGCTGTGGAGTACAACGTGTCCTTCCCCCGGGCAGCGCGTGAGTTACCTTCCCCTTCTCATCATTTGCACCAGATGTCTGGGCTCCTGAAGGGACCTGAGCTGGGCTGTGGGGACATGGACGTGGAGCTGACCCTCCCCCCCCCTTTTGTCTTTTGCCTTTTTCTAGGGCCACACCTGCGGCATATGAAGGTTCCCAGGTTAGGGGTCGAATTGGAGCTGTAGCCACTGGCCTATGCCAGAGCCATAGCAACGCGGGGTCCAAGCTGCGTCTTTGACCTACACCACAACTCACGGCAATGCCGGATCCTTAACCCACTGAGCAAGGCCAGGGATCAAACCCGCAACCTCATGGTTCCTAGTCGGATTCATTAACCACTGTGCCACAACGGGAACTCCTCCCCTTTCTTTTAGAGTGGACATTCTCAGTTCAGAATTCATCCCTTCGAGATCTCCAAACGCCTGTGGGCCGAAGCTACAGCTGCAGAAACGCAAGCATCATTCTTTCAACAGCTTTCCACCTCGACCTGCTCTCCCTGAAGCTACAAGCTGCTCAGCTGCCCCCCACAGGGAACTTTGGACCAAGTAATACCTAGTCCTTGACTCCCAGAATTCTCCCACTGCACTGAAATCCCCCACCCAGGCCTATCATCTCCTTCTTGCATCCCCAAACTTCCTCCCCCTCAAGCTTGTCATAGCTGGGGCACCTGTCCTCTCTAGACTCTGCCCATTCATTCTCCCCTTTTATTTCTGCTCGGAGTCATCTAGGTGAGCTTCTTACCAACCTCGCACTTCCCAACATCCCCCACATTCCTTCCCTCCTCTCTGTCCCAGCCACCACCATTGTGATGTCAACCTGCCCTTTCTTTTGTCTTTTTAGGGCCGCGCCTGCCGCATGTGGAACTTCCAGGGCTAGGGGTCAAATTGGAGCTGTAGCTGCCAGCCACAGCCACATGGGATCTGAGCCGTGTCTGCGACCTACATCACAGCTCACGGCAACACCGGATCCTTAACCCACTGAGCAAGGCCAGGGGTCAAACCTGCGTCCTCATGGATATGACTCAGATTTGTTTCTGCTGAGCCACGACGGGCACTCCCAACTTGCCCTTTCTTTCTGCCAGGTTTCTCTTGTCCCAGTGACCAAACCATCCTGCTGCCTCTCATCATTGGACTGATTTTCCTTGGCCTCCTCATCCTGGTGCTTGTTACCTTCTGCATCATCCGGAGACGCCCACCCGCCTACCAGCCTCTGTGAGCATCTGTTCCAACACCCAGGGCACCAGAGGGTGCCCTTATTTCTCCCCACTCAACTGACTCTAAGACAAAGTTTCTTCTTTCTCTGTCTTGATGAACAAAAGTAGAGATAATGCAATCGGGAGAGATGTTTATTAAATATGATTGATTTCCCTTCCCCTACTTCCAGAGAGAGAATAGTAAACCTGCTCAAATCTCTATGCTTGGTTTTCCTTGTCCTTCCTGCCAGAATGAAAAGCCATGAGTTTCTGGGCTCATGCCTTTCTGTGCCTTCCATGCTTGGATCTCAGGGAGCCAGAAACAACTGGTGAGGAGGGATGAAAATGCCACCGTGTAACCCAGTGACTTCCTGGGTCCACCCCCCAAAGCCTGGCACAGCTAGTGTCAAACCTGCCTTGGCTCCCTTCTTCCTTTTCTTCTGGGGCTGGCCCCTGGCTATACCAGTTCCCTCTCCTCCAATCCAGTGGAGCCACCCAGCCCAGCAGCCTTCTTCCCGACCCTCATCACATGCAATTAAAGGTGAAGCAGGCAACAACAGCAATGAGTGAGGGGGGAAAGGTCACAGCTGGGTTCATTTCCTTTCAAAAGGCTGCACCGGTGGCTTCGTAACAGGGCTAGGGAAGCCCGGAATAAACCCTTGCTACACCTGAGATGCTCTTGTCTCACCTGTAAAGGGTTTTCATCAACCATGGGAGCAACAGGCACCCTGACCTCCACATACAGTGACTCTATGCTCCTGGGAACAACATGCCTCCGGCCTGGGCAACCTGCAAAGCCAACCCTGAAGTCCTCAGTGGAGGTGCACCTAGGGGTGGTGCGTGGCACCCCCAGGGCAGCCTGCGTCCATTTTCTAAAAAGAGACACCCCCCCGCCCCGACCGCCACAGCTTGCACCACCAATGAGTGCCACGCCCCCCTTTACAGTCGGCCAAGAGCAATCCCAGGGGCCAGAATAGGGCCTCTCCAGTCGTAAAAGCCTTGCAAGAAAACAGCCACCCGAGCCTGGAGACCCACCCCTCTGCGGGCAGCACGTGGCAGAGGCCCAGTAACCACACCACCACCTTGCAGACACCCCGTAGGACCTTGCAGACTGTAGCGCGGGAGTCACCAAAGCGTGTGGCACTGCCACCCAGCAGGGGCCCAGCCACCAGAGCTCGAGCTGGTGTCCCGGCGCTGGGTGGCAGAGAGAAGAACCCCGGGGCACTTGTTTCACAGAAGCAGCCAGGGCTGGGCCCGCAGGAGGGCTGGTGGCTCTGCTGTCCCCCAAAACTGGGCTCGCCTTCCCCACCTCCTCCTCCGCTTCACTGTCCTGACCCAGCAGTTGCTGCCACTCCCATCCGTCAAAGCCTGGGAGAGCCCAAGGAGGGAGAAATATGGGCCCGGAACCTAAGGAGGGCTGCCTGGCTCATACCGTCCCGCTGCCCTCGGCGCCCTCTGGAGACGCCGAGTAAGAAGAGAGAAAACCACAGCGCTCCCCCCCGCAACGCCACTTTGCAGACTCACGCTCTTTCTCCCTCAACTTCGAGCACTGTAAAGTCAGATGGAAGAAGACAAGATGGCGCCGAGCAGGAGGAGCGGAGAAATGCAGGAGAATAAATCCTGCTGCCGAAACGGAAGCTTAAACAAAGATGCGAAAGCTGGAACTGCGCAGGCGTACAGCTTTGGCAAGCTTTAAAACTCCAGCAGCAGGGAGGGCGCGTCCAGAAAACGCGGTCCTGGGATGGGACCTACTTTCCGCTAAGGTGGGATGGCGTAAATAGCGGGGAACTGGGGAGGTCCTGACTTATCGCGAGAAGACAGGAGGCGGAGAGCTCGGAGTGCGCATGCGCACCGCGAATCAATGGCGGTCTGCGCGACTGGCGGAAGCTAGCTTTGCAATATGGCGGCTGAGGTAGATGGGCCGCTCAAACGGGTGTTGGTGCCGATTCTTTTACCTGAGAAATGCTACGACCAAATTTTCGTCCAGTGGGACTTGCTTCACGGTGAGTTTCATTTGGAATCCAATCAAAGTTCTGTTCAAGAGCCCCCGGGCCTTAAAAGGGACTTCAGTGCGGACTAACTGACACCGGCGACTACCGCCACGCCAGTGCTGGGCGGAAGTCACTTCTGAGAAGGGCGGAAGTGTCTTGCGCTCCGTAGAGGCGGGGGGACGCCATATTTGGGAGAGGGAGAGAGTCGCCGAGTGTGAATACTTAATTAGTTTGACAACGATGAAAGACAAGACTTCACAAAACAAAGTTAAAATCTGATCTGGTCTTTCCAACCTTTAATAGATAGCTATATCTTCAGGTGCAAGATTACATTAATACAAAGCCTATGATCCAGGCTTTTGGTGGCACCACCAAGGCTCCTGCCATCCCAGTAACTTTCCTTCTAATTTCCATGGTCTTTTTTTTTTTTTGCTTTTTAGGGCCGCATTCTCGGCCTATGGAAGTTCCCGGCTAGGGGTCGAATTGGAGCCACAGCAACGCTGGATCCGAGCCGCTTCTACGACCTGCACCATAATTCACAGCAAAGACGTATCCTTAACTCTCTGAGAAAGGCCAGGGAGCGAACCCGTGTCCTCATGGATACTAGTTGGGTTCGTTATTGCTAAGCCTGGCGGGTCACTCCACTCATGGTCTAATTTTTTTTTTTTTTTTTAGGGCTGCACCCCCAGCATATGGAAGTTCCCAGGCTAGGGGTCAAATCAGAGCTGCAGCTACCAACGTGGGGATTGGAGCCACGTCTGCGACCTACACCACAGCTCAGGGCAACACCAGATCCTTAACCCCTGAGCTAGGCCAGGGATCGAAGCCTCATCCCCATGGTTACCAGTCACATGTTTCTGCTGCACCACAATGGGAATTCCCCAATTTTGTACTTGCCTGCCTTCCTCTTTCTATCTGCCAGGCATCTGCACCCCAGTGCCCACCTAAGATGTCAGACCCTTTGGGGAGCCTTTGCAGTATGTCTCTGTCAGTTCATAGTGCCCCACTGTGCTCCAGGGACAGATATGCTTTAACTGGATTCATGACCAGTGAGAATCTGACTCCCACTGGGCCAAGCACCTTGAGGGGTAGAGCTTCAAGACAAGAGAAGATGTCTGGTAATTGAGTCCCTGAGTAGGTGCCAGGGACAAAGTGTTCTGGAGTGAGGGATACAGAGGAAACCCTATTCTTGGAGAAAGACTTGAGAAGTAGATTGCCTGGTTGCTCAGAGGCGGGACTAAAGGATAAGAGTCTTGAGCATTGATCAGCTCTATACAGGGAAGCAGCGGAGGGCCTTGGAAGTCAAATCATGGAGTTTAGATGTGATTTGCAGGGAATGGAAGATTGGTTTAGAGAAAAGGAATGGTAAAAGCTGTTTTGAAAAGTCATCCCGGAGTTCCCTTGGTGGCACAGAATCAGACTAGGAACCATGAGGTTGCAGGTTCAATCCCTGGCCTCGCTCAGTGGGTTGAGGATCCGACGTTGCTGTGGTGTAGGTCCCGGACGTGGATCGGATCCCGTGTTGCTGCAATTCTGGCGTAGGCCGGTGGCTACAGCTCCAATTAGACCCCTAGCCTGGGAACCTCCATATGCAAGGGTGCAGCCTTAAAAAGATAAAAAGGCTTTAGGCCTGAGCCTCCTGGATGCCTGGGACTGGGTTCCAGAGGTCTCTACTTACTGCTTTTTCTTTTCTCAGTTCCCTGCCTCAAGATTCTCCTCAGCAAATGCCTGGGGCTGGGCATTGTGGCTGGCTCACTTCTGGGTATGTTTCTTAATCTTCCTTTCCTGCTGTTGGGAGGTGGGTGGAATGCTAAGATGCCATAAACCCCCTGGGCCCCCTAACCAGAAGTGGGGTTAACATGCCTCCCAGGCTGCTCTTTAGCTATTGTGTCTTGCTCCCAAAGGGTGTCAGCTCCTCAACCCTGTCTTTCTCATCCTCTTTCTCCAGTAAAACTGCCCCAAGTGTTTAAAATCCTGGGAGCCAAGAGTGCTGAAGGGCTGAGTCTCCAGTCGGTAATGCTGGAGCTGGTGGCACTGACTGGGACCATGGTCTACAGCATCACCAACAACTTCCCCTTCAGGTGAGGGACTCCCGCAGCCCTTTATCTCCAAGGGTAAATGCTCACAACTCCAGTGGGGGTTAGGGTGAGGAGTTAAAAAGTCAGGGAAGCTTAAGCCTTTCTGGAACTCTAGCCATCATCCATAGTGGTGATGAGAGGAGGTGAGCATCGGAAGAATGCCCAGATTCCAATCCTGAGTCAGTTAGGTGGGGATGGCTGGGAGGGAAGGAACCAGCCAAGGTGTGCAAGACAGAAACCGTGTCCCCAGCCTGGATGAGCTATGGAGGCTTTCCCTGCCTCTTTCCAGGCCCACCTTTCTTCCCCCCAACTCTTGACTCTGCAGCTCTTGGGGTGAAGCCCTGTTCCTGATGCTCCAGACAGTCACCATCGCCTTCCTGGTCCTGCACTACAGAGGACAGACTGTGAGAGGTGCTGGGGATTGAGCCAAGAGCTGGCTCCAGCTCTCGGGAGCCCTGCTGGGAATAGGGACCTGGGGAAACCAGAGGCCTCGGAAGTTGACGAGGACTCGCCTATCTCCCTTCCCTCAGGTGTGGCTTTCCTAGCTTGCCATGCTGTGCTCCTGCTGATGCTGCTTTCACCACTGACGCCCCTGGCTCTAGTGACCCTGCTCCAGGCTTCCAACGTGCCTGCTGTTGTGGTGGGAAGGGTGGGTGCTGGGAACAAGGGAGAGGGCTGGGCGGGGATGGGGTGGAGGGGACTGGGTGAGAGGCAGAGGGGAGCCCCACAGTGTGCGGGTGTGGGACTGAGGGGAATGGGGAAATGTCATGGGAACATGGGAAGAGTTCCCAGGACGGAATGAAGGGTCCCAACTCCTTCCCTAGCTGATCCAGGCAGCCACCAACTACCGCAATGGGCACACGGGCCAGCTCTCAGCCATCACAGTCTTTCTGCTCTTTGGGGGCTCCCTGGCCCGCATCTTCACCTCCATTCAGGTGAGTGCACCTTCTCCCCTCTAGAAGGCACTCTAGCCCTATCTTACCTGTCCCAGCTGAGGATTTGAAGCTGCCCTCTCTCTGGAACTCTTGGCTCTGCTGTAGAGCGACCCTGGCTGTGTCTCTCACCTAGGAAACTGGAGACCCTCTCCTGGCTGGAACCTTTGTAGTCTCTTCCCTCTGCAATGGCCTCATCGCTGCCCAGCTCCTCTTCTATTGGAATGCAAAGCCTCCCCACAAGAAGAAAAAGGAGCATTAGAGTCCAGCTGGCTACTGGCGTTTCCATTCCCCACCCAACCTCGGGGTCCTTCCCACATGAATCACTTGCTGGTGTGACCTAACCATTCCCCATTCTGCAACTTTCGTGGAAATGCTTGGTTGACCCAGATCCTTAGAAAGGATGGGGTAGAGATTTTCAGGCTATTTTGCCACTTAATGTGTGCAGCCCTGAGTATATACTGTTGATTCAGTGATTTGGCTGAGATTCTCCCTTTAGCAGAACTCCCAGCTATTTACTTATTCTGGGCAAAAGTCTTACCCTGTCCTTCCGTCTTCCCTTCTGACCCTAGAGGACAGAGCCTGAACAGTGGAAGGGACTTGTGGCTGCCGCCCCACCCTGGCCTGGCTCAGACTTCTGGACCCCAGTGCTCAGTGGCGGGTGGAGGAAGGGGGACAGAAAAATGACTCAGGCAGGGCCCCAGGGTGGGGTGAGGAGGTTCCTGCTCTGGCAGGTCCAGGCGGAAGGGAGTGGAGACTGTGCTGGTTCCTGCTGCAGTAAAGGGGAACAGAGATGGAACAATAAAGACCCAGAGACATGGTTTAATCGTATAAAACTGTGTTCAGCCTACAAAAAAATAGAAGTGTTGGTCCCCCTGGCTTTCAGGGGCTTGGGGGGGACTGCCCATTTCCTCTGAACTGTGGCCCACCAGTTACAAAGAGGTTGCAACCTGGGAATGGGGGGAGGTGGTTCTGGGTGAAGAGGGTGGAAACCTTTCTGGGAGGTTCATTTCTGTCCATGAGGGTTAGAGGTGGGTTAGAGGCATAGGGGCCCCTGAGAGGGGAGGGTTATACAAAGTGGGAGAGCCTGGGGGTGGGTAAGGGCTGTAGGGGGGAAGCAGCTCACCCTGGAGCCTGGGGTTACTCTGAGGGAGGGAGCACGGCGAAGGGGCCTCCGGTTTACAGTGGGAAGAGCTGCAAAGAGAAACACTGGGGTTAGAAGGTGACTGCTCCCTTGGGTTGGAGGTGCCAAGCAGGGCCCCCAACTGGCATTGCAGGGATGGGTCTCATCAGTTCTGCACAGAGGTAGACCTTGTCACCCACCTACCCACCCACCCCTGGCCACTGCAGCCCCATATGGTACCGCAGGTCGGGAACCAGACCCCAGGATGGCTTAGAGCAGCGCTGCAACCGTGTTGGGGCACGCTCAAAAGCCAGCTTGCGTGCTGCGCGGCTGTTTTCCTCTTGGGGCGGCAGGCCAGGAAGGGGCAGAGTTGGGCTTGGCCTGTCCTTGCCCCGGGGGCTGGGAGAGGAAGCCGGGTCACACGAGGGCCAGAAGTGGGGGGGGGGGGCGGTGCGGGAGGGGGACGGCGGGGGGACGAGAAATTCAGGTAACTGGAACAGTCACATCCTGGGTGCTGAGGTGCCACCGCCGGACTGAGATGGAGACGTCGTCTAGGAAGACCCTGGCTCCCCAGAACTCTCCCACCCTTCACGGGTAGCCTCCCAGACTCCTCTGGAGTGTCCTCTGCACGGGTGTACTCGGGGCCCCTGCCAGCCAGGCTCCCTGACGGGGGCAAAAGCATCTGCGACCTCCCCCGCTCCCTGAGTACTCACCCGTAACCGCCAGGCAGGTAGGCTGTCGAGTAGTTGGGGGGCTGGTACCCAAAGCCTCTGCTCCCCTGGTTAGTCGCGTACCCGGGCCCCCAGACCGGCCCGCCGCCAGCCACACCGCTGCTTCCCTGGCCGAAGTGGGCTGACCCGGCCCCCGAGGTCTTGGTCTTGCGCCGGGGCCGGTACTTGTAGTCGGGGTAGTCGCGCAGGTGCCGGGCCCGGAGCCGCTTAGCCTCCTCCACGAAGGGCCGCTTCTCGTCCTCGCCCAGCAGCTTCCACTGCGCGCCCAGGCGCTTGGAGATCTCGGAGTTGTGCATCTTCGGGTTCTGCTGCGCCATCTGGCGGCGCTGGGCGGAGCTCCACACCATGAACGCGTTCATGGGCCGCTTCACCTTCTCCAAGGGAAGCCCCCCGGAGACCACTGGGCTCCCGGCGCCCTCCCGCTCCTGGGAGCCCGAGGATGCGGAGGTCGGGGCCGCGGGAGTGGGAGGCTCCAGGCTCCAGGCCTGATCCTGAGAGGAGCCGGGTAGCGCCATGGGAGGGTGGAGGGAAGCCTTAAGAGGGCGTCCTACACGCCCTCGCCTCCAAAGTGAATCGTTGATCCCCAAACCCGAAGTGCCTTCCTAGCCCGGAGTCGTTACAGAGAAACTCGTGTCCTTAAAAGTATATGTCGTCCCCAAGTTCAGAGTCCTTGTAATGGCGCTCCTGCTCCCAACCAATCCGGCACGTTTGGGGAGTCGGGCGCGAAATCCGCTCTTGGTACCCTGTCCGGGCCAGGTTATGCTCTCCTCTCCTGCTTGCCGCGAGGTCCCCGACCTGTCCCGCTCCCCGTACCCGCTGCTGGCCACCGGCCCGGGGCTCGGTGGAGGCGGCAAGCGCTCACGCTCTCGTCTCTGGAGTCCCGCAGCTGCCAGGCGGCGCAGCCCGGGTACCTAAGGCCTCGCTCACCTGGCCGCAGCTTCTGTGGCTGGCGGGTGGGCCAGAGCCGGGAACAGCTTTTAACGACTGACTCCTCCCCACTCCCTCCCAGTGGGCCGCGCCTCCTCGAGGGCGCCAACATCCCCCTCCCTTAGGCGAACCCAGGTGTCCCGTTCCTCCCAGCCCCCAACGCTCCCCCTTAGGGCACCCCGCCCCCTCCCCACCCAAGACCCAGAAGTCAGACCTTCCAGCCCCGGGAGCTCGAACAGCTTCCCCTCCCTTCTTAAGCACTGGCAAATTAAAGTCAATGCCTTTGCACAAAGGGATCAAGCTCCAGGGGATCAAAAGCCCTCAGGGTCAGAGTTGTGCTGGGAGGAAGGTGAAACACCCCACCCCCACTCCCACCCCTTCTCAGAGGCCTACTGCTTCTCAAACCCCTGACCTGTGCCCCGGGGCAAAATAGCCAGGCGGTCAGGAGGTAGGCAGGCCATTTCTGTTTCCTGAGTCATCCCAGCAGGTGCTTGGGTTGGCAATTGCAGCCCTTTCCAGGTGAGAAAATTTAAACCCTCCCAGCCACAGCCCCCAAACCCAGGTTTTTCCACTGCACATTTTATCTCCAAACCTCAGAATTAGGGAGGCAGGGACGACTCCTGAGGCTGAGAGGTCAGTGACGTGGATGCTGGAGAAAAAAGCCTGGATCCAGAGCAGAGAAGCAGGAGGAATGAGGGCTGGACACCCAGGTCTCAGGGCTGTGGGCGAGGGAACCCTGCTCCCCACTCTGCCCAAGGCCCAGCCCAAGCCCCAGGCCTCAGGTAATCCGATTAAGCAGCCTGCCTTGGCTCTCAGCTCCTGGCAGGAAGAGCTCCAGCTCTACCTGGCCCGCCGTCGTGACTCAGGGTATAGGAGTGGCCCAGCTCCCTCTACCAGCACACCTGAGGGAGGGGAGAGGCAGCAAGCCACTCTCCTCTAGACCCAGGAGGGTACCTGGGCCTGGGGATCTGAAGAATGTCAGAAATTCCCAGAAGGAGACCATCTTTGGAATGCTAGAGAAATCAGGTGTGGAGATAGAGGAAACGAGGGCCAGGGGCCAGGGCAGGTCATTCCTACACAGACAGACCAAACTGGCACAGGAAGGCGCAAGAACCAGAGAGCCATTTGGATTTTTTTATTCTCTTTTTAAATACTGTACAGTGAAAAATAAATACGCCTTCTCATCCACCAGACAAGGTTGGTCCCCCCTCCCCTGGGGGACCTTGTCACCCCCCTTCATACACACCCCTGGTTCTACTCCAAAACCTTCCCCATGCCTCCCACCCACTTAGACCCTTACTATCCCCGTCTTCCACAGTGATGAGGCCCCAGAAATGGGGGGTACAGGACGGGAGTAGGGATAGCAGGGGAACCCCCCTGAACTGTCACATCTGGGTGGGTCAAGGAGCACCCCGCACCAACAGGCGGAGAATGGGGGTGTTCAGAGAGAGATTGGGGCATTAGAGGATAAAGGCACATCCAGTCTGATGGGGAAGGAGAGAGGCTCCCCTTACCCTGGGGGTAGGGTGGACAAGAGGGAGGGGGTATGACCCTGTTACACACCCCTCCACTAGCTCCTGGAGGTTGGGGGGGACCCAAGCTGCTGTGCCACCCCCCTCCCCCCTAGATAAGAGCAGCTCCAGCGCAGGTCAGTCGGGCCTGTGAGGGCCATGGTGTTGGGCAGCAAGCGAGATGGAGAAGGGAGGGATGCGGGCTGGAGGGTTTATGAAACCCCATTCACCAAACTACCCAACTCCAGGGGGGCGGAGAGCTCCCCATTCTCTGAGGGGCCCTTAGGAAGCTTGCTGACAGAGTCACCCTGAGGGGGAAATGGGAAAGAAAACGGAGAGGACGAAAAGAGAAGGGTCAGTAGAAATCCAGGTAACGACAAGCCCCTACCGTCCCCTTGCGCCAGGCATCCGCTGACCCGGGGGTTGGTTCACCTGATGGGACTCTAGTCACATTTACTCAGATCCAGAAAATAAGAACCCAACTTTCCTTTCTCCTCTACTGAAACTTTCCAGTATTCTAAATGCAGCCTACACTCCGTCAGACACACCTTCTCTGCAATTTAGTAAGAGATTTCTTTGGCAGTTTTCTTGTGCCCCCCCTGCCCTAGAACAACAAAAAAGGAGGTAGGGGGAACTACATCTTGCTTGCCTACCTTCTGTCCTGAAAGAGAATCCTCTGAAGGTTTAGTGCGTTCCAGGGGTGGCCGCTGGCGGCTCTGAGACTCTGCTCGGGAGATATAGTCAGCCACAGTCACTGGGGAAGGCAGAGGACCGAGTTTCAGAAGGGACCCAGGTACCCGACCACTGAACCCCAAGCCCGAGAGTTCACAGGCTAGGAGGCAGCCTGTTCTCTGAGGAAGGAGCTGAGCCCCAGGGCTGGCTGACCTGGCTGACGGTCTCCACTGACAGAACCATCAGTCCGGTTACCACGGTTGCGGCGGCGGCGGCTCCGATTACGACGCTGGGGTCTTGACTCATCTTCTGTGGGGCAGGGAAAAACAAGAGCTGTGCATCAATCTCCCACCTCTCAATTCTTGCCCAGTTCTAATTTTTCGGACCCAGGTACACCCCTTACTTACCCAGGCCATTCTCTGTCATGCTGGGCCCGTCAGACTCTAGGCCTCCATCCATGACAGTCCTGTCTTCATCAGTGCGGCGGCGGCGGGAGCGGCGGCGCCTGGCACTTGCTGGGGGGGGTTCCCCTGGCTCTGAATCAACTGGGGGCTCCGGTTCAGATGTGTCCAGTAGGCTGTAGGGATTACTGTCTGGGTCTTTCAGCACTGGTTAGAGGAAGAAGAGTTAGGAGTCAGGTGCCATCACCGCATCCTTCCTTTTGGCGCACATTCACAAACCCAGCTGTTTGCTTCTGGTACCTGAGCTGATAGACGAAGAGTTGTATCTCGAGGTGGGCCGGGGGGCAGGCGGGGGTCCCCTACCCCGGCCCCCAACAGGCCGCCTCCGGCTTTCTTCCGACCGAGTCGGGGGATCCCTGTCACCGGGCCCAGCTCGGCTGAGCTCCTCCCTCTTCTCTGACTCCGTCTCAGAAGCTGTAGATGGGTCTGAGCTGGGGCCTGACGAACACCAACACAGTGAGGTTCAATCAGGGTCACTCTCCCTACCCCAGGATCCATCACAGCCTCCAGGCTGAAGACTCTCTCTCTCCTAAGTCCTCCAGCCAATCACTTTGTTTTCTTCCTTTTTTTCTTTTTGGTCTTTTTAGGGCTACACCCACGGCATACGGAAGTTCCCAAGCTAAGGGTCGAATTGGAGCTGCAGCTGCCTACGTGGCCACAGCAACTCGGGATCCAAGCCTCTGCAACCTACACCACAGGTCACGGCAACACCGGATCCTTAACCCACTGGGCAAGGCCAGGGACTGAACACGCATCCTCATGGATACTAGTTGGGTTCGTTACCAGAGACACAACAGGAACTCCACTTTTTCATCTTCTCTATCACCCTTTCCTCAAGCTTCCACCCAGACCTCTGCCCCCGCCCACCACCACTGCCCTGCCTCCCTCTCCCATAGCCGGCTCACCATAGGCAGGACCGCCTGTCCTCCGGCCCCGGCCCCGGCCCCCATAGCTGCCCCCATAGGTTCGTGTGGTGTGGAGAGAGGAGGAAGAGCTCTCGTCCGTGGTATATCCAGCCTTGTCACTGCCACCGCTGCCCCGCCCACTCCCAGGAGGGCGAAAGCCCAGCCCAATCTGCCGAAGCTGTTCATCAATCTGCAGCCTCTCCAGGCGAAGCTGCTCCACCTCCTGGTTGGGCAGAAGTCAGAGAAAAAACAAGGAAGGAGAAAAAAGTATAAGCTCAACAACAGCCTCTCTGCATGCTTCTCTGCCCTGACTGTCCCTACATATCTGAACTCTCAGGAATGCAAGAAGGCTTAACACAGAAAATTCTGGAATCCAGCCCCACAGCCCCAAGTTTCCACCCCATGGTTTCTGTTCTACTCAGACACAAACTGGGAAGCATCACTTTTAACTTTTTCCACCAGCATCCTTAGTCCCCTTGTACACGCGGCTCTTTCCTCTCCCAGGCTTCCGGCTTGGGTACCTGCAGGTAGGAGAGGTGATATTCCAGCAGAGCCTGAGCATTGCTGATATTCTCTCGGGTGCCAACAAATATGAAGGGAACCATTCCCTGGAGAGCAGGGGGGAGGACAGACGGATTAGAAGGAGACTTAAATGAAGTGTAAGTCCACCCGAATGAGATCTTTCTGGGCTCTACGTCTACTAGGGGAAGTCAAAGTCCCGGTGCCCCAACCCCTAGAAAGTCCAGCCCTCAGAGAATGGCTTAGAGAATGATCCCATCTACTTTCAGAAACCAGTCTCTAGGTATAGCTGACCCATACCTCCTCCCTGGGGTTCTTCTTGTCATTATCACCTTCTACTCGAACCCTCACCACACCAGACTTATCCACAATCTCCTGGATCACTTTTCCATTCTTTCCAATCACTTTGCCTAAATGGATAAAGGAGAAATTAGGCCTTTAAAAAAAAAAAAAAAAAAAAAAAAGGAAAGAAAGAAGAGTAAAAACAGACAAGATAAACAGTCTTCCAGCTTTTTAATAATGATTCTGTTTAACAGTTCTCCTGCTTCTAGGCTTCTGGTGCATTTTCATAGGATAAAATATAACAATCCCTAGAAACCTGTTCTCCCATTTTTGTCACTCCTACTATAGACTGTTTGCTCTGTCCTTGCAAAACCGGAAGTTCACAGGGAGGCGCCAAGCCCAGAATCAATTTAAAGACTCTTGGAGTTCCCTCATGGCTCAGCAGATTAAGGATCCAGCATTGTCACTGCTGTGCTTCTGGTTATACCTGTGGCATGGGTTTGATCCCTGGCTCAGGAACTTCTGCATGCCACGGGAATGGCCAAAAATTAAAAAACAAAAACAAACAAAACAATGACTCTCACAACTGGTCCCTCACTATTTCTCTTACATACTTACATACACAGAGGTCTACAACTCACCAACCAGGTTCCTGGGTACTTGCACAGAGTCCTCAGAAAACTCAAGGTAGCTCCGGGCCTGTCGGCACGCCTCGGGAGTCTAAGAGAAGAGGGAAACGTCACTAATAACAGCGGACCTGGATCCCAAACAGTGATCTTCCTGCCACTTTCTATCTTGGGGAAAATATGCTGCCACCAAAGTCAGGGAGGGACTCACAACAGGTCTCCTTTCTGTTTAACACTCTCTTCTCTCTATTCCCTAAGGGACTGAGATGACAGGTATCTCTTGCTGACCTCCCCATAGATGCGGAAAGTGCAGGTCTCTTCACCCAATTCAATGGCAGTCACCCCAGGGACTTTTCGGGCCTGCTGGATGTTGGCACCGTGAGTCCCAATTGCCAGTCCCATCAGGTCCTCTCGCACTGTGAACTCCTCCTGGAAAGCTGCGGCCAGCTGCTTACTTGTCTGAAAGATAAAGACACTGGACTATAGGAATCACAGTGGTGAAATCTCAGAACACCATCCCAGGTACCTGATACTTCACATAATAATAAAAAGAAAAAAAATGTATGAAAGAAAACCAGAATTCCCTGGGAGTCTGCTGACCACTAGGACCTGTGTGGAGAACTTGGGAACTTTTTGTTTCACTCCTAACTTCCAAACACCAATGGCTTGGCGAGGAGGGAAGGTAATGACCGCAGAATTTGGGCAAGGAGCCCAACAAAACATACTCTCTGTGCCTCTATTCTGCCATCTCCTAAATGATTACACCCAACCTACCCCATTCCCGCACTAACAAGGGGATTAAATAAGGTTGGCGTTAAAGAAGACTCTTCACAAGGTAAATGCAATTGTAAGGAACTATTTACCTTATCCAAACCCCAAAAGAAAAATCTATGTCGATGGAGTTCCTATCATGGCTCAGTGGTTAACGAATCCGACTAAGGACCATGAGGTTGCGGGTTCGATCCCTGGCCTCGCTCAGCGAGTTAAGAATCCAGCATTGCCATGAGCTGTGTTGTAGGTTGCAGACGCAGCTCAGATCCCACGTGGCTGTGGCTGTGGTGTAGGCAGGTGGCTACAGCTCCAATTGGACCCCTAGCCTGGGAACCTCCATATGTCTATAAAGTGCAGCCCTAGAAAAGGCAAAAAAAAAAAGAAAGAAAAAGAAATCTAAGCTGAGTAGAAAGCAAAAAGTTAAGAAAAGCATAGGAGTTCTTGTTGTGGTTCAGCAGGTTAAGAACCCAACTAGTGTCAGTGATACTGTAGGTTCAATCCCCAGCCTTGCTCAGTGGGTTAAAGGATCTTGCATGACTGCAGGCTGCACCCTAGATCACAGAGGCTGGGACTGTGGTGCAGGCTGGCAGCTGTGGCTCCAATTTGACCCCTAGCCTGGGAACCTCCATATGCTGTGGGTGTGGCCCTAAAAAGATGAAAGAAAAGCATAAAAAGAGGTTATGGAACACCTACTACCACTTCGTTTCTGAACCAGTCCTTAGAGGAATACCTGAGTACAAGGGCAGGGAAAGGTTCCGGAAAAGTCGGTCCTGAGGGAAGGACTGGGGGTTTGGGATTGCCATAGGCACCCTACTGTATGTGGAATGGATGGCCAACGGGGACCTGCTGTAGATATAGCACAGGGAACTCTACCCAATATTCTGTGACAACCTATATAGGAAAAGAATCTATAAAAGAATGGATATGTGTATATGTATCACTGAAACTTTTTGTTGTACAACAGAAATTATCACAACATTGTAAATCAACTATACTTCAATAAAACTTTTGGAAAAAAAAAAGCAAACAAACAAACAGTGAAAAGAGTGAGTTCTACATAGGAAGTACCAAATAGGAAAATTATCTGAAAAGGGACATTCCCAGGTCACAATCCACTACTCCCTACTTCTAACATGGATGAAGTTGAATTATATAGAAAGAAGAGAAAGCTGGAAAAAGGAACTGAGTTGGGTGTTCAAAAGCACTGAGTTTGGGAGGGTGGGGACAGGATCTATAATGATTTCTAGAGAAGTTTGCCAAAGGTCTTATTTCTTAAATTGCCTGATGGGTACAAGGTGACTGTATTATTTCTTATCAGAAACAAAGACATAGACTTATTCTTAAGACTTTGCACCTATGGTTACTTTAGCTCTCTGGTATTCTTCACCACACAGATCAATACAGCCAGGTCCCAGGAGAGAAGAATACTGTCATCCAGGCAATCTGCTCATTGGGAACTGGAGCAGATACAGTTTGTATTTTATCTGGGGGTAATGGTGAATTTTTAACTGCCAGTGCCCTGAGCAGCATTCCTGGAGAAGCAAAAAAATGACCATAGAACAGAATTTGCACGGGCTCCCAAAAATATCACTACACTTGATTAAAAGGAAATGGATGGAGTTCCCATCATGGGGCAGTGGTTAACGAATCCGACTAGGAACCATGAGGTGGCGGGTTCGATCCCTGGCCTTGTTCAGTGGGTTAAGGATCCAGCATTGCCATGAGCTGTGGTGTAGGTTACAGATGCGGCTCGGATCCCACACTGCTGTGGCTATGGCATAGGCCGGCGGCTACAGCTCTGATTAGACCCCTAGCCTGGGAACCTCCATATGCCGCGGGAAGCGGCCCTAGAAAAGGCAAAAAAACAAAAATTAAAAATTAAAATTAAAAAATTTAAAAAATTAAAAATTAAAAAAATAAAAGGAAATGGTGTGAGTGTGTGCATGCTATTCATTCAGCATCGCACACTGCCTAGGAAATCTGACCATCACAAGATGTCAGAACTCAAAAAGACCCTGTAGAAATACTCTAGGAGTTCCTGTCATGGCTCACTGGAAACGAATCTGACTAGCATCCATGAGGACACAGGTTCAATCCCTGTTGCTGTGAGGTGTGGTGTAGGTCACAGACGTGGCTTGGATCTGGCATCACTGTGCCTGTGGTGCAGGCTGGCAGCTACAGCTCCGATTCGACGCCTAGCCCGGGAACCTCCATATGCTGCAGGTATGGCCCTAAAAAGCAAAAAAAAAAAACCTAAAACAAAAAAACACAAAACTCTACTCTAGTTCAACTACTTCACCATCACGTAAAGAAGAGAAAGCTAAAAAAAATTAAAAAGAAGAGAAAGCTCACTGAAATCCAATTATCTGCTGAAGGGCAATTATTTGCCAAAGCAAGACTTAGGATTCCAAGTCCAGTCGTCTTGCCAGTGTGCACATGGCTCTCAAACATCCCACAAAGCAGTTTGGTTCCCAGAGGTAAATCAGGGGGTGGCCTGTGGAGGTGAAAGTGATGATACCCTCTCCAACTTTTGGACAGAGCTGCTCTAATTGATCCGTAAAGCACTGTGCTTTCATGTAAAATTTCACTTGATCAAAAGGGTCCCATAGCTTTAAAAAAAAAGAGCCTGTACTAAAACATGATGGCGCTCTGCCATCTGGAGGAGTCTGGGATAAAACAGCAGACCCAGGTTAAATGGCCCAGAAAGACCTTAATCTCTGTTCTGCAAACACAGGGGCATGGGTGGAGAATGGGGTGGGAGGGAGGAGAACACCACCACCCAGCAGTAAAAAGGGCTTAAAACTTACCTCTAGGTGCTTGGTAGCTTCCTCATTGCGGGACATGAGCAGCAGTTTGGTGCGCAGGCTTCGGAAATGCATATCCCCCAGCAGGGATGCCCGTTTCACAGGAGCTTCTGTGGTTGACTGGAAAGAAGACAATGGAAAGGCCATTAAAATGGACTGAATGCACATTGGAAGAGAGCCAGGAACTGGGAATCAGGATGCCTGAGTCTCTGAAAAAGAATGGATGTTAAGAAACAAATCGTGTCAGTCTCACAAGGACCTACTACATGGGCGCCTAAGGGAAGGATTTTAAGTAGCAAACACAGGTGAGAATCACATGTTTTTGAGAGTCCAAATATGCAAGGGAGGGTCCCTAGCCCAGACTGTAATACGATGGTCAGGTAGGAAAAAAACTAAGGTCACACGTGAGAAAGACTAAGGAAACATAGGCTAACCCGGGCCCACAAGGGTCTGGAGCTATACAGTCCTCTCTGCCAAATAAATATAAGCACATTTTAGCTCTTCCTTCTTGCAAAGGATTAAAAGGGGAGTGGGCTTAGGTGAAATTCAGGCAGAATAAACTCACCAGAATGAAGAGCTCACTATTTGTGATGTTGAGAAAGATACAGTTGGCTCCCAATGCTTTCTTGAACTCTTTATGGACATTTTCATTGGAGCAGCTGCAGGGAAAGAGGACAGTGCTCAGAGGGCAGAGTGCAGAGTTGAAGGTTCAGGGGAGAGAGAAAGAGAGGACTGAGAAAAATAAGAGGGACTTGAGTAAAAGAACAGGGATGAGGAAGCAGGGGAACTGGGAGCAAAAAGGGCTCTAGAGGGCCACGGGAACAACAAAGAACACTGAAACTGGAAGCAGCGCCTGGGAGAAACAAGGGCAGCGATGAGGACCATAAAGAGGCCCCCACTCCCAACATCCCCAACACTCACGCCTCTCTCAGATCCTCAGGCACAGCCATGGTCACCTTGAAGAAGCTGCCTTTGGTTGCAAGGGGATTGGGATTAACTGGCCGAAGCCGTTCCAGGGTGACAATCTCATTGTAAGTGGCATCACAGGCAGCATATTCAATGACATAGAACTGGCAGGAGGAAGAAGAGAAAGAAACTATGGATGACCTGAGTCTCCATCTCCCACCTTTCTTCCCCTAAAATGGGTTTGGTAGTTCTGCAAAGACCTTCACAACCACTCACATCTCCCTTCATCATCCGCACTCGGGCCAGCCACCAGCCGCAAGGTTCTTGCTCATTGGCTCGAGAATAAACCTGAAGAGAAGAGAAGTTGAAAATAAAAGAGAATTGAGGACCATCCAAAAACATCAAGAATGGAGTAAACATTAAGACACTTGAGAGGCATCCTAAACTAAGATAAAGGAAACCAGAGGAAGGAGCTGCTAATTAAAATCAGAGGGCTCTGGACTTTAGATGCTGTTGTTATACAGAGAGAACTGAATCCCCTGAAACTGGGAAGCTCCCTGAGAGCTTGGCTGCATCACACAGTGACGGACAGAGAACTGCTGCATTTCACTCTCCCACAGGCTGCCCAGCTCAATGAAGCAGCTTAGCTTAGGAAGGAAGGAGAGTGAGCCACAGTGGCGGGGCCAGGATACCGGCATCAGGATAAGGGAGATGCAGAATCCTGGGAAAAGCGACATTTAGAAAGGGAGGACGCCATGGTCCTTACCTCCACCTCATCCCCTTCTGTAATCTCCTTATTATAGTCAGCTGGCGGTGGTAGCCGGACGTCCCCAAAAGGAATCTGTCTCTCACTCTGCCAGCTGCAAGGGAAACGGTGATACGAAAGCTATTCAGGCTCTGCACTTGTCCATTTCTTCAGGAAGAGGCTACTTCCTCCACTGTGCATTTTCTACCCTCCCTGGTGATTAGGCGCTAAACCCCAGGCCCTCCTCCATAATGGTGTCTCTCATCTCTTGCGAGAACCTAAATACTGAGTCAAATGCCCCCCGATCCTCACATTTCGGCCCTTTCCTCTCCTGTGATCCAGAGAAGTTGCCCACCCAAACCCTTGGCTCTCCCCCACCTATTACATGCCTCATGGGATTCAGCCGCCCCCGCTTCTCCACTCTCCTTCTAGGACCTACTGGATTCTCTATTCCCAAGGTCTTACTTGTTTTCAAAGAAGATGGTGACAGAGTCTTCATGGACATCCTTCACAAAGCCCTAGAATGGATTTGAGAACAATGAAAAAAAAGAAAAAGAAAATGACAATTTACCACAACCTCAGCTATGAAGGGAACAGACACTTTTGGAATTTTAGACTGGGACACAAGCAATCTAAAAGCAGGGACAAAAAAGCTGTATTGGGGAAGGAATGTGAATGTTGAAGTTGCAAAAAAAGGAAATAATATTCCACGAAAAAAGATGTGGCAAAATCCATTAAGTTGAGAGAGAAATTAAGTAGAAGGGAGAAACATCACCTACATCACAACAGCCTGGAAACTAGTGGACTCCTATGGCTCCCACAGGGGCCTCCATATCTGTCTGCCTCCTGCTGTGCTGAGCAGCTTGCCAGAGTTCAATTAAAATACCAACAACATTCAGCAAAGCTAAGAATATCCCATGAGACAGTGTGAGGCTGCCCTGGAACACCTAAAGGACATCAGGATCTGCCAAGAGAAAAGGGTCTAGCTCCCTAATACAGCAAACTTGGTGGCTAGAAGACTGGGTCCTAAGGAGATAATCGCAACACTGGAGAAGTTCAAAATGAACACAATTTATGGCAGGAAAAAATAGAATTTAAAAGATGTGAGGGAGTCAGACCATAACATGGGGTTTAGCATGTTCGACTAGAGTCCCTCTCCCCTGCAAATAAAATCACTTTTATGTTTAAAAAAAAAAAAAAAAAAAAAAAAGATGTGAGACTTGGACACTGCTAAGAAACTGGAAAGGAATTCCTACTGTAGCACATCAGGACCAGCTCAGCAGTGTCTCTGGAGCCCTGGGACACAGGTTCAATTACCGGCCCAGCACGAGGATCTGGCTTTGCAGCTAAGGTTGCAACTGTGGCTGGGATCTGATCCCTGGCCCGGGAACTCTGTGTGCTTCAGGCAGCCAAAAAAGGAAAAAAATAAAAAGAAACTGAAACACCACCAAACTTGAGATCATGACAAGAGAGAGGAACAGGGATGACTGAATAGCTGGTCTACCTATTTTCTATGCCCTCACTGAGGAAGCCAAAGCTATCCATTTAATCCTATATTCCCAATTTTGCTACAGTCTCTCTTTATTTTTCAAAAACTCAAAATTAGAGATTGCTTATTTTGATAAAGTCCAATTTATCAATATGCTCTTTTGTTAACTGAGCTTAACGCCACAGCCACAGCAACACAAGATCCAAGCTATGTCTGCAACCTAGGACCAAAGATTGTGGCAACACCAGATCCTTAGCCCACTGATCGAGGCCAGGGGTCAAACCCACGTGCTCATGGATACTAGTCAGGTTCGTTACAGCTGAGCCACGACAGGAACTTCAGTTTTATAGTTTTTTACATTTAGGTGTAAAAAAATTTTGAGCGAAATTTTGTATATGGTGCAAGATATCATCATAAAAAAGGTTGTTTTTTTTACATATGGATATCCAGTTCTTTGATCACCATTTGTTGAAAGACTATCCACTATCTGAGCTATCTGCTGAAATTGTCTTTTCACTTCTGTAAAAATCAGAAAATGGGAGTTCCCGTCGTGGCGCAGTGGTTAACGAATCCGACTAGGAACCATGAGGTTGCGGGTTCGGTCCCTGCCCTTGCTCAGTGGGTTAACGATCCGGCGTTGCCGTGAGCTGTGGTGTAGGTTGCAGACGCGGCTCGGATCCCGCGTTGCTGTGGCTCTGGCGTAGGCCGGTGGCTACAGCTCCGATTCAACCCCTAGCCTGGGAACCTCCATATGCCGCGGGAGCGGCCCAAGAAATAGCAACAACAACAAAAAAGACAAAAAAAAAAAAAAAAAAAAAAAAATCAGAAAATGCAAGGAGTTCCCACTGTAGTGTAGTGGGCTAAGGACCTGGCTTTGCCTCTGAGGCAGTGAGGATTAGATCCCTAGCTAGGCACGGTGGGTTAAGGATCTGGTTCTGCTTCAGCTGTGGCTCAGATTCAGTCCCTGGCCTGGGAACTTCCATTCACTGCAGGTATAGTCAAAAAAAAAACCAGAAAATGCAAATTAATGGATAATGACAGCAGATTAGTGATTGGTGGAAGACTTTTGGAGTGATAGAAATGTTGGTTATCTTGGGGTTCCTGCTGTGGCTCAGTGGTTAATGAATCCGACTAGGAACCATGAGGTTGTGGGTTCAATCCCGGGCCTTGCTCAATGGGTTAAGGATCCGGCATTGCTGTGAGCTGTGGTGTACGTTGCAGACGAGGCTCAGATCCCACGTTGCTGTGGCTGCAGTGTAGACTGGCAGCTGTAGCTCCAATTCGACCCCTAGCCTGGGAACCTCCATATGCTGTGGGAGCAGCCCTAGAAATGGCAAAAAAGACAAAAAGAAAAAAAAAGTTGGCTATCTTGATTGTAGAGATGATTTGCTCACATATATCTTAATATATATCAAAATCTAACCTATCTATATATATATAATCAAAACCTAATCTCTCTCTCTATATATATATAGCAAAACCTATGTATACTGAAATATGTATACTTCACTGCATATCAATTACGGCTCATTAAAGCTTTTTTAAAAATTAGGGGTTTCAGGAATCCCCTGGTAGCCTAGTGGTTAAGGACCCATCATTACCACCACTGTGGCTTGGGTCACTGATGTGGCATGGGTTTGATCCCTGACCTGGGAACTTCCACATGCTATGGGTGTGGCCAAAAAAATTAGAGGTTCAAAAAACTAATATATAAGAACTATTCCTGAGCTTTGCAGGTTGGAACCAAATATGAGCTTAGAAAACACCAAAAATGGGAACTCCTGTCGCGGCTCAGCAGAAACAAATCTGAATGGCATCCACGAGGACACAGGTTCCATCCTGGTCTTATCAGTGGGTTAACTGATCCAGCGCTGCCACGAGCCGTGGCATAGGTTGCAGACACGGCTCAGATCTAGCATGGCTGTGGCTGTGGCGTAGGCCCGCAGCTACAGCTCCAATTCAACCCCTAGCCTGGGAACCTCTTGTGCCCTAGGGTGCGGGGGCCCTCCCCAAAAAAACACCAAAAATGCATACTTGTGTCACCTCAAAGAACTGGTAAATCAAAAACACTTTAATACACTGCTGTTTCCTTATGGTGGAAAAATTTTTTAATTTCTTTTTCTTTTATGGCCACACCTTGGCACATGGATGTTCCTGTGCCAGAGATCAAAACTAAGCCACAGCTGTGACCTATGCTGCAAATTCTGGATCCTTTAACCCACTACACCGGGCCAGGGTTTGAACTTGCACCTCTGCAGTGACTTGAGCTGCTATAGTCAGATTCTTAACCCATTGTGCCACATTGGGAACTCCCTAAATTCAGTCTTCACCAGCCATCTTTCTTTCTTTCTTTTTTTTTTTTTTTGCTTTTTCTAGGGCCGCACCTGCGGCTAATGGAGGTTCCTGGGCTGGGATGGAATGGGAGCTACAGCTGCTGGCCTACGCCACAGGCACAGCAACACCAGATTCGAGCTGCATCTATAGTCTCTACCACAGATCATGGCGATGCCAGATCCTTAACCCACTGAGCGAGGCCAGGGATTGAACCCGCAACCTCATGGTTCCCAGTTGGATTTGTTTCCGCTGTGCCACTACAGGAACTCCCATCTTTCTCTTCTTTCAGGGAAGAATCTTGTTACAGAGTCTACTTGGAGCCTTACTACTGCCTAAGACATCAGTACTCTTGGTACTGCCTAGCCTCTTTCTCACCCAGGCTTCAGCTTTCTCTGTGATTCCCTTCCTTGGAAATTTTTTTCCACTCTTCATGTGGCTCCCTCATTACCCATCCCTACTATCCCCCACTCAAGTCCAAGGCACTTTTACTCCACTACTTGCCTGCGTCCCTCTTCCCTTTTGGGTTCTTCGTCCCTCTTCCCTTTTGGGTTCTTCAAGGCCTCAGCTCTTTCTTTTTTCCCCTCTTTTTTTTCCTCAGCTACTTTTTCAGTGTCCCTCTCCCCTCCTCCCACAACCACTATTTTATCTCTTCCCTCCTCTTTTCTCCCTTTATAAGGAAGGGTTGGTCTGGATTTCTATAAACCAGCCTCCTCAGCTGACTTTATCAATTCTTTATCCAAAATGTCTACCTCTAAACTTTAGAAATAGTTTGTCAGGAGAGAGTTAGCTATTTTCAAAACATTTTAGGGATGAGATAAAACACAATGGAAAAGAGAATGGCTTGCCTGCCTTTTGTGAGCCCCATTCCTAGATATGCTCATTCTCAGAGGATACTCTAAAGCTCTAATCCAATTCTCCTCCAACATGTCAGGGTCGGCCCTCAGGCAGAGGCAGCAATATTAGCCTGGTTTTTCCAGCTACCATGATCCCAAGGCAGAAATGCAAAGCTCAGAATGCAGTTTCCCCTTACATTACTCAGCAGTTCAACCAAACGTCACTCACTCTTATGCTTCTAGGGTTCTTTTCCTTCAAAGGTTCTCCAAAACAAGCTTTCTCCTCAACTTCATATTCCAATTCAGTCTCTGCTCCTTAATTCCACCCACATCACCCCAGTTTTTCTCCTCCAAAGATACCAGTGGTAGAAGGCAAGCTCTAGTTCTGCTCAGTCTATGCTCATTGAGAAGATAAGCAGGGGAGTGCAAGAGCAGTTGAGTGGATCTCTAGAAAGCTACCTAGGTCCAAAGGATATCAGTGGCCATGGTATACAGGGCTTTGGCTTACAGGGCCTAGGACTAGACAGAGGAAGAGAGCACTAGGTTCCCAAGTACTTGCGTTTCCTCAAATTAGAAGATATAAAATTAGTTCCCACCTTCAACATATCTTCTAATCCTGGGTTCTCAAAATAAAGGAGGGCGTTCTACGAGAAAGTAAGGAAAACTCATGTGCTGAAGCTAAGGATATTCCTTAGCAAAAGAATAGGAATTAGGATATCCCGGTAAGGTCTGGAAAATTGGATTATTGTGCCCTGGGAGGTGAAGAGTATTTCATCCGAGAGACTACACTTTAAAGAATAAGATACCTTAAGTTCTGACAGAAGAGGAAGAGTTGATGGGATAGCTATAAGAAAACTCAGATCCCTAATCTGACATTTGCAGTTCTATCCTGGGAGAAGATCAACAACAAGACCCAATTCTGACACCGATGAAAAGAACCTTCCCAAATATATAGTTCCAGAAGCAACGTGAAGACTCCTTGAACCACAGTGAAGTTTGCTGAGTCATGAATATTAAATCAGTAACAAGGTCAGATTGGGTAAGTATCTATATGGCACTGAAAGTTGAAGAAAGCCTAGTCTGAATTTAAGGATCTATTGTTTTCAACTGCAGCGTGGAGCAGAAAATGCTAAGTGGCCAGAACACAAAATCCACATTGCATGGCTTTCAGTTCAACTCCGAACTCTACTCTCAGATTCAAAGCATCCTATCCCCAATTCACTCAATCACAACTATCACTGCCATAGCCCACAGGAAAAAAGGGAAAGATGTAGAGATTTTTCTCTTGGACACTTGGATGTGGAAAGGACTTCCCAGCAGTCTCACACAGTTAATTTGAACTGGTTATCAATCTCTCCCGCTGTGCTTGGCTCCTATGCTTCTTAGAACAAAAGCAAACATCATATCTTGATCTCAGACTCAATTTAAGAATCCTTTTTCTTGGGGGTGCAAGGACCCAGATGCAGGACAAGATACTGTGGGAAATAAGGCTAAAATTTATTATTTCAACAAAGGTAATACAAGTTTTGGGGAAAAGGATATAAGAGACAAATGTACTCTATCAGAATCTGAAAGGAATTAAGAGACTTTGCCAAGGGAAACAAATGCAATAGAGGAAGGCTAGAAGAAAAAGTCCCATGAGTTAGGAAAGTATGTAGAAAAAAATGACAGAAGGGATCAGCTGGGAGCTTCCTTCTCCCATTTCAAGAGAGTAATGGAATAGGTAGTTCCTGGGATTACACAGGAATATAGAAATATTAGGATAAAAAAAGCAAGACTTAAATCGAGAGGATAAGATGGACTGTGGGTAACTAAAGGCACTGAAGAATATAAAGAAAAATGGTGAGGAAAGTAAGGCAGAAATAAACAGGCATTTGGACTCAGTTAAAAGATGACTACACTGAACTTACCAAGTGAAGCTGGGGCAGAAACTTTCTACTCCAAGGGCAAATATGAGACCCTTTCCAGTTATAACAAGATATGACTTCACAGGGAAGGAGCTGGAGAAAGTCATTTCCAAGGGCACAAAGCTGGAGACGTCTCTTATAGGAGGAAAAGCTTGGGGGAAATTGAAGGAAAGGGGGGCTCTTCTCCTCAAAAGTGATGTTACAAAAAGGTATCTCTGAGCTTGCTCCTCAGGGTAAAAAGAAAGACTAAGACAGGAATCAGGAAAGTCTCTGGAACAATTGCAGGCATAAAGTCCAAAGAGGTTCAAAATAACAAGAGTAAGATCAGTCACATAAAGAAAAATGCCTGAGAGGCAATTGGGGTCTCCCTCTGGCTTAATCTAAGTGGGAAAACCCCTCCTACAAAAAAAAAAAATGGATTCAGAACAGATAAAGAAGGCGATAATAAAAGGAGTTCTAAAAAACCAAATCCCAGGCAACGGAGGGAGCTGAAATAAGTAAACAATGATCTTTTAAAGATAGTCAGCTGCTCCTAAAAAAAAAAAAAAAAAAAAAAAAGGAAAGAAAGAAAAAAAAAGGCTATCAGATTCCCAAATTGGGTGAGTTGGCTAAAAGTCTTCCAGAAGTGGAAAGAAATGCTTTAAATAAACAGAGAATCCTCATGAGAGCCCCTTTTAGAGATCAGGGCTATGAAGCTCACACTCCTTAGGATGAAACTATCCGAAGGATCTAAATGTATCCGAGGTCAAAGTGAGATGACAAACACAAAACCACCCCTAGGGAGAACGGTAGACCAGCTAATCTTGGAATAAAGGGGTGGGGTGAGAGACTTGTGAAAAGATGCCACCTTATGGCTACGAGGCAACTTGACTGGTACAGCCCAGAGTTCCTGAGGTCAAAGATACTAAATGTCATAAACAGATTCTGACCGTTTCTCCTTGGGTTGGGAACAGAAATATAAGATGAAAGTGGGGTGAGTCTTTCAGAGCCAGTAGGCAGAGGCCTCTCCGAGGAAGATGAAAGGATCTAATATGGGACGGCCTTCCCAAGGGGGCAATAGGGGAGAATAAAGAGAATTCTCCATGTGCTAGGACTGTGGGGAAGACGTGATGAAGATCTAAGGTATGTCTTCTACTAGGAGACAGGAAAAGTCAATGAGACGCTGGGTAAATGGGGTCTCTTCTGGGAGGTGGGGGGGGGGGGCGCTGATCTAAGCACAATTAATACCCTGATGTTCTTTCCTGAGATGCGGGTGAAGGCAGGCGGAATAGACGGGCCAAACATAAGACGAAGGGGTTTAAGTTCCAGAGGTCTCCCCCCCCACCACCCCGAGGGCTGCGGGTGGGAGCAGGTCTAAGGCTCTAAGGGTCGGGGCTTAGCTCCAGAACCTCAATGCCGCCCCACTCTTCCCCGCTCCGGCTGGAGAGAAGGGGCTGAAGACCCGCGTTCCTGGCCGGCGCGCCGCCTCACCTTGTAGAAGGCCCCGTTGGAGCCGCGCACCTCGACGGGCAGTCCCGGCTCCACATCCCCCCCCGAGGCCAGGCCGCCCATGGCGCCGCCACCGCCTCCGACTCCCCCGGCGGCGGCTGCAGCAGCGCTCTGAGTACGGGCCGGGCCAGGTCCCCGGCGTCTCCCCGGAGGAGGAGCCGGAGGGGGAGCCGCGGGGGGCGGGAGCCGGGCCGGCCCCACGGCGGCCCTGCCACAGCCAACGAGCAGGGGGCCGGGGCCGGGCCGCTCCCCGTCCGCCGCCGCCGCCTTGGTCTCCGCCACCGTGAGGGAATCGGCCGCCGCCGCCGCTGCCTTCGTCACCTCAGCTTCCGCCCGCCGCCGCCCCCGCTGCTGCCTCAGTCCCGGGACCCGCTGCTGCCGCTGCCGCTCCACGGCCTCCACCTCCCCCTGCCGCCGCCGCCTACTGCGCAGGCGCACCGGGCACCCGCCCGCCGCGCGCGGGCCCCGAGGGCCACGGCGCAGGCGTCAAGGCTGGCGACCCAGCTCGCGCTCGCCAGCGCACCAGGGCTTCCACACTTCTTTTCACTCTCTCGCGCCCCCTCCTGGTCGCGTACTTGCGCTTGCGCAGAACCAGACTGGCTCTCTTTCTCCGTCCCCCCCACCATTCCACCGCCCCCATCTCTTCCTTTCCCCGCCCCACAACACTGAGAGCTAACCAATCATGGGGAGGGAGGGACCGAGCTCACTCAATCGGATTGGATTTCTGCTGCTCCAGGTCAGACCACACCCCCTTCACCACAGTGCACTCCACCGGGCTTGAACAAGTTAGGGATGGGCATGCGCCTGAATGATTGCTTGGTCACTTTCCCCACCTTTGTCTTTCTTGGTGCGCACGCTCCAAATGGGAAAAAAAAAAAAGTCGAAATGCCCCCCCAAAAAAGAGCCTGGTGCGCATGCGCCGGGTTTTACGGTCCACACGCCAGTCTGGACTCTTCTGATCGCCTGTAACTGTGCGATGAGGTTAAAGTCTTCTTGCCTTAAGAAGATTCTGATCATGCATATGATGAAAGGTTAGAAAAGAATTTCAAGGCAGTACCAAAAGGCAAATGCAACTTAGGTTATTAGCACAAGATTTGAGATCTAAGTGTTGAGGATATTCAAAATAGGAAATATTAGTACAGAGAAAGGATGGTAGAGGGAAAACTTTGGATTCTTAAACCAAGGTAAGTAAGAAATTTAGGTAGAAGTGAATAAAATAGCCCAGAAACTAGAATCCTGTGTTGTACAATTAATCATTTAACAAATATTTATTTAGCCCTCCCTGTGTTCCAATTACTGTGTTAAGTGGTAAAGATACAAAGACATAACGTCCCCAAAACAAGGATTTTATAACATATTGAGGAAGAGGCAGGCAGTTAAACAAGTTTAAACAAACAAGCGCATGGAGTCCATCTGAAGATGTGATAAAGGAATACAGTGGTGCAGAGGAGCAGAAAGAACATGTCCTTTGGGGAACCACAACTAGTTCAGAGCGTTTGGCTACACCCTGAAGTACTTGTAAATCAGATTATGGAGAATAGCTCTCTTTTATCAAAACTGGGGAGCCACTGAAAGATCTTAAGCAGTAGTATAATATCCTAAGATTTAGGAGTTCCCATCGTGGCTCAGTGGTTAAGGAATCCGACTAGGAACCACGAGGATGAAGGTTCGATCCCTGGCCTCAATCAGTGGGTTAAGGATCTGGTGTTGCCATGAGCTGTGGTGTAGGTCACAGACTTGGCTCGGATCTGGCGTTGCTGTGGCTGTGGCGCAGGCCAGTGGCTACAGCTCTGATTAGACCCCTAGCCTGGGAACCTCTATATGCTGTAGGTGCGGCCCTGAAAAGACCAAAAAAAAAAAAAAAAAAAAGAGTGCCGGAGACAGTAACTAGGGTGGCAGAAATGGTAGATTATCAGCAGTGATTCTGATAAGGAGAGAATTAGAGGAAATCAGTGGGTTTGGACTCAAGCAATTCGAGTGACTGAATTTTTTTTAGAAATGGCAGCATCATCAACTTCCAAGCCTCTGGCTCCAACAGTCCTCTCAGATTTGACTTTTGCTCTTTTCCATCTGCTCTAGTCATTGTTCACTTAGGCCAACGATGGGAGTGGGAAAGGGGGAAAACAGCATTTCAGATGGAGGAATGGCATGTGCAAAGAGAAGAGTACAGTGTATTTGAGATACTGAAGAGTCTAACTTGGTCAGAACTGACTTGCCGAGGAAATATGGCTGGACTAATATTTTAGGTAATGGAAGTTTTCTTGTGGAGCAGTGGGTCAAGGATCTAGCACTGTCATGCAGTGGGTTGGGTCACTGCTGTGGCACTGGTCCGATCCTTGGCCTGGGGACTTCCATGTGCCACAGATGCAGCCAAAAAAACAAAATTTCGGGAGTTCCCATCATGGTGAAGCAGAAACAAATCCAACTAGAAACCATGAGGTTGTGGGTTCTATCCCTGGCCTCGATCAGTGGGTTAAGGATCCGGTGTTGCTTGTGGTGTAGGTCACAGATGTTTCTTGAATTTGGCATTGCTGTGGCTGTGGTGTAGGCCGGCAGCTAAAGCTCGGATTGGACCCCTAGCCTGGGAACATCTATATGCCGTGGGTGCAGCCCTAAAAAGACAAAAAGACCAAAAAAAAAAAAAAGCTTCAGACAGTAGAGGTGTGGGCCAGAGCCTGGAAGGACTGGCCAGAGGTTTGGATTTTGTTTTCTTCTTTCTTTCTTTTTTTTTTTGGTCTTTTGTCTTTTCAGGGCTGCACCCTGGGCATACAGAGGTTTCTAGGCTAGGGATCTAATCGGAGCTACAGCTGCCGGCCTACGCCACAGCCACAGCAACGCAGCATCCTTGACCCACTAAGCGAGGCCAGGGATTGAACCAGCAACCTCATGGCTCCTAGTTGGATTCGTTTCTGCTGCACCACGACGGGAACTCCAGTTTTCTTTTTTCTTTTTTCTTTTTAGGGCCACACCCACGGAACTATGAAAGTTCCCAGGCTTGGAGTCGAATGGGAGCTACACTGCTGGCCTGTAGGTGGAATCGGAGCTACAGCTGCTGGCCCACAGCCACAGCAACTCAGGATCTGAGCCTACTGCAGCCTGCTGTAGCTCACAGCAACACCTCGCTCCTTAACCCACTGAGCAAGGCTAGGGATCCAACCCACATCCTCATGGATATTAGTCAGATTCATTTCCGCAGAGCCACAACGGGGAACTCCCCCAGAAGTTTGGATATGGTGCTAAGAGCAGTGGGAGCCTGGGAGCCATGATAGGATTTTCAGCTGGCTTGTGTTTAAAACGAGATTACTCCAGTTGGACTGTTCAGGGTATGTCAACAGAAAGGCCCAGCTTGCATTAGGCTTGTAAATACTAGAGAGACTGGGAGAAAGATAGGAAGATGGATAGATTGATGATTTGATAGATACTGAAACTGGGGATTAAATCAAAGTTTATGGATTGAATGTTGAGATTGGTCCCAGACTCACTCCTCACCCAGCTCTGAGATTACCTATTACCAGGCTTACACCCTTCAGGGCAGGAGTCTGTGGTGTAGGTTGCAGATGCATCGTGGATCTGCCTGTTGATGTGGCTGTGGCGTGGGCCGGCAGCTACAGCTCCAATTGGACCCCTAGCCTGGGAACCTCTGTATGCCATGGGTACGGCCCTAAAAAGACCAAAAAAAAAAAAAAAAAATTAACAGAGAAGGATGAGTACCTAGGTTCTAGGGAACAAAGCTGTCACCCCAAAAGAGGGGCAAAGGGAGTCCCTAGGATGGATTGGAAAGGGGATTCCACAGGGTAGCCTAAAGATCAGACCCTGCGCTGGAGCAGTTCTCAGGGCTCTGTGAGAAAGTTCTTCAAAATGGAATACATCAAATTCCTTACCTGTTTGCATATTCTTAGATGAGATTAATGCAACCAGGGGACAATTTGAGGAAAATTTACAGTACACAGAAAACTAAGCAAACATAGCAGACAAGGCAAATATTAATTCCAGGGAAGACAAAAATGGTGCAAGAAAGAAAAACCATCACAATCCACATAGTTCAACTGTGAAAAGCATTTGCATAATCATAGCACGTAAACCCGAAACAAAGATCCAACCAGGGTTAAATTGTTATATCGGAAGGATGGGAGGATAGGAAGTGGGGTGAGGTGATTGCCTGGGGTTGGAAAAAAGAGTTAGCAGTGGGAGGTCAATACTAATGCCTGAGGAGTTCCCTGGTGGCTTAGTAGGTTAAGGGCCTGGCATAGTCACTGTGGTAGCCCAGGAACTTCTGCATGCTTCAGGTGCGGTGGAAAAAAAAAAAATACTAATGCCTGAAACAAAAAACATCAAGAATTATCAATATCAGAGTTTCCATCATGGTGCAGTGGAAATGACTCTGACTAGGAACCATGAGGTTGCAGGTTCGATCCCCGGCCTCCCTCCTGACTAGGAACCATGAGGTTGCAGTTTCGATCCCCAGCCTCCCTCAGTGGGTTAAGGATTGGGGCATTCTTGCTACAAGCTGCAGCATAGGTCACAGATGTGGTTCAGATCCAGTGTTGCTGTGGCTGTGGCCTGGGACATATGGAAGTTCTGTATGTCACAAGTGTGACCTTAAAAAGAGAAAAAAAATTTTTTGACTTTTTAAATAATGTACATCTATGATTAAAAAAATAATTATAACCCTATGGAAGTGGTGTTATTACAGAAGGAGGTTGGGAGATCAGTTAGGAGGCTCTGGCAATTTTTAAGGAGTGGTGATAGTGGAAATAGGGTTAGGGATGTGGACAGATTTGAGAGATATTTTAATTATTTATTTTATTTTATTTATTTATTTTGTCTTTTTGCCTTTTCCAGGGCCGCTCCTGAGGCATATGGAGGTTCCTAGGCTAGGGGTCTAATCAGAGATGTAGCTACAGCCACAGCAATGTGGGATCCGAGCCACGTCTGCAACCTACACCACAGCTCATGGCAACACTGGATCCTTAACCCACTGATCAAGGCCAGGGATCAAACCCGCAACCTCATGGTTCCTAGTCAGATTCGCTAACCACTGAGCCATGATGGGAACTCCCTTGAGAGAGATTTTAATTTTCTCTATTCTTCCTTTATTTTTTTTTGCTTCAAAAAAAAATTTTTTTTTGGAGTTGCCGTCATGGCTCAGTGGTTAACAATTCTGACTAGGAACCACGAGGTTTCGGGTCCGATCCCTGCCCTTGCTCAGTGGGTTAAGGATCTGGCATTGGAGTTCCCGTCGTGGCGCAGTGGTTAACGAATCCGACTAGGAACCATGAGGTTGCGGGTTCGATCCCTGCCCTTGCTCAGTGGGTTAAGGATCCGGCGTTGCCGTGAGCTGTGGTGTAGGTGGCAGACACGGCTCGGATCCAGCGTTGCTGTGGCTCTGGCGTAGGCCGACAGCTACAGCTCCGATTCGACCCCTAGCCTGGGAACCTCCCATATGCCGCGGGAGCGGCCCAAGAAATAGCAAAAAGACAAAAAAAAAAAAAAAAAAAAAGGATCTGGCATTGCCCTGAGCTGTGGTGTAGGTCACAGACGAGGCTCGGATCCCACGTTGCTGTCTCTCTGGCGTAGGCCAGTGGCTACGGCTCCGATTAGACCTCTAGCCTGGGAACCTCCATATGCTTCGGGTGTGGCCCTAAAAGAACAAAAGACAAAAAAAAAAAAAAAAAGGTTTTTTTGCTTTTTTAGGGCCCTAAATCCCCAAGCTTGGGGTCAAATTGGAGCTGCAGCTGCTGGCTTATACCACAGCCACAGCAAGTCAGGATCCAAGCCACATCTGCAACCTATCCCATGGCTCATGCAACGCTGGATCCTTAACCCACTGAGCCCACTGAGTGAGGCCAGGGATCAAACCCACATCCTCGTGGATACTAGTCGGCTTCGTTACCACTGAGCCAGGACGGGAACTCCCTCTCTAGTCTTCCTTTCAAAAGCCCTTACCCTAAATGCCCTCCACTCTGTACTCCTGGAATGGCCAGAACTCAGGTGCTTATCATGCCATACCAATCAGCCAGGGCATCTAATAGAATCACCTTACAGGAGGCGAATGAAGTGATGAGTGAGTGGCAGACCATGGGGTGGCTGCAGAAGGAATTGATGCCAGGCGCAAAGACATCCTATGAAAACTGCGAAGACCTGAGCCAAGGTGAGTGAATAACAAAAACAGTGTAAACTCCAAAAAGCAAAGACAGAACAGGATGGGAGCAAGATAAATGTTGGAAATATCAAGCTTCCTGGTTTATTTATTTTTTTGGTTGAACCCACAGCACATAGGCGTTCAAACCTGGCAGGGATCGAACCTGCACCACAGCAGAGACCCAAGCCACAATAGTGCCAATGCTGGATCCTTAACCCACTGTGCCACCAGAGACTTCTATAGTCTTTTCTTCTGCATTAATGTTTTAAGTTTTATTTATTCATTTTTCTGAAGAAGTACTACATGGGTAAGGCACAAAATTCAGAAGGTCCAAAGTGGTATATGGGAAAAGTGGTCCCCTTCCTTCTGTGTCCTGGACACCCAGCTCCTCTCCCTGGAAGCAACTACTCTCAGCTTGTTTGGACATCCTTCCAGATGTCATCCATTCTGCCTTAACATTTCAGTTTAAAAAGTGCCATCGAGGAGTTCCTGTCGTGGCACAGTGGTTAACAAATCTGACTAGGAACCATGAGGTTTTGGGTTCGATCCCTGGCCTTGCTCAGCGGGTTAAGGATCCGGTGTTGCCGTGAGCTGTGGTGTGGCTCACAGATGCGGCTCGTATCCCATGTTGCTATAGCTCTGGCGTAGGCCGATTAGACCCCTAGCCTGGGAACCTCCATATGCCATATGCCGTGGGAGCAGCCCTAGAAAAGGCAAAAAAAGACCAATAAATAAATAAATAAATAAAAAGTGCCATCAATGGAGGTGCTGGAGTTCCTATCGTGGCGCAGTGGAAACAAATCCAACTAGGAACCATGAGGTTGCGGGTTTGATCCCTGGCCTCGCTCAGTGGGTTAAGGATCTGGCATTGCCATGAGCTGTGGCATTATCCTTGGGTGTGGCCCTAAAAAGACAAAAAAATAAAAAATAAAAATAAAAAGTGCCATTGCTAGATAACTTGTTCATGTTTAAGATATTAATCCCTGCTAGACTGAGATGAGCCAAGGCCGAGACACTGGATTCTCCTGGCTCCCATCTGTGGAAGGGGCTGACCAGCTTCATTATTTCAAGTTTGTCCTAAAGACCCATCTGCAGTAATCTGGTTTTCAAGGCCAAAAATTGGTATCACAATGGAAGAATATAGGCCCCTGAAGTGTTGTTTGGCTGTATCTTTTTTTTTTTTTTTTTTGGTCTTTTTATGCCCATAGCCGCAGCATATGGAGGTTCCCAGGCTAGGGGTCGAATCAGAGCTGTAGCTGCTGGCCTACACCACAGCCACAGCAACACTAAGCAAGATCCTTAACCCACTAAGCGAGGCCAGGGATCAAACCTGCAATCTCATGGTTACCAGTTATTTGGATTCACTTCCACTGCGCCACAATGAAAATTCCTGATTTATTGTTAAATGAAAAAACAGGCTGCAAAGGAATATCATCCCATAAATTCCCACATGCTTAACTCATTACATGTATACATGTACGTTGAAAAAAATCTAAAGAATCAATACCAAAAGGTTAATACTAGTGATGTAAGCAAGACTATGGATTTACTTTATTTTTATTTCTTATTTTCTTGGCTGCTGCATGCAGCAGCTTAATGTGGGATCTCAGTTCCCAGCTCAGGAATTGAACCCAAGCCACAGAGGTGAAAGTGGTGAATTCTAACCACTAGATCACCAGGGAATTCTATTCCAGATTCTATTTTTTTTTTTTTTCCTTTTCTAGGGCTAAATCCACTGCATATGGCGGTTCCCAGGCGAGGGGTCTAATGGGAGCTGTAGCCGCCGGCCTGCACCACAGCCACAGCAACGGGGGATCCCAGCCGCGTCTGCGACCTACACCACAGCTCACAGCAATGCTGGATCCTTAACCCACTGAGCAAGGCCAGGGATTGAAGCTGCAACCTCATGGTTCCTTGTTGGTTTCGTTAACCACTGAGCTACCACGGGCACGCCAAGATTCTATTTTTAAATGTCTGTTCAAACTTGTCGATAACAAACCTAGAAGTTATATATGCTTGTGCAATAAAATATTATGAAAGTGGGAAACTAATCTGTTTACCTTCCCATCTCCATGGGTCCTTAAGGTTGTTTCGGTTTTGCTGAACTGAAAGTAATGGCTTTGTGACTTTTGAAAAAGAAAAGGCACTAGCTAGCTGAGTTAATTTTTTAAGTTGGGGCAAACGGTCTTTCCTGGTGCCCCTGAAAATGCCGCCACCAGGTGGCAGCCTGTTCCATCTGTTAGGTCAGTGGGCCGGCCTCTGTCTTGGATTCCGCACAGCAGGGTCCCAACACGGAAGGCCTTTGTCTGGGTCCCAAACATGACCAACACACCCAGTGTGCAAACTGACCCCTTGCTCCCCTTTCCTCTATATGCCACAGACCAGAGCCCATACTCTGGTCCACTGAGGGTCAAAGTCATCTTAGGCCCCCTTTTACCCCCAGGAGCAACGGCCACCAGGCAGAACACTGAGAAAGGATGTTAAAGTAGCCGATGCTTACTGCGTCCTCAACTCCCCTCCCCAACACCACATCGACACATAGAAATTCTCATTTATTTTTCACCCTGAACAAGGGGGTGGCAAGGCCTCTTCCTCACTTTTGCTCCTTCCCTTTGGGACTATTCACCACCAATCCTCCTTCCTTCAGGGAGGCCTTGGTCCGTAGAGACAGTCTCTGAGGAGTGCTTGAGCTGGTGGGGCTGGAGAAGCCAAAAGAGTGATCCCCAAGGGATAATGTCACTTTCCTGCCAACTCCCTCATTGCCTCTCCCTCGAAGCGAAAGGAATGCCAGCCTTCCGCTTCCGTCAGATCTCGGGCTCCTAGGGTCTTGTACAAGTCCACGGCCTTCTTGTTCCAGTCCAGGACTGCCAGGCGGAACTGGGAGCAGCCCTTATCCAGGGCCACCTATGGGAGAAGAATCGCTCACTTTCCGGGGGTCAAAAAGGAAAAGGCCTTCTCACCTGCCATTCAACCCAGGTGCCTCCCATCTGGCTTGGCTTTGCCAGGGCCCAGCTTGTAGCCCCACCCCTCTCCTCACCTCAGCCACTTTTTTGATTATTTTGGAACCAATCCCCTGACCTGATGTAGGGAGAAAAAAGCAAAAAGAGGGATTGTCTGAGCTGAAGGGGATCAGAAAAGACCACAGGCTACGATTAAGGGGCAAAAGATGGGGCAGTCTATGGGGTGATGATTTCTTCCCACCCCAGTCTTGCCCAGTACCCCGATATTCTGGCTTCACGTAGATGTCTTCCAGATAAATATTCCGTCCGGTCCATGTGCTATAGATGAAGTAGTACAGCCCATAGCCCACCATGCAAGACCCTGAGAGAGAAAAAAGAAGGGCAGGTGACTGGGCGCCTGGGGGAGCGACCTCTGAGGCTGACTGCAGGGGGCCCCTCTGAGGTCGGGATGTTCTTACCCTGTGGCTCCCCAGGGGCAGGAAGAATCTCTGCTACCAAACAGTGAAAGAAAGGATTCTCTCCGAAGCCGTCTGCTCTCAGGGCTGCAGGGATGGGAGTTGCGACAAAGAGATAGAGAGAGAAGGCCTGGATGTGTGCCCAGCCTGGAGCTACTGCCTGAACTCATCCCTCACTCCCTCCCCAGCCTCCAGCAGGAGCCAGGTGTTGGGCCTCTACCTTCTTCACTGATCTTCACCTGGTCGGACAGTTTCTCGTACTCGGCGAGTTCCTATGGCGTGGGGGGGCAGAGACAAGATTAAGGCAGGAGGGTCTCCCTGCTCCCCGAGCAGGACCCCAGGGAGCCCTTCTCCCTCTGCTCCCACCTTCTCCTTCCCGCCCCACTCCCGCCGCGCCGCTCTGACCCCCTCTGGGACCCTGGTTTCCGGCCCGCATCTTTCACCCGAATCATCCTCAGGATATTTCCACAGTCTCCCTCCTTGGCCTCTCGGATGAGCACGGAAGCCATTCCGATCCTCAACGTCTGGGACCAAAGTCCAGGACCCCCACTTCCGCTCTGGAGCACCGGGCGAAGAGCAACTGGGACCCTTTAAGAGGCCTACAAATTCGGATCCCGGGAAGCCGGGGGCACGGGTGGGAAGCGAGGCGGTGAAGGAGCCGCGGGCTGGAAAGCCGAAGTCCAATTCCGGCTACTGCGGGGGGAGCGACAGCGACTAGGCGAGGGGTCTTCACTGCCTGGTAGCCTCTAAATTCGGCAGGGGCAGGCGCGCACCAATCAGCCAATCAGCTTGCAGAGAAGGCATGTCCCCGCCCACCCCAGCCCAGCCCCCTTGACCAGGTCTCGTGACCGCGCCTCTGGGCAGGGGTCAAGGCTGGACTGCCGAGGCTTCTTCGCGGTTTTTTGGGTGTTCCAGGCTCCACCGGAGAGAGAAAGCCCACGGCTCAAAAGACACCTTCTTTAACTGAAGTGTGCAGAATCTGCTGTACCATTTACTCAAACTCACCCATTCCAGCCCACCCACCTGGGACGAGCCCCAAACCTCCTTCTGGCTCAAAGTGTTACTTCTCTTAGGAGCCTTTGTATTTTAAAATAGGCCAGGGACATTGCAAAATAAACTATAATTTATTTTTATTTATTTACTTATTCATTTTGCTTTTTAGGGCCGCACCCGTGGCATATGGAGGTTCCCAGGTCAGGGGTCAAATCAGAGCTGTAGCTGCCAGTCTGTACCACAGCCACAGCAATGCAGGATCCGAGCCATGTCTTCAACCTACACCACAGCTCACAGCAACGCTGATCCTTAACCCACTGAGCAAAGCCAGGGATCGAACCCGCAACCTCATGGTTCCTAGTCAGATTCGTTAACCACTGAGCCACAACGGAAACTCCCAAACAAATTTTTTTTAAGAATAAAATAATAGGAGTTCCCGTCGTGGCACAGTGGTTAACAAATCTGTCTAGGAACCATGAGGTTGCGGGTTTGATCCCTGGCCTCGCTCAGTGGGTTGAGGATCCAGCGTTGCCATGAGTTGTGGTGTAGGTCACAGATGGAGCTCCGATCCCCCATTGCTGTGGCTGTGGCATAGGCCAGGGGCTACAACTCCGATTTGACGCCTAGCCTGGGAACCTACATATGCCACGGAAGTGGCCCTAGAAAAGACAAAAAAAAAAAAAGGTAAAATAATAAAATAAAATGGATCAGGGAGAGGGTGATGAATTTCTGGTGGTAAATGGTTAGGCCTTGTAGGAAACTGATAAGGGAAGATAATGGGGGGTGGGGGCTTGGGGGGGGGGAGTCTCTCAGTATCTGCTGAATCAGTCAGTGGATACAAAGACAATACCTCCCTATGAGGCAAACCTCAGAGCTTGTGAGAATATTGAGGAAGGAGCTCAGAGCAGATACCAGGCGCTGTGCCTGCATTATCCCCATTCATCCTCGTTCACAGTAACCCCATAAAGTATTATTTTTCACGTTTCACAGAGGAGGACACTGAAGCATGACAGTGGGGTGACTTGCCCACAGTCACCCAGCTAGTATTTGAGGTTCCATGTCTCAGCTGTAGACCTCACGGAGGATGCTACTTGGGGAGCCAGGCAGGACTGCTTTTAGAGCTCATGGTTGTCAAGGCAGCCTCCGCAGGTGGGTGGAAGGCTTGGAGGACCCAGGTCAGGCTCTAGAGGGAGAGGGGAAGTAGGTGTCGTCTTCCAGCTCTTCAATTTCTCCGCAGTGTGGGAGGGTGGTCCTCAGAGGGGCAGGAGGGTCAGGGGCCCTGTCTCCCCCACTTCTCCCCACCGCCAGCAACCTTTAACCCTTCCCCAACCATGTGCCAGGGCTGCCTGCCCCCACGCATTCTCCCCAGAGTTGTCAGAGGCACAGAGAAGGCCGAGGTTGATTATGGAGAGCAGAGGGCCTCGGGCCACATGGCGTGGGCTGCTGCTGCCACCATTGCCACCTCCCAGCCATGAAGAACAGGCCCTGAGACGTGATCTCCTGATCAGGTGCTGGGCAGAGAGGGGCTCAGCCCTGCGCTCTTCTTTCTGTCCTCCTCCTGCCTTGGAGCAGTGCCTCGCTCCCTCCCTCGCTCCCTCCATCTGTCTCTGGCTTGTCCTTATTTCAACTTAATAATTTTTCTCTCTGACAGAGGCCTCAGGACCCTCCTGCTCTGTGCCTCGAAATGGCCATGGACAAGAGCCTGTCACCATCAGGACCTTTAGCCTAACCAAGATCACAAAGGATGAGGTTGACCTCGTTCCTTGACCTAGTCCTCTGACCTCACCCTCTCTCCATCAGCTGCTGTTTTCTTTTTTTCTTTTTTTTCGTCTTTTTGCCATTTCTTGGGCTGCTCCCGCGGCATATGGAGGTTCCCAGGCTAGGGGTCGAATCGGAGCTGTAGCCACCGGCCTACGCCAGAGCCACAGCAATGCAGGATCCGAGCCACGTCTGCAACCTACACCACAGCTCACGGCAACGCCAGATCATTAACCCACTGAGCAAGCGCAGGGACCGAACCCGCAACCTCATGGTTCCTAGTCGGATTCGTTAACCACTGAGCCACGACGGGAACTGCTCCTCTTTTCTTTTAATTGACGTAGGGTTGATTAACAATGTTGTGGTAGTTTCTGGTATACAGTCAAGTGTCTCAGTTTTATATGTATATATTCTTTTCCAGATTCTTTCCCATTATAGTTTATTACAAGATCCTGGATATAGCTTTCTGAGCTACACTGTAGGACTTTGTTGTTTATCTATTTTATGTGTAGTAGTGTGTATCTGTTAGTCCCAAACTCCCAATTTAGCCCTCCCCCCTTTCCTCTTTGGTAACCATAAGTTTGTTTTCTATGTCTGTGAATCTGTTTCAGTTTTGTTTTTGTGTGGGTTTTTTTTTTTTTTTGGTCTTTTTTTCCTTCTAGGGCTGCACCCATGGCATATGGAGGTTCCCAGGCTAGGGGTCTCATCGAGCTGAAGCCACCGGCCTATGCCACAGCCACACCAACGCCAGATCTGAGCCAAGTCTGCAACCTGCACCACAGCTCACAGCAATGCTGGATCCTTAACCTGCTGAGCAAGGTCAGGGATCGAACTTGCAACATCATGGTTCCTAGTCGGATTCGTTAATCACTGAGCCACGACGGGAACTCCCCCAGCTGACTCTTCCAAGTACGTGTTCCTTCTGCCATACTAGGCTGTCTCTGAAGAAAGCCGCGGAGGGAGGCCCCAGGGGGCTCTGATTCTTCTCCTGTTCTTCCTGCAGGTGGAAGAGAAGATCCACGTGGATTCCGTGCTTCCGGGGGTGGATGGGGAGCAGGTGCCGCATCTGAGACAGGTCTCCGGGCCACGCGATAACAAACCCCAGCCCATCCTGACGATGGCGCTGGGGGGCTGCTCTTCCCTGACTCCAATCTCCGGTTGCTGGTAACTGCACCACAGGGGCAGGAACCATGACCAAAGCTGGTAAAGCACTGCTGGCTGGGTGGCCATGGGGGCTCCAAGTCCACACTCCAAGGAGATGGGATGGGGTGAGAGCTACCTGGAGGGCCAAATGCTTGTGTCTTGGAGGGAACAAACAGGGTGGGGAGGCCGGGACTGGGGCTCAGAGATCCGGATTCCAACATCCCCCGCATCTTCCCTTCCCCCCACGGGCTCCAGCTGGTCCCTGCCCTGGATGGCTGCCTGTGCCGGAATAACTGGCTGGACCAACAGGCCCAGACCTCAGCATCTGTCCCCACGAGTCTCAGAAGCTGTGCTGTGGAGTCTCAACCTGGGATATTCTTCCCTCCACGCACTGGTGCAGAATTCAGTCTCCACGGTCAAGGCTATTTTTCCCTCCGTGGTCTGCTCTGTGTCCTTTTCCCTCTACCGGTAACCCCTTCCCTCCATGCATCCCCGGCTTTGAGACCTCAGGAGGGTCATTTCTTCCCCCGAGGCATCCCCCAGCCTCATGTAGAACCCTGGGCCTTCTCCTTGGACCTGGGACTCCAGCTAGCAGCAGGCTCAGGCCACCTCCTTGCCCTTGGGACCCCAGAAAACTCTTCTTGGCTCCACCTCCACCTCCAAGATCAAGTAAGAGGGGGGATTTTCCTGTATTCAGTGGAGCCCGGGAGCAGCGGGGATCAAAGGGGAGTCCAAAATGTATGTCAATATTAGGAAGGCTTAAGGGTGGGGTGGGGGGAGACCCATATGAAAGCTACCCATGGCAAGCAAAAGGCTTTTCCTTGGACTGTATATTTGCTTGGGGTGGCTGTAGTTTCATAGAAGGCCAAGCCAAGAGCATTGAGGCAGGATCAAGGTGGTGGAATGGCCAGTAGATGGACCCCATGGCAAAGAGGCAGACTTAAGGGAGCCAGAGCTGGGCCACAAGGAGCAGGTACAGTTCTTTTCTTTTTTCTTTTTTTTGCTTTTTAGAGCCACACTTACAGCATATGAAAGTTCCCAGGCGAGGAGTCACATCCGAGCTACAGCTGCCGACCTACACCGCAGTCCCAGCAATGCCACCGAACTGTATCTGCACAGTTCACCGCAGCGCAAGGCCAGGGATCGAACCTGCGTCCTCATGGATCCTAGTCGGGTTGGTTAACCACTGAGCCACGAAGGGAACTCCCTGCAGTTCACTCTTTTCTCTGCCTCTTACGTCCCCTCCCACACACTCCGCAGAAGGTGGTGCTGTCTTCTGGGTCGGAGCCAGGGCTGGATCTGCCTGTGGTCTTGGGATTCCCCCTTCAGCTGAAGCGGACTGTGTTCATTGTGGTTTAGAGCCAGGGGCCAAAGAAGGAGATCCTTGATCTGCCTCCTGCAGGCGGCGGCTCCCTCCTTAACCTCTGGGCCCAGCCACAGGGGCGGCTGTTCCTGGGGGCTTTGCCAGGTAAGAGAGCATTGCCCAAGCTTTTCAGCACACCACTGGAAACAGCAAAGGCGTGGGGGAGAAGCTGGGAGGGGCGCATTTTTAGGGGAAGGAAACTCTGGGAGGGAAGAGGAGAAGGCCACGAGAAGGGAGAGGATAAAGGGGCAGGGGGAGGAAGTGCGTTCAAAAATTGAGGTTGGAGGGAGTTCCCATGGTGGTACAGCAGAAACAAATCCAACCAGGTACCATGAGGTTGCAGGTTCAATCCCTGGCCTTGCTCAGTGGGTTGAGGATCCGGTGTTGCTGTGAGCTGTGGTGTAGGTCACAGACACAGCTCGGATCCTGTGTTGCTGTGGCTGTGGCATAGGTCGGCAGCTGTAGCTCCAACTGGAAAAGCGGGAGGGAGCTTCTGGATCCAGGCCACCCTAATGTCCCCTCCATGCTACCTCTCTCTAGGAGAGGCCTCTTCCACCTCCTTTTGCTTGGATGGCCAGAGGCTGGACATGGACCGGGCCCTGAGCAGAAGCTAGGACATTCGGACTCACAGCTGTCCTCAGAGCCCAGGCAATGGCACTGACACCGCCCATTAAAGCCCCAATGAAAAGCCCCCTTAGAATGTCACTCATTCATTTATTCAACCGATATTTACTCTGCATCTGCAATATACCAGGCGTTGTGCCCAGCACTGGGTCATACTGATGAGTGAAACCAACCCTGCATCCTGCCCTTTCTGTGCTCAAGGTCCCCTGGGGGAGGCAGACATCCATCAAAAACTAACGAGTGGGTGGGTGAGTGGAAACTCTGATTAGCCCCGAAAGGGAGCAGTCAGGGAATGGCGAACGCTTGGCGGCCAGCAGCCTTGACCTAGGCTGGGCTCAAGGAGGGCTTCCTGAGGAAGTGGTGACATCTTAGGTTGGGATTCTAGCAAAAGCACCCACAGACACTCATACCCTTAGTACAGGTCACTTCCTGGGAGCCAGGAGCTCACCTCCTTTCCCAGCAGCTACTGCTTTGGGACTTCAGTTTTGTCCCTTTGAAGCTGTTCATAAATCAGGGGGGAAGAGCAGCGATGGGATTTTCTTGTCCTTTATTTCTTTTATTTTATTATTATTTTTTTGTCTTTTTAGGGCTGCGCCTGCAGCATATGGAGGTTTCCAGGCTAGGGGTTGAATTGGAGCTGTAGCTGCCAGCCTACATCACAGCCACAACAATGCGGGAACCGAGCTGTGTCTGTCACCTACACCACAACTCACGGCAACTCGGATCCTTAACCCATGGAGCAAGGCCAGGGATCGAACCTGCATCCTCATGGATACTAGTCAGGTTTGTTACTGCTGAGCCGTGACGGGAACTCCTTATCCTTTAGACTGGCCACTGTTGTCCAAGAAAGTAGCAGCAGGGGGCATGAGTGGGTCGTAGAGAGATGGGGGTAGGGGTTCTGGCGAAAGGGGCGGAGGCAGCAGGGAGAAAGAAAAAGTGGGGAGTGCAGAGGGCACGCAAGCTGCCTTATCCCCCCTAGCCTTGGTCCACCTGCTGCTTTCCCGGACGAATTTGCCTTTATTCCATTAAACAAGAACTGGCTTGTGCTGGTCCTAGCTGGAAAGAACAGAGGGATTCAGGAATATCTCTGTCCTCAAAGAATATATGGGGACCCAGCCCTCAGGAGAATCGTGGAGCCCCAGCTCCTCCCTGGGGCACCCTCCTGCCTCAACCCACAGCTCTCTGGGAAACCTCGTACCCAAGTCCCCAGCTCCCAGCCTTCAGCCCTCTTGGAAATCCTTATAGCCTAGCCCAAAGCTCCCAGGCCCCTGGGAAGCTCAGGGACCCCAGCCCTCTGGGACCCTACCTCTCAGTTCTCATCCCCCTTAAGAACTGTTAACCCATCCCCCATCTCCAGACCCCATGGGGATCCCAGTGTCCCAGGTTATAAGGATTTTGCTACCAGTAACCCAGGCAACAGGGTGTTACTCATCCGACCGACCTGCCGTCCCCCTTCTGCAAGGAGCAGCAAGGCCCTAAATGACTCCAGGGTAGGGAGGCATCTTAGAGAATCTCGGGGTTGGAAGACACCAATCCTAGGCCCCTCCTCGGACCCTACCAATCTCAAGTTTACAGGGTCTACAGCTGCCTCCATCCAGTCAAAGTGTTCTGTAGGAGAGTCTGCAGCAGGGTTGGGGAGCCCAAATTCAGCTGGAGTCCCTGGGCAGTGTTCAGGGTCTTCCTGGGCCCCTTGGATCTGTCCATTCACCTGATGGTGACTGAGCACCTCCTGTGTACCAGGCACTGTTCTAGACCCTGAGAACCCACTGGGGAAGAGGAGAAACACAATCCCTGCCCTTATGAAGCTCACAGTGTAAGGGAGGGACAGCCAGACAGCCCGTGAACAAAAATGAATAAGCAAGGACTTCCCTGGTGGCTTAGCAGGTCAAGGATCCGGCATTATCAGAGTTGTGGCTCAGGTCATTGCTGTGGCGTGGGTTCAGTCCCTGGCCGGGAACCTCTGCATGCCGTGGATGTCCCCCCCCAAAGCAAGGTCATTTCTGATAGTGGTTATTTCTACAAAGGAAATCAAATCCTGCAGTAGAATCAAGGGCGGGGGGGGGGGAGGGGCAGCTTGCTGGAGGCAGCCGCTGGAGCAGAGACGTGAATAATGAAACACACAAAATCCCAAAAACCCAAGTCTTGTGCGGGCCTTGGCCGCAAGCGAGCCAGTGGGGAGAGTTGAAAGGGCCTGAACACACCTGCGTCTCCCCCAAGGGGGTTGCTCTGAGTGGCAGCTTCCTGGCCTTGTGTCCCCGAGGCATCTCCCAAGGGCTAGTTTTCTTTCCTGCTTCCGCCCCATCCTGTCTGGGACACTGTGCCCCCAGCCTCTCTTTCTCTCCAGCTTGCCCTAGATTCCAAGATTCCTGATTACCATCCAGATTACCATCCAGAGCTGTCTACACTCTTTCATTAAGACTGACTCTGCTTTGACACAGACTCTGCCAGGCCCTCGCCAAGGGCACCTACAATGCCAGCCCAGTGTCCCTTGCCTCTCCCACACCCCTGAAAACCTTTCTGGAGCTTGGCAGCGTACCATTTATTCCTCCTCTGCTTTCCCTTCCCTTCTTCCTTCCCTCTCTCTCTTCTTCTTCTTCTTCTTTTTTTTTTTTTTTTCTTTTTAGGGCCACACCCACGGCATATGGAGGTTCTCAGGCTAGGGGTAGAATCATAGTTACAGCTTCTGGCCTACACCACAGCCATAGCAACCCAGGATCTGAGTCACGTCTTCCAACTACACCACAGCTCACAGCAGTGCCAGATCCTTAACCCACTGAGCGAGGTCAGGGATCGAACCTGCAACCTCATGGTTCCTGGTCGGATTCGTTTCCGCTGCACCACAACGGGAAGTCCCCCTCTCTCTCTCCCTTTCTTTCAGGTAACATTAATTGGCTCCTGAGGGTATGCCAAGGCCTGTGTTAGGGAGTCCACAGAGTCTCCAAAGATGAATAAGATTTGGTCCTGGCCCTGGAGAGCTGGGATCTGGGGAAAGAACTAGACATGTAAGATGCTTTAATAGGAATTTCTACGACGTGCCAGGACCTTGAACCGATGGCTGAACCTCTTTAACTTTCAGTTTCTCCATCTACAAAATGGGCCAGTTACTCCACTCAGGGTTGTTGGGGGAGTTGGTGAATTCATTGTAGGTCAGATGCTGAGCACTGTGCGTGGTATATGGAAAGTGCTCCATAAATGAGAAATGTTGCCCTTTTTTTCTCTTTTTCTTTTTAGGGCCGCACCTGCGGCATATGGCGGTTCCCAGGCCAGGGGTCTAATCCCAGCTACAGCTGCCAGCCTACGCCCCGGCCACAGCAACATCATCATATCCAAGCCCAGTCTGCGAGCTACACGACAGCCCACGGCAAAGTCGGATCCTTAACCCACTGAGCGAGGCCAGGGATCGAACCTGAAACCCCATGGTTCCTAGTTGGATTCATTTCTGCTGCGCCATGACAGGAACTCCAAAATGTTACCCTTTTTAATACCATTAGCCTGGTGCATAGTTCTTGGACTCTCAGTCTGCGCCTGGTGCCCAGCATAGGAAATAAGGAAGGGTGTGCGATGTGGCTGAATCAGGGGCCAGACTGATATGGTGGAATGAGGGCAGGTGGGGGAGGCACCTTGAGCCATGGGGTCAGAGACCTTGTCTATCCTACCGAGGAGGTGGGGCTCAGTCTGGTCAGTGGAAGACTTTCCTGTGTTTCCTTTCCTTTTTTTTTTTTTTTAAATTGTGGTTAAAATACTCATAAACTGAAATTTACCATCTTAACCATTTTTAAGTATCCCATTTGGTGACATTAAACTTCAGTGTCCTACAACCATCACCATCGTCCATCTCCAGAACTCTTCGTGCTGTAAAATTAAACTCAGTATCTGTGAAATAATAGCTCCTCATTTTCCCTCCCCCCATACCTGTGTTTTGGCACTTTCTTCCTTCCTTGTTCTTGTCTCTGCAAAGATGCATCTTTTTTTTTTTCCTTCTTTCTTTCTTTTTTTTTTTTTTTTTTTTTTTTTTTTATTTGTTCACAGCATGTGGAGGTTTCCAGGCTGGGGATTGAACCCATGCCACAGCAGTGACCCAAGCCGCTGCAATGATAACACTGGATCTTTAACCGGCTGCACCACAAGGAACTCCCATAAAGACCCTTTTTTTTTTTTTTTTTTTTTGGCAATGCCAGATCCGAGCCTCATCTGTGACTTACTCTGCAGCTCGTGGCCATGCCAGATCCTTAACCCACTGAGGGAGGCCAGGGATTGAACCCATGTCCTCATGGATACCAGTCAAGTTGGTTACCCCTGAGCCACAACAGGAACTTCTATACAGACCCATCTGGTTGGGAACCCAAACAGCTGAGTCCCTGGGATTAGGCTGGTTGCGGGGAGGGGAATCACTGGGCACCGATCTCACGACAGGCTCCGGAGTATGGGAGGGGGTGTGGGAGCGCTTTTTCCCCGTCCCCCTTTCTGGAGATGCTGGAGGGAGGCCTGGGTCCCAGGAAGAGGTTGGAGGTCTATACCGGCTCTTTGCCCCCACATATCTTCCTCGGCTTATCTCCCTGTGAGCACCAATGCTGACCTTCACCTGCAGGAGAAGGCGTGGAAGGGAGCAGCACGCATCTCAGCCTTACCCCAGAGCCACTTCAAATGGTGGTTCTATTTTTTCCAAGTGGGTCTGGGTGACAGGGCAGAGAGTGAACCAACAGTCTGGAGGCCATCCCCAGGCTTGGGTTTGCCAAGCTGGGTGCGTTGAGGGTAAGATCCAGGTCTCATCTCTCCAGATGGAGACCGGCCCATTTGCACGCTCCTTGTTGGACGGAGGGAAAGGCAAGTCGCTTCCCTGAGGTTTCTTGTGGAAGGAGCCAATTCCACGTGTAAGCCCAGGTCAGCAGCCGGTAGCTCAGTGGGTTGCTTGGGGGTAGAGGAGCTATGCAAAGTCTAAGACAAAGGCCTGCTCTGAAAGTTTGTAACTCTAGCTGGAAAGAGTCGCTCAAGACAAAACCCCAGGCACTAGCCTCGATTCCTCTCCATTGCTCATCACTCTACTTCCTAAGCAGATCCTGGACGCATCCTCTTGTCTCCATCCGTAAAGATGCTACCCTGGGGCAAGCCATCCGTATCTCCTTGACGTTGTCAAGTCCTCCTCCCTGGTCTCCTTGATTCCCGGGGTCTGCTCTCACAGCAGCCACGGTGATTTTCATTACACTCAATCCTGACACTTCCCTGCTTAAAAACCTTGAATTGGGAGTTCCCGTCGTGGCGCAGTGGTTAACGAATCCGACTAGGAACCATGAGGTTGCGGGTTCGGTCCCTGCCCTTGCTCAGTGGGTTAACGATCCGGCGTTGCCGTGAGCTGTGGTGTAGGTTGCAGACGCGGCTCGGATCCCGCGTTGCTGTGGCTCTGGTGTAGGCCGGTGGCTACAGCTCCAATTCGACCCCTAGCCTGGGAACCTCCATATGCCGCGGGAGCGGCCCAAGAAATAGCAACAACAACAACAAAAAAAAAAAAACAACAAAAAAAAACAAAAAAAAAAACCTTGAATTGCTTCTGTGATAGCTGGATTAAAACCTCGACAACTCCCCTTTGCCCTACAAGGCCCTGTATGATTTGGCTCCTGCCTACCTCTCAGATCAGATGTTTAAAGCAAGCTGTTTCAGGAGTTCCCACTGTGGCTAGGTGGAAACGAACCCAACTTGTATCCATGAGGATGGGGATTCAATCCCTGGCCTCACTCAGTGGGCTAAGGATCCAGCGTTGCTCTGCCTGTAGTAGTAGGCTGGCGGCTGCAGCTCCAATTCAACCCCTAGCCTGATAATTTCCATAATAGGCCACAGGTGCCGCCCTAAAAAGAAAAAAAAAAAAAAAAAATCTGTTCAAAGGGAAAGTGTGGGCTGTCAGCTGTCAGCACCCCTACTGTTCCAGTGTAGATATAACACGCTTACCTTGTATTCAGAGTCTCACCAGATTCCCAGGCATGGTGGGTCCACCAGAGCTCCGTGCTCATGGAGCGTCACAAATGGCATGTTAGGCGCATCTCCTCTGCTCACACACATATATGCTTCATTGTCCCATGGGACTTCCCTTACAAAGCACAAGTTCCAAGATAAAATTATTAAATTCAAGATGGTGGCTACAGAGCACTAAACCAAGCACAAAGCCATTCAGAGCACGGGCCCTGTTTGCGCAAGCAGATCCCAAGTCCATGAGGCCTGCCCCGGACTGGAGGGAAAGAGTTTGAAGGGGAGGGGGTGATAGGGTTGGTAATTGTTGAGGAATAGAGCCAAAGATTTAGGGTGAGAGTTGAAAGAAGAAAACCCTCTCCAAGGAAAAGTGGCAAGATTCGCAGATGAAAAGACATAGACGATGATTCCTAACAGGAGGTCTTTGGGGGCCCTAGTACCCCATTTGTAGACTGTGGGTCTCTGGAGCCCTCTCAGAACTGTGACTTTTCCTCCCCAGCTTTGGGTTGTACAAGGTCTTTAGCAGGTGCTGGAGAAATTCCTGTTGACCCAGGGGAGTTCCCGTCGTGGCTCAGCGGAAACGCATCTGACTAGCATCCATGAGGACGCGGGTTTGAACCCTGGCCTCTCAATGGGTTAAGGATCCGGCATTGCTGTGAGCTGTGGTCTAGGTTGCAGATGCGGCTTGGATCCCGCGTTGCTGTGGCTGTGGTATAGGGTGGTGGGAGAAGGGGCTGTGGGACTGAAGGAGGTGTTAGGGGAATTTCCCTCCTGTGGTGGCTTCTGTCTCTTTGTGGCCTGTTCTCGCTTCCATCCTGGCTGGAGCAGCACCCCGATGGCCTCTTGGATCTGTTTTTCTTGGTCTCTGACTCTATTCGTCGTACATTCTGCCCTGTCTCCTGAATCGTAAGTCTCTTTCTAACTCCCAGACTGTGGCCCCCGTCTCAGTACGTATCTGCTTTCGGGTCTCTGTGTCTCTCTAGGGTTATCTTTCCCTTTGCGCCGCCAGGACACGCCCTCCAGCCTTTCCACTCACCCAGATCCCGTCCAGTACCTGGGGTGGGGGTAGGGGAGAGATCTCCAGGTCCTGAAGAGGCGTCAGGAGGCGGGCCCAATCCTCCCCCCAAATTTGCATATGCATGAGGTCGCCCGGGCCAGCGCGAGGAGGCGGGGCTCCTGGGGGTGGGAAGGGGGCGGGCACCCCCGGAGCCACCGAGTATAAAGACTGCGCGCGGCGCCTGCCGGCCCCGCACTGCTGAAGAGCGGAGCCTCCGCCCGGGGGACCCCCGTCCCCGCCTGTCCCCACAACTGCGTGTCCCCACCCCAACACCCCCGCCAAGCCACCGCTGGTGTGGCGGTCTCCGCTCGGCAGAAGAGCCTTGAGCGGTCACCCGACCCCTCTCTACAGCTTCTTTGCATCTCGGATTTCGGGGCGGCCCCCTCCCCCACCTCTCCCTCCCTCCTCGCACCCCGATCTTTCCTGCGCTTCGCTCGGGTTTTGCAGCCGTCTATTTTTGCATCCCTTTTCATTTTGCTTCTGGGAGGTTTGAGGGTTAAAGCTGCGTTCGCACCCCTTCCCCTTTTTATCCTTCCCTGCTCGGACAACCCCGCTTTTCATCGCAGTCAGGGGCCCTAGGATCTGCACATCCTACGCTGCGCGGCCAGCACCCCGCGGCGCGTGGCCCTGCACCCCGGAATTTGCAGCAGCTGCACATCTGAGGGGGGTCTCCCTCGTCTCTGCTGTCTTTGCTCCCCGCGCGTTCTGGTGCGTGTGGGGGGGCTTCAACGCGCCGCACCCGGGCTTCTCCGCAGCCCCCGCCCTGCGCGGGACTCGCCCCCCGCCGTCAAGATGGTCATCCAGAAAGAGAAGAAGAGCTGCGGGCAGGTGGTTGAGGAGTGGAAGGAGTTCGTGTGGAACCCGAGGACGCATCAGTTCATGGGCCGCACCGGGACCAGCTGGGGTACGGGGACCCGCCGCGTGAGGGGCGGGGGGCCCGCAGGGCGACGCCCCGGGGGCACAAGGTCCCGCCAGCGCAGCCCCAGCTCCCTTCCCGGGTCCCCTGCGTCCGGCCCCCCCTGCCGGGCTCTGGGCTGGGAGGGGGCCGAATCGCTGGTCTAATCTCCCCGGCTGGCCGCTGCGGAGGCGGAGAAAGTAGGTCATTGCCGCCTTCCCGCCCCCCGCGGAGCCCCCTCTCGCAGGGGGTCGCGGGCTCTGCGCGCGTGTCCGCGCTGCGGCGCTCTCGCTCCCTGTCGGGGCCGGTCAGCTGCACACGGTCGCCCCCCTTCCCCAGCAGAGCGCCCCTTCCCTCCCTCTGGCTCTCGCCAGCGAGCCAGGCCTGTCTATTTTTAGCTTGTGCCCACCCCTTGGACCCTGGGAACATTCATGAGGGGGCGGGTCTTGGAGAGGTGGGGGGTGTGTTGGAGGGGGTTCTTCCCAGCGGAAGTTGTCTGTATCCTACTGCTGGGGGGTTTGGAGCTTTCTGTGGCTGCTTTGTGGGTCGGGGGGCTGTCGGGCAGGGGTGACACTTGTAAGGTTTTCCAGGCTGGTTGTTCAGCTCAGATGTCACAGGCAGAGGGAGCGGTCACTAGTGGTGAGATGTGTACATCATCCGGCCCAGCATATCCATGGGCTTGGGGTGGCTTGCCGTCTTCTCCATCCGTACCGTGGCGGGCCTCGGGAGGTGTGGAAGGAGTTGTCTGGCTGAGGGGCTGGTGTTGGGCACAGGTGCCAGTGAGGGGTGAATTCTTCCAAAAGGGATTTTCTAGCTGGGAAGTCGGAGCACAGGGGGCATTCTGTGACACAATTTACAGTTCATCTGTACTGATTGAACCCTGTCCCCATTAGCCCACGCACCTAGGAGGAGGTGGGTGTGATGCAGTCCTTGCCCCAGGAAACTTGAAGTCCAGCCCCTGGGATTGGAGGGGTCCATGAGTGCTTGGGAGACTCGGAGGCAGCATGGTGGGTGAAGTGTCTTCTGAGATGGAAGGACTGGGGGGGTCTGGGGTGGCGGAATCAGCAGGCTACTAGGCCGAGGAGTGACAGAGGGACATGTCAGATCCACCAAGGACCAGCTCTTCGCCTGGAAGGCTGTGGGAGATCGACTTTTACTCCTGCGTGTGCCGGGGTGCTGTGTGTGTTGGGGGTGGGGTGGCTGTTGAAGGTTCTGGACTGCTGTTTCTGAGAGACTTTGTAGCTTGCCAGGAGCCTCATTCAAGGTTTGGCTTTTGCTGGCCTCCGAGAAAGAAAAGATTTTGCTATTTGAGTGGGAGGGTCCGCGCCCTGAGGGATGGGATGAGCGCTTGGTTCCGACTCAGGGCCAGTGCCAGCTTGAAAAGTCATTGTGCTGGAGAGCTTCAAGCATGCGTAGCAGTGCAGTCGGGGGAGATGTTGGGCCTTTTCAGGGCCATGAAGGTTGAGAGGTTGGGAATGCTAATTTGAGGCAAAATGACTTCGGCCTATCTATTCCAGGGGTTGGGCCAGCCATGAAAGTTTAGGTCTCTTGTGGCCTTCACAAAGTTGGGCTCACTCAGACCCAGGAGGGAAGGAGAGTCCTGGCTGGAAGCCAGACATAACTGCCTTTTTCCAGCTCGTCTCCTTTTGCTCCCAGGGCAAGGTCCTAAGATATCCCCGAGGCTCTGTGGTCTGTCCCTGTGCAGAACCTCTGAGTGGGAGAGGGGTGCGGGAGGGTAGGCGAGGTCCTCCAGGGAGACCCACTGCCCCTGTCTCCTCCTCCGTAGCCTTCATCCTCCTCTTCTACCTCGTCTTCTATGGCTTCCTCACCGCCATGTTCACGCTCACCATGTGGGTGATGCTGCAGACTGTCTCTGACCACACCCCTAAGTACCAGGACCGGCTGGCCACACCAGGTGAGTGATGAGGCTCCCCCACCAGCCACTCTAACTGCTCTTGTGCCCCCAAGCCTCCAGGAGGCCAAGAACGCCAAGAACTCACAGTTCTTCTCAGAGGTTTGGTTCTGATGATCCAGTCACTATGCACTGGGAAGTTCCTCTTTTTTTTTTTTTTTTTTTAATTTTCTAGGGCTGCTCCCGCGGCATATGGAGGTTCCCAGGCTAGGGGATCTAATTGGAGCTGTAGCCGCCAGCCTTCACCAGAGCCATAGCAATGCCAGATCCAAGCCGCATCTGCGGCCTACACCATAGCTCACGGCAATGCCGGATCCTTAACCCACTGAGCGAGGCCAGGGATCGAACCCGCAACCTCATGGTTCCTAGTCAGATTTGTTAACCACTGAACCACGAGGGCAACTCCGGAAGTTCCTCTTGAAGTCTGCCTTCCTATTTCCCATAGCTGAGAGCTACGTGATCCGGGGAGGTGACAGATGTTCACAGGGGATCTTCCTCCCGTGAAGATGGTCGGAGATCTTCACCCCTCTCTGGCACCCTGGTGCTCCCCATGTCTATCTTCTTCCCTCTGTGTGTGGTCCCCTGACTTAATACATCCCTCATCCTTGCCTTTGTTGGCTAGGCCTGATGATTCGTCCTAAGACTGAGAACCTTGATGTCATCGTCAACGTCAGTGACACTGAAAGCTGGGACCAGCATGTTCAGAAGCTCAACAAGTTCTTAGAGCGTGAGTGTGGGGTTGGTGACGTGGCTCTGCAGGACCCCAGGCGGGGGATTGGGGACTCTGGGAGCAGAACCTCAGGCCTGTTACTCTCCCCCCACCTCCTTAGCTTACAATGACTCCATCCAAGCCCAAAAGAATGATGTCTGCCGCCCTGGGCGTTACTATGAACAGCCAGATAACGGAGTCCTCAACTACCCGAAACGTGCCTGTCAGTTCAACCGGACCCAGCTGGGCAACTGCTCCGGCATCGGGGATTCCACCCACTATGGTTACAGTACGGGACAGCCCTGTGTCTTCATCAAGATGAACCGGGTACCCGTGACTTGAGTCCCCAGGGAGAACGGAGGAGGGACCTGGGGCTGTACCATGTGCTGGCAGTTGCTTTCTTTCACTGGGGCTCTTGGGCTTTTTAGATGTTTGAGTGGCTAAGAGAACAAGGGAAATGGGGTCACTCGAGGCCGAGATTGTTGCTGGAAGGCTGGATGCTTGTGCCTTTTATTTTTTTAATTTATTTATTAAAATATTGCCAGCCAACACCACAGTCACAGCAATGCCAGATCTGAACCACATCTACGACCTACACCACAGCTCACAGCAGTGCTGGAGCCTTAACCCACTGAGCGAAGCCAGGGATTGAACCTGCAACCTCATCGTTCCTAGTCAGATTCGTTTCCGCTGCGCCACGACGGGAACTCCCAGGATACTTCTGTCTTTACCAACTTCTTTCTCTAATCCTCACTACTCTCCCTCCTCATTCCAGGTCATCAACTTCTACGCAGGAGCAAACCAGAGCATGAATGTTACCTGTGTGGGGAAGGTGAGTCTGTTGGGTCTTGTCCATCTGTCCACCTGTTTGTCCTTCATGGTTCCCCTGTCATTCACTCATCTCTTCCTATCTTCTTTGCTCCCAGAGGCCCCGTCAATCTAGGGACAAGGGGGTAAGAGTGGGCTCCAGTAGGGCTCAAACTCCAAGGAGCTCCCATCCCTTGCTTCTCTCTAGGATGCTGAAGCCTGCTCTTTGGTGTGGCTAGACACTCCCTTCCTAACTCCACCCATGATGTCCCGGCATCTAGCTTCTTCCCCTAACCTTCTCTGTTCCTTGACCATGACTTCTGCTCTCCAACCCATATCTTTCCTGCCCCCCCACCCCCCCGTTCTCTTTAGGTGTCTGATAGCTGCTGATCTGTAAGCACCACCTGCTATCACTAAGTTATCCCTGTCACCCTGCTCCCCTCACCTCTGTCCTCTCTAGGGACGTCCTGCCCCTCTTTACTCATCCCCCTCTTCGCTTCCTGCTGAGCCCTTTACTCATTTGTCTGTTCTCTCTTGGCTCCGCTCCAGAAACCGATTCCCGAAGACGGGGTAAGAATTTGAGGTGGGAGGGCAGTAGGAGGCTTCAGGCTCGTTAGCATCCTTGGGGACGCCCCTGTCTGATGGCAGAAACAGGACACCCCCTCCTGCGCACGCGCAAAGGCACCCGCCTCCCGGCTCAAGGGAAACGGCTTTGAGGCGCGATAACTGGGGGTGAAGGAAGAACAGAGGGAAATGCGGTGAGCGTCCGAGCTCCTGCCATTCCTAATAGGCGCTCCCCATCCTCCTGCGCCCCCACAGCGAGATGAAGATGCCGAGAACCTCGGCAGCTTCGTCATGTTCCCTGCGAACGGCAACATCGATCTCATGTACTTCCCTTACTACGGCAAGAAGTTCCACGTAAGTCCCGCCGGAGGCCGGGTGGTGGCTCCTGCAGGGCCCCGGGCCCCCGGGGAGGAGGAGGCCGAGTGGCCGCAGGCCTGGACCCTCGCTCTCCTCCTCTGGCCCAGGTGAACTACACGCAGCCCCTGGTGGCCGTGAAGTTCCTGAATGTGACCCCCAACGTGGAGGTGAACGTGGAGTGTCGCATCAACGCCGCCAACATCGCCACGGACGACGAGCGCGACAAGTTCGCCGGGCGCGTGGCCTTCAAACTCCGCATCAACAAAACCTGAGGCTCTTTCCTTCCGCCCCCACCTCTTTCCTATGGATGCTTCTGGAATATCCCTGACCTTGCCTGAACCCCTCCCTCACCCACCCCAAAGGTATTTTTTATAACAGAGCTATGGCTTGTCTGAGCCGCCTGCTCTTTTTTCCTTTGCTTCCGAACCCAGCCTGACCTCCAGTCCCTGGCGAGTCCCTGGCCACACCCATTGGTGTCCATCTTCCTCCCACCCGAGCTCAGTCGGAGACGGGGAGATGGGGCCCCCAAGACGGTCACAGGAGTCAGGAGCCTTTGAGTGCTGGTGGGGCTGTGCGTGGGATGTCCTCAGAGCTGCCCCACGGGTCCTGCCCGCCTTTCCCCTGAGAGCCATAGAGAATGCCCACCCACTCACCGCCCAGCCCCAGGCTCATTCACCCACCTGCAAACACTCAGGGCTCATTTCAGCCCTTAGCATCTAGACCCCAACGCGGCCCGTCATTCTTTTGTTGCTGATGCTCATTGAAATGTAGTTGATCTACACACACCCTCACCAAGTAGTTCCAGGTGCGCAGGAGGGCGATTTGATATTTCTGTACCTTGCAAAATGGTCACGGATGTGGCGCTCCACCCTTCCATGCAAGCTCTGCCACCATCAGCGTCTTGTCTCCCACACCCTCGGCCTTGTCTACCACAGTCGCTGTCTTGGTGGCTTCTGACTCCGTTGGCTCCTGTGGCGGGTCTTTCCCCAGGTCTGCATCCCCCTTCCCTGCACTGAAAGGGGGTCGTTTGTAATTGAGGACAAGGTGGCCCTGTGGCCTTTTGCCTCTTTCCTCTCCAGCTTCTAACCCCATTCTGGGAATGAGGGTCTGAAGACGTTCCATGTTGGTTCTTGAAAATTCTCTTCCTGGACCCTCCTCTCACCCAACCAGGCACTCCTCAGAGGGCCGGGGTTGACCTAGGCTGAATATCTACTTTGTTTTGGCTGATGGCTCCCTTCCCCCTATTGGCTTTCCCAGAATATCTTTCAAGTTCCACTTCCCAGGCGCCCTGGGGGAGGAGCAGCCACTTTGGCTGGGTCCCCAGTGGCCACCTTGGAAACGTCAGCCGGCTATGGGCCGATTCCACCTCCTTCCCCTGGGCCCAGACCTGCCCCCACCGTCCTCTCTCTGGCTTCTCTTAGCAAGTTATCAACGAAGCGCTAACTCCTTCCCTTGCCTCCGCATGCCAGCCTGAAAATGGCAAACACCTCCTCAGTCTAAGGCTCTGAATTTCTTGGCTCCCGTCTCCTTCAGACCCCTTTGCCTTCTGAAACAACCCCATAGTGCCCTAGAATGTTAAATGAGGGACCTCTGGTGCGCTTGAGTCACAGTGGCATTTTAACTCGTGCTTCCCCCGCGCCTCCACTGGCTCCCCTCTACCTTCCCTTTGCTTTTTTGATGCTGCAGCTTCCACACCCCACCCGCAGTGGGACCCTTGCCTCTTGTTCTCTCGCTGGATCTTGAGTCTCTTCCCTCTGGGTCCCAGTGTTTTCCTGCACTCCCCTCACCCCAGTGGTCTCTCTCTGCAGTTATTTAATGCCTGTGTCAGATCTACTGTAAAAAGAGGATAAAGTACAATAAAATGAGAGCGATTATATATATAAATATATATCATACACGAAGTCCTGCGTGTGGGTCGTTCCTTTCCGAGCCTTTGGAAGAGCCCTGGGAAGGGAGTAGACGGTGGATTTGGGGAACCCGGGGGTTACGCAGTCCTTGGGGGGGCTGCTCCCCAGCTTTGACCTCTTCCATCCAGTGTCCAAGCATCTGCCTCTTAGATCACTCCATCTCCTATACTGTCTTGAGATCGCTCCGTACGAGAGAGGCAAGAAGCCTATGTCCCTCTGTACAGCAATACTCATAAAGAGCCTACTATGTGCATTCTAGGCACCGTGAAGACACACTTATGAAAGAGGCAGAGTTCCTGCCCCCAAGGCACTTGCCAGTTTAACAGGAGAAGGGAGGTGCACATGAGAAACTCTAAAACCAGGTAGACCTAAAGGTACTTCCAGGAAGGGGAGAAAGCTGCCCAGGACAAAATTCACTGCTCTCTATGGGGGCTTCGAAGGGAAGGTTTCTTTTTCTTTTTGTCTTTTTAGGGCTGGACCTGTGGCCTATGGAGGTCCCCAGGCTAGGGGGTCAGATCGGAGCTATAGCTGCTGACTTACACCACAGCCAGGCCAGATCTGAGTCGTGTCTGCGACCTACACCACAGCTCATGGCAATGCTGGATCCCTAACCCACTGAGCGAGGCCAGGGATCGAACCTGCAATGTCATGGTTCCTAGTCGGAGTCGTTTCCGCTGCGCCACGATGGAACTTCCAGGGAAGGTGTCTTAGAGGCTTAAAGGATCAGTATGGGAGTGAGAATAGCATCAGCAAATTAGAGACAGATGAGGAAAATTGACTAGAAGAAACAGATCTCAAAACAGTTTGAACCATAGGATCCCAATTCTATGTGTTAAAAAAATGTACACACACAAGCATAAAAAAAAAAGATGGGTGAGTCTATACAACAATGTTTATTGTGGCTATGGGGATAGAATTATAGCTAATTTTTATTTTCTGGGAGATTATCTGTTTTTGTTTGCAATGAGTTGGCCTTAGTATCTGCCTTGAAAAAAATAGCTTTATTACTTATGCATACGTATATACACAATTTTAACATGAATGCATGGTACACACGCACAGAGTGATGGCTGGGTTTTGGTCATTATTATACCAAAATTGGATATCATACACAATTTTGTGCATCTCACTTTGTTCACTCAGTTTCACCTGGCCTGGTAGAGCTCTAATTCACTTTAGTTAATTAATTAATTTATTTTTGTCTTCTTATGGCCGCACCCACAGCATATGGAGGTTCCCAGGCTAGGGGTCAAATTGAAGCTGTATCTGCCGGCCTACACCACAGTCACAGCAATGCTGGATCCTTAACGCACTGAGTGAGGCCAGGAATCGAATTGCATTCTCATGGATGCTAGTCTGGTCGGTTAACCACTGAGCCACGAAGGGTACTCCATCTAATTCACTTTTTTAAATGGCTGCATCATACTTTTTCTATTAGGTTGTTCTTTCCTTGTTAATTTGTTCAAACTCCTTGACAGTTATAGATAAACTGTTCTGTGCATTGTAAAATTTCCCCCGATTGATTGTTTGTTTCTTGAGTTTGTGGTTTCTTTTACTGTTAAAAAGTGGTTTCTTTTTTATACAGTCAAATATGCTTAGCTGTTCTTTTGCAGTTTGTGGGTTTCCAGTCAGCAAGGTATACTCTTTTTTTTTTTTTCTTTTTAGGGCCTTGCCCACGGCATATGGAAGTTCCCAGGCTAGGGGTCGAATTGGACCTACAGCTGCTGGCCTACACCACAGCCACAGCAACGCAGGATCCAAGCTGCATCTGTGACCTACACCACAGCTCATGGCGACGCTGGATCCCCGACCCACTGAGTGAGGCCAGGGATTGAACCTACATCCTTATATATACTATTTGGATTCATTTCTGCTGCGTCACAACAGAAATTCTGGTATACTCTAATTTTCTAAATTTTTTTGGCAGGGTTTTCTTCCATTTTAATTTTTACATTCACCTTAATTCATTTGGTTTATTTTTGTTTCTTTCTGTGTGGGTGTAAATTAGGAGTCTGGTTTTATTTTATATTTGTAGTTGTGTCATCTTCATTTTTTAAAAATCCATAATTTGGAGTTCCTGCTGTGGTGCAGTGGGTTAAGGACCTGGTGGTGTCTCTGCAGTGACACAGGTGAGAACCTCAGCCTGGCACAGTGGGTTAAGGCCTGTGGCATAAGTTGCAGCTGTGACTGATCCCTGGCCCAGGAACTCCCACATGCCTCGGGTGCAGCGGAAAAAAAAAAATCCATAATTTACTTTCATTGAATTGAATTTGGCTGCATAGTGAGTTTCCTGTATGCTGAGATCTACTTCTGGATTCACTACTTGCTGACCATGGCTTGTCTACGATTTTATATTCCAAGCCATATTGATCTGAGTCCAAGACTTTTTTTTTTTTTTTTTTTCTTGGCTGCCCCACAGCATATGGAGTTCCCCAGGCCAGGAATCAGATCTGAGCTGCAATTGTGACCCACGGCTGGGCTGGGGAATCGAACCTGCATCTAGGAGCTGCCAATCCCATTGGGCCACAGCAGGAACTCCTGATTGCAGAACTTTTATAGAATGTCTCCTGATTGCTAGCAAGGCAAGCAGATTTCCCATTCCTCTCAGCCATGCTTTTAAAAAAAACCAAAAAACAAAAAACAACTATTGGCTATTCTTGGGCACATATTCTTCTCTATATAAATACATGATAAATATATCCAGTTCACAAAAACAAAAACCGTCAAAACTTGGGATTCTAACTGGAATTGCCTTGTGACTTTATATCAAGAGAATTCATCTTATTTAGGATATTAGGTTTTCCCATCTAAGGATGTGTTCTCTTTTCTTTTGTTTGGAGCTTGGTTTATGTCCTTAAGTAAGGTTCTACAGTTTTCTTCATATAGGTTCTGTGCCATTCTTTTACTTTTTTTTTTTTTCTTTTTTTTTTTCTTTTTATGGTTGCACCCACAGCATATGGAAGTTCCCAGGCTAGGGGTCAAATAGGAGCTGCAGCTGCTGCCCTACACCACAGCTATAGCCATAGCAACTCGGGATCCCAGCCGTGTCTGTGACCTACACCACAGTTCATGGCAATGCCAGATCCTTAACCCACTGAGTGAGGCCGGGGATCAAACCCGCATCCTCATGGATTTAAGTCGGATTCATTTCCGCTTCACCACAACAGAGACTTCAACGGTCTTTTACTTTTTTCTGTGTGATTCTTATGAAACTTCTTGCTAAATATTTTATTGCTGTTTGTTATTGATTTGGAATACTTTCCATTCTTTTTTTCTCAGTGCTTTGCAAGGAGAGAAAAAAAACTTTTCCTATCTACCATTCAACTATCTTATTAATTTTTTTTTTTTTTTTTTTTTTTTTTTGTCTTTTTAGGGCCACACCTGTGGCATATGGAAATTCCCAGGCTAGGAGTCGAATCGGAGCTATAGGGGCTGTCCTGCACCACAACCACAGCCACGCCAGATCCAAGCTGCATCTGCAAACTACACCACAGCTCATGGTAATGCTAGATCGGTAACCCACTGATCAAGGCCAGGAATCGAACCCGAGTCCTCGTGAATGCTAGTCGGTTTCGTTAACCGCTGAGCCACGACGGGAATTCCAGGAATGGGGATTTGTTGTTGTTGTTGTCTTTTTGTCTTTTTGAAGGATAGGGATTTGAATCCGAGCTACAGCTGCTGGGCCACACCACAGTTCACAGCAATGCTGGATCCTTAACCCACTGAGAGAGGCCCGGGATTGAACTCACAACCTCATGGTTACTAGTCGGATTTGTTTCTGCTAAGCCACAATGGAACTCCATAGTTCTTAACTTTAATTGAATTATTTTAGTGTTTAAACATTAGGATAATACCAGGATCCCATTACTATTTTATTTACCATTATTATTATTTTTTTTCTTTTTAGGGCCACACCTGAGGCATATGGAAACTCCAGGGTCAGATCAGAGCTGCAGGTGCTGGCCTAAACCACAGCCACAGTAACACCGGATCTGAGCCGTCTGGGACCTACACCAAAGCTTGAGGCTATGCCAGATCCTTAACCCACCGACCAAGGCCAGGGCTCAAACCCACATCCTTACAGACACTATGTCAGGTTCTTTACCTGATGAGCCACAATGGGAAGTCCCCACTACTTTCTTTGTCTTTTTTTTCTTTTTTTAGGGCCGCACCCATGCCATATGGAACTTCCCAGGCTAGGGGTCGAATCAGAGCTACAGATGCCAGCCTACGCCACAGCCACGGCAACGCCAGATTCGAGTCTGTGACCTATGCCAGATCCTTAACCCACTGAGCGAGGCCAGGGATCAAACCTGCAACCTCATGGTTACTGGTGGGATTCATTTCCTTTGAGGCACAATGGGAGCTCCTGCTCCCAGTTACTAGTTTAATTACGTTTTTTTTTTTTTTTTTTAATAAATAGCTGTTGAAATTTAATCAAATTCTTTGCAGCATCTATTCACATGATCATATTTTCTTCCTTAATTTGTTAACATACTGAATGATGTTGATAGATTCTCTGGAAAAACAACTTTATGTTCTTGGAATAAACTCTACTTGGTTATAGTATTAATACTCTTGATTTTTCCATACATTCTGATACTATTTAGAGACTTTGCATTTTTATAAATTAATTTGGCTTGTAGTTTGTAAGGCTTTTGGGTTTTTTTTCTCATTAACCACTGAGCCACGACGGGAACTCCTTTATGCCCTACTTTTATCTCTCAACCAAGGTTGCTTTCTCTTTCAATAATTTATATCTTTAATTTTCAGAATCCTGGTACTAAGTTCCTTCCTTTCTTCATAATGAAAGCATGTATGGCCTTACATTTTCCTCACTGGACAACTTTGGCTGGGTGTCACAGATCTGAGGACCCCTGTGTTCCCAAAATCAAGGTTAATTCTAACAATTATTCCAGGGAGTTTCCTTCGTGGCTCAGCATGTAACAAAACCAACTAGGATCCATGAAGATGCAGGTTTGATCCCTGGCCTTGCTGAGTGGGTTAAGGATCTGGTGTTGGTTGTTGTGGGCTGTGGTGTGGGTTGCAGACACAGCTCAGATCTGGTGTTGCTGTGGCTGTGGTGTAGGCTGGCAGCTGTCGCTCCGATTCCACCCCTAGCTTGGGAACCTCCGTGTGCCATGGGTGTGGCCCAAATAAATAAATAAATAAATAAATTATTCCAAGTCTCAAAGGACTTGGGCTCTTTGTCTTTTTGTCTTTTTGTTGTTGTTGTTGTTGCTATTTCTTGGGCCGCTCCCGTGGCATATGGAGGTTCCCAGGCTAGGGGTCGAATCGGAGCTGTAGCCACCGGCCTCCGCCAGAGCCACAGCAACGCGGGATCCTAGCCGCGTCTGCAACCTACACCACAGCTCACGGCAACGCCGGATCGTTAACCCACTGAGCAAGGGCAGGGACCGAACCCGCAACCTCATGGTTCCTAGTCGGATTCGTTAACCACTGCGCCACGACGGGAACTCCGGACTTGGGCTCTTTGAGCTTGAGGGCAGCAGCCATGTCCGCCCCAGCACCCCCACAGCACAGAACAGTCCTGGGCAGAGGAGAGCACCAGCCAATGAATGGTTGGTGCTGGCTAGGTTATCAGAGGAATGACTACAACCAGAGGGAAGGAAGTGAGCAGGTGGGACCAGAGAGGTCAGGGACTCCTTGGGGGGTCACACAGCTTAGAGCTGGCCTGAAAACCCAGGACCTATCATTCTCAGGCCAGTAATCAATCAGCTCACCAAGAGATGGGCAGAGCCAGAATGGACCTGCTTTCTGAAGGAGTAGGGCCGAAATAAAATCAGAGTTATGGACACACACTAGAGAAATGTGGAAGGTAGAGGGTGCCAGATGCTGGTCAGAAAGAGAGCTTTGAGGTCACCCGTCTACAGGAATGAACGTTGAGTGTTCTGGTTTGCCAAGGGCCTGGCTGGTGGGGAGAGATGGAAGCTAACGATCTCTGAAAGAGGTGCTTCTAGGTCTCCCGGGGAGAGTATTTGGCATTTCCCAGCAAGAAAGAGAAAAGGTGGTTTTGAGGCCAGGGAGGCTGGTGGCTGCTTCATGGCTGTCTGGCATCCTCAGAGCAAGCCAAGGGACTCCCACAGGCACTTGACGCCTGGTGGGCAGGTTGAGGGGACAGTGGCCCCAGAAGCCCCTTTAGACCCTACTCCCCTCTCTCGGTCCTCAGGGAGGAGGCAAGGACGAACCATGTCCTTACCATCGGGCCACCCCTCCAAGCACTGGCTCAGGCAGAGTGGGTGATGGGGAGAGCTCGCCCCCAGCCCCCCTCCCTGGGAGCTGGCAGCACTGAGGAACAGAATGGGGTGGGGGGGGTATGCTGGGCACCACAGGCTCAACCCTCCTCCCTACCCCAAGAAGCCCTTTGAAAGGTTTTCCTGGCAGAGTTTAAAGCCTCAATTCATTCCACTGGCTGGCATGAGGCCCAGATGAGGGGATGCCGGGAAGGCTCCAGCCCCCCATCCCTGCCCTCACCTTAGCCGCCCCCATTTCCTGGGGACCCCGGCTGGCAGGCCTCCCCCTGCCCTCGCTCCTCATCCAATAGCAGCCCCCCTCACCCCCCGCACCCTTGGGAACCCAGGTATCCTGGTCCTTCTCCGTGGAGCAGATGGCCACCCCAGAGGCTCAGGCTTGCTAAATCAGACATTTAAATCCCATAATCCTTGGTGAGAGGCTGAGAGGGGGCAGCAGCCCAATCCTAGAAGCAGGGAGCAGAAGACCTCGTGCCAGCCCTGGCGGGAGGGGAGGGCGGGGGACAGTCGGTTCCCAAGTTATGAATGGAGTCACCCCTTTTCTTGTTGTCATTCAGCTTGCAGACTGACCCAGTCTCCGGCCTTTGTTCTCCTCCTGGAACCCGGGCATTGGGCCCCCCACACATACTCCCCGATGACTCAGGTGGCTGCCTCCCTCCTCCCCCCACCCAACTCCTCTCCCCTGCACTGCGGGTCCCAGGCATCCTGCTCTGGCACCAACCCCTCCGACACACAAGTGCTACCACACTATTTTATTGGAAAATAAGAAACATATAAAAAGAAAACAATACATTATTTCATAAATTCTCCCAACCAGCATGGGGAGGGAGGTTATCAGGGAAAGGCACTCTTCTGCCTATTACGGTGGAGAACTGGGCTTCCGACCCAGTGTATGGCTGGTGGTAACCTGTTCCTGATACGCAGGAACATTTTCCTACCTCTCTGAACATTTTACCAATAAAACCCTTTAAAAACACACGGAAACAGCAACTATACTTTAAACTTTAAAAAAATGAAAAAAATTTAATAAAAAAAATACAAAAACCCTTAAAAAGCTAAGCCGGAAGGCCCCCAGTACCCCTTATCCACCCCCCACCCCCCACCCCCGCAACCCACCAGTGCAGGCCAATTTCTTTAGCAGAGCCCCAGGCCAAGCATATAGAGGAATTCCAGGGCATTTCTAAGGCACACCTGCACCAAGCAGAGGTCTAAGCACCTGAGTCCCCAAAATGCCAGGGACTTCAAAAGGGGATGGGATGCAGGAGGCATCAGTCTGAGTCAGGTCCTTCTCTCTTGAACATCGGTTTTTTATGGCGGGAGGGAGACTGCCCCTTCTTAGACTTCAGGTGGCTGTGAGGAGAGAGGGGGAGAGGAGGGGATGATGTTATCCCAATGGGAGGCTCTGAGCCCCTCTTCCTGGAGCTGGGCTTTGCAAGGCCTGAGGCGGGAGGGAGGAGAATTTAAGTTAAAATGCTTAGAGTTCCCGCTGTGGCTCAGCTAGTAGCCATGAGGACACGGGTTTCATCCCTGGGCTCGCTAAGTGGGTTAAGGATCTGGCATTGCCGTGAACTGTGGTGGAGGTTGCAGATGCAGCTCGGATCCTGCATTGCTGTGGTTGAGGCATAGGCCAGTGGCTGCAACTCTGATTCCACCCCTAGCCTCGGAACTTCCATGTGCCGTGGTTGTGGCCCTAAAAAGACAAAAAAAAAAAAAAGTCACTGCCAACTGCAGACCTACTAACTGAGCACCTAGAGGTATTAACCTTGAAATTGCCCCCTTATCCCATGTGACAATGAGGAAACTGAGCCTGAGAAGGCGAATAACAAGGCCACACAGGACTCCTTAGTACTTTGTAGGGCTGAGGATCTGACCCCCCAGTGCTGAGTCTGACCCTCCCATGGCTATCAGGCCCCCATCTAAGACCCCAGCTCTGAGGGTCTAAGGGTTGCTAGAAGTGGGAAAGAAAACATCCCATGCCCCTGGGCTCAAGAGGCGTGTGGACCCCTGGAGGCAAGAAAGTGGAGGAATGTTGGACCCAACAGCAGGGGCTCAGCTGCCCTTTACCACCTGCAGGGTTAGAGTGGACCCCCGCGGCTTTCCAACGCAGGAATGCAAGGGAGGGGACGCGGGTCACTCACCTGGAGTGGGCCCTGTTTTCCCCCGACTCCCTCGCAGTCTGGGCATCCTTCAGCTCCAAGGCGTCATTCAGCTCTCGGAACATCTCGAAGCGTTCACGCCCACGGATCTGTGGCAGGGAAGGGGTGGAGGAGCATTAGGCAAAGTCATAAGAACTACTTTTTTTTCTTTTTAGGGCCACATTCATGGCATATGGAAGCTCCCAGGCTAGGGGTCCAATCTGAGCTGTAGCCGCTGGTCTACACCACAGCCACAGCCACAGCCACGCCACACCTTTGGGATCCTTACCACTGAGGGAGGCCAGGGATCGAACTGGACTCCTCATGGATACTAGTCCAGTTCTTAACTCGCTGCACAAGGAAATTCTCACAAGAACTATTTTTATGCTCTCTTTAACAACTTTCTTTTTGGAAGAGGGTTCTTTAAAATGTTATGTTAGGGAGTTCTAGCCGTGGCTCAGCAGTAATGAACCGGACTAGCATCCATGAGCACACGGGTTCGATCCCTGACCTTGCTCAGTGGGTTAAGGATCCTGTGTTGCCGTGAACTCTGGTGTAGGTTGCAGAAGAGACTCCGATCCTGCATTGCTGTGGCTGTGGCAGAGGCCGGCAACTACAGCTCCGATTTGACCCCTAGCCTGGGAACCTCCATATGCAGAGGGTGCAGCCCTAAAAAGATAAATAAATAAATAAAGCCACTGTTTCAAGGCACTACTGCCCCCTGTTGGCAAATGCCCCAAATGCAGGCAAAGCAGTCAAGAAGAAATTAACATATGGAGTGACCCAAGTGAAACTTCAATCTCTCAAACCCGATAGATAATATGCACTACAAGAGTCAAGCCGATGAACAGACGAAAGGATGGCTAGAGAAACTGGGCATAACCTCACACCTGCTACCTTTGTAGCTTTTCTCCCCTTATCCAACCCCACTGAGTAAGAGCAGGAAACGGCCCCTCTCTCTCCCAGACTCGATACCTGGAGGGTGAAATACTCGCCATCCAGTGGCTTCTTCTTTTGCACTGGCGAGGAGCTGGTGCTGGTGGGCAGTGCTGGGAAAGAGGTGAGGAAAGGTGAGAAAAGAGTGCATTTTGGGCAGAACCGCCCCCTCCCTGTCCCCTCTACCCCTCCTGGTCCTGCCTGCTTACCTCGCTTAGTGCTGCCAGGGGGCGGCTCGGGGCAAGACTGGCCCTTCTTGAGGAAATTTTCTTCCTCTGTGCGGCGGTCTCTCCCAGGACAGGCACAAACACGCACCTCAAAGCTGTTCCGTCCCAGCAAGTTGCCACTACCCCGGGGGGAAGTAGGAGGCAGTGAGGAAAGCCAGCCCGGCCTCCCTGCTCTGTGAGCGGGGCCCCACCCCCTCCCCATCCCCCGCATCCTACGAGGAGCCTCAGCTCCAGCTGATCAAGAAGCCACAGGTAAGAGGGGTGCCAAAGCCGGGGAAAAGGGCACTGGGAGGGAGCAGCAGAGGGACGCAAAGTGGCTGCAGCCAGAGGGAAGGATGGCTGGAAGCCCGGGAGAAGGGGATGAGCGGCAGGGCCATGGAGACAGGCAGAGGCTGAGGAGGGGCCCGCCAGCGTGGAGGGCGGCGTGCGGCCCCTACCTGGCGTCTTCCAGTGTGATGATGGTGAGGATGGGCCGCCGGTTCATGCCCCCCATGCAGGAGCTGTTGCACATGAAGTTGTAGTGGATGGTGGTACAGTCAGAGCCGACCTGGGGGACGACACAGGCCCAAGGTGACCCTACTAGCCCCGGCAGGCCACTGGCCTCTGGGCGCCTCAGCTGTGGAATGGGGGTAACCCATCTGTTCTACCCGCCTCACGAGGCTGCGGCAGGTCAAGTGAGAACAGAAAGCCGCCCCCATCTCCCACCAGGAAGGCCACGGACAAACCCCTCTGGCCCCCTCCTCCCGGAGACCCCAGGGGCCAAACCAGACCTCGGGCGGCTCGTAGGGCACCACCACGCTGTGTCGAAAAGTGTTTCTGTCATCCAAGTACTCGGCCCGTAAATTCCCTTCCACCCGGATGAGATGCTGGGGAGGGGCCAGACCTGAGAGCAATCGGGGGGTGGGGGTGGGAATGAGGGGTTTGGCAGCTCCGGGCACCAGCCCTGTCCCACCCACAGCCCCCGCCCACTCACCATCGCTATAGTCAGAGCTGCGCTCATGGTGGGGACAGCGCCTCACCACCTCGGTCATGTACTCTGACTTCTTGTAGATGGCCATGGCGCGGACACGGGTGCCAGGCGGGGGTGGCGAGCTGACCCACAGCTGCACCGGGCAGGTCTTGGCCAGCTGGCAAAACAGCTTATTGAGGGCAGGGGAGTACTGCAGGAAAGGGAGGATGGAGAGCGAACAGAAGGTCAGAGGACAGGGAGCCAGCAGTCAAATGAACAGACGCTGCCTAAATACTGATTAGCAGCCAAGTGCTCGGTGGGGAGGGTAGCCAGAGATGGCAGGGTCGGGGGCTCCCTCCCAGAAGCTTCCTTACAAAAGCCAAGGAATGAATGAGTGGAGAGAAAAGAAAAAAAGTTCCATGGCCTCATGACAAATGCTGAAGAGTGTGATGGGAAGGATGAGAGGCCAAGGTCAAGTGGGAGTATTCAACTTTGGGACCAGGGTCCAAGGTCATAGACCAAATAGGTTAAACATAGAAAGCCTGACACAAAGCCAAAGGCTGCAGTGGAACCACGAAGTTCTAAACAGAAAAACCCGGGGGGATAGGGGCCAGGCACTGTCCCTACGAAGCCAGTCCCTCAAGGCCACTGACCGTGCAGGTTACAGACTTGGCTGTTCCAGAATGCAGGAACCCTAGACGGAAATCATAGCTGCCAGGGTAGGTCTTCTGAGAAGGGACAAAGGACGACAGGGGCCAGGAGGTGGCTGGTGCGGGGGCAGCTGGTGCGGGCGCTGTTGCTGCAGGAGGCGCTGGCACTCTGGAGGCGTCATCTGGATTTTCATCCAGCCAGTTCGTGACTGGGGACAGCAGCAGATCGTTCACTGCTGCCAGGGAGAGCTCAGAGGACTGCGGATGGATGGGAACAACAGGAGTCAGGAGGCCAGCCCCCCAGCCCCCCAGGCCCCTGCCCTTGCCGCGCCCCAGTCCTTACCAGCAGGTTGTTTTCAGGAAGCCTGGAAGACAAGGGCAGAGAGTCAGTATAGGTCTGTGCTTCCCAGAGGCCTCTACTGGGGTTGGGGGCTGGGGGCTGGTGGGGGGGGAAGCAAGGTTATTAGAAGACGGGCAGCCCTCCCTTGAGACTCCACTCACAGTTTCCACAAGTCTGAAAATGTCTCCTGACTCAGAGGGGGCTCCACGCCCAGCTCGGACTGCGACTCCTCCATTGCAGCTCCCTGGAGGGGAGTGTGGCCGCTGTGGGGAGAAAGGCCAGGATCCAGCCTGAGACACACCCAAGCCCCGAGGGAAGAGGGACCCCCTCCGTCCACACTCACCCGTGGTGAGGCTCTGCTGCTGGGGCAGCGCCCTGCCCTTCACATGCCAGGCTGCACCTGCCCCACCCCTCACCACGCACATCACCGCGGGGAAAAGATAACCAGAGAGGGATTGTCCACCCTTCCACCAGTGAATCCACAAGCCTTCCGCCACGTGTACCCATGTCTGCCCTCCTCTGTGGGAATCAGGATGAAGTAACTCAGCCCTGTCCCTCCACCGCGGTCAGGGCGGGGCAGGGGGAGATGCCTCCCTGGCCCCCCCACGTTCCCCCCTGCTCCCTTGGGGCCGGCCCCCCCCACCTTGGCATACAAATTCCTCACCACCCAGCCCCTGCCCACCTCTCTGATCTCATCTTCTAGCACCCTCTCCCTTCCCGATGCTCGAGCGGCAGTGGCTGCCCTTCCCTGCACGGCGGACCTTCGCTGGTTCATTTCACTCCTGGGAACAGTGGTCCTGCCATCACTGAAGGGCAAGCTCCTTCTCACTGGGACCCCATCCTGAGGGTCACACCTCAGCAGGGACCCAGACCGCTCGATCGATCAAGGACAGCCAGCCAAACTCTGTCACCTTATTCGAATTCAGGTCACCCTGTTGTTAGTGCTCCTCGTGCTTACACTACCTGCTGACCTTTCTCGCTCGCTCTGTGTGTGCTGCTGGGATATAAACTTCCTCAGGGCAGGGAAGCATCTCCTTCGCCAGCTATTAGCATACTGCCCTGCACCTGCTCGGGGCTCAGTCACCGTGGTGACTGAATGAATTGTTGTGCCCAGGCTGTGAGCTGGTTATCATTGGTCAAGGGTACGAGGGAGGACCGAGGGGTAGCTGTGTGGTCTGGGCCAGGGCCCCGCACTAGGCTATGCCTCTATCATCTCATCTCCCAGCTCAGCTTTCAAATGGTTTCATCATGCCATCTTTCTCGAAGCCAAATCTGTCATCAGCTTTGCTCAGAATTATGCTCGCTGCAAAAATCCCTGCCATTACTCTTCTCCTTCTGTGTTAATGTAATGGCACTGAAAACACCTCCCCACCGCCCCACCCGCAGCAAGCAGCTTTTTTTTTTTTTTTTTTTTTTAAAATGGCTGCACCCACGGCATATGGAGGTTCCCAGGCTAGGGGTCCAATCGGAGGTACAGCTGTCGGCCTACACCACAGCCACAGCCACACCAGATCCGAGCCACATCTGCGACGTACACCACAGCTCAGAGCAATGCCCGATCCTTAACCCACGGAGCGAGGCCAGGGATCGAACCTGCAACCTCATGGTTCTTAATTGGATTTGTTTCCGCTGTGCCACGACAGGAACTCCAACAAGCAGCTGTTTTCTAATCTCCTCTAATATTCACTCGCTCCTTTATGTTGACCTAGGGCCTGCTTTCTGCTTTATTTAGAGTGTGCAAACCCTTTCTACATGGGTTGTCTGTCTCGCTAAGCACACCTGATTCTTGACAGTCTCAGAGAGGTTAAGGGAGCAGCCTGCAATGCACAGGTTAGTGAAGGAGCTTTTACAAAAAACTGACCATTTGAATGCCTAGGATTAAGGATTAAGATGACTTTGCATAACGTAACTTTTGTCATCAGTTACGTCTAGAGGTGCAGATTTTAGCTGATGAAAGTCAGAGGCCGGCAAAGGGCCACTTATATAGCTCCCAATGATGACAGGGGACAGGCCATGAACGTGCACGAAGGAAGGCAAGAGGGGACAGCAGTGGGACTCTAAATATTTGCCTTGGGGGGAAGGACCAGGGTCCCCCTCTCTAAATTGAGGATAAAAATAACTTTGAGGTTTTTATGGAAGGGAGGCTTGTGTAAACAGAGATGGGGCTTAGAAGTCGGAAGCCCTGGGTTTGATGTTGTATCATCACTTAAATTCACTGCATGATTTCACTCATCAAAGCTCCCAGGGCAAAGATGGCAGAGCACGGGCTCTAGAGGCAGATGCGCTAGGCCTGCATCCCAAGCTCACCATGGAATAGCTGTGTAACTTTGGGCGGTTGCTTAACGTCTCTGTCCCTTAAGTGTCCTCAGCTCTAAGATAGTACTCCAGTTATTAAGGGAAATGTAGCGTTGAGAAAAGGGCCAGATATATATATACGTTTTTAGGGCCATACCTGTGGCATATGGAAGTTCCCAGGCTAGGGGCTGAATGAGAGCTAGAGCCGCCAGCCTACGATACAGCCACAGTAACTCGGGATCCGAGCCATGTCTGCAACCTACACCACAGCTCAGCTCATGGCGACACCGGATCCTTAACCCACTGAGTGAGGCCAGGGATCGAACCTGCGTCCTCATGGAGCCCATTCGGGTTCGTTACTGCTGAACCACAGTGGGAACTCCTGGTTCTCTATTATTGAGAGCGAGAGCTCTGTGATTGCAGGGGGGTGGGGTTTTTGTGGTTCTGCCCACATCTGTGCTAGCTCACTTCTTTCCCGCAACCCCGTGTTCAATAAACCCGTGGGTATGTGGGCTGTCGGGGGATGGTGGGTCAGGGTCTCAGGCCCACTGAGGGGGAGACAGCCCCATGGACATAGGAGGTGTCTCTCCCTCAGTGGCTGGTAGCAACTAAATTTTCAATGTTCTTTTCTCTAGGAAACCTCTTCAGAGTAGGTGCTTTCCATGGGTCTGAACATCAGGGGGTCATGATCTTAAACTGTCAGAAGAGGAACCAGACTCTCCGGCTAAGCTGATCGGGGCGGCAGCCAGGTGGGAAGGCAATAAACTCGGCTGGGACTCAAAGGCAGGGCAGGCCTGCCCATTATCAGAACAACAAGGCTGCTGCGAAAACAGACCCTATCTGGACCCACAGCTTTCGCTGGCTTATCTCATTAATCCTCTCAAAAAGCCAGTGAGGCAGGTGCTGTATCATCAGAGGAGGGAACTGAGGTTAAAGGAATTACTCAGGCCCAGAAAGCTCCCAAGGGGCAGAGGCAGGAATATGAACCTGGGCTATCCGAGGCCACAGCCAAGCCCTACGTTTCATTTTTATTTTTGCCCTCACCTGTGGCATGCAGAAGTTCCCGGGCCGGGGATCGAAGCTGCGTCACAGCAGTGACAACGGCCAGGTCCTTTAACTGCTGGGCCACCAGGGAACTCCCACACCCAAGCTCTAAATAACGGCTCCCCTGGCTTCACCCAGAAGTCTGATGGAAAAAAACATCTGGCTGAAAGCCATGTGATAGGGGAAAAAACAATTGATTCTGGGAAGAAACAAGGCAGCCTCTGGTAAAACTGAAAACACATACATCTTACTACTTAGCAAAACCACTTTTAGATGGACTCCCTGGAAAAATGGTTGCAGGCGGCAGGAGCAGGAGCCTTGCCCCAAAATGTTCATGTCATCGTTGTTCCTGATGGCAGGTGACAAGAAACAACCTTATATCAGTAGGGAGGAGATAAAGGAAACACGGTGTGTTCACTCACAGGAGAAATTTACTGCAGTGGTTTAGGGAAGTGAATTATCTGTATGTGGAACCAGATACAGCTCAGAAACACATGGGGTGAAAAGATAATTTGCAAGAAAAAAAGCAAAACACAGTCATTTTAATTTAATTGTGAAATCAAAAAATATACAATGACTATTGCTTATACACATATGCACGTGAAATTATAAAGATAGGCAAGAAGAATAAAAATTCACAAAATCCATGATAGTGACGTTCTCAGGGAGAGGAGGGATGTGTGCTTATGATACTAGGAGTATAGTCAAAGGGAGTTTTAACTTTATTAACAAAGAAAAATTTAAAAAGACGGCATCCAGAAGTTCCCTGGTGGCCTACTGGTTAAGGATCTGGCGTTGTCACTGCTGTGGCGAGAGTTCAATTCCTGGCTTGGGAACTTCTGCATGCTGTGGGTGTGGCAAAAAAAAAAAAAAAAAAAAAAAAATCCATACATTAAAATATGGACAAAATATTAAGTGTTAAAATTATTTGGTGGTGGAGTTCCCATCATGGCTCAGTGGTTAACGAATCCGCCTGGGAACCATGAGGTTTCGGGTTCGATCCCTGGCCTTGCTCAGTGGGTTGGGGATCCGATGTTGCTGTGAGCTGTGGTATGGGTTGCAGATGCGGCTTGGATCCCGTGTTGCTGTGGCTCTGGTGTAGGCTGGCGGCTACAGCTCTGATTAGACCCCTAGCCTGGGAACCTCCATGTGCCGTGGAAGCGGTCCAAGAAATGGCAAAAAGACAAAAAGACAAAAAAGAAAAAATTTTGGTGGGGAAATATGTTGTTACTCTTGTATCTGTCTGCATTTTTCCAAAATAAAAACATCTAAAAAAGAAAGATAAACAAACATTATGGAAAATTTTAACCTCATAAAAAAGTAAACAGAATAATGTCCCCCCATTTACCCACATCTAAGCTTCAAGAATAATCAACATTCTGCGTTATTGTCTCATCTATACCCCTAGCCACTCTCCACAACCACACAAAGCTTTGTGAGGCCAAATGTATATCAGTTGAAATGCCATCAGACTGTTTTTTGTTTGTTTTTCTTTTTTCACAGCCACACTTGCTGCATATGGAAGGAAGTTCCCAGGCTAGGGGTCCAGTCACAGCCCGCCTATGCCACAGACAGAGAAACGCCAGATCTGAGCCATGTCTGCAACCTACAGGGCAGCTCATGGCAACACCAGATCCTTAAGCCATCAGGCAGGGCCAGAGATTGAAGCCGAGTCCTCATGGATACTAGCTGGGTTCTTTACTGCTGAGCCACAATAGAAACGCCACTTAATTTTATAGTAATCTTGAAGACAGGTGTTTTAAGACCTCCAACTCTGCACTATTTATTGTTTCATTTTGGAATCAGCTTGGCAACTTCCACAAACAAGCCTGTGAGGAGATATATATATATATATATATATATATATATATATATATATATATATCTTTTTTTAATTTTTTTTTGGCCACACACACACACGACATTGGAAGATCTAGGGCCAGGGATCGAATCTGAGCCACAGCTATGACCTATGGCACAGCTGTGGCAACACTGGCTTCTTAAACTACTATGCCACAGTGGGACCTCCAAGCCTGGTAGGGTTGTTTTAAAACACTGAATTAAATACTTTTTATTTTTATTTTTTTGTCTTTTTGCCTTTTCTAGGACTGCTACCGTGGCATATGGAGGTTCCCAGGCTAGGGGTCTAATCAGAGCTGTAGCCGCCGGCCTATGCCAGAGCCACAGCAATGTGGGATCTGAGCCACATCTGCGACCTACACCACAGCTCACGGCAATGCCGGATTCTTAACCCACTGAGCCAGGCCAGGGATTGAACCCGCAACCTCATGGTTCCTGGTCGGATTCGTTAACCACTGAGTCACGACGGGAACTCCACCATGTTTTTCAATGCTATTGTAAATAGCATTTTTTTTTTTTGGCTGTGCCCGTGGCTTGCAAAAGTTCCCTGCAGGGATCCAACCCCAGTCACAGCAGTGACAATGCCAGGTCCTTAACCCATCAGGCCACCAGGGAACTCCTGGAATTGTTTTTAAAATTCATTTTTTGACTTCAGATTCAAGGTTGCTACAAAAATAAAATTTCCGCATATTGCTTTTCAAACTTGTAACCTTGCTATAATCACTTTGTGTACACAATTATAGCATCTGAATAAAGCAATGTTTTCTTTTGCAACTGTTAACATTTACTTTCGTTTTTTTGCTTTTTAGGGCTGCACCCACAGCATACAGAGGTTCTCAGGCTAGGGGTCGAATCAGAGCTGTAGCCGCTGGCCTACGGCCACAGAAATACCAGATTCGAGCAGAGTATGTTACCTACACCACAGCTCAGTGCATAGTATTCTTAACCCACTGAGCAAGGCCAGGGATCAAACCCACAACCTCGTGGTTACTAATCGGATTGGTTTCCACTGTGCCACAACAGGAACTCCTACGTCTTTTTCTTTTTGGCCCCACCCGAGGCACATGGAAGTTCCTGGGCCAGGGATTGAACTCATGCCACAGAAGTGACCAGAGCTGCTGCAGTAACAATGGCTCCTTAACCTGCTACGCTGCAAGGGAATTCTTTCTTTTTCTTGCCTGGTTAAGACCTGCAGTTTATAATGCTGAAGTGGTGAGAGTCAAATCCTTTTCTAGTTCCTGACCTTAGAGAAAAAGCATTCAGTCTGTCACTATTAGGTATGGTGTTAATGCTAACCTGACTTGGGGAATGCTCTTTTTTTTTTTTTTTTTTTGTATTTTCTAGGGCTGCACCCAAGGCACATGGAGGATCCCAGGCTAGGGGTCTAATCAGAGCTATAGCCGCCGGCCTACCCCACAGCCACAACAACTGGGATCCGAGCCGTGTCTGTGATCCACACCACAGCTCACACAGCAACGCCAGATCCTTAACCCACTGAGCAAGGGCAGGGATAGGACGCGAAACCTCGTGGTTTCTAGTCGGATTCGTGAACCACTGAGCCACGACAGGAACTCCCTAATTTGTTAATTTCTTATGGCTCATAGATCTAAATGTAAAACCTAAAACCACAAAGGTTCTAGAAGAAAATATAAGAGAATATCTTCATGATCTTGGGGTTAAGATTTCCTAAACAGGCCAAAACAAACTAACAAGAGAAAAGAATCTTCTGCTACTCTTAGGGCTCTTATAGGCAAGCAACAGGCTAGGAGAAAACACATGTATCCGACAACAAAAAATATTCCATCCAGAATACACAAATAATTCCATCAACTCAATAATACAAAAAGCAAATAAACCAATGTTTAAAATGGGGAAGACTTGAATAGCCTCTCTCTCTCTCTTTTTTTTTTTTGGTCTTTTTAGGGCAGCACCTTCGGCACATGGAAGTTCCCAGGTTAGGGGTCCAATCAGAGCTGCAGCTTCCGGCCTATACCACAGCAGGGCTGGATCCTTAACACATTGAGTGAGGCCGGGATTGAATCCGCAGCCTCATGGATACTAGTCAGGTTCATTACCCTGAGCCACAAAGGGAACTCCTTGAACAGCCTCCTGACATATGACACAGAAATGGCCATTAAGCACAAATTGCTGAACACAGTTAACAGAGAACTGCAAATTAAAACCACAGTGATATGCCACATTAGAACCACTGACAAACCAAACACCGAGGCAGGATACATCTTGCTGGTGGAAGTGTAAAATGGTACAACTACTTTGAATAATGAGAATCTTTTATTTAAAAAAATTTTTTGTATGGTCGCACCTGTGGCACATGGAAGTTCCCGGGTAAGATCCTTAACCCACTGAGCCAGGCGTGGATGGAACTTGCACCACAACAGCCACTTGAGCTGCTGCAGAGACACCAGGTCCTTAACCCTGTGTGCCACAGTGGGAACTTCAGAATTTTTAAATAAAATTTAAAAACGCATAGATGTATTCCCTACTCTATGACTTAGTAATTCTACTCCTAAGTATATATCCAAGAAACATAAAAACATATGACCACAAAAAGAACTGTACAAGAATGTCAAGAGCAGCTTTATTAAAACTAATCCCAAACAGGAAACAACTCAAAAGGCCACCACGAGGAGAATGGATAAACAATGGATGGTTTATTCATCCAGTGCAACACATTAAATGAAAAGGAGCAAGATACTGATACACCACTGACACATGCAATAAAATGGGTGCATTACAAAGATTTTGCTGAAGGAAAGAAGTCTGACACAAACGAGCACGACCTGTATGATTCCATTTATAAAGCAGTTCTCCAACAGGCAAAACTATTCCATGAGGACAGAAATCAAAATGAAGGTGGAGGGTTAAAGATAAACTGGAAAGAAGCATGAGACTTGTATTTTGATAGGAGGTGAGTGTAAATGCTACCCTCGATTTAGAAAAAAAGCGCGTAAGTACCGCCCACAGAGTCTGATTCGCAGCAGGTGCGAGGTAGGCGACCGCGCCCTAAATGGTGAAGATGCCCCAGGAGAGCATTCGACGGACTCCGCGCGGGGTCAAGCCGCCTCCCGCAGGCGAGAACTAGCCGGGACCGGAGGGCTGCACTTGGGAGCTCCGTCCCCGCCCCTCTCCAAGCCCCGCCCCTTCCGCTTTCACGACGTTCATTCTGCGTCCGAAAATGGGGATGGCTCAGCCCAAAGCCGGATACAGAAGAAATTGTTTCTCTGCCACAAACAAACAACCCCATCGTTATGCTTTTTTATCGTTTAAATCTCAGATGTACCCATTCTCGAAGATACCCAAGGTTTGCCTTCTGATATTTAAAGAAAAGAAAACCGCCCCAGGCAATGGTAGCGTCCGCCTGGTTAGCAGACAACCAGGAAGGAGCACACCATTCACAAGAGGGGGAGGGACTGAGGTTTGCATCATAACAAATGCTTTTTCCTTCCCAAAAGCGGTGGCTAAGTAGTCCATGAAGGACAAAAAAAAGGTAGAGGGGGTTAACAGCCCCTTGCAGCAAGCAATAGGAACCAGTTTAAAAGACCTTTTCTCTTTCTACTTCCCTCACATCGGGTGAATAGTGGGCTGTTCCGAAGAAAAGAAACCGGAAATGCTCCTGCGAGTGGCAGAAATGTAAATGCAGAGCCAAACAATAACAGGGCTCCCGGGCCTCTCCGGCCGGGTTACTCCTCCGAGGCTTCGCGGGCAAACCTCTTGTTTAGCATGTCCCATTTCCACAACTGACAGCCTTTAAATGGACTTTCTCCATCCTGAGGCGCTGAAGGCCAGTTGGAAAGTTCACTCAAGAAAGGACAAAGGTCCGGAAGTTAGCACCTTGGACTTCCCGGAGCACTCCGGATAACCACTTCGGAATGGAGTCCAGGGTTCCACTGGGATGCCATACGCACTAAAATCTCGAGCCATAAATCCCCAAAGTTCCAAGATCCCAAAGCCTCGGACCTTGATGCTTTGTGTGTCTTATTAAGGGCTCCCCCACACCGGGTACTGAAATGGGGTGGTGGCGGTGGTGGGGAAGAACCCCTTAGGCAGGCTCAAGTTTTCCCCAAAGCCCCACTACCCGGCGCAGGTGTTCAGCTTTTTAGTTCGGTTGGTCCTAACATCCCTATCATCTACACTCAGGCCTCCCAACATTGCATTCCTCTGTTGATGCCGCTAGAAGAACTTCCATTTCCCCCCCCCCCCAAATCACTAAATCTTTCGCTCCACCTCCATCCTCCTTTCTTCTGAGCTGAAAATACACAGACCCGAGAGCCCATGACTCATAGAGTATTCATCAGGCTCAGTTAAGAGCTTACCCGAAGCTCAGGAGAGCGTGTCACTGTCCTGGGATGCACGCTCGAGACGGGACGTCAGGTGACCCCGGAGACCAGCAGCTACCTGCGCCAAGGATGGTGGCCCTGGACTTTTGAGGAGCTCAAAACTTTTAGCGCCAGTCCGAGCACATGGGAGGGGAAAATCCCAATCCCAGCAACCATCGCGAGACTCCTGGCACAAAGTCGCCATGACAAGTAAGGGCAAGCAATTACCCTGCGGGCGGTGGCGACGGACGGAGGTGGTGAGGGTGAGGGGAGTCAGGATTCCTGCTGTGTTGGTTTTGTAGCTACTGACAGTTTGCGGTGAAGAAATTCGACAACCCAGATCTGTGAGAACAGAATTGGTGGAAACCATTTTGAAAGACTTGTCCCCGAGTCAGACATGAAGGTGAAAGAAAGACAGCCTTTGCACCTTTTGCCTGGAACTCTGCTCTCCCAGATGGCTGGATAGTTCCTCATTAGCTAAAATGTCAATTTTTAGGAAGACCTTCCTTAATGTTCCAAGCTAACGTATTCTCCTAGTTACGTTGTATCACACTGTCTTGTTTAATTTCCTTCCTAGACCCTATCACGTTTTGAAATAATTTGTTCCTTGCCTTCAATACACAGCAACCTAAGCGTTAGGAGAGCAGAGACCTTGCCTACTATCTTATTCATTCTTGTCTTTTCCAGTACAGTACTGGGTAGCAAAGAAGAGCTCAATGATAAATATTTATTGAATGAATGAAAAGAGACGGAGGTCTGAGGAGTTGAGATGCAAAACAGGTTCAAACCCCGTAAAAACAAATATAGCGCTCGCGCCCTCTGCAGGTGGGGAGGGGAGTAGGTGCTTGAAGAATGATAGCGCGAGGAGCTCAGACACATCTCCCTGACTCAGAAGCTCTCGGACTACAAGTCCCAGCAGGCACTAGGAGATTCAGGACTGGAGGGGAACGGTAACCCGTGACCTGTTACGTCCCTGCCCCGCCCCTCTTGTGGGTCGCCCGCGAAGTCTGATCCGGGATGCGGAGGTCCAATCGAATGGTGGGCCCAAATCCCGCGAGAACAGGTGGCGCGTAGCCACCGACAGGGCTAAGGATCGCCGAGCTCTCCAACATTCCTGTTCGCCCGCCTCGCCTCGCGAGGCCTGGGGGCGGGGGGCTGTTTTCTGTCCTATCCCGGGAGCAGAAAGAAGGCACTGCTGGGTTTCTCCAGTTCTGCGTCCGGATCCGTGCGAACTTACGGCGGTCTCTGCCGTTCCGCAGGCCCGGCAGCTGGTAGCCGGCGGGAAGAGGATTGCCTGGCCGCGGCCAATGTTTGCCGTGCTTCCTCTGCAGTATGAAGACCCCGGAGGCGCCAGTGTTAGCTCCGGACTGCCTTCCTTCAGACCAGGCCCCAGCTGCAGCCCGTCTCTCTCCTCAGGCTTCCTCGATGGATAAAAATACGAACCCTGAACAGACGCCACCGCCACCCGATGGGGATGATGCGCCCCGGATATCCCCGGATCCTGGAGCTGGCTCGGCCGTGTCCCAGGAGCTGGGGGAAGGGGACCCAGCTTCTCTCTCCACTCCGTTGGAAGCTGAGTTTGATACTCCTAGTGAGTTGAGCCCTCGAATCGAGGAGCAAGAACTTTCTGAAAAAGTGAGCCTTCCTGCAGAAGAAACGAACAAGCCAGAGTTGGGGCCGGGAGAAGACATGGAAGATGTGTCTGAGGAACCCGCTCCAGAGGATGAGGGATACACGTAAGTGCTGATGGCAGTTGGCTCAGGAATCTGAGGAGGTTGGAAATGTGAGATATATCTCATCCGCCAGTCCTCAGCCCCACTTCTCCAGGCCCATTTCTCCTTGGCTTTGGCGACCCAGGTTTGTCTTCCCCATCTTCCTTCCAGCACTTGGAACTACAGCTTCTCGCAGCTACCCCGGTTTCTTAGCGGTTCCTGGTCAGAGTTCAGCACCCAACCTGAGAACTTCTTGAAAGGCTGTAAGTGGTAAGTAAGGATGAGGAGGGGGCTCACCTCTGCCACAGGTCTGCTCAGCTCAAGCCCAACACTCGCAAGATACAGGTCTATCCAGGCTTCTCTCTCCTACTCCTAGGGCCCCTGATGGTTCCTGCATCCTGACCAATAGTGCTGATAACGTCCTGCGGATTTATAACCTGCCCCCAGAGCTGTACAGTGAGGGGGAGCAGCTGGAATACGCAGAAATGGTAAGGGTAGGGACTAACTGCCCCTTCCTCAGCCAGGGCACTTTTAAGTCCTGCCTGTAGATGGAGAAAGTACAGTCCACATGTTTCCTGTCACAAACAGGGTATTTTTTCACCGTGAGTTTCCACAGGTAGCATTTTCGGCCGTCAGTTCCGAAGTCATTTAAAGTGATATTTGGCTTATCTTTCATTAGGAATATATGTTTTCCATAAAGGAGTAGTGGATTTCTCTCCGTAGTTTTTAATTGACTTTCAGATATTTATTGAATGACCACTAATATGCCACCTACTGTGTTTGGTGTTGGGGTGAAGTGATGAACGAGACAGATGAAGAACTGGTTTGCTTTCTTGTGTGGGAAACATGTTACCCAATAAGCAGTCAAGTTCATTATTGAGTTTAACAAATACCATGAAGGGGTATTTGTTAAATACCGCAATGGGAATGAATCCAGCTAGGAACCATGAGGTTGCAGGTTCAATCCCTGGCCTTGCTCAGTGGGTGAGGGATCTGGCATTGCCGAGAGCTGTGATGTAGGTCACAGATGCGGCTCGGATACTGCATGGCTGTGGCTGTGGTTATGGCCGGCAGCTGTAGCTCCGATTCGACCCCTAGCCTGGGAACCTGCATAGGCCACAGGTGCGGGCTTTAAAAAAAAAAAAAAAAAAAAAATATATATATATATATATATATATATACCGTGAAGGAAGTAAACAGAATGAGGAGAGATTAACCAGAGGATACCACTTTAAATAAAGTGGCTGGGGAGGAGTTCTCTGAAAAGGAAACATTTGAGCTAAGACCTGAAGGATGACAAGATCGGCATGTGAAGAGGTATAGAAAGAGTGCTCCACAAAGAGGCAGAGATGTGGGAATTCCCATCGTGGCGCAGTGGTTAACAAATCCGACTAGGAACCATGAGGTTGCGGGTTCGATCCCTGGCCTTGCTCAGTGGGTTAAGGATTTGGCGTTGCGGTGAGCTGTGGTGTAGGTTGCAGATGCGGCTTGGATCCCGCATTGCTATGGCTGTGGCGTGGGCTGGCAGCTACAGCTCTGATTCGACCCCTAGCCTGGGAACCTCCATATGCCGAGGGAGCGGCCCTAGAAAAGACAAAAAAAAAAAAAAAGAAGGGGGCAGAGATGCTACAACAACCCAGAGAACCCAGAGCTGGGAAAGAACTTCATGTGTTCAAGGAACAGAAAGAAGGCCACCATGCCTGATGCCAGATCTTGTGGGTGGGGCCTTCGGAGTGCCTCTGGGAAGCCATGGGAGAGTTTTAAAAGAGAAGAGTGTTGGGAGTTCCCATTGTGGCTCAGTGGGTTAAGAACCAGACTAGGATCCATGAGGAGGTGGGTGCCATCCCTGGCTTTGCTCAGTGGGTTAAAGGATCCGGCGTTGCCATGAGCTGCACGCATAATTCGAAAATGTGGCTCAGATCTGGCGTTGCTGTGGCTGTGGTGTAGGCGAGCAGCTGTGGCTCCAATGTGAGCCCTAGCCTGGGAACTTCCATATGCCACAGGTGTGGCCATAAAAAGAAAAATAAAAAATAAAAGAGTGAAATGATAGTTGAAGTTTATTTACTCATTTATTTTGGCTGCACATGAAAGTTCCCAAGCCCAGGATTGAACCCGTGCCACTGCAGTAGCAATGCCACCAGGGAATTCTGATGGACTGTGAGTGGTCAAGAGTGGAGACTCTGTTAAGACGCAGTTTGTCATAGTCCAGGCGAGAAACGATGCTGGCTTGGGCTGGGGTGGCATCAGGAGAGAGAGAGATGGGTGGAGTTGAAGTATATTTTGTGGGACTGCGAAGCCAGTGGGGTGGATGGAGATACAGTTCACTTGGGAAGTGAAGAGCTCTTGGGATGGAAGTCAAGGGTTTTTAGGTCGCGGCAATGTAAATCTAAGGGGAGACTTTGAGAAGGGTGCTCGGGATGTAGTTTGGGAGTGGGAGAGCATCTTGTGGCTTGAGAGTGGATTCAGTCTTGAGAGAGAGCATAGATGGAGAAGGAGAAGGCTCAAGCAGAGCCTGGAATGCTCCGGCGTATGGAGGAGGGTGCAGGAGAAATTACGAAAGTGGAGGCACAAGTCGCATTTTTTTTTTGTTTTTTGCTGTGGCTGTGTGGCAAATGAAAGTTCCTGGGCCAGCAGTTGAATCCACGCCATAACAGCACCCCAAGTGGCTGCACTGACAATGCAGGATCCGTAATTCTCTGTGCCACCAGGGACCTCCAGAGTCACGTTTAATGCTGTTGAGAGTGGGGGCAAATTTATAGAATGATCCAAGAAGACATTAGTGACCTTGACCAGAGCACGTTCAGAGAAGTGATGGAGGCAGAAGGCAGTTAGGGTGGGTGGAGAGGCAATTCTTTGGAAATGGTTTCCTATGCTGAGAAGGGAGCTGAGAAATGGAATGGTGACCAGTGGGAATGGGGGGGCCCAAGAAAGGTTAACGAGGTGCTTCTGTGAGGTCAGGAATAACCCACAGAGGGGAGGAATTGCTGCTGTGGGAGGGAGGCAGGGTGACAAAGCACCTGCAAGGCTGGGTGAAGCCAGGATCCAGAGCACACTGGAGGACGAGGCTAGACTTTGACAGGCGCAGAATCTTTCCAGAATCTTTCCTCACGGTAGGAAGAAAGGCAGAGGTTTCGTTCAAGGCAGCTGTTTGGTCATGGGAAGATTTGGGTGTCTCTGTCTCTTGGCTTCTCAGTGACGCATAAAAGGAGGTTATCAGCTGAAAGAAGAGGATTGTGGGGAGAGAGCCAAAGGGCTTAGTCCCGGGGTGGAAGAATCAAAAGTACCGAGAAATGCAGCAGCCCTGTCACACTTTGCTTAGTGCCCACTAGAAATTTGTTGTATCCATTTAAAATGAGAGCAGTTAGCATGGTTGTGCATCTTTTCCCAGGAGGTTGACTGTAGTTTCTCTGTAAAATGAGGATAATAACTCATCCACCTCAAAGAGTTGTGGTGAGAATTAAAAGAATTAGTTCTGTCGGGGCTCAATGGTGACGAACCCGACCAGTATCCATGAGGACCCGGGTTCGATCCCTGGCCCTGCTTAGTGGGTTAAGGACCCTGTGTTGCTGTGGCTGTGGTGTAGGCCAGCAGCTACAGCTCTAATTCAGCCCCTATCCTGGGAACGTCCATATGCCACAGGTGTGGCGCTAAAGAAAAAAAGGCAGACAAAAAATTAGTGTAAAGTGCTTCAAACAGTGCCTGGCATGCAGGAAGTGTTCAGTACCCACCAGTCGTTCTGGGTGTTAGTTGAGGGCAAGCATGGACTGGGAGGAATGGGGGCCATGGACTAGGTCTGGCTGGGGTTTGCTGGGCGAGAAAGACCCAGGGGGCTTTTGAGAGTGTCTGCTTGACAGGGCTGCCAGAATGGAGAGTGGGGAAGGAAGTGGATTGTAAATGGGTTTCTGATGAAGCTGAGCAGTTGTTGGGGTAGAAATAGCAGAGCGAGGGGGCGGGACGGGTCGGAGATGGTGGTCAGAGATTGTAGCGATGCCGTGGTTGTGGGGCTGGGTGGCTGGCGTAGGGTGAAGGCCATGGCCCTGGGTGCTGAGAGAGGCAAGGAATGGTGGAGGCCAGGATGTTGGGTGTTTCTGTTCGTTCTTTTGTTGACGCCTTTATTGGACACACTTTCATTGAGCACCTTTGCTGTGCCACGCCTGGTTTAGATGCTGGGTATCTGACAGCAACAAAACTGGAGTTCCCTGGTGGACAGGGGGTTAAGGATCCAGCATTGTCACTGCTGTGGTACAGGTTCCATCCCTTGCCTGGGAACTTCCACATGCTGTGGGTGGGGCCAAAAAATAAATAAATAAATAAAATAACAAAGTAAGACACATATCTGACAAGTCCTATGGAAAACAGGAAAGCAGAGAGGGGGGTTGGAAGAATTAATTGCAGTTTTAAAAAGGGTGGCTGTGGAGTTTCTGCTGTGGCTCAGCAGTAACAAACCCGACTAGTATCTGTGAGAACACAGGTTTGATCCCTGGTCCTGCTTAGTGGGTCAAGGATCTGGCATTGCCATGAGCTGTGGTGTAGTGCACAGACGAGGCTCAGATCCCTCATTGCTATGGCTGTGGTGTAGGTGGCAGCTGCAGCTCCAATTTGACCCCTGGCCTGGAAACTTCCACATACTGTGGGTGCAGCCCTAAATAATTAATTAAGTAATTAATTTAAAAAATTAAGTGATCGGGAGTTCCCTGGTGGCCTCTCAGGTTAAGGATTTGGCACTGTCACTGCTATGGTGTGGGTTTGATCTCTGGCCTGGGGAAAGAAAAAAGGAAAAGACTTCACTGTTTTGTTTTTCTGGCTGTACCCGTGGCACGTGGAAGTTCCCAGGCCAGGGAATGAACTCAAGCCACAGCAGTGACAAGGCTGGATCCTTAACCCACTGCACCACCACAAGGGAACTCCCAGAGGAGATTTCATTACTAAAATTAAAAATTTCTGACATTTGAGCAGAGACCTAAGGGGGTCAGGGAGTGTGAACCGACCTGATTTGGGGGAAGAACATGCTGGGAAGAGAGAGCAGCAAGTTTAAAGTCCTGGTGGAAGTGGGAGTCACCCAGCGCAACGGGAGTATCAGTGGGGAGTGAGACAGTGAGCAGGAGCTAAGATCTCAGCGGATGGAGAAAGACGCAAATGGGGAGCTGGTCTGATGGCAGGAACCGCGGGGGACGTAGAGGCTGAGGTGGTAGAAAGACTTGGAAATGACAGTAGGGAGCAAAGTTGACACCCACACACCCTCCTCCTGCCCTTAAGGTTTGTACTGGGAAGGGGGTGAGAGTTAAAGGCGTTTCAGCTTGAGAAGACCATGAGGTCAACCGGGACCCGGCAAGTCCAGGTGGGTGGACAGAGCGTTCTGAGAAGATGGAAATAAGGGCGTTTGAAGGTTCTAGAGTAGGAATTTCAGAGGCTAAGGGCAAGGATTTGGGAGAGCAGGGGGGAGTGAGGATTGGGGCCAGTCAGGGAGTGTGGAACAGCGTGCAGGTGGCGGTGAGACTCAGATGGCCCAGCAGCCTGGGACTTCTCTAGTGCCTGAGGTTCATGGGAGTGCAGGTCTCGGTGGTGAAAGCAGGGTGCCCGTTCCTGGGGTGGTCCTGAACCCCCGGGCCAACGGGCAGCTCTATGAGATGGGAAGCTGCGGGCACGCGAGTTCTCTGTGCAACCTGCAAGGCACTCCTAGCCCTGCTTCCTGGAGCAGAAACTAGTGGTGTCCAGCAGCCAGGGCCGGGCGGGCGTGGTGCAGCCAACCTGAAAGGGACAGGGACAGGCAGAGGAGACTGGAAATGTAAGAGGCTGAATATTCATCGCGCACAGTCATTTAAGAGAAATGAGAACGTTAAAAAGGGGGGAAAATATCATTACCTAACACTCTGAAATTCAGCCCTTCGAGTTTTTCTACGTTCTTTCTAAGCTCTGACCGAGTGCTGAAGCTCTCCATGTGGTTATGATCCTAGAGTAGATGGTTTGTATACTGCATTTTTCTTTTAACTGTCGTATCCTAAGTGTTTTTCACGCTGTTCCAATCTTCATAGTTATCATGTTTAATGGTGTATGATATTGCAGTGAATGCCAATGACAATTTCCTACCTATTGCCCTGTTTTGGACTTTTGGATTGTTTCCAGGACTTTTGTTTTGTTTCCAGGATTTTTATGTCATTAATTATTTTTCAGTGAACATCTCCATATGTTTTGATGCAGATTTCAGAGAATCAGAGAAATTTTATAAATAAGAAACATCCTAGGTCAGAGGCTATCTCTCTCTCTATGTGTATATATATATATATATATATATAATTTTTAATGTCTTTTTATACAGATAATCAGTTTGTTTTCAAAAGCTGCTCCTATTTTACTGTTATTCCTACTGCTGTTGACAGAGTGAGTGTGCTGCTTCTGTCACAGCCTCACTCATTAGCCATCTTCATTTTTAGTGTCTGCAGGTTAAGTATGGAAACAGATAAAACTGATATAGGTGGGGAAATTGGGAGAGGATAGTTCTGAGTATTCTCATAGCCTTTTCACAGAGCTTTCTGGAACTCCTCTTTCTAACTGCCCGGCCTCTTCCCTGGTGTTCTCCTTACCCTGTGGCTCTTGCCTGAGGCCTTCACTTTCCTGTACCCTCTCCCGGGGAGGCCGGGCCCCCTCTGTGCCCTCCATGTCTCAGGTTCGGAAGGGGGGGTGCCCTCATTCCCAAACGCCATATCCAGATAGTTGCTCTTTCTCGATGCAAAGACTTTTCCTTTGAGGTTTATGCTGTCGATTCTCCCTGACTCAGGGAGGATGCTGGCACCTCGTAGCCATCCTGTGTTCCCCAGGTCTCTCCACCGTCTTGGTGACCTCGGGTATCCAAACCGGAAGCCCAGGTCTCAGCCTTTAATCTTCCTTTTCCCCAACCCCCACATCCAATTAATTAGCAAATCCCATCAAGTCCACCTGATCTTTCTAATCCATCCACCTCACTCCACTGTCCCTATTTGAATTCAAGGCCCTATTATTTTGGGCCTTACGTTATTAGAACAGTCTTCTGTTTACCTTTTCCCACCAAAACATTGTTTATTGGCTGCTGATCGTTCTCCAGGGGTTGGGGACACAGTGGTGAGCCAGAGAGACAAGGTTCCTGCCTTCTCAGCTGGTACGCTGCAGAGTGTGGGGGCACAGAGGGCTCCAGTGGCGAGGAGCAGGAGCACGGCTCAGCGCCGTGGAAGAAGGGGTTCTGGGGGGAGGTGAGGGCAGGCTCTTCCAGACCCAGAGCCGAGGATGCATGAAAGCCTGCAGTTCGGGAGTGTAGTGAGTTGGTGCCTTCTCGGAGCGGAGAGTCTGAATGCTGGGATGAAGTGATATAATAGCAGTGAATACAGAGAGAGGAGCCTGGAGAGGTAGGTATAGGGTCGGCGCCTGCTGAGAGGAGGCTTCATGGGAGGTTGGGTTTTATACAGAGAGTTAGGGGGCGTCATCGCAATATTTTATGCTGGAGAGGGACACTGTACAGGGTTCCAATTTAACCAGGCCTCTAGGGCTTTGAAGTGGCTGCAGAGGGGAGAATGGAGGGGTAGGTTGGAGTGTGGGGTGCAGAGAGGCCTGGGGAATGTATAGAAATAGTCTCAAGAGGCAGTGGCTTCATATGGGAAGGAAGGCAAGGGGGCAGGTTCAGGTGAGCCGAGGAGGTGGAACTGGCAAGATCTGGCCTTGGGTCGGGCCAGGAGGGGAAAGGGGGTGAGCAGGAGGAGGAGACCAGGGGCTCAGATTTCAGGCCCGAAAACTGGACAGGGAGCCCAGGAGGCGGCGGCAGAGGCTGGTCTGAGGGGCCTGTGGGGGAGCCAAGGGGAGCTTTCTTTTCACCAGGCAGTCAGATGCAAGGGTTCAGGGTGGAGAGGAGGGCCCTGGAGTCACGGTCGGGTGACATCACCTCAAGGGCCAGCAGATAACCGACAGAGGACTGGTATCCAACTGATTTAAAGATAGTCTTCAAGTCAGAAGAAGACAACCTAGGAGAAAACCAGGTAAAAACTAGGAAAAGGTGTCCTTAGACAGAAAAATATCTAGCTTCACCAGCATTGAGAAGGGCCAGTTCATCCCGAAATGAAATACCATTTCATAGCCTGCAAATGGAGAAAAATTTGAAAGTCTGGCAACACCAAGAGGAGGCAGAGCTACTCATACACGTACACACGCTGAGGGGAGAGTAAATCCGGACGAGCACGCTGGGAAGAAAAGTGACACCATCTAGTAGAGCTGGCAGAGCGCACGCCTGGAGCCCAGCAGCTTCCCTCTTTAGCAGAAACTGCCGAGAAACCCTCCCACATGTGTACCAGCACGTTAAGCACAGGAGCCCCAAACTGGGCAAACTTCAGTGACTGTCAGGGAGAAGGATGGGTGAGTGGGGAGCTTACAGCAGGGAAGATGCATGAACGCGAGCTAAGTGTGTTGCCAGAAATCTCACCATCACGATGGGGTGCATACAGCTTGATAGCACTAATATTAAGTTTAAAGGCAGGTAAGCCAAATATACATGAGGCTTTTTCTCTCTGTGACTATATTCCTAAAGAAATACACGAGAAGAGTTCCCATTGTGGCTTAGTGGGTTAAGAACCAGACCAGTATCCATGAGGATGTGGGTTCGATCCCTGGCCCCGCTCAGTGCATTAGGGATCCAGTATTGTTGTGAGTTGTGGTGTAGGTTGAAGATGGGGCTCAGATCCTCCATGGCTGTGGCACGGGCTGGAAGCTACAGCTCTGATTTGACCCTTAGCCTAGGAACTTTTATATGCCACCAGTGAGGCTGTAAAAAAAAAAAAAACAAACAAAAAAAAAAAAACACAATGGAGTTCCCATTGTGGCAGAGTGGAAACGAATCCAACTAGGAACCATGAGGTTGCGGGTTCGATCCCTGGCCTCGCTCAGTGGGTTAAAGATCTGGAGTTGCCATGAGCTGCGGTGTGGATTGCAGATTCGGCTCGGATCTGTCATTGCTGTGGCTGTGGCATAGGCCGGCAGCTGTAGCTTCAATTAGATCCCAAGCCTGGGAACCTCCATGTGCCGCGAGTGCGGCCCTGAAAAGACAAACGACAAAAACAAAAAAATAAATGAATTTGGGAGAGTGTTTACTTCTGAGGGAGGGTGTCCTTGGTTTTAACTGTTTTGTAAAATATTTCTTAGGCTGCATAGAGGAGTCACAGGGTTCGGTTTTGTTTTGCTTTAGTGTAACCTTTGAACTGTTTAATCATGGGTTTTTTTTTTTGGTCTCTTGTCCTTTTAGGGCCGCACCCGAGGCATATGGAGGTTCCCAGGCTAGGGGTCTAATCAGAACTACAGCCGCCGGCCTACGTCACAGCCACTGCAACACCAGATCCGAGTCACATCTGCGACCTACACCACAGCTCATGGCAATGCCGGATCCTTAACCCACTGAGCAAGGCCAGGGATTGAACCTGCAACCTCATGGCTCCTAGTCAGATTCGTTTCCACTGCGCCACGATGGGAACTCCTGTTTAATCATGTTTTAAAAGGATCAAATGCCACCTGGTCAGCGCTCGATAGATATTGGTATCATTGGTTGGTTCTTTGTCTCTGGGTTGGGATATTGTTTCTTTCTTCCTCTCTTAATTGTTGAAAAAGCAAAAGGAGTTTTTATTGTGACTCATCAGGTTAAGGATGTGACATTTTCTCTGTGAGGATGCAGGTTCAAACCCGGCCTCACTCAGTGGGTTAAAGATCCAGCATTGCCGAAAGCTGCGGCGTAGGTCGCAGATTTTGTGGCTTGGATCCTGTATTGCTGTGGTTGTGGCAACACAGTTGTGGTTGTGACCATAACTGCAGCCCTGATTTGACCCTGACCTGGGAATTTCCATATTCTGCAAGCGTGGCTGTAAAAAGGAAAAAAAAGGCAAAAGAATAAATCTGTATGGCTTTCGGTGGCCCACATCTGACATGAAAGTCTGAGCTGAGCCTTGAAGATTCGATTCTTTGGGGAGTTCCTGTGTGGCTCAGCGGGTTATAAACCCAACCAGTATCCACGAGGATGTAGGTGGGATCCCTGGCCTGGCCCACTGGGTTAAGGATCCCGCCTTGCTGCAAGCTGTGGTGTAGGTGGCAGATGTGGCTCGGATCTGGTGCTGCTGTGGCTGTGGCGTAGGCCAGCAGCTTCAGCTCTGATTTGACCTCTAGCCTGGGAACTTCCATATGCAGAGGGTGTGGCCCTAAAAACCAAAAAATGGTCTTTGACGTTCCCACGGTGGCACAGTGGATTGAGGATTGGCGTTGCCACAGCTCTGTTGTAGGTCCTAGCTGTGGCTCACATTCCATCCTTGGCCTGGGAACTTCCACATGCTGTGTGTGTCACCAAAAAAGAAAAACACGTTCCTGTGTGTACCCAGGTTGCCTTTTCCTGCCTGGTTAAGTGCCCATAGAGCCTCTCCTTCTGCCGTAAAACTGCTCGAGGCCCACGTCGGCCTCCTTTTCCCGCCAGTGACCCAGGCATCCCTGCATCTCTGTCCAGGCCCCTGTCCTTCGGATGATGGAAGGCGACACCATCTATGACTACTGCTGGTATTCCCTGATGTCTTCAGCCCAGCCAGACACCTCCTAGTAAGTGATGTCTTTTGCCTGCTCCCCCTCCCCATTTCAAGGGGCCCTCCTACTGGAGGTCAGGGGCTGCCAGGGGTCTCGGGAGGAGGAAGGCTTGCCGTGCCCGTCATATGTGAGCTGAGAGGGCCGGTCAGTTGGCTTCCTCCCCTTCCTTTGACAGCACCAGGGCCTCAGTGTCCGTGTCTCTCTCAGCGTGGCCAGCAGCAGCCGGCAGAACCCGATTCACATCTGGGACGCCTTCACTGGAGAGCTCCGGGCTTCCTTTCGCTCCTACAACCACCTGGTAGGGACCGCCCCACCCGGCCCCAGGGCTTGTCCTGGCCTGGTTCTCCTTCTCTGACAGTGGCCGAGGCTCTTTGCCAGGCCTCTTTCCAGCCCCTTCCTGTCCCCAGGACGAGCTGACGGCAGCCCACTCGCTCTGCTTCTCCCCCGATGGCTCCCAGCTCTTCTGTGGCTTCAACCGGACAGTGCGTGTCTTTTCCACATCCCGGCCCGGCCGCGACTGCGAGGTCCGAGCCACGTTTGGTAAGCAGTCGGTCCCCGAGGGAGGAGGAGAGAAAGGGCCCCGCCATGTGCCGAGGGACCCTGTGTGAGCGCGGGGGCTGTGGATGGAGGGTCACATCACGCTCAGGACTGCTGAGCGTGGACCGAGGAGAAAACAGACTCGAGGAGGGGACGAGAATTTCCCAAGGTCCACCTCTCGTAAGGAGCTGGTTCACTCCTGAGCCAACGCCTGTGTGCCTTTTGGTGTCTAGAATTTTGGTATTTCAGAGTTCCCTGGTGGCTCAGCGGGTTAGGGATCCAGCATTGTCACTGCTGTGACTCAGGTTACTCATGTGGCCTGGGTTCAGTCCCTGGCCCGGGAACTCCTGCATGCCGTGGGTGCAGCCAAAAACCACAACAAACACAAAATCCTGGTATCGCTGGGAACCTGGAGGTGCGCTGACTCCATTTTCCTATACGCCTTCAGTTTCCCACCCCTTCAAGGAAGAATTGAGGTTTGAGAGGGAGGAAGTAGGGCTTGGGCCTGTAGGTTCTTTATAGGGGATAGAAGGATCCAGGGAGCACCGGACGTCTTTGTCTTGCTTAAAACAAATGGGGTGGGAGATAGGCCAGCACACGGGCTCTGGGACGGGAGATGGAGGTGCCCCTCCATGAGCCTGGGTGATGCCCGGTGTTCCTGCCCTCTCCCCCACTTTGTTCTTTCCCTTTCTAGCAAAAAGGCAGGGCCAGAGCGGCATCATCTCCTGCATAGCCTTCAGCCCAACGCAGCCCCTCTATGCTTGTGGCTCCTACGGCCGCTCCCTGGGTCTGTACGCCTGGGATGATGGCTCCCCTCTCGCCTTGCTGGGAGGGCACCAAGGGGGCGTCACCCACCTCTGCTTTCACCCTGATGGCAATCGCTTCTTCTCAGGAGCCCGCAAGGTAGGGGTCCTGTTCTGAGATCCCAGAGCAGGTGGGCAGTAGGCAGAAGTGGTGCAGTCTGTGCTGTGTTGGGAAGAGAATCAGCCCAGCTAAAGGAGTGCCTGTAAACAAACCATGAGGGAGGCAGGCATGTCTTGGGCAGTGGCGTCGGTGGCAGTGGCGGCGGGGAGTAGAGGGTGGAAAGCACTCTAAGCTCCTGTCTTTGTCTTCAGGATGCTGAGCTTCTGTGCTGGGATCTCCGGCAGCCTGCGAATCCATTGTGGTCCCTGAGTCGTGAAGTGACCACCAATCAGCGCATCTACTTTGATCTGGATCCGTGAGTGACCGAGGATCCTTTGTGCCTGGGGCCTTGACGCCCCCAGGGATGGCCAGAGCCCAGCTGCAAGGGCTCAGCCCTTGGGCCTGAGGGCTTCCTGCCCCAGGAGTGACAATTCCATGGCGGCACCTCTCCTTTCTCCCCCAGGACCGGGCAGTTCCTGGTGAGCGGCAGCACGAGTGGGGCTGTCTCCGTGTGGGACACCAGTGGGGCCGGGCATGAGGGGAAGCCGGAGCCAGTGCTGAGCTTTCTGCCCCAGAAGGACTGTACCAATGGAGTGAGGTCATCAGTTCATTCTCCTGATTTGGGGGCTCGGGTTGGGGAGGGAGATAAATCCCTGAGGGAGCTGCACCCCGGCTAAAGGTGCTGACTGCCGCTGCCCGTCTCTTCCTGCAGCCTGCACCCCAGCCTGCCTCTGCTGGCCACGGCCTCCGGTCAGCGTGTGTTTCCTGAGCCCACAGAGAGTGGAGACGAGGGGGAGGAGGAGGACCTTCCCCTGCTCTCCATGCGCCACGTCCACCTTGAATGTCAGCTTCAGCTCTGGTGGTGTGGAGGGGGCCCAGACCCCAATATCCCTGGCGCTCCCCAGGACGCGAAAGGACAGGGAGGGACAGAGGAGGGTGGGGGCGAGTTTATATAAAAAGGTTTTCTATGATACTAGAGCCTGTGTTTTTTTGGGGGGGCCGATGATGGAGATGGGGCGGGGAGGGGTACCGGTGGGCTCCCTGGTCCAGCAGCAGCGGGGACTGGCATATTGTTCCTGAAACCAGGGTTGAGAGGTGGGACTAAGCCACAGCCAATGGGCTGCTGGGCTTGGTGTGAAGTCAAGTGAGTGGGGGTGGGGCTTCATGCCATTGACTGGTTGGTTGCTAGGCAACTTGGTAAACTGAAGGGGGGAAACCTGTTTGAAATCTCACTCCCAAGGTGGGGGAGGCAGGGGTCAGGGTGAGCGTGGCTGAGCAGGAGTGGCAGGAGCTGTGTGTCAGACTGTTGGGTGTGACTGTGTGAGACTGTGCAGACGGTGACAGACAAGACACCCGCTCAGTCCCGCTTCAACACTATTTACCATCTTCCAGCAGCAGAGGGACCATTACTCAGCTCGGGGGAAGGGGAGCAGGAGGACCGCCTCCCGCCCCTGGACTCCCCCAGGAGGCAGGTGACTGAGTAGCCAGAGTCAAGGGCACGCATGAAAGAGTAAAGGTGCCGCAAAACACAGACGTCACATTCTGTATTCCCGTTAGAGGCAGGACAAGGGCGAGAGTCTCATTCAGCAGCTGTCACCGGTCCCCGGGGTTCTCCATCTATCTGCTCTGTCTTTGGGGATGGAGGGCTATGTTATTCCAAGCAGTGGCTCCCCCCCCACACCACACACAACTTGCCAAACACCGAGAAGGGGTCTCTGAAGAGGCACTGTCAGCAGGGAATTTGATTCCGGACCCTACAATTAAAGGAAAGGCCCGGGAGCTCTGAGATGACTAGAGAGGGGAGAGGAATGTCACCTCTGCCCAGAGGTGCTGAAAGCCAGGGTTCTTACACCCAAAAAGGCAAGTCCTCTTCCCTTCCCCCAGGATAATTGGAAACAGCCCTTCCGGCTGGATGCGGGGGGTTGGGGGTGTAGTTTCTCCCTTTCCTCTCCCAGCCCCATTTCTCCCCACAATCATCTAAGAAGGGACCAAGTGTAACCCCCCCCTCCTAATTCTTGCCTTCCACCAGGCCCCAGATAGCAGTAAAGGATCCAGGAGGCTGTAACAAGAGACTCCAGGAGTGGGAGTTGAGCAGCCTGAGTTTGGTTTCCGAGTTCTTCCAGATTCCCTTTGTGACCTTGGGCGAGTCACGGGGCCTCCCGAGCCTCAGTTTCTTCATCTCTGCAATGGGGCTCCTTGAGCTCGGCCCCGCCCACTTCACACAGGTAGTCGAGACGCTCCACGCAGCCCACTCGGTAAAGTGCGGAGCCTTCAAGGTTATTATTATTCTCGCCAGACCTCCCCGGAGCAGTGCTGTTGTTTTGGGATGGGGGAGGAGGCGGCTGCGGGAGCGAAAGGGGCTGGGTTCCTCGGGGGTGGAGAGGGCGAGAGCCTTTCTGGATTCGAGGGAGAGGAAGATTCCAACCGCTCGGGCGCTCCTCGGGCAGGAGGGGAGACGGGCAGAAACTAAGCCCGAGACAGAGAGTCGCAGAGACAAAGGGGGCGTGAGAGACGGCGCCGGGGAGCGAGGCGGGGCGGCGGGCGGGAGGTGCGCGAGGTGAGGGAGGTGTGGGGGGCGTGGGCTGCGGGATCCTGCCGCCCGCTCCTACTCGGGCTCCAGCTCCGGCTTTTCCCTCCGCCATCCTCTCCCCCTCCCCGCCTCTCCTTTAACTCCCCCCTCCTGGGCTCGGGACTGGTTTCCTCCCTTAGCCCGCTGCCCTCAATCCCGGCGAGGCTGGGGCTCCGGCTCGGCGCCCCCGTCCCCGCTCCCGCGTCCGGCGCCCCATGTCGCCCCCGCCCGGCCCCCGGCTCCCCCAGTCCCCGGCTTAGGCCCGCTCAGCATCCCGGGGTGCCGGCGCGTGGGCCGGGGGCGTAGGGCGCCTGCAGACGGCCCCTGGAAGGGCTCCTGCGGGCTGAGCGCTCCGGAGCCGGGGCGCGGGCGGAGCAGGAAGCGGGTCCGCGTGGGAGCGGGGGGCAGTAGCCACCCGGGTGGTCGGGGCAGAATAGCCCGGGCGGCCGAGGCAGTCACCCCAGGGGGTGAGCGACTTTGGGGGAGTTGGTGCCCCGCCCCCCAGGCCTTGACGGGGTCATGGGGGCCCCGCGTTCTGGGCCGGGGGGCGTGCGAGTCGGGGCCCTGCTGCTGCTCGGGCTGGGGGGGCTGGTGTCTGGGCTCAGCCTGGAGCCTGTCTACTGGAATTCGGCGAATAAGAGGTGAGCGGCCCGGGGGCTGGGGAGACCCCACACCCTCTGGGCAGGGGGCACGGGAGCTCTGGGGACTTTGGGGGCTGGGTTCTCCTAGCTGGGAGGAGGCTGGAGGGAGGATGCTGCTGCTCTGATGTGAGCTGATGGGTAACCAGACAGAGGTGATCTTGGGAGCCAGACTCGCGCGTCGCACACGGAGCTGGGTGTGGGTGGCGATAGCCCTGTGTCAGGAGTTTGAAAGACCCCCGAGGGCCAAGGATTTCAAAGTTCACGGGTAGCCGGGAGGGCAGTGGAGCGGTTATTTGGGTTTGTGGGAGACTTCTGTGGTGTCGGGGGCTGGGCTTAGAGGGAGCCTGGTTAATGTCAGCTCTCAGGAGAGCAGCTGAGTAGGTGCTGCTGAGGCGCTGAGAGGAAGGGCAGGGTGCCTCCCTCCCCAGAAGGGACTCGGTGGCGGAGATGGGGGGGCAGGGGGCTCAGTTTGGGAGCTCTGGGGACAACTCCCCCCAACGCGTTTTGATTCTTCTGTCTTCTAACTCTTGCCCACAGCCAGAGGGTCCATGAGCCCTTGGCGGAACAATTTTCCAACCAGAAGGTTTTCCCGGCTTGGGGACTTCTTTCTGAAAGAAGCCTGGAGCCCCCTAAAGCCCCTTCTTTCTCCCTGGCATCTGGAGTCCTGAGGACTTCATCGCCCCCTCCCCCATCTTTGCTGCAAACTCTGCCGTCAGACCCTCTGCTCCCTGGCATGCTTGCTTTGCTCTGAAAAAAGGCCAGGGGTCAGATGAAACTTCAAGCCACACAGAGTAGCCACACAGAACCCTGGGGAGGTCTTTGGGTCCCTTGCCTACAGGCAGATCCCACTCCCTGTTAGCAAAAGCGGTCTGTGTTTGGAAAACTTCCTACTTCCCTGGGGAGGCTGTGTGAGGCGGTGGGAAGAGGGTGTGCTCTGGGTTCATCAGATCCTAGGGCTTAATCCTAGCTCTGCTGCTTTCAGCCGTGTGGCCTTGGGCAAGTCACTTAACCTTTCTCAGTTTGTATCCTCAGTCCTTACAGCTTTTATGAAGATTAGAGGTAAGGTGTTTGAACCTATCATATGCTCATCAAAGGAGACCTAGGGTGACTGTTCTTCCTCTCTTTACTTGACAGCTTCCCTTACAGTTCCCCGTCCTGGCCTCCCTCCTGTAGCTCTTTGGGTCTAATCTCAACTGTCTTTCCCCCTCTAAGCCTCCTACCCACCAACTCCCAGATGCAGCTGGAGTGTCAGGTGCAGTGTGAGGCTGTAAGTTAGGCTTATTCCCATAGATTTGAGAAAAGGGAATTAGGGTGTTCTGGGAGCTCTTTGGAATACTGAGTGGGAGGGAGCAGATTATTTGGGAGTCTGGGAAGATACGGAGCAGCGGTCCCCTGTGACCACATTCTGAGACCCTTGCTGCCATGAAGACACAGGGAGGGGCTGCAGTTGTTGGCAAGCAGCGGCTCTGCTGGGCCAGAGGCTGCCTGGGCCGAGGGAGACGTGGCCTCCTGTCGATGTGGGTGGAAAAGTCAACTCCTTCAGTTCCAAAGCAATAGGGCACTTTCCCTAGGAAGCGGGAGACCTGGGGGAGGAGGGGTCCTGAGCGGGGAAGTGTCTGGGGCAGCTGGCCCACGGATCCTGGTTCCATTAGCCCCATTTAGGGCCATTGCCAGACCAGGGTCTTACCTCCTGTCACACTGCCTGGCTAACTTGGGACCCTGGTCTGGATCATCCTCCACACCCCTCCCCAACCCTTTACCCCAACCCTTTGCCCCGAAATCCCTGAAATTCAGGGGTGGCCTGGGGGAGGGGAGGCTCTGCCCCCCGTGGTTGACTGCCATGGAATAGTGAAATCACCTGGGAGGGGTGGGCTGTGTGGTTCCAGAGAGGCCAGCTCCTTGGTAACTGGCATCCTGTTGCCATGGCAACAGGGCTGGTGATGGAGCGAGAGATGGCAGTGTGCATGTGGTGAGGGCGGGCTGAAGAGTGCATTTGGGCACACCAAGGGGCAGGAGACCTCTGAGCCCGGCTTCCTGCTGCTTCGGACGTGAGCTTCCAGAGTCCTTGGTGCCTGCTCTGTTAGAACGGACTCTCCCCTCAGACAAAGGCTGTCCTGCAGGGATGTGGGGTGAGGGAGGCAAAACTCTGGGCGCTAGACCTCTGACACTTCTCGTCCTTGTCCACCTCGCCCTCCTCCCCGTAGGTTCCAGGCAGAGGGTGGTTATGTGCTGTACCCACAGATCGGGGACCGGCTAGACCTGCTCTGCCCCCGGGCCCGGCCTCCTGGCCCTCACTCCTCTCCTAATTACGAGTTCTACAAGCTGTATCTGGTAGGGGGTGCCCAGGGCCGGCGCTGCGAGGCGCCCCCTGCCCCAAATCTCCTTCTCACTTGTGACCGGCCAGATCTGGATCTCCGCTTCACCATCAAGTTCCAGGAGTATAGTCCTAACCTCTGGGGCCACGAGTTCCGCTCCCACCACGACTACTACATAATTGGTACTGCCGGGCAGAGGGCAGGGTCGAGTGGGGAGGTGCTGCTGGGATGGAGGGCAGAGGAGGGGGGGATCCCTGGAGCGGCCCCTCAGACCCTCGGGTGGTGTCAGGGCCAGTCAGGGAGACGCAACAGGGGTAGACTGTGGCGTGCCAGCTTCTCCCTGGTTCTCGTCTCCCAGCCACGTCGGACGGGACCCGGGAAGGCCTGGAGAGCTTGCAGGGAGGTGTGTGCCTCACCAGAGGCATGAAGGTGCTTCTCCGAGTGGGACAAAGTGAGTGGGGCTGGGGCACACCTCCTAAGAGCCGAGGGAGGTTGAGGCAGAACCATCGCGGTCAGGGGGCTGCTGTCTCAGCCCCTCTCTCGGGTCTTCTCCATCTCCAGGTCCCCGAGGAGGGGCTGCCCCCCGAAAGCCTGTGTCTGAGATGCCTGTGGAAAGAGACCGAGGGGCGACCCACAGCCTGGAGCCTGGGAAGGAGAACACCGCAGGTAGGAACCAGGGGTCCAGCCTCCTGCCTTCCCTGGCCTCCTCTGCTCTCCGCCCCCCCCACCAGTGCCCTACCTTCACCCTCTCCCTCCGTCTTCAGTTTTGGGGGCGGTGATACAGGAAAGAGGAGAGCGGACGGGAGGGTGGGAGGGGAGTGGAAGCCAAATGAGGAAAAGACTCAATTAGAACTAATTAGCCAAGTCAGTGCTTCAATCAGTGCTGTCAGAGGAGGGGGGAGGACTCCTTGGCACGGAGCTGAAGGGCTGGACACACCTGGATTCTGAGCGGGGCTTGCTGGGGAGGGGAAGTGGGGTCCCCAAGGGGCCCGGGCACTGCTGTGGAAGCCCATGGGGACCCCCAAGGCTGGGTGTGCAGCTGCCCGGGTGGCTCCTTCAGCCCCTCCCCCTCTTTCCTCCTTCACCCCTTCCCTGCCAGGTGACCCCTCCAGCAATGCAACCTCCCGGGGTGCTGAAGGCCCCCTGCCCCCTCCCAGCATGCCTGCAGTGGCCGGGGCAGCAGGGGGGCTGGCGCTGCTCTTGCTGGGCGTGGCAGGGGCTGGGGGTGCCATGTGTTGGCGGAGACGGCGGGCCAAGCCTTCGGAGAGTCGCCACCCTGGTCCTGGCTCCTTCGGGAGGGGAGGGTCTCTGGGCCTGGGGGGTGGAGGCGGGATGGGACCTAGGGAGGCTGAGCCTGGGGAGCTAGGGATAGCTCTGAGGGGCGGTGGGGCTGCAGACCCCCCCTTCTGTCCCCACTATGAGAAGGTGAGTGGCGACTATGGGCATCCTGTGTACATCGTGCAGGATGGGCCCCCCCAGAGCCCTCCAAACATCTACTACAAGGTATGAGGGCTCCTCCGACCTGGCTCTCCTGGATCCAGCCCTTTGTGGGGTGCTCCTCCAGTTTAATTCATGGTTTGAGAGACACCTCTAGCAACTCCTCGGCCCCCCCCGCCCCACCAGCTCCTTTGCTCCTCCTGGCTGTTGCCACTTCTCCACTTTTAGGGTTCCCTAGGACATCCACCCAACTACCGCCTGCCCTCTGGTTGGCCGTGTGTGCCCCGCTCTGTCTCTGTGTTCCTGGGTCCTAGTCCCTTGGGGAAGGGGGCAGAGACTCAGCCTCCTCTGCTGACCGTGACCCAGGGATCCTTGTCTCCCTCACCCACTGAGAGCTAGGGGTGGGAACAGTCTGTCTTTTGGTTGGCATCTCTTTCTTTCTGCCTCTCACTGTTTTTCTCTTCTTTTTTTCTTCTCTCTCTCTCTCTCTTTCTTATTTTCTTTCTCTCTCTCCTGTCTCTAGGTCTGTTCCTCTTCCCTAGCATCCTCTTCCGTGTATCTCCTTTTATTTACCCTCTTGGCTTCTTATCCTGTGCCTCTCCCATCTCTAGGGCGGGGGCATCAAAGCATTTCTCCCCTCAGCTCCCTCTTCCAACTTCTCTTACCAACCACTCCCCTCAGCCTGCCAAAAATGGGGGCCTTATGGGGAAGGCTCTGGCACTCCACCCCAGCCCACAGGTCATGGGCAGCAGGGCCTCCTCCTCTGCCCTGCCCCAGGCCTCTACGTACTTAACTCCAGCCATTTGGGGTGGTTGGGTCACAACAGCTTCCGTGAGAAGAAGTGTCCCGTTTTGTCCAGTGGCCGGTAGCGAGCTATGAACCGGTCGGGACACATGTGGACTTGGTCTGATGCTGAACGGGCCACTTGGGACAGGAAGTGACTTGCTCCAGACAAGAAGTGACCAGGCCTGGACAGAAGTGGCCTGGGAAGTGGCAAGAAGCAGTGCAGCAGGAACTGGAAGTGCCTTCATCCAGGACAGGAAGTAGCACTTCTGAAATAGGAAGTGGTCTGGCTGGAACCGGAAGTGGCTTAGTCTGGGGGGTTTGGGGGAGGTGAGGTGGATGGTTCTTACTCTGTGGAGGAGAGGGGGCAGGAAGAACTTCCTGTTTCCGGAGGAAGCTGGAACTTACTCGAAGAAGACCGGGTGGACCGAGGAGGGTTTTCCCAGTATTATTCAGTGGCGTGTGCCAAGATCTCCCTTCCCTTGTTCTCCGTGTTGCTTTTAGGACAGCTAAGGTGACTGCCATCTGCCGTGGCAGGCTCAGTTTGTCTTTTTCTTCCCTTTCCATATCCCAGTATAATCTCTGTTACTCAACAGTACAACCCAAGAACCCACGTGTTGTCCCCAGTAACCCAGATGGCTGTCTTGTTCTTCACATCCTCTGTCTCCTACTCCCTTCAGACTCAACACAACTCCCTTCTTAGTGACCATAATGGTGGCCTACTGACTGGTCTAGCTGACAGTGGTCCTTTGCAACAGTCACTCTTTCCATAGTGACCAGCTGGTACCTCTTCCTGCCCTCTAGTGCACAGTTGGGTGTTGCCTCGGTTTCCTCCCAGCTCATTTATTTCCATGAGATCAGAGCTGCCCTTGAGCACCACGTCGGCCACCTGAACCACCAGCCAAGATGGTTGCTTTGTCCACCAGAGGTCAAGTCATCTCTCTGGTGCTGTAGTTCCCAGCTCCTTCCTGGTTTTTCTAATCCCTCCTTCCAGGGAACAGGAAGTTGATATTGCCATGGGGGAGGTGGCGGGGTATGGCCGTCACCTCAATAGTTTTACTGTAAAAGGGAAATTTGAACAACAAAAACCAAAAAAAGAATAAAAAACTTCAAAAGTTGACGAGAAGGCTGGTGAATGACTGAACGTGAATTGCGACAGAACTGGTGGTTAGGATGGGTTTCTAGCTGAAGGTTGGGTTGTATGAAACCAAGGGTCGGGAGAGGGTTGGGTTGGAGGGGTGAGGTGAGCCGCGCGTGGCAGGGGTGAGGAGGGGGGTAAAGGGCTGGCTGAGAAGGCTGAGGAAGGCAGCCACCTCCAGGGGAGGGAGAGGGGAACCCAGATGGGAGTGGGAGTTGCCAGGATGTCCAAATGGGGCTGTTCGTGAACTTAGCGACACACATGGGGAAAGTCCAAGTGTCTGCCTCTAAACCCAGGTACCGGATTCAAGGCAAGTCACAGTCAGAAACAAAGGGGGAAAACATGTTCCTGTGTTCAGTCTGCGCCCTCTGCCCAAGGCACCTCTGTGCCCAGAAGACTCAGGGACCCAGGCATCAAGCCACCTATCCTCTGGCTCCCTGTGTACCCATAACCCAGGCTTTTCTCTGCTAAAAGCCCAGGTGCCCAGCCCCCGAGGCTCAGCCCCATTCTCTAACCACAAAAGCAGCCGTCAGGAGCATCGCAGGGGTCACAACCTCTGCCCTCCCCGCCCCTCCCCTGGCTCTAGGTCCCCTCCCGCTGTCTCCCATCTGCCTGGAGGTCAAGGGGTCCTCCTGCCCCTCCTCTGTCCAGTGGGACCCCTGCCCCTCCCCCTGTCTGAGCAAGACGCCTGGGTCCCTGAGTGGTGCAGGCGCAGTAGGAGGGGAGTCGAAAACTGGGAGGCCAGGTGTTGGGCTCCCTGGAATTCATTCCTGCCTTCCAAGCCCACACTGGAGCTGCCCGAGGTGGGGAGGGCTGAAGGAGGGGTGGAAGGGCTGGTCCCTGCCCCTTAGTGGGGGTTGGTTGTCATGGCAACATCCCCTACTCCACACAATGGGAAGCCCCCCTCAGCCTCCCGCGTGGATGGAGCCGACAGCCCCATCGCTGGCTATCAGCCTCAGGGACTTGGCAACCGTCACTATGGCAACCCAGAGCCCAGCAACAAGGCCCAGTGAGGGGGGGGTCCAAGAGTGGGGTAGGGCTACATGTGAGAGGGGGCAAGGGAGTCGAGGAAGACTCCCCCTACACAGACATCTAGAGGCACAGGTGGAGAGAGAGGGAAGAGAGGTGGGGATAAACAGGCTCTGTGACAAACACCTCACCAAAGCAGCCGAGACATCATAACGTGCCGAGAGACAGGAAGACACCTGGGGACAGATGCACAGCTGGGGAGAGGAACAGCGCACTGTGCCCAGTGCCCTGGGACACACCCCCTCAGAGCACTGGCATCTATAGGCGCCCCCCCCACCCTAACATTAATTACCCAAGACCTACAGCCTTCCACAGGTGTAGCGACTTGTGTATCTTTTGAGCTATTTGAACGCTCAGGTCACTTCCACCTAAACCCAACACATGCCATCTTATTCGATTTCTAGGTACAAAGACACAAACAGACTCCTAGGGTTTACGACTCCAACACAGTGAGAAGAGGTGCAGAAGACATTTGCTTTTTCATTCGTTTATTCCTTCGTTCCTTCACTCAAGTCTATTACATGTCTACTTTGTTCCAGGTACTATTTCAGGCGCTGGGAGTATGTGGTGCATGAGGCAAAGTCCCTGCCTTCATGAAGCCCACACTTTGGTGGGGAACAATAAAATTTCTGGTAGTTAAAAGTGATATAAATAAAAACCGAATAATGGGATGAGGAGGATGAAGAGGAACAGGGAGATGCTCTAGGTTAGGAGGTCGGGGGTCCCTCTAAAGAGGCGACCTGATTTCAGGACCTTGAATGATGAGGAGTAAGGAAGGCAGGTGCTATGGGGAAGGACCGAGCAGAAAGAGGGAACAGCAAGTGCGAAGCGAGGAGGCGGGATCTTTTCGGGCTTGGGATGAGTGAGAAAGGCGTCACATCCACACACACACGTTCTAATCCGCAACCTCAGCCTGCCGAGAGCAAGTCACTAAGGAAGAATCCACATTTAGGAAGTTGGTCTAACTCAGTCTTCCATTCTTTTTTCCCTTTTGTTTCTTGTGTGGATGCGAGTTATTTTTCCCTCTCCTAAATTTTAGGCTCTGGGAAGGTAGGGCTGATACTCAGATTGGGGAGCTGTGGTACCGCTGCTGGTACAGAGTCTGGAGCAGGTAGGCAATGCGGAAGTAAAGGATCTGAAAAGAGCTGGGACCACGGAAGGTAAAGCCCCCACCTAGCACAGGGTGAGGCTGTCCTGGGGCTGTGCTGCAGAAAGAAGCTCAGACTTTTTCCTTCTTGTTTTGTGCTTTTTAGGGGCACACCTGTGGCGTATGGAAATTCCCAAGCTAGGGGTTGAAACATAGATACAGCTGCCATCCTAGGCCACAGCCACAGCAATGCCAGATCCGAGCCGCGTATGCAACCTGCATCACAGGTCATGGCAATGCCGGATCCTCAACCACCGAGGGAGTTCAGGGATCGAACCGGAAACCTCATGGTTCCTAGTCAGATTCCTTTCCGCTGCGCCACCATGGGAGCTCCAGAAGCTCAGACTTTTCTGTCCCTCCAAACAGAAGCAGGATTGTAAAGTAGGTTGAGGTGTGTGTGTTTGTGGTCTGTGTTGAGGGTTTTAGGGAAAGGAGAATGGAGCAAAGGCTTGTAGTGGGAATTTCTGATGGGGAGTGGTTGACATCACAACTGGAATTTCAGGTAGAATGAAAAATGGAGTTTCCTAAGGGGCTATGTGGGGTGGGGAATCCTGACCATGGGGCACCCCTTTCCCCAGAGAGAGTTTCAGGATCTGCAGGCAGGGAGGCTGGGAGAAATGTTGCAGGTTGGTTTAGAGGCAGGGGGCTGGTTGGGATGGGCTCAGAGAGTTGGGTGGGGGTGGGAAAAAGGATGCAGGAATGAATGCGGGTGAAGACTCCACACAGGAGAGAGGTTTCAAAGGCAGCAGGGAAGGTGGAGTCCTGAGGAGCAGTCTAAAGGGACCAGGTCCCAGGGTCCCCTGATTCCCAGAAGGAATCGAACATTCCGCGGCCCCGGCTCTCCCACTTCCCTCAGTTGCCATCAGAAACGAAGGCATCGGCTCCCTCCAATCCCAGCGGCTGGTGGTGGCGGTGGGGAGCCTGAGCAGCCTCAGGGGGCGGCAGCTGGTGAGTGGGGAGGAATCTGTGTGCTCAGCAAACAGCAGCCTCAGTGCCCGGTGGTGGCTGCCTCCTCCCTCCTCCCTCAGCTCAGCCAAATGTCCTTGCATTCCCACCACCCCAAGGGGACTGGGGCTGGGCCAGGGTCCCCAGGGGAGTGAGCTGGGATGGGTGGGGGGAGGTGGGGGTGGTGCTTGGCTCCCCATCTCTTGGCCTCTGTTCTCTCCTCCCCTGGAAGCTCTCAGCTCTTCCCGCCATGGACCGACTCCCTCCCGGACCAGCCGCTACCAGCTACCAGCGAGGGCAGCAGCTACAAATCACCTGTGGGGGTCTGTTGGGGGGCAGGGGAAGAGGGATGAGTCAGGGCCGGAGAGGCATCTACTCTGGTTCTCACGGGACTGGCCCAGGGCACTGTCAGCAGGGAGGCTGCTGGCACAGAGGCCCTGTGCCCCCCTGGCCTCTCCATCCCCGATGGATGCTCTGGACAGCAGGCTGAGACCTGGACCCCAGGAAGGTCCTCTCCCTTTTCACCTTCTCTTAGCCCCCAGCCCTGATTCCCCACTTCCCCCCACGATCCATAGGCCAGCCCCCAGGTCACCCTAAATCTTCTGCTCCCCCATGGGGACTGGGGCCTCGGGACCTTAGCCTCTGGCTCACTCTCCCCCCTCCTCAGCCCTTGCTCCCCTCAGGGACCCAGGCGTCCTGCCCACTCCCTTCACCATAACAACCATTCTTTTGGAGTTGCTTAAGACTTTAATATCATTTCATTAAGTCAGCTGGTTCAGAGAAGGTTGGGGGCACAAAGAGACTGGGGTGGGCAAGAAAGGGCCAAGGTAGGGGGGAAGCAGGGGAACAGCCCCCTCTCTCCGTGGAGATGGCTCGGAGAAATCAAATATTGACAGTGAGAGAAGAGAACTTATTAAAGCTGGGACAGGGGTGTGTGTGGGGAGCTGTGGGAATGGCCGGATGCCTGGGTTCTGAGGGTAATGAGGGTTCGGGGAGGAGGGAAAGCCTGAGACTGGGAGGACGCAGTGAGATGAAGGGTCCTGGGCCACAACCCCTCTGCTCATTTCCTTTGGGAGGTCCTGGGCCAGAGGTAGCCCGGCTGCTCCTCAGCGGCCCCCTGGAGGAGCTGGGGACAGGACCTCGTCACAGCTGTGGTTGCCCCCCTTCAGCCCTTCCCCCTACCTCCACCTCTGTTGATGAGCTTCAGCAGTGTTTAATCGGATTGAGCAGTAATTAGCAAAGCAAGATGTTTGATTACCTATTTAGCATAATGTAGGGGGCTGGGATCCCTAGGCACAGCCAAGGTTGTGTGTGTGTGGGGGGGTGTTCAGAAAAGAAATGGGGTCTACACAGCATTCCCTTCTCTGAGGAAGTCATGAGCCCTGCCCGCAAGTCTCCCCAGGTTAGCCCTCCCTTCAAATCTTCACTCCTTTGGGGGATTGAACCAATCACCGTCACCTCTCTGCCAACCACTGCCTAACTGGTTAGAAGATCACCCACTTCCACCTGCTTCCTGTGCAGCTGGCTTTGGGGTGTGGCAGGACCCCTCTCTCCTTCAATCCTTGCTGTCGGCAACAGGAGTGTGGGCTGGGCAGGAGCCCAGAAACCCACTTTAAGGATAATGGGGCTCTCGTGATGCCAAGGGCCAGGGGTTGTCAATTCTGGGGGAAAAAATGTGGTAGGCAGGATGGTGAGAGCTAAGCTGGGTCTAAGTGTGGATGGGCCCTACAGGAGTACCAGGGTCTGCCACTCCTCGCGGTGCCAGACTGGCATAATGAGATCCGTCAGGTGTGAACACCGCCCAGGAAAAGGGGGAACTGAGGTGCCAGCTTCTCTCCTCATCCCGAGAAGAAAATGTCATCAATTTAGCTCTTCATGGAAATGTAATCAGTGGCTCGCTGCTGGCTTTGTCTTAATTAGGCACTATTGATGGAAGCAGGGAGGGTGCCTTCCCATCCCCCAGATTCGCTTCTTCTCTGGATCTCCCAGGCCTCCCTAGAGCTTCTACCAGCCCCAGGTACAGCTCAGTCTTCCAGGCGCTTCTCCGGGCAGCCCCAGCCCGCAGCGCCCCCTAGCACCTGCGGCGGTCTGCCCCTTTTCTCACACCCCTGTCCTCGCTTCCCCAGGACTCAGCCTTTGTTCTTACGGAGAGCCGAGCCCCTCCCCGGCCCGGTCACCTTCCCCAGAGAGTCCCCGCCTCCTGTCCCCCCGAAAACGAGCGACGCTTTCCAAAGCCAATCCTCAGATTCCCCAAATTCCAGTTCCGTTCTTCCCTCTTTCCCCCGCCCCGCGCTGCCAGGCGATCCTAGACCCCAGTCCGAACTAAGAAGGGGGAACAAGCAGGAGGGCAGAGGTGCTCCAGCCCCGGTTTTTCCCCCGGACTCAGCTGCAGCCACGGCTGCCTCGAAATCCTGGAGCGCCTTCTAGGGCGCGCGTGAGCCTCGCCGGCGGAACCCCCGGCGCCATCTGCTGGACTCGCCCGGGATGGAGCCCACAGACCCCGGCGCGGGGTCGGGCGCTCAGGTTCCCCCAGCCTGTTTGGTGTCCTGCAGGAGGCTGCTCATTGTTCCCAGCCCCAGGCCTTCCAGCCTGTGTTCCGACCAGACCCCCCGCCACCCTCCAGCCTGCCAGGTCTGGCAGCTTTCCCTTGCCCCCCAGCCCTGTTGCCCCTGGTCCCCGCCGGGGAGACACGGGACCAGCGGGGCAGGGAGCCTGGTGTCCGGACTTCACTGCGCCTGCGCCCAGGAGGCCGAGCTCGCGGGCTCGCGCCCCAGCCGCCCGCCCCCTCCCGCTTCGGTTGCCATGGTGACGCGTGCAGGCGCGGGCCCGAGAGGGCCACGCGGGGCAACTTGTTAGCTGAAGGGGCCGGTCGGTCGGCCTAGGGAGGAGAGGGTCGGCGTCGTGAGGTGTGTGTCGGGGGCAGAGGGGAGGAGGGGAGGAATGCCCGGGAGAGCCGGGAGGTGCGGAAAGAAGGGGCAGCGGTGAGGGGGTAGGAGGGAGAGTTGAGGGGGGCGGGGAAAGGGGCAGCTGTGGGGGAGGGGAGAGCAAGGGGCAGTTGTGGGGAGAGGAAGGGGCAGTTGGAGTTGAGATGAAGAAGCGGGGACGGTTGTGACAGTTGTGTGAGGAAGCTCCTGGGAGGGGAAACTGGCTCGCTGGCAGCCACTGGGGGTCGGAGGAGAGGGCCGGCCCGCTGCGGTGTTTCCCGAGTAATAGAAAGAGTCCCAGGCTCGTGGAAAGCTCCTCCTGGGGTCTTGGAGTGGGGCCATGGGGTGAACCCCGTGGGGAGAGGGCTCCCAGCCTGGCCAGCGGAATGTTCCCGAGGCTCCACTTGGAGGCGGGGAAGCGCAGCCTGTCGCTTCTCTGGAGGCGGGTGGCGGAAGCCCGAAGCCGCCCTGCCCCAGTTGGCTGTATTGATGTGCTGGCCTAATAGAACCGTTTTCCTTGGAGCACAGCCTTCAAGTTTGAAACTCATAACCTCTGATCAATGCCGGCGGCAGCCTGTGGGGATGAGAAAGAAAAGCCACAGGTGGCTGTCAGGCCAGAGCTGAGTGAAGAGGGAACGGCCGGCGAATCAGACCTTGCCCGCCAGGGATGCCCGGCCCCCCGACGTCCTCCTTTTCGGAGAGAAACGCTGCTGGGGCCTTCCTCACCACCCCCCATCCTCTTCTCCCCTCCCCAGACACCATTTGAAATTCGCCATTGGGTGACGTTTGTCTTTCCTTCCTCCAGTCTGTTCTCAGGGCATCTAGAATCCTGCTCTTCACCTTCATTATCCCTTAGCTCGGAATGACTCAGCCAGCCTGTGCTAAGAGACCTTTTCAGTACCCACGGAGCGGGGTTCCTACCCCCCAGGAAGGAAAAGCTAAAGAGAGGGGGTTCCTACCCCCAGGAAGGAAAAGCTAAAGAGACGTGTTGCAAATGCTGTCGTTTCTTTGCTTAAGGAGGTTGCAGATTTTAGTGGGAGGAGAGGGGGCATTTTTCCGTTTCCCCCTCTTTGGGGGGAGGGAACTTGGGAGGAAAGGAAGGACATGGGAAAATCATCTTGTTGCTTGGTAACTTGACACAGTGACAAAAGGTGTGGAACGTGGGGACAGTCTTCCCCTCCCTGTGCCCTCCCACTCATCCACGGCCCTGACGGTTTGTGCAACCACACCTCAGCGTGTAGATCTTTTCATGATTACCTTACACCTCTGGGCAGAGGTTCCTGACTCCTCATTAGTGGGGTGGGCCCCCCTTTTTTTCTTTTTAATGTCAGACCCATGGCACATGGACGTTCCCAGGCTAGGGTTCAAATCGGAGCTGCAGCTGCTGGCCTACGTCACAGCCACAGCAATACCAGATCTGAGCCGTGTCTGCAACCTACTCCACAGCTCATGCTAGCGCTGGATCCTTAACCCACTGAGTGAGGCCAGGGATCGAACCAGCATCCTCATGGATACTAGTCATGGTCTTAATCCACTGAACCACAACAGGAACTCCTGGGCCATCATCCTTAGCTTCCACTTATTCCTGAGGCCTTGAGGGACTGACTTTGATTTTTAACCCAATGTGTCAAAGAAAGTAGACTATCCCAGGGAAAAGACAGGGGGGATCTGGTTGTGGACCCCCAGCTTCCCTGTGTCTGCAGGTTTTGTCTACACGATGTCCAGCAAAGCTGAGAAGAAGAGGAAAGTGAGTGGCCGGGGAAGTGCCCGCCGGCGAGCCGCCCAGGCTGCCCTGGCCCCACAGGCGGAGGAGACCACCCCGCCGGCCAGCAGGGAGTCCCAGGCGGAGCCCGAGTCTCTCAAGGAGGAGCTTGGTAGGTCCAAGCTAGGGAGGGGCTTGGAGGCAGAATTAAAGAGGGTCTTGGGGCTGGGAAGCAGCTTCTCTTGCTTTTGCATCAAAAGCAAGGGGTTGGGTGGAATCTCAGATCTGCCGCTGCCGCTAGGTCCCTTGTATTGTGTCCCCCCCCCCCCCCCCCGCCACCCTTATGCTTGTTCTTTCTGTCTTAAAATTCCCCCCCAGTTCACCGAGAGCTCGCTAGCCAGCCCTCTCTCGTAGCCTCTTCCTCCTTGTTGCAAGTGTTCCTGGTTCCTCCTACCCCAGTGAAGAGGGTTTGATCTCTTCCTTTTTCCCGTTTTCACCCTGGGTGGCAAAACAAATAATGTTTTCCTCCCATTAAGCCCATCACCATGGAGACTCAGGCTGCTTTGCCATCCTTTGAATCCTAAGCCCGACGGATGCTTTCTCCCATCTGTTGAAGGCTCTTGTATCTCCGCCCTCATTTTGGCAGGGCCCTGGTAGACGAAGGAGGTTCAGGTTCAGGGCCACAGGAAAAGAAGCCTGACGTCTAGATTGAGGAAGAAAGGAGTTAAAGAGGCTGCCTCTTGTGGCTTTGATCTGAGATTCCTCCCTGGTGGGTGAGCTGGGGCCAGTAGGGTTGGAAGGTTTCTGGTAGCTGTTGCTGGGCTGTCCTGAGAGCACGGGCCAGTGTGGGTATGGCTGTGAGCTAAGTATAGGCCTCCCCTTTTACCTGGGGCTTCTTTACACTGCCAGCAGCCTGTCAAGACGGGGAGAAAGAGAAGTAGAATCCTTTTTTAATATTAAACGTTGAGAGAGAAAGCCTGGGCGCGGGAGAAAGGCCTTGCCCTGGGATCTAGACATTAGAAATGGGCAATTTTTTTCCTTTTGAGTTCTCTTAAAATCAGTTTAAAATGGAACTGGCTCCAGGAAGCTGGGTCCCAGGAGGGGGGAAGGGAGGAGGGGAGGCAGTGAGGTTCAATTCGGAGAACCCTCTGGGGCGGGAAGGGAAGGAGCTTCTCAGTGAAAACACTGACCACCTGTACAGCACAGGGAGATGTGTGTGATTGGGTCACTTTGTTGTACAGCAGAACTTGATGAAACATTGTAAATCAACTATAATATTAACAATAATAAAAATAATAAAATACTGACCACCAAACACCAAGGCCCTCCGAGTCCCTTAGCTCTAAGCCTTTTCTTGTTTGATGTGGAGCTCTCTGGCTGACACCTGATAGAGGTTCAGAGAAGACTTGGGCCTCCAGGCAGCCCTGGAATGAACAGTAATCCCTGTACGCCTCGGAGCTGGGCAGGGGTTGAGGCCTGTTCCGATGGGGACAGAGGGAGCTTGCTATGGTCTGAAGGTTTGCACCCCTCCCCCCCAAATTCATGTGTTGAAATCCTAATGCCCAGTATGATGGTGTTGGTAGGTGGGGTCTTTGGGAAGTGCTTAAATCACGGGGTGGAACTGTCATGCGTGGGCTCAGTGCCTTGTAAGAAGTGACTCCAGGAGTTCCCACTGTGGTGCAGCAGAAGCGAATTTGACTAGGAACCATGAAGTTGCGGGTTTGATCCCTGGTCTCGCTCAGTGGGTTAAGGCTCTGGTGTTGCCGAGACCTGTGGTGTAGCTCACGGAGAGATGGCTTGGATCTGGCGTTGCTGGGACTGTAGCGTAGGCTGGCAGTTGTAGCTCGCATTGGACCCCTAGCCTGGGAACTTCCATAGGCTGCAGGTGCAGCTCTAAAAGGCAGGAAAAAAAAAAAAAAAAAAGAAGAAGAAAAAAAGTAAAAAAAACAAAGTGACTCCAGAGAGATTCATTGCCCCCTTCTGCCATGTGAAGACACAAAGAGACGTTTACCCCCCAGGAGAGGGCCCTCCTGCCACCGCACTGGCACCCTGACCTAGGACTTCCAGCCTCCCAAACCGGGAGAAGTAAATTTCTGCTGCTCATAAGGCACCCGGTCTACGGTATTGTGTTATTGCAGCTGGAGTGGACTAAGACGAGGCCTCAAACACTTCTTGGCGAGGGAAGGTGGGTTAAAGGGCAGGCGCCCTTTTGACGGCCTTAGTGACATCCTTTGCTTCCTTAAATATTCCCCGCCCCTTTTTTGGCCATGCCTGTGGCGTGTGGAAGTTCCCAGACCAGGGATCCAACCCCATGCCACAGCAGTGACCTGAGCCACAGCAGTGACAACCCCGGATCCTTATCCCTCATTGAGGAGTCATCAGGGAACTCATATAACTAATAAAAGAAGAAGTACAGGTTCATACTCTCATATCTGTAATTTTAAAAAGCCCTAAAAACTAAAAGTTTTTTCCTCAGTGTTTGGCATCCAAGCTTATTTGGTGGTAAAACATAACCTAAACTGACAGGAAGGTATTTATAGTCTATTTAGGGCACTTAGGATAAATTTTCATATGTTTTACTGCAGAAATACTAACATTAAAAGTTTGCAGACTTCAGTTCTAGAGCCCCCAGGAGGTGGGGAGGCTCACATACCATACTGTGTTACAGTTCTAAGTTCAGAAATACACTTGATCCCGGGGGTTTTAGATAAGAGCTTGTAGACCGGTATTTCAGGCAAATCAAAAAAGTATAGACAATAATAGAATGAACACCCAGTACCCATCACCCCGTGTGAGAAGTGAATCCCTCTGTTCCCTTCTCAAGCCCTTCTTCTCCAGAGGTTACCGCTATCCAGAGTCGGTGTTTATCATTTTCAAGTTCATTTGAAAAATTTTTCTGGCATGTAGCTGTGACCAGTACATACTAGCATCGTATTGCATGGTTTAGACTTTATAGAAGTTGTTTTTAGCAAAAAGACAAAAAAAAAAAAAAAAAAATTGGAGTTCCCGTCGTGGCGCAGCGGTTAACGAATCCGACTAGGAACCATGAGGTTGCGGGTTCGATCCCTGCCCCTGCTCAGTGGGTTAACGATCCGGCGTTGCCGTGAGCTGTGGTGTAGGTTGCAGACGCGGCTCGGATCCCGCGTTGCTGTGGCTCCGGCGTAGGCCAGCGGCTACAGCTCCGATTAGACCCCTAGCCTGGGAACGTCCATATGCCAAGGAAGTGGCCCAAGAAAAATAGCAAAAAGACAAAAAAAAAAAAAAAAAAAGAAGTTGTTTTATAGATGACAAAACCAGTTTACTCTTGAGACTGTCTTGGTTTCCCTCCCCTGGCCTCGTTCTGCCTTCAGCCTTTTTTTTTTTCTTTTTTTTTTTTTTTTTGCTTTTCGGGGCCACACCTGCAGCATATGGAGGTTCCCAGGCTAGGAGCTGAATCAGAGCTACAGCCACTGGCCTACACCACAGCCATAGCAACGCCAGATTGGAGCCGCATCTGTGACCTACACCACAGGTCTCAGCAACACTGGATCCTTAACCCGCTGAGCGAGGCCAGGGATCAAACCCGCAACTTCATGGTTCCTAGTCAGATTCATTTCTGCTGGGCCACGACGGGGACTCCCCCATCTGAAGCCTTGATGCCCTGGGCTTTCTCGAAAGGCTTTGTGTTTCTCGGGTTCCCGTCCCACTCACCACTCAGTTCCTACGATCAGCTGTTCCATCTTTCTCATGGGCTCTTTCCTTGGCCTCTGTGCCTCGTTCCCCTCTTAGTTTTTCTTTCTGGAAGTCGGGGTGTCCTGTTCCCCAAGATCTTTTGGTTCCATCTCCTTTGTTCCTTCCTCTTTTCAACTCACCGGTTTTACCCCTGTCTCATGTGGGAGCAACAGATCAGGACGGTGCAAAGCCCCCCACCTCACCCCCAGGCTTTTTGGGATTCTGCAGTGTGTGGCGGTTGCTGGGGGAGGGGCCGGGTGCTGTGGGCCCCACCTTCTCCACGTGGGGAGAGGATGAGGGAAGGACGGCAGGCCAGAAGCTGAGCACCTAGAATAACCTGGGCATTGGCTGCCTCCATTCCCCTCCCTCCCTCTGTGCCCCTTCCAGCCCCAGTCAGCTTTTCGAGAAAACATTGAGCTATAATCCACTTCCTATAAAATTCACCTTTTTAAAATATACAATTCAGGAGTTCCTGTCATGGCTCAGTGGTTAACGAATCCAACTAGGAACCATGAGGTTGCAGGTTCGATCCCTGGCCTGGCTCAGTGGGTTAAGGATCCGGCGTTGCCGTGAGCTGTGGTGTAGGTTGCAGATGAGGCTTGGATCCCGCGTTGCTGTGGCTCTGATGTAGGCTGGTGGCTACAGCTCTGATTCGACCCCTAGTCTGGGAACCTCCATGTGCCGCAGGAGAAAGAAATGGCAAAAAGACAAAAAAAAAAAAAAATATATATATATATACAATTCAGTGCCTTTTGCTATATTCACAAACCCGTGCAACCATCACCATTAATTTTAGAGCATTTTAACCCCCCTGCAAAAAGCTACTTCAAGTATCTTGAAAAATGGGCATCAGATGGCCCCTATCCCTTTGCTTCTAACTTGCACCAGAGCCTGGCCTGGTAGCAGTCACTCCCCATTCTCCTTTTCTCTCAGAGCCTGGCAACCACTAATGTACTTTCCATGTCTATGAATTTGCCTATTCTGGACATTTTATATAAATTGAATCATACAATCTGCAGTCTTTTGTGACTGGCTTCTTTCACTTGGTGTAATGTTTTCAAGCTTCATCCATGTTGTCACATTGTAGCAGGTATCCATTCTTTTTTATGGCTGAATAATATTCCACTGCAGTCTGTTGATCCATTCATTGTTGATGGACGCTTGGGTCATTTCTGCGTTTTGGCTGTTGTGAATATGGCTGCTATGGACATGGACATACAAAAGTCTGTCCGAGTCCCTGCTTCTAGTTCCCTTGGGTATCTACCTGGAAGTGGAACTGCTGGGTCATATGGTGACTCTGTGTTTAAATTTTATAGGAATGTCTTCATTTATGAATTTTCCTTCTTCTTAGAGTCCGTGTTGGAGGAACCTGAGATACAGAAAGAAGTACTACAGGCGCCTGAGGTGGATGTGGTAAGTGGTTTTTCCCTGAGACAGATTCCTCCCCAACAACTGGTGAATCAGTGGCTCAGCTGCAGGACAGTGGACGTGGGATTCTCCTCACTCTGTCGCTACCTTCTCCTCCTTTCTCCTGCTGGCCTTCTCACGGCAGATGCAGCACCCAGAGCGAAGGACAGCGTTGTCCATGCCCTCTCCTCCTCTGGAAGAAGAGGGCTCTCAGTGGGGATCAGGGCCCCGAGCAGGCCTTCCTGGTCTCCCCATCCTGGGTCAGATTGGGATAAGCTTTACCAGTCGCCTGGGTGAACATCTGAACAAGTTCAACAAGCTGGGCTCACACACTCCAATTTGGTGCCAATTTCCAAGACATTCTCTTTCTCCCCATCCTCAGTTCCCTCCTGTGGCTGAAGAGTTTACAGAGGCCATTGGAAGTACTTTTATTTTATGTATTTATTATTTTTTTGGTCTTTTTGGCATTTCTTGTGCCGCTCCCACGGCATATGGAGATTCCCAGGCTAGGGGTCCAGTTGGAGCTGTAGCCACCGGCCTATGCCAGAGCCACAGCAACGCTGCGTCTGGGATCTTCACCACAGCTCACAGCAATGCCGGATCCTTAACCCACTGAGCGAGGCCAGGGATCGAACCTGCAACCTCATGGTTCCTATTCGGATTCATTAACCACTTCGCCACAGTGGGAACTCCTGAAGTACTTTTAGAAACTGACACTCAGTGACACCCACCCCTTTATTTCCAAGCTGCATCGGAGCCTAGGCACACCCTCAGTTCCCTGGATTAGAAGAATAGAGGGTGACCTTGAACTTTTTTACAAAGGCAGAGAAAAGTGATAACTGTTCATTAAAGAAAAAAATTGGAAGGGACAGAAAAAAAGAACACAGAAAAGGAAAATGAAAGTCCTACCGTTACTGCCTTAATACCTCCACTGTTAGTAATTTGGTACATGTGTCCTTTCTGTGTAGGGGTGTAAGTTTTTTGGTGGGGGCGGGGCATGTCTACAGCAGAAGTCCCTGGGCCTGGGATCGAACTCCAGCCACAGCAGTGACAACACTGTATCCTTTAACTGCTAGGCCACCAGGGAACTCCCAGATTTTTTCATTTTTTAACAATTTGAGGAGTTCCTGTTGTGGCTCAGCAGGTTAAGGGCCCGATATTGTCTCTATGAAGATGGAGGTTTGATCCTTGGCCTCCCTCAGTGGGCTAAGGAGCTGATGTTGCCTCAAGCTGTGGCATAGTTTACAGATGAGGCTTGGTTCCAGCATTGCTGTGGCTGTGTCATAGGCCTGCTGCTGCAGCTTCAATTCTTTTTTTTTTTTTTTTTTTTTGTCTTTTTTTTTTTGCTATTTCTTTGGGCCGCTCAGCATATGGAGGTTCCCAGGCTAGGTGTCGAATCGGAGCTGTAGCCACCGGCCTAAGCCAGGGCCACAGCAACGCAGGATCTGAGCCGGGTCTGCAACCTACACCACAGCTCACGGCAACGCCGGATCGTTAACCCACTGAGCAAGGGCAGGGACCAAACCCGCAACCTCATGGTTCCTAGTCGGATTCGTTTACCACTGCGCCACGACGGGAACTCCTGCAGCTTCAATTCTAATCCTGGCCCAGGAACTTCCAAATGCTGCACGTGTGGCAGTAAAAAGAAAAAAACCCCCTAAAACCAAACAATTTTAACTGTACCACATATTATAATTTTGATTAAGCTTTTTCATAAAACATTTTATTTATCTGCTTTGTGTTGTTGTATACTTATTGTACGCACCATTTTCAATGTCCACACAGTGCTCGATTAGAAATATGTAGCGTAGTTAGGTCCTTAGGCAGACATTTTGCCACTTAGGATTTTTGTGCTCTCACACTAATACTGTGATGAATATTGTAAATAAAAACTAACATGTTTTGAAATACTATTTCCTTAAGATAGATTCTTGTACATGGAGTTCCTGAGTCAGAGAGTCAAGAACATTTTTAATACCTTTAATATTTAATGTCAAACTGTTTTCCAGAGAAAAGGCATTTTTTGCCCTTGCACCAGCAACAAACCCTTTCCAGGCCTGAATGTTAGTTAGCAGTTTAGCAAGAGCTTTTTTTTTTTTTTTTTTTGTAATGATAATAAATTATATACCTTAGCTATTTTTTTACTTGTATTATTTTGATTTTAACTGAAATCGAACATTATTTTCATAATTTCATTTTCTCTTTTTTATGATAAGTCTATTCCTTTTGTCCGTATATTTATCCAGGTCTTAGTGTTTTCTTCATTGGTTCTTCATGAATGTCTTTTTAAAAATGTTTTACTGGTGGATGGAGTTCCCGTCGTGGCTCAGTGGTTAATGAATCCGACTAGGAACCAAGAGGTTGCAGGTTCGATCCCTGGCCTTGTGCGGTGGGTTAAGGATCTGGCGTTGCCGTGAGCTGTGGTGTATAGGTCACAGATGCGGCTTGGATCTGGCATTGCTGTGACTGTGGTGTAGGCCGGCGGCTACAGCTCTGATTAGACCCCTAGCCTGGGAACCTCCATATGCTGAGGGTACAGTCCTGGAAAAGACAAAGGAAAAAAATATATATATATATAAATAAAATAAAAATAAAAATGTTTTACTGGTGGAAGTTCCCATTGTGGCCCAATGGTTAATGAACCTGTCTAGGATCCATGGGGACGCAGGTCTGATCCCTGCCCTTGCTCAGTGGGTTAAGGATCTGGTGTTGCCGTGAACTATGGTGTGGGTCGAAGACGAGGCTCGGACCTGGCATTGCTGTGGCTGTGGTGTAGGCCAGTAGCTATAGCTCCGATTGGACCCCCTAGCCTGGGAACCTCCATATGTTGAGGGTGTGGCCCTAAAAAGACAAAAAGAAATGTTTTCCTGATAATTTTTTTGTCATATGTGTCTTTATATACAAAAGATTTTATTTATTTATAAGTAGATTTAGTAAGATAGGATGCTTTTGAGAGATACAAGTGGGCAGGCATGGAAGCTCTGCCTATATACAAAAGATTTTAGATGGCTGGCTAAGTTTTCTTGATGTGGAAACTTGAGTAAAAGGGATTCCTTCTCATCTTCCAGTCCTGGGAGAAGGACAAGTGACTTCTTAAGTTCCTGAGCTGGGTCTTCATACCCTCTGGTTAGTTCGTCTCATAGCTTTTTTTTTTTTGTCTTTTTTTGCTATTTGTTGGGCCGCTCCCCCAACATATGGAGGTTCCCAGGCTAGGGGTTGAATCGGAGCTGTAGCCGCCGGCCTACACCAGAGCCACAGCAACTCGGGATCCGAGCCGCGTCTGCAACCTACACCACAGCTCACAGCAACGCCGGATCGTTAACCCACTGAGCAAGCACAGGGACCGAACCCGCAACCTCATGGTTCCTAGTCGGATTCGTTATCCACTGCGCCACGATGGGAACTCCTCATAGCTTTCTAAATAACATCCTGTTTTTTCTAGCCAGCAGTTATGGTTTATTTTCCATCCAGTAGATTATTCTTTGTATTTTCCAGTCTTTTTTTTTTTTGGTCTTTTTAGGGCTGCACCCTAGGCATGTGAAAGTTTCCAGGCTAGGGGTTGAACCAGAGCTACGGCTGCTGGCCTACACCACAGCCACAGCAACGCTGGATCTGAGCCATGTCTGCGACATACACCACAGTTCACGGTAACACCGGATCCTTAACCCACTGAGTGGAGCCAGGGATCGAACCCTTGTTGTCACGGATAATAGCAGGGTTTGTTACTGCTGAGCCACAGTGGGAACTCCTCCAGTCTTTTCCTTCCCCGCCCCTCCCTTTTTCTTTTTTTCCCCCGCATGGCTATGCCAGCTGACTTTTGCCCAGCATCACTTTCTTACTCCAGTAGCCTGCAGAGGTGACATCATGAAGAAATTGCTCTTTTGCTCTTATCTTTTTTCCAGCTTGTCCTTCTCTTGCTCCTAATTGCTTGATTTAGGCTAATATCCTAAGTGTTCCCACCCTGAGGTTGAAGGTTGCTTGATAATACATGTTTACAAGTATAGGCAGAGATGAAATATCTTGGGGAGGTAATAGCCTTAGTTTTCCTCTACGATCCATTCTATTTTTACTTGTAGAGGCAAGAGAAACTTCTTTTTTCTTTTTTTCTTTTTTATGGCTGCCCCTGTGTTCCTGGGCCAGAGGTCAAATTGGAGCTGCAGCTGAGGCCTACCCCACAGCCACAGAAACACTAGATGCGAGTCACATCTGCTGCAGCTTGCAGCAATGCCGGGTCCTTAACCCACTAAGCAAGGCCAGGGATCGAACCCACATCCTCACAGAGATGGCGTTGGGTCCTTAATCTGCTGAGCTGCAATGAGAACTCCCACGAGAGAATCTTATTGTGTTCGTTCTTGAAAAACTCGATTCCTGTCATTCAGTTCATCCTCAGCTTTCTCGTCCCCGTTCTGAACCTTCTCGCGTGCCTGCCTGAGGAGGAGAGAAATGACTCCTCCTAACAGTGTCCCTTCTCTGCGCCCTGCTCCCCTTTTGCAGAAGCCGCTTTTCCTGTCTCGAGCTGTGCTGACAGGACTGGCAGACGCCACGTGGACGGAGGAGCACAGTGCCACGCTGGAACACTTTGCCCAGGACCCTTCGGAGCCCATCCTCACCATCTTCATCGACCCCTGCGTGGGGCTGAAGCTAGACCTAGGCATGCCCGTGCAGGTGCGTACTCCGCTGTCCCAGACGCCAGGGTGCGCGCCCGGGGAGCTGAGGGTTCTGCCGTCTCTGTCCTCTGTGAGTCTTATTTCCTGCGCACGAGGTCTGTTGAGCCTCAGTGTGTCAGGCAGTCTGCTTGGCAGCAGGATACAGAGAGGAATGAGGCAGGGATTTGGCTTTGGATGATCTCATGGTCTAGTGGGGAAGACAGACGTATAAAACATTTACAACCTATTATGATGCGTGGGCAGAGCTTTATAGGGGCTTTATGGGAGCAACTAATGTAGCCAGTGGAATCCTGGCAGGGCTTGGTGATGGAGGTGATGTCTGAGTTGGGGATGAAGGGTAAGTGGGACTTCACTGGAGGCTAAGTAAGAGCATCCAGGTAAAGAACATTTTATGTGCAAGGAAAAGAGGAATTGTGAGAAATGATACTGAGAAGGTGGGTTGGGGTCAGCCTCGTATGTCATGCTAAAGACCGTGGCTTTATCCCAGAGGGAACTCTTGAAGGCTTTCATGGATTAGGTAGGTAACTGTCTCAACAATGTGGAGGATACACTAGTGAAAGGTCAGCCGCAGGGAGGGAAACAGCTAAACGGCAGATGTATAGTAATATGCTAGTGGTAGAATAGGGCAGTGGGTGTACCCTTATTGTAAAATTGTTTTAGTGTTTCTGTATGTTTGAAAGTTTTTGAAATAAAATTTTGGAAAAGGCAAAGGCTATTGCTTGGCTTTTATTGGCAGCGCATATGCAAAAATGGAAATAATGGAGTTCCTGGATGGCTCCGTGGGTTAAGGATCTGGCATTGCCACTGCTGTGGCTCGAGTTTGATCCCTGGCCCTGCAACTTCTGCATGTCAGGGACACTGCCAAAAAATAACTACATAAAAATGATGGTGAAGCTGAGCATGACTCTATGACACAATTCATGAAGTGTTCCATGTTAAACAAAGCCAAAAACAGGCTATGGTTTTGTTTTTTTTTTCCCCTGTGTGTTGGCAATAATCATCTATGAGACAGCATAAAAAAATACTTCATTTATAAGAGGAATAAAAATTTGCAAAAAATATTTAGGATTTGCATGAAAGAAAAGGACTTTGTTACAGGCCACGAAAGAAGATTTAAATAAACAATGAGCCCTATCCTGTTTCTGGGCGGGAATTTTAATATTATAAAGATCATTCCATCCAAAAAAAGTACTGTTTTAATGCAGCTTCAATCAAATGTGCCACCATCCCTAGATTTCTAAAGGATTTTAAATATATCCAGAAAAATGAAAGGAAAATGGCAAAGAAAATGATGAAGAAGGAAAGTAACAGAGGAGGATTCATGGGTATGAAAATCTTTTATTAAATTACAGTCATTAAAACAGTTATACTGGCACAAAGGCCCAGTCGTAATGGGGCAGAAATATATATTTTATAAGCAACAATAAAAAACATGGAGTGTACAAAAATATATGTAAGCATTTTCTATAAAAATACATTGCAAATCTGTAGAGCGGAGTTCTCCTGTGGCACAGCAGATTAAGGATCTGGTGTTGTGACTGCAGCAGCTTGGGCTTAATCCCTGGCCCGGAAACTTCCACATGCCACAGGCACAGCCGGAAAAAAAAAAATCTGTGCAGAAAGATGAATTATTTGATGAGTAGAATTGGGAAATATGGGAAACAAAGTTTTCCCATCACAAAATCTAGTTAGCTGGGCTGAGGGGTGATAGGAGATGTTGGTCCACGGGGAAATTTTCTGTCACCTCCACCAAAGGTAACAAAAGCAAAACGAAATAAGTGGGACAGCAACGAACTAAGAAGCTGCTGAACAGCAAAGAAAATTGACAAAATGGAAAGGCAACCTAAGGAATGGGAGGAAGAACTTGCAAATTGTATGTTTCTGATAAGAGATGCATATGTATCTAAAATATAGAAAGAACTCATACATCTCAATAGCAAGAAAACAAACTGATTGAAGAATGGGCAGAGGAATTGAAAAGACATTTTTCCAAGGAAGACATACAAATGGCCATCGGATACATGCAGATGTGCTCAACAGCACTAATCAGAGAAATGCAAGTCAAACCCACAATGAGCCGTCGCCTCCGACCTGTTGGAATGGCTCTCCTCAAAAAGACAAGCGGTAACAAATACGGATGAGGACGTAGAGAAAAGGGGAGCCCTTGTGCAGTGGGAATGGAAACGGGTGCAGTCACTGCAGAAAACAGGATGGAGGTTCCTCAAAAGATTAAAACCAGAACCGCCGTATGATCTAGCAGTTCCGCTTCCGAGTGTACATCCAAAGGAAATGAAATCACTCTCGAAGAGCTGTCTGCACCTCCATGGTTATATTCATCAATAGCACTATTGATAATAACCAAGCTATGGAAACAGCCTGAGTGTCCATCGATGGATGAATGGATAAAGAAAATGTGGGAGTTCCCTTTATGGCTCAGCGGAAACAAATTTAACTAGCATCCATGGGGATGCAGGTTCGATCCCTGCCCTCGCTCAGTGGGTTAAGGATCTGGCACTGTTGAAAGCTGCAGCAGATATGACTTGGTCTAGTGTTGCCATGAACTATGGCCTAGGCCGGCCGCTGCAGCTCGGATTCGACCCCTTGCCTGGGAACCTCCATAGGCTGCGAGTGTGACCCTAAAAAGCAGAAAAAAAAAAAAAAGAGGCAGAGAAAGACAAATACTATATGCTTACACTTATATGTGGAATCTAGAAAAAATAAAAACTAACTCATAGAAACTAACTCATAGAGAGCAGGACAGAGAGAACCTGAGGGAAACAGAACAGATTGGTGGTTGCCAGAGTTGGGGGTGGGGGAGTAGGGAAAATGGATGAAGTTGGTCAATTATAAGATAAATAAGTCCTGCGATGTAACTGGTGACTCTGGTTAACCGTGTCTATTTGGACGTTGCCAGGGGAGTAGATCTTGAAGTTCTCCTGAGGGGATAGGTGTTAACTTATTGTGGGAAACATTTTGCAATCAATACACATATCAAATCGTATCCTCACACTTTTTAAATTGTATTAAACTAATACAATTTAAAAAGTTTATTTTATCGCTACTATTATTCGGCATCCCCAGTGAGATGGCGTGAACCTCAGAGCATTTAACAATAATCCCAAGTGAGGGAAAGAGCCCAGGTATTTTAACAAAGATTTTACGCTGTTTTAAATTGACCTTAACCACCTGCCCATCCCCTCCTTCAGGACAGAGAAAAGTGAATGAAACATGAAATACCCAACTCTTTCCCTTTCACTTCGAGGGGGAAATGAAACTGGGTTCTCACTGTGGGGCATCAGGAAGTCACCCACAGTACCTTAGAGCAGGAAGAATGAGTTCAGAGAGCCTCGCAAGCATGAGGCAAGTGAAAAGAAATTTCACGGCTGCCGCAAGGCTGCTACATCACAGGCGGAAGGATGGGAACAAAGCATGAGAAACAGGAACCCGTACCCGAACAGAAGGCAATTCCTCACAACAGCATCATGTTGTGATGTATGACTTAATAACATGAATTCCATTTTTTAAAAAGCTGAGAGATGAAATGATAAAACATGAGAATGAGATGAAAGGGGGATTGCAGATTTTTTGGAAATAAAGCAGCATGTCACAAAACTAGGAGGTTAGAAATGCAGGGAACTGAATAGCTATGGCTGAAAACCTGAATGGACACAGAGGGAGGCTTGAGGTAGTTACCGTGTGTGCAGAAGAAAAAAAGCCAGTGACAATACAATTAGAAGTTCGTAAATGTGAGACGATCCGAGTGATTTCACATGGGGAGTTTCTGGTGAAAAAGAACACGAAGATAAAGTACGGAGAACTTCCCTGAACTGCAGAAGGAACTGAGTATGGGAACTGGAAGCTTTATCCCACAAAAATTTGTTTCACAGGAGTTCCTGTCGTGGCGCAGAGGAAGCAAAGCTGACTGGGAACCATGGTTGAGGGTTTGATTCCCTGGTCTCGCTCAGTGGTTTAAGGATCCAGCGTTGCCGTGAGCTATGGTGTAGGTCACAGACACGGCTCGGACCTGGCGTTGCTGTGGCTGTGGTAAAGGCTGGCAGCTGTAGCTCTGATTGGACCCCTAGTCTGGTAATCTCCATATGCCACGGGTGCAGCCCTAAAAAGCAAAAAGAAAAAAAAATTTGTCTCACAGTGTTTAATGTCAATACATTTTTTCTTTGTTTGGTTTTGCTTTTTTTGGTCTTTTTAGGGCCACACCAGAGACATATGGAAGTTCCCGGGCTAGGGGTTGAATTGAAACTGTAACCTCTGGTCTACACCACAGCCACAGCCACGGAGGATTTAAGCTGCATCTGCGACCTACATCACAGCTCACGGCAACACTGGGTCCTTAACCCACTGAGCGAGGTCAGGGATTGAACCTGCATCTTCATGGATGCTAGTCAGGTTTGTTTCCAATGAGCCATGCTGGGAACTCCTCAAGACATGTGTTAATTAAGCTACTTAAACTCAGGGAAATTAGTTCCTTGGAAACATCACCTATGTGGTATTCCTGCCAAGAATATTTAACTTGCATCTAGTAATGAGGAAACAATCAGATAAATCCAAATTGAGGGACGTTTTGGAAAACAACTGGCTTGGACTATTAGAAATATCACTGTCATGGAAGAAAGAAAAAGACTGGGGGAGTTCCCACTGTGGCACAGTGGGTTAAGGAACCGACTGCCTTGGCTCTGGTCGCTGTGGAGGCTCGGATTCCTGGCCTGGGGCCGTGGGTCAAGGATCTGGTGTTGCTGCAGCTGTGGCACAGGTTGCAGCTGCGCTTGGATTCCATCCCTGGCCCGGGAACTTCCATTTGCCGCGAGTACAGCAAAAGCAAAGACTGCGGAGCCGTGTGGAATTAAAGGAGACAAGGAGACCCAATGGTGTGTGATGCTGGATTGGGTCCTAGATGGGAAGAAACCAGCCGTGAATGACATTATTGGACTACTGGGAAAAATTGAATATGAACTGTGTATTATGTAAAGTAGTAAATGAAGTTAGATTTTCTGAGTGTGATAATTACAGTGTTGGGAACGTTGGAGGATATCCTCGCTTTTAGGAGCCATATGCTGAAATCTGTAAGGGTGTAGTTTTATAGCGTCTGCTGCTAACTCTGAAATGGCTCAGCCGAGAGGGGAGGAGAGAGTGCAGTCAGGCACAGCTATGGCAAAATGTTAACAGTCAGCCACCCGGATGAAGGGCATGGTGGTCTTCACTCGACTTTTCTTGTAACTTTTCCACGGGTTGGAATTTTTTTTCAAAATCAAAATTCGGAAAAAAAAAGCTGGGGCCTCTAGTCAAAACACCAAAATATCTACCCGGGGGGAACAATCAGGCTGGTCTCGGGTTTCTCTGAACACCCAGAAGACCAGGCCTGCGGAGTTCTCTAGGAAAGACCGTATAAGCCAAGGGCATTATTCCCAGCCTACCTGGCCAAGTACAGAGGCAACAAATAGGCCGTCATTTTCCATCCCATAGGAACCCTACTTTACAAAACAAGAACACCACCAACAATGGAAATCAGTCCATGAAGGAATGACCCAAACCGAGAACTCAGGAATAGAGACTCTATGAATATTCAGTTCATTGAAGTAAAGAACTAATATTGGAGTTCCCGTCGTGGCTCAGCAGCAACGAATCTGACTACTATCCATGAGGACACAGGTTCAATCCCGGCCTCACTCAGCCTGTTAAGGATCCAGCGCTGCTGTGGCTGCTGTGTAGACTGTCGGCTACAGTTTTGATTCGATCGCTAGCCTGGGAATGTCCATATGCTGCTGGTGTGGCCCTAAAAACTCAAAAAACCCCACAAACCCTAACACTAAATAACCATGGGAATTATGATAATGCTATAGAATGCGAATGTTGGCAACCTGGACAGTGTAAAAACAGTAGTGTAACAAAAATTGGGAAGTGGTGAGAAAATGAGGGGGAGCGTGAGGATGCCAATGTTCTCATCTTCCCAAGTCAATTGAATTTAAGATCAAAAGGTAGTGAGAAAGCTCACCTCTTAGTATTTTTCATAATCTTTCTCATAACCTCAGAAAAGGGACTTTTAGGAAGAAATCGCTCTTATACGTAAAGATACATTTATTTGAAACTCAACAATTTCTTTATTATATCCTTATCAGTCTTTTTATTCTATTAAATCCAAGTAAAATTAATTCAATGCTTTATTTTTTTCTTTCCCTTGGCCGCACCTGTGGCACGTGGAGTTTCCTGGGCCAGCCCAGGGGACGAACCCACACCATAGTAGTGACAACGCCGGATCCTTAACCTGCTGGGCCACACAGGAACTCATTAACTCAATACTTTTAATTAAAAATAGATTGGTCCTTTTTTTTTTTTTTTTTCCCGTTAGGCCCGAGACGTGGAACTTCCTGGGCCAGGGGTCTAACCCGAGCCACAACAGTGACCCAAGCTGCTCCAGTGAGAACACTGGATCCTTAACCTGCTGCACCACAAGGAACTCCAGCCTGATCCTATTTTGCAATAACTATTTCATTTTTCTGTATGTATATATCTATAGAGAGATGTCTGGAGTAGTATTTTTTTCTAATGGTAACAGCATTAATGTCTGGGTGGCGGAATTTTAGATGACATTTAAACGTTTATCTTTGTATTTTTCTGCATTGTTTCAGTTGTTTATAATTAACATCATTTTAACAAAAATAATAGTTGTTAAGTTTTTTAAAACACAGATGCAGGGAGTTCCTGTCCTGGCTCAGCAGAAATGAATCAGACTAGTATCTATGAAGATTCAGGTTCCACACCTGGCCTTGCTCAGTGGGTTAAGGATCCGGTGTTGCCATGAGCTGTGGTGTAGGTTGCAGACATGGCTTGGATCTGGCATTGCTATGGCTGTGGCTTAGGCTGGCAGCTGCAGCTCCTATCAGACCCCTAGCCTGGGAACCTCCATATGACGCAGGTGTAGCCCTAAAAACAACAACAACAACAATAACAATAACAAGAAACCCGCAGATGCAAATGCCAAAATTTAATTCTGGGTAGTGGGAAGATGAATGATTACGAATTTCTTTCTTTCTTTCTTTCTTTCTTTCTTTCTTTCTTTCTTTTTTTTTTTTGTCTTTTTAGGGCCACACCTGTGGCATATGGAGGTTCCCAGGCTAGGGGTCAAATCGGAGCTGTAGTCTCCAGCCTACGCCACAGCCACGGCAATGCCAGATCCAAACTGTGTCTGCGACCTACACCACAGCTCATGGCAACACCGGATCCTTAACCCACTGAGCAAGGCCAGGGATCGAACCTGCAACCTCATGGTTCCTAGTCGGATTCGTTTCCACTGCGCCATGACCGGAACTCCAGAATGATTACGAATTTCTTCTTTGTGCTTTATTTTCAGCTTTCAAAGTTAAATAAATTATGAAGAGTATAATAATAATAATAATAAACTTAAATTATAAAGAAGTATTAAAGAAAGAAGGAAAAAAACCAAGTGAATCGGATTTAAAGTGGGAATGACCTTTTTTTTCTTTTTTCTTTTCTTTTTATAGCCGAACCTGCAGCATATGGAAGTTCCTGGGCTAGAGGCTGAATTGGAGTTTCAGCTTCTGGCTGATGCCACAGCCATGGTAACACCGGATCCCAGCTTCATGTGCAACCTACGCCACTGCTTTCAGCAACGCTGGATCCTTAACCCACTGAGCGAGGCCAGGGATGGAACCTGCATCCTCAGGGAGACAACACTGGGTCCTTAACCTGTTGAGCCACAGTGAGAACTTTGGGAAGCATTTAGAGGTCAGAAACTGAGAAGTTTTAACAACATGGGGGGATGGGGTTGAAAAAAAGTTTTAACAATATTAAAGTTATACGTCTCTGAATGTAAACAACAACAATAAAAACAGCATAAACAGGAGTTCCCATTTTGGCTTAGTGAGTTAAGGACTCGAAGTTGTCTCTGTGATGATGTGGGTTCGATCCCTGGCCTTGCTCAGTGGGTTAAGGATCCAGTGTTGCCATGGCTGTGGTATAGGCCTCAGCTGCAGATCCAATTCAACCCCTAGCCTGGAAACTTCTATATGCTGCAGGTGTGACTGTAAAAAAAAATCCCCAAAATTGAAAAGAGCAACATAAACAAAATGGAAGGTAAATGAAAAAATGAGGGAAAAGCATATGCAAGTGAAACGGAAAACCCCAGACAGCTGTGTCCTCCTTTCTGCTTTTCCTGTGCCCTCTCAGTCCATCCACCCACCCATCCATCATGTGCGGAGCATCTGATACGTCCTGGTCGCTGCCCTAGGTTCTGGAGCCCAGGTGGACGAGATACACAGTCCCTACCCTCAAGGTGTGCTCTCTGCATTTCCTTCTCACATCTGGGGAGGAGTCTCTGTTATGTCCCTGACAAGAGCAGGAGGCATCTCGCGATGCTCATGTCTGGAGAAGGATCAGGGTACAGTGAGGGAACGTGACGCAGAACTCAGCCAGGCTGTCCTGATTGGCGCCTCAGATTCCCTTACGTGTCATGGCTGGGCCTGGAGACTAAACTCTGATCTACTGCCTTCCATGCAGACGCAGAACCAGATTGTCTACTTCATTCGCCAGGCCCCGGTGCCCATCACTCCAGAGAACTTTGAGGCGACTGTGCAGTTTGGGACAGTGCGGGGCTCCTACGTCCCGGCCCTGCTTCGGCTGCTCAGCGGCGTCTTTGCCCCTCAGATCTTTACAAACTCAACCTGGCCCGAGAGCATCCGAAATCATTTTGCTTCTCACCTGCACAGGTTCCTGGCCTGCCTGACAGGTGAGTGCAAAGGCTGGAGTGCCTGCTTTCTCCCCAGGCCCCACCGACAGGCGAGCCAGCGAGGCAGGTGGGAGATTGAGCCAAGCACCTGCTCTGCCTGGCGCAGGGTAGCTACTCGGTATGTGTTTGTCGAATGTGTGGAGCAGGGTACAGAGTTTGCCTTCCAATCCAGACAGTTTTCTGCTGAAGAACAGTTGGCTAGACCGGCGCAGAGCTGGAAATTTCCAAGAGGACGTGTCGGGTACGGGGAGCTGGAGGGAGTGCGGGTGTCATAGAAGAGCGTTGAGGCCGTGGGGGTAGATCTTTGACCTTATTTTAATCTCTTATTATGGCTTGGGGTTTCCTTCTTGCCTTCTATCATTTTCCCGGCTGATATCAAAAAAGCTGAGTTGGGAGTTCCCCAGTGATCCAGTGGTCAGGTGAGGATTCGGTTCTTTCCCTGCTGTGGCCCAGGTTCAATCCCTGGTCTGGGAACTAAGATCTCACATCAAGCTAGTGCTTGCTAAGAGGCCAAAAAAAAAAAAAAGCAAAAAAAGCATGAGTCGTTGTTTCTCCTTCCTGCTCTCCTGAAATGCAGCCACTTCCTGGGCCCCAGATCATCAACCACAACTGGAACTGGGGTGGCCTGCACCGTCACCCCCTGTGAGCCCCCAAGTGCTTTCTTTCCTCAGACACTCGGTACAAACTGGAGGGGCACACTGTCCTCTACATCCCCACCGAGGCCGTGAACCTGAAGCCCGAGGCGGTGGTTAAGGACAAAGAGCTGGTGCAGCGGCTAGAGAGTGAGTGGCTGGCCTTTCCCGGGGGGGTGGGCATCCTAGGAGAGAGGAAAGGGGGCAGCCCAGAGGCCGGGCCGGCGTCGGGCTGGGAGGGCTCCATAGCGGGCAGAGGGAAGGTCCCGACTGGGCAGCGGTGCAAAGACACGCGCTCCCTGCAGCTGCCATGGTCCACTGGACGCGGCAGATAAAGGAGGTGCTTAGCGCCCAGGAGTCTGTGGAGACGGGAGAAAACTTGGGCCCTTTGGAGGAGATTGAGTTCTGGCGCAACCGCTGCACGGACCTGTCTGGCATCAGTAAACAGCTGGTGAAGCCGGGAGTGAAACACATCGAGTCCATCCTGCGCCTTGCCAAGTCATCCTACCTGGCGCCCTTTATGAAGCTGGCCCAGCAGATCCAGGTCTGTGGGTGGCCCAAGGGAGGGAGGCTTGGCAGAAAGTGGGCAGGGGCTGGGACCATGTAAGCTGCAGAGAGGACGGTGCCAATGTCGTCATCCAAGGCGAAGATAGATGCACCCAGTGTCTGGACTTGCACTTGTGGGAGAGTAAACGTGGGGAAACACGGGGTCCCAAGGAGCGTATCGTTTAGTGAGGGAGCCATCTGGTTAGTCAACGAATATACGACATTGAGCTCCCTCTATGAGCCCAGCCCCTGCAGTCCAGCTGAGGAGTAGACATGCAAGAGAGATGACCCGATGGCGAGGGGCCGAAGACGAACTCATGCGGTTCAGCCAGGAGAGTGGCAAGAGAAACACTTCTTTTTTTTTTTTTTTCTTTTTTCTTTTGTCTTTTTAGGGCCGGACCTGCGGCATATGGAGGTTCCCAGGCTAGGGGTCTAATTGGAGCTGTAGCTGCCGGCCTACACCAGAGCCATAGCAATGCAGGATCCGAGCCGCGTCTGCAACCTACACTACAGCTCACGGCAACACTGGATTCTTAACCCACTTAGCAAGGCCAGGGATTGAACCTGCAACCTCATGGTTCCTAGTTGGATTTGTTAACCACTGTGCCACAATGGAAACTCTGAGAAACACTTCTTAAAACTTAAGTTTGGGTGTTCCCGTCGTGGCTCAGTGGTTAATGAATCCGACTAGCAACCATGAGGTTACAGGTTCGATACCTGGCCTTGCTCAGTGGGTTAAGGATCTGGCATTGCCTGTGAGCTGTGGTGTAGGTTGCAGATGTGGCTTGGATCCAGTGTTGCTGTGGCTGTGGTGTAGGCTGGTTGTAGTTCCCTGGCGGCACAATGGGTTAAGGATCCAGCATTGTCACTGCTGTGGCTCTGCTTACTGCTGCGGCTCGGGTTCAATCCCTGGCTCAGGAACTCTGCATAGCATAGGCAAAGCCGAAAAAAAAAAAAAATTAAATGTGGCATGGTATGACAAGTCGATGATGTGAGTGTTGGGCACACAGAGGATTAGAGTGGTCGGTAGACGCAGAAGCCCTCTCTTCCCCGGGGGAATTTGAAGCTAGGTATTCAGGGGTTTGAGTCACAGCTAGGCGGAGCAGTCTAAAGCCCCTGTTGAGATCAGGGCAGTGAAGGGGGCTGGGTGACAACTGTGGGGATGGATGGGAGTGATGTCTGAGCAGTTACTGGGCATCTCCTTTGTGCAGAGTTCTGAGTTCTAGCGGGGCAGCTGGGGCTCACAGTGTGAGAAAAGACATAAAAATACTCTGGTAGAAACTAGTAAGTGAATAAAAGTAGATACATATGGGGAGTTCCCTGGTGGCCCAGAGGGTTAAGGATCTGGTGGTGTTGCTGCCATGGTGTGGGCTCGATTCCTGGCCCTGGGAGCTTACGCATGCCACAGATTCAGCTGAAAAAAAAAAAAAAAAAAAAAAAGAAAGAAAGAAAGAAAAAAAAGTAGATCCATACAAACTCTGGTCCTGAAGGATTGCAGAGACCTGGGGAGACTGGCCCCTAGGTAGGGTTAACTGGGAATGTTGCCCAGGAGAGCAAGTCAACATGGGGTTTAAGGAGGATCAAAAGCGTTGAACCCCTTTTTTTCCAGCGGGTAAGTCTTCTCTTGGTTTCTCTTTCCTGCCAGGATGGCTCTCGTCAAGCACAGTCAAACCTGACTTTTTTGTCGATCCTGAAGGAGCCTTATCAGGAGCTGGCACACATGCAGCCCAAGGACATCGCCAGTAAACTCCCGAGGCTCATCAGCCTCATCCGCATCATCTGGGTCAACTCTCCCCACTACAACACTCGGGAGAGGCTGACCTCCCTCTTCCGGAAGGTGTGGGTCTGCAGAGGGCGGGATGTGCGGGTTAAGGGGGGCGGCCGCGGGGCTAAAACTCGGATTTTTGGAGAAGGTGGGGTTCACGGGGCAGGAGATCTGAGGTGAGACGGCAAAGAGGAACTTCCCCCAGGGCAGACAGAGACAGAGGCTTTTGCCTGCCTCAGCCACTGTAGCGATGCTTCGTGCTGGGCCAGCCTTTTTGCTCCCTGATTGGTGTAGCCCAGGCGGGAAGAGGGGCTTGATGGGCACAGGGAGGGAGGCGGGCAGAACAGAGTCCCAGGCCGAGTTGTACCGGAGGGGGAGACCCTCTCCTTCTCATTCCCGAAGGTGGATTTAGGAAGAGGCAGATGTAGGAAGGAATGCCGGCTTTAGAGGAGCAGGACCTGGCACGTTTCATGGGGGTGACGGGGCCAAAGAGAGGGAAGGGCACCGAGCTGAGCGCTGGCTGGAAGAGCAGCAGCAGAGCAGGGACGAGGCAGGGAGTGGGGGTGGCACTGGAGAACCAGGGCCAAGGTGGCTGCCGGAGCCGAATCAAGAGGTAGGAAGCTGAGCCCCGAGGTGTGGTCCTGGGGACTCCGAGCGAGGGTGGGGTGCAGCTCCGGCTGTGGGGACCCTTTCCACAGATGAGCAATGAGATCATCCGCCTGTGCTGCCACGCCGTCTCCCTGGACCGGATCTTTGAGGGCTATGTCATTTCTAGCAAGGAGGACCTGCAGGGCTGCATCTCCTGTTGCCACGCCTGGAAAGACCACTACCTCCGGGCCGTGCAGATGCACACCCAGTACGCCGTGCCTCCCCTCACGTCTGCTATGCTCCCCACCCCCTCGTCGTTCCTCTAGAGGGGGGATTCTGACTCCTTTGGCTTGCACTTGAAGCCTATGGATTCTGTTTTTCTAGAGGTTGTTTGTTCGTTTGTTTCTTTGTTTGTGGTTTATTTGGCCATGGCTGCAGCTTTCTGAAGTTCCCAGCCCAAGAATTGAACTTGTGCCACAGCAGTGACCAGAGCCACAGTAGTGACACCACCAGGTCTTTAACCCGCTGCACCACCAGGGAACTCCCTGGAGTTTTTCCATACCTCCACATTTTCTCTCTGGATCCGGATATTCCAGCTCCTGGCCCTGGGTTCTCCCAACTCCATAACCTCCCCTCCTTGATTCCGGAATCCCTCCCCGTCCTTCCCTCCGTCTCGGCCATGAGGTCTAAACTCCGTTGTGTGTAAAACCCTCTCCTAGAGCTGGGCTGTTTTGTCTCCTCTCTGGCTCTCTTCACTTTGCATTTCTCCTCTTGGGGTTCCGGAAAAGCGTTTCTTGGGGTCTCACTTTCTAAGGCCCCCCCCTGAGCTGGGACCCCCCCCTGGCATGGGCAGGCTGACCTCTTGTGTTCCTGCTTCTGACTGGTCGGTCTTTCTCCTGACACAGGTTCTCCAACCGGGGCTGGATCCTCGACCAGACCAGCATATTTGCCCAGGTCGATGCCTTTGTGCAGCGCTGCAAGGACCTCATCGAGGTGGGAAGGCCGTCAGGGAAGGAGACTCAGAGCCGACAGCGGGGCTGCCGGAGCGGGGGGCCTGGGGCTGGGCCTGCGCTTGCTCTTGGAGCTCGCTGCTTTGACCCTCCAGCATCTCTGTGTCTGACCACCATCCCGACTTTTGAGACCTGTGCCCGCTCCCCCCTGCCTTAGTGCCTCATGTTTCATTCTGCAGCTAAAATTCAAGCCCCGGCAGTCCCTTGCGTCTGCTTGGTCCCCTTAGTTTCTAGACGTTTTAAGCTACACCACAGTGCTCAGGACCTAACACATTCAGAAGGGAGGGCAGGGGGCCTCATGCCGCCTTCCTTGCAGGTATGTGACTGTCAGTATCATTTCGCCCGCTGGGAAGATGGCAAGCAAGGCCCCCTTCCCTGCTTCTTTGGAGCTCAGGGGCCCCAGATAACGCGGAACTTGCTGGAGATCGAGGACATCTTTCATAAAAACCTGCACGTGCTGCGAGCCGTGCGAGGTGGCATCCTGGACGTCAAGAACACCTCTTGGCATGAAGACTACAACAGGTGAGGGCTTCCGGCTGGGGAGGGGCTGCGGGGGCCAGAGGCGGGGCCAGGAACAGGGTTGGGGGAGCACAAGGAAGGAGGTGGCCGCTCCGACTCAGGGTTCCAGACTCAGCCTTTCTCTGGGTGCGGATCCCGGGTCTGCCACAAACTGGTGAGGGGACTCTGGGCAATTGCTCTCCCAGCTGCAGCCGCGGTTTCCTCACCTGTAAAATACTGTTGTTAGCAATAAGGCCTTGCCTCAGTGCGTTGTTTTGAGGACTAACTGCAGGTCAAGCACGCGGTGTCTGCACCTTGGGAGCCCTCAGGACGTAAGACCTCGGAGTCCTGCTCAGGGCAGAACTCGGGGCCAGGCGAGGCCCGCATCCTTCGACGTGCCTCCAATGGTGCAGGTTCCGGGCTGGAGTCAAGGACCTGGAGGTGATGACTCAGAACTTGATCACCTCCGCCTTCGAGCTCGTCCGCGACGTGGAGCACGGGGTGCTGCTGCTGGACACCTTCCACCGGCTCGCAGCCCGAGAGGTGCGGCTGCTCGCCGCCTCCTCCAGCCCTGCTTCTTATGCTTTCCTCCTGCTCCTTCCACACGCCCTCCAGCCTCTGCCCACGCCCTCCCTAAGTTGCCAGTGTCTCTTATCGTCCCACTGGTCCCCCAGTGTCTGGATGGCTTGGGAGCGGGACGGGGAGCCACCTGCCCTCGCTGTGTTGTCAGCGTCCTCTCGTCTGTCAGGCTATCAAGCGAACATACGACAAGAAGGCGGTGGATCTCTACATGCTGTTCAATGGCGAGCTGGCCCTCGTGAACCGTGAGCTGAACAAGAAGTGGCCGTACCTGGAGCCCTACATGGCCCAGCACTCCGGGCAGGCGCACTGGCTGCGGGTCCTGCGGCGCCGCATCGACAGAGTCATGAACGTGAGCCTGGGCTCGGGGACCTCGTCGGTGAGAGGGCGGAGCGCGCAGGCTGAGCGCTGGGGGCCGGGAGGTGGGGACCGTCCCAAGAGGCCCCCGGAGAGCGGGGAGGGGGCAGACGTGGTGGCCTGTGCTGGGGAAGGGCTCGCGCTGGGTTGCAGCCTTGGGCCTCTTCAGTCCTTCACCTCCTGTGCAGGACTTGACTCCTGTAACGGACTGTGATTGACTCGTCCCGGCTGGTTTCCTCCTGCCCAGTCTCTGTGCTTGCCCTTCTTCACTCTGACTCCCTTTCTCATTGGGCCTGGTCTCCTGCACTCACATTCCTTTCGGCTCCAGCTTCCCTCTGCGCAGCCACAACCCAAAATCTCAGTGGCAAGCCTTACACGTATTGTGTGTGCGCGTGTGTGTGTGTGCGCGCGCGCCTTTGGTCTCAGGGAGATGGTACCACAGAGGAACGTGGCAAGTAGGCTCGGGCGGCTCTGCTGCTTCCTCGCAGTGTCTTTCCAACGCTCATTTCCTGCCTCACATCGGGACCGGAGAGGAGAGCGTACACACCTATCAGCAGATGGTCCAGGCCATTGATGAACTGGTTCGAAAAACCTTCCAAGACTGGACCTCAACGCTGGACAAGGACTGTGTTCGCCGGCTGGATACGCCGTTGCTACGAATCAGCCAGGAGAAGGCGGGCATGCTGGACGTCAACTTTGACAAGTATGAGACCCACCCTGCCTCCCTCCCCCTCTGCCCGTCCTGTCCTTGGCACAATTCCCTTCTCCTCCCAAGACTTTTAACTCCCATCTCTGGGTTTCTCTCTCCATTTTTCTGACTCTTATCCCATGATATGTTCATTATCACTTCTTAATTTTAATTTCACAGTTTGTCTTTAAAAAAATGATTAAAAATAGAAAAACCCTGGAGTTTCCATTGTGGCTCAGCAGAAACGAACCTGACTAGGAACTGTGAGGATGCGGGTTCGATCCCTGGCCTTGCTCAGTGGGTTAAGGATCTGGGGTTGCTGTGAGCTGCAGTATAGGTCATGGCCATGGCTTGGATCCAGCGTTGTTGTGGCTGTGATGTAGGCCAGCAGCTGTAGCTCCGATTCCACCCCTAGCCTCAGAACCTCCATATGCCACACCTGTAGCCCTTAACAAAAAAAGAAGAAAAAATAGAAAAACCCCGGTAACCTGTGATGTAGGTGTTCTGCCACTAGATGGCTGTGATCGCACAGAGAAATCACCCAAACCGTGAACCACAGAGGGGCTCTTCAGATCGCATCGTGCCCTGTCTTACAGCTTTATAATCATGACCTTTTCATATTACCATTATTTTAAGTTTAATTGATCCATTTAGTAGTTATTCCAAAATGTATAGTGAGTGCTTTTCACGGGCGGAGAACCGGGATGGGTGCAGGGGACACATGTGGTGGCGAGGTCCCGGCCCTCTGTTGCTCTGTAAAGCAGCTCTACCCGCGTGTTGTGCTTGCTTTTCATAGAAGGTGCAGGAGGAGGAAATGAAGCACGTAGGCGACTGTGTACAGAGATGACAACCTTTTCTTGGCTGTGCCCGAGGCATGGAGATGTTCCCACTGCAGTGACAGCTGCTGGGTCCTTAACCTGCCGAGCTACAGGGGAACTTCCTGTGACAGTTCTTTCCTAGTCGGAAGGAAGGCACTTTCTCCTGGATTGGTTTTGGCTCCCTCTTGTCATCAGCGAGGCCTAGTGTGAGTCGCTTCCCATGCTTTTGGGCTGTTGCTGCCAGAACCGGCTTACCTCGTGGACTGTTCTTATCTGCCGGGGCACGTGTAGAAGGGGCTTTGCCAGACATGGCGCGTGTGGAGATGGCGCCTGGGACGGAGGGCCTGGGAGTGACTGACCTGGGAGCCGGAGGCAGCCTGACCAGGGGCGGATGACATGTGATGTTTGAGGCAGGAAGCAAGATGGAGAAGATGGAGAAGCAGCGCCGAGTGCCAGGTCAGCGGGGTGAGGGGAAGGCCGTGGTGAGAAGGACACAGATGTGGGAAACCGAGTGGCTCAGGAAGCGGGTGTCAAGATGAGGCTGAGAGGCTTGAGGTGCGCCTTTGACCTGGAAGGGGTGTGGAGCTCTGCTTTGATGGGGCTCACGGTTTCTGAGGAATGGGCCGAGCAGGATCGCACAAAACAGCCTCTTAGATCAGTGATGAGATTTTGAAGAGGTGGAAGACTAGGCCAAGGTTACCCCAGCTATGGCACTGGTAAGCGCACAATGGGGTTACGTCTGCCAGCGCCTTGTCCCATTCAGCTGGGCACCCCCAAAGGCACGGAGTTTGGGGAGGCGCCCGGATGCAGTTGGAACAACATGAATTTGAGCACACGCAGCCCACCAGTAGTCGTAGCCCTTTTCCCAGGCATTGCCGGGGTGCATTCAAATAACAGAATTTTATAAACACCCGTGATCGCTATTCACATTTTAAGTACGAGAGAAAATAAGAGTTGAGAAAGAGGGGAAGAGAGGCCTTAGGTCAGTGCTGGTTGAGGGCTACTTCCTCTAATCCTCAGGGTCGGCCAGTGAGAGTGAGTAAAGCCTAAGCTTCAGTGCCAGGCAGACCAGGGTTCGAAGCCCAGAGCAGGTCGGTTTTGCTATGTGACCTCAGGCAAGCACTGCATTTCCTGGAGCCTGAGTTTCCCCATCTACTTAAAAAATCATTTTCTGGAGTGCTCAGGAGGCGAGATGACATGTGTCAAAGTCCTCACAAAGAATAAGCAATAAATATTATTTTCCTTTCAAAAAATGGCCTCATAAAGCTTGGCGATCACAGTATTTTCAGAACAAATTTGGCAAGGTGATACAATTTTAAAAGCATTTTTACCTTTTAGAAGGGGTAATATACCCATGTTCTAAAATTCAAAAGTCTCGGAGTTCCCATCGTGGCTCAGTGGTTAACGAATCCAACTAGGAACCATGAGGTTGTGGGTTCAGTCCCCGGCCTTGCTCAGTGGGTTAAGGATCGGGTGTTGCCGTGAGCTGTAGTGTAGGTCGCAGATGCGGCCCGGATCCCGTGTTGCTGTGGCTGTGGTGTAGGCCGGTGGCTACAGCTCTGATTCGACCCCTAGCCTGGGAACCTCCATATGCCGCAGGAGTGGCCCTAGAAAAGACAAAAAAATAAAAAAAATAAAATAAAATAATAAAATAAAATTCAAAAGTCTCAGAGTTCCCTGGTGGCCTAGCAGTTAGGGACTCGGCATTGTCACCGCAACGGCTCATGTTACTACTGTGGCTTGGGTTCAGTCCTTGGCCCAGGAACTTCCACATGCTGCAGGCATGGCCAAAAAAAAAAAAGTAAAAATAAAATTCAAAAGTCATCCCAGGGCTGAAAATGAAAAATCTCCCTGAGTTCCTGTCTTGGCGCAACGGAAACAAATCCGACTAGGAACCATGAGGTTTCGGGTTTGATTCTTGGCCTCACTCAGTAGGTTAAAGGATCCGGCGTTGCTGTGAGCTGTGGTGTAGGTCGCAGACGTGGCTTGGATCTGGCGTTGCTATTGCTGTGGCTGTGGCGTAGGCTGGCGGGTAGAGCTCTGATTAGACCCCTAGCCTGGGAACTTGCATATTCCCTGGGTGTGGCCCTAAAAATACCAAAAAAAAAAGAAAAGAAAAGAAAAAAGAAAAATCTCCACGGCTGTCCATCAGTGATTCAGTTCCCCATGTAACTCCCAGGGATTAGAGTGTGTGTCTAAGTACACTTGTTAATATAAATCGTAGCATACTGTACTCTCTGTACATTCAAAATATTCTCAAAATGATTTATTTGGTTTTTACATTGTAAAATTCTTGATCTTTTTAGAAAATCTGCAAGTGCAGAAAGTAGAAGGAAAAAAGTTCCCCCCAAAGACAACTACTCTTAATGATTTATTTTTTATCATCCCCCCATCCCCATTTATATAGTTGTGTTTTTTAAGTTTAAAAATCTCTCTCTTTTTTTAAAAAAATTTTGTGGCCACACCTGTGACATATATCCCAGGAGAGGGATTAAATCTGAGCCACAGCTGCAGCAATGCCAGATTTTAACCCACTGTGCTAAGGATGGAACCTGAGCCATAGCAGTAACCCTTGCCGTTGTGGTGACATTGATGGATCCTTAACTCACCACACTGCAAGAGAACTCCCAGAACTACTTAATTGTTATTCTTATTTTTCTTTGTTGGCTGCCCTGAGGCATAGGGCGTTACTGGGCAGGGATCAGATCCGAGCCACAGTTGCCATCTAAGCCGCAATTGGGGTAACGCTGGATCCTTCACCCACTGTGCCAGCCTGGGAATCAAACCTTCGTCCCAGTGCTCCCAAGATGCTGCCAGTCCCATTGCACTGCAGCAGGAACATCCCAGAACTACATAATTATTTTTCATGGTTTATAGCATCCCATGATTTGGCTCTACTGAGTCAACCAACCCACTCCTGATGGCCTCAGAAGTTGTACTGTTTCTGAACGGTTCCTGAATATTCTGCTCTGGGGGCTTTCGCCTGGGCTTCCTGCATCTCGTTGCCTTCCCCCTACAGCAATGTGTCTACCTGATGTTTGAACTTAGGGCCCGTGGAGCCCGGATAAACTTAGGAGGCCACTTTTCGGTCTGCTGTGATGGCCTCTTGGCCAGGGACACATCAGCTATTTATCACAAACATCATTTGCATAATCTTCATAGTGGAGCTTAACAAGGCAACTTCGGGCTGAGTGTTTACGGCCTGGGCTTAGCTGAAACCCAAATAATGGCTAAAATACTTCTTCCAGAGAGAAGCGGTACCCCAGTCCTTTGGCAGTTGTTGTCTAGAGAGACCTGTTACAGGCTGCTTTATTTACATTTTTGTGGTTTTAAGATAAAACTGCCTCAGACCAGTAAATAACGTATAGGGAAAGAAACCCAACCAAAACAAAACGTGATCCCAGGGAAGGATTTGGAAAAGTCTGGGCCTATTAAGCCAGTAGAGACATCCAGGACAGTTTCAGCTTTTCCCAAGTGTATGGAAGCTCCAAGCAGGGGCAGATAACTTTATCAGGTGTGCTTTTTAGTGTGCATGGTCTAGATAAGATCTTAAAATGAGCAGGCTCTTCAGTTGTCCTGATTGTCCTCAGAATTACCTGACTCGCCCTTAGTGCTGGGAGCTTTCCAGTCCTTAATAGCACCTACTTTATCTCACGAGCGGTGTTGTTATCCCACCTTACATCCCAAATATTTGAACTCTGCAGTCCGAATCGGCTTTTACCACATTTTACAGCCGGACCAGCTTTACAGATTGCACTTAACACAAACATATTCCAGATGTCATCTGATGCCAGGCTGACAAGAGCTGTGCTTATCACTTTGCATGTCACAGAGCCCTCTGGGTCCTGGGGCTTCTCCAGGCCAGGACAGGGGACACTGGTGTCTGTCTGAGTGTTGTGTCTAGGGCTTCCTCTTCCTCCCTTTCTCCCAATTTATTTCTCCGTTAGGTCCGTGCATTCTGGGCTGTCGGCGCCAAACCCAGCCGGCGTCCCTGACCTGCCTCTCCTGCCTGGCCGCTTGTCCAAGGACAAATGAGAAACTGCTTTACAAAAATAATTCCCCAGACTGCTTTTTTTTTTCAAAGAAATTTTGTCAATGAAATACATTTCCAGCCCAGAAATTTATTGACGAATTTCTGCCAAGACCGACCGTCATTGTGAAAAAAGATCCTCAGAGAGCTGTCAGCTCAACGTCAGGAAGGTATTTTCCAAATTCATCCTGTTGACTGACAAGTTAACATTTGATAACTTGCCTTAAAGTTATTTTGAAAAATCTTGTCAAGGTGAGAAAATGGGAGTTCCCGTCGTGGCTCAGCGGTTAACCAAGCCAACTAGTGTCTGTGAGACCTGGGTTCGATCCCTGGCCTTGCTCAGTGGGTTAAGGATCCAGCATTGATGTGAGCTGTGGTGTAGGTCGAACATGAGGCTCAGATCCCGTGTTGATGTGGCTGTGGTGTAGGCGGGCGGCTATAGCTCCAATTAGACCCCTAGCCTGGGAACCTCCATATGCTGCGGGTGCGGCCCGAAAAAGACGAAAAGAAAAAAAAAAAAAGAAGAAGAGAAAATAAAGAAACACATCATGCATGGGGCACTGTTGGATAGTATACACACCCACGCGGACTTGGCAAGACGCTAACAGAGTCCAACTCCAGGTCTTTAGCTCGAAGAACATCTGAGAATGTGTTTCTGCTGCTGGAAATGTCCCCTTATGGAGTCACACCTTGCCCCGCTCCCTGGAGAGAGAGCTCTAACACAGTTTTTGGTTAAACTGACAGTCACTGTTTTTCTTAGCATGGCTCTGTAAGTATGGTTTCCTGCTGAGCCAGGTCATTTTCTGTTGTTCTGGTTTTTTCCTGGCTGGTAGGTACCATGTTGGTTGGCTCTTTTTGGAATTAATAGTTGTCTCACTATGTTTGCTAGCACACTTTCACTCTCATTAATTCTTCCAGAGCAACGGATAAAACCCCTTTGAGTGGTTTTCCCTGCCCCCCGACGGGCCAGCGGTTTCGTGTTTTCCTTAGCGCCCCTGTCCTGGAATGCCCTGTCAGACGGGTCGCTTGCAGGCCGCTGCACGTGTGTCACCCTGTGACGTCCCTGAGCCTCTCTCTTGTTTTATTTCCTATTTGCTTTTGAGTGCCCCTTTCTTGGCTAAGGCCCTTGTTCTTTAGTAGCTTTCTGAGAAAGGGGGCCTGGGAGGTGAAGTTTTTTGAGTTCTCGCACAAATGACAACAACTGTTTTCTGCCTCACATAATCGGTCATTTGACTGGATTTGGAAATCTAGATTGAGAGTAATTTTCCTTTGTTTTGGTTGCTGTCTTTTACTTTGGAGCCCTTTTTTTTTTTTTTTTTTTTTTTTTTTGGTCTTTTGTCTTTTTAGGGCCACACCCACAGCATATGGAGGTTCCCAGGCTAGGGGTTCAATCGGAGCTACAGTTGCCAGCCTACGCCACAGCCACAGCCACGCCAGATCCAAGCCGTGTCTGCAACCTACACCACAGCTCACAGCAACGCCGGATCCTTAACCCACTGAGCAAGGGCAGGGATTGAACCCGCAACCTCATGGTTCCTAGTCGGATTCATTTCCGCTGCGCCACGATGGGAACTCCAGGAGGCTTTCTTTAAATGTCTTTAAATGTCTGGTAATGTTCATTTGTGTTTGAGAGAGCCTTATTCACTTTGAAGAGTTTTGACACAGTTTCAAAAATAACATCTACTTTGGTGGAGATCTTTGAGCTTTGGAAAAACAGCGTTCCTTTTTCCATAATCTCTTAAAAATTTTTTATTATATTTGATTTACAGTGTTCTGTCCATTTCTGCTATACAGCAAGGTGACCCAGTTATACATACATATACATGCTTTTTCTCATATTATCTTCCATCCTGTTCCATCATAAGTGACTGGATATAGTTCCCTGTGCTTTACAGCAGGACCCCGTGGCTCATCCGCTCCAAATGCAGTAGGTTGTATATACTACATAAGCGCTTAACGTAGGGGAAGTTGCCCGGCTAGCTCAGTTGGTAGAGCACGAGACTCTTAAAGCAAGCATCGCAAATAAATGAGCTCTTGAAAATATTTTCCTTCATTGGAAGATTCCTCTCCAATAAACGGGAAAAATTTGAAATGTGCTATTATTTCCTATATTATTAATTTTGTGCTTGCCTGTAGAGTAGACACAAAATAGTCTGGAATTTCCACCTCGGTGTCTCAGTAATATTCAGAATGCAAAGTTTCATCAGAGTGTCTTCAGGTTATGGAGACTTTGATCCTCTGTGATTAAATAGTGCAGTTTCATTTTTTTGAAAAAGAAGAAACCACATAGATTTACAAAGTCAAGTGACTTTTAGTCAGGATTAAAAATTTTTTTAGTATGACCTATTTTCTTCTGCTACTTTATGAGTTTCCTCTTTTTTTTTTTTTTTTTTTTTTGGTCTTTTTGCCATTTCTTGGGCCGCTCCCTTGGCATATGGAGGTTCCCAGGATAGGGGTCTAATCGGAGCTGTAGCCGCTGGTCTACACCACAGCCACAGCAACTCGGGATCAGAGCAGTGTCTGCGACCTACCCCACAGCTCACAGTAACGCTGGATCCTTAAACCACTGAGCAAGGCCAGGGATTGAACCCACAACCTCATGGTTCCTAGTCGGATTCGTTAACCACTGCACCACGATGGGAACTCCCGTGCGTTTCCTCTTTACATTTGGATCTTGGGGAGTTCCCATCATGGACCTTGGATCCATTTGCCATTTATTCTGATGTAGAGAGAGAAGTGCAGATGCAATTTGAGTTGGTTTTGTTTAAAATCTATCCCCAGGTGGCTAGTCAGTTGACCTGATCTCATTTATCAAACTGCTATCTTTATAACAAATTCCCCAGTATATCTGTGTCTATTTTGGAACTCTTCTGTTCTGCTAGGTCTCTTTATTCATGTGTGGGAACCAAATTGTTCTTGATTATTGTCCTCATTACTTTCTATTTTAGAGTTTGATGTGATATTTCAAATGTTTATTTCTCGCAAGAACCTTAGTATCTCTGTTTGGTTCTAAAAATAGTCCTATTCCTATTTTTTTGGAACAAGGATTGGGCTAAATTTACAGGTTAATGTAAGAATGAATATTTTTAAGACTTGAATCTTTCTATCCAAGAATAGCATTCTTTTGGAGTTCCCGTTGTGGCACATCGGAGATGAAAATCCAACTAGGAACCAGAGGTTGTGGGTTTGATCCCTGGCTTTGCTCAGTAGGTTAAGGATCTGATGTTGCCGTGAGCTGTGGTGTAGGTCACAGATGCGGCTCGGATCCTGCATTGCTGTGGCTGTGGTGTAGGCCGGCGGCTGTAGCTCTAGTTGGACCCCTAGCCTGGGAGCCTCCATATGCCACGGGTGTGGCCCCTGAAAAGTCAAAAAGACAAAAAGAAAAAAAAAAAAAGAAAAAGAAAAAAAAAAGAATAGCATTCTTTCTTTTCGTCTCCCCTGCGCCATGATGGGTAGTCCTTTAGCATTCTTTCTTTCTTTCAACTTATCTGTCTTTTTTTTGTTGTTCATAAGCCACTTTTCCCATATACATTAACCAATTAACAAGAAATTTTATTATATAAACATTTTTTTGTTAATCTGTTGATTTTTGGTGTTTTATTTTTATTGTTTAAATTATCAGTTTCTTTTTCTCCTTGATAATGTTTAAGTGGTCATAGTTTTTATATTGGAAAACTTTGATTTTAATGCTAATTTTGTATTGAGCCCCCTTTACACCTAACCTCCTTGTTTAAAATAGTTTTTTTCCTTTTAAAAACATGTTTTATTATGAAAGTATCATACACACAGAGAATTACTTAAAACTTAACATGTTCAGTTCAACAAATAAGTATAGGGAGTTCCCACTGTAACTCAGCAGGTTAAGAATCAGACTAGTATCCATGAGGGATGTGGGTTTGATCCCTGGCCTCGCTCAGTGGGCTGAAGGATCTGGTGTTGTCAGGTGTGGTACAGGTCGAAGACTTGGCTCGGATCTGGTGTTACTGTGGCTGCTGCTCAGATTGATCGCCTAGCCTGGGAACTTTCATGTGCCGCAGGTTTGGTCATAAGAAAGCAAAAAAAAAAAAAAAAAAAAAAGTATAAAATAGGCGCCCTGGTCACTATCACCAGGTCAAGGAATGGACATGGCCAGGAGTTGAGAAGTTCCTCACTTGTAATTATTTTTCAGCTGAATTAGTTGTCAACACTTACAATTCAAGAGATGTTATATTAAAAACCCACCTTCTGAAGTTCCCTTGTGGCTCAGCAGACTAAGGGTCTGATGTTGTCACTGCTGCAGCTTGGGTCTGCTGTGGCGTGGGATTGATCCCTGGTCCTGGAACTTCCACATGCTGTGGGTGCAGCCAAAAAAGGAAAAAAAAAAAAGAAGCGGAAAATAAAAACCTTACCATCTGGCCTCTCTTGGAAAATCAGACAAAGTAGTCACACTGGGCATTTGGCAGCAAATGTCTGGAACCCTGGAGCAGTGGTTCTTTAATGTTATAATTTTTTTTTTTCTATTTAGAGCCATGCCTGCTGATTATGGAATTTCCTGGACAGGGGACAGAATCCAAGCTGTAGCTGCGATCTATGTTGCATCCTTAACTCACAGCACCACAAGGGAACTCCCTGATCTCTTTTTCGTGAGGTCTTTTTTTTTTCCCCTTTTATGGATGCACCTATGGCATGTGGAAGTTCCTGGGCTAGGGGTTTAATCAGAGCTGCAGCTACTAGCCCACACCACACCCACAGCAATGCCGTATCCGAGCTGCATCTGCAACCTTTACCACAGCTTTCGGCAACGCCAGATCCTTAACCCACTGAGCAAGGTCAGGGATCGAAACCGCATCCTCACAGACCTCATGTCCTGTTCTTAACCTGCTGAGCCACAGCGGGAACTCCAGCAATGGCTCCTTTGTTTTATTTTTATTTTTTGATTTTTAGGGCTGCACCTGTGGCATATGGAAGTTCCCAGGCTAGGGGTCTAATTGGTGCTACAGCTGCTGGCCTATGCCACAGCCACAGCAACATGGGATCTGAGCCTCGTGTTCAACTTACACCACAGCTCACATCAATGCTGGATCCTTAACCCATTGAGCGAGGCCAGGGATCGAACCGGCCACCTCATGGTTCCTAGTCGGATTTGTTTCTGCTGATGCCTGGGAACTTCAGCAATGGCTCCTTTAGGTGGACCACACACTTTGTCACTCAACAGGAGGCCAAACCTCAGTTGCCATTTATCATTGAACGACACTTGCCGGAGAGATTGCAATTCTTGAACTTTGCTTATGGTGATAAAAAAGTTACTGGTTGGCTGTTGGAAAGTCAGGCTGAGGGAGGACGAGCAGTTCTGGCTCAGGCAGTGGAGCGGTGTCCTCAGCTTCCGGAAGAGCTGAAGCTGTGCAGTGGGTGAGGTCACCCAGGGCCAGTGTGTTGGGTGTGAAAAACCTTGAGGGGCCCCCACATCAGGGGGCTGCATGGGAAGCAGATGCTTTGCTGGGTCTCCAGCACCCGGCGGCACGCGACCTCCAAAGGGGTCCTGGGGGGAAAGGCAGCGCTGACAAGAGGGGGTTCAGGAGCCAGGGGGAGAGTGTCCCAGGAGGGCAGGGGGAGGCCACGGGGATGCTAAGACACGCGGAGAGATCCGAGGATAAGGCCGAGGAGGTCCTCGGGGTTAGCTGCAAGTCCCCACAAGGTCCCGGCCAGCTTGATGAACGCGGATTTAGAGGGAGGGTGGGAGCCAGCTCTCAGGGACTGAAGAATGGGAGGAAAGGAAAGGGAGGGGATTCAGGAGGAAGATTCTTTGCAGCAGGTAGGCTGTGTAAGGGGCACAGAGTGTGGTACTGTTGCCGAAACTTGGCCTCTGTCCACTGGTCCCGAAACGCGGAGACAGAGTTTTGGGTGAAGGAAAAAAAAATAGCTTTTCTTGCTTTGCCAGGTAAAGGAGGCCACAGCAACTAATGCCTTAAAGACTGTGCCCCCTCCCTGGGGGAAGAATTGCAGGGAGTTTTATAGCCTAGAAGAGAAAAACAGGGTTTCAGATAAGAATCAGGATTGGGGCAGACATGCGCTCTTTTTTTTTTTTAGCGAATCTTCCTCACGAAGCTGGGGTCAGGAGATCCCGACAGGATCCTGGGGGTGGTCTTCTGGGTTATCGCCTAGAGTAACAGTACTTGCGAAAAGGGCATATTGATCAGAGACTAGAACAAACTAGGAAAGCTCCTGAAAAACATCTTGTGCTAATCATCTTGAACTCACAGGCAATTGTGCGCAGGGTGTCTAATCGTTAGCTGCCAGGTGACTGCGTTTCGGGTGCAATCGAACGAGGGAGGGAGGAGCACAGGAGGGGCTCCAACCTGTTCAGGTTTAAAGTTCTCATTTCTAAAAGAAGCATCAGGCACATAAGTTGTAGGTGTGTGAGGTGCCTACGTCATTGTGTGTATCCCTTGAGAGGGACCCAGGATCCTGCCCCCAGGCTGCGCTGTTGTTGCTAGACTGTTCCTTGTCTCTGCTTCCCCTCCCTCCCCTGATCAGCAGCTGTCGGAACCTGCCCCTAAGGACCGAGGGAAGGCCATGGAGGCAAAAGGAGACCCATTTCCTAAAAACAGGAAATGAGGGGCACAGAAAGGGTTTTGTGCTCAGGAGCCCCACGGGGCCCTGCTCAGGTTGCAGTACCTGTGGAAGGATAGGGGTTGAGGGGAAGGCTGGGTTTTGTTTTTTAAGACTGTAGAAACGTGGCTTATTTAAATGTTGATGGGAAGGAACTGGTAGGTTTGAAGGTGCCGTGGAGCTGGAGAAGATGGGATCGGAGAAAGCCGGGGAGCCAGGTCAGATCCCAGAGCCCAGGAGGAGGGCTGCTGTTGTTGTAAATGGGAGCCCTCGCAGGGCGGACAGCGGCAGGTGTTGCTAAGTTTCAGTGAAGGGGCACGTGGGGTTCCCACCTCGGGGTTCTCCGCTGGGGGAGGTGGGGCTTTCTGCAGAGAGGGGGCGGGGCAGGCCAGGCTCGTGAAAGCAAGGACTCTGCAGGCTGTCACTGCGAGAACAGGAGGGACAGCAGGTTGGGGAAACCCCAGGGATGCAGCCCAGAGAGGCCAGCCGGGACCGGAGAACCTGAACGAGCAGCGTGCTGCTCTGTGGGGTTGCGTGCTCTCCTCCAGCCCTGCTCCGCCCGTGGATTGAGCCAGGGTGGGGGACTTGCCCGGTGGCTTAGACCAAGGAATGGGGCAAAAGAGTGAGGATTGGCAAGCAAGCGAGCAGTGGCAGTGGAGGAGGAGGTCAGTTGGGAGGATTTGAGTGCAGGTGCTGGAATGCAGGGAGGAAGCTGGGCCAGGAGAGGGGCCGTCTGTGTGATTATCTCAGAGGTGGTCAAACATGAGTTCCAGCCAGGATGTGACCGCTGAAGGTGGTGGTTGGGGCGGCGGCAGGGAGCAGGAGAAGGTCGTGGGTGTGAGGTGGCAAGGGACACAGAATGAAGTCCACAAAGGCAATTTCAAATTTTCTGGTTTTGCTAAAAAAAAAAAAAAAAAGGAGTTCCCACTGTGGTGCAGTTGCTTAAGAATTTGACTGCAGTGCTTGGGTCACAGCGGAGGGAGGCATGGGTTCCATCCCTAGCCTGGCACAATGGGTTAAAGGATCCAGTGTTGCCCCAGCTGAGGCTTGAATTCAATCCCTGGCCCAGGGAAACTTCCTTATGCCAAGGGTGTAGCCATACAAAAAAAAAAATTCTGGTTTTGGAGTTCCCTGGTGGCTCAGGGGGTTAAGAATTTGGTGTTGTTGCTTCCATGGCATGAGTTGGATCCCTGGCCTGGGAACTTCCCCATGCTGCGAGTGTGGCCAAAAAAATAAAATAAAATAAAACTTTCTGGGTTTGCATTTAATGAAGGAAAAAGAAACAGGTGAAATTAATTTTAGTATTCAAACCAATGTGCCCCAAATATTATCATGCCAACAGGTAATCAATGTGAAAAATTATCCATGGGGAGTTTTTTTTTTTTTTTTTGGTCTTTTTTTTGTTGTTGTTGCTATTTCTTGGGCCGCTCCCGTGGCATATGGAGGTTCCCAGGCTAGGGGTCTAATCGGAGCTGTAGCCAGTGGCCTACGCCAGAGCCACAGCAACGCGGGATCCGAGCTGCGTCTGCGACCTACACCACAGCTAACGACAACGCCGGATCGTTAACCCACTGAGCAAGGCCAGGGACTGAACCCGCAACCTCATGGTTCCTAGTCGGATTCGTTAACCACTGCGCCACGACGGGAATTCCTATCATTATTATTTTTTAATGGTTATTTCTCCTACTGTACAGCATGGTGACCCAGTTACACATACATGTACCCATTCTATTTTCGAATGTTATCAGGCTCCATCATAAGGGACTAGACATAGTTCCCAGTGCTACACAGCAGGATCTCATTGCTAGTCCATCCCAAAGGCAATAGTTTGTATCTGTTAACCCCAAGCTCCCCAACCACCCCGCTCCCTCCCCCTCGGCAACCACACGTCTATTCTGCAAGTCCGCGGGGAGTTTTCTATTCTCTTTTCCATCCCAAATCCTCTCGGCCTTCTGTCTTTGTGTCTCTGCTCTCTGAGGGATTTCTGTCAAATGTTTACCTTTCTGCCCTCTTTTTTAACTTCCAGGAGCTCTCCTGGTGTCCCTTTTATAGCATCTTATTTCTGTTTCACTGATGCTCTTTTGTTTCTTATCTCTCTCTGAGGGTGTTCCCGGCTGGTTTTGTTTGTTTTTTCTTTTTAGGCTGGGCTGTCTCCTTTCTGCATGACCTCTGTCCCCTCTCTGTCCCCTTCCGCCTGCTTTTTGCTATTTGTTTGTTTTGACTCCCACCTTTTGTGCTGGGACAGACAGGGACGGTGTGCTGGGACCCTTGGTTGTCTGTCCATATTTCAGGGACGGCGGCCGGAATGCCAGATGGCAGCTCCGAGGGGCTTCTCAGCTGGGCAGGAAGCAGGGGAGCAGGAAGAGGAGCCTTCTCAGCTGGGAGCTCACTGCGGGCTGGTCCGGGTGGGCTGTTTCCTGGGGACTCCAGAGGGCCCTGGGACTTCTCCACTGAGGCTGGTCAGAGGTCACAGAAAACAACCTTGAGGACTTTGTTCCAGAGGGGGTAGGTAGGGCCAGCGGCCAGCGGGCTGGTTTCTGGGTGGGAGAGGGAGGCCGGGGGTCCTGACATTCGATGAGTACGTGGTCCCTTAACGCCCTTGCTTTGGGTGCAAGTCTCTCTCCTTTGGCCGGGCCTGGGGTCCCCAGTCCAAAGGCCTCTGTTTGTCTCTGTACCGCTGCCCCGACCAGAAGCCTTGGCTCTCGCGCTGGGGCAGGGAGGGCAACTTGCGTGGCTGCTCGGGGCAGGAGCGGAACGGGAATGGAGCTGCTTCCTGCGCTTTCAACTCTTCTTCCTCTCCTGGTCCCCCCTTCACCCCTGACCTGACAAACTGCAGCCATGCGAAAGCGGGCCTTTCCAGAGCTCTCTTAGCTGTCTCCATCCCCAGCTGAGGACTCTCCTCCTTAGCCATCTGCTTTTCCGTCTTCCAGTGTCTTCTGTTGTTGCTGCCTTGTATTTGTGGGCTTATCCCTTAAATGAATGAAGCCCCCTTTGCTGTTGTTTTAGTGGTTTGGGGAGGGGAGCAGAAGTCACTGTGTCCAGTCCGCCTTCTCTGCCTGGAGGTGCTGCTTCCTTTCTTACCTTTAAATATCTGCTCATGCCACCCAGGCCCCGTACCTCTCGGTCCGTTGCTGGTTCTGGTTTATGCCCTCGAGCGGCGCCTTCAGCTGCTTGGCGTCTCTGCCTCGCCCAGGTCCCTGCTGATCCTCTTTGTGGAGATTGACTACTGGGAGCGGCTGCTCTTCGAGACGCCCCATTACGTGGTGAACGTTGCTGAGCGCTCCGAGGACCTGCGCATCCTTCGAGAAAATCTGCTGCTTGTCGCTCGGGACTACAATAGGTGGGGCCCCGGTCCTGACTGCAGCCCTTCTGAGTGTCGCTTCATGCCCCCTCTTTGTCTCTTGTGCTCCAGGATGTTGTCCATTTCCTGTAGAACACGTTGTCCTGCACATTTTGTCCGTCTCAAAAACAAACAAACAAACAAAAAAAACAACCCAGTGTCCTGTGCTCTCGTGTGACCTATGGTTATTCCTGTCCCTTGCAGTGCTGTCTCCTAGCTTTAGCGGGGAGAGCAGAAACTACAGTCCCTCCCACCCCACGGGGCCCTGGGACCATATAGGCCTGAATCACTTTTCTAGGAAGGAAGCCAGGTGGCATTAGGATCATGGGCACAGGACAATGTAAGATCCATCAAACCAAGCAAACCCTAACCCTAACCCCTCTTAGCGCCCAGTACTCATCTCTGGAGTGAGGCTTTGCTCACTAGGGGTTGAGTACCTTTCTCAGCCCAGTTCAAGTCCAAGGGGGTAATACTTGCACTCTTGTTTGGGCATCTAGAATTACAGTGTCCAATGTGGTAGCCACTCGCCTGTGTGGCTTTCTATTTAATTGAAACTAAATAAAAGTTTAAAATTCAGTTTAACTCGCTCATTTGTTTCAAGTGCCTCACAGCTGCATGTGGCTGGCGGCTCCCATGTTGGGCAGCACGAATGGTACGAATGGTAGGACTTTTCCATCACCCAGAAAGTTTTATCGGAAAGCACTAGACGAGAATCACGAACTCACAAAGTTCTGCCAGTTTCGCACTGTGTCCTCTCTTCCGCACAGGATTATTGCCATGCTGTCCCCAGACGAGCAGGCCCTATTCAAGGAACGTATCCGGTTCCTGGATAAGAAGATCCACCCTGGGCTCAAGAAACTGCACTGGGCCTTGAAGGGGGCCAGTGCCTTCTTCATCACAGAGTGCCGCATACACGCCAGCAAGGTGGGCCACGAGACTCGGTCTGTGGGGCTGACCGAAAGGCTGGCATGTGCGTAATGAATACCCGCGTCTTGGGAGTGGTGGAGAGACCAGGGAGTAAGTAGCGCGAAAGACATGATGTGTGCTTAGGGCAGGACTTTTTTTTTCTTCCTTTTTTTTTTTTTGGTCGTCTTGCAGCGTATGGAGTTCCTGGGCCAGGGATTAGATCTGAGCCAAAGTTTCAACCTAAGCTGCAGCTGCGGCAATGCTGGATCATTAACCCATTGTGCTGGGCCAGGGATGGAACCTGCGCCTGCCTCCCAGCACTCCCGAGATGTGGCTGATCCCGCTGCGCCACAGTGCATTTTTTTTTTTTTTTTAATGTCAGCAGTTCTAGCTGGAGGACCGTTGGGAGGATAGAGTTGGGCCCCGAGGGTCTGTTCCCAAACTGAAACTCCCCCGTGGGTGGGGTCGGACTCCAGGTGCAGGCGATTGTGAATGAGTTCAAGGCGTCCACCCTGACCATCGGCTGGCGGGCCCAGGAGATCTCCGAGACGCTGCTGGTCCGCATTAGTGGCAAACGGGTGTACAGGGACCTGGAGTTTGAGGAGGACCAAAGAGAGCACCGGGCAGCTGTGCAGCAGAAGCTGATGAGCCTGCACCAGGACGTGGTGGCCATCATGACCAACTCCTACGAGGTCTTCAAGAATGATGGCCCTGAGGTAGGGCCTTGTGGTTGAGCACGTCCCCAGCCCCCCAGTCCCATCGGACCCTGGGGTGTCTTTCCCCCCTCCCCCCAGGGTGTGCTTCTCCATCATCCTACTCGGGTCTTAGATTCAGCCCACCTTCAGCCTTTCAAACCTGCTTCCTCCAGGACTCAGCGTCCTGCCTCTCTGTGGAAGCAGCTTGTTTCCCTCCCTCTTGGCTGGTTTCATTTCCTAGGACCTGCCCCTTCTTCCCTGAGGGGTTCTCTTCCCCCCACTCTTCCGGCAGATTCAGCAGCAGTGGCTGCTGTACACGATCCGGCTGGACCGCATGATGGAGGATGCCCTGCGCCTGAATGTGAAGTGGTCGCTGCTGGAACTGTCCAAGGCCATCAATGGGGATGGAAAGACCACCCCCAACCCACTCTTCCGAGTCCTTGTCATTCTGAAGAATGACATGCAGGGAGGTGTGGCACAGGTGGGGACCACTTTGCCCTCGACACCCCGAAACCATCACCCTTTATTTGCCAGTTTCCATCAATCCTTAAACTTGGCCCTAGGCTGTGACTTTCTGCTACAGCCTCCAGTCCTGAGGTGTCCAGCCCTCCCAGTCCTGAGCTCATCTGCTCCAGGACCTGTGCCCAGCCCTCTGCACTCTGCTCCCACAGGTGGAATTCTCACCCACTCTGCAGACCTTGGCAAGTGTGGTCAATGACATTGGCAGCCACCTCTTCTCCACCATCGCTGTCTTCCGCCACCTCCCTGAAATTCTCATCAAGCGCAAGTTTCAGCGTGACCCCATCTGCACAATCGTGGGTGAGCAGGCAGTGGGAGGCAGGCAGCAGGGGCGGGGGCATAGCAGAGGCTTAGGACCGAGCGGAGCTGGGAGGAGAGACGGGGGCTGGTTCCAGACATCACCATGACCGGTGGAAAACCCAGGTCAGGGGTCCGGGTCGGGGAAGGGTGAGAGGACCCAGATGGGGGTTCAGCGTTAGGTGACTAGTGCTCGTGGGGTTTGGGTTTGGGGATGGAAGGTCAGGAAGGACGCGTTTGGGCCTGGGGCTGGGAGAGAGGAGGCCCAGACACCAACAGATGAGACATCCAGATGCTCCAGAGTCGTCACTCCTGCCTTTTCCATGTCCTCCTCCATTTTCTATTTTCTATTTTTTTTTTTTTTTTTTTTTGTCTTTTTAGGGCCACACCTGAGGCATATGGAGGTTCCCAGGCTAGGGGTCTAGGAGTTCCCGTCGTGGCGCAGTGGTTAACGAATCCGACTAGGAACCATGAGGTTGCGGGTTCGGTCCCTGCCCTTGCTCAGTGGTTTAAGGATCCTGCGTTGCCGTGAGCTGTGGTGTAGGTTGCAGATGCAGCTCGGATCCTGCGTTGCTGTGGCTCTGGCTTAGGCCAGTGGCTACAGCTCCGATTCGACCCCTAGCCTGGGAACCTCCATATGCCGCGGGAGCGGCCCAAAGAAATAGCAAAAAGACAAAAAAAAAAAAAAAAAAAACCAGGCTAGGGGTCTAATCGGAGCTGTAGCCGTTGGCCTACGCCACAGCCACAGCAACGCCAGATCTGAGCCGTGTCTTTGACCTACACCACAGCCCACGGCAATGCTGGATCCTTGGCCTGTTGACCGAGGCCAGGGATCAAAACTGAAACCTCATGGTTCCCAGTCAGATTCGTTTCCACTGCGCCACGACGGAAACTCCGCCCTCCTCCATTTTCTCAGGCTCCTTGGAGCCGTATTTCTTTGGGGCGGGGAGGTTGGAGGGGAGCGGAGGGTCTAAGGCGGCGGCCAGGGGCCGGGCTGGAGCTTGGGTCGGGGTGGGAGTGGGTGAGACGCTTTGTGCTGCGTCCTGAAGAGCGAGACGAGGACATCAAGAAGATCCAGGCCCAGATCAGCAGCGGCATGAGCAGCAACGCGGGCCTCCTGCAGAACTACCTCAAGACCTGGGACACGTACCGCGAGATTTGGGAGATCAACAAGGACTCTTTCATTCGTCGCTACCAGCGCCTCAACCCCCCGGTCTCTTCCTTTGACGCCGACATTGCCCGGTAAGGGGGACGGCGGCCGTGAAGGTCCGCCTCTGGACCTTTGTTTCATTAGGGGGTGGCCGTCCAGTAGGGCCGGGCAGCGTTTAGGGAGACACAGCTGTTTTGGCGAGGAGCCCCACAGGGTCCTGCTGGGACAGGAGAGGCGCCAGGGATCTGAAGGGCGAGCCCTGAGAACACTTTCATTTGAGACGGCAGACGGGAGTAAGCTAAGCTGGGGATTCTTTCTTTCTTTCTTTTTTTTTTTTTTGTCTTTTCTAGGGCCACACCCGTGGCATAAGGAGGTTCCCAGGCTAGGGGTCTAATTGGAGCTGAAACCACTAGCCTATGTCAAGTCGCAGCAACACCAGATCTGAGCTGCATTTTCGACCCACACCACAGCTCATGGCAACGCCGGATCCTTAAGCAAGGCCAGGGATGGAACAAGCCACCTCAGTTAACCACTGAGCCACGACGGGAACTCCAAGCTGAGGTTCTTTTTTTGTCTTTTTTTTGCCTTTTCTAGGGCCCCTCCTGCGGCATGTGGAGGTTCCCAGGCTAGGGGTCGAATCAGAGCTGTAGCCGCCAGCCTACGCCAGAGCCACAGCAACGCAGGATCCGAGCCGCGTCTGCAACCTACACCACAGCTCACGGCAACGCCAGATCCTTAACCCAGGCAATGCCAGATCCTTAACCCACTGAGCCAGGCCAGGGATCAAATCCGCAACCTCATGGTTCCTAGTTGGATTCATTAACCACTGAGCCACGACAGGAACTCCAAGCTGAGGAGTCTTAAATTCTGATCTCAACTCCCGTCTCTTTGTCCTCTAGTCATTCATTCATTCATTCACTCGTTCGTTTGTTCCAAAAACACCATTGTCTTCTGGGTTGTGAGGAATTAAAAAAAAATAAATGAACAAGTCTTCCTCGAGAGGGCTCTGGTGCGGTGGGGATGATGAAAATACTGCTGAAAGAACGGTGGCTGTGGCGTCTTGAGAGGTTGAAATCCCAGCTGCACTACTTTCCAGCTGTGTAACCTTAGGTTGGTTACCACGGTCTCTGGGCCTCAGTTTCCTGTGAAATAGAGGCCTACCGACCTTACGAAGCCGTGGGATTACTAGGTATGGGGGAAGCGCTCTGTAAGCTCTAAAGCGCTGTGCCCGTGTGCTCATTGTGCCTATGCCAGTGTCTCTGTGATCAGTGCTGCCAGTAAGGTGCACAGGGTGCCGGGGGAGGTCAGTGGGAGGAGAGAGAGTTGCCAGCCGGGGACATTAGGGGAGGGAGGACATGGCTGAAGGGGGGCACTCTAGGGCTGGGCTTTCTGGAATGGGTAGGATGTCAGCGGGCAGAGAAGGGCAGCCGGGGGGAGACAACAGCACAGGAAAAGGCAGGAAGATGGGACCTCGCAGGCGTGTTCGCCAACAGTGAGCCTCCAGAAGGAATGTCAGTCGAGGGACTTACGTGCAGCCGCCGGCTGAGTCCTCTCCACCCTGTGGGGTGCTTCTGTTCTCATCGGTCACCGTGTTACAGATGAGGAGGCAGGCTCAGTAAAGCCACCTGCCCGAGGGCGCGGAGCTAGTGAGCAGCTCAGTGTGAACTTGACCCAGATCTCTGTGCCTCCGGAGCCTCCAGTGCAGGCCGGGGAGTCTGAAGGCTCCCTCGGGAGAACCACCTGATCTCCAGCGAACGCCCGGGCTGGACTGAAGTGGGAGACGCGCGGGAGCAGCCGACGGCTGTAGCGCTGCTGCCCCGGGGTCGGGTGGAGGAAATACCAGCCAGTCGGGGCCGAGGGCACGTTGGCAAAGAAACAGACGGTCGATAGCGGGGCCGTGGGCCCTTTCTCAGCTACACAGAGGTCGCTAACAACGTGCAGAAGGAGGAGACGGTCCTCAACATCCAGTTTGTGCTCCTGGACTGCTCGCAGCTCAAGTTCTCGCTGGTGCAGCACTGCAACGAGTGGCAGAACAAGTTCACCACGCTGCTCAAGGAGATGGCGGCCAGGCGCCTCCTGGAGCTGCACGCGTACCTGCAGGAGAACTCGGAGAAGTACGACGCGGCTCGGGGGGTGATGGGGCACTCGGCTCAGGCCCAGGCTGGGGAGGGCAGGCCTGGCCTTCCTGCACCCTCGCCACCCGCCCCACGTTCTCTTCACTCACCTGCAGGATCAGCCGCCCTCCCCAGACGCTGGAGGAACTGGGGGTCAGTTTGCAACTCATGGATACCCTGCAGCATGACCTGCCCAACCTGGAGACCCAGATCCCTCCCATCCACGAGCAGTTCACCATCCTCGAGAAGTACGAGGTGCCGGTTCAGGACAGCGTGAGTTCCAGCGGTGCTCGGCCCGCCCGAGCCAGGCCCGTTCCTGTAGCAGATTGTGGGGGAAGCGGATGCCTCAGGTCGAAGAGCCTTGGCTGTCGGGACGGAGGGCAGAGAAGTGAGCGAGGGGAAGGCACAGGGGCCCAGAGCCTCTGAGAGCCGAAGCTGACTCGAGTGGCCTTTCAGGTCGGCTGGAGCGTTTCTTCCAAGCCCAGCACCTGCTTGATTTCTTTGGGCCTCATTGCGTGTGGAGCTTGGCCACAGACTCTGGCCGAGAGGATCAGACAAGAGTTCTTAGAAGCATTGCTGGGGAGTTTCCTGGTGCCTCAGCAGATTAAGGATCTGACTTGGTCATGGCTGCGGTCACTGCTGTGTCTCGGGTTTGATCCCACTTCCACATCCCATGGGTGCGGCCAAAAAACAACCAACCAACCAAAAATAGGCCTTAGTGGGACAGGCAGACCTCCTGCTCACGGGCACCCTCCCTTCGGTGATTTCTGTGATGTCCCCAGGTACTGGAGATGCTGGACGGTCTCAACGGGGAGTGGGTCACTTTCCAACAAACCCTGTTGGACAGTGAACAGATGCTGAAGAGACACAAGGAGAAATTCAAGACAGGCCTTATTCACTCAGCCGACGATTTCAAGAAGAAAGCACACAATCTTCTGGAAGAATTTGAAGTCAAAGGCACCCTTCTTTCCCTTTGTCTTGACCCAGTCTTTCAAAGCCTAAGTCCCCCGGGGAGGGGTGGACAAGGACGAGCAGAGGAAGGGCGGTGCCAAGGCGGGCTAGAGCCTGGCGGTCTGTCAGCGACACCCCTGGCACTGTGGCTGGAAGGCAGCAGCCTGGCTCAGGGCATTTCCAGTTTTCTGATACCGACTCCCATGTCCCACCCCTTTCGGATTCTTAAGCAGCGTTTAGCAGTTTTTGCCAAGAGTAGCCATCTTGCTTTCCGGGCACGCGTTCCCTCTTGTTTTCCTTCTCTCGTGGGAGGAGGAAGTGGGATTTTCACAAAGACATAGGCGAGCCTTAAGGGCCTTTCGGGGGACCCTGGCCTTGAGAGGGAGGCTGAGTGCCCCTTGGTCCTCCCACAGGCCCCTTCACCAGCCACGTGGGGCACCAGGCGGCGCTGGAGCAGATCACCCACGTGCGGGCCATGCTGAACGCCATGCGGGAGGAAGAAAACCACCTCCGGGCCAACCTGGGCATTTTCAAGATCGAACAGCCAGCCTCCAAGGACCTGCAGAACTTGGAGAAGGTGGGGTGCAGAGCAGGGCCCTCCTGGTGACCAGGGTGCGGGCGGGGCAGGAGAATGGGTCCCAAGGACCTGGAAAAACAGCCGGGACCAGGAAGATGGGTGCACAAGGGACTTTTTTTAAAAAATGGAGGTAAAACTCAGATCACAAAAGACCCATTTTAAAGTGAATAGCTCAGAGTTCCCATCATGGCTCAGTGGTTACTGAACCTGACCTGTATCCATGAAGATGCTAGTTCGATCCCTGGCCTCGCTCAGTGGGCTGGGGATCCGGCATTGTCGTGAGATGTGGTATAGGTCACAACTGTGACTCGGATCCCAAGTTGCTGTGGCTGTGGCGCAGGCTGGCAGCTGTAGCTCCAACTTGCTCCCTAGCCTGGAAAGTTCTATATTCTGTGGGTGCGGCCCTAAAAAGAAAAAAAATTTTTTTAGGGGTGAATAGCTCAGTGGCATTTAGTACAGTCACAATGTTGTGTAACCACTATCTCTAATTCTAAAACATTTTTGGAGTTCCCTGGTGGTGCAGTGGGTTAAGGATCTGGCATTGTCACTGCTGTGGCTCAGGTCACTGCCATGGCACAGGTTCAATCCTTGGCCTGGGAACTTCCATGCACCAGAAACATAAAAAATAAAACATTTTCATTGCCCTCCACAGAAACCTTATACCTATTCACAGTCATTCTCATTCCCTCTCCCCCAGCCTCACTAAATCTGTTTTCAGTGTGTGGTAGATCCTTGAACAACACTGGGTTTGAATTGTACAGAACCACTTATACTCAGGTTTTTTTCAGTAGTAAATACTACGATGCTACACAACCCATGGTTGGTTGAACCCATGGATGAGGAGCCATGGATGGATATGAAGGGCCAACTATAAATTATACACAGATTTTCAGCTGAAGAGAGGGTTGGTGTCCCTGCCCCCCATGATGTTTAATGGTCAGCTGAACGTGGATTTTGCCTGTTCTGGACATTCCATGTAAATGGAAGCTTGCAATATGTGACCTCATATGTCTGGCTTCTTTCATGTAACACAGTATTTCAAGGACTCTCCATGTTGTAGCATGTGTCAGTACCTCACCCTTTTTAATGGGTGAATAATATTCCATTGTATGGATTTACCACATGTTGTTTATCCATTAACAGACAGTTGGGTTGTTTCTGCTTTTTTAGCTACTGTAAGTAGGGCTGCTGTGAATATGAATGTACTTGTATTTGTTTGAGTTCCTGTTCCCAATCCTTGTGGGCAGGCATGTACGTAGGAGTGGAATTCCTAGATCATATGGTAACTCTCTCTCTCTCTCTCTCTCTATATATATATATATATATAGATTTGCTTTTTAGGTCCAAGCCCACGGCATATGGAAATTCCCAGGCTGGGGGTTGAATTGGAGGTATGGCCTCCGGCTTACACCACAGCCACAGCAACATAGGATATGAGCCTCGTCTGTGACCTAGGCCACAGCTCATGGCACTGCCAGACCCCCAACCCACTGAGTGAGGCCAGGGATCGAACCCACATCCTCATGGATACTAGTCAGATTCATTTCTCCTGCACCACAACAGGAACGCCCTGTTTAACTTTTTGAGGAACCTCCAAGCTGTCGTCCGCAGCAGCTGCACCCTTTTACAGCCCCAAGAGCAGCATAGCAGGGTTCCTGTTTCTCCGCATCCTTGCCATGGCTTCTTCCCCTCCCCTTTTATTTTCGGTTCTAGCCATCCTAGTGGGTGTGAAGTATCTCACTGTGGGTTTTTTTTTGCGGGGGTGGGGGTGGGGGGGAGGCTGCCTGTGGTATGTGGGAGTTCCCAGGTTAGGCATGGAACCCAAGCCGCAGTAGTGACCTGAGCCACAGCAGTGACAATGCCAGAGCCAGATCCTGAACTGCAGGGCCACCAGGCAACCCCACTGTGGTTTTGATTCGCGTGTCCCTACTGGCAAATGTGGAGGATCTTTTCATGCGCTTGTTCTTTGAGGAGCTCTGAAGGCAAGAGCGTGGAGAGAAGAGCGAGACGCCAGGAGGCAGCTCTCTGTTGCCGAGACGGCAGAGCTTTTCCGCAGGAGAGGAGCAAAGCCTCGGAGGGCTTGTCGGGGAGGCGGAGGGCAGGAGCCCCGGCCCTCAACGCGCCTGTCTGCTCTCGGCCACACAGGAGCTGGACGCGCTGCAGCAGGTCTGGGAAATCACCCGAGACTGGGAGGAAAACTGGAACCAGTGGAAGACGGGCCGGTTCCTGACACTGCAGACGGAGACCATGGAGAGCATGGCCCACGGCCTGTTCCGCCGCCTCGCCAGGCTGGCCAAGGAGTACAAGGTGCATGGGGAGACGGCAGGGGCCGCGGGCGCTGCGTGGGAAGGTGGCCGGTCTTCTGATGCCACTTGCTTTTGCTCAGGACCGGAACTGGGAAATTATTGAGACCACCCGCTCGAAAATAGAGCAATTCAAGAGGACCATGCCTCTCATCTCGGACCTGCGAAACCCTGCCCTTCGAGAGCGGTGAGGCTGCCCTCCGTGCCGGTGGGCCGCCCCCGGCCTGGGCCACTGGCCCCTCCAGGGCTCTGCCCACCAACCCTTGCATTGCCAAGGCTTCCCAGCCCCACTGCCCTCCCCTCTTCCTCCCAGCATCCTGGGTTCTCTGGCTTCTCAGCTCCTTCTCTTTCGTCTCCCCTCAGTTGGTGTTTGCTTCTGTCCTGCAAAAGCTTGCATTTTGTAGCCAAACATCTAACTTTTGTGCCTTAGGGTTTTTGCTTTGGTGCCTTGTTTAGGAGGCCTTCCCCTCCCCGGGAGCTATAAATGCATCCTCTCCTTTCTTCCGTCTCATACTTTAGAGTTTTGCTTTTCAAGTTTCACTCTTTTAATACATCTGGGATTTTTATTTTATTTTTTCGCTTTTTAGAGCCGCACCCACAGCACATGGAGATTCCCAGGCTAGGGGTCCCGTTGGAGTTACAGCTGCCGGCCTACACCACAGCCACAGCAACGCCGGATCCTTAACCCACTGAGCAAGGCCAGGGATTGAATATGCAACCTCACGGTTCCTAGTCGGATTCATTTCTGCTGTGCTAGGACGGGAACTTCACATCTGGGATTTATCACATGATAGAAGAGGCCTTTGAAACCATTGAGGCTAGAGTAAACTCTTTGTTTTGATTTTTTTTATGTTATTAAAGTATAGTGTATTTATAATGTTGTGCCATTTCAGCTGTGCAGCCGAGTGACTCAGTTTTACATGTACACACGTGCTTTTCTATATTCTTTTCCATCATCGTCTATCCCAGGAGCTTGGATAGAGTTCCCTGGGCTATTCGGTAGGACCTTGTTTATCCATTCCAAATGCGATAGTTGGCATCTGTTAGCCCCAAACTGCTAGTCCATCCCTCTCCCTGCCCCCTCCCCCTTGGCAACCTCGAGTCTTCAATGATTTTATGAATAGTGTTTTAGTAATTACCTGCCTAGTCACTTAGGAGTGAATGATTTTACTTCTTTGGCATTGCCTCCATCATCACGTTGTGACAATGCTTCACAGCAAGTCTGTGTGATTAAGTACAACCTGACCACTTCTTTAAGTTATTTAACCTCTCTAAACCTCAGTTGCCTCCTCTATGCATGCGCTAGCAGTAACGCCTCATTTATCGAGTAGTCAAGGAAGTGAAATGTTTCACCCAGAGCCCTGGGCCCAGCACGTTGTCTGTAGTCATCCTGCAGCCACCCCTCTTTACTCCCTCTCCAGAGAGTCAACCCTCACTCTGTATTCCCCACGGGGCCTCAGATTGTGTCTTGGAGCCTATTTGGTGAATATCTGTTGGCATGTCAATCAGGAAATACCCAGACTCACAATATCCAATGGGGGAAAGCCGGGGGAGTGATGTCAGCACTCTCCAGCAGGCCCTGGGGGCCCGCCTCCGGCCTGACCTTTTGCCCCTGGCTGCAGGCACTGGGATCAGGTCAGGGATGAGGTCCGACGGGAGTTCAATCAGGAATCTGAAAGCTTCACCCTGGAGCAGATCGTGGAGCTTGGGATGGATCAGCATGTGGAGAAAATCGGGGAGATCTCTGCCTCAGCAACCAAAGAGCTGGCGATAGAGTTGGTATGACGGGGTCCTCCCCCGCCCCAGCCCCGTTTCCTGAGCTTCCCAGAGCACAGGCTTCCAGCACACCATCCGATGGCCCCTGGTGGCTCCTGTTACTCTGGAAGACTAAATGCCTGCTTGCCTGTCCCCCCATCTCTTTCCGCAGGCGTTACAGAACATCGCCAAGACCTGGGATGTGGTCCAGCTGGACATAGTACCCTACAAGGATAAGGGCCATCACCGACTCAGGTAGACAGGGTCTTGGGGCTCTAGGAGAGGGCAGGGCTGTGACCTGGGCATCAGAGGGGGCACTGAGGCCTGGCAGCTGGGGCTGGACCATGGTTTTTTGATCCCTTCCCCCCCAGGGGTACAGAAGAAGTATTCCAGGCGCTGGAAGACAACCAGGTGGCGCTGTCTAACATGAAGGCATCTCGGTTTGTCAAGGCCTTCGAGAAGGAGGTGGACCACTGGGAACGCTGCCTCTCCCTCATTTTGGAGGTTATTGAGATGGTGCTCACGGTGCAGCGTCAGTGGATGTACCTGGAGGTCAGCCTCATTACCTGAACTCCCCCGGACCTGGTTTTCCTCCTTTATTTGCGTGGGACCTAGAGGGTTGCCCCGGGGTCAGCCTCATCTTCCCACCTCCAAGGCCATTCTTCACCCACGACCCAAGCCTCTGACTCCTAGGACCCCCTCCTATCTTCAGCTGCCTCCTCGAAAAGCCGTTGTTTTCCTTCCATTTGTCCTCTTGGACCCTCACACGTGGCCTCCCAACACCAGGTTTCCCTCTAGAACTTGGGCGTCTTGCCTTTGGTTCTGAGGATCCTTCTCTTCTCCTCAGCTGTCATTCCTGGTCTGAGAGCAGCAAGCAGAGGGTTGGGAGCGTGTGGAAACAGGCTCTCACTCCGGTGCTTGGCCCTTCAGAATATCTTCCTAGGAGAGGACATCCGCAAGCAGCTGCCCAATGAGTCGGGCTTATTTGACCAAGTCAACAGCAACTGGAAATCCATCATGGACCGGATGAACAGGGACCCCAATGCTCTCCGGAGCACCCACTATCCAGGTCTGAGCTCCCTGGCCTCTTGCCCTAACATAACCTCAGCTGCTGGTCTGTGTAGGTGAGGTCATGGCCACAGGCTTCCTTTGCTGAAAGACTGGCCATTGTACCTGGCTGTGGTACCATCACCACCCCCTCTTTTAAGTGTTCAATAGTAGTTAAGTAAATTAAATTCAACAATTACCTAGACTTTCATTGGTTTATCAGATGAACTAGCCTTTTTTTTTTTTTTCCCCTAGGGCCGCACCTGTGGCATATGGAGATTCCCAGGCTAGGGGTCTAATTGGAGCTGCAGCCTCCGGCCTACACCACAGCCACAGCAATGCCAGATTGGAGTAGCATCTGCGACCTACACCACAGCTCATGGCAATGCCGGATCCTTAACCCACTGAGCGAGGCCAGGGATGGAACCCGAAACCTCATGGTTCCGCTGCACTACGACGGGAACTCCAGATGAACCAGTCTTTATCGTAGACGCTTTGCTAAGCCTGGGGATGGGCTAGGGGACTGGGGAGAGATGTACACATAGTGAGTCTGGTTAACTGGGGTAGGTCGTGGTAGGGAACAGGAAGTCAGGTTTGGCGACGAGCCTCTGGGGAGGGTGTCCTGAGAGGAGTCTGGGCAGGGGGTGCGGAGGACCAGGGCCAATCAGTCAGCTCTTCATGTTCCCAGGAACCTTGAATATACACATCAAAAAACCATGATTTCAGTCTGTTTCTGATAAAATGTAAGTATTAGGACATGCAAAATTGGGTGACAACGTGCAGTTTTTAGAACTAATGTTTGAGATAATGGACGCAATTATGTTTCAGAGCCCTTTGTAAGCAGAGCCCTAAAAACAACTCTCTCCTTGCTGAACACAGAATAAATCTGTGCTGTCCGCTGCTGGGTCTCCCCGTGGCCTCCAGGGCTGCTCAGGTGGCCATTCAAAGGCTCTGTAGACTCTGTACTTGAAGGCCTGAGGGTCACCTCTGAGTTCTGACCCTGGGGCATCCATCCTTTCCTGAGAAAGCTAGACTCCAGCGAGACAGGGGAGACGCCATGGAATCCAGTGCTCAGAGGAAACTAACATTATCAGGAACCTACAAATGTGAACGCATTTTATTTGTTTTTATTTTTTTTATTTAGTTTGATTTTTTTTGAATTTTTCTAGGGCCACACCCGCGGCATATGGAGGTTCCCAGGCTAGGGGTCAAATCGGAGCTGTAGCCGCCGGCCTACACCACAGCCACAGCAATGTGGGGTCCAAGCCGCATCTGCGACCTACACCACAGCTCATGGCAATGCTGGATCCTCAACCCACTGAGTGAGGCCAGGAATCGAACCTGCAACCTCATGGTCCTTAATCGGATTCGTTAACCACTGAGCCACGACGGGAACTCCAAACACATTTTATTTTATATCTCGAATTGTTCTTTGAGGTGGATCTTATTGCCATCTTACAAAGAGTAAAAGCTCCTGGACGTTAGCTGATGCTCGTGAGTGAAAGAGCTGCGATTGGAATGGCCGTTGTCGGCCTCTCAAGCCAGTGCTCTTTTGCTGTGTCCTGAGGGCCACTGGCGACCCCGAGGGAGGTGGCGGACCTCTGTCACCATGTGCACGTGCCAGGGGTTTAACTCCAACCAGTTGACTTGCTGAATCGTTTCTGTGGAAAACAAGCCCTAATTTTCAGAAGCTCCTGGATGATCCAGGGAGCTCCAGTTCCTTGCTGCAAAGGGACTCTTGCTCCAAAGACTGAAGGGAGATGGAGTTACATTAATGGGGTCATGTGTGACATAATGTGCCCCATAGTGTTTCATGAACATGTAATAGTGAATTAATGAGGGGGGTGGGAGAGCATGACTGAGTGGCTGGGGACACGTCTCTGCTTCCCAAAACCATATGGCAGCCGGTCTCCCAACGTTCGAAAGCTGGCAGAGTGCGTGTAGTTGGAGGCTCCAGCTCTGCTCAGGGCGGTGGTAAAAGGGCCACCACCTGTCATCCCGGTTCTTCCTCCCAGGCCTCCTGGACACATTGGTGGAGATGAATACGGTCCTGGAAGACATCCAGAAGTCTCTGGATATGTACTTGGAGACCAAGCGGCAGATCTTCCCCCGCTTCTACTTCTTGTCCAATGACGACCTCCTGGAGATTCTGGGCCAGTCCCGCAGCCCAGAGGCTGTGCAGCCACACCTCAAAAAATGCTTCGACAACATCAAACTGCTGCGGATGCAGAAGGTCAACAGAGGTGGCCGCGATGGGGGAGGGGGTGAAGCCAAGGTGTCCAGGGCCTCGGAGGGGACCAGGGCCTCCCAGCGGGAGTGGCTGTTGGGCTTCCCGACTGCCTGGGACAGAGTCGCGGCGAACTGGTGCTGAGGAGGGAGGGCGAGGGAGCGGGAATCACCCGCCGCCGAGGGCTCAGGAGCCTCCTGCCTCCGCAGGTCGGGGGGCCCAGCAGCAAGTGGGAAGCCGCGGGGATGTTCTCGGGCGACGGCGAGTATGTCGATTTCCTCCACCCAGTCCTTCTCGAAGGGCCTGTGGAGGTGAGTTGTGGTGAGGGTCTGAGAAGCAAGCTCCTGCGGCTAAGTCTGCCTGGCTCTGAGAGGAGAGAACTGTTCTGCGAAGGGACAGTCGTCATTTTTTGCCCTCCCGCCTGCCCCTCTAAAACTCTAACCCCTACCCGCCCCCTGGTCTCCCCTGCCCTCGGGGATGCCAGCCAGTCCCTGCCCAGCACCTGCTTTTCTCTTGGGCCCGAAGCCCCGGAGCCTGGCCCGAGGCCGCGCCAGCCCGTTCTCCCCTCCCCCCCAGGCCTGGCTTGGCGACGTGGAGCGGACCATGCGGGCGACCCTCCGGGACCTTCTCCGAAACTGCCGCCTGGCCCTCAAGAAGTTTCTTAACAAGAGGGACAAGTGGGTGAAGGAGTGGGCTGGCCAGGTGAGCTGGGGACCGGAGAACGGAGGGGAGGGGAAGACGGCGCCAAAGGGAGCGGCCAAGGTAAAGACAGCCTGGAGCCGCACAACACGCAGGTTTCTTGCCTCCTGCTCTGGGCTACGGCCCCCCAAACCTGCGTGTGGGACCCCCGCCCCTCAGCTCTGGGCTTAGGCCTGGGGCCCGTCGTCAGAGCAGTGAGGTGATGGAGAGAGGAGCGGCGCCTGGTCCCGGAAGAAGCTGGGACCTGGCAGCGGGGCTGTGCGGGTGGCCAAGGACGGGGCTTTGGAATTCAGCCTCCCTCGTCTCCCAGCTGGTGATCACTGCCAGTCAGATCCAGTGGACCGCGGATGTCACCAAGTGCCTGCTGACAGCCAAGGAGCGGGGCGACAGGAAAATCCTCAAGGTCATGAAGAAGAAGCAGGTGGGGAGCCCTGCAGGGCAGGCCGGGCCTGGGGTTGGGGTGAGCGGGGACGAGGGACACAGGAGTCAGAGTTAGCGATGAGCTGGTGGCAGGGGTCAAACACGGGGGGTTTAAGGGAGACGTCCAGTGAGGAAAGCTTGGCCAGGTCAGAGGCACGTCTCCCTGCGTTGACACTGGGGGTCAGGAGCTGCAGTGGGCGTGGGGTCCGCATCAGGGTACACGGGGCCTGGGTGGGGTTCCGTTGCGTGGTTCTTCCCTCTGCCTCACCGCTCAGGTGTCTATACTGAATAAGTACTCAGAAGCTATCAGGGGGAACCTGACCAAGATCATGCGCCTTAAAATCGTGGCTCTGGTAACGATCGAAGTCCACGCCCGGGACGTGCTGGAGAAGCTTTATAAGAGTGGCCTCATGGATGTCAGCTCCTTCGACTGGCTCAGCCAGCTGCGCTTCTACTGGGAGAAGGTGCAGATGGGCCGGACCCCCACTCTCACACCCTAAACCCCATCCTAATGCCTTAAGTAAATCAAGGTTCTCTAAATACTGGACCAGCCTTAGTCCTCTCTCAGCACCCTAAGCCGGCTCTTAACTCTCCTGGTCGATTGGCCAAGTCAGGAGAGGCGAGTCTCTCTTCTGGGGAAGCACCCCTTCTGGGTGCCACTCGATGGGCACTCAAAGACTCCAGGCAGCTGCTGCAGTGGACTGGGGTGGACACAGGCAGCGTGACACCCAGTTTCCATCCCTGCTATACACCCGTCCCTCCTCCTAACCCTGCACTGAGCCCCTGGAATTCCCATTGTAGCTCAGCGGTAACGGACCTAACTAGTATGTATGAGGATATGGGTTTGATCCCTGGCCTCGCTCCGTGGGTTAAGGAGCCATCATTGCTGTGAGCTGTGGTGTAGGTCGCAGACACAGCTCGGATCTGGCATTGCTGTGGTTGCGGTGTGGGCCGGCCACTGCAGTTCTGATTAGACCCCTAGCCTGGGAACCTCCATATGCCATGGGTGCGGCCCTAAAAAGCAAAATAAATAATTAAATAAAAAGCAAAAAGTAAATGAAGAAGAAACTGAGCCCCAACCTTCTCCCTGCCACCTCCCTGCGTCTCCAGCCCTCCTCTCAGCCATGGCCGCGCTCTGGTTCTTCCTCTGAGCCGCCGCTCTTCCTCTGCCCTGTTTCCCCAGGATCTCGACGACTGCATGATCCGCCAGACCAACACGCAGTTCCAGTATGGCTATGAGTATCTGGGTAACTCGGGCCGGCTCGTCATCACCCCCCTGACAGACAGGTCCGCTGAACAGGGTGCTTGGGGTGGGGCAGCCACTGCCGAGCGAAGGCTACCAGGAGGCTGGCCTGGGCCGTGTCCTCATTTGCAGGTGTTACATGACACTGACCACAGCACTGCACCTGCATCGAGGCGGCTCCCCTAAAGGTCCCGCAGGCACCGGCAAGACCGAGACCGTCAAGGACCTGGGCAAGGCCCTCGGCATATACGTCATCGTGGTCAACTGCTCCGAGGGCCTGGACTATAAATCCATGGGCCGGATGTACTCAGGCCTGGCCCAGGTCAGTCTCCCTCCTCCCTGTCCCAGAGGCCCCTTCGGTATCTTTTAGTTCCAGAAAATCAACTGAAAACCCAGATCCGGTTCAGCGCTTTGTACCCGATGCTACCGCATGACCTCCGTCAGTTTTTGCAGGTGGGGAAGTCCCTGCCCCTCCCTGAACTTCTCTTTGCTGATTTGCAAAATCAGAAGATCTCGTAATGTTTAAAGAAGAGAATGCGTGCAGACTCTGCGCTCTTCGCACTGGTCTCTTTCCAACCCCCGCCTTTCAGCCGTCCCCCCAGGAATGTGTTAGTCACCATGTCTAGTTTCTCCCAGTCCGAGGGTGCTTTTCTGCTCCCACCGACTCTCCGCCTTCCCCACAGACGGGTGCCTGGGGCTGCTTTGATGAGTTTAACCGCATCAACGTGGAGGTGCTGTCGGTGGTGGCCCAGCAGATCCTGTCCATCCTCTCTGCCTTGGCCGCCGGCCTCACCCGCTTCTATTTTGAGGGCTTTGAAATAAATCTGATGTGGTCCTGTGGGATCTTCATCACCATGAATCCTGGTGAGGGCCTGGGACTAGAGGGGCCCCTGGGCGGAGATCTGAGCGTCCAGAGCAAGGAGCTCTGCATCCACCCCCCACCCCAGGCCAGTGTATTTAGCCACGTGAAATGTGGCTAAAGGCAGTGAAGTGTGAGAGAAGGAGAGACACACATATCCGGGAGAAGGGGAGGCAGCCTTGCTGGTTTCCCTGAAGGAGAGGCTCATGCACATACCTGTGGAGCTAGCCTTTTAAGGTACTTAGCCGTCTTCTTTCACTGGACTCAGCTCCCGGAAGTCTCGCCCACCTGCCATCCCGTTTGCCCAATGGGACAATCTTCCCCAAAGTGCAGGCCTAGGGTTTCTCATTACGGTCCCCTGGGAACACCCTGGGGTTCGGGTCTAGGAGAAAACAGGAAGGGGTTTCAGTACTGAAATAATCAGAGAAACAGCTGGGATTTCTGTTAGCACGGACGCTGAGTTAGTTATACGTGGAACTTGGGGAGGTGGGCACTTGACAGCTCTGTGATTTGAGTCCGAAGCGGGGCCATGTAGCAGGTAGTCAGGAAGAGACCAGAGGCAAGAAAGAGGTGGGGCAGAGACAGGGCTGAGATGAGAAGGGAGGCGGTCTTGGAGTTAGAGCTGGGCAGAGAGGCAGGACTGGAGCGCTCGGGCTGGGGCACACGGGGTTGGTTGGGAAGCTGGTCCTTGGCAAACAGCGTGGGTTCTGAGGAACCGGTGCTCTCTTCCAGGCTATGCTGGTCGCACGGAGCTTCCTGATAATCTTAAATCCATGTTCCGCCCAATCGCCATGGTGGTGCCTGATTCTACCCTCATTGCCGAGATCATCCTCTTTGGAGAAGGCTTTGGCAACTGCAAGGTAGGCCACCCTCTTGCCTCCGATTACTTCCCTGCCGTGATTATTCTCAGGCTTGCAGAGCCCCGGAGGGCCTCACAGTCAGCCTCGCCTGCAAGGCACGCGGATGACTGTCCGTAGGCCCTGGAGGCAGAAGAATCCAAAGGAGCCTGGTCTCCCCTCTGCGATGACCGACGACCGTCACTCATCCCTGACCGCCCAAGTCACAAGGTCTCCCCTCGAGGATGGGAGTACTGCCCGGCTGCCCTGGGCCCCGGGCGCTAGCCTCCCAGATGGGTACCTGACCCCGGATGCCACGGAGGGGTCTGGGGGGGATGGTTGTTGCCTCCTCTCTCTTGTCCTCCAGGTCCTGGCCAAGAAGGTGTACACGCTGTACTCCCTGGCCGTGCAGCAGCTCTCCAGACAGGACCACTATGACTTCGGCCTTCGCGCCCTCACCTCCCTGCTGCGCTACGCGGGCAAGAAGCGCCGCCTGCAGCCGGGGCTGTCTGACGAAGAGGTGGGTGGAGGACACGGCCCTTGGATCTCAGCCGCCCTTGTCCCTGGTCCTACATGCCTTCACGGACGTTTTCCGGAGCCTTCCTTCCGCTAGATTAGGATCCCCCCCCCCCCTGCCCCCGCCCTTCAGCCCCTCTGCTGTTACCCAGCGCGCTAAGGACCCGCCCGGGGCTATCCGTCGCTCGTGGCTGGGCCCTGCTCCTCGAGCCCGAGTCTCTCCTCCCGTCCAGGTTCTGCTGCTCTCGATGAGAGACATGAACATCGCCAAGCTGACGTCAGCCGACGTGCCCCTGTTCAGCGCCATCATGCAAGATCTGTTCCCCAGCGTCGAGCTCCCCGTCATCGACTACGGCAAGGTATTCGCTCCTCAAGGCTGTCCCCGCCCTCGCATGCAAAGGTGGATCCGGGGACAGGACGCCTGGCTTCTGGGTCTGGTTCTGCCCCTTGACGAGCTGTCCGTTCGAGCTGTCCGTTCGCTCGCTGTGGCTTTGAGCCGGACAGCCGGCCTCCCTACCCCCGACTCAGCTGCTCACGTGCTTCCACCCAGCGACCCCTTGACGTCACTGAGCCCTCTGACCGCCGGCCTTTCCACTTTCTCTGGGCCCATCCACTCCTCCCCTCATTCGGAGGGTTTTGAGGAGACGCTAGGAGCTGCTGATATGTGAGGGTGGGGGGTGGCAGAGAGGAGACTGTTAGACAGCAGAGGCATTTTCTCCGCCGGCACTCTGGTAGTTTAGATACCCTGAATGATCCCTCCAATCGAAACCACTAAAATGCTGGATGAAAGTATAAAGGTAGGGCGTTCCTGCCGTGGCGCAGTGGGTTAAGAATCCAGCTGCAGCAGCTCAGGTTGCTGTGGAGGTGTGGCTTCCATCGGGCCTGGCGCAGCGGGTGAGAGGATCCGGCCTTGCCACAGCACCGCAGCTGCGGCTCGGATTCAGTCCCTGGCCCGGGAACTGCCATATTCTGGGACCGTGGGCGTTAAAAAAAAAAGTATAAATATACATCTTTTAAAATGTGTTGCTAAGCTGGCAAGAAAGAAGGGATTCTGGGATGAGAACAGGGAGTAAAAGCGGGGAGGCAAGCGAACAAGAAAACTGACTTTGTCCCCGAAAGTATTGCTTGAACTTAAGGCCCTGGGGATGGGAGATAAAACAGCCCACGTTCTGAGGTATAAGCTAGAGCACAGTCCTGCATCAGCCTCCATCCACGAGGGGAAGCACCTTCGGTAAGTGGGAAGACGAGAAACCCACCCTGGAGGAGGGGGAACGGTGAAGAAACTTGCCGTCGTGGCCTCTGCTGAGGGGAGGAGGACCGAGTCTCCTTGGAGGTTCCTAAGCGGGAGTCAGCCCTCACATGGCTTACGGTCCTAATTGACTCTGCTGTGTAACCCCCCAAAGCTCACATTTAAATTTAAGTTTTTCCAAGTGGTGAGTGTCTCCCCCGAGTGACTGGCAGAAGCAAGTGCCAATTATTTTTAGGAAAATGAAATTTCAACTGAAGCCTCAAAGAATTCTTCTGAAAGTGCGAGAAAATGAGTAGCTTCTGGTCAAAAATCACAACACACGCAAGGAGACAAGATGCTATAAATGGAAAGCCAGAGAACAACGCAACAGCAGAATCAGATCCACAAGGACTTCAGATATGGAAAATAATCAGCACAGAATTTTTTTGGCCGTGCCGTGGCATGAGGGAGTTCCCAGGCCAGGGAGTGATGGAACCTGTGCCACAGCAGCAACGCATGCTGCTGCAGTGGCAATGCCAGCTCCTTAACCCACTGTGCCACAAGGGAACGTCCTGAACAGAGTTTTTGAAATAACTAAATTTAATTTGTTTAAAGAAATAAGAGAGAAGCTTGAAACTGTAATCCAGGAACAAGAGACCTGTAAACAAAGTAAGCTTGAAAAGAACCAGTAGGATTTCTAGAAATGGAAGACCATTATAATTGAAACTTAAAAACCACAACTCATGATACAGAGAAAGGACTTCCAGGTAAGAAGTGGATTAAAACAATTTCGTTTCCTTTTGGAGAGATTTTTTTCAAATAAGGCCTCTGTACCCGAGAAAGAATGAGGAGAATGGGAGAAGTGAAAACAGTGAAATCGGAGCCCTGGGAAACAAATGAATCAAGTTGTGACGCACTCAGCAAGCCTGGGAGGCTGGAGGCGGGGGGGCCTGGCGGTAGGGCGTAGGTGGCAGGAGTGAGTAGAAGATGCAGCTGGACTGGAGACAGATTGTCTTGGGAGCAGATCGCCCCCCCCCACCGACCCTGGATGACCCGTGTCTCTGGGCTAAGGCAGAGGACTAGAGGGTAAGGATAGTAGGTCTCTCTGGTCTGGGGGACACAGTGTACAGTTGAGGGCAGACATTGTAAATCCTATTAAAAATGGGGCTTGGGACTTCTCCCTGTGGCTCAACGGCTTATGAACCCGGCTAGTATCCATGAGGTTGCAGGTTCAATCCCTGCCCTCGCTCAGTGGGTTAAGGATCTGGTATTGCTGCAAGCTGCAGCAGATGTCACTTGGATCTAGTGTTGCCATGAACTATGGTCTAGGCCGGCAGCTGCAGCTCGGATTCAACCCCTAGCCTGGAAACTTCCATATACCGAGGGTGCAGCCCTGAAAAGCAAAAAAAAAAAAAGTTACGTGTTGGGAGTTCCCTTGTGGTACAGAGGGTTAAGGATCTGGCATTGTCACTGCAGTGGCTCAAGTTGCTGCTGTGGCTTGGGTTTGATCCCTGGCTCGGGAACTTCTATGTGCCGTGGGTGCAGCCATAAAAAAAAATTAGAATGTTGGACGTCTCAATAGCAATATTGACTCTAAACAATGGATCAGCCTTCAACCTTCTGAAGGAAAATTACTTTCGACCTCAAATTCTATAACCAGAGAACCTGTCACGTAGGAAGCCCGATCAAAGATATTTCAGACAAGCACACTCTCAAAAAAAAAATTTTACCTCTAAATTCCTTTTCTCGGAAATCTACCAGGGGATGTGCTCTACCAAAATGCCAGAGTGTTTCAAGAAAGAGGAAAATAGAGAACATAGGATGACGCTTGCATGCGAGACAAAGAAAGGTTACAGCTGTGATGTGGGTTTGATCCCTGGCTTGGGAACTTCCACATGCCACAGGCACCTCCCCAAAACAAAACAAAAGCAAATTTAACCTCAGATTTGGGAATTCCCATTGTGACTCAGCGGGTTATGGGTTAGTATCCATGAGGATGCGTGTTGGAATCCCTGGCCTCGCTCAGTGGGTATAGGATCCAGCGTTGTGAGCTGTGGTGTAGGTCACAGATGCGGCTCAGATACCGCATTGCTGTGGCTGTGGCGTAGGCGTGTGACTGCAACTCCGATTTGATCTCTAGCCTGGGAATTTCCCTATGCCATGGGTGTGGCCCTAACAAGAAAAACAAAAAAACAGAAAACTTGTGGCACGATGCCAAACATGCACAGTCATGCAAACATGCTAATATGACTAATTCTCAGACAGAGGCCGGAAGTAGCGGTAAGGCCTCTTAGTGGTGTAGGAGAGATACAAATAAGATCTTGCATCTACTTGAAATGATTTCGTTGCCTTCTGTGTGTTCAAAAATGTTACACTCGTCTGAGACTAGTTCACATAGGTCATGGTTCTGTAAACAATCCCTTAGGTGGGGATTTGTTTAATGCCTGGCTCCCCCGCCAGCCTGGAAGCTCTGCAGTAGGACGAACGCTGCTTTGTTCTCAGCACCCAGCACACTGCTGGGTGCACACTTTAGAGGCTTAACAAATACATATCGAATGATACTCGAAAAAGTGTGTGGAGCTGCGTGTCGGACATTGGGTCTTATGTTGACCCTCTCATCCGACACAGCAGCCCTACCAGGAAAGGACCATCCTGACTCCCATTTCACAGGTTAGGAAACTGAGGCTCAGAGAATGCACTTTAGGTTCACATAGCTGAAAGCTGGGAACCCGGGCTGGCTGCCTCCGAGCCCAGGCTCCTCACTGTGCAAGCGGCCATCCTCTCAAGGAATGAAAAGCTGCCGGGGTGCAGAGGGCCGCAGGGCCATCGTGACAGTGTGAACGTGACCCCCCGCCCCCGGAACTTTCTTTGGGCTTGACAAGCTTCACCCTCTCTCTTTGGCTTCCTGCATCTTGCCTCCACTCAGCTGCGGGAGACCATCGAGCAGGAGACCCAGGACCTGGGCCTGCAGGCCTCCCCGTTCACTGTCACCAAGGTCCTCCAGCTGTATGAGACCAAGAGCTCCCGCCACGCCACCATGATCGTGGGCTGCACCGGCAGCGGCAAGACGGCCTCGTGGCGAATTCTTCAGTCTTCCCTGTCGTCCCTGTGCCGCGCCGGAGACCCCAACTTCAACCTCGTTAAAGTGCGGAGACAGCGAGGAGGGGGCGGGGACGGGGCCTTGCGGGGTCAGGAGGGCCGGGCGTGCGGACCAGGAGGGAGGCCTGGCGGGGGTGAGAGGGAGGCCCGATGCGGATTCCTGGATGGGAAGAGACAGGCGTCCGGGAGTGTGTCTGCCAGCAGCTCACCGGCCCCTTCCTGCGGCACTTGCAGGAGTTCCCCTTGAACCCTAAGGCGCTGTCCCTAGGGGAGCTGTACGGAGAGTATGACCTCAACACCAATGAATGGACGGATGGCGTCCTGTCCAGTGTCATGCGGGCGGCATGTGCAGGTACCCAGAGGGCCGCGGAGCGGGGAGAGCAGGTGCCTGAATCTCCTCGGGGGAGAGAGGTGCAGTTTGGGGGAAAAAGGCCCTGGGAAGGCTGCCGGGCCAGGAAGCAGCTGCTGGCGTCTCCGGGAGATGCGTTTAAGGGCGGGCTCGCGCGCGGTGAGAAAACTCTGGTTTCCTTATCGTCCGCCTTCTACCAAGATGAGAAACCGGATGAGAAGTGGATCCTTTTCGATGGCCCCGTGGACACCCTGTGGATCGAGAGCATGAACTCCGTCATGGACGATAACAAAGTGCTGACCCTCATCAACGGCGAGCGCATCGCCATGCCCGAGCAGGTGCCAGCAAGCGCGTTGCCGTGCCGAGCAGGTGCCGGGCTGGGCCGGGGGCAGGGCTGGGGGCAGAGCGGCAGCGGAAGCCCAGGAGCAGAGCAGGTGCTACAGGAGCGGGGCCGGGGAGGATGCCTGCATTCAGGGCAACAGGACTGAAGAAAAAAACGCCTGGCTCCTGAGGATGCTGAGGCCAATTGTACAGACAAGAACTGTGTACTCGGACACATCGTGTGGACTTGGGCTGCCTCATTGCCACTGACACACGAGGGACGGCCTTCCCTAGTGCACCCGGGGTTATAATTCGCGGGCTGTGAAGCCAACCCTTTGCCACCTGCTCAAACAGTGCGAGCGAGAGAGTGATTTTTCATAAAGCTAATCGCGAGCAAGCTCTCATTGCACGACAGGTCATTTGCAAAACTCAGGGCTTGATTTGTCCTGCCACACGTGGTACCCGGTGGAGACACTTTGGGGAATCAGAGTTCTGGGTGGTTTTGTTTTGTTTTATTTTATTTTATTTTTTTGTCTTTTTGCCATTTCTTGAGCCGCTCCTGGGCACATGGAGGTTCCCAGGCTAGGGGTCTAATCGGAGCTATAGCTGCCAGCCTACGCCAGAGCCACAGCAACGCGGGATCCAAGCCGCGTCTGCAACCTACACCACAGCTCATGACAACGCCGGATCCTTCACCCACTGAGCAAGGGCAGGGACCGAACCCGCAACCTCATGGTTCCTAGTCAGATTCATTAACCACTGCGCCACGACGGGAACTCCCTATTTTATTTTATTTTAAAAAAATTTGTTGGCTGCACCCGCAGCACATGGAAGTTCCCCAGCCAGGGATTGAACCTGTGCTACAGCAATGACAATGCCGGATCCTTAAGCATCAGGTCATCAGGAACTCCTGGGTGGTTTCATTACTGAGGGAAAGACAAGCTTCTGACCAAATGTATCCTTAGGTGTCTCTCCTGTTCGAAGTGGAGAACTTGGCAGTGGCGTCTCCAGCCACCGTGTCCCGCTGTGGCATGGTGTACACTGACTACGCTGACCTGGGCTGGAGGCCCTATGTCCAGTCATGGCTGGAGAAGAGGCCAAAGGTACGAAAGGAACGGAGGAGAGGAAAGCAACCGGCGGGGCCTGGGGGACCCAGGTGGAGCCCCTGCTTCTTCAACTGCAGGCGGAGGCAGAGCCCCTTCAACGCATGTTCGAGAAGTTCATCAACAGGATGCTGAGCTTCAAGAAGGACAACTGCAACGAGCTGGTGCCCGTCCCGGAATACAGTGGCATCGTCTCCCTCTGCAAGCTGTACTCGGCCCTGGCCACGCCAGAGAACGGGGTGAGGGGGCACCAGGGCAGGAAGGACTCGGGGCCTCCCGGGGCAATTTCAGGGAACCAGCGTGTTTGAGACACAACTGGAACACGAGGCCTGAGTGCAGCGGAGACTCCTCACCCACCACGGAAGGGGTGCACTGCGCAGGCATGGTGGGAGGCCAAGCCCAGGACTCTGAAGCAGATAAGATACACAATGCCCGGCACTCTACATAAAGAGAATGGCTTTTGCAAAAACAAGGACATGAGAGTCGCTCCCGGCTGGGCAGAGTGGGGTGATCGGTGCTCTTCACTGTAGCAGAGACCCCGGGAAGAGATGCGTTGTGTGTTGGGTGAGCTGGAAGGACAGGCTTAGGACCCTGGGTTCCACACGGTGGAGAGAGAGGCTCCACCGTTTCCCACCATGTCTTTGTGGCTTAGTTGAGGAGAAACTCAGGGCAACTTCTAGGCTACAGGTCGCTCCAGTTTTATCCAAATGTTTTGACTTAGGTGCATCTACAACCCTGTGGTTTTCCAAACAGAACCAAGAAGGGAGGGAAACCCCAAGCCTTTGTGACGCGCCGTGTCTTACGGATTCAGGGTATGTCCCCTTCTCGTCTTCCGTCCAGATGAACCCAGCGGACGGTGAGAACTTTGCCTCCATGGTCGAGCTCATGTTCGTGTTCAGCATGATCTGGTCCGTGTGCGCCGCCGTGGACGAGGAGGGCCGCAAGAGGATCGACAGCTGCCTCCGCGAGATGGAGGGCTCCTTCCCCAACAAGGTCAGGGCCCCGAGCCCAGGCTCCTTCCCCAACAAGGTCAGGGCCCCGAGCCCAGGCGTCCCGTCTTGCGCTTTTTCCAGAACCCACCTGCGTCCCTGATCCTCAGACTCTTCTCGGCTTCAGCCTGCCACCCCGCCCTCTCTCCTCCACCCAGGGATCTGGGAGTGCTGTTTCTGGGCTGGGCGAAGCTAACCCGACACACCTTCCCCCCAGGACACAGTGTATGAGTACTTTGTGGACCCCAAGATGCGGAGTTGGGCATCATTTGAGGATAAGCTCCCTAAGAGTTGGCGCTACCCTCCCAAGTGAGAGCCGGCCTTGCGGGGGCAGCGGCGGGGGCGGTGGAAGGGGCGGCTCAGGCTTGGGGCTGCAGTTGGTGGGAGAGGTGGTGGGAGCGCGGGCGGAGGGGTGCAGACCTGAGCTGCGGAAAGAGAGGGTGGATCCCGGGACAGAGACGACTTCTGAGTGCCTGAAGCGGGGTCTGGAGGAAACAGGACAAGGTCCCTGAGGAGAATGCTGATCCCCAGGCCCCGTGGGCGGCAGGGCTAGTGACTGGAGAGCCGTGATGCTGAAGGAAATCAAACGGGAGGCAGAAGGGCGCGGGAGTTAGGAGGGAGGGGGCCCTGGTCCTGAGACGCAGCCCCTTTTCCCGGCCAGCTGCCCCTTCTACAAGATCATGGTGCCCACCGTCGACACAGTCCGCTACAACTACCTGGTGAGCGCGCTGGTGGCCAGCCAGAAGCCTGTCCTGCTGGTGGGTCCCGTGGGGACCGGAAAGACCTCCATCGCCCAGAGTGTCCTGCAGTCCTTGCCCTCTAGCCAGTGGTCAGTGCTCACTGTCAACATGTCTGCGCAGGTAGGTGGCGGGACCCAGGGGCCAGGCCGCCGGCTCCCCGCTCCCTCCCCCGCCCTCTCCTGCCTCTGCTCCCCGCTGGGCTCCCTCTTCTCTCGGGGGACCCGAGCGTTTACCTGGGCCTTTTTCATCAGACCACATCCAATAACGTGCAGAGCATCATTGAGAGCAGGGTGGAGAAGAGAACCAAGGGGGTCTATGTGCCATTTGGGGGCAAAAGCATGATCACCTTTATGGATGACCTCAACATGCCGGCCAAGGACATGTTCGGGTCCCAGCCGCCCCTGGAGCTGATTCGCCTCTGGATTGACTATGGCTTCTGGTACGATCGAACGAAGCAGACCATCAAGTATATTCGAGTGAGCATCCCAGGAGTGTGTTTGCCAGTCCCCGCTCCGCTGGGACCCCCCGGGATGGGAGCCCCTAGTCCTGTGTTCCTCCCCGCACCAGAGTGTCCTGCCTTTCTCAGGACCCGACCTCCGGCTCCTAACTATCAGCTCTTGTTAGGAACTCTCCTCTTGGGCCACCCTGTGCTTCGTGACCAAAGGATCCTGTCCTCCAGCTTCCACTCCTCTGCCAGGCCCCTTACACCTGACTCCTGTGGCAATACCGCCGCCACCCGCACTGCCCGTAACGCCTCTCCGCCCCTGGCGGTTCAGTAGCCACCTCCGCAGTCTCAGTGCTCCGCTCCCCACCCCGGAGCCAGGCATGGCCCGCAGTCCTGGCTCTTCTCCCATGGGATGCAGAGCGGCTCGTTTCTGTTTTCTGAATCAGTGGACAGCTGATCCAGCCTGACCTCCGGGGGCTCCTGTCTATCAGGCGCTCAGCGTCAAAGCCTCACCTGAGAACACGTTCCTACTTTTCTGAGAGCGCAGGTGCGCGTGTGCACGCGCTCACACACACACACACACACACACTGGTAGAAATATATATGTGTGTGTACATATTATATTGTGTGTATATACATATATGTATCTGTGTATAACATTATATATGTTATATATAATATATATACACAGATACTTGTATATCTATTTATTTATGTAAAAATAGAAGAGGAGGTCCTGTTGTGGCTCAGCATCTGAGGAGCATCCATGAGGATGCATGTTTGATCCCTGGCCTCGCTCAGTGGGTGAAGGATCCGGCGTTGCCGTGAGCTGTGGTGTGGGTCGCAGACGTGGCTCGCATCTGGCGTGGCTGTGGCTGTGGTGTAGACCAGCAGCCACAGCTCCGACTCGCCCCCTAGCCTGGGAACCTCCATGTGCCGCATGTGCGGCCCTAGAAAGATAAAATAAATAAATAACAAAAACAGAAGAAAGGAGAAAGTCTGGGAGACTCAATCAACTGCTTTTTTAAGTCACCTCTGTGTTCCAGCCTGGGTACGTGGGTTACTTGGTGCAGCAGAAGAGACGCCCCGCACCCCGCCCTCCCTCCCCGCCCTTCAGGTCCCTGTCCTCCGCTTCCCAGCTGTCCCTGCATCTCCTCCCCCCCCCCCCCACGCCCTCCCCGGCTCTGTGCCCGCTCTCTTCCCCTCCCGCCAGGACATGTTCCTGATGGCTGCCATGGGCCCCCCCGGGGGCGGACGGACCGTCATCTCCTCAAGGCTGCAGAGTCGCTTCAACATCATCAACATGGCCTTCCCCACGGTCCGTGTCCCAGAGAATGAGGCGGTGGGCAGAGCCGCGTTCGGGGGGGAGACGGCTCGCGGAGGGCCTCTGCTTGCGCTGAGCTAGGAGCGCTGCGGGAGGAAGGCAGAGCCGGCTCTGGCCTGCGAGGCCAACCGTCCCAGTGGGCAGAGCGTGGGGCCCAAACACGGAGGACGCGGAGCCGCCAAGCCGAGAGCTGGAGTCGTTCCCCGCTGACGTAGTGGGTTAAGGATCTGGCGCCGTCACCGCTGTGGCTCTGGTTACAGCTCTGGCGTGGGTTTGATCCCTGGTGCCAGGAACTTCCCCGTGCCATGGGGGCAGCCAAAAAGAGAGAGAAAGAAAGAAACAGAGCACCCAAAGCAGAGGGCTGGGAGCAGCCTAGGACTAGGGTGAGGCGAGTTAGGCTCAGGGGTGCAAAAAACCCCCTCAGAAATCAAGATAGGTAATATTTTTAACATAATATTTAAAAAAATAACGCCAAAAATTCAGGATGAACGAAACACCAAAATTGTAAATAAATCCAAGATCAGTACCTTGCTGCACTGAGCCATTTTAGAGCCTGAGACAAAAGGGGAAACCAGCAGTCCAGATCCCATCTTTTTTTAAAATGTTGGTATTTGTCCACCGGGGGCAGTTTGCGTTAATTTTGATTTTTTTAAGCATTGGCATGGATGCATTATTCTTCTTGATTTCGGAGGGGGGCTTTCTGCCCCCACTTTCTGGCCCCAGGCCAAGGGCTTTGCTCCCTGGACCTCAGTCTCTGCCGTGGCTTTAAGGCCGGGAGCCTGTGAAAGTGAGTCTGAGGGTGTGTTTCTAGGAGCCCCAGATCATCCGGATATTTGGCACCATGATCAACCAGAAGCTTCAGGACTTTGAGGAAGAGGTGAAGCCCATTGGGAACGTGGTGACCGAGGCCACCTTGGACCTGTACAACACTGTGGTGCAGCGCTTCCTGCCCACGCCTGCCAAGATCCACTACCTCTTCAACCTTCGAGACATCTCCAAGGTGACGCTCCATCTGACCTTGCCCCTTGGGGCCAGCACAGCCCCTAGGAGTAAGCCTTGGAGCTCGGCAGCATCCCACACCCCCCAAATCACCCCCACCCTAGAATGCTGCCTTCTCGGAAGCTTCTGGCGGGCCTCCCCCTCCTCCCTCCATCCCACGAACATGCCTCTTCCCCAGGTGTTCCAGGGCATGCTGAGAGCCAGCAAGGACTTCCACGACACCAAGGCCAGCATCACTCGACTCTGGATCCACGAATGTTTCAGGTGAGGTCCCTGTGCCCTGCCAGATCCAGGCCTCCCCAGGCGCAGGCCTCCATGCCCGCCCTGGGCCCTTTCCTCTTCACTCCCAGACCTCACTCCAGCTCCCTGCCAACAGGGTTTTCTCTGACCGACTGGTTGATGTGGCAGACACGGAAGCCTTCGTGGGCATCATAAGTGACAAACTCGGCTCCTTCTTTGACCTCACGTTTCATAACCTTTGTCCCAACAAACGGTCTCCTATCTTTGGTGAGCTGGGTGCTGTGGCTCCTGTAGGCTGGAGACTCGAAGGAGATGGGTTGGGAGAGTTGGGGAGTCCCCTGGTGGCCTAGTGGGTTAAGGATCCAGCGTTGTCACTGCTGTGTCTCAGGTTCGATCCCTGGCCCAGCAACTTCCCCATGCCACGGGTGTGGCAAAAAAAAAAAAAAAGAAAAAAAGGTGGGGGAATTAGGGCACGGAGTCCTGTGGATGCCTAGGGCGCTTTGGGGAAGCCTGGGGAGCGACCGGACCCCCTCTTCCCATGGCTCAGGGGACTTCCTGCGGGAGCCCAAGGTATATGAAGACCTGACCGATCTGTCAGCGCTGAAGACAGCCATGGAGACGGCGCTGCATGAGTACAACCTGTCACCCGCTGTGGTGCCAATGAAGCTGGTGCTTTTCCGAGAGGCTGTCGAACACAGTGAGCGCCTACGACGCCCAGGCCTTCCCCGGCGCCCCGGTCCTCTGCTTTTCCAGGGAAACGGGGATTCCTTCCCCAGTCTCTCCTAGCTCACGGCCCAGAAGCTGCCTTCCTCCCTGACCCCAGAGGCCCTCGTGGCAGTGGGCGGGGCTTTTCCTTGGTGACAGTGTTTAACTGACCTGATGGAGATTAGATTGCCAGGGGTTCTCTCGTGATGCAACAGGTTAGGATCCAGCATGGTCGCTGCAGTGACTTGAGTGGCTGCTCTGGCTTGGGTTCAGTTCCTGGCCCAGGAACTTCCACATGTCACGGGTGAAGCCAAAAAAAAGAAAAAAGAAAGAAAGAAAGAAAAAGTTGAATTGCAGGAGTTTCTGTTGTGGCTCCGCTCAGCGCTAACAAACCCGACTCGTATCCATGAGGATGTAGGTTCGATCCCTGACCTCACTCAGTGGGTTAAGAGTCTGGTGTGGCCGTGGCTGTGGTGGAAGCCCGCAGGTGCAGCTCCAATTCAGCCCCTGGCCTGGGAACTTGCATATGCCGCAGGTGTAGCCCTAAAAAGCAAATAAAATAAAATTAAAATTAAAAGTGGAATTGCTACCGGGACTTCAGACACTCTGCCCACAGCTGTTGGTGCCTCTCTTGCAGTTTTAGGCTGCCCTGTCCCCAGCCTAGGGCCTGGAGGTCCCCTGCGGTTGCTCAGCCAACTCACTACCCTCCCCCCGCAGTCACACGCATCGTGCGCGTCATTGGACAGCCTCGGGGCAACATGCTCTTGGTGGGCATTGGAGGCAGCGGGCGCCAGAGCCTGGCCCGCTTGGCCTCATCCATCTGCGACTACATCACCTTCCAGATCGAGGTCACCAAACACTACCGGAAGCAGGAATTCCGAGAAGGTAAGATGGGAGAGGCTTGGGGCTGGGAGTGAGAGACCAGCTGCCCGAGCCCTGTGATGACACGAGAAGGGAAGGGCAGAGCCGGGTGGAGTGATGCGCCAGGCCCGGGCTGTGTAGGGGACCGTGTCGCATGGGTGTCGTGAGCTGGGCTCGGGGTCCTAAATCTCAGAAGAGGAATGAGCAGAGTTCCCTCATGGCACAGCGGGTCAAGGATCCGGCCTTGTCAACCGCAGTGGCTCGGGTCACTGCTGTGGCACGGGTTTGATCCCTGGCCCGGGGAACGTCCACATGCTGCGGGCACGGCCGAAACGAAGAGGGGTGAGGGACAGGGCGGTGAATCTGAAGGGTGTCTGTGTCATCTGGCGCAGATATCAAGCGTCTGTATCGCCAGGCGGGGGTGGAGCTCAAGGCCACGTCCTTCCTCTTTGTGGACACCCAGATCGCTGACCCCGTGTTCCTAGAGGACATTAACAACATCCTCAGCTCGGGCGAGGTCCCCAATCTCTATAAGACGGATGAGTTTGAAGAGGTATGCTCCCCTCCACGCCCACTACCCAGATCCCAGAGGATGCTGCTGTAGCACCCCCCGCCGGGTGGAAAGCCACACCTTGTGGAGTTCCCCAGGGGCTCAGCAGGTTAAGGATCTGGCATTGGCACTTCTGTGGCTCCAGTCACTGCTGTGGCACAGGTTCCATTCCTGGGGCCTGAACTTCCGCAGGCCACCAGCATGGCCCCCCCAAAAATCCCCCAAAACAAAAAACCCCACACCTCGTGAGCCCAGCCTCACCTGCTGCTCCCTCATCCCTCCCAGCCTGGATTCCACCCTTGAATCGTCAGCCCCCTGAACATGTGGCTACTTTTTTTTCCTTTTTTTTGGTCTTTTTGTCTCTTAGGGCCGCACCCGCATCAAATGGAGGTTCCCAGCTAGGGGTCGAATCGAAGCTGTAGCCCTTGGCCTACACCACAGCCACAGCCACGCCAGATCCGAGCCACGTCTGCAACCTACACCACAGCTCACGGCAATGCCAGATCCTTAACCCACTGAGCGTGGGATCCATCCCACGTCCTCACAGATGCTGGTCAGGCTCGTTAACCACTGAGCCATGATGGGAACGCCCCTTTTTTCACACCCCACCCCCCTCCGTGGCTTCTGTGCAGATCCAGGCGCACATCATAGAACAGGCCCGGGCGGAGCAGGTGCCCGAGTCCTCGGACAGCCTCTTCGCCTACCTCATTGAGCGCGTGCGCAACAACCTGCACATCATCCTCTGCCTCAGCCCCGTGGGCGACCCCTTCAGGTGACTGGTCCTCCCCCGTCCCAGGGGCCTCATCCCCGCTTTTGGCCTCTGGCCTCTCCTGCCCCCCACGCCCCATCTCCTTCCCGTGGACTGTGCTTTCCTTCAGGAAGCGCCTGCTGCTTGCTAGGACTCAACCTCTCTCTTTTGGCAGCTCAGCTTTGTTTATTTTTCTGGAAGGTGGTGCGGATTTTTTGGTTGTTTTTAAATTTTTTAATGTGGTGAGAAACATGTAAAATGAACTATTTTAACCATTTAAAAGTGGACAGCTCAGTCGTGTGACGAATATTCACATTGCTGTACAGCAGATCCCTAGAACAGTCTCATCTTGCAGAACTGCCAGTCTGCACCCCGTGAACAACTCCCCCCGCCCCTGCCAGCCCCAGGCCCTGGCAACCACCCTCGACTTTCTGTGAGTGACAGCTCTTGGTACCTCACATCAGTGGAATCGTACAGTTTTTGTCTTCACGTAAGTGGCTGGTTTCACTGAGCATGACGTCCTCAAGGTCCACACGCCGTGGCGTCCCTCGGACTCGCCTTCCTCTTTAAGGCCGAGTAACACTTGGTCGTGTGCATGCACCTCATTGTGCTTAGCCATCTGTGTGACCAGGTTTCTGAGAGCATCAGATAGTAGGAGGACTGAGCACTCGGGCAGAGGCAGTTTCAGTTGCAATTTTGCTTATGTTTTTGTTTTGGCTGCACCTGTGGTGTGTGGAAGTTCCTGGACCAGGGGTCAGACCCGCGCCATGGCAGCATCCCAAGCCACTGCAGTGACCACGCCAGATCTTGAACCTGCTCGCCATTTTGTTTCTCTCTTAATGTTCATGGTTTCTGGGTTGTTTACCAGTACCAGGCTCTGGGCTAAGCGTTTCCTATGTGTCACCTCGCCGAATCCCCTAACAGCCCCAGATAGTATGTTTTGCTCGTCTCCTTTTAGAGATGAGGACACTGATGTTCCGAAGGTTACGTTACTCACCCAAGATCTACACCTAGATGGTGTGGAACCAGGTGTCTCCTCCCTTCCTCCCTCCTTTTTTTTTTTTTTTGTCTTTTTGCCTTTTCTAGGGCTGCTTCTGCGGCATATGGAGGTTCCCAGGTTAAGGGTCTAATGGGAGCTGTAGCCGCCAGCCTACGCCAGAGCCACAGCAACGCAGGATCCGAGCCGCGTCTTTGACCTACACCAAGCTCATGGCAACTCCAGATCCTTCACCCACTGAGCAAGGCCAGGGACTGAACCCGCAACCGCATGGTTCCTAGTCGGATTCGTTAACCACTGCGCCACGACGGGAACTCCACCTTCCCGCTTGCTTGCCGTGCTGTGGCATGTGGAAGTTCCTAGGGCCAGAGATTGAACCTGTGCCACAGCAGTGATAACACTGGATCCTTAACTGCTAGGCTACCAGGGAACTCCGTAGGTCTTTCTGACCCCAGAACTTGTTTCTAAATACTGTACTGACCTGCTCTGAGTGGAGCAGAATCTGGACACGGAGACAGGAGAGCACAGGGATGGGGCTTTTCGGTTCCTGGGGAGCGGGCGGACCTGTGGCCGTCGCTGGTGGCCGAGTCTGCGACTGGACTTAACTGCCTCTTGAAACCCTTGCCAGGAACTGGATCCGCCAATACCCAGCCTTGGTGAACTGCACAACCATCAACTGGTTCTCAGAGTGGCCTCGCGAGGCCCTGCTGGAGGTGGCTGAGAAGTACCTGCTGGGAGCCGACCTGGGGACCCAGGAGAACGTGAGGCCCTCCTCCCCGCCTCTCCTCACCCCCACACCTCCGCCCACGTCCGTTCTCCGCCTGCCTTGACTCTTGCTCGGTCTCACATCCTTTACCCGCTGGCCTCAGATCCACAGGAAGGTGGCCCAGATCTTCGTCACAATGCACTGGTCGGTGGCTCAGTATTCCCAGAAGATGCTGTTGGAACTTCGAAGACACAACTATGTCACACCCACCAACTACCTGGAACTTGTGTCTGGATATAAAAAGTATGACATAGAGCAGGGGGCGCGGAGGGCTGGGGAGCTTGGTGTCTTTTGAGGGCAGTTGGTGACCTGATGTAGTGGAAGACATCCAGGGGTGCTGATGTAGGATGGCGGAGGTGCAGGGAGGGGGCCTCAATTCTGCCCAGGAAGTTAGTTACAGAGAGAGATGGTTTCCAAGGGGCGTGGCCGTTTCAGGGGCCCTCCGGCTGTGACTCCTCTGCTACTCCTTTGTCTTTATCTCGAGAATGATGGCTTTTTGCAACCGTAATACAACCGTGACACCGCCGTACATATCTCAGGGTGTGGGCAGGTATGTCAGCATACGGCCCGTCTCTCCCTCTTTACCCCTAGACTTGCCACCATTCCCAAGGAGTTCATATTCATTCATTAAGGTGTATTGAGTTCTACCTTTTTATATGTACAACGAGATAATAATTTGCTTTGAAAGGAGTTCCCGTCGTGGCGCAGTGGTTAACGAATCTGACTAGGAACCATGCGGTTGCGGGTTGGTCCCTGCCCTTGCTCAGCGGGTTAACGATCCGGCGTTGCCATGAGCTGTGGTGTAGGTTGCAGACGCGGCTCGGATCCCGCGTTGCTGTGGCTCTGGCGTAGGCTGGCAGCTACAGCTCCCATTAGACCCCTAGCCTGGGAACCTCCATATGCCGCGGGAGCGGCCCAAGAAATAGCAACAACAACAACAAAAAAGACAAAAGACCAAAAAAAATAATAATAATAATTTGCTTTGAAGGATATAAGAGAAATGTAAGGGGACTTCCCATTGCAGCGCAGCAGAAACGAATCCAACTAGGAACCGTGGGGTTATGGGTTTGAGCCCTGGCCTTACTCAGTGGGTTAAGGATCCAGCACTGCTGTGGCTGTGGCATAGGTCAGCAGCTGTAGCTCCTATTTGACCCCTAGCCTGAGAACCTCCATATGCTGCAGGTGTGGCCCTGCAAAGCAAAAAAAAAAAAAAAAAAAAGAGCGAGAGAGAGAGAGAGAGAGAGAGAGAGAGAGAGAGAAATGTAAAAAAACCCCCTCATTTATTAGATTTAGTATTTTAATCTAGGTGAAGAAAAAGCCTTTTGTAATAAATACTGATGACCAATATTAATTTGTTCATTTAACGTGTGTTTTGAGCACCTGCTGTGTGCCGGGCACTATTCCGGGTACTCATAATATATATACCATCGACAAAATAGAGTCCTTGGGGTTCCCTGGTGGCTCAGCGGGCTAAGGATCCAGCATCATCATTGCTGGGGCTCTGGTTGCTGCTCTGGTGCAGGTTTGATCCCTGGCCCAGGAATTTTCATAAGCCACAGGAGCAGCCACAAAAATAAATGAAGTGAAATGAAATTTGATTCCATCAGTGAGAACATTTAAAAAAAATCAAATAAAGTCCTTGCCTTTCCTGGGTACATGGGCTCACATCCTGTTTACTGTCCCCAGTCCCTGTGCTAAGTTACCCTTTACGTGCGTTTTCTTACTTAGTCCAGAAAACAACCCCGCAGAGACATTCTTTTCTTGGCTGGTGCAGTGTTAAAACGTGTGGAACGAGTTGCCAACATTTAAAACGTGAGAGCCTTGGAAAAATCCAGATTTCCAGCCTCTTAAAAAATCAGAAATTGTGGCAGTACTGAGCCCACATTCATTCTCAAAGGGAAAATAAAAAACCAGGCTGGAGCCCAGCGACGGCCGCCCCCTTGGAAGAGGTTTGTGTTTTCTGGTTCATCGCAGCCCCCCTGCCTGCTGCACAGCGGGGGACGGTGGCGGAGTCTCAAGTAGGGAAGTAGTGTGATGAAAACAGTAGCTAGCAAGCTCCTTCTGACAGCGTGTGTGGTGACAGTGGTGCGTAGAATAAATCCGAAGGACAAGAGTCTGGAAGCAGGAAGACCAGTTGGGAGGCTGTCGGCAAGGATCCAGGCAGGAAATGATAAAACTCTGACTAGGGAGGTGGTGGTGGTGGCAACAGGCAGGCAGGCAGGGACCGGAGCCGCGCTGGGAGGGGAGACTGTGGGCCTCTCCTTCCCGGGGGCCCAGCCCCCCCAGGCACCTCTCCCTACTCGGTCCCCCAGGTTGCTGGCAGAGAAGCGGCAGGAGCTGCTGGACCAGGCCAATAAGCTGCGGACCGGGTTGTTTAAGATCGATGAAACCAGGGAAAAGGTGGAAGTGATGTCGCTGGAGCTGGAGGATGCCAAGAAAAAGGTGGCCGAGTTCCAGAAGCAGTGTGAGGAGTACCTGGTCATCATTGTGCAGCAGAAGCGGGAGGCGGATGAGCAGCAGAAGGTGCCCCCGCCCAGCACGGGTCCTGCCCCTCGCACCCCCTGCTCCCCGCAGACGGGGGGCAGAGGCTTGCCCGCCTCCACCGCCGTCACCAAGGCGGGGGCTGCGTGGTCCATGCCTCACGTTTTCTTTAGCCTTCTCTTTCATCGTTACCAGCTGCTTTTGCTCAAGGTGCAGGCAAACCCTCATCTTCTTTTCATCCCCAGGCCGTCACAGCCAATAGTGAGAAGATTGCGATTGAGGAAGTCAAGTGCCAGGCCCTGGCTGACAATGCCCAGAAGGATCTAGAAGAGGCATTGCCAGCCCTGGAAGAGGCCATGCGGGTACAGGGACTGGAGGGAGGGCTCAGGAGGGGAATGGGGCTGCCTTCTTTGTTCTTCAAGTCCTTGGAGAGGTGGGGACAAGAGGGCGCTGCAGCTGGGTCCTGTCTCCATCAAGGACCGGTCTGGCCCCTTGAGCTGATTCTGCTCCCCAAGTTCATCTCTTTCCCCAGGCCCTGGAGTCTCTGAACAAGAAGGATATCGGAGAGATCAAGTCTTACGGACGGCCGCCTGCCCAAGTGGAGATGGTGTTGCAGGCAGTCATGATTCTCCGAGGCAATGAGCCCACCTGGGCAGAGGCCAAGCGGCAGCTGGGTAAGCTAGGGAGCCGCCCGTCCACCCCATGTTCTTAATCATCAGCTGGGCATCAGGCGCTCGGAGAGACAGAGACGGATGGGGCTTTGCATCACCCTCAGCAGCACAGAGCCTGGTGGGGAAGAGAAGGCCTAAGTACCAGTGAAGTTTCTTTGGTCGTAAGCAACAGAAATGATGGTCTTAGCTTAAGGGAGAAAGAGAGAGAGAGAGAGAGCGGTGGTGATACAGATGCAGGGAAGTATCACAGAGTCCGAGGACAAGCATGCCTTTGCTCGCCCACCCCTAAAATGACAAGCATCTGAAAAGGGGAAACAATAAAACATCTGTTTTGGTTATTTGTCTGGCTACTCCCCCCGGCATGCAGGAGTTCCCAGGCCAGGGATCGAACCCCTCTGAATGTGCACCATAACAGCAACCTGTGCCACAGTGGCGACAATGCTGGATGCTTAACCTGTTAGGCCACCAGGGAACTCCTGTTTTATTCTTCCGATCTTTTTCTGCCCTGAGTTCCGTTTTAGAATGTAGCCAGTAAGCTGTAACTTGGTGACCCCCTTCCCTCGAAGAAGGTGCAAAGCCTCTAGAAGCGTGGTGTGGGGCACGGTCAGGCTGAGGATGCTTAAGACGCGTGATGGGAGATGAGGCTGGGAAGCTTGTGGAGGCCCTGGGAGCTCGAGGTCTAGAGAAGGGGGCAAGGTCAGCAGAAGGAACCTGGGGTGAGGCAGATATGCAGGCCTTGGGTACCGAGCCCTGGAAGCACTTAGCGGAGCCTGAGCAGAGGAGGCGAAGTCCCAGGAGGAGGGGGCAGCTCCCTCGGGCTGAGGCTCCCATCTTCGTGCCACAGGGGAACAGAACTTCATCAAGTCGCTGATCAACTTCGATAAAGACAATATCTCAGATAAGGTGCTGAAGAAAATCGGGGCCTACTGCGCCCAGCCCGACTTCCAGCCCGACATCATCGGCCGCGTGTCCCTGGCTGCCAAGTCCCTCTGCATGTGGGTTCGGGCCATGGAGGTAAGCGGTGGGGTGCGGGCGGCAAGCAGTGAGCCTGGCCTGGGGAGGCTGCAGAGGCCCCAGGAGAAAGCCGGGGCGGGTGAGGAAGCCCCAGGGGTGAGTGGGTGGTGGGTGAAGAGGTGCCCGGCTGTCTCCCTGCAGCTGTACGGGCGGCTGTACCGGGTGGTGGAGCCCAAGCGCGTCCGCCTGAACGCTGCGTTGGCCCAGCTTCAGGAGAAGCAGGCAGCCCTGGCCGAGGCCCAGGAGAAGCTGCGCGAGGTGAGCCTCATGCCCTCGTTTGCAGGGTGTCCCCCTCCAGCTGCCGTTTCCGGAACGCTTGGTGACCGGCTAACTCTACTCCCCGGTGCCTCGCAGTCTTGCCTGCCTCCCACTCTGTGCCTTGTTTACACCGGCCGCCTCTGGCTCAGAAAGCTAAGCCGAAGGCAGAGGCACCCGGGCCACTGTCCCCAGGGAGCCCTGGAGCCGGCAATGCCTCTCATCCTGCGGTAGGTCCTTAGGAGATGGATCCTGAGATATTAACTGATGAAATCCGTGCGGCAAATGGGTCTTTGCTGGGGGATGGGGCAGGGTGTCACCATCCCCACTCAGCCAGGAGGAGGGGGAGGGCTTTAAGCCTGGGGGAGCGGATGGGGTCGCCCCGAGGTAGAGAGGGTTACCTACCGTGAGCTGGCTAGACGATCCAGAGGTGAGCTCCTTCCTACAAGGTAAGTGCACGAGTAACCCTCCAACGAGACAAAATCTCAGTGCTGCTTATCGAGAGTTTAAAATTCTTCCAGTCTGTCATTGATTGATAGGCAGTATAAACACATCCACATGGTTTGCAATTCAGAAGGCACAGCGGCGTATCCAGTAAGAGCTGTCCCTGCAGCGTGCCGGGCCGCGGACGGCCAGACTTTGGTTTCTTTCACCATTTCCCTTTTGATGGACGTATTCATTGTTTCCAACTTTTTAATCTTTGATTGCCCTCCACGTTGGTTGATGTGTCTTCAGCTGTATGGAAAGTTTACATTTTTATGTCGTCAAGGCTGGCCATGACAGGAGTTCCCGTGGTGGCGCAGGGGTTAACGAATCCGACTAGGAACCATGAGGTTGCGGGTTCGATCGCTGGCCTCGCTCAGTGGGTTAAGGATCCAGCATTGCCCTGAGCTGTGGTGTAGGTCAAAGACACAGCTTGGATTCCGTGTGGCTGTGGCTGTGGCGTAGGCCGGTGGCTACAGCTCCGATTAGACCCCTAGCCTGGGAACTTCCGTACGCCACGGGTGCGGCCCTAGGCAAAAAAAGACAAAAATAAAATAAAATAAAAACTGGCTACAACCATTTGAAAACCTTTTAACCGACCCAACCGTAGAGAACATTCAAGTCCACCTTCGTCAGATGGGACGAGGAGCCCAAGGTTTAGTGAGATTGAGTGGCCCGCTGGCTACTGATGGAGCCGGGGCTGGAACCCACGCCGCCCGGCTCCAAGCCCCAGCCCCACCAGCGCTCATCGTGATCTCCAGCTCCTCTGAAGTCATCACTCTCACTCTCTCCTTTTCACCAGTACATAATCACAGTTCTGGCCATCCATTCGGAAAGGTTTCTCACCCCTGGAGGAATCATATTCTGGACCAAATAATTAGGGGTTGTTCCCCTCCCATGTGAAAAAAATGGACCTGCAAGGTCAGCTGCTTACAGCGTCATTCGCTGCACGGATGTCTGCAGAGCACCTAACGTTAGGTCCCACCTTGAGGACCCTACTGAGAGGAGCAAGCAGAGAACCACTATTCCTCCTTTGTTACTGAAAGGGCGGCCAAGTGTAAGCTCTAAAGGCACCTTTTAATGGAACCTCGGAACCCCGCAAGCTTAGCTGCCTTGCTTGCAGATAGCTCCGTGCCGATGCTGAGCTGCATCCCAGGCCAACTAAGAATCTCTGCTAGAGCCTGGAAATGAGTGGTTTGAAACTTTCCCCATCAGGAGTTCCTGTCATGGCTCAGTGTTAACAAGTCTGACTGGCATCCACGAGGATGCAGGTCTGATCCCTGCCCTTGCTCAGTGGGTTAAGGATCTGGCATTGCTGTGAGCTGTGGTGTAGGTCGCAGACGTGGCTCGGATCTGGCGTTGCCATGGCTCTGGTGTAGGCTGGCGGCTACAGCTCTGAGTTCACCCCTAGCCTGGGAACCTCTATATGCCATGGGTATGGCCCCAAAAAAGAAAAAAAAGATGCTTTCCCCATCAGAGCCACCTAGAGGTGGGAAAGCCTGAAGGTAGCACTAGAGTTCTGCTAAGAGGCCAGTAGACCAAGTATATTGCATATCAATCCAAGTCTTGGGTAAAGAGTTTTAACCATTTGCTGGGAGCTCTGAAAAGTTATTTTCCCAGGGTATGCAGCAAGGGTCAGGAACCACTGGCTTAGAAATTATCCTGGAAATTATCCCAAATGGGTCACAACAGGATCTTTAATTTTAATTTTTTTTCTTTTTAGGGCTGCACTGCAGGCATATGGAGGTTCCCAGGCTAAGGGTCGAATTGGAGCTGCAGTCACAGGCCTATGCCACAGCCCCAGCAACACCAGATCTGAGCTGCATCTGCGACCTGTGCTGCAGCTTGTGGCCACCCCAAATCATTAATCCACCGAGCGAGGCCAGGCATCAAACCCGATACTAGTCGAGTTCTTAACCAGCTGAGCCACAATGGGAACTCCCAGAATAGGATCTTAATCCACTGAAGTACTCTTAATTTATTTTGATGGCTGTGCCCACAGTATATGGAAGTTCCCACGCCAGGGATTGAACCCGAGCCGCTGCAGTCAGGTTCTTAACCCACTATGCCATAGCAGGAAGGCCCCTGCAGTGCTCTTAACTAAGGCCACCCTTGCAGACCACACCTTTCCTCTGCCCAAGCTCAGTTCTCTAGAAATCTCCCTGCTTCACACATCCTGCCTCTGTAGAAACAGCCACTCACCCAAAGCTACAGCCACCTGCCAAGGTCAGAATAACACAGGTTGGTTTAAAAACTTTCACTCAGGCTGCAGAGGTTAAAAGTCAACCACACAGGAATTAAAACCCACCAGGCCTAATGTGAGTCTCTACAGATCACCTAGCTCAAAACACCCGTTCACACCCAAAGCCTGCCCAGGAACCCCCAGCCCCACAAGAAGCTTCTCAGGGGGTTTTCTGGTCTGCAAATATGTATACTCCTAAAGGGATCTGAGCCCTGGAGTTCCCATCGTGGCTCAGTGGTTAACGAATCCGACTAGGAACCATAAGGTTGTGGGTTCCATCTCTGGCCTCGCTCAGCCAGTTAAGGATCCGGTGTTGCCGTGAGCTGTGGTGTAGGTCGCAGACACTGCTCGGATCCCGTGTGACTGTGGCTGTGGCTGTGGCCGGCAGAGACAGCTCCAATTCGACCCCTAGCCTGGGAACCTCCATGTGCCGCGGGTGTGACCCTAAAAAAAAAAAAAAAGGCTAAGGGGATTTGAGCCTTAACAGTCTTCCTCTATGCCCGAGTTCTAAACAAATTGAGAAACAAAACAAAAGGCATGTGGCCCGAATATCATAGTTAAAGGCCTGGTTGGAGGATGTGGCTGACATCTCTGAGCAAGTGGCCCCCCTGTAGTGACCATATCTGCAGAGGGACTTACCCGGTCTAAGACATTGCTGGGGGGGCAGGTGCGAGTGGGACACAAGTCACCCCTAAAAAGAAAGGGCCTGAGTTCAATGGAGCATTCCCAGTTCATTCTTCCCAGTTCTACCAATCAGATCGGTCGCCAGCTCCCCTGAAGAGGTGAGGAAAAGTCCTAGAGGAAGCCTTCCAACGCACAAGGGAAAGACCACGACAAAGTCGTAACAAGGCACGACCCCAGCGGAAGAAACAAACCCAGAGAAAATGCAGGTTACAGAGAAAAACTTGGAAAAGCAGACCTTATTGGTCTCACCAGAGAGAATGATTAACGAAGAGATGACATTGGCAGATCTAAAATAGGGTGATAAAAGTCCAAACACAGAAAAGAGAAGAATTCTGGGGAATTTAAAATTGATCAAAGTATGACCTTTGGAAGAAGGATGAGAGGACAGGGTCAAAGAATATAACACAGGAGTTCTAGTTGTGGCTCAGCAGTTAACGAACCTGACTGGCATCCGTGAGGACGCAGGTTGGATCCCTGGCCTCGTTCACTGGGTTAAGGATCCGGTGTTGCCGTGAGCTGTGGTGTAGGTCACAGAGGTGGCTCAGATCCCAAGTTGCTGTGACTGTGGTGTAGGCTGGCAGCCGTAGCCCCAGTTTGACCCCTAGCCTGGGAACCGCCATACGCTGTGGGTACAGCCCTATAAAGACAGAAAGACAGAAAGAAAAAAAAAAAAAAAAAAAAACACAAAAATCAAAAACAGAAACAGAAGCAGGAGAGAGAGATGAGACACAATCGAACCCCTAAGAATTTCTGAAAGTGAAAGCATATGATCAGGGCTTAATAGAAAGAGTGTCTAACAACCAGTTCAGCACACACAGTGACCTGTCAGAATGTGCCTCAGCCGCAAACAGCTCAGCCAGTCGCCCGGGTCACCCCGGACACCAGCACGGGTCACAGTAACACTGATGCTGTTTGTTGGCATTTGACCTTTACAATCAGCCTGAAGACAGAGCACGGAAGACCGCATGTGGTTTCTGAATCCGAGTGCTGTCAGCCTCGACAATATCAAAATAGAGAACAGCCTAATAAAACTAGGGAGGGGAGGAGTTTCTGTTGTTGCTCAGTGGCTTTACAACCCAACGTTGTCTCCGGGAGGATGTGGGTTGGATCCCTGACCTTGCTCAGTGGGTTAAGGATCCAGCGTTACCACAAGCTGTGGTGTGGGAGGCTTACGGGATGCGGGTCGGATCCGCATGCAGCTGCAGCTCCAGTTTGACCTCTAGACCAGGAACCTCCATACGCCACAGGTGTGGCTGTGAAAAGAAAAAAAAAAGTTGGGAAGTGGATAGAGGTGAGGGTTGAGGGAAAGACGGCAGTGCTTTTGCAGTAGATAAAATGCAGGTTGTTTGGGGTTGTGGTTTTTTGTTTGTTTTGGCTGCGCCCGGAGCACATGTGGAAGTTCCTGGGCCAGGGATTAAACCTGCACCACAGCGGCACCCAAGCCCCAGCGACGACAACGCCGGATCCTTAACCCACTAAGCCACAGAGGAACTCCCTAAAATGCAGCTTAACACGTTATTCAGAGCTTTAAAGGAAGCCAGCAGAGGAGAGAAGACTCTTAGGAGTAGAGAGAAAGGGACGTTGGCGCGGAGATGTTAGGAAATCACATCTTCATCTGTCACAGCATAGTCAGTAGGGACAGTCTAAAGTGGATACACCAGGAAAACAGCAACGCTGCCGCTACCTGCAGTATCCGTAGAGGATGCGCTGGAAGGACAGTAAAGAAACAGGTTCCAGTGGCAGCTTCAAGAAGGAAGCTGGGTGGAGGCAGAGCAGGGGTGGGAGGAAGACTTTTCATGCTCTTATTACGCCTCTTGAATCTTTAAGTTACTTATTCACGAAGTACACAACAGTAGAATGGAAAAGAAAGAGCAGCATCCAGATGTGCTCACGCACGTACAAGGCCATTCGTCCCAGCGTCGTTAACGACAGAAAGTGCCGGGGAGACACATACGTCTGTCAGTCGGGGACTCGTCATATAAGTGATGGTTCCAATCAGTTCAGCTTGACAAGAACGGATTTTGGAGACAAGTGAAAAAATAGGAAAGTTCAAGACAGTGTTATTGAATGTTACCATTTATCTTTTTGGAAAAAAAAAATCATCCATTCAAGAAATATCGATTGAGTGCTCGCCACTTTTGTAGGTGTGACGACTCCATTGAGGGGTACGGCGCTGCCCTCACAGCGCTTACCCTTTCTTTACTGCTGACGGACCGTCTGGACAGCTGCACCAGGAAATGGTGACAGAGGAGGTTCCCTCTCGGGCCGGGCCTCGAGCCTGGGGTCAGCGGTGGGAGGAAGCCAGACCCTTCGCTGGACACACTTTTGTTCCTTTAGAATGTTGATTCATGAGAAACGCCGTTACTATTCAAAAAAGACAGAGATGGGAAAAACATTTTTAAAAAAAGATTAAGATGATGTCAAGTGTGATAATGGTGTTATAATTATGTCTTTTTTTTTTTTTTTTTGGTCTTTTTAGGGCCGCACCTGCAGCATATGGAGGTTCTCGGGCTAGGGGTCCAATCGGAGCTGTAGCTGCCGGCCTGTGCCAGAGCCACAGCAACGCCAGATCCTTAACCCACTGAGCGAGGCCGGGGATCGAACCCACAACCTCATGGTTCCTAGTCGGATTCGCTTCCACTTCGCCACGATGGGAACTCCTTTAATTTAAAAGATTAAGGGAGTTTGCTTGTGTTGCAGCAGGTTAAGGATCTGGCATTGTCACTGGAGATGCTCAGGTCACTGGTGTGGGTTGGATCCCTGGCCTGGGAACTTCCACATACTGTGGTCATGGTCAAAAAGAAAGATCAAAACTGTAAAAAGTTAAAAACTGAATATATAGATTTTAAATGGTGGCATAAGGATAATATTTAGACATATGGAGGTACTTAGCAGAAGAAATAAAAAGAGTAATGGTTAAAAAATAATTTGCGGAGTCCCTGTCGTGGCTCAGCAGAAACGAATCTGACTAGCATCCCTGAGGATACAGGTTCAATCCCTGGCCTTGTTCAAGGGTTAAGGATCTGGCATTGCCGTGAGCTGTGGTGTAGGTCACAGACATGACTCAGATCTGAAATGGCTGTGGCTGTGGTGTAGGCCGGCAGCTACAGCTCTGATTTGACCCCTAGCCTGGGAACCTCCATATGCTACAGGTGCGGCCCTACACACACACACACACACACACATTTGCTATTGAAGAATGGGACTGAATAGGGAAGGTGGGCTAGAGGACTGTTACTTCTCATTATAACTCCTTTATATTATTTAGTGTCTCTAACCTTGTGCGTATATTTCTTGCATAAAAGATGGCAACAGTGATGACAACACCACATGCAAAATAAATAATGAACTATAGAACTGTCACATGGTCTGGGCTGGCTGCCTCCCCAGAGACCAGTCTCCATGGGAAGCCAAATTATAATCAGAGTGTGGCTGCTGAGCATGACCTCAGCGCAGGGAGGTGGTCACGTGAACACGATGACAGGTGTCATGCAGTCAAGACTACTGGATGCTTGGGCCTCCACTGGGGTTAAACCCGACTCGTGTGTGGGGCCAGGGCACCCTCCCCCCAAGCCCCCAGCCAGTGTTTCCTCTGAGGGGCCCAGCTGATCACCCAGTGACACAGTCTTTCTTTATATGCTAATGCCTTCTAACAGATTACTACAAGGCTTGACCTAAAAGCTGTCCTGTCGCTCAGTGGTGACATTTTGTTTTGTTTGTTTTTTAGGGCTACACCTGTGGCATATGGAAGTTCCCAGGCCAGGGGTCAAACTGGAGCTGCAGCTGCCAGGCTACACCACAGCCACAGCAATGTCAGATCCAAGCTGCATCTGCAAACTGCACCGCAGCTCACAGCTGGGCCAAGGATTGAATGTGAGTCCTCATGAATACCTGTCAGGTTCGTGAACTCTGAGCCACAAGGGGAACTCCAGCGGTGACGTTTTGAATATTCCTTGGAGGGAGTTCCCTTGTGGCACAGCAAGTTAAAGACCTGGTGTTGTCACTGCAGCGGCTTGGGTGGCTGCTCTGCCGTGGCATGGGTTCAATCCCTGGCCCGGAAACTTCCGCATGCTGCAGGTGGGTGTGGCCAAAAAAGTATATTCCTTGGAGAGATACTGATCCCATTTCCAAGTTCTCAGAGGTCAACCTCAATGGTTAGGCCCAGGTACCTGCTAGGCATTGTGCCACAACCCACATTTATCTGACAGCAACCCAGATGAAGCTCGCTTGGTGAAGCAGGGCAAGGATCAGAAAGCGCTTTGCACTACTGCATGCTGCCTGTCTCAGCAGGGGTGGCAGCAGGAATGGGAACTAATGTTTATCACGTGTGTGGCAGGCACTTAGTATAATGCCAGCCCATGTCTTTCCCTGAAAAGAACAGGCAACACAGCGTGTTCACAGATGCAATTACTATTGGCTGATCAGGCACACATACAGGATCCTGGAAAAGACTCAGTTGTTTCCTTTATTCCTTCCAATTATTTTTCTTTTTTGGCCGTATCTGTGGCATATGGGACCAAATCCTGCAGCTGAGACCTATGTTGCATCCTTAACCCACTGCACCACAAGGGAACTCTCTGGTCTTTTTTGTGAGTTTTTTCTTTTTTTCTTTTTAGGGCCACACCTGCAGCATATGGAAATTCCCAGGCTAGGGACTGAATCAGAGCTGCAGCTGCCACCTACGCCACAGCCACAGCAACGCCAGATCCAAGATGCATCTGCAGCCTACGCCACAGCTTCTGGCCACACCAGCTCCTTAACCTACTGATCGAGGCCAGGGATCGAACCCGTATCCTCACCCTCCGGGATTCTACATGGGGTTCTTAACCCGCTGAGCCACAACAGGAACTCCTGTTTGTTTGAAGTATCATTGATCTACACCCCACGCTAGTTCCTGGTGCACAACATAGCGATTTGGTATTTCTAAACATTACAAACGAGTCCTGGTGACGGAGGCCTCTTTAGGAGGTAAGGCTTTTGTCAGGTCCTGTTTTTGGTTGCGACTCTGGACCCAGGGTCTTTTTCTTGAATGGACTCCCTCTGCATCCCTCCACCAGCGCCTGGGTTCTTTCTAGCTTTTTCTTCCTCTCTCAAGGTGCAGCCTTAGGTGTGGCCCCTGGCGCAGAGTGGCAGGAGTTGCTGTGCTCTTTGGTCCTCTCTTACCAACATGTCCCATGTGCTTTAATAAGATACTGCAAGAGGTCCGTCTCCCACTCAGCCTTGAGTTCCATTCCCGAGTAGGTTCCAGGCTCAAGGCAAGAGGGATGAAGGGAGGGAAAGACATCCCGCCTTTTCACATGTGTTTGATCCTGTTTTTCTCTTCACAACCACCCAGTAGGGTCGGTGTTAATTGTTCCTTTTTTTTTTTTTTTTTTTTTTTTTGCACACTAGGAAACTGGGGTTCACAGAGATCATTTTACCCGAGGTCACAGAACCACAGCATGGCAGGCTGGTGATCTGCAGCCAGAAGAGTCTGGCCTCAAGCCCCATGTTTGACCCCCCGCCCCCCGCCCCGTACTCTGAATCCTCCCAGGTGGCCGAGAAATTGGAGATGCTGAAAAAACAGTACGATGAGAAGCTGGCCCAGAAGGAAGAGCTTCGCAAGAAGTCCGAGGAGATGGAGACAAAGCTGGCACGAGCCGGGATGCTGGTGTCCGGGTTGGCCGGCGAAAAGGCCCGATGGGAGGAGACGGTGAAGGTGAGATCGGTGGTCCCGCCCGGCTCTCCTTCGGCCCTGCCCACCGGGGCCAAGAGCCCCTATCCCGCTGAGGTTGAAGGACAGGCGGGGAAAATGGGGATGCTTGGGTGTAGGGACATCCAAGAGCAGGGTCTGGGAGTTCTTCCCCTCCCGCCCCACACCTGGTGAGATCAGTGGAAAGAGAGGCTTCCTGTGCCCCGAGAGGTCTGCTTCCAAGCTTAGGAAGGAGCGGGAAAGCACAACGCACCCGCTGCCCTGATGCAAGCTGATACAGGGCATCTTGTCTCTGCTTGCGGTGAACTCCTGGCCTTATCGTAGGGAGAAAGGAGTTCCTGGGAGTTCCTGTCACGGCTTAGTGGTAATGAACCCCACCGATATCCATGAGGACGTGGGTTCAATTCCTGGCCTCGCTCAGTGGCTTAAGGATCTGGCATTGCCGTGAGCTGTGGTGTAGGTCACAGACACAGCTTGGATACTGTGCTACTGTGGCTGTGATGTAGGCCAGAGGCTACAGCTCTGATTCGACCCTAGCCTGGGAACCTCCATGTGCCGCAGGTGTGGCCCTAAAAAGACAAAAGAAGATGAGGAACTCAAAAGCTGTGAGAGTAGGTTAGAGTTCCCAAGCACAAGGGTCTAGTAGAGGGTGAGACTGATCTAGACAGTGTCCAGAGGGAGCTCCCTGGTGACCTGGCAGTTAAGGATTTGGCATTGTCACTGCTGTGGCTCAGGCTTGATCCCCAGTCTGGGAACTTCTGTATGCCGAGGGTGCAGCCAAAAAAAAAAGGTAGTGTCCAGAGGAGAAGCCTTCAGAGCAGTCCATGTGCGTCCAGTGCTGGGGCCCCAGCAGCCGTCCCCCCCGCCCCACTGTCCCCAGGGCCTGGAGGAGGACCTGGGCTACCTGGTGGGAGACTGTCTGCTGGCCGCTGCCTTCCTGTCCTACATGGGGCCCTTCCTGACCAACTACCGGGATGAGATCGTCAACCAGATCTGGATCAGGAAGGTGCGCGGGGGCACAGGCGAGAGGTCGGACCTGTGGGGGTAACAGATGCCGGAAGGGGCCAGGGTGCTGGGCTCAGGCCTCCCAGCTGAAGCTTGGGCCCCCCTGCCCCAGATCCGGGAGCTGCAGGTTCCTTGCTCACCCCGCTTCACCTTCGATAACTTCCTGTCCAATCCCACCAAAGTTCGAGACTGGAACATCCAGGGCTTGCCCTCCGATGCCTTCTCCACCGAGAATGGCATCATCGTCACCCGTGGCAACAGGTAAGGACGCTGCTGGGGGCACGAGGCCCAGGAAGGGCGGAGCCCGGCTCCTGACTCCCGCCGCCTCCTTCAGGTGGGCGCTGATGATCGATCCTCAGGCCCAGGCCCTGAAATGGATCAAGAACATGGAAGGAAGCCAGGTAAACGGGGGTGATTAGACACCCCCTTAGATCCTCTGCCCAACCTGACTCCTCTGGTCCATGCTTAGGGCATCTCCCCCCGTGTCCTCAGCATTTCTTCCATTCCCCCCCTTGCTCTCCAGGGCCTACAGATCATCGACCTGCAGATGAGCGATTACCTTCGAATCCTGGAAGACGCCATCCAGTTTGGACACCCAGTGCTGCTCCAGAACGTGCAGGAGTATCTGGATCCCACACTCAACCCTGTGCTCAACAAATCCGTGGCTCGAATTGGTCAGGGCTTGGGCTTACTGTGGGGCCAGGCGTGGGGCAAGTCCCAGAGGCCAGCTGAGTAGAACACTTGGGAAGAAAGGGCTGGGTCTTTGGTGGTGTCCTCTACTGGCCTGTCCCTGCACTGAGGCAGCTCTGGGCTGGGGCTGTTAGGGCAGGGTACCAGATTCCGGTTGGGGAGCAACGGGTCAGCCCACACCTGGTCAGGTGGGGGTCCTTACCCGGGACCCTCCTGTGGGTGCAGGCGGCCGGCTGCTGATGCGCATTGGAGATAAGGAGGTGGAATACAATACCAGCTTCCGTTTCTACATCACCACCAAGCTCTCCAACCCGCACTACAGCCCAGAGACCTCCGCCAAGACCACCATTGTCAACTTTGCCGTCAAAGAACAGGTGGGCGGGGCTGACGCCTGCAACTAGGGTGAGTCGGGAAGGGCCATGGAGTCCGTGGAGTCCGGCAGGACTGAGCAAAAGGCTGAGATCGGGCAGCGGGGGCTGTGGGGCTTGAGCGGTGCAAAGGGGTGAAAGGGTGAAGGTGCCTGGAGTGGGATTCTCACCACGAGCCCTGGCCGTCTCAGGGCCTGGAGGCGCAGCTGCTGGGCATTGTGGTCCGGAAGGAGCGGCCGGAGCTGGAGGAGCAGAAGGACTCACTCGTCATCAATATCGCCGCTGGCAAGAGGAAGCTCAAAGAGCTAGAGGATGAGATCCTTCGGTGAGACCCTGCTTTTCCCCCACCCACGGCCCGCGGGTCTGCCCTCAGGCTCGACTAGAGCCCCGGGGGCTGATGAGGAGTCCCGCCCCCGTTGCGGCCCAGGACCCCTGAAACCCCTCGGTCGATGCGCCTCTCGGCTGCCCTTCAGGCTGCTCAATGAGGCCACAGGCTCCCTGCTAGACGACGTGCAGCTGGTGAACGCCCTGCGGACCTCCAAGATCACCGCCACCGAGGTGACCGAGCAGCTGGAGACCAGCGAAACCACGGAGATCAACATTGACCTGGCCCGCGAAGTGAGCGCCCGCCCCGCCGGGCCCCGCCCCGCCGGCCCGGGCCCCGCCCCAGGCCCCGCCCCGCCGGGCCCCGCCCCGCCCCCTCCGCCGGCCCTGACCCCCGCCCCCTCCGCAGGCCTACCGCCCCTGCGCCCAGCGGGCCTCCGTGCTGTTCTTCGTGCTCAACGACATGGGCCGCATCGACCCCATGTACCAGTTCTCGCTGGATGCCTACATCAGCCTCTTTATCCTCAGCATCGATAAGAGCCATCGCAGCAACAAGCTGGAGGACCGCATCGACTACCTGAACGAGTACCACACCTACGCTGTCTACAGGTCTGGGGCCTCGCCAGGACGCCAGTGGCTCTACTGCTGACCCTTCTTTTTTATTTATTTATTTTTTAATTTAGGGCCGCACGTGTGGCATATGGAGGTTCCCAGGCTAGGGGTCCGATGGGAGCCGCCGCTTCCGGCCTACGCCACAGCCACAGCAACACCTGATCCAAGGCGCATCTGCGACCTACACCGTGGCTCAGTGCAATGCCAGATCCTTAACCCACTGAGTGGGGCCACGGATCGAACCCTCATGGGTACTAGTCGGGTTGGTTGCTGGGGCCTGCTGATCCCTCTTGCCGCTTGTGCCTTGGTGCTGTCCCATGCCACCACTCATGGTCCCTGCTCTTCTCCTGTCCACTCGAGGTCACCCAGGGGCTGACTAGTCCCGCATTGCAGTGTATCTGGTCTTCAGGTCTCCCTTGAGCAGTAGCCTTGTGTCTGTTGGACCCGCACTTCTCAGAGGGTTACGTGCCCACGAGGCACTGGGAATCTTGTTCAAATGCAGACTGGGATTGCGTCAGTCTGGGCTGGGGCCTGGGAGCCTGCATTTCTAACAGGCTCCCAGGTGAAGCTGCCGTTCCTGGTCTGTGGCTCACACTGTGACTGGCCAGGTTCCTGACCTCTCTGCCCAGACAGCCCACAGACCCCTCCAGTTCAGCTTGTTTCGGATCAATCTCATTATCTTCCCTCTTCCTTTAGGGTCCACACTCCCAAGGGCCACCGGCACCCAAGCCAGACGCGGGCAGTCGTTCCTGACTCTCCGCTGTCCTCACCACTCTGCTCGCTCACCAGGTTTTGCTGGTGAATCTTTCTGCAGACTGTTCCTTGAGCCCCGGCTCTCCCCACTGCCTGCCTGCCCTTCAGTTCGGCCCCCATGGTCTTTCTTCCTGGGCTGCCCAAGGGGCCCCCAACAGGTCATTCTGCCTCCACATCTGTCCATCTCCAACCCATCCTTCTGCAGCCGCCAACACCAGCCTTTCAAATACTCGAGTCTGACCCACTACTCCCAGCTTAAGCTCTTCGGTGGTTGTGTCCAGTGCCTTGTGGCCAAGTCCTCTGTGCCTTGGCCGCCACCTGCCCTGCCGCCTCACCTTTCCCCTCCTCCCCCTGGACCCTGAGCGTGGCTGACTGCCTTGCACCACGGCGTGGCTGTACTCTGAGCATTCCCTGGCATCCGCTACTCTCCTCCTCATCCGAACCCCCCGGGAACTCACCCTGGGCAGCTCCTTTCCGGCAGGGCGGCCGCTGCCACCCTTGAACCCTTGACTGGGACTCATTGTGTCATATCCTAGCCAGCGGCCTCTTGCCTGTCCTCCCCACTCCACTTGACTTCCTCCGGGATGAACACTGGCCTTCTTCATCTTTGTGTCTTCAGGACCTGGCAGAGTAGGGTCCCATCAGTGTTGAGGAAACGGGACGTCCTCTCTTTAGTTCCCAGGATGCTCAGCTGTGGACAGGGGCTTTGGGTTAGGAGCTGATTAGGGGCCTGCTTCTGTGTGAGGCTCTGTGGTCTCTGGCCTTCACATAGTAAGCCTTCACGCTGAACTCCCTGCCCCCCACCCCATCTCCTCCCAGGTACACCTGCCGCACCCTTTTTGAGCGCCACAAGCTGCTGTTCAGTTTTCAGATGTGTGCCAAAATCCTGGAGACCTCTGGCAAACTCAACATGGACGAGTACAACTTCTTCCTACGTGGGGGTGTGGTGAGTTGGACAGAGGGCACATCCCGGGGACGGGTGGACAAGGCCGGGGGTGGGGGTGAGTATAACGAGGGCTCCAGACCCAGAGGGTAAGGCCCAAGGCTCTAGCAAGTGAGCGGAGGAAAACTGGCAGGAGCAGGTGCGTGACAAGCTGGGGGCAGCGGAGGGCCGGGGAGGGGGGTTGCTGCAGGGAGTGACTCACATGCACTCCCTTGCCCGTGATCCACCCAGTGGCAGGATCTGGCTACTCTTTTACCACTTCCAGGCCCTCTTTCCCCAGGCTGAATTCGTGGTCACCGTTACACTTCCTCCCTTGCAAACCCCCTCATCCCCTTTGCCCCCACCCCGCAGTGTGGCATCTGCTTGCTGAAGCTACCACTCCGGTTAGATCTGACTCGCCTTCTTTGTCCCAATGTGGCCTGTGCGGCTGGACGGGCTGGAGAAAAACATGCCCCCACCGACCGGACTCACTTTACACCCATGACCATGAACCTCAAGTGGGCTCTTAAAGCTGCCAACCACACCTCAGTTCCCTGGGCCACCCCCGCCCCCTCTGGACAGCAGTTACTTTCATTCCTTTTGGCACCTTCACTTCACTTCCCATCTGGATTTTAGCGAGAGCCCCCGCCACCCCCATCACGCAACAGAGTGACCAGAGAGGGTCTTTTAAAACAGAGGCCCCGCGGAGTTCCCATCGTGGCTCAGTGGTTAACGAATCCAACTAGGAACCAGGAGGTGGCGGGTTCAATCCCTGGCCTTGCTCAGTGGGTTAAGGATCCGGCGTTGCTGTGAGCTGTGGTGTAGGTTGCAGACATGGCTCGGATCTCGAGTTGCTGTGGCTCTGGTGTAGGCTTGGCAGCTACAGCTCCAATTAGACCCCTAGCCTGGGAACCTCCACATGCAGCGGGAGCGGCCCTAGAAAAGGCGAAAAGACAAAAAATAAAATAAAATAAAAAATAAAACAGAGGCCTTGTCACAGATGTCAGCCCCCATGGCCAGCTCCTCGCTCCACTCCAGCCGCACAGGCCTCCTCCCGTTGCTGGCATGTCCCTCCTCAGAGTCTTTGCACTGGTTGTTCCTTTTACCAGGAAGCTGTTCCCCCACTTGGCCCTTGTGCCCATCCTTCAAGTCTTGATTCAAATCTCACCTCACTGAGACCTCCTTAACTTTCTATTTTTTTTTTTTTTGGTCTTTTTAGGGCCACACCCACAGCATATGGAGATTCCCAGGCTAGGGGTCCAATTGGAGCTACAGCTGCCGGCCTACACCACAGCCACAGCAATGCCAGATCTTTAACTCACTGAGCGAGGCCAGGGATCAAACCTGCAACCTCATGGTTCCTAGTCTGATTTGTTAACCACTGAGCCACTATGGGAACTCCAACTTTCTTATTTAATATTCCAAACTACAAATAATGAACCAAAAACATAACAAATAAGTACATTGTCTAGTACATTAAAGATGGCAGTGCCATGGAAAAAGCGAATAAGTTGAGGCTGGAGTTTCCTGGTGGCTCTGTGAGTTAAGGATCTGACAGTTGTCACTGCTGTGGCTCGGGTCGCTGTTGTGGTGCGGGTTCCATCCCGGGCCTCAGAACTTCCGCATGCCTCTGGTGCAGCCACAACAAAAAAGAAAGAAAAAGAAAAAGAGAGTAAGTGAGTGAGTCCGGTTTGTGCCTCTCTTCTGTCGAGGGTGCTTCTCTTTCCTGTAGGAGACATTATTGCCAGACAACCACCAGGGGGCGCCCGCTTCCTAAATTTGGGCTGTGCTACCTCCGCACAGCGTCTGAGACCTAGCACCCCCCCTGCCCCCCCCCCCCGCCAATTTATTTCTCCAGTAAAGGTGGATTCCAATCCATCTCAGATTCCTGTATTAATTTCTTCATTTTGTTTCATGAAATATTCATCTTGGCATTTCCACCTTAAAAAAAGATAATTCTGGAGTTCCTGTCGTGGCGCAGCGGTTAACGAATCCAACTAGGAACCATGAGGTGGTGGGTTCAATCCCTGGCCTTGCTCGGTGGGTTAAGGATCCAGCGTTGCCTTGAGCTGTGGTGTAGGCCGGCAGCTACAGCTCCGATTGAACCCCTAGCCTGGGAACCTACATATGCCGCAGGAGTGGCCCTAGAAAAGGCAAAAAGACCAAAAAAAAAAAAAAGATAATTTTTCTTTTGGGGTCTTCCTGGTCAATTCCTCTCTCCTTTCTCGTCCTCCCGCCGCCACCCACCCCCACCCCTATCCCCGCCCCAGGTCCTGGATCGCGAGGGCCAAATGGATAACCCCTGTACCAGCTGGCTTGCAGATGCCTACTGGGATAACATCACAGAGCTGGACAAACTGACCAACTTCCACGGGCTCATGAACTCCTTTGAACAGTATCCTCGTGACTGGCACCTGTGGTACACCAACGCCACCCCGGAGAAGGCTATGCTGCCAGGTGCCCGGACCTCCCCTCCTGCCTTTCTCCTGCTCTTCCTTTCGCACTCCCCGCCGCACCCCCACCCCCGGTCCTGAGTTCCCTCGGTGCTTCCGCGTCCTGGCCTGGCATTGCGCAGGTGTTCTTTTGTTCAGATTCCCTGCTCTTCCCGCCTCACTCTCCCTGCCACCGCCTCCAGGTGAGTGGGAGAACGCCTGCAATGAAATGCAGCGGATGCTGATCGTTCGCTCCCTGCGCCAGGACCGCGTGGCCTTCTGCGTGACCTCCTTCATCATCTCCAACCTTGGCTCCCGCTTTGTTGAGCCGCCTGTGCTAAACATGAAGTCGGTCAGTTTCCTTCCACGCAGGCGCCTGGGTCCTTCTCGCCCCTTCCCGGTCCCAGTCTGCCACCCGCCTTTCCTCCCTCTCTCTCCCACTGCCTTACCTGGGCCTTCTGCCTGAGGCCCCACCCTGTGTTTGGGGCAGGTGATGGAGGACTCAGCCCCACGGACGCCACTCGTGTTCATTCTGTCCCCCGGTGTGGACCCCACCAGTGGCCTGCTCCAGCTGGCTGAGCACACAGGCATGGCCCAGCGCTTCCACGCCCTCTCCCTGGGCCAGGGCCAGGCCCCCATCGCTGCTCGACTTCTTCGAGAGGGTGTGATTCAGGGTCAGTGTCCGCCCGGTTCTTCTTCCCCAATCCTCGGCCCTGGCCTGCCTGCCCGCTACCTCCAGCCTCAACCAGGCTGCTGTAACTGCAGCTCCTGCTTCTCCAGAAGGCCTAGGAGTGGCAGACCTGCGCCTTTGGACCCCACGCCCCAGCCTCCACACGCACAAGCAGGTGGAAAGAGGGGGAAGCAGATGAGGTGTCGGGGATGGTTCCCGCTGCATCCAGCATCTCCTTGCAGGACACTGGGTATTCCTGGCCAACTGCCACCTGTCACTGTCGTGGATGCCTAATCTGGACAAACTGGTGGAACAGCTGCAGGTGGAGGACCCTCACCCTTCCTTCCGCCTCTGGCTCAGCTCCAGCCCCCACCCAGACTTCCCCATCTCAATCCTTCAGGCCAGCATCAAGATGACCACAGAGCCGCCAAAGGTATGGGCAGCTGTAGAGAGCCAGCATGGACTGTGCCATCTGGACTGCCTTTCCTCCTCCTGGCTCAGAGCAAAGCCGTAACCTCAGCAACAGTGCGGCTTATTAGATTCTCCTGTCCTGCAACTTCCACCCTTCTCTCCTCCGTGTGCCAAACTCCGAGAACATAATAGTGATTTCTAACATTTCTCGAGCGTTTTTATGTGCCACGCATTGTTCCAAATGCTTTACATTTATTGATTTCATTGCATGTGCACGCGCACACACACACACACACACACACACACACACACACACTCACTCTATCAGGTAAATACCCTCATCCCCGTTTACAGGCAGGAAACTGAGGCCAAGAAAGAGTATAACTACTGCGTGGACCCTTCGGAGCCTTCCTCCTCCCATTGCCTTCTGTTCTCTCCCTAATGTCACTTCCTGGACCCCCAGCCTCTTGCTCCTTCCTTCCCTCCAACTCTGTTGGATTTTTTATCTTGCCTATTATGGGGTCATCATTGAACGCAGTCCTACTGATCCTTTAAAATCCAATCTTGTCGTGGCATCCTACCCCCTTACCCTCTGGCTCACTTATTTTAGTAGTTTTTGTTGCTCTTGATCAAGACCCTGTTCAGATGGCCTGTGTGCCCCGGCTGGTCAGCCCTCCCTTTCTTCTTCTTTGCTCTACCCACGCTGTTACTTTTTTAATGTTTTGGTGGCTCTTCCTCAGCAGACCCTGTACTCTCCCACCCCAGGCTTTTGCACAGGCTGCCCCCACCCACCTTTCCTCCCACGCCCCCTCCTTTGCCCCTTCAGGCTGGGGTCCCACCAGCACTTCCTCAGGAAGCCTCCCACCTCTTTCTCTGGAGACTCACTCTCCTAAAAGCTTCGCCCCTCCCTCTGGCCTTCCCGCGCTGGGAACTTTACATGTATTGGTGTAATTCTGGTTAATGCTTAACTCCTTCACTCTTTGACTGTAAGCTCCAAGAGGGCAGAGGCCATGTCCTTTTCTTCTTCCCCTCACCTTGTTGCTCATCCTATGACTAACACAGGGACCCGTATATAGTAGGCGCTCAATAAATGAGGTCTCTTGGTGTGGCTCTGGATGTCTTTCATCATTAAATGATCTCCTTGGGGCAGCTGGCAGTTGACTGTCCCTCTCCCTGATTTCCCTGACATGCACACACACTTCTGGTTGCCCCCCCCATCCCCCCCAGTCTCTTGCCACTTTTTTTTTTTTTTTTGCCTTTTAGGGCTGCACCTAAGAAATATGGAAGTTCCCAGACTAGGGATCGAATCAGAACTGCAGCTGCCAGCCTACACCACAGTCACAGCAACGCCAGATCCTTAACCCACTGAGCGAGGCCAGGGATTGAACCCATGTCCCCATGGATACCTCAGGTTCGTTACCGCTGATCCCTGATGAGAATTCCCTAAATGGTATTTATTTTTTAATTTTTTTATTTTTCTGTCTTTTTTGTCTTTTTAGAACTGCACCTACAGCATGTGGAGGTTCCCAGGCTCTGGGTCAAATCGGAGCTATTGCTGCCAGCCTATGCCACAGCCACAGCAACGCCAGATCCGAGCTGCCTCTTCGACCTACGCTACAGCTCATGGCAACGCCGGATCCTTAACCCACTGAGCAAGGCCAGGGATCGAACCTGAAACCTCATGGTTCCTGGTCAGATTTGTTTCCACTCCCCTAAATTGTATTTTTTTAAATTATATTTTCTTTTTGTTACTAGTCTATCCAATAGTCTTACTTCCATTTTCTCCCTGTTCCATTCTGTCCCTCATAGACAAATCTTCCTAAAACACTATTTCAAGGAGTTTTCTGGTGGCTTAGCGGGTTAAGGATCTGATGTTGTCACTTCTGGGGCATGGTTTCAATCCCTGGCCCAGGAAGTTCTGCATGCGGAGGGTGCATGTTTATGTCTTTGCCTTTGTTCATATTTTCTGGCACTCCCAAGTTGAGACCCACCATTCAGACACCGTGGTTGAGGGGATCAAAATATGTGTGTAGGAGATGGACAGAGACAAGAAGGCAGGGCTGCCCCTCGTCCCTGTAGTGCCCGTGTGTGAATCAGAGAAAGGCGCCCAGCCCTGTGAATGAGTGTACATCTTAGCATGCAGCTCAAAGGCTGGATTTAAGCCACCGCTCATCCCTTCAGCCAGTGCCCTTGTGCAGTGAGCAGCCTCCACAACTGTACACGGTGGTGCTAGTGGCAGGGCTGAGCAAGCATGTCATCCCACCTCTGTACTTCATTGTCCCCAGGGCTTAAAAGCCAACATGACCCGTCTTTACCAACTGATGACAGAACCACAGTTTTCCCGCTGCTCCAAACCCGCCAAGTACAAGAAGCTGCTGTTTGCACTGTGCTTCTTTCATTCTGTGTTACTTGAACGCAAAAAGTTCCTACAGCTTGGCTGGAACATCATCTACGGCTTCAACGACTCTGACTTTGAGGTTTGTGCTAACAGGGGCCCCTCATTCCAGTCCCTCTTCCTACACATCCTGCCCTGTGCCTGCCCTGCAGGAATAGCCCCTGAAAGGAAGCCTGTGTTAAAGCATCCCTGGAAGAGCTCCCATCGTGGTTCAGTGGGTTAAGAACCCAACGTAGTGTCCATGAGGATGCGGATTCGATCCCTGGCCTTGCTCAGTGTGTTAAGATCCGGCGTTGCCGTGAGCTGTGGTGTAGGTCACAGACGCGGCTCGGATCCCATGGTACTGTGGCTGTGGTGTAGGCCGGCAGCCGTGGCTCCAATTCGACCCCTAGCCTGGGACCCTCCATGTGCTGTGGCCCTAAAAAGACAAAAAATGAACCAGAAAAAGCACCCCTGGAAACGTTGCTGCCGTCACTGTGTGTGGCGCTGGGGCTCGGGCTGGGGCCATGTGCAGGTGTCGGAGAACCTGCTGAGCCTGTACCTGGATGAGTACGAGGAGACGCCCTGGGACGCGCTCAAGTACCTCATCGCCGGCGTCAACTACGGCGGGCATGTCACAGATGACTGGGACCGGCGCCTGCTCACCACCTACATCAATGACTACTTCTGTGACCCGTCTCTGTCCACCCCCTCCTACCGGTGAGGGGGGTGGCACTGGGGGGAGAGGAAGCGATGGAGAGGAGGCTGTGAGCTTGGCAGAAGGCAGGCTTTGTGCAACTGTGGGGGGCGGGGGGGAGCCAGAGCTGGGGGTTGGGTGAATGGGGTCTTGGCCTGGCGTGGAAGCCCCGGAGTCCCCGAAATGCAGTGACAATTATGTGGTGGCTCCCCAGGTTGTCAGTACTGGAGAACTATTTCATCCCCAAGGACGGGAGCCTGGCCTCCTACAAGGAGTACATCAGCATGCTGCCCAGCATGGACCCCCCCGAGGCCTTTGGCCAGCACCCCAATGCAGACGTGGCCTCGCAGATCACGGAGGCGCGGACTCTCTTTGAGACCCTGCTTTCCCTGCAACCCCAGATCACGCCCACCAGGGCGGGAGGCCAGAGCCGAGAAGAGAAGGTAAGGACAGACAGATGCCTGGAGGTGGGGGGGGGCATGAAGAGGAGTGGTCCCCCACTCAGCTCGCCCGCCCGGGCAGGTCCTCGAGCTGGCCGCTGACGTGAAACAGAAGATTCCTGAAATGATCGACTATGAGGGGACCCGAAAACTGCTGGCTCTGGACCCCTCCCCCCTCAATGTGGTCCTTCTGCAGGAGATCCAGAGATACAACAAGCTTATGGAGACCATCCTGTAAGACGGAGGGGGGTCTGCAGAACGGGGGAGGGGGCCAGAGGAGAGGCCTTCCCTTCTGCCCAGGACGCCTCTCCCAGGCCCACCCCATCCCTAACCCTCCCTGGTCCTATTCAGGTTCTCACTGACGGACCTAGAAAAAGGCATCCAGGGCCTCATCGTCATGTCTACGAGCCTGGAAGAGATCTTCAATTGCATCTTTGATGCCCACGTCCCTCCGCTCTGGGGAAAGGCAAGGTTCCAGCACTGTAGAGCCTCCTCCAACAATGTACTCTCCTTTCACCTCTGTGCCCCCAACCTCCTGGTTCTAGAGAAGCTCACAGCAAACAGCCCTGAGCCTGGGCTGGGGAGCCAGACAGGTTCAAGGTTGAAATCTGGCTTTGCCTTTCACTGACTGGCTTTGCAAAGTCATTAACTTAGAAACTTAGGGCAAGTTACTAGCCTCTCCAAGGGTATTTCAAGGATTCCTGGTACTGTGCATAGTGCCTAGCATGTGCTTCATTAATAGTGACTGGTTTGAAGTTCCTGTCGTGGCTCGGAGGTTAACAAATCCGACCAGGAACTATGAGGTTGCAGGTTCGATCCCTGGCCTCGCTCAGTGGGTTGAGGATCTGGCGTTGCCGTGAGCTGTGGTGTAGGCCAGCGGCTGCAGCTCTGATTCGACCCCTAGCCTGGGAACCTCCATATGCCACCGGTGCCTCCCTAGAAAAGACCAAAAAAAAAAGGAAAAAAAAAGTGGCAGTGTGACCGGTTCATATTACCGTTGCTATTGTTGTTAATAAATAGCTGTCATGGAGTTCCCCTTGTGGTGCAGTAGAAACGAATCTGACTAGGAATCATGAGGTTGTGGGTTCGATCCCTCGCCTTGCTCAGTGGGTTGAGGATCTGGCATTGCCGTGAGCTGTGGTGCAGGTCGCAGACTTGGTTTGGATCTGGCATTGCTGTGGCTCTGGCGAAGGCCGGCAGCTACAGCTCTGATTTGACCTCTAGCCTGGGAACCTCCATGTGCTGCGGGTGTGGCCCTAAAAAGACAAATAAATAAATAAATAGTTGTCATTTTATGCTTCTTTCCTGGAATTTGGCACCATGTATTCTTATATCTGCTCTGAGTGTTCAAAATAAGGATTTGAACACACACTGCCTCCTCCTCCAGGCATATCCCTCACAAAAGCCATTGGCTTCATGGACCCGGGACTTGGCTCTGCGTGTGGAACAGTTTGAGCTGTGGGCCAGCCGCGCACGGCCTCCTGTGATCTTCTGGCTGTCTGGCTTCACCTTTCCCACCGGCTTCCTCACTGCTGTGCTGCAGTCTTCAGCTCGCCAAAACAATGTGAGCAGTGCGGAACATGTGACGGGGAGGGATCTGGGCACATGTATTTTCTCTCCTCTTTGGGGGGTCCTCCCTTATTCTCACCTTCCATCCCCAGATTTCAGTGGACAGCCTCTCTTGGGAGTTTGTCGTCTCCACCGTGGACGACAGCAACCTAGTATATCCACCCAAGGTGGGAGCCAGATGTGCTTCTGGGCTCTGAGCAGAGGGGGCTCTGGCGGAGCAGGGTGCTGGGAGCAAAGGCGGGAAACAATTGGTTGAGAGGGGAGGACTGAGGTGCTGCTAACCGAGGGTCTAGATTGCCCCTCAACCTGCCCCCATGTCTTCCCAGGACGGGGTCTGGGTTCGGGGCCTATACCTGGAGGGTGCCGGCTGGGACCGGAAGAACTCCTGCTTGGTGGAGGCAGAGCCCATGCAGCTTGTCTGCCTCATGCCCACGATCCACTTCCGACCTACAGAGAGCCGCAAGAAGAGTGCCAAGGGTGGGACAGCTCCCTCAAGCTTGCCTGCCCCATCCCTAGTCTGGATCAGCCCAGCCTCTGCTCCACCCTTCCTTCCCAGAGGCTCCAGGGTCTGACTCTTTCTCCTCTCCTTTCCGCAGGCATGTACTCCTGTCCCTGCTATTACTATCCCAACCGGGCAGGCAGCTCAGACCGTGCATCCTTTGTCATTGGCATCGACCTGCGCTCTGGGACCATGCCGTCTGATCACTGGATCAAGAGGGGCACTGCTCTACTCATGAGCCTGGACAGTTGAGAGGGCCTCCTCTTCTTCCTCGCTTGAGGGAGGGTCGAGGACGCTAGGAGCCAAGGCTGAGAATGCACCTCGGATAGAGGCTGGACCGCACTCAGGCCTTGACCTTGGTTGAATTTGTCTGTCCTGGGGACCTGGTAATCCCTAGTTCTGCTAGCCATGAAGGTGGAGGAATCGTATCGGAGTTCAGTGCAGTAAAACACCTCAGACCACCAGCCCGAAGTCTGTCAATGGGATAGTGGGGTTGTGGGGAGGGAGGAAGCCCGGGCTTTACGCAGGAGCTCCTGCGAGCTGCTACCAGAGGGAAAGGAGCAAGCGAAGTGGGAGGGCTTCAGAGGAAGGGAGGTGTGGCCTCGATCGAAGGGGCCAGGCAGTGGGCCCTGAAGAAGGTGTGGCTAAACCTTGGGGGCAGGGCTTGAGCGGGTGGGGCGGGGCTTACTTTTGAAGGGCGCGTGATCCAAATGGATTAGGGGTTTGTCCGGCAGGGTTCAGTGCCAGACCCTGTACCTTCCACCCTGAACCCTGCATCCTGCATTCGCCATTTTATTCGGTACCTGCGCCGAGGCGAGCGGGGACCACCAGAAGGCGGGGCGGAGCGCGCGAGGGACTTCGGCGCAGGGAGGGGCGGGACCATGAGAAGGGGGCGGGGCTGGGCGCGGGGAGAGGGGGGCGGTGTTTGTGTTGGAAAATCCAACTGCGCCACGGGGCGGAGCGGCCCCCCCAGCCCCGGCCTGGGAGAGGGGGGGGCCGCTCGACCCCCTGGACGACCTTGTGGAACCTGAACACCTGGGACACCCCAGAATTAGGTAACGGGGAGCCGGGGGGGGCATCTGGAAAGAGGGAAACCATCTTCGCGCAGGGGGGCGGGATGCCTGAGCCGCAGGAAGGGTAGAGCTGGGGATGGACGTTCGGGTCTCGGGAAAGAAGACTGGGGCGCAGGATATCTGGGTCCTATAGAAGAGAGCAGGGCGGGAGTGAGGGAAGAGCTGGGCGGCAGATGTCTTGGGTTCCGGATGTCGTGAGGGGCCTGAAAGGACTCCCCGTCCCTCTTGGGCTAGGATTCCCCTTCCCGACACTAGGGCGGGGCGCGGCGGTCCCTGACTGTGAAGGGCAGGACCGAAGGTCAGGGTTTGCAGATAGGTCAGCGTGACGGCCTCTTGAGGAAGGGTGTAGTCAGACAGGGTTGTGTCTCAAGTGCCGGGGCTGCGTCAAATCTCCCTCCAGTTCTTTCCACGGGGGAGCTGGAGAGCCTTGCCTGTGACCCTCACAGCGGGGGCCCCGATAGCCTCCCAGCGGTAGCCTTCGCTCTCACCCGCTGCGCTGCACCTTACCTCCCTGCGATCGGCCTCACCCCGCTAGACTCCTTGTCCCAGGTCCTGCCCCTGCTCTGCTATCTCCTGTTAGCAGTCTTCGCTCGGCTCGGGCCCTCCTCCACTGAACCTTCCCATTGTAGCCACGAGATGGCGAGAGCAAGACGCACAGCGCGACTCAGGAGCCTGGGGTAGGGGATGCGGCCGAGAAAACAGCCGAAGCCCCCCGCCCCGGCCAGAGGGAAAGGTGGGCTGAGGCGCTCCTCTGACTTCCTGTCATCTCTGCCCACCACACAGGAAAGTGTGGGCGGGGGGGCGACAGGCTTGGGAGGAGGTGGGGGTCGGGACTCAGTCTCCGCCTCCCAGAGCAGGGGTAAATAGTGGGGAGGGGGCACGCGGGCAGGTTACTAAGCAACGCAGGTTCGCTTCCTGTCTGCTGCGGCTTGTGGCTGACTTAGGATGGGAGTTGGTGAGAATGGGGGGCTGGGAGACTGTGGAGAAGGTCGAGGGCAGGTCGACTGGTTCTCGAGACAGGGAGAGCCCTAGGAGGAAGGAGCGGAGCAGCGACCTGCGATGCCACTGAAACCGAGTCCGCGGTTGGTGTCGGGAGGGAGGCGGGACCCAGGCGAGGCGCTGTGCCCCGCTCGGCTTCCCTCCCAGGGGTTGCTTGCCCTGTTGCCAGAGTAACTGGAGAGCGAGACTCCGGAGCCAGATTCCCCAACTCTCGCGTCCGTCCAATCCGCTCCAGCGGCTGCCCCTGACATCAGGGCCTCGGCAGCCAATGTGGAGGAGGCATCGTAGAGCTACAGGAAGAGAGGGGAGGGAAGAGGTGGAGGCAGGGAGGGGGTAGCTGCCCGGGACCCGCACGTGCACTCCCACACGCTCGCGCCCACCCCCCCTCCGTCGCACGCGCCGGAGTACCCCCCCTGCGCCTGCGCGGAGAGTCAGCGCTCGCTGCCCCCCGCCGCCCCCATCTAGAGTCTCCGTTCGCAAGCTAGTCCTGGGCTGAGCGCCTCAGCCCTTGGGGACCCAGACGTCTGGGTCCGCCGGCCTTCGTTCTCGGGGTCTCGAGCCGTTACTGCTCAGCCTGGGGTGGGAGGGGCCAGCTACCTGTTCCGCACCAACCCCCAGCTGGCGCCCCACCGTCCCAGGTGGGCTGGGCGGAGCTGTGGTTTCCGGCCCCATATGCTCCGCCGCTGCCTTCCCGGGCTCTGGCTTAGGTTGCCTCCCCAAGAGGAACGGAACGGTTATCTGCGCCCTTCCCGAGGCTTCACTCGCTCGGGCCCAGCTGCTGTTGGTGGCGGGGGAGGGCGCTGCGGGGAAGCCCCGGACGGCCCAGGTGATTCTTCCCGGACCATCACAACCTGTCCTCGCGTGAATTCCTCCTCTTTGATGTGCAACAAAATCCTTCCCATCCCTTATCGTTTCTTCCCCACTCGCCCTGGTGCTCTTTGCACCTCCCTCGGCTCCTTTCGGGCTGTCTCTCCCGGTCTCCACTCGTCCTTCTCGCTTCTCCCAGTTATATAACTCTTCCTCTTGCCGTGTCCTGATTTCAACTCCACAGACTCCGCCCTGGAACAGCGCGGGGAGGGGCAGGAGAGTTGGGACCCAGACTGATTCCGGCTGGCGGCCGGCTGGGGCACGGGGGTCCCGCCGATGGGAGACGGAGCCCCGCGGGACCTGGTGCCCCTGTCGCCCACCTCCCGCCCCCCACCCGAGATATCGCCCGGGAGAGAGAAGGCACAGTATCTCAGAGAGGCGTGTCGGGACTTCGTCAGAAATGTGGGTTGGGAGGTCAGGCCTGGAGCCGGAGAGGAGGAGCCGAGGGGCCCGAGTCCCAGGGATTGGAGCCGTACCGGGGGCAATAGATAAGGGCGGGACGCTTGGGTTCCTTCGTTCCTCTCCTTTTTGGGTTCCCAGAATTCCTAAGGCTGTTTCCCAGGAAGCTTAGCCTGCGGCCCCTCTCCGCCCCTCGGGGTCAAAGGTCTGTGTTAAAGGTTGCCTGGGATGATGTCACCACTGCACGTGCCCCGGGACAGTTGCCAGGCGATGAGGCCTCCTCCCCTTTACATTCCGCACCCCACCCCCCAAGTCGTGTTGCAGCCCCGTGCCTGCTTTTTTCCCCTCCTCTCTCTTCCTTTGGCCTTAGGGCCCTGCAGGTGGGAAACCCTGGCCTGGAGTTTTGTGAGGGGGCGGGGCACGGGGTGTGGTGCAGTGGAAAGACTTTGCCCCTTTGCTGGTTAAGAGAACCCTGGGTCACTTTTTCCCTAGATTGGCACAGAAGGGCTTTCCCTCCAAGCGCCCCCCTCCCCCAGCCTCCCAGCAGTCTTTTTCCTTTCCCACCTGCTGCATTGCCAAGTGTTTCGTTGCCCCCCCCTCCTTTTGAGTTGAAATTGCCAGATAGCTCCTCACTCAGAAGAACTGTGTGTGGCATGCGGAATTCACCGGATACCAGTTCAGCCCTGACCTTAGTCAGTGGCACCTCACGCACACCCCCAACAGTGAGGAAGCGAATCAAGAAACTGTATTAGATTGTATTAGGAAAGTCAGGGCCTTTATTCTGTGTCGGTGGGTAGATCTCACTCTTGAAGGAAGGGGACTCACTTGATAGCTATGGTTTCCCCTTCTCTGTTAAGTCCTGGGGTTGGTTATGGTATTGGATACTGGTTTCTCTTATTGTATACCTTAGAATTCGGGCTGTCAGATCAGACCTGGATTCCATTCCTAGCTCTGCCACTTCGTGGCTATAAGTACTTGGAAAGGTGACCACCTCTCGGAGCCTCATAGTCTTCATCTGGAAAATTTAAATATCAATACCTACCTTCTAGGCTGTTGACTGGGAAAAACAAAATTATTTATGCAAAGCATTTAGCACAGTCCCTGGCACAGAATGAACACTGAATGAACGCTTGTTATGAAATGCTTGTTCTTGTTAAATGTTGTTAGTTATTATTTTACTATTATGGTTGGTAAACCTGCTTCCAACTGACCATGATCTTAGGAATGGAGAGTTTGTGTTAATTTGGTAGGTGGGGGGAGAGGGGTTTGGGGATTAGCTTCCACTGCATTGTGCACTTTATTTGATGAGGGCTTTAGTCAGATTTGTATTGCTTTCTTTGGGATTATTTTTTCCCCCCCTTCTTGAAGAAGAGACAGCTCAGACTATTCCTCTGGCTGTGAAAATAAAATAATTGTATTGTGGTTCTCGATTTTTGAGCAAGACCCCAATCCCCTCCCATGTTCTCTGGAGCCTTTCAATTTTGCAGAGGGACTCCACGGTTTCCTTTGCGGGGACAGGGCTGGCCGAGGGGTGTGTAAAAGGCTCGGGTGGGTGGGTAGAGAGACCAGTGCTGGGGGCTGGGGGGGGGGGGCGGGTAGTTGAAGGAAGAGACCGGAAGGGAGGAGGAGGGAGCCTGCTGGTGGGGAGGGAGGGAGGGGAGGAGGAGGTGGAGGAGGAGGAGGAGGAGGAGGAGGAGGGAGGGGGTTGGGGAGAGCCTGCTACAGTTCTTTGTTTGACTCCGGGACTCAGGGACGGGGAGGAGGAGGGAGGGAGGCAGAGGCTGCAAGCGCCGGGGCAGGCCCAGGAGGCAGAGGAGGGACCGTCTCCCCCGCCCCCCCAGCCCCCACTCCCCCCCCTGCTGCTCCCCCCCTCCCTACCCGGACTCCGGGGGCACCGCCGGGGGACAGACACCCAGCAGGTAACCCCGGCCTGGCTCGCCCTCCCTTCTCGGATTTTCCTCCACACCCTCCCGGCTGACCCCTTTCCCCGGTTCCGTCTCCCCGTCGCCCCCGGCCTTGCCGCTTTCCCCCGGCCCTCCTCGTTCCATCTCCCCCACTTGGGCTGGTCACCCGCCGGCCGCGCCGCCGTCTCGTGCAGCCTGACTCCCTTCCCGTCGCCCGACAGCCTGTGCGTCCCAGGTCTGCCCGCGGCACCTTTCGGGGCTCTGTCTCGCTGCTTCTCCTGGCTTTGCTTTCCTTCCGACCTGTCCCCTGGGGCTCTGAGGAAGGAGGGAGTCCCTGTCCTTTTCTCGCTCCCCCAGTTCCCCGCCCCCCAACTCTGGCCCCCTTTCTCCTCTAGCAGTCTCTAGGGGTGGGGAGAGAACCGGAATTTGGGGGGCCCTCTGGAGGGGCAAGGGGCTGTGTGTCGTGGGGGAAAGGGGCTGCGAGTGTACGCGGGGTGGGGGCGGGGGCGGTTAGGGACCCGGCTGCCTCTCTGTTGTCCCTTTAAATGGCCCTCACATTTCTGGGGACTCGTGGGGGGGAGGTGGCAAGCTGCCTGCCTGGGGGGCAGGGCCCTCAGTTCATCCACACCATCAGGGGTGGTAATGATTTAAAGGGACAGCCTCGGTGTGGCCGCTGCCACCCTGCGCCAGCGGGAGGGGGAGCCGAGCCGGCAGACCATGTCTGGGGAGGCTTGGCCGGTGAGCAGGGCATTTGAGGCTGAATCTTTTGCGAGGCCTGCCAGGTCTGGGATCGGGCTGCAGCTGGGACCTGCAAGGAGGGCTGACAGCCTGCCTGGGGGGGCACTCAGCGTGGGCCTTCTCCAGGGCCCCACCTTTGGGTTCATGGAGTCCTTGGCCAAGAATCCATGAGTCTAAACTACAGAGCCTGTTGGCCACCAGGTGGGGGCCACTGGCAGGTCTGTGGGTCAGCAGCCTGGCCTGGGCACACTGGAGCTGGCCCTTCAGCTTTTCCTTTTGTTGTTTGGCTCTGTGCACAAGAAAGCCGCGGCCCCTCCCCCAGCTCCCCCTTCCCGTCCACATGCCCCCCCCCACCACACACACCCACCCCAGCTGTTGGACAGATGAATTACAGCCTCCGGCTTGGGGCCAGAGCTGGTGAGGGATTAAAGCTCTGGGGCTGGCCCTTTAAACGGCTGTTGGCCCCTCCCCCACTCTGGTGTCCAGACACCCCATACACACCCCGCTGACCCCCTCGGCTGCCCCTCACTCCTCCTCTTAGTCTGTCCTAAGGCCTGCCACTCCCCTCTCTGTAGGCTAGACCCTCCCCAGCTTCCCTTTCTCCCTCAACACAACCACATATACAAATGCTACAGACTACACACACATAGACTCTCGCTCACTCACTCCCTGGTCTCACATTCTGAGCGTCCCTGTCCTGGAGGGATCCAGCCTCAAGCTCCCTTCTCCAGCAGAAGGAACTTGCCTGCCTGGCCTCTCTAGCCTGCAGCTGACCACTACTCTGGCCAGGTGAGGGGCCTTGCTTGGGTCAGAAATAGCACCTCCCCCCGGGGGCAGTGTCATCAGCAGCCAAGGCAGCTTGCAGCACATTGCATCATGGAGGTTGGGGGCTGGGGGCCTGAGTCTCTAGGGGCAGGGGGAAGGATGGGGGCTGGAAGGCCGGAAGTGGAGAGGCTAGACTGGGACCCAAGTGTCTGGGTCCTTAAGGGTAGAGAACTATGGCTAAGAGAGCAGAAAACATAGGTCCCTGAGGAGTGAGTTTGAGGTGAGGGCAGACTTAGGTCTGACCCCTGCATGGACACCTGGTTCTTGTGTCTCAGAGTTAGGAGGGGAGGGAGTGGGCCCCTATCACCTTCTTGGGCCACACAGAGGAAGGATGTGATGGGGAAACAGGATATGGCCTTGAGGGGTGGATGGAAGGGAGGCTTGCAGCAGAGGCCACTTCCAAACCCAGGCCCAGAGTCATAGGAGGAAGGTTTCTCCCTGCTGGGCCCGTTCATCTCGTCTGGCCACCTGTGCTCTCACCAAGATCTGCCTGCACCCGCCTGGGGGAAGGAGAGGGGGCAGAGTCCACAGGGTGGGGTTGACTGGTGTCTTGATAAGGTTAGGGAGGCAGCAGAGCTGAAGAAATAGTTTCTGTGAGCCTGAAGCCAGGACTGAAGCTGATTTGGGTGTAGGTATCAGGCAGTTGGGGCTACTCTGAGACCAGGGACTCTCAGCAGGAGGGTCCAGTCAGAAGAGGAATCATGGGTTGGGTGTCCACTGTTGACTTATCACAGATGCTATAGCATGCTCCCCTCCCTCTGTGGTCTAGGCTGCTTCCTAAAAGGAAAGCCTGGAGGACCACTTTCCAGTGGCTTTTCCTGGTTGCCATGGAAACAGATTCTCCCATCCCCTCTGACTGTCAGTAATGGGACAGGAAAATTCTCCAGCATCAGGGATCCCACCTTTAATCGGCTTTTTTCTTTTAGGTTCCCCCAGGCACCATGCCAGCCCGGTAGTACACCCACCTCTACCCGCTGTGGTCTGCTGCACCCCGCTGTTGGGGCATTGGTTCCAATGAGACAGGGCACACCAAACTCCATCTGGTAAGTCCTGCCCCTGAGCAGTGCAGCCTGCCTCCCCAGCAGTCCAGTGCTGCACCACATGCATGAAGGATTGGTATGATCTAGATCATGCCCACTCCTCAGAATGGTCCAGTCCAACTCTGAGCATCCCCACCATGTGGTTTTTGAGTGGTTCAGCCTTTTCTGGTTTATGGATCTCCCTTCTGTTGCCTGTGAATGGTTCATCCCTGTACTTCACCAACCTCTCAACTACCATCAAGGAACCCTCCCCCCCCCAGCCCCCCGCTCAGTGCTACAACTCAGTTGCTTATTGAGTTGAATTAAGCTAGGGTTTACAAGCTGGAAAGTTGAGATGTGGTACCCTGGAGGGATTTTTTTCCTAGAATGGGCAGGGCTTTGCCCCATAAGAGTGGTCGAACAGCCTGGCTTATGGAGGGTGATTGGAAACTGATTTGGAGAGATATTGGCAGCCATTGTCACAAAAACCTGCCGTTGCCCTGGCAATCTTGGCATCCCACCTCTCCTTCTAGATCCCTTTCTGTTCCTTTCTCTCCCTACTGCACGACAGCATTTGCCCCCTAATCCCAAATCTTACTCCAGTTTCCCTCTCTCCTTCTGCCAGTTCTCTGCCGGTGGCCCTGCTTCATCCCATCTGCCATTCTTCAGAAAAGGAGAAAAGATGATACCTAAGCCAGGGACTTAAGTTCTCTGGATGTGTGTTGCTCTTCTCCACTACTCATAAGTTTTGAGTGGGACTGTTTTATTCTATGTATCTCTCACTATTTGGCAAGATGGTTTGCGCATTGGGGTGCCTCAGTGAAATTGCACTGAATGAATGTGTTAACTGAATGAGCTTCACGGCCAAGAAACTGATGGCTCCTGAGGTCTGCTGCATAGCCTCCTACCTACACCTTCTCTAGAGGACAGGAGACTTTTGGGGTGGTAATGTGGGGTAGAGGTGAGGGGCAGGCTGACCCAAGAAATGTCCTGTGAGGATAAAACCAACAGAGAGTAGGACAGAGGCATTATATAAGAATGTTAAGAATAAGGCTCTGGAAAGAAACCTAGCTATTCCTCTCTCTTGCAGAATGACCTTGACCAAGTTACATAAGCTCTCTGAGCCTCAACTTCCCCACCTGTAAAATGGGGCAATCTAAGTACCGCCTACATCAGCTTCTGGAGGGGAGTTTGAAAAATGTACATGAAGTGCTTATTAACACAGTACCTGGCATGTAATAAGCATTCACTAAATGGTAGCAGTGATCACAATGGGAGCCACAGGGAGCTGTGAGGATAAATAAGCACTGATGTTGAGGAATCAGACAGAACTTAATTGAAGGCAGACTTCCAAATACTTGACTCAAACAGAAGGATCACTGATCCAGCAAGACGTCAGGATTCAGGGGGAGGGAGGGGAGGAGTCAGCAGGGTCAGCCTGCCCCAGTGTTTTCCTGACTCTGTTCAGGAACATGAAGGCAAACACAGAAGGGCATGTGCAGAGACACACGTGATCACGCAAGTGATGCAGAGGCAGTCCCAGACAAAAGACCGAGACAGGAGCCAGGCAGACACACAGACAGAGACAGCCCCTCGGTGTCTTGTAGACAGGCATAATGACAGGAACGCGTCAGACAGAGGCACTGAAGGAGACAAGATGAGCAGATATGCAGGTGCACACGGAGACAGACACCGGGACCCACACACAGCCGACCTTGTCAGACAGACTGGTGAACACAGCGGGCCAGTCAGAGGCAGACACAAGGCTCGCAGTGACACATAGCGGGCTGGGGCCGGCACTGTCACTCCTCGATGGGGGGCGGGGAAGGGCCAACAGCGGGGGAAGGCTGGGGAAGGGAATCCCGAGCGGGCGGCCTGCCCGGGGTGGCTGAGTCACAGCCGAGCCTCAGCCGGCGGCCCTCCCCTCCGCCTCCCCCTCCCCCTCCCCCAGGTAAGAAGCGAGCCTGTAACCCCTCGCTTCCACCAGGCAGAACTGGGCCTGGCAGGGAGCGGGATGCGGTGGGGTTCCCGGGCGGGTCCCACCTCCGCGCGCGTGCCCCGTGCTTGCTGACCGCCCGCTGGGTAATGCCCTATCAGAGGGGGCTTGTCTTGGGCCGGCGCGTGAATTGCGCGCGCACGTCTGGCCCCTTATCCCGCGCGGCGGGAGCGGCTCGCGGAGGGGCTTCTCCGCCTCAAGCAGAGAGAGAGTTAAGTGGGTGTGATGGATAGAGTGGGTCTCTCTCCCGGCTCGAGGGGGAGGGGGGGGTCGGTTAAAGTCCCGTAGTCCGGAGCCCGGATGGAAGGGGCGGAGCTGGGCTTAACCGGGAGTGCCCGGATGGAGGGGGCGTGGCCTCTGCAGAAGCAGTATTAACCCTTTCTGAGCCGCTGACTCCCAGGATTGTGGGTGCGACTGGAGAGGCTGGAATGCCGGCCCGAGAAGTATACCCAGCCTGGTTTAGGCCTTGTGCGTCTACTTCTTATCTGTTTTCGAGGAGTCCGGGGGTATCCGTCTTTGTGCCTGCCGGTGATTTGTCCCCTCCCCTTAGTACGGACACCGGGAGTCGGGGAGGGCTATTCCTGCCCCAGGGCGAGAGTAGAGGTGAGAGTGGACCGCGAGCCGGCGCGCCTGGGGAACAGGTGTGAGGGCGGCGTCGGGGCTGCCCGGCGCGGGGAGGGGCCGTCGTAGGGGAAGACGAGAGGGGAAATTCCGCGGGACCTGCGGGGAGCGGTGTGTGGGCTGAGTTGTGTCTGCCTCTGATTGTGTGTGTCTGTGTGTGTTCAGGGAGGCGGGGGCTGAGTCAGTGGGAATAGGGGAAGGTTTTCTCGGTGACTCACGCTCCCCCACCTCAAGCCTGAATCAGACCCCGAGGGAGGGCTTTGTAACAGGAGGAGGGTGGGCAGTCAGGCGTCTGGGTCCTGAGTGGGGACAGGGATCCGAAGTAGTTGGCCAGGGTGAGTGTCTAGTGTACAGGAAGTTTTTGTCCTCGAGTGAGGGCTGCCGTATTCCGCGTACCGGCGTAGGGGTTTGTGGATAGAGGTGGAAAGGGGCTGGAAGACGGGACTCGAATGGTTTAGGGAAAGCTGAGTCAGTTCCCCGTGGGAAAGGGGAAGTGGTAGAGGGGAAGTGTCATCATCGCAGAAGGGGAAGCTGCATTTCCTGGTAACTGGCAGCGCCCTAGGCACCACTTCCCAAGTGAGGATCTGTTCCTCTGGTGCCTGGACCCCTAGTTTCCCCATGTCCGGTCCATGGGTCCCAGGACTTTGGTGGGGTAGGCGGCCAGGGCTACCTTTGATCGCACTTAAGCGCCGTACTTGGCCCAGGGTTTGGTAACTGACAGAAAGGCTGTTCGGTGAGGAGAGTGAATTCTGACCGAAACTCCGCGTCGACCGCAGAGAGGGTCCGCAGAGCCCAAGCGCCTACCAGGGCTCGCCGGGGAGTGGCACGCTGGGAGCTGTAGGGTCCGAGCGATTGCGTGCAAACGGACGACCTTGCCCTGCGGGGAGAGGACTGTTTTCACCAGAAACCCGCCTGCCCTTGTGGGCTGGGTGGAAATTTCCCCACAGCGCAGACTCCTCTAGGCGAAGGCGAACTTTCCAGCCGCCCCCAGCCCCTGGTCGCGCGCTCTCCCCCGGCTTCCTGCCCGGCGCTAGCTCCAGCTGGAGCGCTGGCCCCGCCCCCGCCGCTTTGTATTCTACTCTCGCCTCTCGCAGCTCTTTGTACTCTAGACTCTCAATGGACAGATCCCGGGAGCGGAGCCGGCTTCCTACCTGCCGGGACGCTGGGTAGGCGAGGAGCAGGCGCAGGGACCGACATCCTGGGCTCAGAGAGGCGAGAAGGAAAAACTGGGGCTAAAGGGGAGGTGCCCAGGACGGGGAGCGCTGCTCCCATCGTGGGTCGAACCAGCACCGACGGGAAGGGGTGGGGGTGGGGGCGTGAAGGAGGAAGTGAAACGGGTTCTGGGTTCTTTAAGGGAGTGGGCGGTGAGAGTGGGACAAGGGTGATGTCACCGCCTGGCGGGCCCCGCCCTCTTCCCTCCCGAAGGACCCCCCCCCCCCGCCCCGTACTCTTACACACGCCGCTTCCGCTGCGCAAGTGGCCACGTCACGGGCAACCCCCGAAATCCCCCCTCCCTTGGGGGGCGGGGGCCACGTGGGCCGTGGGGAACCGCGTGGCCCCGGCCGGGAAGGGCATAGAGGATACGGGAGCCACGCGAGAGGGGCCACTAGAGACCGCGGTGCGCGACTTCTCAAAAGTTGGGGGACTAGAGGGGGGTTTTGGTTGGAGGGGTCGGTTGGTATTGAAGACCTACAGAGCCAGGAGAAGTGGAGGAGCTGAAGGAACTGGGTATGAGGCTGGGGGCTGGACCATGGTTTGGGATGGGAGTCAGGCATGGGGGTGTTCAGACCGCGGCGCGGGTGGGTTTGGGCGCCATAGAAGTCGCCGTGAGGGGCCAGCCCTAAGCAATTCCTTAGCGGGTGGGGAGGTCAGGCACTGGGCAAGGTGAAGCGAGGAAGGGGAGCAACGCCCGTGTCGGCCTTGTGGGTCTGCCAACCGTCGGTCTTAGGCGGCGGGGTAGGGGACGTCGCCGGCGGTCTAGTGGGGACCACTGGCGGCTCTGTAGGCGCATGGTTCCGGCGGGTAGCTCCGTGCCTCAGAACGGCCGGAGCGTGCGACTCGCCGCCTTCACCCGCAAGAGCCCCAGGCCCCGCTTGCCTCACCGGGCCTAGTGTCAGCTGGGAGTTGGAGACCCTAGGTGGGAGGCGCGGGGTCACGTCGGGGTCACCCCGGGCCGAGCCCGTCTGACCGGCTCCGCTGCCCCTCCTCCCCCGGCCGCCGCGGGGCTAACCTCGCTCCCATTGGTTCCGGTTAGGCTGTTACTGAGGCGGAGACACATGTGATGATTGGCTTTCTGGGGAAAGAGAAAGTCCTGTGATTGGTCAGGTCTCCGGAGCTCGTCAACGCCGGGAGAGGACGCTCCCACGGAGGCCGGGTAAGCGGCCGCGGTGGTGCAGTCAGTCCCTGTGGCTCCCGGCTGGAGGCCATCCCCTTCGCACCAACTGGTCCTCCTGCTCCCCCTAGTCTCCTGGACCTCCGGGGGCACTTTAGGCCGGGTGGGCCGCCCCCCAGGGATAGCCAAGGACTGCCTCCCTGCGCAGATGACAGACTTGTGGGGGCCACAGCCAGGCCAGCCCAGCCTGCGACCCTCTGTAGGCTGGCCTGCTCACCTCACTCCTTTCCCCTTTCTCCATAGAATTGGCTGCGAAAGGCCCTGGACGACCATCTGGGGGCATTTGGCCCTCCTGTCAGAGCGGCTGGAGCGGAACCATCGCCCCAGAGAGCTGGGCAGGGGGCCGTGCCCGATCTCCAGGGCTCCTGGGGCCACTGCTGACCTGGTAAGGGAAGACTGGGGCCGGCTCAGCAGTGTGTACACTGACAGCTCGGCCTCCATCCCCAGTGTGCTCATAATCTCTTCTCCTTGATTCAGGCTGGATGCATCGGGCAGTGGACCCTCCAGGGGCCCGCACTGCACGGGAAGCCTTTGCCCTTGGGGGCTTGAGCTGTGCTGGGGCCTGGAGCTCCTGCCCGCCCCACCCCCCTCCTCGGAGCCCATGGCTGCCTGGAGGCAGGTGAGAACTTGGGCTGTCTCTCTGCATCCAGGCAGTCCTCTCCATCTCCTGTGCTCCTCAGTCTCTGTGTTACTCTCTGGGTTTCTGCCATCCTGTGGGCCTCAATGCACATTTCGGCTGCTTTCTCTCATTTTCTCAGTTCTTCTCCATCCTAGGTAGGGACAAGATTGTTCCTCCCTGCTGTGCACTGACGGCCGTCTTCTCTCTCCAGGTGCTCTGCCAGCATCGGGCAGCCCCCACTCTCTGCTCCCCTCCCCCCTTCACACGGCAGTAGCTCTGGGCACCCCAACAAACTATATTTTGCTCCAGGGTGAGTCAGAATTGAAAGGTGCTGAGATGGGAAGTAAGGCCGAGGCCTTGAAAAAGTGTCCCCAAGCCTTACCACCTTACCCTTTCTGCTCTGTAGGACACCCAACCCGAGACCCCTCCATGGGAAGCTGGAATCCCTGCATGGCTGTGTGCAGGCTTTGCTCCGGGAGCCAGCCCAGCCAGGGCTGTGGGAGCAGCTTGGGCAGCTGTACGAGTCAGAGCACGACAGTGAGGAGGCCATTCGCTGCTACCACAGCGCCCTTCGATATGGAGGAAGCTTGGCTGAGCTGGGGCCCCGTATCGGCCGATTACAGCAGGTGGGCTGAGGCAGGACGGAGGGTGCTAGGATTGTGTGCTCTGACTCAGTGCCCTCATCTTATGTCTGCTTCTGCCCTGTCCCCTGGACCCTACCCCCACCTCCTCAGGCCCAGCTCTGGAACTTTCATGCCGGCTCCTGCCAGCACCGACCCAAGGTCCTGCCCCCCTTGGAGCAAGTGTGGAACTTGCTGCACCTTGAGGTGAGGCTGGGGCTGGGGAGGCCGGGGGAAGGGGGGGGGGGCAGGTTTGCATCTGTGCCACTCTCTCTCCTCTTTCTGCCCTCAGCACAAGCGGAACTATGGGGCCAAACGGGGGGGTCCCCCAGTGAAGCGAGCCGCTGAACCCCCAGTGGTGCAGCCCGTGCCTCCTGCAGCACTCTCAGGCCCCTCGGGGGAGGAGGGCCTCAGCCCCGGAGGCAAGCGCAGGAGGGGCTGCAACTCGGAGCAGGTATGAGTGCGCCTGTAGGTGGGCAGACCAGCAGCGGCGAGGGGGGGGCGGGCAGGACTGGGACAAGGAGTGACTTCCCATTCGCTCTTTCCTTCTAGACCGGCCTTCCCCCAGGGCTGCCGCTGCCTCCACCACCGTTACCACCCCCGCCGCCCCCGCCGCCGCCCCCGCCGCCGCCCCCGCCCCTGCCTGGCCTGGCCACCAGCCCTCCATTTCAGCTGACCAAGCCAGGGCTGTGGAGTACCTTGCATGGAGATGCCTGGGGCCCCGAGCGCAAGGGTCCAGCTCCCCCAGAGCGTCAGGTGAGAACCTCTCCGTGGCCCCTCACCTCTTCCCTGCACGTCCCTGTGTCCTCTGTCCCTCACCCAGTGTCCGCGTTTCTCTCCCGCAGGAGCAGCGGCACTCGCTGCCTCCTCACCCATATCCATACCCAGCTCCGGCCTACCCCTCGCACCCCCCTGGCCACCGGCTGGTCCCGGCTGCACCCCCAGGCCCAGGCCCCCGCCCCCCAGGAGCAGAGAGCCATGGCTGCCCGCCTGCCACCCGTCCCCCCGGAAGTGACCTTAGAGAGAGCAGAGTTCAGAGGTCGCGGATGGACTCCAGCGTTTCACCAGCAGCAACCACCGCCTGCGTGCCTTACGCCCCTTCCCGGCCCCCTGCCCTCCCCGGCACCACCACCAGCAGCAGTAGCAGCAGCAGCAACACCGGTCTCCGGGGCGTGGAGCCGAGCCCAGGCATTGTGAGTGACAAGCGCAGGTCAAGGGGTGCTGGGGGCTTCCGCGGAGCTTGTCTGGGGAGGCCGGGACAGAACCTCTGACCACCCCCGCCCTACGCTTGCAGCCCGGCGCCGACCATTACCAGACTCCTGCGCTGGAGGTCTCCTCTCACCAAGGCCGCCTGGGGCCCTCGGCACACAGTAGTCGGAAACCGTTCCTGGCGGCTCCTGCTGCCACTCCCCACCTGTCCCTGCCCCCCGGCCCCCCCTCACCTCCTCCACCCCCCTGTCCCCGCCTCTTACGCCCCCCGCCCCCCCCTGCCTGGCTGAAGGGCCCAGCCTGCCGGGCAGCCCGTGAGGATGGAGAGATCTTAGAGGAGCTCTTCTTCGGGGCCGAGGGACGCCCCCGCCCTCCTCCCCCACCCCTCCCCCACCGCGAGGGCTTCTTGGGGCCTCCCGCCCCCCGCTTTTCTGTGGGCACTCAGGATTCGCACACCCCTCCCACTCCCCCGACCACCAGCAGCAGCAGCAGCAACAATGGCAGCCACAGCAGCAGCCCTACTGGGTCTGTGTCCTTCCCCCCACCTCCCTATCTGGCCAGAAGTATGGACCCCCTTCCTCGGCCCCCCAGCCCAACACTGAGCCCCCAGGATCCGCCTCTTGCACCCCTCAGTCTTGCCCTGCCTCCAGCCCCTCCCTCCTCTTGCCACCAAAATACCTCAGGAAGCTTCAGGCGCCCGGAGAGCCCTCGGCCCAGGGTCTCCTTCCCAAAGACCCCCGAGGTGGGGCCGGGGCCATCCCCAGGCCCCCTGAATAAAGCCCCCCAGCCTGTGCCGTCCAGGGTTGGGGAGCTGCCTGCCCGAGGCCCTCGACTCTTTGATTTCCCCCCTACCCCGCTGGAGGACCAGTTTGAGGAGCCAGCTGAATTCAAGATCCTACCTGATGGGCTGGCCAACATCATGAAGATGCTGGACGAATCCATTCGCAAGGAGGAGGAGCAGCAACAACAGGAGGCTGGCGTGGTCCCCCCGCCTCCCCTGAAGGAGCCCTTTGCATCTCTGCAGCCTCCGTTCCCCACTGACACAGCCCCAGCCACCACCGCTGCCACCACCGCTGCCACCACCACGGCCACCCAGGAAGAGGAGAAGAAGCCACCACCAGCCCTGCCACCACCGCCGCCTCTAGCCAAGTTCCCTCCGCCACCCCAGCCGCAGCCGCCGCCACCCCCGCTACCCCCGCCAGCCAGCCCAGCCAGCCTGCTCAAATCCTTGGCCTCCGTGCTGGAGGGACAGAAGTACTGTTACCGGGGGACTGGAGCAGCTGTTGCCACCCGGCCCGGGCCCTTGCCCACCACTCAGTATTCCCCTGGCCCCCCATCAGGTGCTACCGCCCCGCCGCCCACCTCAGCGGCCCCAAGCGCCCAGGGCTCCCCGCAGCCCTCCGCTTCCTCGTCATCTCAGTTCTCTACCTCAGGCGGGCCCTGGGCCCGGGAGCGCAGGGCGGGTGAAGAGCCAGCCCCGGGCCCCACGACCCCCGCCCCGCCGCCCCCACCCTTGCCTCTGCCCCCCGCTCGCTCTGAGTCTGAGGTGCTAGAAGAGATAAGTCGGGCTTGTGAGACCCTCGTGGAGCGGGTGGGCCGGGGTGCCACAGACCCGGCAGACCCAGCGGACACAGCAGACCCAGTGGACACTGGGGCTGAACGACTGCTGCCTCCAGCTCAGGCCAAGGAGGAGGCGGGTGGGGCGTCGGCGGTGGCAGCAGCGGCAGCAGGACCAGGTAGCAGCAAGAGGAGGCAGAAGGAGCACCAGAAGGAGCACCGGAGGCACAGGCGGGCTTGTAAGGACAGTGTGGGTCGGCGGCCCCGAGAGGGCAGGGCCAAGGCCAAGGCCAAGGCCCCCAAAGAAAAGAGCCGCCGGGTGCTGGGGAACCTGGACCTGCAGAGCGAGGAGATCCAGGGTCGTGAGAAGGCCCGGCCTGATCTTGGCGGGGCCTCCAAGGCCAAGCCACCCACCGCTCCAGCCCCTCTGCCAGCTCCTGCCCCCTCCACCCAGTCCACACCCCCGTCCGCCCCCGTTCCCGGGAAGAAGGCTCGGGAGGAAGCTCCAGGGCCACCGGGTGTCAGCCGGGCTGACATGCTGAAGCTGCGCTCACTTAGTGAGGGGCCTCCTAAAGAGCTGAAGATCCGGCTCATCAAGGTGGAGAGCGGTGACAAGGAGACCTTCATCGCCTCGGAGGTGGAAGAGCGGAGGCTGCGGATGGCGGACCTCACCATCAGCCACTGCGCGGCCGATGTCGTGCGGGCCAGCAAGTGAGTTGGGGGTTGTCACCCACAAGGTCGCTGGCCTGGCCCGGCAGGAGGCTTCCTTGCCCCTGTGCCCTGAGATTTCTGTCCTCATTTCACTGTCCTTCCACAGGAATGCCAAGGTGAAAGGGAAGTTTCGAGAGTCCTACCTTTCTCCTGCCCAGTCTGTGAAACCCAAGATCAACACTGAGGAGAAGCTGCCCCGGGAAAAACTCAACCCGCCCACACCCAGCATCTATGTATGTGCATGTGCTGTGTGTGCTCAGACCTCCCCTGCTGGGGGATTGATTCTCCCAACAGTCTTGGGGCTGTTGGGGTGCCCCTGGGCCTGGGACAGGGCTTTGACCCCAGCCCTGTCTCCTCGTTGTCCCTCAGCTCGAGAGCAAACGGGATGCCTTCTCACCGGTGCTGCTGCAGTTCTGTACAGACCCTCGAAATCCCATCACCGTGATCCGGGGCTTGGCGGGCTCCCTACGGCTCAGTGAGTGTGGGGACAGAAAGGTGTGGGGAGAGCTGCAAAGGTCTGGGGCTTTTGGACCCTCTGAGAGCCCCCACTCTTCCCAGGAGCGCTGGCTGCAGTGAGCCCTCCTCAGTCACGCAGAGGCCAGATTTGAAGAGGGCTCTGAGTGATGGGTCGGCCAACCTCAGGCTTTTCTCCCCCCTGTCTGTCCCCAGCAGTGGGCAAGTGGGAAGGGGATGTGTCAGGACCTGGGTAGAGTCACTTCTGAATTTCTTGGTGATTAAGGGTGAAGAGGATACAGGTTGTAAAGAAACCAACAAGCCTCACGGTTTGGGCTTTCTCTCTCTTTTTCAACCTTTTATCATGCAAAATTTCAAACACATACAAAAGTAAAAGGAAAGCATACAAAAATCAACCTTGGTTTTCCTCTGTAGCCATAGCCTCTCACCCACATAGCCCCTCTTTGCTCCACTCTTACTTGAAGTGCATTCTGGGCTTCACGTGACTAAATCTTTCATTGGAAAGATAAACAAACTGTTCTTCATCGAGCATCTACTATACGCCAGGTGCCGTGGCCTCATAGGCACCTGAGGACTCAGGGAGGGGCTGGGGCTCAGAGCCACAGTGATGATTCAGGTAAAGGCCAGGCCCTAGGAGTTCCCATTGTGGTGTAGCAGAACCGAATCCAACTAATATCAATGAGGATGCGGGTTTGATCCCTGGCCTCGCTCAGTGGGTCAGGGATGTGGCGTTGCTTGAGCTGTGGTGTAGGCCAGCAGCTGTAGCTTTTTTTTTTTTTTTTTTTGCTATTTCTTGGGCCGCTCCCATGGCATATGGAGGTTCCCAGGCTAAGGGTGTAATAGGCGCTGTAGCTGCTGGCCTACGCCAAAGCCACAGCAACTCGGGATCCGAGCCGCGTCTGCAACCTACACCACAGCTCACGGCAACGCCAGATCGTTAACCCACTGAGCAAGGGCAGGGACCGAACCTGCAACCTCATGGTTCCTGGTCGGATTCGTTAACCACTGCGCCACGACAGGAACTCCCAGCAGCGGCTGTAGCTTTGATTCGATCCCTAGCCTGGGAACCTCCATAGGCCGAGGGCGAGGCCCTAAAAAGCAAAAGAAAAAAAGGCCAGACCCTCGGAGTGCCAACCCTCCCAGATCTAATGAAAGGATAGGGTTCTCGCTCGCTCGTTATTCTTCCTGCACTGACCCCTGGGAAGCTTGAGTCCACCCTGTCAGAGGCTTGGGGAGCAGGAAGGGACAGAGGGAGTTGGTGCCTTGCTCCTGCCCTGGCCCCCGCCCGGACGCCCTACTTGCCCCTCCCTTGCAGACTTGGGCCTCTTCTCCACCAAGACGCTGGTGGAGGCGAGTGGCGAACACACGGTGGAGGTGCGCACCCAGGTGCAGCAGCCCTCAGATGAGAACTGGGACCTGACGGGCACCCGACAGATCTGGCCCTGTGAGAGCTCCCGTTCCCACACCACCATTGCCAAGTACGCGCAGTACCAGGCTTCCTCCTTCCAGGAGTCCCTGCAGGTGAGAGGCGGGCAGGGCTGCGGGTTCAGGGCACTCCGAGCCTGGGCTGCGGTGGTTGGGCTCCTGGAAGCTCGCTGACCCAGGCCTGCTTACCCTGTGGCCAAGCAGGAGGAGAAGGAGAGTGAAGATGAGGAGTCGGAGGAGCCGGACAGCACCACAGAAACCCCTCCTAGGTACAGATGCTCGGCCCCTGCCCTTGGGGATTCCTTCCCTTCCCAGAGCTTCTCCACTGACCTGTGCTCTTCGCCGCCGCAGCAGCGCCCCGGACCCGAAGAACCATCACATCATCAAGTTTGGCACCAACATCGACCTGTCCGATGCCAAGCGGTCAGTGGGGCTGAGGCCAGCAGGCCGGGCAAGGGTGCCAGTGGGTCGGCAGAGGCCAGGTGGCCTGTCAATTGTGTTGCCTCCTCGCCCCCACAGGTGGAAGCCCCAGCTGCAGGAGCTGCTGAAGCTGCCCGCCTTCATGCGGGTGACCTCCACGGGCAACATGCTGAGCCACGTGGGCCACACCATCCTGGGCATGAACACCGTGCAGCTGTACATGAAGGTCCCTGGCAGCCGAACGCCAGGTGCGCTCCTCGTGGGGGGCGCGGGGCGCGCGCGGGGCGGGGCTGCCGCCGGCGCTCCTCCACCAGCCAATGAGCGCCCAGGGGCGGGCTTGCGGCGGAGCGCAGGCTCGGCTGCAACCGGGCCGTTCTCTGTCGCCCCCTACAGGCCATCAAGAGAACAACAACTTCTGCTCGGTCAACATCAACATTGGCCCCGGCGACTGCGAGTGGTTCGCGGTGCACGAGCACTACTGGGAGACTATCAGCGCCTTCTGCGACCGGTGCGCACCGCCCTCCTCCCCTGCTAGACAGCCCCGACGTCCGGTTCCTAGGTTCCCAGATTTCCATCTCACCCTGTGGCTACACTACAGGCACGGCGTGGATTACTTGACGGGTTCCTGGTGGCCAATCCTGGATGACCTCTATGCTTCCAACATCCCTGTGTACCGCTTCGTGCAGCGCCCAGGAGACCTTGTGTGGATCAACGCGGGGACCGTGCACTGGGTGCAGGCCACCGGCTGGTGCAACAACATTGCCTGGAACGTGGGGCCCCTCACCGGTGAGAGGGCGGGGCCGGGTGGTGGCCTGAGCCGTTCAGTGGTGAGGGGCTGGGGCCGCTGGAGAGCGAACCCCGGGGCGGGCTGGAGGTGGGGGTGCTAGGCCAGCTGTGAGGGAAGGGGCTGTGGGGGCCCACGTGGCTGGGACTGTCGGGCAATCCTGTCGTGACCCTCTCCGGCCCGCAGCCTATCAGTACCAGCTGGCCCTGGAACGATACGAGTGGAACGAGGTGAAGAACGTCAAATCCATTGTGCCCATGATTCACGTGTCCTGGAACGTGGCTCGCACGGTCAAAATCAGCGACCCCGACTTGTTCAAGATGATCAAGTGAGGGTCCTCTCTGGGAGGGAACCCATCTCCACCCGACCTGGCCCACCTTGTTCTTTCCGGTTCTGCCCCATCCGGCCCCCGCGCGCCCTGCAGGGCCGCTGTGCGGGGGCGGCTGACAGGGTCCCTGCCCCGAGGAGCTTTGTTTTCCAGTGGTTCAAGTAGAGGAAGACCGCCGGAAATTTCAGCCGTGGCCGGGCTGTGGCCCGGGTCTGGAGCGGGGAGGCCCCGCCTCGCCTCACCGCCTCCTCGCCCCGCCCGCAGGTTCTGCCTCCTGCAGTCGATGAAGCACTGCCAGGTGCAGCGGGAGAGCCTGGTGCGGGCCGGGAAGAAAATCGCCTACCAGGGTCGGGTCAAGGACGAGCCCGCCTACTACTGCAACGAGTGCGACGTGAGTGGGCCCCCTCTCCCTCTTCCCGGGACGGAGGAGCCCGCCTTGGGCCTCCCTCCCGGTGACCGCCGCCGCCTCCCCGCCGCCGCAGGTGGAGGTGTTCAACATCCTGTTCGTGACGAGCGAGAACGGCAGCCGCAACACGTACCTGGTGCACTGCGAGGCCTGTGCGCGGCGCCGCAGCGCCGGCCTGCAGGGCGTGGTGGTGCTGGAGCAGTACCGCACCGAGGAGCTGGCGCAGGCCTACGACGCCTTCACGCTGGTGAGGGCCCGGCCCGCGGGCGGGCCGGCCGGCGGGCGGCGGGAATCCCGAGGGGGCGCCGGGGGCGGGGGGCGGGGGGCCCGCGCCCTGAGCCCCGGCCGCCCGCTGTCTCCGCAGGCCCCCGCCAGCACGTCGCGATGAGGCCGGACGCCCCGCCGCCTGCCCGCCCGCAGGGCGCCGCGGGGCCACCAGCACACGCCTGGGCTGGACCTAGGTCCCGCCTCTGGCCGGGAAGGGGCCGGGCCCAGCCCTTCCACCCCATTGGCAGCTCCCCTCACTTAATTTATTAAGAGAAAGAATTTTTTTTAAACAAATATGAGGAAAAAAGGAAAAAAAAAAATGGGAGGCGGGGGAGGGGGCTGGCAGCCCCTCGCCCACCAGCGCCTCCCCTCACCGACTTTGGCCTTTCTAGCAGCAGACACAAGGACCAGGCTCCGGCGGCGGCGGGGGTCACATACGGGTTCCCTCACGCCTGCCAGCCGCCCGCCCGCCCGGCGCAGATGCACGCGGCTCGTGTATGTACATAGACGTTACGGCAGCCGAGGTTTTTAATGAGATTCTTTCTATGGGCTTTACCCCTCCCCCAGAACCTCCTTTTTTACTTCCAATGCTAGCTGTGACCCCTGTACATGTCTCTGTTTATTCACTTGGTTATGATTTGTATTTTCTGGTTTTTTGTTTGTTTTTGTTTTTTTGGTTTTTAATTTATAACAGTCCCACTCACCTCTATTTATTCATTTTTGGGAAAACCCGACCTCCCGCACCCCCCAGCCATCCCGCCCCTCCAGGGACCGCCCGTCCCCGGGCTCTCCCTGCGCCCCAGTGTGTGTCCGGGCCCGGCCTGTCCGTCTCCGCCCGCCCGCGGCTCCAGCCGGGTTCTCATGGTGCTCAAACCCGCTCCCCTCCCCGACGTCCTGCACTTTCTCGGACCAGCCCCCTACTCCCGACCCGCCCCCAACCCCGCCCGAGGGTGAGCGACTCCTGTACTGTAGGGAAGAAGTGGGAACTGAAATGGTATTTTGTAAAAAAAAAAAAAAAAAAAAAAAAAAAAAAGTTAATAAATAAAAAAAATTTAAAGTTTTAAAGAAAGAACTATGAGGAAAAAGAACCCCGTCCTTCCCAGCCCCGGCCAATTTTAAAAACACGGACCTTCCCCTCACAACCCTCCCCTCCCCTTTTCTTTTTAAGCGTGAAACAGCCCAGGGCCAGGGCCTCACTGGGGCAGGGACACCCGGGATGAGTTTCTCTGGGGCTTGATTTTCGTTCTGTCGGTTGTTTTTTCTCCTCCACGCTGGGGCTGCGGAAGGGTGGGGGGTTTACAGTCCCGCCCCCTCGCACTGCACTGTCTTTCTGCCCCAGGGGCAGAGGGGTCTTCCCAACCCTCCCCTTATTTTCGGTGATTTTTGTGTGAGAATATTAATATTAAAAAATAAAAGAAAAAAAATCCCGTTTTGATAGCGTGCTGGTGGGTGATAGCAGGGGGAGTACCGGGAGGAGGGCGGCGAGCCGTGATGGATGGGGAGGGACCGCTCGGACCCCGGCGAGGGTGGTGAGCCCCTCCCCGGAGGCGCCTGTGGAATGTCCAGAGCTCTGGTCGTTCCTCCGTTTGGGGGGGCGCCTAATCCTGGAGCCGCATTCCAGGATAAGGGGGGTGGGGAGAGGCCGGGCCGGGGGAGGGGCAGGAAAGAGGGCTATAAGGGCCGGAGCCCAGGCGGGAGGGAGCCAGGCGGGCCATGGCGGATGTCCCCGGGGCGCAGCGACCGGTTCCCGGTGGTGGTGGTGGTGGTGGTGGTGGTGGCGGCAGCCCAGAGCCCCGGGACCCCCTGGACTGCTGGGCCTGCGCTGTGTTGGTCACCGCCCAGAACCTGCTGGTGGCTGCCTTCAATCTTCTCCTGCTGGCGCTGGTGCTGGGGACCATCCTGCTACCCGCCGTCACCATGCTAGGCTTTGGCTTCCTCTGCCACTCCCAGGTGAGCGGGCGGCCCGTGTGGGCGTGTGGGGATGGGGGCGGTGGGGTCTGCGGGTCACCACTCCCGGCCCGGGCTGCCTGGCTTGGGCCTCACCCCTCTTCTCCTCCCACAGTTTCTGCGCTCCCAGGCACCCCCTTGCACCGCGCACCTGCGGGACCCGGGCTTCACGGCCCTGCTGGTCACTGGATTCCTGCTCCTCGTGCCGCTGCTCGTGCTTGCCCTGGCCAGTTACCGCCGCCTCTGCCTGCGCCTCCGCCTGGCCGACTGCCTCGTGCCTTACAGCCGAGCCCTCTACCGGCGCCGGGGCGCCCCGCAGCCGCGGCAAACCCGGGCCTCACCCGGGCCTCAGAGGGCCGTTCCAACATCAGGAAAGGTCTGGGTCTGAGGACTCTCGAGTCAAGAACAACCCGGATGACTGCCCTCCCTCCTAGTGGGCCCAAGGACTTGAAGCCCGGGAATCTCCCGACCTACCCTGCCCCCACGCCTGCTTGGGCCGGGTCCTAGCATCCCCTTGGGGAACCGAAGAGCAGGATCTGTGGTCCCAGCGCTGGTGGAAAGAAACTTCGATACACCCTGGGAAACCCACGTTCCCCTCACTACTATCTGAATTCTGAACATCTGGGCTGGACCCTGCACCCCTCCTGCCGCCCTGTGAAGAGGACAACTGAACTTTGCCGGTGCCCTCCTTTTCCGGTGCTGCTCCTAGTATCTGCGGGTGGGGGATGGGGCACGAGGGTGCAGGGTAAGGAGTGATCACACATCAATAAAGAGATAACTGAACGAGATCCTGGGATCCTGTGAACACAGGGGTAGCGCCAATGTTATCACTCTTGCCCTGTGCCCAGGAGCAGGAAACATGGGGGTGGGGGTAGGATGAGGGATGTGTGGCTCTAGCGTGCAGAAGGGAGCATCCTTCGGCCTCCCGGCCTTCCCTTATCGCACTAGCCCGTCCTTCCTGTCCAGACCCCAGAGCCCTTGTCCCTGACCCCAAAGTCACCTCCCCATCAAGAGAGTGGAGGAGGCCCAGCCTGTGTCGCCTGTCCTGCTCCCCTTGGGGATCTGAGCCTGTTCTCTGACCCCAGCTTAGAGGAACTCGGTGTTGCCAGGCCGGGGAGGGAAACAATGGGCCTTCCGGAGCAGGATGACACCACCCCCTCCCGGACCAGCAGCGTGGGAGGGAAGATGGGGCCCACCCTGGGGCCTGTGGGTCTAAGGCTCAGCCTGTCCCCCATCCCCACCCCCGAACCATAAGGGCACCTCTGGCAGCACTAGACGTGGAAGGAGCGCTGAGAGTGCCCCCGACCTCAGATAAACCTCTTCTTCCTCTAGGGGGGAGGTGTGCAATCCTTGCCCCCCGCATCCCAACCACACACAGACACAGGCCATGTCAGTGACAGGTTTAATGAAGTTTGAAAGGCATGCGCGGTCGGGCTCAGAGATAGGGAGGCCCCGCCAGGCTCTCTCTTTGCACCTCAATAGAAACGATGTGGTGTCCAGGTACCATAGCTAGGCCCAGCACACGGGGTTCCCCGGCAGAGAAGGAATCTGGAAAGAAGGATCAGAGCATCAGGGAGGCAGGCCAGCGTCGGTCCCGCCCCTTCTGAGCTACAGCTTCTGGCCCCCGAAAATGAGGGATACAGCCAGGCCCTGAAGGGGAAATGCTCCGAGGCATTCCCAGGCGGGTATGCATTCCCCAGGCACTGACCCGACGGCTTGAGGAACTCCTGCGCCGAGCCTAGGATAACATTGCAGTCGCGGTCGGTGCAGAGGAAGCAACCGACCAGTGTCCGTCCATCTGTCATGCGAATCCGCATAGTCTTGTTGAGCAGCGCCTCCAGCTGCTGCCTAGCGCGCGCAGACGGCGAGTCTTCGCGCTCCCCGTCTGAGTCCTGCGCGGGGCGGGACATGTGCTCAGACCGCACCGCCCCGGCTGCTGCCCGCCCGAGGAACCACAGCTCCCAACAGCCCGCGGGGCGCTCGCAGGAAGCCCAGAGGCTGCCGGGAGCTGCAGTTCTCCCTCCGTCCTCCCACTTTACTCCCCGACGGCCCCTCAATCCCAGAACCCGAGCCCGCGCTAACCCCGGCGCTGGAGCTGCTTTGACGCCGGCTGCAACAGCCATTCTCCTCTCGTAGCAGCATAGTTGGTCCAGCTCCGGCCATTTGTCCGCGGGCCTCCTCCAGGCCCTTCAACTTGCTGAGAACCTTTCGGCTCCGGGGGGTCTGAGATCTCGCGAGCGCTCCCGACCTGTTTTCTTTCGCGAGATCACCTCCCCTCCTCGTCTCCTCGGCAACTGCAGAGATCTCGCGAGCGTCTCCTGCTTCGGCGAACGGCTCGCTGAGGTCTAGGTCGCCGGATGTCCTCAGATATCGCGAGAAGTTTTCACCTCTCTCGGTTCTTACATATCCTTTAGGAACCCTGGAAGGAAGCGAGAATACCTTTTTTCTTAATCGCACTCCCCACTCCCTTGTTTTTCTGCCTCGCGAGATAGTACGTCCCAAGCACTCCCTATAGCCCAGGCCACTCAAAATTAAAACGGAGGGTCTTTTCCTCCCCCCGGAACTCCGGAGGACACCACTCAATTACTTCAACGTCGGAATCGGACCACGTTTCCCGTGAGCCCCACCTCGCCCTCACAGCGTCTGATCTTGACAGACGGTGGCCGGAAAAGGACAATGGTTTCCATGTCAGCGGATAAACGCCCTCTCCTTAGTTCCCGGACGAGAGGGAGGATGCGGTAGTGAGTGCGCGCTGAAAAGCAAGAGCGCAACTGAAGGAGCCGGTGAGAGGGCGAGAGCCATGCTGCGCCGGGGCCTAGTGGCCGGGCCAGACTTTGAGTATTTCCAGCGTCGCTATTTCACGCCGGCCGAGGTGGCCCAACACAACCAGCTGGAAGACCTCTGGGTGTCTTACCTGGGAAACGTGTACGACCTGACGCCGTTGGCACAGGAGTACAAGGGTAAGGGCTGCACTTTTGGGCCGGCGTCGGGCGTGCGTTTGGGGGTGCTTGGTTCTTGGGTGTCTAGCACTGACACGAATGCCCCTTCCCAGGAGACCTGCTGCTGAAACCCATCGTGGAAGTTGCGGGCCAGGACATCAGCCACTGGTTCGACCCAGACACCGGAGACGTGAGTTCTGCTGGAACCTGGGGTTGGGGGGAGGGGCACTGTAGAGCGGGGACGAGGCGGAGGGGCTGACCGGAGCCCGAGATAGTGACTGCTCAGACCCCCCTCCGCCAAACCCTACTTTAAAGATCCGCAAGCACATAGATCCGCTGACCGGTTGCCTGAGATACCGCACCCCCTGGGGCCGCTTTCTGCACGTGCCACCTCAGCTGCCGCGTTCGGACTGGGCCAATGATTTCGGGAAGCCTTGGTGGCAGGGGTCGCGTTACGAGGTGGGGCGGCTGTCCGCCAAGACCCGGACTATCCGCATCATTAACACGCTCACGTCGCAGGAACACACGCTGGAGGTGAGAACTGGTGCCTGGGGGCAGGTGAGAAGGAACTGGGAGTCCCAGCAAACCTCCTCGCAGATCTGCAGGCCAGCAGCTCTCCGTAACTAGTGGCAGCTGTATTTTTTTTCCGCTTTTACGGGTGACCAAGGGAAGAAGACGACCATGTAGGTCCCCGGGGTTAGCAATTCGAGGAGTGGCTGAGCCACAAGGTGTGAGAGACTCCCTCAGAAGTCCAGGGTAGTTTGGGCGTCGTAGTTTGGTCCTCCCAAGTTCATGTTGAATTTTGAACAGCAGTTGCAGGTGGACTCTCTTATTAGCCTGCTCTATTGTGGAGATGAGGTGAGGGGGCAGTGACTTTAGGGCCAACTGTTTATTAGAAGTGGCTGCCCTAAAGGCTGGTAGGATTTGGGGGCCATTCATTGCATGCTGGAGCTCCATCTTTATTTCTGGGACTGTGGAATGCCTTAAGCCACTATCGGCCAAGGGAAGCACTCTGATCCCAGCTCTATCATCTTTGGGGCTCCTGGCCTTTGCTTTGCTTTGTGTGTGTGTGTGTGCGCGCGCGCGCGCGCGCGCGCGCGCGCGCGAGCTGTATGCACATGGGTGCTTTCCACTCAGGAGACTGGGGGTGGGCTGCTTTTCTGTTCTCCAGGTGGGGGCTCTGGAATCATTGTGGGAAATCCTACACCGCTATCTCCCCTATAATGCACATGCCGCCAGCTACACATGGAAATATGAAGGGAAGAACCTGAACATGGATGATACCCTGGAAGACAACGGTATCTGGGATGAGGAGGAAGAGCTTGATTCTCTCGATGTGGACAGTACACACCATACACCTGCGTTGCTCCTCTACTTCAATGATGACCTCACCGAGCTATAGGGCGGGAGATGGATGCTTATGTAGAGTCAAGACATTTTGAGTTTAGCTGTTTCTGTGCCCCTTAGGAAAAGAGGTGGGAATGGGGTGTGTGTGTTGGGGGGGGGGGGTGTGCGCGTGCACGCGCGGCTAGACTTCTGTTCCACTCTGGGAGCTGGCCTGTGGTTTCCAGGCCCTGCTGAAGCGTAAAGGTCCTACTCCTCCGCTTCATTACAATTTACTTTGAGAAAGTTGGGGAGAATGCCAGAAGTGAAGTAGTTTATAGGAATGATACCAAAAAAAAAAAAACACAAAAACAAACAAACAAACAAAAAAAACCTGTCTTAAGTCAGGGAGATGTAGAAGAAGATAGTCAAATAGAGCTCAGGTGGAGCTTTTTGATAGTAGGAGAAAGAAAAGTCCTTCTTTCCTGGCGATGATGGGAATGGGGTGGCTGCAAGCTTCCAAAGACAGGCATAGGGAATGTCTATCTCTGGCCATACAAAACTGGCTTCTCTCTCTCTTGAATACTATTTGGCAGCTGAAACCCAAAAGGAAGAAAGAAAGTGAATGGTCATCAGATAATTCAGGCCAGATACTACGCTATACGCCTTATACACATCATTTAATATCACCGCCCATAGGATGGGCCCCAGCGCCACTACTGTACAGATACGTCTTCTGAAGCGTGGCAAGATTTCATAGCACAAAAGGCACACTAATTAATAACCAGAATGCAAACTCAGGTCTTCCCAATTCCAAAGTCCAGGTTCTTTTCAACATAAAGTTAATATCTCAGGGCCCAGGTTCATGGCACAATGGGAACTCACAGGCCTGTTGTGAAGTCCACTGTGCTGTTGTGTTGTTTGTTTGTTTGTTTGTTTCATTTACTGTCTTTGGAAGGGAGTTAGCAGAGTTCTGCAGTGGCAGAGATGAAAACAGGGAAGGCTAAGTGTCAGCCGAGTAATAGCTATTGAGGCTACTTCCAGATTAATCGGGTTAATAGCAAAACTTTCCTCTGGGAGTTCCCATCGTGGCTCAGCAGTTAACGAGCCTGATTAGCATCCCCGAGGACTCGGGTTCAATCCCTGGCCTTGGTCTGTGGGTTAAGGATCCGGCGTTGCTGTGAGCTGTGGTGTAGGCCAGTGGCACCAGCTGGGATTAGACCTCTAGCCTGGAAACTTACATATGCCATGGGTGTGGCCCTAAACACACACACACACACACACACACACACACACACACACACACACACACACACACACACACACACACACACACAACTTCCTCTGACTTTTCTGAGACAAAGAGGTGGGTATAAACTGACTCCAGGAAAACTCGAGTGGGAAAACGTGCCTTTGGGTTGGGACAATTTAGATGGTGGAGCAAAGCAAAAAGGAGGCAACGGCAAGTATGTTCGTGATGGGCCTGTGCCCCTGAGGGAGGGTGAGGAAGTCCCTAAGGGTGACCTTAGCCAGACAGTGACTCTAGAAGAAGGGGCTCGACAGAGGTCATGTAAAGAGAGGAGCTAATTCAGTCAGAAAACCCCTGGCACTCAAGAGAACCACCGTGGGAGTTCCCGTCGTGGCGCAGTGGTTAACGAATCCGACTAGGAACCATGAGGTTGAGGGTTCGATCCCTGCCCTTACTCAGTGGGTTAACGATCCGGCGTTGCCGTGAGCTGTGGTGCAGGTTGCAGACGCGGCTCGGATCCTGCGTTGCTGTGGCTCTGGCGTAGGCCGGTGGCTACAGCTCCGATTCAACCCCTAGCCTGGGAACCTCCATATGCCGCGGGCGCGGCCCAAGAAATAGCAAAAAAAAAAAAAAAGAGAACCACCGTGGAGGCCCGTAGCCAGAGCCGGTCCCTTTTAACCCAAGTAGGGAAGGGGAATGAGACTAAGAAGTGAATTTCTTGACAGTCGCAGGCCAGAAAGAGGCAGAGGGACGTCAGTGCCTCTTCCTGGGAGGCGGCCCCCTCCGTAGGCTGCACAGGAGTTCGCTGAGGGGCCGGCGAGGAAAGGTGTGGGACAGAGGTGGAGGCATGTATTCCACCTTTCGCTTTAGCAGTATCTGAAGTCACGGCGAGACTAAGGGCTTCCATTCAGTCCCGTGTATTGCAAGAATCCATGAATTATCTGAATCATTTCGCCACTTAATCAACCCTACAGTTGTTTCACGTGTATCTTGTTTGCTTGGTTAAACCCTACACTATTTGAGAACCAAAGCTGTGCTATTGCTCTAGCACCAGTCTCAGGGCCACGGGTCCCTCTTCCAGAGTCTCCTACCTTCAGTACCTCTTGCCAGGAACACATTCCTCTCCTGCCCAGTCACTCTCCAAGGAGATTCTGTCCCCTAAATATCTCTGGAAGCCATCTTTTCTCCAAGCTGTCATCACCGCTTGTCCAGACTGCTGCTTCCTCGCCAGGTCTCCCATCTCCCTTCCTGTCCTCCACACACAGCCGCGTGAGCTCTGAAAAACAAACCTAAACACCTGACTTTCCTCATTCAGATTCTTCAGTGGCTTCCCGTTGCTTTTGGAATAAAGTCCTAAATTCAAAGAGCTTGCATAAGTCAGCCTGTACCATGCATCGACCCTCTTGGTTCCCTAAGTTCCAGTCACATTGGCTGGCTTTCCGTCTTCCTGCCGCAAAGCCAGCACACGGACTGTTCTCTCCGCTTGTAACACTCGCATTTTCCACCTTTTAATCCTAAATGTTTCTTCCTCGGGGAGACCTTTTCTGATTTTGTGATGTAGGTCAAGACTTTTAGTTAAATCTTCTCTTAGCACCATGCCTGTTTCATAGCACTTATTACAATCATAATGTTTACAGTAGAGACGTAATTGGCTGGCAGGCTGCTAGATTGTAAGCTCATGAGGGCAGAAATCACGTCCATCTTGTTCACTGCTGTATTCCCAGTGTCGGGCACACAGTTGTTGCTCAATAAATTTTGACTTAATGAACTCAAATGTTAAGTGAGCTCATCTGTCTGTAATAACTAGTGGATAGAATATTGTATCTGGGGGGGGCAAGGTGGGATCAAGAAATTGGATGAGGAGTTCCAATCGTAGCTCAGCAGAAACGCATCTGACTAGCATCCATGAGGACGCAGGTTCAATCCCTGGCCTCACTCAGTGGGTTAAGGATCCCACATTGTCCTGAGCTGTGTTGTAGGTCGAAGACGTGGCTCAGATCTCACGTTGCTGTGGCTGTCGTGTAGGCCGGCGGCTACAGCTCCGATTAGACCCCTAACCCGGAAACCTCCATATGCCGAGGGTGCGGCCCTAAAAAGACCAAAAAAAAAAAAAAAGAGAGAGAGAAATAGGATGAAATAGGATCCTGTGTTGCAATCACTATCCACAGGTTTCTTGCCTGCCATAGATCCAAGACCAAAAATTTCTCTCACTGGAGATTTTGGGGGTACTCTACCTCTCATTTCCCCATGTGGCCACCAGGGGGCTGTAATCGCCTAAGAGACAGGACTCGAGGACTGGCTGAGGGAAGAACACTTCCAAGTTCCAAACAGGTTAGGGTTCCACAAGCGGGGGCTGGGGCGGGGCGGGGCGGGGGGTGGGGGGAAGACAGCTCTCTATGTATATATATGTATAGGTGGTAGGGAAGGATCAGAAAAAAAAGGGAAGACAAAAAGGCCACGATCTTATTAGGATTTGGTTTATTCCTGTTTTAAATTTTTTTCCACAAGCACATGCTAGGAAAGGAGCACAGTTTGAGAAAGAAAATCTCTATTACAGGTGTGGGTGTGTACGGGGTGAGGAACAGAGCTGCAGAAGAAATAAGGACCACAAATATTTTTTATTTTTAAATTTTTATTGATTTTGTCTTTTTAGGGCTATGCTCTTGGCACGTGGAAGTTCCCAAGCTAGGGGTGGTATAGGAGCTGCATTTTCTGGCCCACGCCACAGCCACAGCCACAGCCACGCCGGACCCTTAACCCACTGAATGGGGCCAGAGATTGAACTTGCGTCCTCATGGATACTAGTCAGGTTTGTTACTGCTGAGCCACAATAGGAGCTCCTACAAATATTTAAGAGTATATTCACTTATTCTTGGTAGACTTTGAGTTTTTGTGATTTTTTTTTTGGTATGAATATATTTTATTCAATAAAATTATCCCTGGGAGTTCCCGGGTGTGGCTCAGCAGAAATGAATCTGACTAGCATCCATGAGGATGCTGGTTCAATCCCTGGCCTTACTCAGTGGGTTAAGGATCTGGCATTGCTCTGACCTGTGGTGTAGGTCACAGACATGGCTCAGATCTGGTGTTGCTATGGCTGTGGTGTAGACCAGCAGCTACAGCTCCAATTCGACCCCTAGCCTGGGAACCTCCATATGCCACACGTGTGGCTCTAAAGACAAAAGAAAAAAAAATTTTTAAAAATTATCCTTATTAGTACTCAAGTTTTCACCATATTTATTTATTTATTTATTTGCTTCTACTATTTTTATTTACTTATTTTTTCTTCTTTGGCCACCCTGTGGCATATGGAGTTCCCGGGCCAGGGATCAGGTCCAAGCCGTGGTCTCAACCTAAGCCACAGCTGTGGCAACATCGGATCCTTGACCCATTGTGCCAGGCCACGGATCTAATCTGCATCCTAGCACTCTCAAGACACTGCTGATCCCATTGCACCACAGCAGGAACTCCAGTTTTTACCTTTTTACCCTACCATAAATAATATACAATATACTTGTACTTGCAAATATATTCTTTTATGTTAGTATTTTTAAAAAAATTTATTATACTTGATTTACGATGTTCTGTCAATTTCTGCTGTACAGCAAAGTGACCCAGTTATATATACCTTCTTTTTCTCATATTATCTTCTATCATATTCTTTCACAAGTAATTGGATATAGTTCCCTGTGCTATACAGGACCTCTTTGCTCATCCATTCTAAATGTAATAGTCTGCATCTACTAACCCCAAACTCCGGGTCCATGCCACACCCTCCCCCTCCCCCTCGGCAACAAGTCTATTCTCCATGTCTGTGTATCTGTTTCTGTTCTATAGATAGGTTCATTTGTGCCATATTTTAGAATCTACATATAAGCAATAGCTCTTTTTTTTTTTTTTTTTTTTTCATATAGAGCCCTCTACTAGGCACTACCATGTTCTCTAAATGTCCAAGACTGGATATTTGCATGAGGATTACATAAATAATGCCGCAGTCTAAAACCTAGAAAGTAAGTAGAACATGAGTGTAGGGTCCCGGCCCTTTCATGGTGATCTCTTTGGTTCTGGAGGGAGGTGGGGTGGTGGTTGGAATACTGGAAACTGTCTGTCCTCAGTAAGTCACAGGAGCTTCAAAGGACTCAAATAGCAAATATTGCCCACAAGCCTCAGTTGCTATGTGCACATATCATTGGGGTAATAAAAAAAAGCATAAATTCTTTGCAGGAAGCTTGCCCATTCAGTGGGGTAAAACATACACATGGAAAGGCAAATGAAAATAGTACACAATAAGGGACCAAATGATGGTACATTAAAAGTTTCTACCTTCATGGCAAATCACATTTGGGTTAACCTGGACATCCAGAAATGGTTTCTAAATACTGTGTGTGTGTGTGTGTGTGTGTGTGTACGCAGATGTGTATTTTTTTGAAGAAAAGGTGCTATAATTTCCATCAGTCTCAAAATGGCTCAACTCCCCATCCATGAAATGGTACACACACAAGCATAATAATAAACACCCTCAAAATAAAATATCAGAGGTGATAATACACTGCGGTCCTAGGATTCCTGCCACCTGTCCAAACGGTCTTCTTTAACATGTTACACCTGTGTTCCCATGGCAGCAGTTCCTAAAACTTTAAGCCTTGGGGCTAAGTTTAGGGAGTTTCCGTCATGGTGCAGTGGTTAATGAATCCGATTAGGAACCATGAGGTTGTGGGTTCGATCCCTGGCCTTGCTCCGTGGGTTAAGGATCCCGCGTTGCCCTGAGCTGGGGTGTAGGTCGCAGATGCGGGCTCAGATCCCGCGTTGCTGTGGCTCTGGCATAGGCCAGCGGCTATAGCTCCAATTGGACCCCTAGCCTGGGAACCTCCATATGCTGCGGGAAGCGGCCCTAGAAAAGGCAAAAAGACCAAAAATATATATATATATACATATTTTTTTAATATATATATATATAACTAGTCTGAAACATTTTACTATTGCTGCCCAATTCTTTTTCTTTTTTTCTTTTTCCTGGCATAGAACGGCAATTAATACATATTTGTTTCAGGAATGAATGGTAAATGTAACCACCACCATTTGAAACATCTTCACTTAGGAGTTAAACAGATTCAGATAATGTGGTGTCCCCTGCTACCTGCCCACTCTCACTATTTGAAGAGAGATCTGGAGAGTGAGTGACATCTGTACTGATAAATTCTTCCAGTCCTCCTAGAGAATAGTAAGGAAGACAAGATATTTTCTTGGCCTTAATGAACAGCCTATAGACATAGATATTACTCTATAATAATGTTTCAGTTGAGAATGTATGTCGAGATTGGCTGCGAGTAACAGAAGGCTGAGCTGGGGCTTAACTATAAAGGGTTAATTTTTGTCACATAATGAGAGGGTTTGTGGTGAAGCGACTCCATTGGTTAGTTCATCCATGTCTCAGGTTGCTGCTGTTTTCATCTTCATGATTAATCTCCTTTTTGGCTGCTCTACTTCTAGCCTTGTATTGTGGGCAGGAAGGAGAAAAAGGCAATGCTTATGTCAAAGCAAAGAAGTTTCCCAGACGTGTTCAGCAGACCTGTGACTACGTGTCACTGATAGGAAATGCATGATACAATGACCCTTAGCTGCAAGGGAGTCTGGGACAGTAAGTATTTTATACCGACATCCACAACAAATGCAGGGTCCACCACTGTGGAAGGAGAGAAGGAACTGGTGACGTCTTCTACAAGAAGAGTGAAAGTGCTGTTCATCCTCTCATTAACGAGAAAAGTTACTAAGCACTTCCAGCCGAGCACTGTTCCAGGCACTGGGGACACAGCAGTGAGTGAGACAGGCAAGGGTTTTGCTTTGCCAGGACTTACACTCTAGTGGGATAAACAAACAAGTAGACAAGATCATTTCAGACTGAGCTAAAAGCTATATGTTATGTATGTATAATAGACATATATGAACACATACACACAGATACACCTATATGAAAAGAAACAGAATTACGAGAGAGAGCGGTGGTCAAATGATCAGAGGCTTGCCTGAGATGATCACAAAGACTGCTCTGTATTCCCTGTACATCTGCATTTACCTGCGTTTATCAGTTAGTCTTTATAGAAAACTGAAATAGTGTTTTATTTGAAATAAGAAGGAAACTGAGACACAGAGGTTAAGTCACTTGCCAAAGGTTATGCAACCAGTAAGCAGCAGAGGTGGGCTCAGAAACAAGACAGAGTAGGCCATCCGCTTAACCACTGAGGTGCAGCCCTTCCCTGGATGACAGAGGATGCTGGTCCACTTACCTGTTTCCGCCTAACAAAACCATCCGAAGACTTAAGTGGTTGAAAACAACCACCATCACTTAGTTGCTAATGAATCTGTAATCCGGGCAGGGTTCAAGGGGGACAACTCACTTCCACGGGAAAAAGTGTCGACTGGGTGGACTGCTGGAAGCCAGAGGGTTCACTTTCAAGATGGCTCACTGGCAAATTGCTGGCAAGCTGATGCCATCCATAGGTTCTTCTCCGTGTGGGTCCCTATGCAGGGCAGCTTAGGCTTCCTCACAGCATGGTAGCTGGGTTTCAAAAGCAAGTATCCCAGGAGAACCAGGACGAAGCAGAGTCACCTTTATGACCTCACCTCAAATCCAAGGGGAAGGAACTAGACCTTACTTCTCCGTGGGAAGACGGTCAAAGTCACATCATAATAAGAGCATGTTGGATATAAGATATTATTATAGGACTTCCCATTGTGGCTCAGTGGTAACAAACCCGACTAGGACCCATGAGGATGCAGCTTTGATCCCTGGCCCCTCTCAGTGGGTTAAAGATCCGGTGTTGCCATGAGCTGCAGTGTAGGTTGCAGATGTGGCTCAGATCTGGTGTTGCTATGGCTGTGGCACAGGCCAACAGCTGCAGCTCCGATTCAACCCCTGGCCTGGGAACTTCCATACATCGTGCATGCAGCCCTAGAAAGAAAAAAAATAAAAAGATGTTATTATGGCCATTTTTGGAAGATACAATTGATCACCGATGTACTGGAAGCAAAAAGAAGGATATCCCATCAGTTTTTGATGGGAGTAGGGTGTTGAGCCTTTCTTGAAAACCTAGCTGGAATCCCGGTCTCACAAACATAATGCATGTCCATATGTATTAGAGTTCCCGTTGTGGCTCAGTGTGTTGAGAACCTGACTAGTATCTATGAGGATGGGAGTTTGATCCCTGGCCTTGATCTGTGGGTTAAAGATCCAGCATTGCTTCAAGCTGCGGTACAGGTCATGGATGTGGCTTGGATCTAGCATTGCTGTGGCTGTGGTGTAGGCTGGCAGCTGTGGCTCATATTCGATCCCTAGCCTGGGAACCTCCATATGCCACGGGTGTAGCTCTAAAAAGACAAAAAACAAACATATACATATGTATTATGTATGTTACATAACACATTTACATAAAACATATACAGTTCATAAACACAGTACTTGGCATCCGCTATGCTTAGGCACAATTCTGGATTCTGTGACTACACTAAATAGAAAGACACAATTTGCCCTCGAGGAGCTTACATGTTAGCAGGAGACTGAGAGAAGTTTGTGAGCCTCTTAACTTGTCATCTTGCTCCCACCTGTACACAGCAGCCAAGGGAAGCTTTTCAAGTTCCCGTTTAAAGTCTCCACAGGCTTCCAGTTCTTAAGAGGACAGAGGACATCCTGACCACTGTCCACAAGGCCCTGCGTGATTTGGCCCTTCCAGGCTCTTCCTCATCTCCCATGCTGGCCTTTCAATTTCTGACACTCCCCCAAGCTCCTTTCTATGAGGCCTTCTCACATGCTGTTCCTCTGCCTGGAACACTGCACCTTCCACCTGTCGCGAGGCCAACTCCTGCTCCTTAAGTCTTTGCTTAAGCGTCACTTTCTCGGAGAAGTCTTCCCTGATCAATTATGTCAACCCTTTCATCACACCCTCTCAGGTGGCCCTGAAACACCATAACAACAATGAAAATATTCAGCGTAATTTGCTATTTAATGTCCATGTTTCTCCCTCTTTAGACTGTAAGCTCCAGGAAGGCAGGGACTCTGTCTCTTATTTGCCACTGGATACCTAGCACGTAGCCCAGTGCTCAGCCCAGAGCAGTAACTCACCCGATATTCATAAATAGAACAAACATCATGTGACAAATGCTACAAAAGCGCTAAGTATGAAATGCCTTGGAAATACCCAGTCTGGGAGATCAGTGAAGGCTTTCTGGGGAAGCATCATCTCAAGCTGAGACCAGAAGGACAAGGAGGAGGTAGCCAAATGGAGAGGGGGGAGCGGATACAGAGAAGGAGTAAATAGCAGGAATAGAGCATGGGGAGTGTGTGCAGAGCTTGCGGGCAGAAGGAAGTGCAGAGAGGTAAAGCTAAGAGGAGATGGGAGGCCAGAGGAGGGGGCGCAAGGAGAGGCACTGAGGCCAGACCAGGTCCTGCAAGATTTTGTAAACCAGGGTAAGACTTTTAAAAAGTTGAGATATAATTCACATACGATAAAACCCATTCTTTTAAAGTGTACAGTTCAGGATTATGTGTTTTCTAAGGAGAATATCATGAATAGATTTGCATTTTATTTTTTTATTTTTTTGTCTTTTTGCTATTTCTTGGGCCGCTCCCGCGGCATATGGAGATTCCCAGGCTAGGGGTCTAATCGGAGCCGTAGCCACCAGCCTACACCAGAGCCACAGCAACACGGGATCCGAGCCGCGTCTGCAACCTGCACCACAGCTCACGGCAACGCCGGATCGTCAACCCACTGAGCAAGGGCAGGGACCGAACCCGAAACCTCATGGTTCCTAGTCGGATTCCTTAACCACTGCGCCATGAAGGGAACTCCTAGATTTGCATTTTAAAAAGGTGACCTGGGTGAGTTCCCATTGTGGTGCAGGGGAAATGAATCTGACTAGGAACCATGAGGATTCAAGTTCAATCCCTGGCCTTGCTCAGTGGGTTAAGGATCTGGTGTTGCCATAAGCTGTGGTGTAGGTCAAAGACGCGGCTTGGATCTGACGTTGCTGTGGCTGTGGTGTAGGCCAATGGCTACAGCTCCAATTAGACCCCTAGCCTGGGAACCTCCATATGCCAGGGGTGTGGCCCTAAAAAGACACACACAAAAAAAAAGTGACTTGATTACAATGTCAAGACAGAATCGACTGGAGAGGAGAGAGAGAGAAGAGAGAGTGGAGACAGGGAGGCTAATGCTACTGTAGCGCCCAGGAAAGAGACGAAGGGGGCCAGAACAAAGCGAGTGGCCCTGCAGATCCGGGAAGATGAACTGAGGTTAAGCGAGAATTACACAACTGGATGATTTGTTGTGGGGGTGGGGAGCTGAGGCAGAGGGGAGAGTCAAGGATGACACCCTTTTCTGGCCTGGGTGACCAAGAGGCTGATGAGTCCACTGACGGGGAAGGGGAATGCTGGAAGAAGAGTCTGATGGGAAGGAAGCGGAGGTATTTTTACTTCGCTCTCTGAAGTAACTTTGGGGCATGGAAATACAGACATCCGCATCTTACAGGACATGTGGTACCAGATCCTGAATAGAGCTCTAGGCTACAGCTAAAGGTGTGGGAATTAGCGGCAGAGAATAACTTATCGAAGTCAAGGGTGAGACCACCTCCAGAATAAAGTGTAATCTATGCACGGAAGGCCTGGGAGCAACAATGACCAAGGGAGGGGAAGAGGAGAAGGAGCCAAAGTGGTGAGAAAGACCCTGGGAAATGGTGCCGGGGAGACAAAGAGTATTTGAGAGGAGGGGGTCGTGTCCAATGTTGCACAGCGTCAGGTAAGGTGAGGATGTTCCATCAGAGAAAGAACTTGAGCTCTGGATTCAGGTGGCAGCTGAAATCCAAGTTCTGCCACTTACTAACAGTCATCCTGGGCAGCAGCCTATTTAGCATCCACAGATTTAATGAACAGTAAGATGCCTTAGAGAAGTCGGCCGGCCGATGGATGAGGTAGAAATGGGATCTTCTCAGAAGAAATCCACCTGTAGATGGGAGGAATTTCCCGGCTTTGTAACCGTGCACAGACCGTTCCTTCTTTTAGTTTCCATTTCTCCGTAAAATATGGGCCATAGAAGGCTTCACTAAGGACCAAAGGCATAAATCAGGACACGGTCACCTAAAAAAAGCCACTTTAAACGTTGTTGAGAAAACTGAATACGGTACAGGAAAATGCCCAGCAGTATAAGAGGTCCTTGGGACAGACAGGCCAAAGTTTTAGTTTTCTTCCCCCTTCTTTGAGCTGCCACTCTATTTGGTAATGGGTCCCTCCCTTGGGATTTCCTGAGATTCGGCTTTATTTGGCATCTAGGTAATACCCATCACGATTAGAAAATCAGTAGACCGCATCTGTGACTAACATTTGGTTTCCAACCTAACAACGGCGTGTGTGCCTCCGTTAGGAGAACGGAGGATAGTAAAACGCGGTTTGCTTCACATCATGCCAGAGAGTTGAGCTCAGGGATATCAAGCAGGGGAAGCGAGGAGATGGGCCCAGCTCCTGGGAACAAGGACGAAGGGCAGCGCTTTGCTCCTTCAGTCTAAGGTGCTATTCAGAACTCAGGCTGTGAGTTCTCCCACCTTGCAGTCATCTGAAGTGAAGCTCTCTGACGTGAGAAGCGTCTAATAGTAAACCCGACTGCTTAGGACGACAGCTCCCCATCATCAGGTGCCTCACAGGTGGTGCTTTATGCAAGTCAGCTCACTCATCTTCACTGTAGCCGTGGAGAGAGGCCGTGCTCTCCCTGTTACAGGTGAGAGAGCTGAGACCTGAGTGATGGGCTGCTTGCCCGCGGTCACTGTTAGTGAGACGGAACTTGGATCCCAGGAACTACCTGAATCCAGAGCTCAAATTCTTGCTCTGTTGGAAGGAGTGGATACCTTCAGTAGTTGGCTCTGGAACACATTTTAGCAGTTTTACAGTTTTGGAATATACCATCTTTTAAAAAATTAGTCAATTTTAATTTACCAATCAGAACTAATTTAGTCTTAAATTAAATAGCTCTGTCACCCATGACAAGCAAAGGGGCAAGAAGAAGGCAGCTTGGGGTTAGCCAGCCAGGGGGTCAGGGCAATTCTGCTGACACAGCGGGCGCTGAACAACAGATGGAAAGTGAGGCACCCTGTGGCCAGCCAATGAAAAACTATCAAGAAATTGTTAAAAAGCAATGTCAAAGGGGATTAAAATGTTTGGTTTTTGTCATTTTGTATGGGACTATTATATTCCGTTTCCATCATAGTGGTCAATCAAAGCAGGTCTAAAAGGCTGAAAGAAGACAAAGCCAGTGATTTGGGGCCTAAATCTTCCCTTTCTTCTTCAAGTATCCCCTTTACTCAATGACAAGCAAAGGAAAGGATTTAGCTAAAAAGCAGCAATAGAAGTTATGAGCGGACGTGAGGTCGAGGACTCACACAGGTGATACAGGCTGTTTCAAGAAGGGGGTGGTCAAGTTAAGAACCCAGAAATTTCCTTTGAATCTGTAACCCGGTTGTTGGACATCTTGTAAAGGCTGTTTGAGGAGAGCAGCCAGGCAGAGGGTTGGAAAGTGAGTAGGCAAGTAGACAGTGCACGTAGCTAAGACTCCCAAGAAACACAGCTCTGCGTGGGCACAGACAGGCAGGGTGGCAGCTAAAGGGTCCAGGGTATCTTGTTTAAAATCCGGGAGATCTGAGTGTATTGAAATGTGGTTGGGAAGGCGCAGGCAGAGTGGGACATAAAGGAGAGTCAGGGGATCACGGTTAACCATTATCTCGAGAAGGTGGCAAGACTGGGAGCCTAAGGCCAAGTGGCCAGAGCTATAGCTGCACACAGGACAGGAGGGAGGAAAGGACAAACATAAACACAGTTAAATATGTAGGTTTAGTGAATTTCAAGGGAGTTCGCATCTGATGATCTGTGCCCTAGAAGGAGATGATAAGATGTTCTATTGGAGTGTAAGGTGGAGAAGGTTTGAGGAATTTGAAGAAGGTCTGAAAGTCACCATGGAAAACTGAAAGGAAGCTGAATAGGAAAAAAGATTTCTGGGCAGGATACCGGTCTGGAATGGTCATTGTGTTTTCTGCAGCTGCACTTTGCATCCTGAGTGTAAACAGACAGCTGAAGTGATCCAAGGTTAGGGGTTTATAGGAGGGAAAGAAAGGGTGCTGAGACCCTGGCTGTGGAGTGGCTGGAAGGACAGATCAAGGAACCTAAGTCGGATAGGGAAGTCTCCTTAAAGACTTAGAGATGAGTCAGGAGTGATTCCTTTAGAGAAATCATACTACTTTTTGTCCCATCTGGCTTCATTAGTTATTGTAATCATGGCCACATAAATTTGTTTACACCAGTAACAGACGGTACTTTCTCACTGTAACAATTCAGAATTATCAATAAAGCTGAATATCCCCTTTGACTATTATTTCCCGAAAGTGATCACCGATACCAGTTTGGTATGTATATGTCCAGAATTTTTAAGAGGCATTTATATACATATAAATGTATCTATAAAAACACATAGTATTGTTTTTAGTTTCTTTGAACGTAAATTAATAAGTGATGTCATGATGTATTATTTTGCAGCTTACTTTTTTTTTGTTTTTTGTTTTGCCTTTTCTAGGGCCGCTCCTGTGGCATATAGAGGTCCCCAGGCTAGTGGTCTAATCAGAGCTACCGCTGCCAGCCTACACCACAGCCACAGTGATGCTGGATCTGAGCCATGTCTGCAACCTACACCACAGCTCATGGCAGCACCAGATCCTTAACCCACTGAGTGAGGCCAGGGATCAAACCCGAAATCTCATGGTTCCTAGTCGGATTCGTTAACCACTGCGCCATGCCGGGAACTCCTGCAGCTTGCTTTTTCCATTCAACAATAAAGAACCTTACTAAGTAGATGTACCTCATTTTTCTTGATTGCTGTGTAGTTTACTTACCTATTCACTTCTGTTGGATATTTAGTGTTTGCAACTTTTTGCTATTACAGTGTTGTAATGAACATCTTTGTACATGTCTACTTAATACACAAGTGTGCTGACTGTTTCTCTAGGGTAGATGGTAAGAGGTGGAACTCTGTGTCAGAAAACCTGTGAGTTTAATAATGTAATAGATACAATTAAATTGACCATTGCAGGTTCTGTAGTATAGGTATTATAGATAAGAAGTTACATATGTGACCACTAATTTTACATGTTAGTTCCTTTAAAACTCTAGACATGATTGACTTAGAAGTCTCTTAGTATATAGAAAAAAGAACAGCAGACTAGTAATTGGAAGATACAGGTTCAGGTTCTGGTTCTGTCCCTAACAACTCATCTGGGCCTCAGTTTCTATACCTATAAAACTAAATTAAAGCAGTGTTGCCTGAAATACGGTACCTATACCACTGGGAGCATGCAAAATGCTTTTATTTTTATTGACTTTTATTTTAATAATTACTGTATTTTAAAATAACATAGGGGAGTTCCCATTGTGGCTCAGCAGAAACGCATTTGACTAGCATCCATGAGGATGCAGGTGTGATCCCTGGCCTCGCTCATTGGGCTAAGGATCCGGCATTGCCGTGAGCTGTGGTGTTAGTCGCAGATGTGGCTCAGATCCCGCATTGCTGTGGCTGTGGTGTAGGCCGGCAGCTACAGCTCCAATTTGATCCCTAGCCTGGGAACCTCCATATGCCGTGGGTGCAGCCCTAAAAAAGACAAAAATAAAATAAAATGAAAAAGAATACAGTAAACTAGGAAAATTATATTTATCCTATCAAATCAAGGATTTATAGATATTATTTACTAGTAATATAAAATTTACTTTTTTTCTTCTTGAAAATTCTTCTTTTTCTAATGATTTTTATTTTTTTCCATTATAGCTGGTTTGTAGGGTTTTATCAATTTTATACTGTATAGCAAGGTGACCCAGGCACACATATGTATCTACATTCTTTTTTCTCACATCACCATGCTCCATAATAAGTGACTAGATATAGTTCCCAGTGCTCTACAGCAGGATCTCATTGTAAAATTTATTTATTTATTTATTTTTAATTTTTTTAATTTTTTTGTCTTTTTAGGGCCACACCTGTGGCATATGGAGGTTCCCAGGCTAGGGGTATAATCAGAGCTGTAGCCGTTGGCCTACACCACAGCCACAGCAACACCAGATCTGAGCCGCGTCTGCAACCTGCACCACAGCTCACGGCAACACCGGATCCTTAACCCACTAAGCAAGGCCAGGAATTGAACCCACAACCTCATGGTTACTAGTCGGATTAGCTTCCGCTGCACCACGATGGGAACTCCTTATTGTAAGATTTAAGTTAAAGAAATGCGAACTGACCTAAAGGAAAATAGTATGCATATAATAGTATAGGTGGCACATAAGTATGGCAAGTCATGAATATGATATATGAAGGACTTGAAGTTTCTTCATGAAATCAAGAAAAGGTTAGATTAGAGCTGTAGTTCCCAGACTTTAGATTACAGTGACTAGCAAAACATTAAAAAAGAAGTTAGTGATCAACATGGAGTTGCTGACTTTTTATTGTGCTGATTAATGACATTGAGAACACAAACTAAACCCACCTATAGGCCCATCACCATTATTTTAACAGAAAGATATTAAAAATATTATTTTGTAACTTTAAAGAAGTACACATGTTAAAAAATTTTCAACTTGTACAGAGGTATAAAAACTTATTTTCCTTATAAAATCTATCATGGACATCCATCCATACATCTACTCCATTTTTAGAAAGGCGTTTTCTTTGGCCACACCCATAGCATGTGGCTGTCTCCCTGGCCAGGGATTGAACCTGTGCCACAGCAGTGACCTAAGCCGTTACAGTGACAACACTGGATCCTTAACCCACTGCACCACAGAAGACCTCCTAGCTTTTGTTTTAAATAAATAATCTTATCACTGGCTTGGGAGTCCCTTACAATTTTTTTTCTCTTGCATGGGAGCATCTAATTTCTGGTTGGCATCTGACAGCTGCATCCCTGAGTTCCTTGTTCTCACCTAATGGTCTTCTTATTAAAAACAAAAAATTCTACCAATTAGTCAAACAGTAAGTATTTTAATTTTAATTTTTTGAAATACAGAAAGATAGAAAAAGGTAAAGTGGTGCCTACATTGGAACTGACAGGCAGGGAGACAAACAGCTAGAAAGAGCAAGACACACAGGCACAGATAAAAGGCCTAAGGACAGACAGAATAGACAGCTGAAAGAGAGGAGAGGAACCTGGAGACACAGGAGAGACATAAGAACCGAGGAGACAGAGAAGAATGGCCAAAAAAACAGGCTGTGAGGAGAGAAAGAAGAATTACTGACATGCAGGCAAGATGACCAAGAGGGATGCAGACAGGCAAACAGAAAAGGACAAAGAGAGAAGGAAGGCAGACAGAGAAAGAAAACAATGAGCAAAGAAAGAGGACAAAGTGATAAGAGTGTTTTAGACTACGCAGTGCTTTATAATTCATAAAGTGCTATCACATACATTATTGCAGGCAGACAGGGAGAATCCAGCAGACAGATGGGGTGATGGAGGGATCCAGGCCAATCAGACAGAAGAGAGGGAAGGTGGCCAATCAGAAAGAGAGGCTAGAATAGAGCCCAAGACAGTCAGTTAAGAGAAAAGACAGAACCAAGAAAAGAGAAGTGAGAGGAAGAGGGGGAAAGAGAGGAGACAGACAGAGACAGAGGCTGAAACCCTTAAATTCAGGAATACAGACAGAGAAAAGGCAGGAATGAAAAAATAGTAGACTGCGTGTAAAAGTTTTATCATAATTTTTCTGAAGGACCTGGATCGAGGTCCCCAAAGAGTTATAACGTCTCTAAGGTGGCATGTGAGAGGAGCCAGGAGGAAAGATGAAAAAGGGAGAAAAGTTTTAGTAAGAAGCAAAGTTTTTTAGACTAGGAGGAAGACAAATTTCTTCAACAGGCCTAGGTCAACAGCCTAAGGGTGCTGCTGAACCTAAAAGGATCTAGATTCATAGTTCTTTAAAGAATTCATATACAGACTGTGGGAAAAGCAGTGGGCCCTTACAGACGCCATGTGCATGTAAGCTAAGCTTACAAACCATCTGCACTTACTGACCATACCTTTATTTACAGGCTATTTTTCAGTGCTACCAGTGCTTTCCTGTCTGTTCTCAATTAATACTGACTTCAGTGAGGAAGAGAGACCAGCAATGGTGTGCTGTCTTCAGGGCAAGTTATGGCGCAGAGTAGACTAGGAAATTAGGAAAGAGCAAGCCCTTCCCAAGTATTTCTCAAGTCCTGGTAGGAAAAGCATGAGACCAGCAAGCAGTCAATCAAAAAGACACGTGCCATGAAATAGAATCAAAAAGCCAATATGGGAGTTCCTGTCGTGGCTCCGTGGTTAACAAATCCGACTAGGAACCATGAGGTTGCGGTTCGATCCCTGGCCTTGCTCGGTGGGTTGAGGGTCTGATGTTGCCGTGAGCTGTGGGGTCACAGATGAGGGTCGGATCCCACATTGCTGTGGTTCTGGGGAAGGTCAGCAGCTACAGCTCTGATTAGACCCCTAGCCTGGGAATCTCCATATGCCGCAGGAGCAGCCCCAGGAAAGGCTAAAAGACAAAAAAAAAAAAAAAAAAAAAAAAGTTAATATGCCAGAAATGGCAAGCCGGGTGAAGTTGGAAGGAGTACTGACACGGACAGAGGAAGAAGCCATCCAGCAAAACTGGGAGATAATTAGGAAGACATGACGCAAAAAGCAAGTAGACTTATACATGTGTGTAGACTCTTCTTTGGAATCTGATCCAAGAAATGTGTAGTGACTACCTCAGAGGAGAAGAAGAGGGGTGCAGGAGGGAGGCTTACTCTCACAGAGGATACTTTTAGTACTTTGAAAATTTGGGGGAGATCCCTGGTGGCTCAGTGGGTTAAGGATCCAGCGGTGTCACTGCTGTGGCACGAGTTGGATCCCTGGCCTGGGAACTTCTGGGTGCTGCAGGTGCAGCTGAAAAATAAAAATAAAAATATTGTACCGTGTGTATGTACTATCTATTTAAAAGTTGATGGAAAAGAAGAAAAGGGGGGGGAAAAAAAGCAAGCAGAGATGTGGACAGCAAGAGCCAGCCAGGCAGACAGACAGCAACAAAACGGGAAAACAAGGAGAGACTGGGACAATGGCAAAAAGACTGAGGCAGGCTGACTGTGTGAGGAACCAAAAAGATACAAAGAAAAAGAATGGAAACCGAGGCAAGCAGTGAGAGGAAGGCAGGGTAGAGGAGAGGGCAAGACGGCAGCTAAGACTTTAGGGCAAGCGGACCACTGACACTCTGGGGTAGTGAGACCATCATCACCACGGAAGGGATGCTGGAATAGGGGGAGCCAAGGGAGAAAAAGCTGAGAGGCAGACACACTGGAAAGAAATGAGCCTTCAACAGCGGGCAGACAGGCAAGAAGACAGACGTAAAGGAAGGCAAGGACACAGGCATAAAGAAGAGGAAAAACAAGTCGAAGGGCAAGATAAGAGGCAAACCAAGACAGGGAACTATGGCAGGGCCTGGAAGGTAGACAAACCAAGAGTCGGAGACTAAAAAAGTGATAGAGACAGGCAGGCGGGGAGACAGATGGCTAGAGAGAGAGTGGTGGGCAAACAGCCAGAGAAGCAGACAGACAACCAGAGAGAGAAAGAGGCTGCCAGCCAGTCAGGGAGGAGCAGACAGGCAGGCAGGCAGACACCATAACAGGAGCAAGCAGGTAGAGAGGCAGGCGGAAACAAGCAGAGAAGAAGAAAAATCAAGAGGTCAGTAGGGAGAGAAAAGGGAACAGGAGATGCCGGCAGGCAGAGAGGGAGATGGACAAGAGGGAAAATCAGGCAGATTAACAGATCCATGTGCAAAGCACACCCGGGGAGAATGATGAATGTTTGTACAGGGATGCACACAGCCACCCTCAGCCACCCACACCTGAAGCTCGGGGCACATGTGGCAGGCAGGCGGAGGCGCTCAGCACAGGCAAAGGGCACACAGGCAGAGAGCCTGTGGTGCACCAGGATGCGCAGGGCTGCCACATACACATGGGGACATGCTTCCCAGACACACACAGGGGGGCCAGAAAGAGGGGGAGGCACACACAGTTGGAGCCCGGAAGACAGAAGTAAACAGAAAGAAGACAGAGATGGAAAGTCACTTAGAGGTGACAGAGCCTGAGTCCAGGAGAGAGAAAGACAGCCTCGATGAAAAAACACACACATTCACAGAAGCCCATATACAGAAAGAGGGGGCCACCCAGATGAACTAGTACAGAGGGGCTGAGAAAGAGGACATAACAAAATCGAATGGAAGAGGAACTGGAGTTACACTCAAGACAGGAATGATACGGGAGCAGAGGCAAAAAGAATTCCAAAGTCCAGGTTAAGAAAAAGATGGAAATCAATGCTCAATAAGGTGTATTATGGGGGGCGGGGGTTGGCACATCAATAAAGAATACTGTAAGCCTTGTAAGCAAAAATGTGCCCTGCCACTATTCCTTTCTGGTTGCTGCCTACCTACCGCTCCTTGTGAAGGTACCCCCAAACCCTGCAGGGACTGCTGGCCGGCTGGCAGCCAAACCTAAAAGGTGGGAATAACCCAGGAGAGAAATGATTCCACAGGCAAGGGATGGGAAGCAAGGGAAAGGGCAAAATGAGATCAAAAGAATGGCTGGAAACTGGAGGAAGAAAAGGATAAGAATGAAACAGGGTCCCACGGAGCTACTTGCCCTCCATCCTTTGCTAGCATTACTCAACTGGCAAGTTTTATTTTATGACTTCTCTGACCAAATCGCTCGATGAGAAAGCTACTTTTGGGCTCCTTTGCAGCCTTCCATCTGATTCCTGGTATCACTTTTAAGATCAACACTGGGGTGCAGTGGGAAAGCATGGAGCAGAAAGTCAGATGACAATGCGCGTGTAACCCCCTACCTCTTTCTTTTTCTCAGTCCACGTTACTTTTCTCTTTCATGGTACCTCAGTTTCTTCCACTTTATCAGTGTTGGAGATCATGGAGGAAGGAAAATATACTGAAACGGGAGAAAAGAGAAAATTTCACAATCCTCAGACTTAACTCTTTCCCCTGTAATCTAAAAAGCTGTTCCATTTACCCCTAAATTAATTTCCCAAGTCAGATAAATTTTATATTCAAGTAATTGGGGGAAGGAAGGGAAAAGTAAAGGAGAAAAGAGGATAAAATTTACAACAATTTTAAATCGCTGAAAAGGCTGGGCAAAGGGGAGAATCAAACATGGACTCCTTTGAAAAAAAACTCAATCATCGTATCTATTCATATCTCTCCCCCAAAAGTCACTAGGATTTCTATCACTTTTTTAAAGAAAGGAAAAAAAATCCAGTACCGCTTCTCACTTAAAAGATACGTATACAATTAAATGCGTTTTGACTTCAATGAGGTATGTAGAAACAGAGTTATATATAAACATATATTTCATCTTTTTTCTTTTCAATGCCTGAAGGGGAAAAAAAAAACCTTCACATCAAACCACTCCCTTCTGAAGTATTCAGAAAAAAAAAAAAAAGCTTTTCTTTAAGAGAAGGGAGGTGGGGAGGAAGAGACTAGTAAAGAAAAGAAAAAAATTTAAATCTAGTTGGACTAGTATCTAACTAGTTAACCTTTAACAATTTATGCTGATGTCAGACTGAGCATGAGTACTGATTAATGCCCCCCCTCAAATATTTTTTTATAAGGGGGGAGTTAGTCACAGCAGCCATTTTTGTTTTATGCAGAAATCCTTCATGCCCCCCCAACGCACACACTCACATACTCAGTACACAAGGAAAATATCTCTATTAATCTGTGCACTAATCAGTTATGAAAAAAAGGGAGAAATTTGTGGGTTTCTGGGTAGAGGCTTGGAGATGGGGGTGTAACAGGGAGGAGAATGGGGGGGTGAAAAATGAAATATTAAGCCAGCCATTTTGTTTTAAAAGGGGATTTTTCCCCCCTCTCCCTTTCTTCATGGAGGGGGTGGCGGTGCTGGAGGGGGGGTTGTTTTAAAAATAATTTCCAGGCGGCCATCTTAGTGCCTCAGCTCTGAGAAATATTTCTGAGCGCCCCCCTCAGAATTTAAATATATTTAAAGCAACGGAGAGGGGGGTAGAGAGAAGTCGAAAACTTTTATATATATATATATATATATATTTTAATCCCCCTCTCTTGTTCTCTCGGGAGGAAGGAGAGAAAGAAAAAAAAAAGTCCTCAATTTTTTCCAAGAAAATTTTTGGGGGTGGTTTGGCCCCCCTCGTCAGACGGCGGCCCCGAGGGGGGGTTCGGAGGGGGGTGGCCCGGGGGTTTTGGGGGCTGGGGGAGGCGGTGAGGAGGAGGAGGAGGAGGACGCCGCCGCCGAGGAGGAGGAGGAGGAGGAGGAGGAGGAGGAGGAGGTGGTGGTGGTAGCGGTGGGGGAGGCGGGCGGGCGGTGGGTGGGGGGGTGGTGGGGGGGCCAGAGCCACAGGATGGCTTCCCCTCTGAGGGACGAGGAGGAGGAGGAGGAGGAGATGGTGGTGTCGGAGGAGGAAGAAGAGGAGGAAGAAGAGGGCGACGAGGAGGAGGAGGAGGTGGAGGCGGCCGACGAGGACTACGAGGAGGACGACGACGAGGGAGTACTCGGGCGCGGGCCGGGCCACGATCGGGGCCGCGACCGCCACAGCCCCCCCGGCTGCCACCTCTTCCCGCCACCGCCGCCGCCGCCCCCGCCGCCGCCGCCGCCGCCCCCGCCGCCAGGTAAGCGGCCGCCGACTCCCCCCAAACCCAAGCGGGAGCCGCGGGCGCCCGAAGCCGGGCGGGGGCGAGGCACCCACCGCGCGGCCGAGCCGAGGCGAATCCGGGGCGCGGAGCGCCGTCTCGGGCCCGTCGCCCGGCGCCGGTCCCGGCGGTCCGGGCGGTCCGAGCGGTCCAGGCGGGCGGCGGTGGCGGCCGCCGGGCCAGGCCTCCTCCCCTCCCCCGCCGCACCCCTCCGCCGCCGCCGCCGCCGCCGCCGCCGCCACCGCCGCCCGGGCTGAAGAGCGCCGGGCGCGAGCTGCGCGCGCGGACCGGGCCACTCGGTCGCGGCTTTCGGGGGAGGAGGAGGAGGAGATTTTTTTTTTTTTTACCCTCGGCGGGGAGGGGGTAGGCAGGAAACGTCCAAGGCGAAGCCAGGGCCCCCTCCCTGGCCGAGCGAGGGACCGCGGAGACCCTGGCGGCCGGACGGCGGCGTGGGGGAGGGGCGCGTGGGGGAGGGGCGGCCGCGCGGGCGCCCCTGGGGCTCCGGCCCCGGTGGGGTTGGACCGAGGTGAAGTGGGGTTTCCGCGCGAGGAGCGGACCGCGGCCCTAACCCCCACCCCACCCTTCGTCAGGAGTTGGGAAGGCCGGGGGAGCGGCTGGGGAGGGGGGCGGGTGTCCCTCGGACCCCCCCCACACCTGCGGGGACTTCGGTGCCCGCCAACTCTGGGGCGTGCGGTGGCACGTGGGGGAGGGGTCGTGTGAATGTTTGCGGGCGGCTGACGACTAGGGGCAGGTGGTGGCCACACTCCACGCAGACCACTTCCTGGAATGAGACTGGCTCCTGCCCCCTCTTCCCGGTTCGGCTCGTACTAGGGAGAGCAGTCACTGAGGATTGGGGAGCAAGAGGGGAGTGTCTGGGAGAACAGATGCCCCCAACCCCACCCCCTTTCTCTCTCCTCTGGGCTCTTTTGTGTCAAGTGCGCCGCCCCCCCCCATGACCCCGTCAGTCTGGGGTGGCCGAGCTGCCCAGCTGTGACTCTCACGTGGCTGCCATTCACTGTCACTCACTCTCCCGCTGAAACCACCCACACCCTGACCACGTCGGGGGGCGTGAACTGCCCACCCAGCTGTTCTGCAGCTTGACCGTCACTCGGCATCCCTCCCCGGGGTTGACAAGTCGCCCGCACTGTCTGGGCAGTTCCGCCCGCGCTGGAGGGCCTGACGGCTGCCTCGCGTCCAGGGGCCCCATTCTGGCTACCTTCCCGGTGGAGTGTTGCTAGTCTTTTTTAGGATAGACTAGGTGAGCATCTTTCGGGTGTTCACACCCCCAGGCCTCTGGGTGCCATGCAGCGCAAATGCACCAAACTTCAAAACATCTGACATCAGGTTCTTGGTAAAACTGTCATATTGATCTGGGTGGCTCATGTGGCAAATGTTCCTGTCTAGTTGAGACGGCCTTTGAGGGAGTGGGGGGTGCTTTCTTGGTGGCGAGGAGGGGGATGCCTGTCTGATGGAAACAGATAAGTCCACTCCTACCCCCACTCTGGCCCCTAGGCTTGTCTGAAAAAGGGAAAAGTTTTTAAAAAGTTGCCCAGAGAGCCCACTGATTTTGCAGGGGGGAAAAGGGATAAAGAATTGAGGGCAAGGGGTTGCCTGGAGCACGGCAGAGGTGCTAAAAAGAGAAAGGGTGTCAGGTGAAGTTAAGGGGCTGGCTCTTCTCACCTGTGTGTATTCCGAACCTGGAACGTGGCGTCTGGGGGGCTTTGACCCTGGATTTGGGTGTGGGAGAGGGGGAGCATGAAGGGATCTGAGGTCGAGATGGGTCTTTGTGTCAGTACTCCCTCCCCCTTCCCCTCCGCTTTCTAAACAACGTCGAATGTTTTTAAAATTGTGCGTTGGAAATGGAAACCCACCTCCTCTCTCTCCCAGGGCAATTTTATGTCCCTCTCAGCCCTCCAAGTCAAACGGGGGACCCGGATACACCCCCTCAGATGACTTTCTGAGGTAAAACTTCAGGAAAATATTTTCGGTCTGCCCATTATTTCTGTCTACAGAAGCGTGGGCAAAATAACCCTCCTCTGAGGCAAATGTATTCAGGCTGCCCTCCCTCGTCCTTCTCTAGGAGATGAATTTATCCGTGTTAGAGGTTTCTATTGTTTTTTTTTTTTTTCATTCCGACTGCTTTGATTCTCACCATTTTGTTTTACATTCTTACCCAAGACCAATTTTATCCCTTCCCCCTCTCCAGGCTCCTTACATTGTTAGACGTTTAAAATAATAGCGCTCGTGCAGATGGGGGAAGGGAGCAGGAAGCCAAAAACTCATTTCTTCTCCCTCCCCCTTCTGGCAAGTCTAGAGAAATAATATAACATAATATATAGATGTGATTCCTTGGGGGTGGGGGTGGGGAATGCGTGTGGGTGGTGCGGAAAATTCTGGTAGTTTCTTTGCAAAAGGTCTGAAAATACAAACCCACCCCCTGCAGGCACTACGCATGTGCAGCCGACCTATTATGGTGGTTCGTTGTGGGGGAGGGAGAGGAATTTGAGAAAAAATAAATATATGTGTGAGAGATTGATGGTGAGATTAGAAGAAGAGAGGGGCGGGCGGGAGGCGAGGCTTTCGGCCGGGCTCCTCCTGCTTTCTCGGCTGCCAGGCTCCGCCCGCCCTCCTCGCCGCCCTCCTCCCTCGCCGTCTTCCCGAGATCCGAGCCGGGATGTGGGAGCGTCTGGGCTCCGGGCCAGCATTGAGTGGCTGGTGAGACAGAGGTTGGGACTTAGATTTGCTTTCTTGCCCTCCCCTTCCTCGCCGTCTCCCTTGCCTCTCCGCGCCGCCGCCGCCTGCCCAGCCTCGGGAACCTCCTGCCGGGCGGCGGGGGGCGCGCGGCGGGGGTGGGGGGGGAGTTAACTGGCTGTGAGGTCCCAGGGCTTGTGCCCCCCCCCCCCCCGCGGGCGGAGGCGGGGGCCATTTCCCTGATCCTTAGCCAGTTGGCCTGCCCTTGCCACTGCCCCGGCAGCCTCCATTTCCATGTTCTTATTAACCGAAGTCCCCGGGGTTAGGGAGCGCTGGCTGCTGGGCACCGGCGTTTTACTGACTTCCTCCTGCAGGCCCCACTCAGTGCCCGGGCTGCCCTCACGCGCCCCCCCACCCCCACCCCAGTCTTAGAGTGTCTCCCTGCTGGGGAGGGCCCAGGCCTAGGAGAAGCAGCACTGAAGGAAGGAGGTGCCAGGATTCTGAGGCAATGGAAACCGAGGCCTCCGGTGTTAATTGTGGCTAATTTTCCCTTGGCTGGTGTGGGAGGAAGGATTGTGTGTCCCAGAGCAAGGGGCTGGGCCAGGCCCAGGCTTTCCTCTCCTGCACAGCTGCCTCTGCCTGAGTAAGACAGGTCTGGCTGGTTAGTCTGGTGCCTGCTGGAGGAGGGAGGCCAAGCAGGGCCTCATGTCTGGGTGGCATCCATCAGCGTCTTCCTCCTGGTGGAGTTATGCTCTGTCGCCTAAGCCACCACAGACTGGCAGGGGTCATGGAGAATGAGGTGGGGGGACATCTGGGAAGAAGCAGCCCCAGCCTCTCTGACAGAAACATCTGGAGAGAAAGCCAGGGCCCTAGCCCTGCGGGAAGCAGGTACAGGCTGTCTTCAGGGTTTGTGCTCCTACGTGTGTGTGTGTGTGTGTGTGTGTGTGTGTGTGAGGCTTCAGCATTTGAGCATGTGCGTGCCGTGGGTGGGGTCCAGTATCTTTGTTTGGGTCTCCCACACTCTTGACATAGGAACGGGTCAGAATGTCTGGGACTAAATTTGAAGACAAGGGGTGAGACCAGAGGACAAAGGGTAGGGCCCCTGAGTTCTCAGGGATGTGAAAATAGATTTGAAGCGGATTCCAGGCTGCTTGGGAGGAGGAGGAATGTTTAGGTAATTGTGGAGCTCTTCTCCTATGGGGTGACGGTGGTGATGCAGGAGCCAGACCCCGCCATCCTGTGGGCAAGAAGTGGGCATGACTGGCTGAGGATTTCTTTTCCTCCAGGGCTGTGCTGGGGTGACAGGAGATTTGGTGACTCTCTGAGGAATTATAAATAGAGGCCTCCCTCCTCACAAAAAGCATGTCAGGGCCCCAGGGTGTTAGCGTGAGAATCCAGGTGTCCACCTTTGGCTCTGCCTTCTCAGCATCTGGCTTAGGGAGCTGCCAGCTTGTGTCTCCCCACTCCAAGTGCTGGGGTCAGGCCAGGCCAGCAGCTGGGCATGGCTTCCCCAGTTCCTGGGCAGGATGCCAGCTGGCTAAGTGAGGGGGAAGGCAGGAGGAGCCCTGGCGGCGACTAAAAGGACCTGCCACAGTCAGAGCCCGTGGCCTAGAGCCTGGTCCCTTGTTAGTAGGAGGGGAGAGGAGGGAGTGGTTTGGCTGCTCTTCCCTTCTGACCCCTGACCTCCCATTCAGAATCCGAGCATCCCAGAGTACTCGAAACACTCGGGTGCATCCAGCGAAGGGCGGCAGGATTTGGAAGAGTTAATGCTGGGAGTTCCTAGAGAGTGAGAACCTAGGAGGTGAGGCAGTGGAGGGGCCGCAGAGCCTGGGAACATAGAGACTTAAGTTTTCTGGTGCCCTCTGCTCCAAAGATAAAGATGACATTCGGCTGCTGCCTTCAGCATTGGGTGTGAAGAAGAGAAAACGAGGACCCAAGAAGCAGAAGGAGAACAAGCCAGGGAAACCCCGAAAACGCAAGAAGCTTGTAAGTGTGCAGGACTCCTGTCTCTACAGCTAGGCCCGGGGACCCATTTGCAGAGGCCTGCGCTTCCTCTGGTCCTGATTACCAGGGGGGGATCCTGAAGTCGGGAAGGCCTGACCCCCTCTACGCAGCCCCCTCAGCTGGGCTCTGGCACCCTAGCCTCCCTCACTGCATCCTAGTGGGGAGCCCTGTGGGCCCCGTGACTGGCCTTGGAGGAGAGAGGAGCAGGTGAAAGCCCAGGCTCCGGCAGGAGACTGCATGAATTCCGAGCCCCGTAGTCCTCTGTCTTCTCGAGCAGTTCGCTTGGCTCTCTGTGCCTCGGTTTCCTCATCTGCAAAAAGTGGGTAGAAATAGTTAAGTTACTATCTCATGGGGTCGTTGTGAGGTTTGAAAGAGACAGCACACGTTACGTGCTTAGAAAAGTTTCTGGCACATGGTAGGGCTAAAGAAATTCTATTTTTATTTCTCTCCCTTAGGACAGCGAGGAGGAATTTGGCTCTGAGCGAGATGAGTACCGGGAGAAGTCGGAGAGTGGAGGCAGTGAATATGGAACCGGACCCGGTCGGAAACGGAGAAGGAAGCACCGAGAAAAAAAGGAGAAAAAGACAAAGCGGCGGAAAAAAGGGGAGGGAGATGGAGGGCAAAAGGTGAGTAGATTTAGGGCGTGAGGGGAGAAGTTAGGATCATTGACAGGTGGAGGCGGAGGAGGGAAAGCCCTGAGCGAGGGGACGAGCAGATGCTAAGTGGAAAGTCTAGTTTCCCCTGGGGAGGAGGGGAGCCGGCTGGGAAGGGGGCAGGGGGCAGAAAGCCTCGGGAGGCTGCTGGGTGCCCCTGCTGGGTGCCTGGGTGTGTAGAGGAGCATGTGGGGGTCCAGGACTGGGGCTGGAGAGGCGCCCTCCTCACGGAAGCCCGGTCTCTCCAGCAGGTGGAGCAGAAGTCGTCAGCAACCCTGCTTCTGACCTGGGGCCTGGAGGACGTGGAGCATGTGTTCTCCGAAGAGGACTACCACACTCTCACCAACTACAAAGCCTTCAGCCAGTTCATGAGGTGCGGTAGGACTGGGGAGTCCCTGCGAGCAGACACATTTAATAGGGGGAGGCCCTGGATCCCTCTGGAACCTGGTGGAAGATAAGAAACTGCTCTCCAGAGAAATTCACAGCATGTACACATCAAATTCCGCATGTCATCTCAGGAAATTCCTGGGCTCCTGAGGATCCAAGGACTCCAGTCAGGAACCCTTCACTGGGGGCGGGGGGTGGGGGACACAGTTCCACTGCCAGGTTAGAAAACTGTAGTGACAGACTCCAGGGAGGACTGATGGGCTCCCTGCTCCAGCAGTTTCCCCTGGCTGACCTCTGTCTAGACTGGAGTGGAGAGAGAACATTCGTGTCCCCCAGTGTCCTTTGCTCAGGGATCCAGCCATCTGTCCCTTCCTTAGACACCAGCAGTGATGGAGGAGGCATTGCTGACAGTGGGACCTGAGCGTCAGCGCTCCTGAAGTAGAGCACAGCACAGCACAGGTGCCTTTTGAGGAAGCAGGCACTTCAGCAGAGCAGTTTCATGCTCTGGAGGCAGCCTACTGGGGTTCAGGTCCTGATGGCATCTGGTTCCACTCACTTCTTGGATCTTTAGTTTCCGCATCTGTAAAATAGGCACACCCAGAGGACGCACCTCATGGGATCTTGTGGGGATTTGATGGGATAATGGTTGGAAAGCCCAGTATGCTCAGTGCCTGGCCCCCAGCAGTGTTAGTCCCTGGAGACTGTCGTTAGTCCTGTTGTCTCACTGCTTCATCACTAAAGACAGTGCTTCCGTCTGCACCAGGGTCACTCATGTCCCCGCAAGGGCTTAACACCCCACTGCAGAGCAGAAGCAGCGTGGCCTGTCAGACTCCAGCTGCGGAGATGCTTCATCAGGGCCTGTGGAACTCAGCAAAGTGCAGGGAATCATAGCAACTCCTAGACGTATCATGAGGACAAAATAAGATATTATGTATGTGGAAGTGTTTTAGAAACTGTGGAGCAGTTGTCAAAAGTAAAGCATTTTTGGAATTCTCTTGTGGTGCAACGGGTTAAGGACTCAGCATGATCACTGCAATGGCTCCGGTCGCTGCTTTGGTGCAGGTTCGATGCCTGGCCTGGGCACTTCCATGTGCTGCAGACAAGGCCCAAAAAACAAGTAAAGCATTTTTATTAATCCCATTTTTTTCCTTTTTAATTTTCTGTGCATTTAAATTTTATTTTGCCTTTTTTTTTTTTGGCTACTCCGCAGCATATGGTGTTCCCCGGGCAAGGAATCAGATCCGAGCTATAGTCACCACCTAAGCTGCATCTGCGGCAACAGCACATCCTTAACCCACTGTGCCAGGCCAGGGATCGAACCTGTGTGCCAGTGCTCCCAAGACACCACCTGTAACCTGTTGTGACACAGTGGGAACTCCAATTTTGCCTCTTTCTTTCCTTTTCTTTTCTTTTTTAGGGCCGCACCTGTGGCATATGGAGGTTCCCAGGCTAGGGGTCAAATCAGAACTGCAGCTGGCAGCCTTCGCCACAGCCACAGCAACTCGGGATCCAAGCTGAGTCTGGGACCTACACCACAGCACATGGCAACGCCTGGTCCCTGAACCACTGAGCGAGGCCAGGGATCGAACCCGTGTCCTCATGCATACTAGTCGGGTTCATTACCACTGAGCCACAGTGGGAACTCCCTTGTCTTTTTCTTTTTTTTTCTTTTTTCTTTTTTTTTTTTGTCTTTTGTTGTTGTTGTTGTTGCCATTTCTTGGGCCGCTCCCGCGGCATATGGAGGTTCCCAGGCCAGGGGTTGAATCGGAGCTGTAGCCACCGGCCTACGCCAGAGCCACAGCAACGCGGGATCCGAGCCGCGTCTGCAACCTACACCACAGCTCACGGCAACGCCGGATCCTTAACCCACTGAGCAAGGGCAGGGACCGAACCCGCAACCTCATGGTTCCTAGTCGGATTCGTTCACCACTGCGCCACGACGGGAACTCCTCTTTTTCTTTATTCATGCTTTTTTTTTTAACTTTTTTCCTTTTCTTTTTCAAGTTTTAATTTATTTATTATAAAATTGATGTTTATTTTTTGGTCACCCCGGTTGAGGCTGGGGATCAGACCCGTGACAACACTGGTCCTTAACCTGCTGTACCACCAGGGAACTCCCAAATTGCTCTTCTTCTTGACAGGACATGTTTTCACCACACAGGAATCCTAGCTTATACATAGACTTAATAGAAGAGGAGAAAAGACACTTTCTCAGGCCATCTGTGAAGGGTCTGAGTCTCCTGCTTCTATATTCACAGGCCCCTGATTGCTAAGAAGAATCCTAAGATCCCAATGTCTAAGATGATGACCATCCTTGGGGCCAAGTGGAGAGAGTTCAGCGCCAACAACCCCTTCAAGGGGTCAGCAGCTGCTGTGGCAGCAGCAGCAGCCGCCGCAGCCGCAGCTGTAGCTGAGCAGGTGTCAGCTGCCGTCTCGTCAGCCACCCCAATAGCACCTTCCGGACCCCCCGCCCTTCCACCACCCCCTGCTGCTGATATCCAGCCCCCACCCATCCGAAGAGCCAAAACCAAAGAGGGCAAAGGTAAGAAAACCTCTTGCTGGAACAACTCTCACCCCACCTTCTAAACTGCGTGTAATCTGTCATCATCCAGAACTCTTGTCTTCTCAGCTCCGATTGTTGCAAAAGAAATGCTTTCCAGGAAGGGGGTCTCAGTGAGACCACAGCCCACCAAGAGGCCCCCATGGCCTCCATTTCTGCAGGTTGTCATGAGCTCGGCTTTTTGTCCCCCACCCCCACTCCTCACTCAGGTCCAGGCCATAAGAGGCGGAGTAAGAGCCCCCGAGTGCCTGATGGACGCAAGAAGCTTCGGGGAAAGAAGATGGCACCACTCAAAATCAAACTAGGCCTGCTGGGCGGCAAGAGGAAGAAGGGTGGCTCGGTGAGGGGCCCTCCCATCTGTCAGACCCCAGGGCAGTGGTCAGGGGCCGAGGTCCAGACACAGGGTCCGTGAGGGCAGTGGAGTCGGGCGCCCAAGGCCTGGGGGGCAGTGGAACCCAGTGGGCCTCCCTGACAGCCACGGGGCTATGGGCAGTATGTTTTGCAGAGCGACGAGGGCCCCGAACCCGAGGCTGAGGAGTCAGACCTGGACAGCGGCAGTGTCCACAGTGCCTCAGGCCGGCCCGATGGCCCCGTCCGCACCAAGAAACTAAAGAGAGGCCGGCCAGGACGGAAGAAGAAGAAGGGTAGGGCTGTCAGCTGGGTGTGGTCCTGTCAGTCAGCCTTCCTCTCATTCCTTCGTTGTCTTCCTTGTTTTCAGTTTTGACTTCTTCATTCAACCCTTCTCTCTTTCTCTCCCCTCCCCGTTCCTCTCGCTCCTTTCTCTCTCTGCTCCCTCTGCCTCCGCTGGGGTCTGTGACAGTCCTGGGCTGTCCCGCAGTGGCCGGGGAGGAGGAGGTTGATGGCTACGAGACGGATCACCAGGATTACTGTGAGGTGTGCCAGCAGGGTGGGGAAATTATTCTGTGTGACACCTGCCCTCGTGCCTACCACCTCGTCTGCCTTGATCCTGAGCTTGACCGGGCTCCTGAGGGCAAGTGGAGCTGCCCCCACTGTGTGAGTACTGGTGCCACCTCTTACGGCCCTCAGGGACCCACCCGTGTCTCTCCTTGGTTTTTCTTGTCCTCTCCCTACCCCCAGCTGCCTGGGCATCTCAGTAACAGGCGTGTAAGTGTCCGGGGCCCTCGTTTGTTCCTCTCCCCCGTCCCTTTGCCCCCCACGTCAGCGTTTTTGGAAACTGAGGTGTCCTGTTCCTTTGTGCCCACCCACCTTCTCTGCGCCTCCCAGATCTGGGTCTCGAGTCTTTGCTGGTCCTGCAGGCTCACTCCTTGCCGTCTTCTCTCTGTGTCTGTCCTTGGCCTCCCAGGAGAAGGAGGGCGTTCAGTGGGAGGCAAAGGAGGAGGATGACGACTACGAAGAGGAGGGAGAGGAGGAAGGGGAGAAGGAGGAGGAGGACGACCACATGGAGTACTGCCGCGTGTGCAAGGACGGCGGCGAGCTGCTGTGCTGCGATGCCTGCATCTCCTCCTACCACATCCACTGCCTGAACCCGCCCCTGCCCGACATCCCCAACGGTGAATGGCTGTGTCCCCGATGCACAGTGAGTGTGCCCGTCTCTCAGGGTTTACTGTCAACCCCAACACCTTCTCCATCTCTGGGGCCCAAAGGTCCAGCTCTGTTTCTCTGCCCTCCCCCACACCTCGCCTTTACCTCGCTCGTAGGACCCCTGTGCTCCTCCCCTAACGATGGGCTCTTTCTGCCTCTTTCTTTCCTCGGTGTGTGTATGTCCACCCCAAAGTGTCCTGTGCTGAAAGGCCGTGTGCAGAAGATCCTGCACTGGCGGTGGGGGGAGCCACCCGTGGCAGTGCCAGCCCCCCAACAGGCAGACGGGAATCCAGATGCCCCACCCCCACGTCCCCTTCAAGGCAGGTCGGAGCGAGAGTTCTTTGTCAAGTGGGTAGGACTGTCCTACTGGCATTGCTCCTGGGCCAAGGAGCTTCAGGTACAAAGGCCTCCGTGCCCCCGCTCACTGCCGCGCTCCCCTGCCCCACTGTTCTCTTGTTTTCCATCCCCTTTGCTTTCCCTCGTTCGGGAAACACCCTACCAGCTTCCTTAGTTGCCGTGCTTGGTTCTTGCGGTGTCTGTTAGAGTCTTTGCCTCACGTGCAACGGAGCCTCCCTTACCCCCGTGTCTTTTCTCATCCCCTTAGCTCGTTTCTACCAGTGTCCTCACCTTCATGACCCTCTTCCCTCTCCTTTCGCCGGTCCCTCCCCTCCCAGGCCCTGACTCTGGCTGGGTCCTCTGGCATGTTACCCATTCTCCTGCTCTGGCTGTAACGTCCTGTGTCTCTCAGCCCATGTCGGTCACGGCTCCCTCTCCTGTGCCGTCCCCTGCCCACCTCTTCCCTGACTCCTCTTGTCCTCTTGGGATGTCGGGACCGTCTCTCCTCCCCTCCTGTGTGCCCCGTCAGCTGGAGATCTTCCACTTGGTCATGTACCGGAACTACCAACGGAAGAACGACATGGATGAGCCCCCGCCCCTGGACTATGGCTCTGGGGAGGATGACGGGAAGAGTGACAAGCGCAAGGTGAAGGACCCGCACTACGCCGAGATGGAGGAGAAGTACTATCGCTTTGGCATCAAGCCCGAGTGGATGACCGTCCACCGGATCATCAACCACAGGTGAGTCCTTGGTCCCCAGGAAGACCTGCCTGGGACGTGCCCCTGTTTTTGTTGTGTCATGGCCCTCTGTTAGTCTTTGGGGATTAACTAGATAATTGATCTATCTGGATCATGCCTGCTGCAGGCCCAGCCCTTCGGGTTTTGTTTTCCATGGAGACGAGAGGGGCCAGGAGGAGAGTCCAGCCCAGCACTGCACCACTGACTCCTTTGTCCTGCCTCTAGCCCTCACAGCTTAGACCATGACACAGGCATCTAGGGAGCTGGGTGTAAACATGAAAACCATGCGTTCCACAAATCAGTGCTTGCGGTACTTCTGTCTTCATAGTACTTACTCCTGCCCGATGTCACACTGTGTGTTTCTGTCTCACGCTGTCTTCCCCAGTAGCGCGTGAGCTCCCTGAGAAAGGGCATTAGTTCACTGCTGGATCATCTGTGCCTGGAACAGCGCCTGGCGTGTAGTAGATGCTCAGTATATACTGATTGGAGGAGCAAACGGTGAACAAATGTTGAAGCCAGTGGTGTTTTGTGGTAGTTGATTTTTTTTTTTTTTTTTTTTTTTTTGTCTTTTTGCCATTTCTTGGGCTGCTCCTGCGGCATATGGAGGTTCCCAGGCTAGGGGTCTAATCGGAGCTGTAGCTGCCAGCCTCCGCCAGAGCCACAGCAACGCGGGATCCGAGCCGAATCTGCAACCTACACCACAGCTCACGGCAACGCCAGATCGTTAACCCACTGAGCAAGGGCAGGGATCGAACCCGCAACCTCATGGTTCCTAGTCGGATTCGTTAACCACGGCGCCACGACGGGAACTCCTGTGGTAGTTGATTTTTAGGACGCCATCCTGAAAAAGTTGGGCAGTGCTTCAGCCAGTCTGAACTCTCTTTCAGTGCCCCACCCTTGAGGAATAGGGGGCACATTCTCCGTGTTGGCCGACTATTGTGTTTGTGATGGTTTTTTTCTACTTGTGACGCACATTATTTTTCTCCTCCTGCTCCTCCTCCTGGCTTCCCTCCCCACAGTGTGGATAAAAAGGGGAATTACCACTATCTAGTGAAATGGAGGGACTTGCCCTATGACCAGTCCACATGGGAGGAAGATGAAATGAACATCCCTGAATATGAAGACCACAAGCAAAGCTACTGGAGACACCGGTGAGGCAGCCAGGTCGAGGTCACGGGGAGAGGGAGTCTGCGGAGGGGAGCCTGAGAGGTGAGCCGCCGGCATTAGATGAGGTGCAGTGGGGACAGAGCCAATCGAGAGTTTAGGGCAGTGGGAGCCCGAGCCGAGGCGTGTGTGCTGGGCTTGGGAAAGGGGCAGTGTAAGGAACAGGACCGAGGTCTAGCCAGAGTAACAGGCGAGAGGAAGCTCAGGGGTGCTGACGGTTGGCTCCGGAGCGGAAACCCAAGGGGCGAGAGTACAGAACCTGGGAGAAGGGAAGCGTGAGAGCGTCTAGGTTATGGCGCGTGGGAGGTAGGTCTGGAATCGTTAGGAAGGGAGGAGGGTCCCAAGGACCAGGTCCCGCTCAGACCCCCTCTTTCCGCAGAGAACTCATTATGGGGGAGGACCCCGCCCAGCCCCGCAAGTATAAGAAGAAGAAGAAGGAACTGCAGGGCGACGGGCCTCCCAGTTCTCCCACTAACGATGTAAGTCCTCGCGCTTGGCCTCTCTCCCGTTTCTGCAGCCAGGGTGATGGAAGGTTTCCTGGGAGCTTCTGACAGAACTTCCCAGAGTTTCAGCAACCTCTTTGGAACTATATCTAGTCCCTTATGATGGAGCATGATAGCGTGAGAAAAAAGAACGGATGCATGTATGTGTGACAGGGTCACCTTGCTGTACAGTAAAAAATTGCCAGAACACTGTAAACCGGCTATGATGGGAAAAAAAAATCGTTAAAAGGAAAAAACAAACCCAGCCTGTTTGCATGGTAGCTCTTCCTTTGGTGTTCAGCCTTGCCCCAAGACTGCTAAGAATGTGGGTGTAACAGAGGGGGCGCCCCTGGAGATGGCAGCACACGGGGCTCCTCCGCCAGTTTCCTCCCCACACTGCTTCTGGGTATTGTTTTAAGGCGTGAGGGGGAGGCACTGCCGACCAGAACGTTCGTAAGCTCAGGCCGTGGAGAGGGAATTGTCATCCCACCTGATGCCAGTGGCAGGGACGGGGAGGAGGAGCCCCAGACCAGCGGAGCGGCTGATGCTTCCCTTGAGCTTTCTGACTTCTTAACTCCACAGCCTACAGTGAAATACGAGACACAGCCCCGGTTTATCACAGCCACCGGAGGCACGCTGCACATGTATCAGCTGGAAGGGTTGAACTGGCTACGCTTCTCGTGGGCCCAGGGCACAGACACCATTCTGGCTGATGAGATGGGGCTGGGCAAGACCATACAAACCATCGTCTTCCTCTACTCTCTCTATAAGGAGGTGCTGGATTCTAGGGCCCCTGAGGGGACAGCCAGGCTGAGGCCCAGCCTGGACTGGGGAAGGTGGGGTTGGAGGGTGAGGGCAGAGGATCTGGGGTGGGGTGGGGCATGCAACTGCCAGCCGAGACTAAGGGTCCCCGCCCCCTCGACTCCCAGGGCCACACGAAGGGTCCCTTTCTGGTGAGTGCTCCACTCTCTACCATCATTAACTGGGAGCGGGAGTTCCAGATGTGGGCACCGAAGTTCTATGTGGTGACATACACGGGTGACAAGGACAGCCGGGCCATCATTCGTGAGAATGAGTTTTCCTTTGAAGACAACGCCATCAAAGGTGGCAAGAAAGCTTTCAAGATGAAGGTAAGCCCCTCTACCTCATGTCCTCAAAGTCCTTAGGTCTGGCCCTTTGTTGCCCCAACCGGGAGTTCAGTCGCTTTATTGGCCATTCGGCTTTTCCCTCCTTTCTTTCACCTTCCCGATGCCTCTGCGCTTCAGTCCCCGGGATGTAGCAGGTCCTGGGGTGCACATGGATCTTTTCCTATGGGCCACACGGAAGTTTGGGGCCATGTTCAGCAGTCCCTGCATGGAGTCAAAGTTGGAGGACAGATAACTGGCTCCCTTGGGAGTCTCAGGACGGGGTGTCTGGGTAGAGAATGAGGGGAAGGTCTAGATGCTTGGGTGTTGGGTGCAGCCAAATGGACGATGGTTGTGTTGGCAGAGGGAGGCCCAGGTGAAGTTCCACGTTCTCCTGACATCATATGAGCTGATCACCATTGATCAGGCAGCGCTTGGCTCCATCCGCTGGGCCTGTCTCGTGGTGGATGAGGCCCATCGGCTCAAGAACAACCAGTCCAAGGTGAGTGAAATACTCAGACCTCAGAAACTTGAGACTGTGGACTCCTACTTGTCCTCATCCTAAAAAATAAAGTTATGGGGACTCTCTGCGGTCTGGGAGACAGGATGCTTGGGTTAAGCCTGGGGAAGAAGTCCCCAGATTGGAAGAGGGGGAAGGCTAGGGATTTGAGGGCCTCTGATTCTGAAAGAAATAGGAGCTGAAGTCAGGAAAAGGTGGGCCAGCCACTTGCCACTGATGGGCCCTTTCTCCTGCCTTTCCTTGCCCCCTTTACTAGTTTTTCAGGGTCCTCAATGGCTACAAGATAGATCATAAGTTGCTGCTGACAGGGACGCCATTGCAGAATAATCTGGAGGAGCTCTTCCATCTCCTGAACTTCCTCACCCCAGAGAGGTTTAAGTAAGTGGCTCAGTAGGGTGGTCTGCAGAGGAGAGGGGGCAGCTGAGTGCTAGAGGATGGATCTGAAGGGGAGGATAGAGCCTGAGGCCGGACACGGAGCCCGACTCCCGGCTCGGTTCCTTTATCTTCTTCTGGCTATTAGCAACCTGGAGGGCTTCCTGGAGGAGTTTGCTGACATATCCAAAGAAGACCAGATTAAGAAACTTCATGACTTGCTGGGGCCACATATGCTGCGGAGGCTTAAGGCCGATGTCTTTAAGAACATGCCAGCCAAGACAGAGCTCATCGTTCGCGTGGAGCTGAGCCCCATGCAGAAGTGAGATGCAAGGCGGGGTACCCGGACCAGGGTTCAGGATTTGGGGGCAGCTCAAGAATTGGTGCCCCAGTGCACCATCATAATCGCCTCCTTTATCGTATCTCTCCTCTGTCCCCACCCTGGTCTTTAGGAAATACTACAAGTACATCCTGACCCGCAACTTTGAGGCCTTGAATTCACGAGGTGGTGGGAACCAAGTGTCCCTGCTTAACATCATGATGGATCTCAAGAAGTGCTGCAACCATCCGTACCTCTTCCCTGTGGCTGCTATGGTAGATGCGGGATCCGGGGACCGCCTAATGTTTCCTCTCCAGAAACAAGGGCACTTGAGCACAGGGCTGGAGCTGGGCTGGGAGGCCAGAGACTGGATCTCTGAGAGGAGCAGGAAGTGAAAAGATGTGGAGCCTCGAGCTGGGCTTGCGGCTTTCTAGGCGTGGTCAGCACATGGGGGCTCGTTTTCTGACTCTCTCCTCTTCTTTGTTTCCTCTCGCCTTTTCAGGAGTCCCCAAAACTTCCCAGTGGGGCTTATGAGGGTGGGGCACTTATTAAGGCATCTGGGAAGCTCATGCTGCTGCAGAAGATGCTGCGGAAGCTCAAGGAGCAAGGACACAGAGTGCTCATCTTCTCGCAGGTGAGCCATCCCCATCGCCCTTTCCCACCACCAGATAAACCCTCACCTCCTTCCTGGGGCTGCAGCCGGATGAGAAGTTAGCCAGTTATACCCTTAAGAATTTCTGGGGTAAATCAACTATCCTTCAATAAAAATAAAAATAAAAGAAGAGTTTCTGGTATAGCTAAGTTCATCTTGGCCTCTGATCCCTTTTCTCAGGGCTGTTGGAAGTTGTCATCCAGCTTCTTTGAAGCCAAAAGGGGAGAAGTGGAAGGGGGAGCCACCTGCCTCCTGAAGGAGGTCTCTGGGCTGGTACTGTTTCTTAACCGTGTAGTGGAGGAGAGGAGAGCACTGACCTTTCGGAAATCTCATGAAAGCTGTGGGTCTGCTTTTCAGAAAACTGCACACACACAGATCATTTCGTAGAGATTTTCAGGGGGTTCATAGATTTCCCTGAAACCTTGTAGGGGTCAGAGAAGATCCTGTGCCTTGGGAGAAATGACCTCAAAAGAGAATGATAAGACTGTGGGATGAGATGGGGGTTTGGGATCGAAATGCTATAAAATTGAATTGTGATGATTGTTGTACAACTACAAATGTAATAAAATTCATTAATTAAAAAAAAAAAGAATGTGGAATGAGGAGTTCTCTGGTGGCTCAGCAGTATTGAACCCAACTAGTAATCATGAGGACATGGGTTCGATACCTGGCCTTGCTCATTGGGTTAAGGATCCAATGTAGGCTGCAGAATCCGATCCAGTGTTGCTGTGGCTGTGATGTGGGCCAGCAGCTGCAGCTCCAATTTGATCCCTAGCCTGGGAATTTCCATATGCCACAGGTGCAGCAGTAAAAAGAGGGGAAAAAAAAAAAAGAACATGGGTTGAGGAGTTCCCTGGTGGTTCAATGGGTTAAGGATCTGGTGTTGTCACTGCTGTCGCTCTCATTACTGCTGCGACTCACATTCATTTCCTGGCCTGGGAACTTTCACATGCCGTGGGCAAGGCTGGAAAAAAAAAAATGTGGCATGAGGAAGAGGTGGGGATGGAGGAGGCAGCTCCAGGGGAGCATGAGACAGGGCAGGGATCCAAGTGTAAGGGCCAGGGCAGAGGGAGAGGAAAGAGACCAGACAGGGCACATCCCCCTGCCCTGTCATTCTAGACTCCTTCCTCTTGTCTGGCTCTAGATGACCAAAATGTTAGACTTGCTAGAGGACTTCCTCGACTACGAAGGCTACAAGTATGAGCGCATCGATGGTGGCATCACTGGCGCCCTGAGGCAGGAGGCCATCGACCGCTTTAATGGTGAGGCGATGCCTGGTCCCTGCTGGGTGTGGGAGGCCCGAGAAGCCTGTGCCTAGGTCCCTGGGATGGGAGGGTACTGGCCGGGGAGCACATGAGTCACCTAGGCTTCGGGTTTGGGGGCATCATTGTTTGTAGTCAGGGGGCATCTAGGAGCAGGTGCACAGAACTGCTGGGTGCCTATTTCTCATCTCCTATTTCTCGCCTCCTAGCTCCTGGGGCCCAGCAATTCTGCTTCCTCCTGTCTACCCGAGCTGGAGGCCTGGGCATCAATCTCGCCACAGCAGACACTGTCATCATCTTTGATTCTGACTGGAACCCCCATAATGACATCCAGGTGAGAACTCTTCTCCTGGAGCCCCTCTGAGCCAAGAGATGCGAGTGTCTGTTTTAGGGTCGGAAATAAACCTCTTGGCAGGTAGAAGACCCTTCCTCGCCAGCCTCTTTTCCAGAGCACGTAGGGGGTGCCCCTCCTGCCATTCCCCTGGCCCATGCCCACTTTCTGGCCCCTGCAGGCCTTCAGCCGTGCTCATCGGATCGGCCAGGCCAACAAAGTGATGATTTACCGATTTGTGACTCGCGCATCAGTGGAAGAGCGGATCACACAGGTGGCCAAGCGAAAGATGATGCTGACACACCTGGTGGTGCGGCCCGGGCTGGGCTCCAAGGCAGGCTCCATGTCCAAGCAGGAGCTGGACGACATCCTCAAATTTGGCACCGAGGAGCTATTTAAGGATGAAAATGAGGGTGAGAGCCTCCTCTGCAGCTCCCTGAAAGCAGGTCTCTGCTGTCTGTGAGCATTTCTCCTCGGAAACCCTCTGACGAAAGTTCTCTGCTGTGCTTGGAGAAAGGCTGGCGTATTGCCTCACCTGTAAGGTTGAAAACAGCACCTTACAGACGCCCAGGGAGGGGTCTTCTCCAGAGCTCCCGTGACCAGGCAGCAGAGGAGAAGGCGTGCCCCTGACCTTCCTGAAGATCTGCCTGAGGTTCTCGGTGGAGCTGAGTCCCCTCTCTCGTCCCCCAATGCCACCAGGAGAGAACAAGGAGGAGGACAGCAGCGTGATTCACTACGACAACGAAGCCATCGCTCGGCTGCTGGACCGGAACCAGGATGCAACTGAGGACACCGACGTGCAGAACATGAACGAGTACCTCAGCTCCTTCAAGGTGGCCCAGTACGTGGTGCGGGAAGAAGACAAGGTGAGAGGCTTGGGGCCAAATGCTCTCCGTCCCAGGCCGTCTCTGAGGGTGACGTCCCCTGTCCCTCATTGGACCTTGAAATAGGAGCCCCCTTTGCTCCTGTTTTTGACCTGCTCTCTTACCCCCGTGCCCACAAAGAGCAGTGGAGGACCTCAGACACCTTCTTGGTCTCAAGGAGGACACTGGACTTCGGAGGCCCGGAAAGTAGCATAAACTTGGCAGGTGCCCTCTGAGTCAGAGTGGGAGGGACACGGAGGGCCCTAGGGGGCGGTTTAGGGAAGAGAAGTAACGAGAGGAGCCTGTAGCAGTAAGAGGTAGGGCAAGGCCCCACGTCCAGGGAACCTACGCAGAGGAGAGAGTCTAGGAGCCGGGCTGGGCTGTGGTGGCAGAGTGGCGATTTGTTGTGGTGGCAACGGGTGAAGGGGGAGGCCGTCAGCCTGTGTCTTGCTGCCTTTCAGATTGAGGAAATCGAACGAGAGATCATCAAGCAGGAGGAGAACGTGGATCCTGACTACTGGGAGAAGCTGCTGCGGCACCACTACGAGCAGCAGCAGGAGGACCTGGCCCGGAACCTTGGCAAAGGCAAGCGGGTCCGCAAGCAGGTGAACTACAACGATGCTGCTCAAGAGGACCAAGGTGAGGACTGGCCCCGGTGGTGGAACCGAGGGGCGGGTGCTGACTGGGGGCTTGGACGCTGGGGGCATTTAGAGGAAAGAGGGAGACCTCCAAGTCAGGGCCTTCCCTGCAGAGTGGAAAGAGGTTAGGAGGGGTCACTAGGAGCTCCCTAGAGGCCAGGTGGGTTTGCAGGTGACCTAAGCTCGCCAGCAGTTGCAGAGGGCTCAGGTGGACACCCTCGTTGGGGTCTTTGTTTAGAGTGGTTCACCCGGGAGTCAGGATGTGGGTGGGTGAGTGGGCTTGGTTCAGGATATGTGGTCCAGGGTCTCACTGCGAACCGTCCGCCAGCATCCCTAGGAGGGTCAAGGCCAGAGTGAAGGTGTGGAAGTCTCCCATGGGAGCCTTTCAGGCAGAAGGGGCCCCAGCATGGGCTTGACCAGGGGGCATCGCTGACCACCGAGCCCTTTCCCCTCGCAGATAACCAGTCAGAATATTCAGTGGGATCAGAGGAGGAGGATGAAGACTTTGATGAGCGTCCTGAAGGTGGCATCTGTCTTCCTGTCTCTCTACCCCACCTCTTCCCATCTTCCCATCTCACTTGCCATTTTCTTTTTTTTTTTTTTTTTTTTTTTTTTTGCTTTTTAGGGCTGCACCTACTGCATATGGAAGTGCCCAGGCTAGGGGTCCAATTGGAGCTACAGCCGCTGCCCTACGCCAGAGCCACAGCCTCGCCAGATCTCCAGCCCACTGAGCGAGGCCAGGGATCAAACCAGCATCCTCATGGGTACTAGTCGGATTTGTTTCCGCTGTACCACAACGGGAACGTCCCTCCCCATTGTCTTTTAAGCTTACAATTTTTATACAAATAAAAGCTTATTTGTAAAAAAAAAAAAAAAAAAAAGAAAAAGTAAAGATTGCAGGTAAGAAAAAAGAAGTAAACATCCATAATCTTGCTACTGTTAAAATTTGGAGCATGGAGTTCCAGTCATGGCTCAGTGGTTAGCGAATCCGACTAGGAACCATGAGGTTGCGGGTTCGATCCCTGGCCTTGCTCAGTAGGTAAAGGATCTGGTGTTGCCGTGAGCTGTGGTGTAGATCACGGATGTGGCTCAGATCCCATGCTGCTGTGGCTGAGGCGTAGGCTGGCAGCTACAGCTCCGATTAGACCCCTAGCCTGGGAACCTCCATAGGCCATGGGTGTGGCCCTAGAAAAGACAAAAGAACCAAAAGAAAAAAAATTTGGAGCATGTAAGCATGCAGGCTTAGATACCTAGATGAAAGGTCAAGAAAGGCTGCATCATTTTACTCTCCCACCGGTAGTACTTTTGCTTGCATCAAATAGGCGATAGTCGCTGCTGATTTCTTCATGTGACTTGATTCTTTCGGCCCTGCCGGATCACTAGTTCAGCATGCGCAGGGAGGAAAATAGATGTGCCTGGCCCGTGACGCGGGCCTTGCCTGGCTTCCTGCCCTGGGGGAGGGGCGAGCTCGGGAAGACTGGGGGGCGGAGGAGGCGGCACAGCTGCCAACTGGGGTCACTCTCTCTCGTCCAGGGCGTCGACAGTCCAAGAGGCAGCTCCGGAATGAAAAAGACAAGCCGCTGCCTCCACTGCTGGCTCGAGTTGGGGGCAACATTGAGGTGAGAGCGGCGCCCAGCGCCCGACGGTTCCCTGAGGAAGGAGTGAAGGCTGGGGGCTGGGAAATTGAAGCTGAGTCACTGAGGGTGAGAGCCCCGCCGTTCATGGCCCACGCCGTCCTCCCCGTCCATCAGGTGCTGGGGTTCAACACCCGTCAGCGGAAAGCCTTCCTCAACGCCGTGATGCGCTGGGGCATGCCGCCGCAGGACGCCTTCACCACCCAGTGGCTGGTGCGCGACCTGAGGGGCAAGACGGAGAAGGAGTTCAAGTGAGTGTGGGCGACGCGGGGCCCAGGTAGATGGAAGGGTCAGACTGCGGGTGTTACTGTCTTCGTCCTGGCCACCATGTGATGTGACCTTACTCACCTGATCACTGTGCTCCCCGCCAGACGACCCCAGACGACAGTTCCCGGCTCGGTTTCCTGGGGGGTGGGCCCAGCCTGCCCCACCTCCCCTCAGACGAGCCTAGAGCGCAGAGGCCGGCCTCCCTGCTAGTGGGAGAGGCGGTGAAGACCGCAGCCTCTCCTGGGCTGTCCTGCCTCACATTCCTTTGGCCACGATGGCCGGCGGGGAGCCCGTGGAAAGGATGAAGAGCTGACTGATGGGGCCTAGGAATGAAGTCCCAAGGCCAGGGAGCCTGGGAAATGCAGTGGCAGGGGTGGGGGTGGGGGGGAGTTACCTCCTGGAGGGCTGGTCGTGGTGGGATTGAGAGGCCAGGGGAGACTCCTGGCGGCACCCAGGAGGTTCAGTTTCAGGGCTCCGTCATCCCTGTGCCCCCCCAAGGCTCTCCTGACCTGCCTCCCGCCTCCATGCTCCTCAGGGCCTATGTGTCTTTGTTCATGCGCCATCTCTGTGAGCCCGGGGCAGACGGCTCTGAAACCTTTGCGGACGGGGTCCCTCGGGAGGGACTGAGTCGCCAGCAAGTGTTGACCCGCATTGGAGTCATGTCACTCGTCAAGAAGAAGGTATCGGTCTTCCCCTCACCCGCAAGGTCACGTGGGCTGCCTGGCTCTGGCCCCCTCTGCCGCATCCCCTGGTTCTGGACTCAGGCTGGGGCGAGACAAGGCAGGAGGGGCTGGAGCCTGTCGTGTCCAGTGCCTGGAGCTGATCCCTGTCCCTCCACCTCCCCTGCACCCTTCAGGTTCAGGAGTTTGAGCACATCAACGGGCGCTGGTCTATGCCGGAGCTGATGCCTGACCCCAGCGCTGACTCCAAGCGCTCCTCCAGAGCCTCCTCTCCTACCAAGACCTCCCCCACCACTCCTGAGGCTTCTGCTGCCAACAGTCCTTGCACCTCGAAACCTGGTAATCAGCTTGGGGTGGCAAGAGAGACAGACAGGGCCAGGGTCCCTTAGACGGGGAGGGATTGGAGTTGGGCTGGGGAGGTTCTGCCTTCTTCACCCTGCCTTACCCCTGCAGCTACTCCAGCTCCAAGTGAGAAAGGAGAGGGCATGAGGACACCTCTGGAGAAGGATGAAGCAGAAAACCAGGAGGAGAAGCCAGAGAAGAATAGCAAAACTGGGGAGAAGATGGAGGCAGAGGTATGGGGCTCCCTGGTTCCCCCGAGAGGAGGGAGTGGTGGCGCCTTGGGGCGGGTGCCTGGGAGCCCTCGGCTTTGTCCTGACTCCCCTGTCCTCTTCTAGGCGGACACTCCCAGCCCAGCCCCGTCACTTGGGGAGCGGCTGGAGCCAAGGAAGGTTCCTCTAGAGGATGAGGGGCCAGGGGGACCTGGAGAGATGGAGCCTGAACCTGGGTACCGGGGGGACAGAGAGAAGTCAGGTGGGTGCATCGCCTTAGGGGTGATGGGGGCTTAGAATATGGGGGTTCCTTCTTCTGGGGTCAGGGGATGAGGGTGACAACCTCCCTTCCTGTCCCCTACCCCCTCCCACAGCCACAGAGTCGACGCCAGGAGAGAGGGGGGAGGAGAAGCCGTTGGATGGACAGGAACAGAGGGAGAGGCCGGAGGGGGAGACAGGGGATTTGGGCAAGAGAGGTAATGGGTGGAAGGACCGGCCACCCGGGTCCCTGAGGGAATCGGGAGGTGGAGTCTGGGGAGCCGAGTGCCGGAGGTCCCGGGTGGGCAGCGATTCCAGGGGCCAGTACAGTACAGAGAGTAGTCCTGGAACCTGGGAGGGAACTGCCTCCTGAGGCGTGAGCTCTGCCCCATTTGCCGTAGCCGAAGACGTGAAAGGGGACCGGGAGCTCCGACCTGGGCCTCCTCGAGACGAGCTGCGGTCCAATGGGCGACGCGAGGAGAAGGTGGAGAAGCCGCGGTTCATGTTCAACATTGCAGACGGTGGCTTCACAGGTGCGGCTTCTCACTGCCCCCTGCTCCTCACCGGTGTTTGCTCATCCTCTCGGGTTTCCCATTTGGCCTGAGGCCTCCTGCTACCTGTAATTGCAAGGAACTGCCGTGAGGTGGTGCGTGCTGTCTCTGAGCCTCGCCCTTGGGCCTCTTTAAGTGTACGCTCGACTCCAAAGCTGCCTTTCACCCCACCTGTGTCCTTCATCCTAGCTTGAACCTGCTTGTAACTAGTCTGCTTCCCAGCTCCTCACCTGACCTTGCCTTGTTCTCCTTAAAGAGCCCTTCGTCCTCTCCCACCATTCAGTTCCCTCCTCTGTACCTGTCTGCTGGGCTGGATGTGGGTCGCAAATGCCTGACGCCTCATCCATCTTCTGTCCTCTCTTTAGAGCTTCACACACTGTGGCAGAATGAGGAACGGGCAGCTATTTCCTCGGGGAAACTCAATGAGATCTGGCACCGAAGACATGACTATTGGCTTCTGGCTGGGATTGTCCTGTATCCTTTGATACAAATGCAAGGAAAAACCTGTTCTCTCAACCTGGGGAGAGGGGCACTACAGAGAATGCAAGTCCACGCAAGACACTGGGGCTTAGTGCCACACGGGGGCTTAGTGCCACACGGGGAGCGGTCAGGCCAAAGGAGGGCGTGTGCACAGCCTAGCCTGTCCCTGTTAAATGCCTTGATGGTCCCCCCGTTTCATCGGCAGCCATGGCTACGCACGGTGGCAGGACATCCAGAACGATGCTCAGTTTGCCATTATCAACGAGCCATTTAAAACTGAAGCTAATAAGGGGAACTTTCTGGAGATGAAAAATAAGTTCCTGGCCCGGAGATTCAAGGTAGGGACGAGGGAAGAAAGGCACAGTGCCGAAGAGGGACTTGGGTCAGAAGCGGGACCAGATCTAGTTGGAGGGGAGGCCCTGCTGACACCGTGAGGGTTGAGGCAATGCTTGAGGCCGGACTAGAGGTTCACCCTGTGTTTGGGTCTGTGGTCTGGATCGGGTTCGATGTTGGGGTCGCCGTCAGGATCAGTGTGGAGCTTGGGGTGCCCTGAGCCAGTGGTGAGGGCGGGGTAGGTCCCCAGCCCTGATCCAGCCGCTGGCTGCTGCTGCCGCCACCGCTCCCTGCACTCACCTGCTCCCCGCGCCCTCAGCTCCTGGAGCAGGCGCTGGTGATCGAGGAGCAGCTGCGGCGGGCGGCCTACCTGAACCTATCACAGGAGCCGGCGCACCCCGCCATGGCCCTCCACGCCCGCTTCGCCGAGGCCGAGTGCCTGGCCGAGAGCCACCAGCACCTCTCCAAGGAGTCGTTGGCGGGGAACAAGCCGGCCAACGCCGTCCTGCACAAGGGTAAGGGCCGCGGCGGCCCCGCGCGGGGGAGGGCCCACAACGCTGCGTAAGTCTTCACCCCGCACCCTTCAAAATCTCCCCACCCCTCTGACCCCTTTACCCTCTGAACCACCCCCCTCTGACCTCTAACCCCCCCCCCCACCTGGTACCCCCTTGGTTTTTGGCCTCTAGGATCTGTATAGCCAGCCCTCTCCCAGACCTAATAGCATTCACATCAGTGCCTAATAGAGGGGCCTCCCCCCAGCCTCCGTGAGACGGTGCCACGTCCCCTCCACAGGACGGAACTTCGCTGACCCCCACGCCTGCCATACTGCTAATAGCACCCTCTCTGGGGCCTCAGCCTGTGTACAGCCCAGCGAAGTCCTTGCCCCCAGTCCCACGAATTACACTTCCCACATCTCATTCACCCAGTGGGGCAGAAACCACCACCATCCCACCCTCTGACCCTACCCCACGAGACTTCCCTTTGACCTTCAACCCTTCCTCCCAGACCCTCTCACCCTGATAATAATAGATTACGTTCTGAAGCCCGCTCCCCAGCTAGTTCTATTCGAAGTAGTGACTGCCTCCTGGCCCCTGTAATTCCTGTTGTGATTCCTCGAATCTGTAATGCTGACCCTCTAACCTCCCTCCCCCTTATACACTCAGACCCGACTCCTGAAATCTCTGACACCACTTACCGCCTCCCACGCCTCCCGACTATCTCCTCCCCGTCACCCCAACCCCCAACCCTCAGTCTTCCAGTATGGGATGTTCTGACAACCCCCTGCCCCATGTCTTCCAATGTCCTGCCCTGTCTCCCCCTGTCCTTGCGTCTTTCTTTCCACCTGTCCTTTGTGATGATCTGGTCTCTGCCGCTTTACCTGACACTTCTTGTTCCCCCGAGCTGCTCTCTTCTTCTCTCTACTTCTGTCATTTCTTTGGTCTCTGATTCTTTGACCTCTGTCCTCGTCTCTCTGCTCCTTTCTCTCCATCTCTGACTATCTGTCCATCTGAATCCTCATCTCTTTTCCTGGCTCCATCTCTCCCTTTCCCTGTCTTTCTCTTGCCCTTCTTTCTCCGTGGCCCGGGCCCCAGTTCTGAACCAGCTGGAGGAGTTGCTGAGCGACATGAAGGCGGACGTGACCCGCCTGCCAGCCACGCTGTCCCGAATACCCCCCATCGCAGCCCGCCTTCAGATGTCCGAGCGCAGCATCCTCAGCCGGCTGGCCAGCAAGGGCACGGAGCCTCGCCCCACACCGGTAACCCTCTTTCCCCCTGACTCGTTTTCCCTGACTCCTCCTGCACACGCACAAACACTTCCTCCGGAATGCTATACAATGTGGAAAAACGACTTGCTCGAACACACTCGTCGGCCTTGAGTCTCCCTGCCTGCGTGATGCCCCTCCGTAGTTCTGCAGTTTGGCCCTTGATGTCTCCCCTACAGCTTCTTTCCTCAAAGACTGTGGACCTTCTAACTGCGGCTCGATCTCTCTTCCAGGCCTTCCCCCCGGGTCCCTACGCCACACCTCCGGGGTACGGGGCGGCCTTCAGCGCCGCACCCGTAGGGGCCCTGGCCGCCGCAGGCGCCAATTACAGCCAGATGCCTGCAGGGTCCTTCATCACAGGTCAGCTGGTAACGTCCTGCCTCCCACTCGTACTGGCCCTTTCCTAAGCTTCATCTCTGCTCAGCTGCCCTTTTCCTTGGCCAGCCCATCTCATTCCCTTGGAAGCATCCAGTGGTTTATGGAATGGAGTAGCTCTAGGCCAGGGATCAAACCCATCACCCCAGCAGTGACGTGGGCCACTGCCGTGACAAGGCCGGCTCCTTACCCCGCTGCACCCCAGAGGAACGCCTTTCCCATCCCTTTCCTCTCCTCTGTTGCTAGACTCAAAGACACCTAGCAGTTCTGTGGCTCGGTGCCTCTTAACATGGGTGACTTGAGGGAAAGAGAACGTGAAATCGGAAGGGCGTTACACTGAAACTTGGAATGTGTGGTCGCTGTCGATGATGGGGAGTGAAATAGGGACTGATGCTTCCTTATCCCCTTGTCCCCTTCCCAAACAGCCGCCACCAACGGCCCTCCAGTGCTGGTGAAGAAGGAGAAGGAAATGATGGGGGCGTTGGTGTCAGACGGGCTGGATCGGAAGGAGCCCCGAGCCGGGGAGGTGATCTGTATAGACGACTGACCGGATCCCAGACCTGCCCTTCACCCAGGCCTCGTTCCCGAGGCCGACCCCCAGCTCAGGCTCTGGGGCCTGCTGCCAGTCCTCCGCCTTCCCCACCCCTTGGGCCACCACTGGGCTAGGAGCCCGTTTGCCCCTCTCTCCCACTCTTTTCAGGAAGGGCCCTTTGTCTTTTCTACCCCACGCACCTTTCCCACCGCGCTTTGGAGACTGCTGGTGAGAAGAGGTCTGGGTGGGAGCTGGTGAGCAGGGTCCTCCAAGTACCTTTACCCCCACCGCCAAGCATACACAGCTTCCCGATCAGTGGTTGTGGGGAGGAAAGAGGTGGAGCCTCCCCAGTTTTTATTCCCAAAATATAAGCTCCACCTCCTGCAGAAGTGGGGAGTTAGCCTTGCCTGGCCTTTAGGAACTTTGGTGGGGAAAAGAGAGCCTTGAAGAGAGGAGGGGACTTTAGAGAGGGATGACAGTGAGCCCTGGGAGGGCGGAAGGGAAGAGGAGGGGCGGCTGCATGTTTCCCTCCCTCCCTCCCCGCAGATGGAGAGTGGAGCAGTTACAAGGGAGGGAGTCCGTTGCTGTTCAGCCTCAGAATAAAGGCGCTGTTCACTGGCTCAGTCACCTCCTGCGTACTGGCATCTTGTGTTGGGAATCTTACCCCATCCCTAGGGACCAAGGACTGCCCCTACAAAGAGACTAATAATTTGGGTGAATACTCCCTTAAGCCAAAGAGGAGCTCCCCAATCTGTCCTAGGGACCCACGTAATCTAGAAAGGGTGGCAGAGAACGCAATGGGCCAGACGTCGGGGGAGCCCCCAGCTTTGGGGCTCAGGTTCTTGGAGGACTTTTACCCTCCCTCCTGCAGACCTGGATACGGACTAAACTTGAGTGGGTCAGCCAGGGGGCCTAGTCAGGGGACTACCTTGCCTTTGGGACCAGAGCAAAATAGTGGAGGGCAGGCTGGGGAGACATGGGCACATCCTCCTCCCCGAGAGGGGCTGGGACAGTGGCAGTTTGCATGGCGAACCCCCCACTTCGTCTTCGCTCCCCTTCACTTTCTTGCTGCCCCTTTCCCAGTCTCTTCACACCCCCTCCTGGTCTGTCCCAGTCCCCTCTTCTGTATCAGGTTTATGGTTGTACATATAAATTATACTTTCCTTTCTGTGTGCTCTGTTATTTTTGTGGGGGAGTTCTTTGGTTGCGGGGAGGGGTAAGGAAAGAAAGGGAGTTACTTTCTGCCATTTCCTCTTCTCTCTCTCTCCCTCTTTTTAAATCTTGTGACTTTTTCCTTTTTCTCCGTTTCATTAATTGGATCATCAACTAAAACTCCAAGGCTTTTTCCAACCCTAACCCCAGTGTGATGAGCTCAGTGTAGAGATGGAAGCTGACCAGCAGGATACCTCCACAGGCCTCAGACTGAGATCAGAGAAAGAGCAGGGCTTCCTGGACAGAAGTGTAGTAGGAGGGGTGCCTGACAATGTTCAGAACTGTCTCCCATTCATCTTTTTGATGTGCTTTCCACCGTCAGGTTGCCTCGTTCTGCCAAGAGTCAGTAGAGGTCACTACAGCGTCACAGGTTCTGTTGCAAATTTGCAGAAGTGTACTCTTTTTTTCTAAAGCGTCTGGGGGGTAGGGGGCGGTCAGATCTGCATAGTTTGCCGAACGTTTGAACTGCTAGACATTACACCTTGACATGTTGTTCAGTACCAGAGCTGCTCAGAGGTTTAGAGACTACACGCTTAATTGTTGAGGCTATTATACTAAAAAATAAAAGGTAATTCCATCAAGCATTTACTGAGTACATACTAAAAACCACGGCTCTTGTCCTTGGAGATGCAACAGTAACAATTCAGTTACTGCTCTCATGGGCTTACAGTCTAGTGGAGGACACCAACAAAACACACTATCAGAAAATAAAAACTGAAAAAATTAAACGAGGCTTTATTTTACAGAGGGTCGGGGGAGGTTCAGTACTGAGAAAGGCCTCCCGGAAGAGGGAATATTTGAGAGTTAAGGACAGGAAAAAGGCAAAAATACAGTTACAAAAATAGAGGTTTATTCTTAAATTCACATTTTTAATTGGGAGGAAAATGCAACACTGTAAACTATGGACACTTAAATTTTTTTTCAGTAACTGAATGTTACTTTAACCTTCAATGAAATAGTAAGTCATTTATACCAATTGGTTTTAAACATTCTACCCCACAGATGGTGACACTCTATAGACAATCAAGGACCCGAACCAATGCTTCTTACAATTTTATTGCATCACCTGGGATTCTTGTTAAGATGCAGTCTGGGAGTTCCCGTCATGGCTCAGCAGAAACGACTCTTACTAGCACCCATGAGGACACAGGTTTGATCCCTGGCTCGCCAGTGGGTTACGGATCCAGCGTTGCCATAAGCTGTGGTGTAGGTTACAGATTCCGCTCAGACCCTGTGTTGCTGTGGCTGCGGCTACAGCTCCAATTCAACCCCTAGCCTGGGAACTTCCATATGCCATGAGTGTGGCCCTAAAAAGACCGAGGAGGGAAAAAAAAAAAAAAAAGGCAGAGTCTGATTCAGTAAGTCTGAAGTGGAATCCTGAGATTTTGTACTTCCAACAAACTCCCAGTGATGCTGATGCTGCTGGTCCTTGACTATAACTATGCCATCGTAAGATATTAACAGGATGTTTCAATGGAACTCATGCCATAATATAGGTGGGCGTCCAATTATGGGACACAAGTTTAAAACTGTATGATGAACATCTTATTTTCAGTGGTGACAGTGTTTTCTTGTGACTGTAAAGATAACAGCGGGAGTTTACAATCTGATGCCTTTGCCAAATGCCTCTCTCTCCTATCTTTGGTAGGCCCTAATGAGGTGACTCAGATAAAAGCCCTTTGGACCTTCTCATGCCTGCCCTTACAGGCTGAAGGGTAATTCTGAAATGATGCAAAACGCCTAACCTCATAAGTAGGGCTTCATCTTGATAATTTTAGGAACACAGTACTGGGAATGGGGAGACAGTAGGCATACTAGTGGGGGTAGGGGATGGGGTGGGAAGGGGTTTGGTTGATTCTTCTCAGTTCTCTTAGGTGCTAGAGAAACGAGATTAACATGCACGAAAATCAGCCTCTTCTTAAAAATCACTGACACAGAATAGCTAAAATGGGACCTGTTGCTCCCGCACAGGAGAGCTGCCCTGGACAGAAGCCAAAGTCGCAGCTAGGGAAACAGTCTGTCTTCTTCCCACGGGTACATCGACTGTTTGTATCATCCCTGGGCCACTTCATCCTGAATATGTGAGGCTGGCACAGTCAGAAGATGGGGGCGATTCGTCTAGGAGCCTCCCCAGCTCAGTATCAACACCTCCCAGGGCGTTCCCTCCTGCCCTTGGCTCACCTCCCTCATCAGTGCCAATCCCGGATGTGAGAGGGGGTAGTCTTGGCACCCGCTCCCTGTACTACAGCGGGGCCCTGAGAATGCAGCTCCCACCTTCCTTCTGCCACAGCTTCAGGGTTTCGCAGTTACAGCGCGCAGCGGGTCATGTGGGCCAAGTCCTTGATCTCCGGACAGTACAACACTGGGGGAAAGAAGGAGGGTTAGTGGCGGCGGAAGGATGCTGCCTACTCAGGCGTTCCGGGGTCCTCTCCCGCCACAGCCACCCCGGGCCGTCCCTCACCGTTGCAGGGCAGCGGGCGCCGCCAGCGGCGCGCGGGCGCCAGCACCTGGGCCCAGAGCCGCCGGAGCGCGCGCCACCCTGCGCTCCTAGGCTCCGCCCCCTTCTCGCTCCCCTCTTCCTCTTCCTCCGCCTCGCCGCTTTCCTGGACCCGGCCACCAGCCACAGCAGGTTCGCGCTCAGCCCGCGCCTTTGCCTCCAAGCGCGACCACAAGTCCTGGTCCAGGGCGACCTCCGTGACCCCGCCGCGCGGGAGCGGGGTGGGCGCGCGACAGAAGGGGCACGTGACGACGCGGCGCAGGCGCACCACGCGCGCGGCCGCCCCGCCGCTTTCGCCGCGCGCCGCCAGCTCGCGCAGACAGGCAGTGCAGAGCGTGTGGCCGCAGCGGGCCCGCGCCGTGCCGGGCAGGCGGCGGGGCGCGCGGACCCCGAGGTTGAAAGGCCGGTAGCAGATGTTGCAGTCCAGTTCGCCCCGCTCCGGAAGAGACGGCACCCTCACCAGGAGCTGCATTGTGACCGCCGCGAACTCGAGGGCGTCGCCAACGCGGCTGGCTCCTAGGACAGAACGAGCGGGCCCGTCCTGGGGCCCGCGCCGCGGCCTCTTCCCCCTTTTAATATTGAGAGCCCGCCCGTCGAGGCGTCACGCGAAGGTCGGGCCACTCCCCGCGGCGGCACGCGTGGGGGCGGCGGAGGTGCGAGGACCGGAATGCGGCCGATGGCAGAACGGGCGAGGCGACCCAAGTGGCGGCACGACTGGAGAGGTGGGAGGCACAGCACCCCACTCCCTCCACGCCTTCCTTTACCCCCCACGCAAAGCCAGGGCTCCTTCATCCTGTGTGCAAATCCCCAGCACCCTACCTGAGCCCTGGCCCGCGGCCGCTGGCGCAGGGCTTCTCACGCTCTCCCATGACCCCACCCAAACATGCTTCCTAAGCCGGTGGTCCTGCCCGTTCTGCCCAGTCTTTAGTGGGCTCCTGGGCGTTTCAGCAGATGCTGCGCTCAGTTTTCCCCATTAGATTTGACCTCCTTGTGTTCTTGTAAGGCCGGCTTCCCAAATTTTATTTTCCTCAAACTCTCAACTCCCAGCTGACGTCTCAGCCCGTGGAAGGACCTAGATTCCAGGCCCGAGGCCCTAGGAATGCTGGGAATCCTCTCCTGCCTGCATAGCTAGGCCTGGTCACCCACACACCATGGTGGCTACAGCAAAGCAGCACAGCCTGAGTTCTGACTCAGAGGTCTGACTTCCCCCCACAGGTAAACAGGACATAGTACTCCCAGCCCACACTGCCTCGTGGTGCCACCCCCACCCTCCACTCCCCAGCCACCTCCTTGCCCTCCTCTCCCGGGCCTGCAGTCCTGAGTCTGTTGGGAAGGTTTATAGCGCAGACTCTAGACCCAGGTTACCCGTTGTGATACCTTGAGCAGGTTTCTTAACTTCTCCGGGCTTTGGTTTCCTCATCTGCATAAAATGTGGTTGATGATAGGATTGAATCAGCTCTGTATGTAAGGTGCTTAGAGTGATGCCTGCCACACAGTTAACACCGCATATTGGCTATTATCCTGTGTCCCAGCCTATGTTGTGTTCACTTTAACTTCTCGGTACCCAACATTTTCAACACCCATCTCTTTTGGTCAATACAAAATGGGCTTTTCCACACCCATGGCGTTTACTGGCTTTAACAGGCAATGTAAAGCTGGTTTTTATTTTATTTTTTTGCTTTTTTTTTGGGGGGGGGGGCACACTCACGGCACATGGAGGTTCCGAGGCTAGGGGTCCAATTGGAGCTGTAGCTGCCAGCCTGTGCCACAGCCACAGCAACGTCAGGTCCAAGCTGTGTCGGCCACCTACACCACAGCTCACAGCAGCGCCAGATCCTTCACCCACTGAACGAGGCTGGGGATCGCACCTTCGTTCTCATGGATGCTAATCAGATTCATTTCTGCTAAGCCACGATGGGAACTCCCCTAAAGCTGGTTTTTAAAACTAGATTCTTAAAGCCTTTGAGTTTAATCTTTTGTGAGGAGGCGTACCATTATGTTTAATTATTCTATCTTTTCAGGACTTCTAAGTCATATTGTCTTTCTGGTCACTTGGGGGAAGCTAGCTACTTATTCCCATGATGCTGTCATAATTCAAAACTTTTGAGGAGAAGTTCTCTCTGCATTGGTGCTTCAAGATCGCCTCACATTTTTTGATTTCTTTAGTTGATTAAGTCATAATCGTTTAAGGTATTTGATTATATAAATGCTCCCAAAGCATTTGACATCCAGAGCCCTTCTAGGTCCAGACCTGGCTCTCCGGCCACCTGCTCAGCTTCCTTTCTTGTTTATCAAGAACCCAAGCTGATGATCTCCCTGTAGGAAGCAGCATCTCTTCCAGTGTTTCCTGCCTCTTTCTTTACCCGAGTCCAGAAATCTAGGAGTCCTCCTTGACCCCTCCTTCGCTTTCAACTTCCTTCACCAACTTACCACTAAGCCTGGTACATTTCGCCTCCTAAGTATCTCCCGAATTTGTCTGCTTTTCTTCCCCTCTGGTGTAACATCCTAGTTCAAGCTACCACCATCTCTTCGGTAGACAGGAGCCTCTTAACCAGTCTGTCCAGTCATCCTGGCCTTCTGCAGCCTTCCCGCCACACTGCTTGCATGATCTTTCCACAACTGAAGCCCAGTTATGTCCTAACCACCTACCCCTTTCATTCCTGCTGAAAACTTTTTAATGTGGTAGTAGTTTTAATAACCCCAGATGCCTACAACATGTGACTGCTGCTTCTCCCATGAAGAATTAGGGGCGAATTCCCTGTCCCTTGAATCGGCTAACCTCATGATTTGCGCCAATAGAATGTGGCGGGAGTGATGTGTGAGTTCTGGAGGCTAGGTCCTTCAGAGGTGTTCCAGCTTCTGCCTTTGTCCCTCAGGAAGCTCACTGGTGGATTGAAGCTGCTTGGAGGAGAATGGAGGAGCCCCAGCCAGTAGCCAAAACTAATAGCCAGATGTACCAGTGAGGCCATCGGGTTTTTCTGCTCAGCTGCCCTGCCAGCTGAATGTAGCCACACGAGAGCCCAGGTGAAAACAGCAGAGGAAGCCCCCAGCCAACCTACAGAATCATGGAGAAAAATAAAAGCTGTAAAAAAGTTGTTGGAGTTCTCATCTGGCTCAGTGGTTAACAAATCCCACTAGGAACCATGAGGTCGCGGGTTCGATCCCTGGCCTAGCTCAGTGGGTTAAGAATCCGGCATTGCCGTGAGCTGTGGTGTAGGTCGCAGATGCGGCCTGGATCCTGCTTTGCTGTGGCTGTGGTGTAGGCCAGCAGCTACAGCTCCGATTCGAACCCTAGCCTGGGAACCTCTATATGCCGTGGGAGCGGCCCAAGAAAATGGCAAAAAGACAAAACAAACAAAACAAAAAAGCTGTTGGAGTTCCCCTCTGGCGAAGCGGATTAAGGATCTGCTGTCGTCATTGCAGCAGCTTGGGTGATGCTGTGGCGCAGGTTCGGTGTCTGATCTGGGACCTTCCACATGCCGTGGGTGTGGCCAAAAAGAAAGAAAAAAAAAGTTGTTTCAAGCCACTCTAATTTGAGGGTGATCTGTTGTGTATCAATAGATAACGGATTTAGAGGGTTTCCTCCTGTCCTTAGGATAAAGATAATACCCTGCAGTGCCCTCTAAGGCCCAGTGTGTTCTGAAGCCATGCACGTCTCACATTCTGCCTCTGTTCCCTCTTTAGACATGCTGGCTAGGGTTCCCTTCTGCCACAAGCCTTGCTCAGATGCTGTTCCCCTCCCCGCCGGCTTTTATCCCAGTCACGCTCCTTCATCTTTCCGCACTCAGTGCGGCATCACCGTGTCAGATGCCCCTTGTGGACTCTGCCAACACCACCTGCTTTCCTCTGGACTTTGGGCCACTGGAGCGTGTGTGTGTGTGTTTGGGGGTGGGTTGTTTGTCTTTCCCGTCTGCGAACTCCACAAGGATTGTTCTGAGTCTGGTTTTGTTCACCAGTGACCCTGTGCTGCAGCACAGTAGAACTCAGTAAATAAATACTTGTTAAATTAATAGGTGAGTGATAAACAAGGTAAATGAGGCATGACAATAAAGGAAGTGGCTTTTTTGGGGTTTTTTTTTTTTTTTGGCCACACCCCCACCACGTGGAAGTTCCCGGGCCAGGGACTGGACCTGTGTCACAGCAGTGACTCAAGGTGCTACAGTGACAACACTGGATCCTTAGCCCACTATGCCACCACGGGAACTCCCAAAGGAAGGTTTCTTACACGAGGTTCCTAACTGCCTCTGAAGGTAATTCTAAGAGGACTTTTTAAAATGTTTTGAGCCACAAAGAGAAGCATCATTAAAATAAGTTCATGGGAGTTCCGGTCCTGGCTCAATGGTAACGAACCCGACTAGTATCCATGAGGACTCGGGTTCAATCCCTGGCCTCCCTCAGTGGGCTAAGGATCCGGTGTTGCCGTGAGCCGTGTGGACCGCAGATACGGTTTGGATCCCACCTTACCATGGCTCAGGTGTAGGCTGGCAGCTGTAGCTTCAGGCTAGGGAACTTCCATATGCCGCAGATGCGGCCCTAAAAAGAAAAAAAATAAATAAGTTCATGACCCTCCAAGGTAACTATTTAAGGAGAGTACTATTTTGAATTTATAAATTCTGGTGTGTTTGTTACAGAGTAGCGAAGCATGGTTTAGTCATGCCTTTTCCCCTTTGCTTCCTCCACAGTCTTCCAGAAGGAGTGGGAGATGCCGGGAGTGGATGTGAGTACTCATTAGTTGTTCCGGTTGGTTGCTAATCCAGTAAATGGCGTGCTCCTGCCTTCTCTTTTGGAAACGTTTTCCTCTGCTCCCTCCGCTTCAGGATCCAGGAAGGCCGAGGACGGAGAGAAGGGAGGTGGTGAGGTTCTATTTTAAGAGAAGCAGAGCTCATCCTCTGCTGCCTTGTGATCTTTAAAGGTGGTGACTGTCCCCCGGCTTTCTGTCCCAGGGCAATCAGAGTTCTTTGGGGAAGAGTGAGGCCAAGTGTCTGATACAATCCCATTTGATTCTGCTTTTCTGCCACCCTCACGCCTGAGTTTTCACTTGTTTTCTTGACAATAACTCTTTCCCTCTCTGTGTATCATTTCAGCCATAGACCAGTTTTCATGGTACCGCTCCTTCACCAAATCCCAGAGCCTCAACCTCCGAACGGCCCCACCCACTCAGCCAGGAGAAAGCCACCCCCCAGATGGTTCCCTGGCATGTGTGGGTTGTCAGGCAAGAGGGAAATGAGAAGCATGGCTAATGTAACTTTCAAAACAAGCCTAAGAGTGTCAGAGGGTGGAGCAACAAAAGCTATGAAGCCGGGTCCCTGGGTTGTAGGCCTGTGGTGACTGAAGGAAGAAAAGTGGCCTGGCGTCTCTGGTGCCTGGGCCCTCGGTGACAGGGCGACCAGGAGCACGAAGCCCAGTCGCTGGGGTAAATGAGCAGTGGAGAGAAAAGGCAGTACTGGAGCTTTCTGTTCTGTTCTTTTTTGTTGTGTTTTAATGAAGTACTGGATCTTTCTAGTGGTGGGGGACTGCAGGGCCAGATGTGTGAGACAGATCCTCAACCCCAGCAATCTGAGACTCGGCAGGTGATGATGAAGCTGCGATTTTATTTACAGTTCCCTGGGAAGTCTTACACGGGAGGGGCCTTCCTTAGTGCTTTGAGAGCATTGCGGGGAGGAAGGCCGCAGCCCCCCACCGCCCGGTGGGAAGGCCTGCTCAGGGCTCCTCCTTGAACTTTGTATGTCAGCGCCAGTTCTCTGCTGTGACTTGATGGCTGTCCCTGTTGCCTGTGAAGCGGCACAACTGCTTTCCCAGGGTCTTCCTGGCCACTCTTGCCAGGACACGCTGTCCATGGGCCATCTGATTTCCCTAGTGCCACCGTACTCCCCATCCTGCCCCTCCGGGCAACAACAAAGTATCACCACTAGTTCTTGTTTTAAGCCCTCCTCTAACTCCTGGCTGAGGCTGGGTCCTGGTTTCCCAAAGATTATCATTTACGTCCTGCCAGGACCAGCCTGGCTTCCTTTGTGTCGCATAAGGTAAGAGCCCCCATTTCCTTTGTTCCAGAAGACATCATAGCCCACTTCTTTTTAGGTTGTTACCCCTTGATGACATTTCAGGGGCCACTTTTGAGGTACTCTGCGTGGGTCTTGTATCTTTGCCTGGGTCTTTTTTTCCCCTGGGCCTCGGCAATTAGGGGAAGAGGGAAGGGAGCGAGACCAACTGGTGGAGAAGGGGCCGCCCAGTAGCTCCAGCCCAGGATTAGCAAGAGGGCCTAGGAGAACGCGGCAGGGGGCGGCGGACTACTTTTCCTCTCAGGCCCCACTGCGGGAGGATATGGCTTGGTTCATGCGACCGCTACTCGAAGCCGAAGCCGGAACTCATTAGTGGGCGGGGACGCCTTGGCTCCGCCGCTGCCGCCGCGGCTGCCGCTGCGCGGAGGGATCCCGAGCAGCGAGAGGGAGGCGGGGAAGAGCGACTGGGGCTGGGGGCGGGGGGTGCAGCGGCTCCGGTCCCCGACGGACTACTTCTTGGGATGCGGTTTGTTGCTCAGGAGTCCGTCAATCTCCATCACGGTCTGCGGAGTCAGCTGGCTCAGCACCTGGAGGAATACGGGGACCTGGAGAGGGCAGTACACGCAGGGTCGCTGCAGAATGGGGTGAGGTTCAAGGACCCCGGGAGGCCAACTGGCAGGCAAAGAGTCGCAGCTGTGCCCCTGCCTCACCTTGTCCTGGGACTCCTCATCTGCAAAGCGAGGGCCTTGTAGTGGGTGACCTCACAGGCCCATTCTGAGTTAGATGCCGTGACTACTGGGGAAGGGGACAGAGATGGGCTCGGGCTCTGAGTTCCCCCGCACTCACCTGTAGGGCGCCCAGGTGTTCCATCAGCTGCTCTGCACTGGACACCCCCAGCAAGACCGAGCTGACACCCTCACTGCGGAGACACCACGCTGAGCCAGAGAAGGGAAAAGATAGCAAGAACTGATGGGAAACAGTGAGCACATAGACTTCAGCAGTGTCTGGGAGGAGGAGGCCCTCCCTAGGGACAAACCAGCCTGCAGTTGTGTTTTTAGGGCCACTCCTTGTGTTTTTAGGGCATGTGGAAGTTCCCAGGCTAGGGGTCTAGTCAGAGCTGCAGCTGCAGGCCTATGCCACAGCCACAGCCACACCAGATCCAAGTTGTCTGCGACCTACTCTGCAGCTCACTGCAACACTGGATCCTTAACCCACAGAATGAGGCAAGGGGTGGATACCTTATCTTCATGGATACTAGTGGGGTTGGTTACAGCTGAGCCACTACAGGAATTTCCAGACTGCAGTTTGGTAGCACCTCAGGAGGAGACAGGGCTCCTGCAGGGCCCAGGGCTGGCAGTGTCTCACCAATAGCAAGCTGTGCCACAGTGCAGCCCAGCTGGTGAGCGATGGGGAGAAGGTCCATGACTTTGGCTTGTTGCTTCTTGCCGTCCTCACTCTGCACTTTCCTGTCTTTGAGCCACTGGTAGCCCTGGAGGCCAAGGAGAATCAGCAAAAGACCGCTTCTCAGATAGTCTACTCTGTCCATCCTGAGCCCCCCAGTCTCACCTTGACGGTGACCTTGCAGGTGTCTGGGACTTGCCCGTCATACTTGCTAGTGATGAGGCCACAGGCCAGAGGGGACCAGGTGACTGAGCCAACACCTACGAGGAAGAAGATTGGATGTGGGGAAGGGATCTAGGCGATGGGGAGGCCGAGGGAAAAGTAGGGATGAGGGGACTTCGAACCAATCTTGTGGTAGAGCTCTGGCAGCTGCGTCTCCACCTTCTCTCTCTGGAACAGATGGTGCTCAGCTTGTTCACACACTGGAGGAATCAGATTGAACTGTCTGGCCATGGAGTAGGCTTCCTGGGTTGGGGTGCAGAAGAGACGGGGGTCAGAGCTTGGCTTCCACTTTCTCCCACTCCCCCCCGCCTCCAGTAGAGTGGGGTTTGGAGCAGTCATGTGAAAAGAGGGAACAAATTGTGGGACGGGGGAAGTGGCTGGCACACTCACCATGATTTCTGCAGCCCCCCATCGGGATGTCCCCCAGTATAGGGCCAGGCCCTGGTTGATGACATAGGTCATGGCTCGCACGATCTCTAGGCACATAGGAGAGGGAGAGCCTCGTGTCAGACCCCTGGCATCCTGGGTGCCAGATCTGCAGACGTCTGCCTGCCCCACTAAGACCTCACTCAACCCTCTGAAGTCGGAGAGGTTGGTATCTGCTCTTAACCCCCTTCCCTGTCCAAGTCCTGGGGTCTGAGCCTCCACTGTGGAGCTTGGGAAGCCTCCTGAGCAGGGGTGGCTTCAACTGTAGGTTTGAGGAGGACTCAGTTTTGAAGCTGTCAGGGTTGGGGTGCTGCTTTTACCCTCCATGGGACTGTTAGGGTCTGAGCGATTGGCAAAGACGATGTCCACGTATCCCAGCTGGAGGCGCTCCAGGGATCCTCGCAAGCCTGGGGTAGGGGTGGGGAGAGGAAGGTAAGCTCTTCTGCTTCAGGTTCCTAAGAGTTGAGACCTTACCCTTTTGCCATGGCCACCTAAATCCCAGCTTCCCTATTTAAAGCCTCAGACGCAGAGCTTCAGAGAATGTTCCCAACTCTGGCTTCCATATCCAGCTGCCTCAGGTTCCCCAGCCCCTCACTCTCACCTTCAATGATATGTTTGCGGCTCAGGCCTCGCTCGGTTTCTGCTCTGTAGGAAAAGGTAAGTCAAAGATGAGGTGTGTCAAAGATAAGGGACCAGGGCTGGCCTGGAACCACGAGGAACTGGGATTGTGGGGCTCCTCAGGGGCAGGATGTGGAGCTGGGGCAGCAGGTGCAGGGCTGCTGGCCGCCTCCCCCTTCCCATGCACCCTCACGTAGTCTCCACACGTCTTCTCCCCAGGTGTAGCGAGGCAGCCACTTACTGTCCTCCCCAGAAAATCTTGGTGGCGATAACGTAGCTTGATCTCCTGGAAAAAAAGAGAAGTGAGAGAATCAGCAAGAAAAGGATTTTTGGATGATCTTGCTCCCGGCAAGCCGCCCCCGCCAAAAAACCCCATGTCTTACCTCCAACCTTTGTTCTTGAGGATGTTGCCGAGGGTCCTTTCAGCCCTGGAAGGAAGACAGTGCAGAGACACTGACCCCTCCTAGGTGAACTGGTTTCTTTCCCTCCTCCCTACCTTTTCCTTCAGCTCATTTCTTCGCTTGTGAAGTGGAACATAAACCAGTCTGACAACCCCGTCCTAGACTAAATAAGAGGGGCTCCGGGAACTAGGGTTGTAGCCATAGTGTTTTCATCCGTGCATTCAACAAATAGCTGTGCATCGACTAGGTATCGAGCTCGATTTTGGGTGCTGAAGGGATAGAATAGGGTGAGAGGAGAGGGACGGACTGTAGTGCAGCCGAGGAGGACACTGCCGTGTTGGATTCCAGCCATCTGCGTGGCCCTCCCCCTTCTTTTAGCCTCTGCAAAATCCCACCCAGCCCTGCACAGTTTTGCTGGGATTCTGCCTGGTTTTATGGAAATGGTTCTCTGATTGCTATGGTCAGTCCTTGCTAGCTTCCATCGCTCTTATTGGCTGCACACGTCTTTGGCACTTAATTATGAGTTCATGGTGACAAATCCCAAGTTATGGTGGGCTGTTACTGGAGTGTTTTCTTCACGGTTACTCTTTCATATCTTTTGGTTTTGCGGTTATTTAACCTTTCGTGTCTTTTGGTTTGTTTGTTTAACCACTTCGACTGTGAGCTTTCTGAGGACATAACGATGTCGTCCCACAGGCAGGGCCTGCTCTGTGGTAGGTGCTGTTTAGGTACTTAGGTGACGTGTGGAAGAACAAGACAAGTTCTGTGGAGGGAGGCGTCTCCTGGTTGAGGAGCAGTGAACGTGGTCGTGTAAACCAGCAGTTGGTGAACTGTGTGTCAGAGGGCAGCTTAAAGTGCTTTGGGAGCTGAGGTGGGCAGTGCCTACTCTGGGGAGTTGGGCAAAAGCCTCTTGGAAGAGCTGACATCTGGGCCAAGTCTTAGAGATCAGCAGAAGAGTTTGCCAGGGGCAGATCATTCTAGGTTTTGACTACTCCCAGTGTGAAGCCATAAGTGATGAGGTATGGTACGTGTGAAGATTTAGCTTTGTCGTCCTCACGTAGTTGCACATAACTGATGTCCAGGAAATATTTGTTGGTTTTATTTTATTTTGACCATACAGGATGTATGCCCCATGGCCCTCAAAGCTGGACACTGATGTGGGGACTACATTTCCCATAATGCTGTGGGGGCCCATTGGCTGACCGGTTGGAACTTAGTGACCCAGAATTCTCAGGGTTCTTTACGAGGGAGACCTAGAAGCCCTGGTGTTCTCTCAGCCTTCCAAGTGTAACTCAGCTCTTTCACCCCCCTCCTTACTTTCCTGCTGCGTACACTTCGGCCGTGTCAAACAGGTTTATGCCATGCTCATAGGCTACTGTCAGGACATCCTCTGCTGTCTAGGATGGTAAGACAAAGAGTTGAAGATCAACCGCTGGTCTCTCAGTTGCCTTCCTCACTGCACCCTAGCCCATCACACCTCAACCTTGGTTTCCACATTCACTCCTCTCTCCCCATCCTCCAACCTCAGGTCCACCATGCTTGCTGTCCAAACCCCCCTCCAAGTCCGTGTCCCCCCTTTTTGGTTCCCTCCTGCCCCCTCTCCCTGCTTCCAGATCCCATCACTTATACCTCATCTGAGATCTGAGAACCAAATGTGACCCAGGTACCTGCAAGAGAGAAGCCAGGCAAGTGAGACCTGGGGGGCAAGCCAGGAAAGAACACCCCTTTCCTTAATTCCTCTTCTTTCTAACTCACCTAGGCCAAGACAGGACACCCGAAGACCAGACTTTCCTAGGTTCCTAAAGGATACAGAAGCAGCAGGAAGAGGTGGAGACTCCATTAGGGACGTAGATCATCAGCCTCCAGCTCCTCTTTCCAGCCTGAGATGCCCTCAGGGTATCTCAGTCCAAAGAAATTGGACTCCCTATCCGAACTGGACAGTGCTATGGCTATAGCATAAGTGAACAAATAATGACTCTTCCTCTGTAGCCACTGTCCAATGCCTCTGTTCCCTCCTAGCGCATTGAAGACATGCTGTCTGCTTAGTGTTTCTTCCGGTGGGTCTTATCTGTGTTTGAGTCATCTCTGGGATGTGGAGTTGCGGGCGGAGGGTGGCTGGAAGGAATGTGACTGGCTGATTGTATTGAATTTGTGAAAACAGATCTTCAGAGAGTCTTGTGCTAAAGGGCAAACACCGGGCTGACTGGGTAAGGGAACTGAGTCACATTCAGGCACTCGGGCAGGTAAGGGTCCTTGGACAGGCTTGGCAGATGGGCCTCCCCCATAGGCAGGTAGGACACCCGGGTGGGGAGTATGAGAGGAAAGGCCAGTTCTCCCTCTCGCCCTCTGCGCTCCCTCTGCTCCTGGCATCTTGTGAGGTCTGTCTTCAAACCAGAAAGCCCCCTCCTCCCCACCAGCCCCCACCCTCAGGTGGTCGGCTCAGCTTCCCAATCAGGGCTGCCACAAGGAAGGGTCAAATTCCTCAAGTGACAAAGCCAGGTCAGATCAGTGACCTCTGTTCACTCCCTATCAGGGGCCTCCCCCCTCCCGCCTACTGCTAGTCCTTTTTTTTTTTTTTTCCCTGACAAAGCAAAAGACTTTATTGGGAAGGGGCACCTAGGCGGAGAGCATCAGGGTGAGAGAACCCAGAATTGCTCTCCCTGAACTGCTCGTTCTGAGAGCCCAGTGGTTCTCTGAGATGATGAAGTCGGTTGCATTTCAGTCCACCTTCCCCACCTGGCCCCTGGCCCTCAGCGTGGGATTGGGAAATGCGGTCCACCCTTCCGTGGGCCCCACTTCCCTCCCCACCAGGAAGGTTGCAGGAGACCTTGGGGCGTTATCTGGGTCAGGCACCCTGAGCAGGCCACAGTGAGAAGCCTTTCCTTCCCCCCTTCTTCCAGGACACGACCCAAGGACACTCTATCCGAGGTGGGGGGTGCACAGCCTGGAGATTGGTGCATCCCTGGCCTTCCTGGGGGTGCGGAGGGAAGCTTGGGAGCATCCCTTGGGTTTGACAGACCCCCCCCCCCCCACCGTCGTCAACCTTGGTAAACCTGATTTTCTACTAGTCAGGATCAACGGACGTCAAGAGAGGGACCAAGTAAGGGAGTGCCAGCGATGGGAAGAAGAGATGGAGTGAGCCGGGACCTTCTTAGCGAAGTTTAAGGGGGTCCTGGCAGCATCCCAGGAAGCCTCAGGGGTTAGGAAAGGGGAGCAGGTCTAGTGGGCTGCCTGGCCACCCCCATACCTGTATTTCATGCCAGTGCCTCGGCCGGTGCTCTCTCGGAGGGCCCCAGCGGGCGCTGGGGGTCGGGGGACCACCGTGGCCCGGGCCTTGGGGCCCGAGCCTCCTCCCCCGGGAGGATTCCCATGCCCCCCGCCGACCGGCCCGCCGTTACCGCCCCCGGGGCCCGGCCGGGGTCCACACAGACGGTCCTCACTGCTCCGGCTGCGAAGGTTCTGCTCGGTACATGCGATTGACACCTGCATGCCGGCTGGCCAGGGCGGAGGAGGGGGCTCCGAGGGGGCGGGAGGAGGAGGGAGCAGGGAAGCCCGAGAGGAGACACCCGAGGATGTAGTGGCGCGAGCCCCAGGAGAGCGGGAAAGCTGAGCCAGGCAGGATCCGGCCCGCGGGGGCGGGCTGCTGGAGGTCGCGGGGTTTGCAGAGGAGAGGAGAAACGCGGGGGGGCGCCACGAATGGAGCGGTTAGCATACGGGGACACTGGCGTGGGGAGGAGAGGCGGGAAAGGGATGAGGGGAGAGGTCGAGAGCGATCCTCGGAAGGTAGGAACCTAGGGACGGGGCGTGGGTGGGGGTGTTGATGGAAGAGAGATGCCACCTCAGCCCGAACCGCAGCGGGACCCGCTAGGCTCCCAGCAGCGTCGGCAGCGGGCCCAGCTAATCAACATGCAGACACCGCCCCCTTCATCTGCATAAAGCTGACCGCCTCCCAGCCCAAACCTGCCGCTTATCTGCATAGGCCCCACCTCCCGGAGCTCCGCAGCTTCAGTGCTCTATGGGCCCAGAGGAAACCGAGAGCAGAACCAAGAAGATGGTTCTCCTACTCTCTGGACCCCGAGGCAGGTTGGCCTTCCTCCAACCCAGTGCTATTTCAATCGAGGGGCTTGTTTTATCCCCTAGGGGATCTGGCAAGGTCTGGAGGCATTTTTGAGTGTCACAGCTTAGGCATGAGTGAGTGAGTGAATGAGTGTGTGTGTGTGTGTGAGAGAGAGAGAGAGAGGGAGAGAGAGAGGGAGAGAGATGTGCTACCATCATCTAGTGAGTGGTGGCCAGGACAAAGCACATGGCACTGGTAGCTCCCCCACAAATAGCCATAGTGCTGCCGCTGAGAAACACACAAAGCCTTTTTGCTGGCTCAGGGGATATGGACACACCTTCAGGAGAGTGGCAGGCGCTGATCAACCACTCAAACTGACATGCTCAGGCTCAGAGGGTGCCAAAAAGTTTATTCTGTACTCCTCACAGTGACAGGTAGGGGATAAAACTGGAGAGAGGACCTGGTTTGGAGATGGAGGGACTCCTGCAGGCTTCCTTCCTGTGATGGGGGTGGGAAATGGCACCAGGGAGGGCTTTAGGCTGGTTCTCCTGGGAGGGCTGCGGAAGGGCTTGACAGGATGAGTGGAGTGGGGGCTGGAGCAGAGGGGCTTGCAATAGGGGCCCTCAGGTGAAACGAGAAGGGCCCAAACAGGGATTCTTCTGAGGGAGAGATCGCGTGCTTCCTTCAGCCAGCGCGGGCAGAGAAGAAGGGCAGAGAGCGTACATAGGAGTCCAGGCGGGAGCGGAAGAGCTCACTTTGCACAGTTTGGCCCAATGGGCACAGGGGATTCTTCACCACCAGCTCCACGTACAGCTGTGGAGGGGGAAGGTGTTACAACCAAGCTGTGGAAACTTTTGGTTTTGAACCCCAAACCTAGTATAACCTTAGGATGCACAGGGATCAAGGACTGGGAGGCAAACCCTCCTTGGGGAGAAACTGGTGCTGGGAGTATATAAGGACCTAAAGGGTCCCAAGAAAACAATGACTGCAATAGACACAGTACAGTAGGATTAGGGCAGGGAAGCTGAAGGATTCCCTGGCTCGAAGTGACCATGGCTATTGAAGCTTTGGGGGAAGGGCCTTAGGAACTGGCACTGACCGCACTGTAGATGTGGTGCAGCACATCTCGGATGGGTCCCACGCCCAGGTCAGTATTCATGACAACTTTGATCCCAGTGGGCGTCTCGTAGTAATGGAGCTTGTAACGGCTAGTCTGGAAGGCCAGGAAGCCATCCTTCCTGCAGAGATGAGGAGGATGTTAAGAAATGGGAACAGAATCTCTTCCAAAGAGATACTTCTGATCCCCTCTAGGTCGACTCCCTCTTCTCTAAACATATCGTTTGTAGAAGCCTGGTTGAGTAAAGACGCCTCCCATCTTCACACCTCAATTTAGCCCCCACACCCAACCTCTCTAGCTTCAGATCGGTCCCACCGCTGCTCCTGCCAGCTCCAGCACTCCCGCTCCGGATGCAGCCTCTCTGTCTCTTTACCCTCTCTGGAGGCCAATGTCCTTCCACTCCGGAAAGTTTTCCCCACTTCCCACTTCCCTCCTCCCTCAACATCTGACTCTGCGTACATGTCTAGCGGGGACATCTTGCTGACAAAGGAGCGGATTGAGAAGAGCATCCCGTACATCAGCTTGTACTCCTGGAGGGAGAAGGGCAGAGTTAGCTCTTTGTTAAAGAAGACGCGGTAGGGATGGGAACAAGCCGGGCTTGGCGAGGAGGAGCTGGACTGGGACTATGTGCATTTGGAGATGTGAAGTCATTCAGGATGCAAGGGGCCCACTCGTCACCTCCTCCTTGGGGATCCCCGCTTGTTTCTTGCGGTGCCACTCGCTGTAATGCAGACACACTCCATTCCGGTCAAACAGGTACAGATTGTGGACAGTCATCTGCAGGGCAGAGAATACGAGCCTCGGTCCCGCTCCGCCCACTCTCCGTGGGCGCCAGTTCTCTGTCCGGTATCCCTCCAAGTGGCCGGGGATCCCTTCCCGGGACTCACCGGAACTGCTCCTAGTGCCCGTCACTCGGTACTTCCGGTTTCCGCGGAGCCCCGCCCCACCCGGTCCACACGCTACTGCGGCGGAGGAATAACTCCGCCCCTATGCCTCTCTCAGCCAATCCGCGGCCGGCGGCTCAGCGCACGCGCGCTTAGGCCCTCCGGCTCTAGAAGCTTTGAGGGCGACTGAGAGCAAGGGTTCCTGGGCTGGTGACGTCACCGAGGCGAGCGAGGCGGGGCTGCGGACGGTGGGCGGGAGGCTCCCAACGGTTTTGAGTGTAGGGAAGGGCGCGAGAAGGGAGTTGTCTTGGTCTTCACGGGCTGAGGCTCGGGGGAGGGGGCAATCCCTTATCCCCACCTTGGAAGACTGCGGGGCTGAGTTCTGGAGGTGTGGAGAGTAGTTGGAATGGGGTGGCGGGGGTAGAGGATCTCCGGCTGGGTTGAGTGCGGCGCACTTTTTAGGGACGTCTGAGGGCGTGACCGAGTGTTCGCAAAGTTTCCTTTGGGGTAGTAGGGAGGGAGGGATTCTAGGGAACCTTGCTATGGCTTTCTTCCTGGGGGGGATTGGAGGGGATGTACAGGACAGCTGACCCTGGGTAGAACAGGTGGTGGGCGGAGGGGTGTGGGGTGGTGGGGAACGTGAGGTTCCTGCATTTCTTGAGACTGGAGCCAGTTGAGGGGCAAATAAGGCAGCAGGACGGAATTTGGGTCCCAGTTAGATTTGGGTCCGTTTCACTTTGCACGCACTGGGTGTGATGGCCTGTACCAGAAGTTGATCTGCAGCTTTCAACACTCCAGAGAAACTGCAGTGGTGCTCTTGCCGCGCAGTGGGTCTTCTGTCCCCACCGCCTCCTTGCTGCACCCTCCTTTTGCACCGTTCCCCACAGCTGTGGAAAGAAGCTCTTTTGCCCTCTCCCATGGCCTCTGGAACTGTTGGAAACCTTTCCTCTAACCAGAAAGCCTCCATAACCTCATTCGACAAGGATCCTTTGCTTGGAGGCTTTCTCCTTTCTCCCACATCTTCCTTCTCCGTTACTTTCCCCCCTGGGCTCTCCTGAAGCAGAACCAGGAGTTCCCAGCTCTGCTGTTTCCAGTTGTCTCTTCCCTGTGCTCATGGCAACATCAGCTACCAGCCCCAGTTCACCTCTCCGGGCCAAGGATCTCCTGAGTGAGTCATCAGAAGCTCCGGGGCTGAACCAGGCATCCTCTGAGGTGACCTCCCAGCTCTATTCGTCTTTGCACCTCAGTCGTCAGGCAGAGACCACAGCCCGAGCTCAGTTGTATTTACCCTCCACCTCCCCACCTCCTCATGAGGTGTTAGATGGCTTAGCCCAAGAGCTGAGTCGCAGCTTGTCGGTTGGATTGGAGAACAACTTGAAGAAAAAGGTGAGGGAAGTGTTTTGGGCACCTCTAGAGTCTTGGGATTGGGTGTGGTTTAAAAAAAAAAAAAAAAAGCTGTATTGAGACTTGAACTCCTATCATTGGATTCCTAATTCCTTTTAGCTACACAAGTCAAGTCGTGGTGGTTCCTGGAAGCAAGCAAATGTTTATGAGGGAGCGAGTGGCCTGGCCTCCATAATTTGGAAAATTGTGAAACTTCCTGGCTTTTTTTTGGGGGGGGGGCGGTCAGAGACACCTGGGGGATAATTGCTGTGCTTTGACTCAGACATGGGTGCATAAGGTTTCTTCATCCCAAGAGGGAACTAGGTACCTAAGGAAAATATTCTAAGATCATTCCAGCTCAAAACTATTTTTTAAAATTAAAGTATATTTGATATACAATGTTGTGCCAGTTTTTGCTGTACAGCAAAATGACCCAGTTGTACATACGCATACATTCCTTTTCTTAAATTATCTTCTATCATGGTCTGTCCCAAGAGGCTGGATATAGGTCCTTGTGCTGGACAGTAGGACCTCATTACTTATCCATTCTAAATGTAATAGTTTGCATCTACAAGCCCTAAACTCCCAGTCCATCCCCTCCCCTCCTCCTTGGCAACCACAAGTCCATTCTCTATGTCTGTGAGTCTGTTTCTGTTTCGTAAGTAGATTATTTGTGTCATATTTTAGAGTCCACATATAAATATTGTATGGTATTTTTCTTTTTGCAGCTTACTTCATTTAGTGTGCTAATCTCTAGTTGCATCCAGATTGCTGCAAATGATATTATTTTGTTCTTTTTTAAGGCTGAGTAGTATTCCATTGTATATACATACCACATCTTAATCAGTCCATCTGTTGATGGACATTTAGGTTGTTTTCATGTCTTGGCTCTTGAGAATAGTGGTGCTATGAACCTAGGGATGCATGTATCTTTTTGAATTGTAGTTTTCTCTGGATATATGCCCAGGAGTGGGATGGCTGGATCATATGACAGTTCTATGTTTAGTTTTCTGAGGAACCTCCATACTGTTTTCCATTCAAAACTATTTTGGTTGGGTCATTCAAAATTTGGCGTGTAAGTCAATTAAACATGGTTTGATCAGTTATACATGTTACAGAGAAGATAGTGTCAGATAGAACAAGTATCATAACCAGTTTGCAGAGTTTGAAAAACTGATAGTTGTGGACAGCAGAGTCCTTAGACAGGGCATTTGCTTTTTAGTTGGCAGGAATCCTCACCACTCTTGCCTTCAGGTGCCCCATTAACTCATTTATGCTACCAGTCTGGCTTCTGAAGACATTTGAGTTTCTTATCCAATCAGTTCTGTTTTCTTGCTTTCCCAGGTGCTGAAGTAAAAAATTCTGGGGTTTTAGAGGCTACTGGAGCCATCTCCCCTGGCAGTAGGTAGAATATGGACTGTTGCATCTGATTTCCACGTTGCTTTTTTCTAAGGATGGCTCCAGGCATATCTTTGAGATGGAAAGTGTTCGGGGTCAACTCCAGAGCATGCTCCAGACCTCACGAGACTCGGCCTATCGTGAGTAAACCCTGTCCCTCTAAAGGAGAACGTTGATTTAAGGGGTGGGAGAAAGGAAGTGGGTTGTGGGGCGGGAGGCGGGACCCAGACCTCTGAGATAAGAGATCCAGGAGGCAAGCGCCAGTTCTCAGGGGTGGGTAGGAGGAGTGGGTGATATAGGAAGGGAGGACTTCTCCTCTCTTCTCCTTCAAGTGCCCTGTTCCTATCCTCGCCTGACCCTGGCTGCGGGTCCTCTGGCTGCCTGCAGGGGATCCCCCTACTCCAGGTGCTGGCTCAGAGAGGCGGGAAGAGGACTCCTTTGACAGTGACAGCACAGCTACCTTGCTGAAGTGAGTTCTCCTTGGGGCTCTCCTAGCTGGCTGGCTTGCTTTTTTGGAAAGCCACGTGTTCTCTTTCTTAGTTCTCCTTGTATTGCTTTCGGGTCCCGAAGGACCTGGGATGCTTGTCACTTCACTTTCAGTTTTCATCCTTTCTCTCCCATCTTCTAGCCCCTTTACTCCCCCGGGAACATGGGCACCTGCTGCCTGGTACCTGGCTTTCTCCCACTTCTAGTCCTTCTTCTGGAGTTAGCTTGTCTCCACTGAGACTTGTCCTGCAGGGATTGTGGGATGCAGGATGGAGTGCTGGAGAGTGAATTGCAGAACCTACGTGCTGTCTACGGCTCTGTCCCTCATCTGCCTACCTTTATGGCCTGGGAGAGTCTTGCCCTGAGTTTCAGTTCCTCATTTGTAAAGTGTCACAGTTGGATTGGTGGATCTCAAAAGCTTTCCCAGCCCTAATATTCTCTACCCATTTGCTCAGCACCCGGCCCCTGCAAGACTTATCTCCATCTAGCTCGGCCCAAGCCCTGGAGGAGTTGTTTCCCCGCTACACCAGCCTTCGGCCAGGACCCCCACTCAATCCCCCAGATTTTCAGGGGTTGAGAGAAGCACTGGATTCTGAGCACACCCGTCGCAAGGTGAGATATAAAGTCTTCCTTTGGAAAGCAGCAAAGATTAGAACTAGGGTCAAGTGCTGCAAAGGGTGAAAATTAAGGGCCTGCAAGCTGGGACTTTGCTCAAATGGCTCTTCAGGGAGGCCTTCTTTGACCCTCCTCTTTGGGTGACACATCTTCCCTCCAGGTATTCGTTCTGATCGTTCTGTTATTTCCTTCATACAGTTTCTCAAAGTCTGATATATCTTTTTTGTTCGCCCCTCTAAAATCTAAGGTCCGTGCAGGTCACACCCTACCTTGTTCAGTACTGTCTTCCTAGAGTCTAGAATGTACCTAGTACTCCGTACGTGTACATAGCGTGTGCAAAGCTAGCAGTGATAGAATAAGCTTTATCTCTGTGAACCCCAGCCTGTCCGAATGAAGGACAAGGCAGAGGAAAAATAAGAATGACTGGTTGTGTAGGCCTTTGGGACACTCTCTCTTCCTGTTTTATTTTATTTTTAATTTATTATTGTTAATAATTTTTTTTGCCTTTTTAGGCCCACGTCCTTGGCATATGGAGGTTCCCAGGCCAGGGGTCCAATCAGAGCTGTAGCTGCCAGCCTGCGCCACAGCCACAGAAACGCCAGATCCAAGTTGCGTCTGTGACCTACACCATAGCTCTTGGCAACGCCAGATCCTTAGCCCACTGAGCGAGGCCGGGGATCGAACCTGGTTCCTCATGGATGCCAGTCAGATTCGTTTCCGCTGAGCCACCACGGGAACTCCCTCTTCCTCTGCTTTAAACTGCCTGGGCATGAGTGAAAGGCTTTCTCCTAGATCCTGCTATGAGTCATTGATCGATCGTGTCCAACATGCTTCTTGAGGCAGGAGGAACTGCCCACTCTTTGCAGCATGGGCTGCTGCACCCCCGCCAAAAGCTTCATGGAGATTTTTCTCAAGAGATCTGAGAAGGGGAAGGGCCTGGAAACTGAGCCCCTGCTTCCTGAGGTGGTAGCGGAAGGGACTGAAGGCTCAGGCTCCAGAGCTCCCGATTCTCCTTCTCCAAACCTCTTCTGTTCTGGGACCCAGGCTCCCTGTCTCCAGCTCATTTCACCTGTAGAGGAGCTGGAACGTTTGGTGCTTTGGTCAAACTAAGGATGGCAACACGCAGACTACCCTCCCCCTTCCGGCAGCATTGCGAGCGCCACATTCAGAGCCTGCAGACCCGCGTGCTAGAGCTTCAGCAACAGTTAGCTGTGGCCGTGACCGCCGACCGAAAGAAAGATGTCATGATTGAGCAGCTGGACAAGGTGCCAGGGTGGCGGGATGCGGCTGGGTCGCTCCTCGTGGGGGCGGGGGAACACCGAGGAACAGTGAGTAGGGGGAGGCCAAGCAGCCTTTGCTGGTTCACACCAGGACCTGGGGTAAGTGGGTAGATTTCTTGACTACTGAGAGGGGGTGGCTGTTGACCCTGCTCCTGTGGGAAGAAAGAGAACAAAAAAATTATTTGAAATTCTGTCTGACTTTCGTCTCCTGAGACCCTGGCCCGCGTGGTGGAGGGCTGGAACCGGCATGAAGCTGAGCGAACAGAGGTGCTTCGGGGACTCCAGGAGGAACGCCAGGCGGCTGAACTCACTAGAAGCAAGCAGCAGGAGGTGGGCAACCTGGGTCTCCGATGGCTGGATGGAGAGGGTGGAATCAGCGTTCCCAGCACATTGACCCCAGTCTCGAAGTTGTTGGCCTGACAGTTCTCCCGTTTCCTCTCCCTTGAGTGTTTCTGCTGTCGGACTTGCAGGGTTGATGTCTCCTCAGCTTTTTTTTCTTTGGCTTTTTAGGGCTGCACTCGTGGCATATGGAGGTTCCCAGGCTAGGGGTGGCATTGGAGCTGTAGCCGCTGGCCTACAGCACAACCACGGCAACTTGGGATCTGAGCCACGTCTTCGACCTACACCACAGCTCATGGTGTAATGCCAGATCCTTAACCCACAGAGTGAGGCCAGGGATCGGACCTGCATCCTCACGGATGCTGGTCAGATTCATTTCCGCTGAGCCACGACAGGAACTCCTTCTCAGCTTTCCTCACACCACATAGTCTTATCTTTGGTCCCCAAGTCATTTAGTTAACTCTTGCTTTTAAAGTTTACATCAATGATTTCTTTTTGGTACCTGTGGCGTGTGGAAGTTCCTGGGCCAGGGACTGAGCAGTGACAATGCCAAATCCCTAGCCACCAGGCCGCCAGGAAGCTCCTCCCTGTGAATGATTTTTGAGGTAGAACACACAGGGCTTCCCCTCAGTTCCTCTGTTCTGTGTTCCCCTCCCCCTGAAAGACAGTAACCCGCCTGGAACAAAGCCTTTCTGAGGCTGTGGAGGCCCTGAACCGGGAGCAGGAAGGTGCCAGACTGCAGCAACGGGAAAGAGAGACATTGGTGAGAAGGCTTGCTGGGTTAATTCCAGGAAAGGCTGTTAATTGCTTCTAAGGGATATGGGTTTCGGTGGACTGTGGGAGTTGCACCAGGGCAAAGTTGTTCCTTAAACCCCAGTTCTGCTAGATACTCTACAGAAAGTAAGCTCTGCCACCAAGTAAGTTTGAGAGACTTTGCAAATTGTATCCTCTTACAATCATTTGGGGAATTATTTTAGAATACAGATTTCTGAGACCCTTTCCCGTAGATTTTGATGGGGAGGGGTTGGGGAACCTAAATATTTTCAGAAATTTTCTAGGTGATTTCGTTCAGCCAGGTTTGAGAACTCTGGTCTAGGGCATAGCCAGAAAAGGTGTGGGATGAGACTTACTCAAGTTTCTAATTGCTGAGATGATAAGAGGATTACCCACGTGAATTAGTAGCCAGGTTTAGAATTTCCTGCATGCATGACCCATGCTTGCCACATGCCTGCTGGCACTTAACATTCTTAACAGTGCTGATGGTGGCTGCTGATGGGCTAGGGCAGGATTGTAGGCTGGATCTCCTAATCTTTGTGGAATTTCTTTTGATGACAGTGGTGATAGCTATTGTGTGTTGCGCACTTAGCACACGCAGACACTGTGCTAAATGCTTTACACACGCTTTTAACACTAATCGTCACAAGGTGGGCTGGATACTGTACCCATTTTACAGGTGAGGCTGTTTGCCCAAGAACCCAAAGTAAATGTAGAGCTGGGATTCAAACAGATTTGAACCCAGTTCTACCTAGTCCTGGAGCAGAAACTCTTATTTACCATATTATAATCCTGCGGGCTTGGTAACCACTGTGTTTTAATGGATAATGGATATAATTCTCAGTGGGCACATTGTTTGGGGGTGAGGGGAGCAGATTGCTGGTCTCTTGAGGGCACGCTAAGCATCTTGGTTTTCTCCTGGGGCTCTAGGAAGAGGAGAGGCAGGCTCTGACCCTGAGCTTGGAGCTGGAACAGCAGCGGTGCCGGGCCTTGCAGGAAGAACGGGATGAGGCTCGGGCCGGGCAGCTCAGTGAGCGTCGACACTTGGAGACACTTCAGGCGGCCCTAGAGGAAGAACGGCAGACCTGGGCCCAGCAGGAGCATCAGCTCCAGGAACGCTACCAGGCGCTGCAGGAGGAGAGCCAGGCTCAGCTGGAAAGGGAGAGGGTAAAAGTGGCACTTGGGGCATGGAGAGCAGACGAGGACGAAATAATCGAGTGAGACGGGTGGCGGGACGTGCGGCGGAGTGGACTGGGATGCAGGGTGAAGAACTCTCTGTGGGAGAGAAGACCGAGGGCGTGGGGCCTGCAGGAAGGGCTGGGGGCGTCAAATGCATGGAAGGCCCAAGAGTGAGATTAAACGGAGATGAGGAAATAGGTCGGATGTGAAGTGCGGGGAAACTCAGGGGTGGGCGGCTGAGTCGGGGAATGGAGGTAACCCGACGGAAAGGAGGCGCCAACTCCAGTCTGATTGCCCTTCCTTAGGGCAGCTCCCAGAGGGAGGCCCAGGCGGCCCGGGAGGCCCAGCAGCAGCTGGCACTGGTGCAGTGTGAGGTGCGGCGGCTGGAAGGAGAGCTGGACACCGCTCGGAGAGAGAGAGATGCCCTGCAGCTGGAGATGAGCCTGGTGCAGGTCAGGAGGCAGAGGGCTCTCGAGGCGCCTTCCTGGCGAGGAGGGGGAGGAGGGGGGGGAGGAGGGGGAGGAAGAGGAGGAGGAGGGGGAGGAGGAGGAGGAGGAGGTCTGAGGCAGAGCGACTTTCAGGAGTCGGGCACTCCCGTTTCTAACTAGAATTTTAACCTTTATGGGCCTCCGTTTTTATGCATAAGATGTAGGTTAAGGGCAGATCGGTGGGTTTCTGAGAGACCTTTTTCCTTATTCATGGTTGACTTAAGGAGACCCCCAGTTACCAGGGTAGTGAGGCTGGTGTTTGAGAGAACAGGCTCATTTTACTTCGCCCCTCGCCCACGGAGGTAGAGGGCTGACCACCTGGAAACTAGATTATCATGAAGAGCCGGCCTAGAGACATTCGGAAACAGTCAGGAGCCATTCGTAGGCTGCTCTACCCGCCCCCCCCCCCGAACTGGAGCTAGCGGAGCGTGTGAGTGGTGCCTCCAGGAAGCCGACTGAGTGGCCCTCTGTGTAAGCTCTGCTAGGACGGTCCTCACACAACAATCCTGGCCAGCAAGGGCCTCGCCAGCCAGAGGGGGAGTTCGTCTGGCACGCACCTTTTTGAAGTAGTATGATAAACCATCATTCAGAGTAAAGAGAACTACCCTTGCCTCTTTACGAAGAGGTCATCTCCTGGTAGGTCTTCCACACTGAGTAACACCTGCAGCCTCCGGCAGTCCCTGTTCCCTCCCCTGTTTAATTTTTCTCCTAATATACTATATGATGTATGCTTTCGTTTCCTTTAATTTTTAAAAGTTGAAGTAGGAGTTCCCCTCGTGGCTCCGTGGTTAACGAACCTGCTTAGTGTCCACGAGGTTGTGGATTCAATCCCTGGCCTTGTTCAGTGGGTTAATGATCTGGCTTTGCCATGAGCTGTGGTGTAGATTGCAGATGTGGCTTGGATCCCAAGTTGCCGTGGCTGTGGTGTAGGGCAGCAGCTGTAACTCCGGTTTGACCCCTAGCCTGGGAACCTCCATATGCTGCAGTTGCAGCCCTAAAAAGGAAAAAAAAAAAAAAAAAAATCCAGCATTGCTGTAAGCTGCAATGTAGGTCACAGATGCGGCTTGGATCCCAAGTTGCTGTGGCTGTGGTATAGGCCAGCGGCCACAGCTCTGATTCAGCCCCTAGCCTGGGATCTTCCATATCCCATAGGTGCGGCCCTAACCCTAAAAAAAATAAAAAATAATTAAAAAAAAAAAAGTGAGTCTCTTGTAGACAACATATAGATGCTTCATGGTTTTTTGTTTTGTTTTTTAATCAATTCTGCCTATTAGCTGGAATATTTAATCCATTTACATTTATTTATTTTTTTCTTTTTAGGCCCACACCTGAGACATACGGAAGTTCCCAGGCTAGGGGTCAAATCAGAGCTGCAAATGCTGGCCTATGCCACAGCCACAGCAACATGGGCTCCCGGCTGAGTCTGTAGCCTACATCACAGCTCACGGCGATGCCAGATCCTTAACCCACGGAGCAAGGCCTGCGATCAAACGTGTCCCCATGGATCCTAGTCGAGTTTGTTACCGCTGAACCACACAATAGGAACTCCCCACCTACATTTAAAGTAATTGTTGGAGTTCCTATTGTGTCTCAGCAGAAACGAACCTGACTAGTATCCATAAGGATGTGGGTTCAATCCCTGGCCCTGCTCAGTTGGTTAAGGATCCAGTGTTGCCGTGAGCTGTGGTATAGGGCACAGATGCGGCTCAGATCTGGCATTGCTGTGGCTGTGGTGCAGGCTGGCAGCTGTAGCTCTGATTCGACCCCTAGCCTGGGAACTTCCATATGCCATAGGTGTGGTGCTAAGAAGACAAAAAAACCAAAAAGGAATTTCTGGAAAGGAAAGACTTCTGCCAATAGCTGTTTGTTTTTGTATGTCTTATATGGTTTTGTTCCTTAGTTCCTCTATTTACACCCCTATTTTTTTGGTATCTTTGTAGTATACTATTTTGATTGTTTTCTGTTTTCCTTTTCTGTATATATACACATATACATGGATATATATGTATATATGTGTGTATATATATATATATTTTTTTTTTCTTTTTCTTTAATGGAACCTCATGGTTCCTAGTTGGATTCGTTTCCACTGTGCCACAATGGGAACTCCTCTGGGAATGTCTTAATTGCTGCTTCATTCTTGAAGGATTTTTCCTTACCCCCCCAATACAGAATTCTTAATTGACAGTTGTTTTTCTTTAAAACATATCATTCCACTATTTTATGGCCTCCATGATTTCTTATGAGGAAGAATCAGCTGTTAATCTTATTGAGTCTCCCTGGTTAGTTACAAATTGCTTCTCTCTTGTTGCTTTCAAGGTTTTCTCCTTGTGTTTGGCTTCTGTTAGTGAGGCTGTAATGTGTCAGTGTGGATCTTTTTGGGTTTATCCTGGTTAGAGATTGTTGAGTTTCTGGAATGTGTAGATTTATATATTATATCAAATTTGGGAATTTTTTGGCCATTATTTCTTCAAATATTTTTCTTTCTCTCTTTCTTGTCATTCTGGGACTTCCTTAATGCATATGTTGGTATGTTTCATGATGTTGCACAGGTCCCTCAGGACTTTTTTTGTTTCTCTTCATTCTTGTTTCTTTCTGTTCATCTGATGGGATAATTTCAATTGTTTATCTTCAAGTTCATTGACCCTTTCTTGTGCTTGGTCAAATCTGCAATTGAGCCCCTCTAGATTTTTTTTTTTTAATAGATTTTAGGAGTTCTCATTGTGGCTCAGGGAAAACAAATCCGACCAGTATCCATAAGGATGTGGGTTCAATCCCTGGCGTTGCTCAGTGGGTTAGGGATCCAGCATTCCCGTGAGCTATGGTGTAGGTCACAGATGCTGCTCAGATCCCGCATTGCTGTGGCTGTAGTGTAGGCCAGCAGCTATAGCTCCGAATGGACCCTCAGCCTGGGAACATCCATATGCCATGGGTGCAGCCCTAAAAAGAAAATAAAGGCAAAAAAAAAAAAATCTCACATTATTATCACCTAGTTTACATTAGGGTTCACTCTCGGTGTTGTAAATTATATGGATTTGGACTCATTTATAATGACGTGTATCTACCTTTATAGTATACTTACTTTCACTGCCCTAAAAATCCTCTGTGCACTCACCTGTTCATTGCTGCCTCCCTTTCACCCTTGGAAACCACGGATCTTTTTACTTTCTCCATAGTTTTACCTTTTCCAGAATGTCATATAGTTGAAATCAAACATTATGTAGCCTGGAGTTCCTGTTGAGGCACAGCAGAAACGAATCCCACTAGGAACCATGAGGCTGTGGGTTTGATCCCTGGCCTCGCTTCTTGGGTTTAGGATCCAGTGTTGTGAGCTGTGGTGTAGGTCGCAGACTCGGCTCGGATCTGGCGTTGCTGTGGCTCTGGTGTAGGCTAGCAGCTGTAGCTCCGATGAACCCCTAGCCTGGGAACCTCCATATCTCACAGGTGCAGCCCTAAAAAGCAAAAAAAAAAAAAAAAAATTATGTTGCCTTTTCAGATTGGCTTTTTTCACTTAGTAATATCATTTAAGTTTCCTCTCTGTCTTTTCATGGCTTAATAGCTCATTTCTTCTTAGCAGTAAATAATATTCCATTGGCTGGAGATACCACAGTTTATCTGTTCACCTATGGCCTTTTTTTTTTAAGGGCCGCACCCGTGGCATATGGAGGTTCCCAGGCTAGGGGTCAAACCGGAGCTACAGCTGCCGGCCTACACCACAGCCACGGCAACGTGGGATCTGAGCCGTGTCTGCATCCTGCACCACAGCTCACAGTAACACCAGATCCTTAACCCACTGAGTGAGGCCAGGGATTGAACGTGTGTCCTCATGGATGCTAGTCAGATTCGTTTCTGCTGAGCCACGACAGGAACTCCTGTTGTTCACCTACGAAAAGACATCTTGTTTGCTTGTAAGTTTTGGCAGTTGTGAACAAAACTTCTGTAAACATTCATGGCCAGGGTTTTTTGTGCAGACATAAGTTTTCATCTCCTTTGGGTAAACACCAAGGAGTGTGGTTGCTGGATCATATGGTGAGGGTATTTTTGTTTTGTGAAAAAAGCACCACAGTGTCTTCCAAAGTGACTGTATCGTTTCGCATTCTCATCAGCGGTGAGTGAGAGCTCCTGTTGCTGCACACCCTCACCCGCACTTGCCATGTCAGTGTCGTGCATTTGGGCCATTCGTAGATGTGTAGTGGTTCCTAGTGAATTTTTCATGTCACCAGTGGTACTTTTTCACTCCAGAATTTCTACTTGGTTCCTGTTTATAATTTCACTCTCTCTCTCTCTCTCTCTCTCTCTCTCTCTCTTTTTTTTTTGGACAGTGCCCACAGCATGTGGAAGTTCCCAGGCCAGGGATCGAACTGGCACCACAGGAGTGACAATGCTGGATCCTTACCCTGGTGAGCCACCATAATTTTGCTCTCTTTATTGACAGTCTGTATTTGTTCATACTTTGTTCTGATTTCCTTTAGTTTGTTTTCCACATACCTCACTGAGCATATTTAATGTTTTCGAGCAGTAATCCCAATGTCTGAGCTTCTATACAGAGTTCCTGAGAGATTCTCCTTTTCCTTTGAATGAGTCACATTTTCCCTTTTTTTGTGTGTATTTGGTAATATTTTGTTGACTATAGTAGTAACTCCGGAAATCATATTCTCTCCCTCTTCAGGGATTTCTTTTGAAGCCTGCAGCCATTTATTTGTATAGTGACTTTTCCAAATGGTTTTTGCAAATGGTATTTCTTGTGTATGGAAGGCGACATTTCCCTTCCATTATCTCTGTGATTAGCCTGTGACCTAACAGGTTTTCTTAAATTTCTGGATCCGCCACCCTACCCCCACCAAAAGCAAGTGTATATATCTCCTAAATCTTCTAATCGATGCTACCAGGGAAGTCGCTGTAGCCCAAGGGTGGAGGGTAGAATAGAGGGGCAGGGAGATCAGTTCAGTTTGAAGTAGTGAGCAGAAGGGTAATTAGATGTTGCCAGTTTCGGGAAGGGTGGTAAAGAAGTGGGGAGAGTCAAGAGTAACTCCAGTTTCCAATATGAGGAATGGTGCTAGTGTCTAAGGTGGGAAGTATAATAGGAGAACAAAGTTTGAAGGTAGAAAAACAAATGAGCTCAATTTTGGATGTGTCCTATTGGAGAGCTGTACAGTATGCTTCTGGGCTTCTGGGCGTCAAGCATAGGAGAAGAGTCCAAGCTAAAGAGAGAGATTTAGGAAGTATGTTATGGTATAAATGGTAGCAGAAAGCGTGGTCTAAATGCCAGATGTTTATTATACACACGTAAAAGCATCGGTGACCCAGAATGGTAGCATGAGGTCAAAAAGAAAACTGAGGACAGCACTCAAGGAAGGATCCGTCCTTGATGGGCAGCTGGAGGAGGAGCGGTCGGATAGAATGAGACCACGGAGCTGGTAGGTATCACAGGAGCGAAGGGAAAAATGGTTTTGGAAGCAAACAATGGACAAAGGTGGCAGGTGTTGCAGTGAGATTACGTAAGACTGAAAAAGAACCGCTCTGGGGAGTTCCCGTTGTGGCACAGTGGAAACGAATCCAATGAGGAACCATGAGGTTGCAGGTTTGATCCCTGGCCTCGCTCAGTGGGTTAAGGATCTGGCGTTGCTATGGCTGTGGTGTAGGCCGGCAGCTATAGCTCTGATTAGACCCCTAGACCAGGAACCTCCATATGCCGCCTGTGCAGCCCTAAAAAGACAAAGACGAAAAAAGAGAAAGACCAAACCACTATGGGATTTAGAAATTCACTTCTTTACCATGAAGTACTATGAGTGGAAATCAGATTTCAGTGAGTTGAAGAAGGATTATGGAGTGAGAACATAGAGACAGTGATTCCGCTTTGGGAGGAGGGTGCATGGACATTCATTGAATGCCCTCTGGATTTCAGGCGCTGCACCGGAAGCACTGTGTGTGTTATCTCAGACACGTGTGACACATTTCATTGTTCCACCTACCTTTTATTTTGGTTAAAAAGTATATTTTATTTTGTCCAAATTCATTTTTACTTTTGTTTACGGGTAAGGTGTGAGCACCTCATGGTTTAATAGAGGAAGGAAACCTTTTTCACTCTTTGTGGCAAAATTCTTGTGCTTTATCCCTTAGGCATATGAGGGAATGTTGGTACATGGATCTTTTTTTTGGCTACCTTGTATCCTCCACCCTTTTCTAAGCTCAAGCAGAACTGAGCTTGGGAGTTCCCTGGTAGCTTAGCAGGTTAAGGACCTGGTGATGTCATACCAGTGGCACAGGTTCGATCCCTGGCCCAGGAACTTCATATGCTGCAGATGCAGCCAGAAGAAACCCCCCAAAACCATTAACCTCATCTTCCTTTACTCCCAGGCACGGTATGAAAGCCAGCGGATCCAGATGGAGTCAGAGCTGGCTGTGCAGCTGGAGCAGCGGGTGACAGAGCGGCTGGCGCAGGCTCAGGAGAGCAGCCTGCGGCAGGCGGCCTCCCTGAGGGAGCATCACAGGTACCGGGGGCTCCCGGCTGCTGCCTCCCCCCAGCCTCGGCGGGTGGTGTTCGTGCCCTGCCCACATCCTTGCGGGCCCTTCTGCCATTCTCCAGTACCCTGGCTCCCATCAGTCAGCCAGGCCCTAAGTCTCTTGGTGGGAGAGCTGCCTTCAGGCTCACAGGGAGAGGCAGGCGTGCTTGGGAGTTTTCAGTTTTCATCCCATAGGGAGGAGCACTTAACCACTGACTGACGGGTACAGGGACATACATTTCCAGCTCCCCTGTCCCTGCTGATACCAGGCTGAGCTGTGATCTGCAATGTCTCCAGAGCTGCCCCGTGGCACTGAGCCCCCTCCCACCTCCCCCCTACACCCCTGCCACTTTTTTTCTGGAAATGCCTTTTAAATGAATCACTTTCCCCTAAGTCTTCATGTCAGTCCCTGCTTCTGGGGAACCCATCCTGAGACCCCTGCTGTCCCTCCCCGTTCCCTGAAACCTGTGTCATGGCCAGGCTGGCTGGCTGGCTGCCCCTCCCTGCACACGTTCCTGGCTTTCTCTTCCTCGACTGCTTCTTCTGTCTCCAGATTCAGTCCTCTTTTCCCGCCTCTGTTCTCTCAGGAAGCAGCTGCAGGAGCTGAGTGCGCAGCACCAGCAGGAACTGTCCACGCACTTGGCCCAGTTCAAGGTGGAGATGGCAGAGCGAGAGGAGAGGCAGCAGCAGGTGGCTCAGGACTATGAGCTCAGGTACTGGATCTGGAGTGTCGCCGTGTGTCCTCAGTCCCAGTGGGAATGGCGAGGGGCTGCTTGCTTTGTAGACGTGGCCCCAGCTCCTTTCAGAATTTCACTGCTCACATGCCTTTCCGGCTCTTCCTGTTCTCCAAGGCTCTGCTTTCTCAAAGGGTCCACATCCCCTCTGGCCTCTCTCTTTCAGACTGGCCCGGGAGCAGGCACGAGTGCGGGAACTGCAGAGTGGGAACCAGCAGCTGGAGGAGCAGCGAGTGGAGCTGGTCGAGCGACTCCAGGCCATGCTGCAGGCCCACTGGGAGGAGGCAAGCCAGCTGCTCAGCGCCACCTCCCTGCCGCCCCACCCCCCGGTAGGCCTCGTCCTTGAGCCAGGCTGCTCTGTGGGTTAGACCTCTTCTTTGGAAACCCAGCCTCTCCTAAGGGAGGCCCGCAGCTCAGGTCCTGGGACCTGCATTGGAAGGAAGCCTGTGGGCTTTCCTAAAGGTTAACTGTCTCATCAAAAGAAATCTTTGTGCTGTGGCCATGGCTCACCCAGACTGGCCCCACTGCATTGGGCATAAAAGTGTCTTCTCCCAACTCAAGAAGTGGTAACACGTGGTACTAATTTTGCCAGATGGCAGCTGAAGCTGTTTTGATGGTCAAGGCCAATAGCCGTCGCCCAGTCCTGCCCTAATGTAGGGTCGGGAGACTCACCCCAGCCCTCCTTCATCTTGGCATCTCCTGCTTCCTTCTCTTTTTTAAATTAATTAATTTATTGATTTTTGGCTGTGCTTGTGGCACTTGGAAGTTCCTGGGCCAGGAATCAAATCTGTGCCACAACAGTGACCCAACCTACTGCAATGACAATGCCAGATCCTTAACCCACTATGCCACAAAGGAACTCCCTCCTACTTCCTTTTTAAAATTATTAAATGTTTATTATTATCGCAAATGTTTTTTGGAGAAGTTCAGACGTGGTTAAGGAACCCAACTAGCATCCATGAGGACGAAGGTGTGAACCCTGGCCTCGCTCAGTGGGGTAGGGATCTGGTGTTGCTGTGAGCTGTGGTGTAGGTCGCAGACGTGGCTCGGATCTGGCGTTGCTGTGGCTGTGGTATAGGCCAGTGGCTGCAGCTCCCATTCGATCCCTAGCCTGGGAACCTCCATATGCCACTGGTGTGGCCCTAAAAAGACAAAAATTTTTTAAAAAAATGTTTTTTTAGAATAGATAATAATATGAGCACAGTTAAAAAAAAAAATCCAAACTGCTAAGCACAACCAATCACAAGTAGCCAATTAGGCTTTCCCAAATAAGGCAACTGCTTATGTTGTAGCCAGTGAAAGAATTGCCTTGCTTGGCCTCCAGCTCTTCTTTGTAAAAGTCTTTCTCCTCACTCCTGTTGGAAGTGGTAGAACCCTTCCAACCACTTCTGGTTTGGTGTGCCCATTGGAATTATTTTTGTTCAAATGAATTCCCAGAAATTAAAAAGAAAAAATATCTGAACAGTTCAAAAAGGTATAAGATGAAGAGTAATCTCCATCCTCTGCCTGCACCTCCAGCTCCAGTTCCTCCCTCAGAGGTAGCAGCTCTTACTGGTGTCCTGAGTGCCACTCCCCCCAAACTGGAGCCTTCTGTACGTGGTTGTGTGACTTTTTATTTTACCAAGTGCTTATTGATGGGCATTTAAGTCATGGCCTATACTTTGCTTCTACAAACAGTGCTGTGAAATGTCTTTAATATATATCTTTGTGCAAGTATTTCATCTATAAAATTTCTAGAAATGGAATTGGAAGATCAAAAATAAGCATTTTGGGAGTTGTCTGGTGGCTCAGTGGGTTAAGGATCTGGTGTTCTCACTGCTGTGGTGAGGGTGCAGCCCCTGGCCCCAGAACTTCCACATGTTACAGGTGTGGCTAAAAAAAAAAAAGGCACTTTGAAATTTGATACAAATGCGATGGATGTTACCAGATCTCCTTCTAAGGTCATTCTCCTAATTCGTCATCTTACTGACATGTCTCTACCGGGCCTTCTCGCTCGAAATGCACTCTCTTGTGCCCAGGTTCCTCCCGCCAGCCCCTCCAGCCCTGGGCCTCAGGAACCAGAGAAGGGGGAGAGGAGGACCTGGACTGTGCCCCCCGTGGCTGTGGCCCTAAAGCCGGCCTTGCAGCAGAGCCGGGAAGCAAGGCACGAGGAGCTGCCTGGAGGGCTGCCTGTTCTCTGCAGCCCCTCCTCGGATCTGAGCCTCCTGCTAGGCCCCACTTTCCAGAGCCAGCATTCCTTCCAGCCCCTGGAGCCAAAGCCGGATCTCACTTCATCCTCAGGTGACTGGGGTTCCCTTTACACGCACCAGTTGGCTCCCTCTTGACCTCGTTTCCTGTCTGTCTGGAACTTGAACGTTGAGTTTCCCAGACACCTCAGTGACCCTAAGTTGCAAGGAGCAGAAATCTACTCTTATTGGTTCAAGCAGAGGGAGTGAGACGCATGGAAACGTGATGTTCAGGGCTTCGTGAGAAGCGGGGTTGGCGTTGGGGCGCCGCCGGGAACGGGGACCTGTTCCTCCTCTCCTTGGGCCTGCGAGGGCTCTGGGCTCTCCCTGCCTGGCATCTGCTCCTTCCTCCTGCTCCGCCAGCCCTCTCTTTCCCTCAGGTTCCTGCTCTCAAAACTTCAGCGGGCGCGTGGGGTTGAGCAGCTGTAACAGGCCTCTAGGCGACCTTAGAGACACAGGTGCCTCTCTCTTAGGCCCAGTTTACAGAGAGGGAGAGCTCATGGGTTGGTACCGTCTCTTGCATCAGCTGACTTGAGAGTGGTCCCACCTGGCTGAGTCGGCTGTGGCTCGGGTGGGTGGGGGTGCTCTCTGGGGTGTAAACGTGACAACCCGGGGCTAAATAACGTTGGCAGTGTGTTCCGGTCAAGGAGGCAGAACACGGCTATTGATCTTAACGCTTTCTGTGCTGGGGCGCAGTGACTTAGCCAGCGTCGGAGAACTGCAGCTCTCTGCCCTCTGTCGGCGCGGCTGCCTTAGGATTCAGCTGTGCTGATAACTCAGTTGCCCCTTAACACCCCCCCCCACCCCGTCGTCAACTGTATTAACGATGGGCGTGCTCTCCCCGGACTGTGATGCCCTTCTTCTGTTTAATACAATGCGGTGCCCCTTATTTGTGGAGGCCCCTCCCCTTCAACCCGCGCCCCCACTTCACTTTACAGCTGAGGCCTTCCCTGCAGTGGGGACGTTCCCTTCCGACCACAGGGCAGAACGGCCGTTCCTCGAGGAAGACGCTGGGTCCCACGGGGATGGCCTCCCGCAGCAGGCGCCGCCTCCCCCGTCCCAGCTGCAGGGCCTCAAGCATTTTCTGCAGCAGGTAAGAGGCCCCTGTCCTCCCTTGTTTTCTGCCCCCTCCCCATTCTCTTTCTACGCTGGGAGGCCCGGACTCTGGCTTCATCTGCCTTTTAGGACGAAGACTTTGTCCCGGCTTCTGCCTCTCCCAGTACATCCCAGTACATCGTGTTCCTTCTGCAGTAGTTCCTTCTGGAACTTTGGTGACCAGCCCCGGCTCTGACTTCCCCAGTCTCTGCTCCCCTCAGACACTCAGGTCTCTTTCTAAGCTTCCTCGGGGAACCTTACTCTCTTGTCCCCCAGCTGCTGGAGACAGCGCCCCAGAGCAACGAGACTCCCTCTGTGGACCCGCTGCCCGCTAAGTCTGGTGAGCACCCACTCCGAAGAAGGTCGGGGCCAGGCCTGGAAGAGGGGCGAGCTGGTTCTCGGGGAACGGTCTTCCTTCAGGAGCTGGCAAAGCTGACAGAGCCTCAGAGCCTCTTGAAGCCTGAGGGGGGCAGGATTCCTGGGGTCTTTGCCCCGTTTTCTGATCTTGAATCTCATTCCTCTTGCTAGGTCCTCTGACTGTCTCATCTTGGGAGGAAGCCCCTCAGGTGCCACGCCTCCCACCCCCCGTGCATAAAACTAAAGTGCCCTTAGCCATGGCATCCAGCCTTTTCCGGGTCCATGAGCTTCCTTCAGCCCGTTCACAGGGCGGTGGGCCCAGCGGGGGCTCCCCGGAGAGAGGTAAGCTGGTCACGTCAAATAACGAGGGACAGTCTCGGGTGCGGAGCTGGTCCCTGGAACCAGAGGCCCTTCTGGATTCTGGGAGGTGGGCTAAGGGCTGGGGCCAGGGTCTAGGACGATGGCCGTGACTGATGTGTCTCTCAGGTGGAGATGGGCTCGCGTCCTCGAGGCAGCTGATGGAGGTGTCTCAGCTGCTACGACTCTACCAGGCGCGGGGCTGGGGGGCGCTGCCCGCGGAGGATCTGCTGCTCTACCTGAAGAGGCTGGAGCACAGCGGGTACCAGCCTGGGAGGGCAGGGAGGACGGACCCGGCGGGTGGAATCTGGATTGTGGGCAGGGCCGAGCGGAGCGTGTGTTGTCCATTGAGCGGCATCTTCCGTCCTGTGCTGGGGAGGCCAGGGTGCCGTGTGGGTGCATCGACGTCTCCTCCTCTTCCTCCGTCTCTCACTCCGCCCCACCTTTCTTTTGTCTCTACTGTTTGTTTTTTTTTTTTTTTCATTTCTGTATTAAAAAAAAAACCCTCTTTTCCATGTCATTCTGCCTTAGTTTTTTCCTCTTTACCCTGCAGCTCAGAACTCCGAGTCCTAGGACTGTGACGATCTAGTATAATCGGTATTTAATTCCACTAATGTTGCCTGTGTTCGATCCCCGGGTGCATCTTGTCTGTTCTTCCTCTTAAGAGACAGAATCAGGAAGTCGTCCTCCCGCCCAGGGCTGGGGGCAGTGGGGGCAGCTCTCCCATCCTCATCCCCTGATTTGTGTGGCAGGACTGACAGCCGAGGGGATAATGTCCCCAGAAGCAACACAGACTCCCGCTTGGGTGAGATCCCCCGGAAAGAGGTGAGGGAAAGTGGGGCAGGGCGAGGAGTTGGGGGGCTCTCCCCGACTCACCCCTCCCGCTCTGCACGCTCGCTCTGTTCTCTGTCACCCGCCCGCTCCTGCGTCTGTTCCGACTCTGTTGTGTGGCCCTTCCCCTTTGCTGACTCAGGCTGGCCCCCCACGCTGGAGGCCTCTCCTTGGGGGGGGCCGATAGCCCCCGACGACGTTGACTGTCTCCCCTCTTCTCCCTCAACTCGCAGATCCCCTCCCAGGCTCTCCCTCGCCGCCTCGCCACAGCCCCTAAGACCGAGAGGCCTCCCGCTCGGAAGAAAAGTGGGCACCCTGCCCCCGGTAGCGTGAGGAGTCGGGGGGGAATCTGGAGATAAGCCCCTTGCCTTTATTTTCTTTGGTCTCTTCTTATCATTATTATTATTGTTATTTTAATAAATGCTCAGTAGTCTGTATTAGAGTCTCTGACTCAGGAATTTGGAAAATGGAGGTTTTAAACTTTGTGGAAAACTTCATTTTATTCTGTTTGAGTATGTTTTTTATGTGTTTCTGTTTTATATTCTGCGGCAGAAAATGTGAATGCTTTGAAAGAGAACAGTCGGGGGGTTCAGCAGTTCTAGTGATTTAGGGCATGGTGTTTTCAAGCATGCGGAGTGATTAGCTCTGGTTGGTAATGGAATTATGGATGGTGCTTATTTTCTTCTTTCTACATTTCTGTATTTTCCAGCTGCTCTAAAATAAGTATATATTAATAATCAGAAAAACACCTTTAATAAAAAAGTAAGTTATTGTATAAAGAGTTTGAGTAAAAATTTGATTGTTGGGGAGACAGTTTTCTCTTTAAGGTGGAGATAATTCTCTCAGGTTGCATTAGTAGGATTCTGATTGACAGCTGCTGCTCTAGCCAGCTCACATGTTATGGCTGTAATCTTTACTCTTATGGCTTTAAAACATGTATTTTTAAAAAAACACTAGGAGTTCCTGTTGTGGCGCAGCAGATGCGAATCCAACTAGGAACCATGAGGTTGCAGGTTTGATACCTGGCCTCACTCAGTGGGTTAAGGATCCGGCATTGCCATGAGCTGTGGTGTAGGTCAGATGCAGCTTGGCTCCTGCATTGCTGTGCTGTGTTGTAGGCCGGTGGCTACAGCTCTGATTAGACCCCTAGCCTGGGAACCTCCATATGCCTCAGGTGCAGCCCTAAAATGACAAAAAAAAAAAAAAAAAAAGACTAGCGTGCTGGCAAAAAAGAAAGCATGATTGTAAAAACTTCATCCTAATACTCACCAAAATGAACAAAGAAAAACAATATTAGAGAAGAAAATGAGAAAGTGACATCAGTGTGAAACTGTGAAAAGTCCCAGCTTCACAGTATGAACACTGAAAAGGCCATAGGACAATTTATTAAGCTGCAGGATGAGGCCTTGGGACCCTCACACAGCTTTCCAGCTCCAGAGCGCAGTGTAGGGCAGGGATGATGGTAGATTCTGAAGGGGCCTGGTCCTGGTGGGTGCAGATTCTGTGAGGAGGCGAGGTCCTGAATGATTTGGTTAGCTCAGAACAGACTTGACCAGAGAGAGACTCATACAGTGTTTCATAGTAGCAGATGTTCAGATCTTACAGTCAGTCCCCCCGTCTTTGGGTTCTGCATCTGCAACCAACTGCAGATTGAAAATAGGAAAAAAATTCTAGGAAGTTCCAAAAACTTTCTAAAAGCAAAACTTGAATTTGCTGCATACTATTTACATGGCATTTACATTGTCCTGAGGTGTCATATGTGATCTAGAGATGATTTAAAGTGTATGGGAGGATGTGCCATAGGTTCTATGCAAACACTTCTTTTGTACATATGACTTGGGTAGCTGTGGGTGTTGGTATCCGCAGGAGATCTTGGAACCAACTCTCTACCTTGGGCATCAGGGAACCGCTGTATTTCCTTCTACCTAAAAATAACTTCCTAGCCCCCAGGGGAGGGAAAAGGAGAAGCTAAAAACCCATGAGCAGCTGCTGTGTGGCCTGCCCTGCTCTGGCTCTGGGGACAGCTTGTCATCAGTCCCCCTCAGGTCCCTGGCAAAGAATCAGGAGTCTCACCAGCTCGGGGCACTTTTCAAGCCCAATCTCTTTACCCACCTATGGAAATGTTTGCTTTTCTATTTTTTACTTCAAGTGCCTGGATGTATTTGACCAAACTCTGTGATTGATGGCATGCTGCCGTCACTGGGAGGAGATGGTTTTGCCCCATTTTTAAAAGCTGGTAAAATGAACACGCAGTCTTCCTTCGTTATCTTGTGGCTTCCAACCTGCCAGTTGTAGTCCGCATGCCCTACATTTTTCTTGACAGGGAGGACGGTCTGGAGAATATTTCCCAGCTTTCCAGAACAAAATCAGAAAAGGGCACCGTGCTGACTTGGCGGTTTTGTAAGCTAGTTGTAGTAAGACAACTTTGATTTTTAAAAATACATTTTGAACCCACCTTAAAAGTCTGTTTCTTCGCTGAAGACCAGCAAGGAGACCAGAAAGGAGGAGAAAACCCAGTCAAGCCCCCAGTTTCTTCCTCCATAATCATCTTGGGGATGATTTGAGAGGGGAAAGAGTGAGGGATTGGGGGGGCTCCATAAAAGCCCACGTGGAAGGAGGATGAGCACAGCCTTGAGGTTCAGCCTGCCTTGGTGGCGGACAGGCGGCGGCAGGGAATCTCGTCTCCTGGGAGCTCCCCGGCTGCTGTGGTGGGGGCGGGGTGGCTCTGGTGGAAGCATGTGTTAGGGTGAAGGCTAGGCTGCCCTAATAAAGAAGCCCGGTGGCTCTGGGGCAAGGTTCATCTGCCTGGGGACGGTCCAGAGCAGTGGGGTGGTCCCGCGTCACACGGCCAGCTCCGTCTTGGGTGCCTTCCAAGTCGTTGTTCTGCTGTCCCTAGTTCACTGTTGTTTTGTGCGTGGTTGAAGCAGGATCATTGCCATGTAGGACCCTCGGCTGGCAAGGAGGGGCACGAGTCGTGTGCAGCGTCTTAGGACCCACGCCTGCAAGTGCCGCACGTCAATTTTGCTCCCACTTCATTGGTAAGACCTTGGTCACATGGCCACATCTGACTGCAAGAGAGGCTTGGAGATGTAGCCTTGCTGGCCGCCGTGATTATGCAAGGCCTAAGGAAGAAGGGGAGAGTGGATTTTGGCAGACAACTTTCGGTCTGCTCTACAGAGTGGGACCTCACTTAGAGAAATTGAGAACTAACTGCTGGAACAACCCAGGGTCATCAGCATCGACTAATGAGCAGATAATGAAAAAACATGCTGGACGTAGGTAAATTAGTTCAGGCTGCTCAAGTGAACTAAACAGCCCCTGCAAAACAATCAATGGTTTCGAAAAAGGAGAGAACTTAAATTTTAATCAGGATTCCTTTCAAGAAAAGACAAATGCCATGAAAAAATGTCAAGAGAATGAGAGATTTGGATTAAGGAAAAAAAAAGAGAGAGAGTTTTTTTTAGTGGCTCAGTGGTAATGATTCCGACTAGTATCCACAGGTTCAATCCCTAGCCTCGCTGGGTGGGACAGGGATTTGGCATTGCTGTGAGCTATGGTGTAGATTGCAGACAAGGCTCGGATCTGGCGTTGCTGTGTGTAGGCTGGCGGCTACATCTCCACTTCCACCCCCTAGCCTGGGAACTTCCATATGCCTCAGTTGCTGCCCTAAAAAGACCAAAAAAAAAAAAAAATAGGGATATATTTGGCATACGTCATAAGTTTCAGATATACAATGTATTGATTTCATACCTTTATATTGCGATATGATTGCCACTCACAACTAAATGCCTTACAAACTGAGTACATGTCAAATTTTATTAAGTTGTTGACAAGGGAAAACAGGAAGGAGAAAAGTATGCCCCCTCAGTGGAGAGCTGCCACTGCAGGGTGACAGGAAATACACCAATGCCTGGGGCTGTGCAGAAACCCAGGGGCCTTTTGCCGTTCAGGTAAGAGAGGGCAGGCTTCGGAATGAAGAAAGATTAATAAGACAGTTGAAAATCACCTGTAATGCTCTATAACACTCTTTAAATCTTCAGATGATCTCACTAGCAATGTCTTAAAGTGTGTGGTTCTTTTAATTTTAGTGCAAAGAAAGCATAACATTTAAAATGTAAATATTTGAAATGTACCACAATTTTTGTAATTCGCTTTGGCAGTTCTTCTTTTGCTCTATCAGGAGCCTCAAGAAGATAAAAAAAAGAAAAGGAACTGGCCCAGGCTCCCCTCATCTCCTGAGCATCTCTAACTAGACCTCTCTTGTTTTCTGCGTTTTTTTGAGGGGTGGGGGGCACGCCCATGGCATGTGAAAATTCCTGGACCAGGGATTGAATCTGTGCCACTTCAGTGACAGTGCTGGATCCTTAACCTGCTGCGCTGCAAGAGAAGTCCTCACTAGACCTCTTGTTCTCATTTGGTACCACGTTTTGCTGCTTCAGAATCATTTTTAACTTATACATGGGTATTTCTTCTAAAAGTATAATCTAACAAGTAATGCCTAATGGTCAGGAATTGGTGAACACAATGTGTCATTGTATCTGTGCTGAAATGATTGAGAGCTGGCTCTGGGCTCTAAAGCCAGGCTTTCAAACTACATGGTTTGGCTTCAGCCCTGGTGGTTGTAGTTGTGCCACATCAGAGCAGGATGTGGTGCTGCTGATGCCGATAATAATTCTTCACCCTGCCTTTTGGGTTGACTGAGGAAGAATGACCAATGGCCATGAATGGAGTATTTGTGGGCAGCATGGTATTAAGACTTTGCAGCAGGGTGGGTGTGGGCGGCTTTGGTGAGGGTCAACGTGGGACATGAATATTTATAGGCTGTGTTGGGGTTTTCCAGAGAAAGAGAGCAAAGAGGGTGTGTGTTCAGAGACTGAGAGATGATTCCTTATTTTAAGGAATTGGCTCATGCGATTGCAGAGGCTTGGCTAGTTTAAAATCTGCAGGGTAGGCCCATGGGCTGGAGACTTAGGGCAGAGCTGACACTGGCAGGATTCCTTCTTGCTTGGGGAGGTCAGCCTTTCTCTTCACGCCTTGAACCAAGTGGATGAGCCCACCCACATTATGGAGAGCAATCTGTTTTTCTCAAAGTGTGCCAATTTAAATGTTCATCACATCTTAAAAATACCTTCATAGCAACATCTAGAATAATGTTTGACCAAATAGCTGGGTACTGTGGCCATCAAATGAACCATCACATAGATTCTGGACCAAAAGATGCTTTTCATTCTCCATCAGCTGATCATAGGAAATTTCCCATAAACCATCAGCACAGCAGGTGGCGGCATGACAGATTCAGGTCAGTCCTGGTTATAAGTCATCCTCGACACTTTTGTTGTTGTTGTTTTTTGTTTTTGGCCGTGCCCACGGTCTGAAGGAGTTCCTGGTCTAGAGATGGAACCTGCCTCACAGCTACAACACCACCAGATCCTTAACCCGCTGCACCTCAAGGGAATTTCCTCGACTTTTTAATGAGTATCTTTTGTATAGACGGTTTGTAATTTATACACTAATATCCCAAACCTGCCTTTTTATCCTGGATTTGGGCTCTTATACATCAGCAAATGAGCCAACATTTCAAGGTGTCTTGGAGTTGCTGCTGTGGTGCAGTACAAACGAATCCAACTAGGAACCATGAAGTTGCGGGTTCAGTCCCTGGCATCTTTCAGTGGGTTAAGGATCTGGTGTTGCCCTGAGCTGTGGTGTAGGTCACAGATGCAGCTCAGATCCTGCGTTGCTGTGGCTGTGGTGTAGGCCGGCAGCTACAGCTCCAATTGGACCCCTAGCCTGGGAACCTCCATATGCCGCTGGTACAGCCCTAAAAAAGCCAAAAAAAGGGAAAAAAAGTGTCTTATGGTGGTCATATAGAGGTGTTGATTTGTATATATATAATTTGAAAAATGTTTTTATTTTATTTTAATTAATTAATTTATTTATTTGTCACTCATTGCATATGGAGGTTCCCAGGCTAGGGGTCTAATCAGAGCTACAGCTGCTGGCCTATGCCACAGCCACAGCAATGCCAGATCCGAGCCACATCTGCAACCTACACCACAACACCGGATCCTTAACCAGTGTTAAGGATCCTGAGCAAGGCCAGGGATCAAACCCACAATCTCATGGTTCCTAGTCCAATTCGTTAACCACTGCGCCACAATGGGAATTCTTCAACTGCTTGATTTTATGTCTCTTGCTCCCACTAAGTCCTAATCAGCTTGAGAACAGGGCCTATGTTTTGTTTGTATTGCATGATTCAAGTGCACAGCCTGGCAGAGAATATTTGCTCAATTGATGTTTGTTGACTGGAATTTTTTTCTCTTGTCTTTTTAGGGCTGCATCCACAGCATATGGAGGTTCCCAGGCTAGGGGTCCAATTGGAGCTACGGCTGCCGGCCTACGCCACAGCCACAGCAATGCCAGATTTGAGCTATGTCTGCGACCTGTATATACCACAGCTCATGGCAATGCTGGATCCTTAACCCACTGAGCAGGGCCAGGGATCAAACCTGTGTCCTCATGGATCCTAGTCAGCTTCGTTTCTGCTGAGCCGTGACGGGAACTCCTTCATCCATTTTTCAATGCACATCCCAGAGGCCTCTTTGGTGCTGCTGGTTCTCCATGGAACTTCTGGGTCCTCTGGGGCCCAGGAATCCAGTCAGCTGCTCCTGTGAACCCCTAAGGCACCCCACCATGTCTGCTCTGGGGTCTTTCTCTACCTTAGAGAAAGTTGCCCCAAAGCATCCCCAAGTTATCTGGGCTTTCTGATCCTGTCCCCGCATATCATGGTTCAGCCTGCTCTTGGGAGGACAGGTGCATTCAGCACACACTGTCTCCTCCATTTGTCCCCTTGGTCTTTTCCTGTCTTGGGAGGGAAGAGTCTAGTTCCATCCCACTTGCTACCACCGTTCCACAGGGCCTACCTAGACTTTGGATGTTTAAAAGACAGCAAAAGACTTTTCTCTTTCTTGTGCGTTTGAATAGTGCCACCCTCTCCCTGAGGCAGTGAATGCAGAACACTTGGAGGAGTAAGTGAGAAAAGGGTTAAGGTTTAATGGGAAAAATGGGAAAAGGTAGATAGCATTTCAAATTAGTATCTTTCTATGCAAGTGAGAGGATCCAAATTATACCACAGTGGCATGAAAATTCTTTTGAGCTAAAGGTATTTGAGAATCAACAGATGCAAAAAGAGGCTTTGTTTGAGCCCTCCCTTATCTGACTAAAACCAGAAACTTCTGGGATTGAATCTACCATGTATCCCCTTGCCAGGGAGTTTCATGGCCTTGAAGAAAACCACTGCACTTACATAAACATTATCACAAACAGTCTTCTCTCCCATAAAAACCCATTGTCTTTCCTAAAGAAACCCATTTGTTCTTCCCGTAGGAACTTTTTCTTCCCACCCCCTCTCCCGTCTTAGGTTAGGTATAAAAACTTTCTATTTACTGAGCCAAGTTACTTTCTTTGTGGGCTCCTGCCTGTATAGACAGACGAATAAATTTTTGTGTCTTTTCTAATTCATGTTTTGCAGTTTAATTTGCAGGCCCCCGTTAGGAAACTTGAGAGGGTTGAGGAAAAGTTTTTCCTCCCCAACACAAGCAGTCATTTCAGCAGCGTCTTAAAGTTGTAGGTAGAACTCAGGGACTCCAGCTTCTACAGATGGATTCTAGTCTTTGACAACCCTGTATTTCAATGCAATTCTTGTGTCTGCTTTTTCTTTTTTCCTTTGCTTATTCACTTTTTTCTGCATCATTGAACTCACACTTGTGCATACTGTTTGGCATCTTCATAATATATAATTTATTAGTTAAATGGTAGTTTATGTTGTGAATATGAACATTTTTTCAGGCCATTAAGCTTTCTTATACGTCCTAAATTCTTATGGCTGCAGAATAGCACATGAATGTACCAGAACTATCTGTACACAGTCTCTAGGCTTAGTAAGGTTTTCTCTGAAGATTCTGATATGATACATTATCCTTGCATTGAACATCTCTGTACAGAAATCTTTGTGCTGGGATCCCAGATTTTTTTCTTTAGGGCGATTTCCTAGGAGTAGAACTATAAAGAGTCAAGTTCCACCCCATTCACCAGGTTAAAGACTATGCGTGTGTTTTACGTTTCTTTTTACCGATGTGTAACTTACATAAAGTGCGTATGTCTCAAGCTTGATGGAACCGTACACATGTCAACAACCAAATAGCCACTGTCCAGACCACCATAGGACATTTCCATTTCCAGCACCAGAAAGCCCCCTCGTGCCCCCTCCTAGTCAACGCTCACCTGCTCCCCAGCACCAGTCAATATTACTTACACTTCATACAAGTGGCATCATCAATGTATATTATATACCCTTTTATGTCTGACTTCTTTGCCTCAACATAATGTGACATTCAACCTTATTGTTGCCCGTTATCTGTGAATATTTTTTTTCCTGCGGTGTAGTGTTCTGTGGTTTGAATTTACCACATCTATCCATTCTCCTGTAATAGACATTGGGTCGTTTCCAGTTTGGGGATATTACAGATACAGCTGTGGTGAACATTTGCGTACATTTTTTGGGTAGACAAGTGTACTTTCTTCTGTTGGGTATGTAACTCGGAATGGCATCACTGATGCATCTGTTTTGGTCGGTATCTATCAAATGCTTTTCCAAAGTGGTTGAACCAGTTTCTACACCTGCAAGTCATGAGGTGTAGAGTCCTGGTTACTTTCCGTCCTTACCAACATTTGGTATCGTCAGTCTTTTTCATTTTAGCTATTCTGGTGGATGTGTAGTGCTAGTTCGTAATTTTAATTTGAATATGCACATTTTATTATAAAAGTACTATATGAGTAATATAAGTAGAACATTTGGAAAGTACAAGAAAGAAGTAGCTAAAAATCTTTTCTGGAGTTCCCGTCATGGCTCATTGGTTGACAAACACGGCTAATATCCATGAGGACCCGAGTTTGATCTCTGGCCTTGCTCAGTGGATTAAGGGTCTGGTGTTGCCATGAGCTGTGGTGTAGGTCACAGACACGGCTTAGATCTGGCATTGCTGTGGCTGTCGTGTAGACCAGTGGCTACAGCTACGGTTCAACCCCTAGCCTGGGAACTTCCATATGCTGTGGATGTGGCCCTAAAAAGACAAGACAAAAAAAAAAAAAAGGTGATACAGTAACTCATGAATTAACAGATATGCAAAAATTCTAGATAAAATTTTAGCAATCAGAATATAACTTTTAAAAGGAACATGTACTTTAACCATTTTTTCTTCCCCACTAAAGCTCAAGTCAGCATAACCAATAATATTATTGGGAAAATTGTTAAAATTCATATAATTACATCCATAAATGCCAAAAGGGAATTCTTCATTGGAACTCTTCCTAAAAGCAATAAAGGGTTGCCTCTTTAACATGACAAAAAGGCTCTGTTGAAAACCAGAAGTCAAAATTACACTTAATGGAGAAACATGAATTATTCTTTGAAATGGGAACAAGACAAGGATACATTATCAGCACTATTTAACTTAGCTCTAAAAATTCTGACAAACCTGTTTGAGAAGAAAGATATACATAAAGAAAGGGAAGAAATAAAGCTATCATGTTTCATAAATGAGATGAAAAGCACCTCAAAATTACTAGACGTAATAAGTAAAGGCATCAAAAAATGAAATAACAAGTTAATTTAGGAGAATTTTCATCGTTACAATATGTATCTCTTTTTCTCATTTCTTTCCATTTATCCATTTCTTTGTTTATTCTTTAGTAAAACTTTATAATTTTATTTCTACAGGTCCAGCATATTTCTCACTATTTTTTCACAGGCATTTAAAGTTTTTCTTGTTACTATGAACAGAATCTTTGTCATTGCATTTCCTTTCTTATTCTTAAATATTTTAAGCAAGGCATTTGGTGTATGTGCTGATGATAACATTTGAATTTATCTGGAATTGTCTCTCTCTTTGATTTTTCTATCACGAGCATCAGTTATTCCTAATTTACTAATGATACAGGTGTGTCATATAAACAGTGATAAAGTCTTGTTTAAGAAGATTTAAGAAGTTTATTGTTCTGACTTTCATGTTGTGAAGTGGGTCCCACTTTTCTATTGTTCTTTTCCTCTCCTCGTGTTCTTCTGTGATATCTTAAACCAGGTAAATGCTTGAGATGCACGTTAAGGAGTTTTTTTTTGTTTTGTTTTGTTTTGTTTTTTGTCTTTTTTTGTTGTTATTTCTTTGGGCCGCTCCCGCGGCATATGGAGGTTCCCAGGCTAGGGGTTGAATCGGAGCTGTAGCCACCAGCCTACGCCAGAGCCACAGCAACGCAGGATCCGAGCCGCGTCTGCAACCTACACCACAGCTCATGGCAACGACGGATCGTTAACCCACTGAGCAAGGGCAGGGACCGAACCCGCAACCTCATGGTTCCTAGTCGGATTCGTTAATCACTGCTCCACGACGGGAACTCCACGTTAAGGAGTTTTAAGTGAACATAATGAAACAAACCACTGGTCCATGGTATACAACACCAGACCAGTTATGATTTGGTTATGGAATTTTTGCTAACCGTGACCTCTGATTTCAGGCAATTGTCAGGTGACTAGTCCAAGGTAGCACATTGTTCTGGTTATATATTGCTAAGTAACAAACCACCCCAAAACTTAATGGCTTTAAAATGTATTCCTGTTGCTCATGGTGCTGTGGCTTGACTGACTTACCTGAGTGGCTCTTGCTCAGAATTTGTGGTCAAGCGGTGTCAAGTCTAGGGCCTCAACGAGACTGGACATCCAAGATGGTGCACTTTCATGGCTGGCAGTTGATGCTGGCCATTGTTTGGGAGCTTGGTGGGGCTTGGACTTCTGATAAATGGCTAGGTTCTGAGAGGGAGCATGCCAAGAGTGAGCGTGTCCCAAGAGGCCTATATAGAAGCTGGAAGGTATCTTATTACCTGGTCTTAGAAGTCCCAAAGCATTGCTTCTGCCACAGTGTATTGGTCAAGCCAGTTCGTAAGGCCAGCCCTGGTTAGAGGGGAAGAGAGTTGGCCCCACCACTTGACGTGAAGCACAGCTTGCAGGTGTAGGGGTGGGGGTCACAGCCTGAGGGCTCCCTTCTTTGGAGGTTATCAACTGCACTGGTCATTTTATGAAAAGACGTGAGACAGAACTCGGCTGGTGAGAAGTGGGCAACTACTTGAGTAGCTGCAAGACCATTTAAAGCAAGACACGTAATGGAGTTCCTGTTGTGGCTCAGTGGTAAACGAATCTGACTAGGAACCATGAGGTTGCGGTTCGATCCCTGGCCTTGCTCAGTGGGTTAAGGATCTGGGGTTGCCGTGAGCTGTGGGGTTGCAGACGTGGCTCGGATCCTGCTTTGCTGTGGCTGTGGCGTAGGCCGGTGGCTACAGCTCTGATTAGACTCCTAGCCTGGGAACCTCCATATACCGCAGAAGCGGCCCTAGAAATGGCAAAAAGACAAAAAATAATAGTAATAATAATAATAAAGCAGACACTTATGTATGATTTCCATTTATCCTGGTGAGGTTTTTAGTCCCTTATAGATTGGTGACTGGCAAAGCCCATTTTCAAACTGGTTGCTCCAAGTTCCCAGAAAATCAGTTGATTTTTGTATATTTATCTTGGTTCTGACCTTTTAAAATATTTTCTTGTATTTGGTCAATTTATCTGTTGATTCTCTTGGATTTTCTAGGTAGAGAATTTTATCGTTGCTTCTTCCATTCAATGTATTTTTTCTTTTTTTGCTCTTGATAGCATTTTTTGTTGTTGTTGTACAATGATTATCACAATCCAATTTTATAGAATTTCCATTCCACAACCCCAGTGCATCCCCCCACCCCCCAAACTGTCTCCTTTGGAGATCATAAGTTTTTCAAAGTCTGTGAGTCAGTGTCTGTTCTGCAAAGAAGTTCAGTCTGTCCTTTTTTCAGATTCCACATGTCAGTGAAAGCATTTGATGTTGGTGTCTCACTGTATGGCTGACTTCACTTAGCAGGCTAATTTCTAGGCCCATGCATGTTGCTAAAAATGTATTTCGTTCCTTTTAATGGCTGAGTCATATTCCATTGTGTATATGTACCACATCTTCTGTGCCCACTCCTCTGTCGATGGACATTTAGGTTGTTTCCATGTCTTGGCTGTTGCAAATAGTGCTGCAATGAACATTGGAGTACATGTGTCTTTGCGAGTCATGGTTTTCTCTGGAGAGATGCCCAGGAGTGGGATTGCTGGATCAAATGGTAGTTCTATGTTTAGTTTTCTGAGGCATCTCCATACTGCTTTCCACAGTGGTTGCACCAATTTACAATCCCACCAACAGTGTGCTAGTGTTCCTTTTTCTCCACACCCTCTCCAGCACTTATTGTTTGTAGACTTTTTGATGATGGCCATTCTGGCTGGTGTAACATGGTACTTCATAGTGGTTTTGATTTGCATTTCTCTGATAATGAGTGATGTTGAACATCTTTTCATGTGTTTTGTGGCCATCGGTATGTCTTCTTTAGAGAACTGTCTGTTTAGATCTTCTGCCCATTTTTTGATGGGGTTGTTTGTTTTTTGGTATGGAGCTGCAGAAGGTGTTTATAAATCTTGGAGATTAATCCCTTGTCAGTCGATTCATTTGCAAAGATTTTCTCCCAGTCTGTGGGTTGTCTTTTCATTTTGTTTAGGGTTTCCTTTGCTGTGCAGAAACTTTTAAGTTTCATTAGGTCCCATTTGTTTATTTTTGTTTTTACTGTCTTCCATTCAATATTATAACTTTTGGAGTTCCTCTTGTGGCTCAGTGGTTAACGAATCTGACTAGCATCCATGAAGACATAGGTTCGATCCCTGGCCTTGCTCAGTGGGTTAAGGATCTGGTGTTGCCATAAGCTGTGGTGTAAGTCACACACGTGGCTCAGATCCCGCATTGCTGTGGCTGTGGTGTAGGCCAGCAGCTACAGCTCTGATTCGACCCCTAGCGTGGGAACCTCCATATGCAGTGGTTGTGGCCCTAAAAAGCAAAAAAAAAAAAAAAAAAATATATAACTTTTATCAATTGTTCTGGACTTATTTTGATGGCTAGAACCTTCGAGATAATATGAAATAAAAGTGGTGAAAATTGCCATTCCTGACTTTAATGGAACTACTTCTAATAGTATGATGTTAATTTTTAAATTATAATGTTACCTTCTGATTTCTGATGAATTCTCTTTATCAGGCTAAGAAACTATTTCGGCACAGTTTGGTAATGAGTGCCAATATTAGTATTTTCTTTTGCTTCTCTAGAAAGTTTTACCTTTTTGCATCTTAGCAGTCAGAAGATACTTGGTAAACACTTGAGTAGTTTTAGATTTCTCTCCTAGAACTTTCTATTAATTCTGTATCCCCCCCTTTTTAATATAGAAGTTCAAGTTAAGATAGAAAACAAACTTTCTGCCTCCTAGTGTATTTCCCCCTTAACTAGATTTTTTTGTTTCAAAATAAAAAAGATATATACAGATATAGACACTCAGCCTCAGGAAGATCCCCTCCCAGTCCTAACTTCTTTTTAATAACAGCCTTATGAGATATAATTCATATGTCATATAATTTACCCATTTAAAAGTATACAATTCAGTGGTTTTTAATCCATTCACAAAGTTGTTAAACCATTACTACAATCAATTTTAGGACATTTTTATCACCCCCAAGATAAACCTCGTACCCTTTAGCCATCACCCACCAACCTCCCCATCCCTCCAACTCTAAAAAAAATCACTAATCTAGTTTCTACTTCTGCTTGTCTCTTCTGGGCATTCCATATGAAAGGAATTGCACGATATGTGGTCTTTTGTGACTGGCTTTTTTCATCTAACATAACGCTTTTAGGGTTCATCCATGTTGTAGCATGAAATAGTATGTCATTTTTTATGGCTGAATAATATTCCATTGTCATCTATTGATATCCATGTTGGTTCCAGGACCAAAATCCACAGATGCTCAAGTTCCTGATGTAAAATGGTGTAGGGTTTGTATGTAACCTACACACAGCCTCCCATATACTTTAAATCATATCTAGATTATTTATGATACCTAATACATTTAAATGCCATGCAAATAGTTGTGATATGATATAAATGCTATATAAATAGTTACACCAGTGTGCAGCAAATTTAAGCTTTGCTTTTTGGAACTTTCTGGAATTTTTTTCCCCAAGTATTTTTTTTAAATAATGATTTTTATTTTTTCCATTATAGCTGGTTTATAATATCCCCAGATATTTTTATCTGCAGTTGGTTGACTCCAGGGATGTGGAACGAGCAGGTGTGGAGGGTTCGCATTTTGTTTATCCACTCGTCAGTAATGGATACTTGGGTTGTTTCCACTTTTTGGCTGTTATGAATAACACTGCTGTGGGTACTTGTGTATGAGTTTTTGTGCGGATATATGTTTTCATTTCATATATCTCGGATTGTTACCGCTAGGTCAGGAGTTCCCACTGCGGCTCAACGCTAACGATCCCGGCTAGTGTCCATGAAGATGTGGGTTCGATCTCTGGCCCTGCTCAGTGACTTTAGAAACCAGGGTTGCCATGAGCTGTGGTGTAGGTCACAGATGCAGCTCAGATCTTCTGTTACTGTGGCTGTAGCGTACGTAGGCCAGCAGCTGCAGCTCCGATTCACCCCTAGTCTGGGAACTTTGATGTGCCACATGGGCAGCCCTAAAAAGACAAAGAGAAAAGAGAGAAAGAAAGAAAGAAATTGCTGGGTCATATAGTAACTCTATGTTTAACCTTTTGAGGAATTGCCAGACTGTTCCCAAAGCAGCTGTGTACCATTTGCATTCTCACCTGCAGTACAGGAGTTCCCGTTCTCAACAACCTCCCCATCATTTGTTATCTTTTTTTTTTTTTTTTTTGGCTTTTGTCTTTTCAGGGCTACCCTCACAGCATATGGAGGTTCCAGGCTAGGGGTCCAGTTGGAGATGTAGCCACTGGCCTATACCACAGCCACAGCAACATGGATCCAAGCCACATCTGCAACCTACACCACAGCTCATGGCAATGCTGGACCCTTAACCCACTGAGGGAGGCCAGGGATCGTACTTGTGTCCTCATGGATGCCAGTCAGATTCATTTCCACTGAGCCATGACGGGAACTCCTGTTTTTTTGATTAGAGTCATCCTAGTGGGTGTGAAGTGATATCTCACTGAGATTTTGACTTGCTTTTCCCTGACAGCAAGAAATGGTGAGCATCGTTCATGTGCTTATTGGCTATTTGTATATCTTCTTTAAAGAAATGTCTATTTAGATCTTTTAATCATTTTTAAATTGGGTTATCTTTTTATTATCAAGTCATACTATGAAAATTTGAAAAGGAATAAATCGATTGCTGTTTTCCTGAACTGCCCAGAAGCCGACTTCCTACTCATTTCCAAACCTACTTTTGAACAAGACTAGACTTGTTTCCTTCAAATTGCATTTTAGCATTCTTGTGAAGAGAACACAAGCAAGTTTGTTTATTTATTTATTTATTTATTGTCCTTTTGCCTTTTCTAGGGCCGCTTCCCACAGCATATGGAGGTTCCCAGGCTAGGGTTCTAATTGGAGCTGTAGCCACCAGCCTATGCCAGAGCCACAGCAACGCAGGATCCGAGTCACATCTTCAACCTACACTACAGCTCATGGCAACGCGGGATCCTTAACCCACTGAGCAAGGCCAGGAGTCGAACCTGCAACTTCATGGTTCCTAGTTGGATTCGTTAACCATTGCGCCACGACTGGCACTCCTACAAACAAGTTTAAAAACAGAAGTTTCCTCTGCTCTTGGCTGGCAAAGATGAGGAGAAGGCAAAGAAAGGCAGCGTTCCATAGGATCACTTGAAGAAATGGTACTTAAGAGGTGTCAGTTGGGCCTTGACTTTTAAAACAAAAACTGTGAAAGTCTTATAGCCTCGTCTGAAAGCCCCAGGCAGAGAGCAGGACTAGATGAATGGCATGGAGAGTTGATCTTTGACTCAATTAGGCTGAATCAATCTTGTCATTGAGTTCCCAAGGAAATTCAATTACAGGTCAAGTGTAGGAAGCCCAGTAATTGTGGCTTAAGCAGCAGAAATGACAGGTGATCGATAACAGCCTGGGGATGAGTTTGACTTCAAAGCCCCTGAATCTCCAGTGAGTTGGAGAGAGGAAGAGGCTCCCAGAGCTAAAGGGCTGACACTGGACATGGCTCTGCCATGCATGCCTGCCCATCCAGTTACTGACCCGATTGCTGAGACTCTGGGGCGGAGGGGCTCTTGGGTGGCACTATCAGGTGGAGTCACGAGCCTTCGGCACCAGCATCTCCCCGAATGCAGCTGCATGTGGCCAGAAACTGTATGACCCAGGTCAGCATCAGAGGCTGGGGTTGCAAAAAGCAGGTTCTGTCGGAAGAGAAGAAGTCAGCATGTGGGACAGGAAACAACTCCTGAGGAACAGGGCATATCTTTAGAAATCTCTTTTCCCGGCTGGACGAGATATAAAAGATTCATAGAAGTAACTGCTCTCTCTAGCGGTGACACAGGTATTGCAAGAGGAGCTTTGTGGCTGAGTCAAAATCCAGAGGCAATAAATAAAGATTGATAATTACACCACCTTTAAAACAAAAACACAAATTTTATGTTGCAAAAAAATCAAATGCATTGCCCTACAGTTTCACAAGATATTACCACTGGGGGAACTAGGCAAAGGGTACACAAGATGGCTCGGAATTATTTTCTTACTCTGGTATGCGAATCTACACTTACCTCAAAAGACAAAGCTTAAGTTTGGAGTTCCGTCTTGGCACAGCGGTAAACGAATCTGGCTAGGAACCATGAGGTTGTGGGTTCGATCTCTGACCTTGCTCAGTGGGGCCGGGATCTGGTGTTACCAAGAACTGTGGCGTTGCCAAGAACTGTGGTATAGGCTGCAGGTGCGGCTCGGATCTGGTGTTGCTGTGGCTCTGGCATAGGCCGGCAGCAACAGCTCAGATTAGACCCCCTACCCTGGGAACCTCCATATGCAACAGGTTCGGCTCTAAAAGGACAAAAGACAAAAAAAAAAAAAAAAAAAAAGTAACAAAAAATTACTAGTAAAGTCAAAAAACATACCCAAGCTGGAATAGATAGTTGCAGGTCATCACAGACCAAAGGCTAACTCTGATTCACAAAGAGCTTCTCGAAATTAGGAAGAAGGTCAGCAATCCAATTTAGAAAAAAAGAAAAGAAAATCAGCCTTCTGATCCAAAACGAGCAGATTTTGGTATCTGAGGGGGAATTCTCTGTGGATGCTAAGGGGTGACAGTGGGATATTTTTCAGCCGTGAAAGCAAACGAAGTGCTGATACTGTCTCTGGTGGTCCCGCCCACCTTCCCCTCCTGTGGTCCCTCCATATAATTACCAACGATTTGGAGAGGGAGGAGACCTCCTCTGTACAAAACCTGTCTCAAGGTCTTTCTGAGCCGCAGCCACCGTAAAGCCTCTCCACGACCCTGATCAGGATTCACTGCTCCCCTCCCTGCCACCGTCACTACGTGCTCAGTGCAAATGTCACCTTCCTGTCTCCTATCTTGTCCACCTCCTGCTGCTTGCTCCTTGCTCCCCACTCAGCCTTCCACTACTCCTCTCTCTCCCAAACCTTTAGGCTGTTGTCTCTGGAATCCTGCCCAAGGTAAATAAGCTTCTCCACCTAGATTTTAAAAATTAATTCTGTATTTATCAAATAATGCATATACCTAATACCTAGGAGTGTAAGGACTGGATTTAGGGTAGTGGTTGGAGCACTTTACTTTCTTCCCAGCAGTGAATTGTGAGGTCCAGTTGCTCCACATCCTCTTCAACAACTTCTTTTGACTTTTTGCATCGTAGCCGTGCTAATGCGGGTAGTGGTACCTCAGGGCAGCTTTTTACGTGCATCACCGCAATAGCTAAAGACGTTAAACATTTTTTCCATGTGCCCGTTAACCACTCGTTTCTTCTTTTGTGAAGGGTCTCTTCACATTTTTTGCCCATTATTTATTGGGGTCATTTGTCTCCTTACTGAGTTGTGAGGTTCTTTACATATTCTGAACACAAGTCTTTTGTCAAATACTCTATATATTCAAAATATTTTCTCCCTGTCTCTGACTTGTCTTTTCATTTTCTTAAGATACTTTTGAAGAGCACGGTTTTTATTTCGAGAATTTACATGTTAGTAGTCGTTCTATGGTTCATACCTTTTGTTATTCTATTTGAGAAAATTTGCCTACTTGCGTAGTGAAGGCACAGTCTAACAGTGTGATTTACGATAGTGTCTTTTGGTGGAGATAATGGTATCCGTTCTGCTTCTAGAGGGACTGGAAACTAAAGATAACAGCCTGGGAGTTCTTGTTGGGGCACAGCAGAAACGAATCCGACTAGTATCCATGAGGATGCAGGTTCGATTCCTGACCTTGCTCAGTGGGTTAAGGATCCTGTGTTGCCATGAGCTGTGGTGTAGGCCACAGATGTGGCTCAGATCTGGTGTGGCTGTGGCTGTGGCATAGGCCATGAGCTGCAGTTCAAATTCTACCCCTAGGCTTGGAACTTGCGTATGCTGAGAGTATGCCCCCCCCAAAAAAGGCAATAAAGATATGAGCCTGATCTCCAGGAGAGCTGAAGACGAAAGGTCAGCCATGTGGGCAATATGTGATTGAGTTCCAGTAAAAACTCTGGGTACCAAGGCTTGGGTAATCTTCTCTGGTTGGCAGTAGTCTGTGTGTACTGTCACATATCATAGCTGGAAGGAGCTGGCACTGACGTGACTCCACAGGGGGAGAACAATGGCATCTCCACACCCGGATCCTCTGGTCTCTGTCCTGTGCATCTCTTCCCTTGGCTGATTTTAATCTGTAGCCTTTCTCTGTGATAATCTGCAGCCATGAGTACAGCTGCTTTCAGAGTGTTCTGTGGGTCCTTCTAGTGGATGGTAGAAACTGAGGGTGGTTTGGCGAATCGCCCAAACTTGCAATTAGCGTCAATATGGAGGACAGTCCTTTGTAGGGACTGCAGGGAAAAGTGGCCTAACCTTTCGCAGTTGGCCTCACAAGTGGGATTCTCTAGAATGACCCTGACTCACTGAAACATGTGGTTTGGAAAGAGGAAGGAAGGGGGCTGATGAACTTTTGATCTCTGGATGACTACCAGTCACTCATGATATGGAACAGCAGCTGAAGCTGATCAGTTACTCCAGGCAAAAGTTACCTAGAGGGAGTTCCCAGTGTGACACAGTGGGTTAAGGATCTGGCATAGGTTGCAGCTGCGGTTCAAGTTTGATCCCTGGCCCAGGAACTTCCACATGCTGCCGAGGGTGTGGCCAAAAACCAAAGCAAAACACACAAAACAGTTACCAATAGAATTTTGACATAATGGATTTAATTCCTGAGCAGCTGGCTCATGCATGAGGAAATACAGTGTAACAAGAAACATTCTCTTGGCTGTTGTTTTCCATAATAGCTAAAATGAAAGCGAGGCAGGGTGGCAGGTGCACCTTACTGGGCCAGACTTGAATTCCAGCCAGCCTGAGTTAGAGCTGCTAGCCTCATGCCACTACCACTGGCAAAAACTATGATGAAACAACAGATAGAAAAGAAAATTGGGCTGCTTTGTAGGAGATTGGGGAAAGGTAAAGAGGAGAGGTTAAGAACTCACCCCAGCAAGGTGGAAATGTTTAAATGGTAATTTAAAAATGGGATGAATAAAGTGGGTATTGGAGAGGTCAAAACAGAGGTCTTTTTTTTTAAATTGAAGTAGAGTTGATACACATACTATGTAAGTTACAAGTATACAATATAGTGAGTGATCTATAATTTTTCAAGGTTATATTCCATTTATAGTTATTATAAAATATTGGGAGGTCCCATCATGGCTCAGCGGAAATGAATCTGACTAGTAACCATAAGGATGAAGGTTCAATCCCTGGCCTCCCTCAGTGGGTTAAGGATCTGGCATTACACCATGGGCTGTGGTGTAGGTCGCAGATATGGCTCAGATCCTGCCTTGCTGTGGCTGCGGTGTAAGCTGGCAGCTATAGCTCCCATTCGACCCCTAGCCTGGGAACCTCCATATGCTGCAGGCAAGGCCCTAAAAAGACAAAATAAAATAAAATATTGACTATATCCTCTATGTTGTATAATATGTCTTTGTAGCTTATTTTATACATAGTAATTTGTGCCTTGGAACCCCCTACCCCTCTCTTACCCCTCCCCATACCCCTCTCCCCACAGGTAACCTTTATTTTGTTCCCTGTATCTGTGAGTCTGCTTGTTTTTGGTTCTATTCACTAGTTTGTTGTATTTTTCAGATGTCACATGTAAGTGATATCATACACTTCTCTGACGTACTCCACTTAGCATAATGCCTTCCAAGTCCATCCACGTTGCTGCACATGGCAAAATTTGCATTCTTTTTTATGGCTGAGTAGTATTCCACTGTGCATATACACCACATCTTCTTTATCCGTTCATCTGTAGATGGAAAAACAAAGGTCTTAATTGTTTTGGAATTTGAGTGGACCAGTGGCAGCCCCTGCTGGTCCAGAAACATGGAGGGACTCTAAGCATAATTTGGAGGAATTTAAAAATTTAGAAGGCAAGGATGACAAGGAGAAACCTTACTTCAAATGTTCTGAAACACTGGCTGGGGACTCAAGGCTATGTGAGTGGGTAAGATTGTCAGGACATAAGAGAAGAGCCACACATGGTGGTTCCAAAACCTGGTGGTGAGTCCCGATGGGGCAACGGTTAGATTGGGAGGATTTGGGAATGTAATGTAACAGTTGATTAAGATAAAAGTTTGGATAGAAATTGTAATGTCTGAACATTCTTTAGTGAAGTGGTTTTGTCCCATTTACCTGGTTGCATTTTGGGGATGGATGTTATATCTGATTGGGTAAGACTTCCTTAGCTAGGATCATAAATCAGAAGGCATGGAATGCTGCCCTCCTGCCAAAATAATGGAAACTGATAAATTTGTCCAAGCCCACACAGGTTGTTAATTTGAAACAGTACGGGGAGTTCGCATCATGGCACAGAGGAAAGGAGCCTGATTAGGAACCATGAGGTTGCGGGTTAGGTCCCTGGCCTTGCTCAGTGGGTTAAGGATCCGGCGTTGCCGTGAGCTGTGGTGCAGGTTGCAGATACCGCTGAGACCCTGCGTTGCTGTGTTCATTGAAGCCATTAGGTAAGTGAGGTCTTTGTTGAAATTATGCCTGGGAGGAATTATGCCGCAAGCGCTGTAGCCACCTTGCCACTGGGAAAGGAGAGCCTTTCGGACAGCAAAGCCAGCCACGGAGGTGGACGAGCAAAGCCTGAGGCCTTGGGTTGTTTACACCTAAATCCAGCTGCACCTGAAGTAAGCCCCAAGACTTCAGGTTTTCTGCCTTAGACTGTTTGGCCTCAGGGCGGGCCCAGGAGAATCATACTTAAAAGTGGCACATAAAAGACACAAAGAAACATTTCTCTCAAAACAAAAAGCTTCAGACATAGTCTACAGCTCCCCCTAGTGGAAAACACGATTTTCAGCTTCTGGATAATACGCCTTAATTCCAGTCCACCACGTGTCCCAATAGTCTGTATATATCTAGGTTAATTTAGAACATCTTTCATAACTCAAAAAATATATAATTGCTACTATTTATAATCCTGATCACAGCCCTTTCCCATAATACTTTGTAGTTCAGAACTACAATCCTGAATGAAATCTGTCCTGGAATCATGCAGTGAATTTAGAATGTTCTAGACCATTAGGAATCATATTTTGTAACTATCAAAAAAAGGAAAATAAGGAGCTCCCATCGTGGCTCAGTGGTAACAAACCTGACTAGGATACATGAGGATGTGTGTTCGATCCCTGGCCCTGCTCAATGGGTTGAGGATCTGGCATTGCCGTGAGCTATGGTATAGATTTCAGAAGCAGCTCAGATCCCACGTTGCTGTGGCTGTGGTGTAGGCCAGCGGCTTTAGCTCTGATTAGACCCCTAGTCTGGGAACTTCCATATGCCGTGGGTACGGCCCTAAAAGACAAAAAGGAAAAATAAGAGGAAGACATGAGAAGAGTATCAGAAAACCATAATGTGGTAGAATTTTAAATATCCAAAGATAATTTCATTGGCTTCTGGTTTCAAGGACATCCACCTCTCCCTCCTCTCCACATCTCGTGGAAATGATCAAAGAGAAAAATACAAGAAAACCTTGATATGTTTCAGGAAAAAAAAAAAAAAAAAACCCAAGAGAATACACTCAACAGAAGTGAACATTTGGAGTTCCCGTCGTGGCGCAGTGGTTAACGAATCCGACTAGGAACCATGAGGTCGCGGGTTCGGTCCCTGCCCTTGCTCAGTGGGTTAATGATCCGGCGTTGCCGTGAGCTGTGGTGTAGGTTGCAGACGCGGCTCGGATCCTGCGTTGCTGTGGCTGTGGCGTAGGCCGGTGGCTACAGCTCCGATTGGACCCCTGGCCTGGGAACCTCCATATGCCGCGGGAGCGGCCCAAAGAAATAGCAAAAAGACAAAAAAAAAAAAAAAAAGAAGTGAAAATTTGAGGGATGTGGGGTCCACTGTGGAGGCCAGAGAGGAGAGGCTGGGGGGAGAGAGCGGTGGGCAGAGGAGCCCCAGATGCCCAGTGGTCTCTGTTGCTTCAGCTCCTGCGGCCCCTTACCTTATCCTTGGCGCACCGGTGGCAGCCCAGCCCCTGCAGGGCACTGTGCCCTTTGCCTCCTTTCCACTCACGTGGTGTCCAATGGACCGCTGTGCTGAGGCGGAACTGTGGAACAGAGAGGGGCCCACAGAGGAAGCAAAAGATGATTTGTGCAAACACCCAGGGAGCCTCTATCCCTGCCCACTTCCACCCCAAGCCTAAGTGGGAACAGCCAACAGAGAGTCACCAGCTGAGGCCTTGGTGGAAGAGAGAAGTCGCTGATGGGCAGGCATGGAGGGTCAGAAGCAGAAATGTCACGACATGCCCGAGGCCAGGGGGGACCTGTCGCCCCCAGCATACGCCTGCCCAGAGGCCAGATTAACCCAGTCTGGGTCAGAAACCCGCTGAGGACAGCACAGCGATAGCCCCTCTCCCGCCATGCCCAGGTGCCACTTGGGGAAAAGCAATGAGAACGGGAAGGACAGCCCTGTCAAGAAGATGGACTTGGAAATGATTCTATATTTACTTCAAAGAGAGCATCTAATCTGAAGGAGACAGAGATTCCGTTAAGTATGAGGTTAACGTTTTTTCCCCTGCTGCTGGCATGAGAAAGGAAGGAAGATCCATCATAGACATAAAGCATTTCCATCATATGCACATCTGAGTGTGTGTGTGTGAATTTACAACCCTGCTGCATAAACACGAATCAGAGTGGAGAACACAATACATGGTAAAACATGATAAACAAGAAACAATGGTGAGAAAGGAAACCAGCAAACCATGTGGTTAAGTCTTAACTGCTGTTCCAAATATTTGAGAAACTTAGTACTACTGATGAAAAAGAGTCAAAAAGAGAAAAGACATGTTGAACATAAGACAGTGTTTTTTAAAACCTAGAATTAAAATTCTAGAATCCAGATTCTTTTCAGCTTTCTGATTGAGTTGGGAGTGGTGACAGTGAGTGGAGAGGAAGAAGGGTTTCATAAGTAAGCCAGACGATAAACCAAAATAAAATATCACCTCATGCCTGTTAGAATGGCTATTATTAGAAAGACAGGAGGAGCTCCTGTTGGTTCAGCTGTAATAAACCTGACTAGTATCCATGAGGACTCAGGATCGATCCGTGGCTTCGTTCAGTGGATTAAGGATCTGGCGTTGTCATGAGCTGTGGTGTAGGTCGCAGATGCAGCTCGGATCCCAAGTTGCTGTGGCTGTTGTGGTGTAGGCTGGCAGCCACAGCTCAAATTAGACCCCTAGCCTGGGAACCTCCATATGCTGCAGGTGCAGCCCTAAAAAGACCAAAAAAAAAAAAAAAAAAAAAAAAGGGAATGGAGATCTCTTGTGGCACAGCAGGTTAAGGATCTGGCATTGTCACTGTAGCAGCAGCCTGGGAACTTCCACTTGCCATGGATGTGGCCCTAAAAAAAGAAAAAGAAATAACACGTGTTGGAGTTCCCATCGTGGCTCAGTGGAAGTGAACCCAACTAGGAACCATGAGGTTGCGAGTTCGATCCCTGGCCTCGCTCAGCAAGTTAAGGCTCCAACGTTGCCATGAGCTGTGGTGTGGTTTGCAGATGTGGCTCCGATCCTGCGTTGCTATGCCTGTGGTATAGGCTGGAGCTGTGGCTCCAATTTGACCCCTAGCCTGGGAACTCCCATGTGCCACGGATGTGACCCTAAAAAGCAAAAAAAAAAAAAAAAAAGAAAAGAAAGAAAGAAATAACAAGTGTTGGTGAGGCTATGGAGAAAAAGGAAGCCTCCTGCACTGTTGGTGGGAATGTAAATTGGTGAGGCCACTATGCAAAACAGAAGCTTCCTCAAAAAATGAAATGGTTCCACAGAACTACCATAAGATCCAGTAATTCCACTTCTAGTTACCTATCTGAAGGAAATGAAATCACTATCTCGAAGCAGTATCTACACGCCTATGTTCATAGCAGTGTTATTTACAATAACCAAGACGTGGAAAAAACTGAAGTGTCCATCAACAGATGAATAGATAAGGAAAATATGGCATATATTCCCAAAGGAATATTATTCAGCTGTAAAAAAGAAGGAGATCCTGCCTTTTGCAAACAGGGATGTACCTGGATGCTGAAAGAAGTAAATCAGACAAAGAAAGACAAATACTTATATGACCTCACTTACATGTGGGGTTTTTTTATGGCCACACCCATGACATATGGAAGGTCCCCATCCAGGGACTGAATCCAGGCCACAACTGTGACAATGCCAGATCCTTAATCCACTGTGCCAGCCTGGGGATTCGAACCTGTGCCACCACTGCGACCTGAACCTCTGCAGTCAGCTCCTAAATCTACTGTGCCACAGCAGGAACTCCTATATGTGGAATTTTTTTAAAACCTGGACTGACAGATACAGAGAACAGATTCGTGGTTGCCGGGGGCGGGGTGGGGAGTGGGCAAAGTGGGTGAAGGTGGTCAAAGGGTACAAACTTCCAGTTGTAAGATAAACAAGTCCTGGGGCATAATGTACAGCATGGTGACTAAAGTTATCAATACTGTGGTGTGTATTTGAAAGTTTCTAAGAAAGTCGATCTTACTTTTGTTTTTTTTTTTTTTTTGGTCTTTTCGTCTTTTTGTCCTTTTAGGGCCACACCCGCAGCATATGGAGGTTCCCAGGCTAGGGGTCTAATCGGAGCTGTAGCTGCCGGCCTACACCGCAGCCACAGCAACACCAGATCTGAGCATCTGCGACCTACACCACAGCTCACAGCAACGCCGGATCGTTAACCCACTGAGCAAGGCCAGGGATCGAACCCACAACCTCATGGTTTCTACTCGGAATCGTTTCTGCTGCGCCAACACAGGAAATTCCCAGATCTTAAAAATTTCCATCATAAGATAAAAATTATGTGAGGTGACGGTTATTAACTAAACTCGTGGGATCATTTTTCAGTCTGTACGTATGTCACATGATTATGTTGTACACCTAAAGCCAATATAATGTAATATGTTGATTATATTTCTTTTTTCTTTTTTTTGTCTTTTTAGGGCTGCATCTGAGGCATATGGAGGTTCCCAGGCTAGGGGTCGATTGGGAGCTACAGCTGCCAGCCTGTGCCACAGCCACAGCAACATGGGATCCAAGCTGTGTCTGTGACCTACACCACAATTTACTCCAGGGCTGGATCCTTAACCCACTGAGCGAGGCAAGGGATTGAACCCGAGTCCTCATGGATGTTAATCAGATTCGTTTCCACTGAGCCACCATGGGAACTCCCCTGTATGTCTATTTTTAAAGAAAGCCTGGGGAGTTCCCGTGGTGGCTCAGCAGTTAGGAACCTGACTAGGATCCATGAGGATGCAGGTTCAATCCCTGGCCTTGCTGTGGACACCCAGCCTGGGAACTTCCCTATGCCAAGGGTGCAGCCCTAAAAAAAACAAAACAAAAAAAATCTCTGTTAAGGGTCTGACATTGTCACTGCTGTGGCTCGGTTCACTGCTGTGGTGTGGGTTTGATCCCTGGCCTGGGAACTTCCATATGCCACAGGCGCAGGGGAGGTGGAGAAAGCCAGACCGATCTATCTTGAAAGACAAGTGGTTGTCAAGGACCAGCGGTAGGAGAGAATGGACTGAAAACAGACACAAGAGAATGTTTTGGGTGTTCCCATTGTGGTGCAGTGGGAAGGACTCTGACTAGAAGCCATGAGGTTGTGGGTTCGATCCTTGACCTCACCCAGTGGGTTAAGCATCTGGCTTTGCCATGAGCTGTGGTATAGGTCCCAGATACGGCTTGAATCCTACATTGCTGTGGCTGTGGTGTAGGCTAGCAGTGGTAGCTCCGATTTGACCCCTAGCCCGGGAACCTCCATATGCCGTGAGTGTGGCCATAAAAAGCAAAAAAAAAACAAACAAACTTTTGTAGTGATGAGAATATTCTGTATCTTGATTGGGGTGATGATTACCTGGGATATATGTTTGTTATAACCCCACTAAACTCTAATTTAATATGGGTGCCTTTATTGTTTGCAAATTATACCTCTTTCCCTGCCTCTTCCAGCTTCTGGAGCTGCACTCTTCACGTTCCTTGGCTCACAGCCTCTTCATCCACCTTCAAAGTTAGCAGCTAGTGCTTTGCTCCAGTCCTCCATTGCCTTCTGTCTCAAATCTCCCTCTACCTTCCTCTTATAAAGGTATTTGTGATGGCATTTTGGGTCCACTCAGATAATACAGAATAATCTCTCTATCCCAAGATCCTTACCTTTATATACATTCAAACAGAGGAACAGTATTTCGGGAAGTGAGGTAAATCTATATCCAAAAACATGGGCAAAGAAGGGAAATCTGTATCTAAGAACATGAGAAACGACCCAAGGTATACTATAAAGAGAAAAATAGAAATGAACAAGTAGCAACCAGTTAGAAGAAATAAAAGAAGATCCTTGAAGAGCAAATAAAAAACAAAATATCTTCTAGTAAACTTAACAGAAAACATCAAACCTACATTAGGAGTTTCCTAATGGCCTAGTGGTTAAGGGTTTGGCATCGTCACTGCTGTGGCTCTTGTCATTGCTGTGGCATGGGTTCAATCCCTGGCTCAGGAACTTCTGCATGCCATGGGGACAGCCAAACAGCAACAACAAAAGCAAACCCACATTAAAGAACAAATCATCATATAGGTTATACTCTTGCATAGAGAGGCTCAACGTCATAAAAATATGAATGTTCCATAAATTAATTTATAAATATAACATGGTAACAATGAAAGTACTAATTCTTTGGGAGAAAAATTTAACCAAAGTGATTATAAAGTCTATATAAAAAATCAGTGCCTAAAAATAGCCAGGAAAATTCTGGAAAAGAAGCGCAATGAGACGGGGGTGGGGGTGGAAGTATCTCTCTTCATTATTTAAAAATATTATATTTCAGTAATGAAAACAATATGGTGCTGGTTCATATTAGGCAAACTGACCAATGGAAGAGAAGAGAAAGCCCTGAAATAGATGCAAATACATTCAGGAATGTTCTTTATGATTAATATGGGGGAAAGCTAAATTATTCAGTGAATAGTAATAGGACAGTGAGAGCCAGCCAGAAGAAAATTAAGTTCGGTCCATTACTGATGCCTCACATCAGGATAAATTCTAAATGGGTCATCAAAGGAGAAACTATAAATCCTTAAAGAAAATGTTGCAGAATTCATTTATAACCTTGGCAAGACAAAGACTTTTAAGACAGTGACGTCATATCCAAACAGCATTAAAAAAAAAAAAAACACATTTGAAAGATGTGCTTGGCAAAAACACATCCACATTATAAGCAACCACTAAACATATAAACTGGGGAAAATATATATTTTGCAAATTGTATCACAAATGTGTGATAATCCCAACATTTAAAGAACTCTAAAAAATTATGAGGAAAAGACCAATAACCCAATAGAAAAGTGAGCAGAAGATATAAACTATCAATTCACAGAAAAATGACCTTCAGATGGCTTCCAAACATGAAAATATGTTCAGCCGCACTCATCAGAGAAATGCAAATTTAAACTACATTGAGATATTTCTATGCCATTTTTTTCAAATATCAGATCGAAAAAAAAGGTTTTTTTTGTGTCTTTTTGCCATTTCTTGGGCCACTCCTGCGGCATATGGAGGTTCCCAGGCTAGGGGTCGAATGGGAGCCATAGCCGCCGGCCCATGTCAGAGCCACAGCAACGTGGGATCCGAGCCGCATCTGCGACCCACACCACAGCTCATGGCAACGCTGGATCCTTAACCCACTGAGCAAGGCCAGCGATGGAACCCACAACCTCATGGTTCATAGTCGAATTCATTAACCACTGAGCCACAACGGGAACTCCAGATGGAAAAATTTTAAATCGCATTCTGTATCCAGACTGTGGTCAAAAAAACAGGATTGTTTGCTTGTAAATTGGTATAATCCCCAAGGGGCGCAATTTGGCAACACGTATCCAATTTACAGCGCATGGACCCTTTGATTCTGTGATTTGCCCTATAGCTGTGCTTGCAGAACGAGGTCTCAACAGGGTTATTTACTGGAGCAGTGCTAGTAATAGTGAGATTAAATGGTTAGTCAGGTTACAGTGTTTCTCTCAATGGAATATTATGCAGTTATAATCAGCTATCAAACATGAAAGGGCAGGTCCTCCAAGACTGATAGTTAAAATAGCAAAATGTATAGAACAATGTTACCTTCTACAGAGAAAAAAGGAACCACAAGGCTTTCCCTGGGGCTCAGCTGGTTAAGTATCCAGCATTGTCACTGCAGTGGTCCGGGTCACTGCAGTGGCTTGGGTTGCATTCCTGGCCAGGGAACTTCCAGTGTTGTGAGTGGCAGTGGGGGGGAAGGAACTATAAGAAAGTATGTTTTTATTTGCTTGTGTACATAGAAGGACCTCCAGAGGATAAACAAAAATCCCAACAGTAATTGCCTCTTTGGGAGTTCCTGTCTGTGGCTCAGTGGAAACAAATCTGACTAGTATGCATGAGGATGCATGTTCAATCCCTGGCCTTGCTCAGTGGCTTAAGGATCCAGCGTTGTTGTGAGCTGTGGTGTAGGTTACAGATGCGGCTCGGATCCTGTGTTGCTGTGGCTCTGGTGCAGGCCAGCAGCTGTGGCTCGAACTGGACCTCTAGCCTGGGAACCTCCATATGCTGCGAGTGCAGCCCTAAAAAAAAAGACCAAAAAAAAAAAAAATTGCTTCTTTGGGGCAAGTGAAATGCAGGGGATAGGGTGGAAGGGAGCTTTCCACTGTCATTTTATTTTATTTTATTGTCTTTTTAGGGCCACAGCCACAGCAATGGGGGATCCAAGCCATCTTCGACCTACATCACAGCTCAAGGCAATGCTGGATCCCTAGCCCACTGAACAAGGCCAAGGATCAAACCTATTTCCTCATGGTGCTAGTCAGATTCATTTCAGCTGGGACACAACGGGAACTCCTATTTTATTTTTTATTTATTTACTTATTTTTTGTCTTCTTGCCATTTCTTGGGCCGCTCCCACAGCATATGGGTGGTTCCCAGGCTAGGGGTCTAATTGAAGCTGTAGCTGCCAGCCTACGCCAGAGCCACAGCAACTCGGGATCCGAGCCGCGTCTGCGACCTACACCACAGCTCACAGCAACGCCGGATCCTTAACCCACTGAGCAAGGGCAGGGACCGAACCTGCAACCTCACAGTTCCTAGTCGGATTCATTAACCACTGCGCCACGACGGGAACTCCCTATTTTATTTTTTAAACATGTAAACATGTTATCTTTTATTTCAAAATATTAAATAATTTTTAAAGAGAGAAGCTGACTGTAAAGCAGTGCATAAAACGATTTTCTCCTATATGAAGTTTTTAAAGCTATTTACCACAGTTATCATTGCAAGATTTTTATTTTTTATTTTATTTTTATTTTTTGTGGCTGCACCCTCAGCATACAGATGTTCCCAGGCCAGGGATTGAATCCAAGCTGTAGCTGTGACCTGTGCCACAGCTGTAGCAACGCTGGATCCTTAACCTTCTGCACCATGGCGGGAACTTCAAGGCTTTATCTTTTACTTACACATTTTTGTATGCTTCCATTTGTACAAGAAACATGCATTATTTTTATAATCAAAGAGAACAAAAATGGGGAGTTCCCGTCATGGCTCAGGGGTAAGGAACCAGATTAGTATCTATGAGGATGTGGGTTCCATCCCTGGCTCAGTGGGTTAAGGATCTGGCGTTGCCATGAGGTCACACACTGGGCTCGGATCCAACATTGCTGTGGTGTAGGCCTGCCACTGCAGCTCCTATCCAACCCCTAGCCTGGGAACTTCCATATGCTGTGGGCGTGGCCTTAAAGAGACCCCCCCCCCAAAATGGTGATTTTTAATTTATTTTCTAATTTAATAGGGAAAAATGATGTATTTTTATGTTCCCTCCTCACTATTCTTTAACTATTGCAGCTGCAGTTTAATGGAATCCTGGTTTTCACTTTCTATTTTTTTTAGATTCAGTGTTCTTTTCTAACTCAACTGGAATTATTTTTCAAGACTTAAGACTCCCCAAGGACTTGTCTGCTACTGTGAGATTCAGGCCAGATTGATTTAAAGGTCCTTTTGACTCATTTAAATGTAAGGATTTTTTTTTCTTTTTTTCTTTTTTTTTTTTTTTGGTCTACTGCTGCAATGACTCCACAAACAAGCTTCTAATTCCTTCTGTCATGGGTGGCGAGGAAGGGACTAAAAGATACATTTTCTTTCCCGCTGAAGAAGGAGAAGAACCAAGATCTACCAGAGGGGGGCGCTCGACCTATAGCTGAGGTTATTTATAGGAGTTGGATTTAAATGTAAATCTGCCCCCTGGTAACTCCAGCACAACTGCCTCTTTAAGAGCTGGCCCCGCCCTTTATGTAAGAGGGCTGTTCTGCTTCCATACTTTACAGGTTGGATACAAATTTAGGGGGCAGCAGACGAGAAACATAACTGGAAGGGAGGGCAAGGTGGCTGTGTAATCTTAGCTTGAGGACTGGGACGGATTTAAAATCTTCTGCCCCCAACTTCTGCTTACATAAAATGGTACGGCCTCTGTGGAAAAGAATATGGCAATTTCTCAAAAAAAATTAAACACAAAATTATCATCTGATCTAGCAATTCCACTTCTAGATATATACCCAAAAGAACTGAAAACAGAGATTTGAACAGATTTTTGCACATCCATAGTTTTTTATAACATTAAAAAAATTCAGGAGTTCCCGTCGTGGCGCAGTGGTTAACGAATCCGACTAGGAACCATGAGGTTGCGGATTCGATCCCTGCCCTTGCTCAGTGGGTTAAGGATCCAGCGTTGCTGTGGTGTAAGTCGCAGACGCGGCTCGGATCCCGCGTTGCTGTGGCTCTGGCATAGGCTGGCGGCTACAGTTCCAATTGGACCCCTAGCCTGGGAACCTCCATAAGCCGCGGGAGCGACCTTAGGAAAAAAAAAAAAGCAAAAAGACAAAAAAAAAAAAAAAAATTTCAGGGAGTTCCCGTGTGGCTCAGTGGTAAGATACCCAACTAGTATCTGTGAGGATTGGGGTATGATCCCTGGCCTCCCTCAGTGGGTTAAAGATCCTGCATTGCTATGAGCTGTGGTGTAGGTCTCAGATGTGGCTTGAAACTGGTGTGGCTGTAGCTGTGGCTAAATCTGGCAGCTCAGACCTTCTAGCCTGGGAATTTCCATATGCCACAAGTGTGGCCATAAAAAGAAAAAAAATTATTAAATGATCAAATATTTCAAACATACAGAAAATGCCTAAATAGAGTGACTAAAGTTCCACCTCCATGAGATCCTCATTCTTTATTCACTGCTGAATCCTCAGAGCCTAGAACAATGCCTGACAAATAGTAGAAATTCAGTGAGTGGTTTTTTTTTTTTTTGAATGAATAAATGATTCCTTATAGAAATCTCTTCACATACAAATGTTTGTTTCTCTGGAGTAATTCCTACAGTGGAATCGCTTCCACTCTACTAAGTTAATTGCTAAACAGCCCAACAATTTGCGCCATCGTCAAAAATATGTAGAATTTGTGTTTCCTCAGATCCATACGATATTGTCACACTTTCTTATTTTTGGCAATCTGGTGGATTTTAATGGTATCTTGTTTTATTTTGCATTTCTTTGATCATTAGTGTGGTTGAGCGTTTTTCCTTAGGCTTTCTTAGGACTTGCCTGTTTATTTCCTATGTCCATTTTTCTACTGAGTTATCTTTTTCATATTATATGTATTTCGATGCTAGCTAGCCCTTTATTAATGTTGCAAACATCTTTTTCTTGTCAGTGGCTCATGTTTTCTCTTTGTGATATGATTTTTTGGCCAGAAATTTTAATTTTAATATTTTCAAATTTATTAATATTTTCTCTTATGGTTTACACTTCGTGGGTTTTAAGTCTCTCCTGGAAGTTCCTGTTGTGGCTCAGGGGTAATGAGCCCAACTAATATCCATCAGGATATGGGTTTGATCCCTGACCTCGCTCGGTGGGTTAAGGATCCTGTGGTGCTGTGAGCTGTGGTGTAGGTCACAGATGCAGCTCAGATCTGGCATTGCTGTGGCTGAGGTGTAGGCTGGCAGCTGCAGCTCCAATTCGATCCCAAGCCTGGGAACCTCCATGTGCCACAGGTGAGGCCATAAAAAACAAAACAAAAATAAATAAACTCTCTCCTGGAATTCTCCCGTGATGCTTGGGTGACACTTGGGTTGCTGCTGCAGGGCGGGAACTTCCACATGCCATTGATGGGGCCAAAAAAAGTCTTCCCTACTCTGAATTAATAAAGACATTTTCTTTTTATCTAAAAGTTTATTAATTCATATTTGGAAATAATTTCAAATTTACAAAATGCTGTAAAATTTAAAATAGTACAAAGAACATTCATGTACTCTTTATCCATATAGTGTTAACATTTAATCACATTTACCATTGGACAAGTAACATATATACTTTGTACTTACCAAACATAACTATATAACATACAATTTGTAATATATATGATATAAAATATATACATATATTTTTTCTGAACTATTTGAGGGCAGTTACATACATTATGGTGCTTTTCAGGTACATATTTCAATGTGTATATCCTACGAATAGGGATACTCTCTAACAGAACTACAGTACAGTCCAAAATTTATATTGATAAAATACCTTTATCAGATCTCCCATTCGTATCTCCGTTTTGTCATTTGACAAATTTGATGTTGACATACTTTATAGCATTTTTATAACCCAATGAACCCTATAACTTTATAGCAGTTTTAAAAACCCTCTGTACACCATCCAAACTAGAGGCAGGTATTGCATTTAATTGTCCCATCTTTTTAGCCTCCTTTCATCTAGAACATTTCCTCAAATCCTTATTTGTCTTTTATGACATTGACACTTTCGAAGAATGCAGTCTCTTCTCCACCCCTGCCCTTTTCTTTTGTCTGCAATTGAGGCATGTGGGAGTTCCCTGGGCCAGGGATTGAACCCATGCCACAGCAGTGACCCGAGCCACTGCAGTAACAACTGCCATGTCCTTAACCCGCTGTGCCATGAAGGAATGCCTCTCATTTGTGTTTATCTGCAGTTTCCTTGTGATGAGATTGATGGCGTGCCCTCTTAGCCGGAACACCGCGTAGATGAATATTGCGCCTCTGTGCGGCAGTGCATAGATGTAGCATCGTGTCTTTCTCAGACTCTCCTGTCTACGGGTACACAGTGTCTGTCCGCCCCTCGTTGGTTAACCAACACTGGTCAAAGAGTTGTCTGATTTTGCCACTCTATAATTACTGGTTTGTTTTTTTTTTTTCCTCCTTTCCAAACTCAAACAGTTCGTAGGGAGACACCTTAAGACATGCAAATATCCTGCTCCTCAAAATTTCTCCCTAGCTTTAGCATCCACGGATGATTTTTGTCTGATGGAATTTTTTGTCGTGATGATTGAAAAATGATTCATTTAAAGTTTTTAAATTGTGTTATCTATGGCTTTAGCCTGGAATTTGTTTCATACAGTGTGAGAGAGGGATCAAATTCTGTCTCCTCCCTCTCCCTCCCATCAGCTCCATTTGTGGAATAGCTCATTCTTACTCCACTGATAGGTAATGTCCATTTCTTCATATACCAAATTTCCATTTTTGCTGGGTTTGTTTCAGTGCTCTCTATTCTGTCCAATTGGTCTATTTATTTATCCTTGCACAACGTTTTAATTAATTACAGCATATTAATTATTATAGCTTTGTAATAAATTTTGATATACTAAGGCAAATATCTCATTACATTCTTTTTTAAAATTGTCTTATCCTTTTTTGTCATCCTGGCAATTATATTCATTGTGACAGGTAATTTCCACAATAACCTTCAGAGAGATTAAGAAACTTTCCCAAGGTCACAAAGCCAAAGAGGAAGAATTCGAACTCAGATCTGCCCAGAGTCAGAGCTCTTTCCATGACTTCCTGAGGTTCTGCCCTCCCAAGGCCAAAGGGATGGTTATCAAGGCATGGAGCAGTGGAGGTCAGAGAATCAGGTGTGGGCAGGTGAGAGAAGAAAGGCAAGTATTAGTCTGGTTTAGGTTTGGTCTCTGGGTGTAGACTTTGCCAGCCAAGGGACCGGGCTTGGACTTGGTGGGCAGAACTGGAAACAAGATTGGAGCGAATGGGACCCAGGATTGATCACTCACAGGTGTCCCTGGGCAAATCTTGTCACTTTCCGGGCTGATCAGGGCAGTGTGGCAGCAGCCTGAAAGGCAGACCTGCAGCTGCTTTTATGTGGGGCTTGCCATGGGGGGCTTGGGACGCTCGGAGGGGAAAGAAGCTGCCTGGCTGGCTGCAAGCTAGGACAGATGCCACACCAGGGAGCCCCATCCTCCACCAGCCCCTCCCTGCCTGATTAAGAGACCCTAATCAGCTTGGGGAGATTAAGGGCTCTGGCCTGCTGTTCCCACACCCCCGCCCCAGGCCCTGGCAAAGGAGACCTGTGGGAGGGCGTCAGAAGGATCGGCCCTGTGACCCCTCACCCCGGCCCTGGGCCCGAGCCCCGGACTTTCCGGTGAGTGGCAAAGCCCCCTCCACACGGACTCCAGGTCCCTTCTGCCGGAGACAGACCATGGAAGGGTGTGGGAGTGTCCCCACTGACCCCCGACGGCTCTGAGAGGGGGGAAGGGCAGACAAAGGAAGCAGAGCGAAGCGGGTGGATCAGGGGGGTGCTTCCGGGCCATGCCCCTGACCCCATACAGTCGTCCAAGCCCGCGGAGGGGGGTGTGGAAGCAGAGACAAGCCGCGGGTCAATTGATTTGAGAAGCTGGGGGTTGCGGAGAGCCCTAAGAGAGCTCTGGGGGTCACATCCGCTCCTCCTGCTCCGTTTATGCTCCCAGAGGCCCGCAATGACAGCCTGCGCCCTCCTCGAAGGTGGGCTTCGGGACCCCCGGCTCTGCGCCCCCGCGTGGTGGGCTCCGTCTCCGCCCGGCCTTCCCCGGACCCTGCCTCGGCTGGGGCTCCTGCTGCTGCTGCTGCTGCTGCTCCTGCCACGCTCTGCCCTCTCCGCCGTCTTCAAAGTAGGGGTGCTGGGGCCCTGGGCCTGCGATCCCATCTTTGCCCGAGCCCGCCCAGACCTGGCCGCCCGCCTGGCCGCCGCCCGCCTGAACCGCGACGCTGCCCTGGAGGGCGGCCCTCGCTTCGAGGTCGCGCTGCTGCCCGAGCCGTGCCGGACGCCTGGCTCGCTGGGGGCGGTGTCTTCCGCGCTCACCCGCGTCTCGGGCCTCGTGGGGCCGGTGAACCCCGCGGCCTGCCGTCCGGCCGAGCTATTAGCCCAAGAGGCGGGGGTTGCGTTGGTGCCCTGGGGCTGCCCTGGGACGCGGGCGGCGGGAACCACGGCCCCGGCGGTGACGCCCGCGGCGGATGCCCTCTATGCCCTGCTGCGCGCCTTCCGCTGGGCGCACGTGGCGCTGGTGACCGCCCCCCAAGACCTGTGGGTGGAGGCGGGACGCTCACTGTCCACGGCGCTCAGGGCCCGGGGTCTGCCCGTTGCCTTGGTGACCTCCATGGAGCCCTCGGACCTGTCTGGAGCCCGGGAAGCCCTGAGGAGGGTCCAGGATGGGCCCAGAGTCAGAGGTAGGCGCCCCTGCAAGATGCGGGGGGTCTGCTGTCCCCCGGGCAGCGGACGGAGCGCCGAGCGGAGTCTCTGTGTCCGCAGCAGTGATCATGGTGATGCATTCGGTCCTGCTGGGCGGCGAGGAGCAGCGCAGCCTACTGGAGGCTGCAGAGGAGCTGGGCCTGGCCGATGGTTCCCTGGTCTTCCTGCCCTTCGACACGCTCCATTACGCCTTGTCTCCAGGCCCGGAAGCACTGGCCGCGCTCGCCAATAGCTCCCAGCTTCGCAGGGCCCACGATGCGGTGCTCACTCTCACGCGTCGCTGTCCGCCGGGAAGCAGCGTGCTGGACAGCCTGCGCAGGGCCCAAGAGCATCAGGAGCTGCCCTCTGACCTCAATCTGCAGCAGGTAGAGGGACCAGGGAGGAGAGAAGAGGGGAAGAGAGCAGAGAGTAGCCAAAGGGGAGAGGAGGCTGGAGGCAATGGGAAGAGAAATGGAGGGAGCCGATGCAATGAGAGGAGAGGCAGTCAATGGGAGCCAGGACGATGTCAGCAGGGAGAGAATAACCCACAGCTCCACCCGTCCTGGGTGTTGTGAGGCTCCAGGACATCTCAGTGTATTGTCATTGCTTCCAGACTGTAGGCAATGAGACCTCTCAAGGTCAGTTCCAAGGAGCAAACTCTAACAAACTCCACACTGCAACACCTACTTCACAGTAAACCCACTCCCGACACCACCATGCCAGACGGTCTGTAGTAAACAGCTGGGGTTCTTAAGAGAGCAGGAAGGAGGAAGGATGCAGATTCAGCCTCCATGCCCTGGTCAGAGGTGTTTCCTCTGGGGCTTTGCCTAGAAGTCTTAACTTTTTGAGAGCCTTACATCTTATGAGAAGCAGAAAGGTCCCTAGATGGAGCCAAGGGCTTCTATAACCATAGATTCACATCTTATTCCCAACAACTAGCTAATATCCAAGATTCCCTGAGAACCCAGAATCCTAGTTCAGACCATCTAGCTCCACCCCACTGATAAGACGGGGGTGAGAAACCACTTAGATAAAAGGGAAAGTTAGGAGTTCCCATCCTGGTACAGTGGAAATGGAATCTGACAAGGAACCATGAGGTTGCGGATTCGATCCCTGGCCTTGCTCAGTGGCTTAAGGATCCAGCGTTGCTATGAGCTGTGGTGTAGGTCGTAGACACAGCTCAGATCTCACTTTGCTGTGGCTGTGGTATAGGCCGGCAACTGTATCTCTCATTGGACCCCTAGCCTGGGAACCTCCATATGCTGCAGGTGCAGCTCTAAAAAGAAAAAAAAAAAAAAAAAAGGGAAGTTAGATGTCAGTGGGCAGTAAATCAAGCACCAAAGACTCTACTTAAAGGAGGGCACATGGGAGAGGGCTGGGAGTCCAGGAGGGTTGAAGTCTTCCCCACAAAAGCCCTTAGTCTCCACCAAGAGTATCTTCAGAAGACAATAGGGAGAAAGGATGGGAAGCGCCACTAAGAGGAGAACAAGAGTCAGGAACTGGGATGGGATGGGATGGACGGTGGGTGGAGAAGGAGAGCTGGGGGGAATGATGGGGAAAAATCCTCTTCAGTTCTCATTAAGTAGCACAGCCTTTCACCTCGATGCCCAAGTGAGAACCCTGAGAGTCACCCTTGATTCCTCTAACCCTTCCCCCAACATCCAGACATCAAGTCCTGTCACTTTTGCTTCCTAAAGTTTATTTGAATCCATCTGCTTTCTCCATTTCACTCTCACTGCCTTGGTTCAGGCCACAGCACCTCTGGTCCAAATCCCCAAACAAAAGTTCCCAAGTGATCCCTGCTTCAGCACCTACCTACCCCAGACCTTTCTCTACTCAACAGTTAGATCTGACTCCAGAAATTTCACAGATCTGTGATACTTCTTCAAAACCTCCCAGTGGCTTCTCTCGCTCTGGGTAGATGCAGTTCTTGAACTTCAACTAGACTGAGCTATTTTGGGTTCTCCAGATATGGCCTTCTCTTTTGCCTCTCTGCTTCTGGGTGTACTGTTCCTTCTCACCTGTCCCTATGGTCCCCCAGATATTTCTGACTCATCCTCTGAGGGACAGCCACTTCTGGTGGCTTCCTCCTCCTCCCCCAGCCTGGGTGGGGGCCCTCTTTCCTGTCTCCTCAGCTCCCTCAATTGCCCCTACCCTCACTTATAGCACTGCCTCAACATCCTAGGTTGTCTCCCCTCACTAGATGAAAGATTCTTCGAGATAGGGACTTGAGATCAGGTCTTGTACCCTGGTAGATCCCTAGTGCTCTGCACAGTGCCTGGAACTGTGAGAGATGGGAACTGGGAATAATAGAGAAGTTTGATGAGATCAGATGGTTGCTTAGGGGGAAAAAAAGAAGGAACATAAATAGAAAATAGAATCCAGGAGTTCCTGTCGTGGCTCAGTGGTAATGAACCTGACTAGAATTCATGAGGCTGCGGGTTTGATCCCTGGCCTGGCTCAGTGGGTTAAGAATCCGGCGTTGCTGTGGCTGTGGTGTAGGCCAGCAGCTACAGCTCCAATTCGACCTCTAGCCTGGGAACTCCCATATGCCACAGGTATGGCCCTAAAAAGACGAAAGAAAGAGAGAAAGAAAGAAACAAACAAATGGAGGAGTTCCCATCCTGGCTCAGTGGAAATGAATCTGACTAGCATCCTCATGGATGCAGGTTCCATCCCTGGCCTTGCTCAGTGGGTTAACGATCTGGCGTTGCCGTGAGCTGTGGTTAGGTTGCAGATGCGGCTCAGGTTTGGTACTGCTGTGGCTGTGCCGTAGGCCGAGAAGCCAACCAAAAGCCAGGAAAGAAGGCTTTTGGTGAACGGTAGGTAGTGATGCTAAAAATATATGCAGGGCAAACAAAAGGAGAGGGAAGAGAGGACCTGTGGGTGATGGATTTATAAGTAACCAATGATAAGAAGAGCCTAAGAGTCCTGAAAAGAGGGAAGGGCAAGAGTTCCCCGGTGGCTCAGTGGTTTAAAGATCCACCGTGGTCACTGCTGTGGCTCAGGTCACAGCTCTGGCATGGGTCACTGCTGTGGCACAAGTTCAACCTCTGGCCCAGACTTCCACATGCCAGCTTGCAGCCAAAAAAACTAAAACCACCACCACCAAACAAACAAACAAACAAACAAACAAAACCCCAAAACAAGAGGGAAGCAATGGCAAAACGGAATAGGATAGCCAATTAAAGAGAGAGGAAGAGCGAGCCAATGGGGAGGAAGGGAGAGAGAGCCAATGGGGAGAGAGGAAGAGGGACCCAATGGGGAGAAAGGACGAGAGAGCCAATGGGGAGAGAGGAAGAGGCAGCCAATGGAGAGGAGTATGGAACCACTAGCTTGGAGGTGCTAGTGGTCAGTACACAGAGGGCTTGAAGGGCCCAGTGAGAGGATAGGCCGGGACAGTAGGTCCCTCTCTGTTTATGGGCTGTGACCCCCAACTCTGAGCCCCCTTCCCTTTTTTCTCAGGTATCCCCACTCTTCGGCACCATTTACGACTCGGTCTTCTTGTTGGCCGGGGGCGTGGCGCGAGCCCGGGCGGCCGCAGGTGGCGGCTGGGTGTCTGGAGCAGCTGTGGCCCGCCATGTCCGGGATGCCCAGGTCACCGGCTTCTGTGGGACCCTGGGAGGAGCCGAGGAGCCCTCATTCGTGCTACTGGACACGAATGCGGCAGGGGACCGACTGTTTGCTACATATGTGCTGGACCCCACCCAGGGCTTCTTCCGCTCCGCTGGAACCCCAGTGCATTTTCCTAGAGGGGGACGGGGGCCTGGACCCGACCCCTCATGTTGGTTCGACCCAGACATCATCTGCAATGGAGGTGAGGACAAGCACCCCAACCCCCACTGGGACAGTGACCATAGACCCTCCACAAAGCAGTGCTAGAGAGTGAACTCTCATCCTGTAAATCCCGTGGGAGGCCCTTCCAGATCGTGCTCAGAGCCCCCTGGCTTATGCAGGACCCCTCTCTTGCAGAGCCCCCCAGAACCCTCTTGGAACTTTTCTAGCATTCCCAGGCCCTCCCCCTTTGCAGGACCCATGACCTTTCCCTAGATCCTGTTCCGGACTCCCATCCCCCTTTCCTGGAGACTCCAGGATTTGCCAGGATCGCATACCTCCCAGGAGAGGGTGCCTCCCCTCCGCCACAGTCCTCAGCGTCCTTCCTCTCACTGCCCTTCCAGGAGTGGAGCCCCGCCTCGTCTTTATCGGCTTCCTCCTGGTGGTTGGGATGGGGCTGGCAGGGGCCTTCCTGGCTCATTATTTTAGGTGAGTAAGGGAGTGAGGTAAGCAGGAGATGAGCTTGGCTCTCCGCCTGCCAGAAATGCAACCGTGCAGCAGAGACGGCAGGCCGGGCCCACTCAAGAGCAGAAGGGAGGGGTTTTTTGGAGATCGGGAGAAGGAAGGAGTCGTGGAGGGCTTGGCAGAGCCTCAGCGGATGTCTGGTTTGGCGGTGGCTGCCCTCCCCTGAGCCAGCATTGTCGCCCCTGGCTTCCTCTCCTGGACCTTGGCCCCCTTTGTGAAGATGACCTCCTTGCCGTTCCAGGTACCGGCTTCTTCACATCCAAATGGTCTCCGGCCCCAACAAGATCATCCTGACTCTGGACGACATCACTTTCCTCCACCCACAGGGGGGCAGTTCTCGAAAGGTGGGGGAGGCAGGGAGCCAGGATCCAGCTGTCTTCCCCTATGTATTTTGTCCCCTGCCTGGGCCAGTCCTCTCCCCAGCCCCCACCTGGGAAGGCTTGGTTTCTGCCCGAGCTCTGTCCCAGGTCTGAGTTCTGGGGAGCAGCGCCCCCATGTGTGCAGCGGGGGTAACAGCTCCTTCCTGACCGTTTTCTGGGACGTGTCTCCCTCCAACAAGATGAATATGCTTGTTTTGAAAGCTGTAAAGTGTTATGTACTCGGGAAGTAATGCCATTATCACCTTCCCTAATTAGGATTTTGTCCCTTGCCCCCTTAATCCCCAGAATTCAGCCTGACCTCAACAGGACTCGGACCTCACAGTATATTTTAACCCCATGCACTGACCTCTGCCCTCCAGGTAGCCCAGGGCAGTCGAACAAGTCTGGCGGGCCGCAGCATGTCAGACGTTCGCAGCCTCCACAGCCAGTACCCGGATAGCACCAACATCGGCCTCTACGAGGTGAGCCGGACTCCCAGGCGGCTGAGTTCTCTTCCTGGAGTCAAGTCACATCCTGCAGATGCCAGGAAATGGGGATAGGAGCGCAGAACGGGAACTAGGGAGAGTTCATGGATTGCTCAAAGGGAAGCATCTGGGCATCCTTCCCGCTGGGGGGTTTTCCCTTAGCCATGATCAGGAGAAGGCTCTTCAAAGGCCAGTCACAGGCCTGAAGACTGGAGGCCTGACTGGTAGGGAGCGTGATGGGGCCGGCATGTGGCCTGGTGTGGCCACTGATGCCATCCCCTGCCTCCCCCTCAGGGACCAATCCCTCAGGTTACCAGAGGGCACCCGAAGGTTGGGGCAGAGGGATGTGACCTCACGGTCACAAAAAGGGCTTTTCCAGGACTGTCTTGTTCAGGACGGGGGATTCTATCTAGGCTCGTCCAGCGTTTCTCCCCAAATCAGATCAGACTCCGGGACAGCAAGCCTTAGAGGGAAAAAGAAAGTCCCAAAAGGGCATGAGGACATTAACTATGGGGTCTGCAAATCTGAAGGTGGTGGGATGGATGGGCGATAATGAGAATGGATTCAAGAGCTGAGAGAGAGCTCAGCTGATGAAGAGGGAATAAGATTAAGCGCTCCTCTGGGTCAGGTCATGAAGGGCTCCCCACATCACAGGGTTTAAGCTGAGTTCACTGCTCCCATCTCTGCTCTAGGGAGACTGGGTTTGGCTGAAGAAATTCCCGGGGGATCAGCACATAGCTATCCGCCCAGCCACCAAGATGGCCTTCTCCAAGGTGAGAGCGGGCTGTGGGTGGCCGTCGTCTCCTCCGTCCTTGCCTCCTCTTTGCAGCTGAGAGCAGAGGTCGGGCCCATCGTGGGGGAGACCAGAGCTCGCAGGGAAGGGTCCCCTCTCCTCTAAAGCAGGTTTCCCATCAGCCCCTCTTATAACACTAGTTCTTTCCTTTGAGGGGGATCATAATTCGCAATTGTCGTGTATGCTTGCTTATTTCTCATCTGCCTGCCTCCCTGGACTGTAAGCTGAGTGAGAGCTTCCCCCTGCTCCCTCCATTGTATTTCCAGCACCCAGCACAGTGTCGAGAACATTAGAGACACCCAGTGAGTGTTTGTTGAGTGAATGATAGAAAATAAATGGGTTTCTGGTTCTGTCAAGCTACTTGCACAGAATGGTCTAGTTGATGCCTACTGAGTGTGGTGGAGACTTGGCAGGGAGGCTATAAACTGGCTTATACTGGTCCTTCCAAACTTAGTGCCTCCCTTATGCCTGACACCCCACTGCCTTGGCTCGGCCTCCTTCCCTGATGCCTCCACAGAAGCTCTTGGTCACGGTGGCAGAATGACTTAAGCGGACTACCAGTGCGGGTTAACAGACTCCATCACCACTAGTAGCTGGCATTCAGGATGAAAAGAAACGCTTTACTGGACCAAAGAAAAGCTAGGAAGTGCACCAGTCACCTGCTGGTTGCTGTTTTCCCAGACTGTGAGGGCCTCTGTCCTGCCCAGTGGGTGTGGCCTCCTTGATGGTTCCCCTGGGGCCACAGCTTGACTGCTCAGTCCTTCTTCCCTAACTTAGGGAGTGTGGGGATCTCAGACGTGTCTGACACAATGATGTAACCCAGCAAGGCAACCCTGGGCTGAGTCATGGGCACAAGCCACTTCTGGTGATCGGTTTTTTGGCTGTGCTTTCGGCATGTGGAAATTCCTGGGCCAGGGATCGAACGCACGCCACAGCAGTCATCTGGACCACTGCAGTGACAGTGCGAGATCCCTAACCAACTGAAGGCCACGCGAGAACTCCCATTTCTGGTGATTTTTTTTTTCATTTTTTAAAATGTTTTATTAGTGTAGTTGATTTACAAGGTTGTGATAATTTCTGCTGTACAACAAAGTGATTCAGTCAAACATATGTACACACAGCCATTCCTTTCAGAAATTTTTCCCACATGGATGATCACAGACTATTGGGTAGAGTTCCCTGTGCTATATAGCAGGTCTCCATTGGCTGATAAACCATATACCTCAGCGTGCACACGCCAACCCCAAACCACCAGTTCATCCCTCCCCTTCCAACCCTTTGGTAACCATAAGTTTTTCAAAGTCTGTGAGTCAGTTTCTGTTCTGCAAATATGTTCATTTGTATCATTTTTTTATAGTCCACTTATAAATGATATCATATGTTTGTCTTTCACTGTTTGACAAACTTCACTTAGTATGATAATTTCTAGGTCCAACCATGTTGCTGCAAATGTCATTATTTCATTCCTTTTTATGGCTGAGGAATATTCCATTGTATATACGTACCACCTCCTCTTTATGCATTCCTCTGTTGCTTTCATGTCTTGGCCATTGTAAATAGTGCTGCAGTGAACATGGGGGCGCATGTGTCTTTTTGAATTATGGTTTTCTTCAGATAGATGCCCAGGAGTGGGATTGCTGGACCATACGGTAGTTCTAGTTTTAGTTTTTTGAGATGTCTGGTGATTTTTGAAAGCAGTGCAGTGTCTCCCTGGTTCTCCCCCAAGAGGCTGTTACATCAGAGGGGTGGGGGTACCAGGAGCTTCTCCTTCATTGTGCGTTTTCCCTTAAGACCCAGGAAGTTCAGAGTCTTGTGGTTAATAACTAAGAACCTGATTGGGTCCTGATGAACAGCACAGGACTGTCTTTTCATTCATAACTTGGACGTAAACCACATCCAGTGTCTGAACGGTGGCCTTGGACATGTTGGCTTTTCCAGAGAGGGAAGTGACCTGTAGGAGGAAGCCCCCCCATGTGCCCCACAGCCCTTTCCAGCCGAAACCAGACCCGAATGGCAGCCTCCTCCCCACACTGCTCCCGGGAGGGAAAACGCCTATGAACTTTACCTGCCTTAGATCCGGGAGCTCCGGCACGAGAACGTGGCCCTCTACCTGGGGCTCTTCCTGGCGGGAAGCACAGGCGGTGCGGCGGCCCCCGGGGAAGGCATGCTGGCCGTGGTCTCAGAGCACTGTGCCCGCGGCTCCCTCCAAGACCTCCTCGCCCAGAGAGACATAAAGCTGGACTGGATGTTCAAGTCCTCTCTGCTGCTGGACCTCATCAAGGTGTGCGTGCGGGGGAGGGGCCCGGGTGGGAGGCAGGGGGAGGAGCCGGCAGGGGAACCTCGTGGGCTGAGGCTGCCCCTTCCGCCGCCCTTCCAGGGAATAAGGTATCTGCACCATCGAGGCATGCCCCACGGGCGGCTGAAATCACGGAACTGCGTGGTGGACGGGAGGTTCGTGCTTAAAATCACCGACCACGGTCACGGGCGACTGCTGGAAGCACAGAGGGTGTTACCGGAGCCTCCCAGCGCCGAGGGTAGGATTCCCCGGCCGCCTCCTGTGCCAACGAGCATCCTCGAGTGCCCATTATATCAAGGGCCTCCCCTTTCGTCCTTCCCTCGCACTCTCTCCATCCCACAGCCACTGGACACGACTCCTGCCGCGGAAACGTTCTCGTGATCTCCCAAACGAGGAGGGTGGGCTCTGTGGCCGGGGTGGGGGGACTTGTTAGGGGGTGAAGCTTGTGCCTGAGGGGCGGAGCTCCTGCTCCTGCAGCCTGGTCACCTCCGAGTGGGGCTTTGCCTGAGGGCGGGGCTTGTGCCCAAGGGTCTGAGTCTTCTCCGGGCTCTGCTTTTCCTAAAGGTCCGGGCCCATTTGTGAGGGTCCTGCTTTCCGAGACCTGCTTTGGGTTTCTGGTAGTTTCTCCGGGCGGGGGGGGAAATAACTAGGGGAAGCAGGGCCGGACTCAGGCTGGGGGGTTGGGCGGGTGCGAGCCTGGGCTTTCTGGGGGGGGGGGTGTCTGTCCCCGTCGACCCAAGGGCCCTCCGCGTGTCCACGCCTCCTTGGGGCTTTCTGGTAAGGCTGGGAGTTTGGTCTCAGCGCCCCCATGGCCCTCCGCGTGTCCATGCCCCCTTCCCCGACCCAGACCAGCTATGGACAGCCCCAGAGCTGCTTCGGGACCCTGCCCTGGAGCGGCGGGGAACACTAGCCGGTGACGTGTTCAGCCTGAGCATCATCATGCAGGAGGTGGTGTGCCGCAGCCCCCCCTACGCCATGCTGGAGCTGCCGCCTGAGGGTAAGGCTGCCCCTTGCCTGCTGGTTGGGTTAGAAAGACATCCTGCTGTTAGGCGGGGCCCAGCCATCCCCAGCCTCCCTCCGTGCCGGCCTCCCTTAAAGCTGGGCTCTGACGGGTCTAGGCGGTGGAGAAGGAAGCATCAGGATGGCAGGGGTGGCTTTTCAGTGCCCGTCCTCAATGGTTTCCTCTGTCCTAGACCCAACCTGCTCTCCCAGTGGTCAAAGCGGGCTCCTCTCTAGTTCTTAGGAACCCCAGGGAGGCAGCAGGAGGAGGGGCAGGGAGAAAGGGAGCTGTCGGATCTATTTCAAGTTCATATTGCTTATCCGTAGGACTCAGCAAGCCACTTGTCACGCTAACCTGCACTTTTTCTAACCTGCAATAAATGGCAGTCTCTTTGCCTGTCACCGCTTACCACCCCCATGGGGTTCCCCCCTCCCCCGCCACTAGGGTTCAGGGTCCTCTTGTTGCTCGCAGCAGCCACCTCCCACACTAACTTCCCCACCTGCTGAGCTCTTGTTTAAAGGACCCCCTGCCAGTCCCCTCATCTTGACCTTCAGCAACCAGGGCAGAGTCAGAGGTGGCTTCTGTTCTGGCACACCCCTTCGCTTGGTCCTTTCACGCCTCCAGAAGTGGTGAAGAGGGTGCAGAGCCCCCCGCCGCTGTGCCGGCCCTCGGTGTCCATGGACCAGGCGCCCATAGAGTGCATCCAGCTGATGAAAAAGTGCTGGGCAGAGCAGCCGGAACTTCGGCCCTCCATGGATCGCACCTTCGACCTGGTCAGGGGCTGGGATCGGGCAAGGGCTGGGCGGGCCACTTGCCCAAAAAGCCAGCACCCTGGGGTGGGGATGGGGGCTGCAGCAAGGCAGGCTGCCAGATTCTCTGACCTTCCAGGCTGCTTCCTAAGGGGTGGCCTGAGCACCAAAGGTTTGGTGGGGGCAGGGTTAGCATGGGGGCATGGAGACCTCTGGAATGAGAGATGGAGCTCCGGGTGGGAGAAATATTTAATCCAATTTAAATCATACGTTTGGCCTAGTGTGGCAGACGAACCCCCAACCTGGGGGTCCACAGACTGGGCTGGTTCCAGGGCCTTGTCACTTACTAACAGAGCAGCTCACCTCGAGGAACCCCCAAATCCCACATGCCTCCTAATAGCATGGGAAACACAGCGCCCAGCACAGGGCGCGGGGGCCTGCTGAGCATGAGATGGAAGGGGTGGAGGCAGGGGATCAGGCATAGCAGAGCCCCCTGAGGAGGGCAGGGCGGCCCGGGTCCTCAGCAGCCCCGCCAGCTTCCTCCCCCTCCTAGTTTAAGAGCATCAACAAGGGCCGGAAGATGAACATTATCGACTCGATGCTGCGGATGCTGGAGCAGTACTCCAGCAACCTGGAGGACCTGATCGGGGAGCGCACAGAGGAGCTGGAGCTGGAAAAGCAGAAGACAGACCGGCTGCTCACACAGATGCTGCCTCCGTGGGTGCCGATGCGGGGAGGGGAGGCGGCCAGCCAGACCGGGTGGGGTGACCTCCGGGGAACCTCACCCCCTGCCATCCCCAGGTCTGTGGCAGAGGCTCTGAAGATGGGGACCCCTGTGGAGCCTGAGTATTTCGAGGAGGTGACACTGTACTTCAGTGACATTGTGGGTTTCACCACCATCTCAGCCATGAGTGAGCCCATCGAAGTCGTGGACCTACTCAACGACCTCTACACGCTTTTCGATGCCATCATCGGCTCCCATGATGTCTACAAGGTGGGGCGTGTAGGGAGCAAGCCCTTCCTCAGCGTCCCCCGTCACCAGCCGCCAGCCCTCTTGGCCCAGGCCCCTGGCACAGTCCTCTTTCCCAGGCCTCCTGGCCCTCATCTCTTCTGCCAGCTGGAAGGTGCCCCAGGATCTCTGCTCAGAGCCCGGTTTAGGCCTCCTGACAGGGGACAGTGGCCTGGGTGGGGCGCTCAGGACTGACGGCTCTCCCCAGGTGGAGACGATTGGGGACGCCTACATGGTGGCCTCAGGGCTGCCCCAGCGCAACGGGCAGCGGCACGCGGCGGAGATCGCCAACATGGCCCTGGACATCCTCAGCGCCGTGGGCTCCTTCCGCATGCGCCACATGCCCGAGGTGCCCGTGCGCATCCGCATCGGCCTGCACTCGGGTAACTCCTCGCCCTGGCGGCCTCTCCGGCTCCTCTCCCTGGGCAGGGCCGGGCTCCCGGTTTCCCGGATGGGAGGCAAACCCAGGGACTGGCTGGGGGACTTGTCTGGAAGCCCCCTTTCCGCACCAGGCACTCCGTGGTAGCTGGGAGGGTATACGCTTGAGAGGGTCTCTTTGGGGAGCGGGTGGAGATTACGGGGTGCTAAAGCCCCCTGAGCCCTAGGTGCCACCCAGCCAGCCGCCAGCAGGCCAGCTTCAGCCCGGGCTCAGCCCGCCGGCCAACCCCGCGCGTCTTCGCAGGCCCGTGCGTGGCGGGCGTGGTGGGCCTCACCATGCCGCGGTACTGCCTGTTCGGGGACACGGTCAACACGGCCTCGCGCATGGAGTCCACAGGGCTGCGTGAGTGCGATGGGGCCGGAGGGTGGGAGAGGGCCGGGAGGGGCGGCCCCGGCTCACCGGGGCCCCTGCCGTCGCAGCTTACCGCATCCACGTGAACATGAGCACCGTGCGGATCCTCTGCGCCCTAGACCAGGGCTTCCAGACGGAGGTGCGGGGCCGCACCGAGCTGAAGGTGAGGCGGGGCTGGAAGCCACAGCTCGCTGCGCCCCACCGCGGGTCTTTCTGTCCGGGTCCACGTAGACCTCGAGATCCGCCCCCACCATCACGCCCGCCCCTCAGGTCCTCCCCCGTGTCTCCCCAGGGCAAGGGCGCCGAGGACACGTACTGGCTGGTGGGCAGACGCGGCTTCAACAAGCCCATCCCCAAACCGCCTGACCTGCAACCGGGGTGAGGCTCCCGCAACCTCAGACCGAGCCTGAGGTGGTCCGTCCATCCCCTCTCCCCGCCTCCGCCCTGCACTTGACCCTCCAAAGCCAGAGGACCCGGCCTTGCCCTCCTACCGCCCGTTCTCCCTCTGTGAGGCCGCTGTCCCTCCCCACAGGGCCAGCAACCACGGCATCAGCCTGCAGGAGATTCCCCCCGAGCGGCGCCAGAAGCTGGAGAAGGCGAGGCCCGGCCAGTTTTCCGGGAAATGAGACCTGGCCTGGGACAGGTACTGGCCCCCTGGGCTGCCACCCTCAGCTGCTCATCCGCCTGCAGACCCCGGAGGCGCCACACATTCTTGCTGGGGACCGGGCGCCTCTTCCCCAGCCTGAGGCTCTCGCCCTGCCTGCAGAACTTCCCATTCAAGCCAGGCGGCCGGTCCCCTCTGATTTAGTGAACTGGGGCTGGTTCCCAAACCCGAGGATTTCCCTGGGAGCGCAGCACCAGCTGCAAGGATTCTGGTTCTGTAGGTCTGGGGTGGTCCAGGAATTGAGACCTGGGAAAGCCTTTAAACATGACCTGCAACGTTTCCTCTGACCTGCTCTGCCTACTGCATTAAGCAGCACCCCCTGCAGGCCCTGCAGGCTGTGCACTGCACGAGCGACAACTCTAGGGAGCTGCTCTCACGAGAGGTGGCGAGGGATTGCTGCCGCTGGAGTTCTGTTGCAGCAGAAACCTGCCCTCTGCCCGCCTTCAAGAAACTCTGATCCATGTTTCCTCCATACACCGTGAGGCCCTATGACCCTTTCCCACGCTTTCACTCCTCTTTCCCTTAGGATTATTCCAGAAGGTCCTTTTCCGGAAAGTTGCTGCTGTAGATGACCAAAAGTCTGGCTAGTACCAGTGGCTTCTGTCCAGCTGCCTCAAAGGATACTGGACCTTTGCAAGAGCTGCTCGCAAGCCGGCTGTGAGACCTTGGGAAAGTCTCGTGCGCTCTCTGGGCTGGGCTTCCCCTCCGTGGTGGAATGAAGAGCAGCCTAGATGCTTTCCACACAGCCCCAGCCCTGACAGCTGGGCACCAGCGTGGTTGGCCTTGGGATCTGGGGTGCTGAGCGTGTGGCCTCCAGCCCCAGTGACCCTGAGGTCCATCAGGAGATGCTGGGCAGGGGGTTCTCCACTTTCCAGCGCCTCCTGCTCCACCAAAGCAGGGGTGGTCCCGTGGCCTGAGGATTCCAGGGCTTCTGTTTGGCCTCAAGCGTCCTTTCGTTCCACATCCTGCACCAGTCAGAAACTGGTTCCTTCTCCTGTGGCATAACCACGTCACTTGCCCAAGTGCAAAGAAAAGCTTGCTTCAAAGCTTTGGGGAGAGGAATGGAAATAAACCGCACCAAACCACTCCTGAGCACAGTGCCGAGGAATCGCAGTATTCTCTGTTCAACTGGGGCTGCTGAGCGGGCAAGTCAACAGAAAATCCTCCCTGATTAGGTCTTTGCAATGAGTGTCCACCCCTCTCAATCTGCTGTGTCCCCAGGTGAGGTTTCTCTGGTGGAACTCTGATGGTCCAGAGCCTCGGCCTTGGCATGTTCAACTCTGGGCGTCCATCGCCATTGCTGCAGACCTGACAGCAGTTAGCAGCAGCTGCAGCCACCCAGGCTGCCACTCGAGGTAGTAAGCCTCCCGTCCCTGGAGGGGTGCAAGCAGAACCGGAGACATCTTTGAGCACAGATAGAATAATCAAAGGGAATTCCTCAGTGGAAGAATGAACTTAATCCTTACCACGCAATGTGACTGGTGGGTCATCACCTAGGAGCTTGTTAGAAATGCAGGATCTGAGGCACAGACGTATTGAATCAGAATCCAGATTTTAACAAGTTCCTTCAGAGCCTATATGCACACTAAAGTTTCTGTGTTATGGAACTAAATGGTCCTAGAATCCCTAAAATCCCAGAATTGCTAAGATTTCATAAAAACCAGGCTAGAAACTAGCCTCGAGACTTGTTTCATTGGGCTGATGGAGTAGTTTTGTTTTGGTTTTGAGCCAGCATTTAAAAATCAAGAGATACCGCACTTTGAAAATGTCTACCAAATTTCCCTCTTCTCTGAAATCAAAAGCCCCTCAGAGGGGCAACTGCTGACTTCCTGCTGGAGCTAAAGAACGACTGTCCCTTTGTCCCTTCTCTCCAGGGTTTCCCTCCTGCATTCTCACACCAAGATTTTCTGAGCACCCCTTATGTACCTGTCCGCAGGCATCAGAGCGCAGGACTCCGGAGGAGCTGATGTTAGGGTGACAGGCGCTCCTGGAGGTTGATTTGTCTGACTCATGGAATCTGCAAGCTTAGTGGGCTTCCCCTCCTTCCTGAAGGTAGAGAAAGAACGAGAAAGAAATCTAAGACCCAGCACTTGTAGGTCCTGCTTCCTTGAGGTGGTGCAGCTATAGTGGGGAATATGGTGCAATTTTAAAAACACTTTTTTTTTTTTTTTTTTTTTTTTTTTTGCTATTTCTTGGGCCGCTCCTGCGGCATGTGGAGGTTCCCAGGCTAGGGGTCGAATCTGAGCTGTAGCTACCGGCCTACGCCAGAGCCACAGCAACATGGGATCCGAGCCGCGTCTTCAACCTACACCACAGCTCACGGAAACGCCGGATCCTTTAACCCACTGAGCAAGGCCAGGGATTAAACCCGCAACCTCATGGTACCTAGTCGGATTCGTTAACCACTGCGCCACGATGGGAACTCCTTTAAAAACACTTTTAACCCATTCGAAGGTGATAAAGAATTTTTTAAAAAGGAGTTCCCGTTGTGGCTCAATGGTTAATGAACCGACTCGCATCCATGAAGACGTGGGTTCCATCCCTGGCCTCCCTCAGTGGGTCAGGGATCCGGCATTGCTGTGGCTGTGGTGTAGGCCGGCAGCTGCAGCTCCTATTCGGCCCCTAGCCTGGGAACTTCCATATGCCGCAGGTACAGCCCCCCCCCCAAAAAAAAAGACAAAAAAAGAAAATAATTTTAAAAAGAATCCCTGATGTACACATTCACACAATATTTTTTACGTTATGTACATTTCTAAGCATCTCTCTTCAGATTTTCTCTGTCCTCAGGTGGCAGGGTTGAGGGCAGGCTCTGCGGTGCTGGCCCTGGTCCTGACTGTGTGGCTGTAACTCCTGCCCCCTGCGTCTTCCCTCCCTCCCAGCCCCTGAGGGGCCTAAGCTAGTTGCCGGCCTGTGATTGAATCACAGCCTCCGGAGAGGGCTGACCTGGGGTTAGCTGCAGGTGGATTAGTGCGGGCGAGCTGGGACAGTGCCCCCGCCAGAGCGAGAGGAGGAAGGGGGTCCCTTCCCACCCCCATCTCAGCCTCGTTCCTGGGCCTGGGGCTCTAAGGAGCCCATGTGACGTGACTGGGCGAGGAGCTGGTAAAGGAGAGTCCTGTTTCTTTCCCTACTTTCCTCCCCCACCGCCCCCCCCCCCAAGCCCGGAGAACTCAGGACCACCCTCCCCGGAGCTGACACAGCAGGTGGGGGAAGAGGAGCGAAATGATTAAGCCTCAGCCTCCTCTCCGCCCCACGGCCTCTCCCGGCCTTTCTCTTTCACTTGTGTGGGACTGTTTTCCCAGTCACTCTCCCAGAGCCGCGCTGCCGGCTGACACGGGTCCCCTCCACCTCGTCCACCTGCTGTTTCTGGGACCCGGGCAGCTCGAGGCCCAGAGAGCACTGGCCTGGCCGTTAGGGCCCCCCTCGGATGTGTTCACACAGCCTCCGCCAGGCTGGCCTGTGCCTGGAGCCGCATTCAGGGCTGTCCTTGCCTTTAGGTGGCTCTGGGGTGGGGGACCAGTGACGGCCCAAGCAGGGACCTCCCGCAGCTGCTGCTGCTTCCACCATGGCCTGGGGCTCTCGGGCACCTTCTGTCTGCGCTGCTCCTTGGGGCCTGCCCCCCACCCCCTGCGGTGGTTGTAGGGCTCTGTTCACCGGCATCTTCTGGACACCGTGTGTCGTGGACACGGTGCACCTGGCGTTGGGTCCTGGGAGGGTGGGGCTGGAATAAACGCGTGCTTTCTTCCATTTCCTCGCATGCGGTCCTTTAGGCCTGGGTGGTCTGAATACCGTCATCCCTGGAACGTTCGATCCTAGCATTGCCAGGGAGGGCTTCAGAGAGGGGTGAGCCCTAGAGATGACCTAGGTAGGGGGAGGTGAACTGGGCTCAACAGCCCCCCAGGAACCTCTGTGTTCAGGTGGTCTGCTCTGAGGGAACCAAGCAGGGAAGCCACAGGCCTTTCAGGCTTCTAGAAAAGACCAGGGTGTCTGGAAATGGTGTGGCCTCATGGCTCAGTCGTAGGCAGGAAGGAAGCAGAGCAGAGCTTGTCTACAGCCAGGACCCAGGAGCCATGGACGCTAGAATCCAGGATTGAAGAAGAGGCCCCCCCACCCCACCCCTGGGGAAGCCGGGTCTGGACTGGTCTCCGGACAAGACCTCAGCAACAATCCATACTCAACCCCTGGCCCTTAGGAGCCTGCCGCTGGGGCATTAGAACAGGACAGACAACTCCAAAGCCACCGATGAGTCACCAGCCCATTGGTCATCCATTTTCTTTGAGCCCAGCGCTCCCTGCCCCAGGCTGTTTCAGATGTGGTGACTCGCAGTGGACGTGTATTGCTCTCCCTTCCTGCGGTCCACCTGCCCGGCCGTGGGCAGCCCTCCCTGTCCCATTCTCAGTCCCTGTGGAACTGGGCGGGGGGGGGCTGGCCCCAGACTTCCCTGTCTAGTCCTGGCTGGGATTGCTTCAAGGACAGGCCGGGGACCTGGGCCGGGTTAAGACATTGCTAGAAGCCGAAGCAAGAAGTTGGATGTTTTCTCTGGGTTGCGGAGAAGATGGGACACTGAGTGGTCTTGTCACCACAAAGACAAGGAGCAGAACTGACAGGCGGGTAGAGTCTACTTTGTTTGAGCCTCTGCCTCTCACTGGACCCAACCCAAGCCTGTGCTTCGAGTGCCACAGTCTAGCAAGTTGGTTTCCTTGCTTGAGCCAGATGGCGTTGGGTTTTCTGTTCTTTGCTGTCAAAAAACGTCCTGACAGACACTTCTCAAAGTGATTATGGAAGGGGGGGGTTAAACTGGCTTAATAGGAAAGGAAAGGTGAAAAACGCTGGCTTGGGAGGGAGGGGGCACTGAGGGATGAATAACTGAGAAAAGAGAGTGAAAATGAGATGCTCTGACTCCACCGAGAGTCAGCCTTTCCCGGCAGGATGATTGTTCCCGAAACTTCCACTTGCCTGGAACCTAACCGGGGCAGAGGTTAGGCACCCAGGTGAGAAAATGCCCCCAGCCGGACAGGCTTGTCTGGACTCCAGTGCTGACTCAGTGCTTCGAAGCTGGAGGGATCCTTCCCGTCCTGCCCCAAAGGACACCACGCAGCAGCCCGTGCATCAGCCCAGGCAGCGAGGTCCAGTCTCCAGGTTCAGCGCAGCTTCCCCCCCCCCCAATCCCCACCGCCGCCCCGGTCCTGTGGAAGTTCCTGGACCAGGGATCAAAGCCACACCCCAGCAGTGACCTGAGCCACTGCAGTGACAACACCAGTTCCTTAACCCGCTGAGCCACAAGGCAAATTCCCCCGTCAACATCTTTATGAGTTAGTGACTAGACCTTGGCCGGAGGTTAGGGCGAGACAGATGGTTCTCCCTGCTCCCGGAGGGGAAGGGAGCAGAGAAACTGGGGGGAAGGACAGCTGTGATGTTTGGGAAACCCAGGGGGACAGGTTAGGGCAGGGCCAGCTCCACAAACTCTCAGGAAGCCCTCGGGATGGGGGTGCCGGTGGGGGCCACTTATTGGTTTTTCTCTTGTGAATATGGAGTGAGTACTTGGGGTCCTGGTTCTGATTCCGTGGCCACAGGAGACAGTTCACTCAGCACCTTGTCAGAACAGCGTTAATCCGCATTTCGTGAGGAGGTTACCCAATCAGCTCTTTTAAAATGCCGAACAAAATTACCTTCTGTTATACACCGCAAACTCTCATAATTGTTTTTCATCGGGATGAAATATTGGTCTATTTGATTAAAGTGTCCTCGTGACGGCCAGTTCAACCAAAGGCTCTCCCTCTACTCTGCCCCGTCACCCAAACCACCAAGCCAAGCAAATAAATGTTCACAGGCATCGAATTTATGACCTGAGTGAAGTCGCGGCTTCATCTTCCGCCAGCCCAGCCGGCACACGGCCCGCTCTCCGTCCTGACCACCCACCCCCAAGCCGCAGGCCTCCTTCAGAACTTTCTCGTTCACTACCACCCACATCCCCAGGGTTTCACCTTCACCCCCGGAGAAATGGGCACCCGGAGCTCTGGCCACACTCTCCGCCAGGGTAGGTGGTGGCCCCAGTCGAGACACAGCCTGGGGGTCTGCGTTAGTGACATGAGGGGCCAGCCGCAGAAGGTGCCAGCAACTTCGGCAGGCCCTGAAAAGGGACGAGGGGGCGCCAGGGCTGCGCACTGCGCCCTCCGTGATGCCCCTGAGGAACGGAGGCCTTCCTGGCCCCTGATCTGGCCTCCATCCTGGTGGGCTCCGTGGGCCGTGGTGCCCAGGCCGGGGGGCAACACCCAGGAACACTGAGGTTGTGGGACTGGAAGATCCTCCCGAGACCGGAGCTGGTCTCAGAAACTGGTCCTTCCAGCAGTCAAAGCTCTCAGGGAAGGCCGGGGACACGCCCGTGATGACACAGCTCTGCAAGATGTTCCTTCAGGAGCCAGAAAAGAGGCAGGGTAGGTGGAGGAGTCCTGTTTCTTTTTCCTTTCTTCCTTTTTTTTTTTTTTTTTTTTTTTGAAATTAAAGTATAGTCGATTGACTATGCGGTGCCAAACTCCACTGCACAGCACGGCGACCCAGTCATACATGTAAACACATTTTCTTTCTTATATTGTCCTCCTTCGTGGTCTATCCCAAGGGACTGGATATTGTTCCCTGCGCTTACAGTAGGACCTCCTTGCTTATCCATTCTATTTGTGTGTGTGTGTGTGTGTGTGTGTGTGTGTGTGTGTGTGTGTGTGTGTCTTTTTAGGGCCGCGCCCGTGGCATATGGAGGTTCCCACGCGAGGGGTCGAATCGGAGCGGTAGCCCCTGGCCTACACCACAGCCACAGCAACCCTGGATTCTTAACCCACTGAGCCAGGCCAGAGACTGAACCTGCATCCTCACGGGTGCTGGTCAGATTCGTTTCCGCTGCGCCACGATGGGACCTCCGTTGCTTCTCCATTCTGGATGGAGTAGTTTGCATGGACTGACCCCCACCTCCTGGTCCGTCCCATTCCCTCCCTCTCCCCCTTGGCAACCACAGGTCTGTGTCTATGCCTGTGCGTCTGTTTCTGTTTCAGAGACAGGATCATTTGTGCCGTAGTGTTTCTTTTCCTGAAGAACGGAAGGGTTTTCACCCATCAACAGCTCGCAGGGGAAAGTACGTGGACAGGGAGGCACCGGAGGGGTGACTCGGGGGCCGGGCCGTGTCCGGTGGGGGGAGAGCCAGGGAGCGGGGAGGGATCTCCTGGGATGGGAGGAGGGGAAGCCCTCGGCAGCGGAGTAGAGGCGGACAGGCCAGGCCTGGAAGTAGCACATTTCTGGGTTAGGAGGCAGCTGTGGGCTCCAAGGGGTTTCCACTCGAAGTTTCTCTCTTCTCGGCAAAATAGGAGGTGAGGCCTCCTCCTCCAGGGTGTGGGGAGGAAGGACCGCTGCTTTCCTGGGGGCTTCCTACGGGCCGGAAGGTGTACTAAGCACCTCACTTGTGAAAGTTGGATACCCTCACCAGCCCCAGATACGCTATAGCTCCATTTTAGGGATGACAACCCTGAGGCTCAGAAAGGCATGACCTCTCTACGGTCAGCCAGTTATTAAGCGACAGTCAGGATTATAATTTCCCCAAGTGCTTAAACTCTGTACACTATTAGTAAAGAGGCGAAGCCTGACGGGAGCCAGTCCCCGAGGAGACGGGGGTGGCCACGGACAGGGCTGAGCAGGCCTTTTTCTCTGAGGCAGGAGGCGGGAGCAGGACAGGTGGAGTCCACACGGGTTACCGGATTAGTGGGGAGAAGAGGCTGCCAAAGGGCTTCCTTTCCTGTGTCCTTGGTGTCATCAGGGAGGATGGCCGCGTGTTGGCCGAGAGCATGAGTGGGGTGGGCGGTCGGGTGAGGACCTGACGTGGCTTTGGTCAAGGTGGAGGTCTGGCTGGGAGCTCAGGAAACCCTGGGGAAGGAGCCACTCCCTGGGGCCAGGCATTCCCTCTTTCTGCCGAGTGCAGCCTTGCAGGCTTGCATCTCAAGGTGCCAGACACAAATGCAGTCTTTCTGAGCCTTGCATTGCAGCCCACCTGCCCTGAATACCACCAAGTATCTTAGTCGATGCCACACAAAACAGAAGGATGGTGGCGTTCCCGCTGTGGCACAGGGGGATCCACGGCGTCTCTGCAACCCCAGGACATAGGTTCAACCCCCAATCCGGCACAGTGGGTTACAGGATCTGGCGTTGCTGTAGCTGCGGCACAGGTTGCAACATCGACTTGGATTTGATCCCCGGCCTGGGAACGCCATATGCTCCAGAGTGGCCAAAAAAGAAAAAAAAACAACAACAAAAAACCCCCAGAAGGATCACCCCAGGAAGGCCTGCCCAAACTTCTGTCCTGCAACATCGCAGGATAGAATAAGATGGTTTGGGTTTTTTGTTTTTTGTCTTTTATCATTTTAGGGCAGCACCCTCGGCATATGGAGGTTCCTAGGCTAGGGTTCAAATTGGAGCCACAGCAGCCGTCCTACACCACAGCCACAGCAACGCCAGATCTGAGCCACGTCTGCGACCTACAACACAGCTCACAGGAACGCTGGATCCTTAACCCACTGAGCGAGGCCAAGGATCAAACCCTTGTCCTCATGGATCCTAGTTGGGTTTGTCAACCACTGAGCCCCTATGGGAACTCCCCAAAATGGCTTTAAGGCATTAACATTCCTGCAGCTTATTACACGGTCCTGGAGAACCAGAGCAAGGCTCTCCATTTAAGAAGACCTCGAAACTTTGGCTGAGAATTTTGAAAAACCTCAAGTCAGCAATCCGCTGACAGGTGTATCGAGAGGGTGTCCTCCTTCTGAAAAGGTGGGGTATGAACACGTGTTGTCTTTGTCTCTTTTTCCCCACATCTGATCCTCCTTTGGGGATCCACCCATCTCTACCTTCAATCCAGGTAGTTTGTATGGGACTGATTTCAGCCCTAGCCTCAGAGTCTGTGACCAAGCCCAGTTCAGGGAGGGTCAGTGTTAGGACATTGGCCGGAAGCAATAAGAGAGTGACATGGTCTTTGCACTGGGGTTGCTCAGCTGGCAAGTTAGAAGCCCGGAGCTGCTAGTAACCAGCTCTGCTACTGCTAGGAAGAGTCTGCCTGAGAATGAGCCAACACAGAAGAAAGCAGAGATGAACTATTAAGAGAGGAGTTCCAGTCATGGCACAGGGGAAGCGAATCCGACTAGTATCCATGAGGACCCAGGTTCAATCCCTGGCCTCACTCAGTGGGTTAAGGATCTGGCGTTGCTGTGAGCTGTGGTGTAGGTTGCAGATGCAGCTCAGATCCCAAGTTGCTGTGGCTGTGGTGAAGGCCAGCATCTACACCACAGCTCTGATTCGATTCCTAGCCTGGGAACTTCCATATGCCACAAGGGTGGCCCTAAAAAGAAAAAAAAAAGCAAAAAAAAAAAAAAAAGAAAAAAGAAAGAAGTATTGAGAGATCAAGAGAGCAATTTCAGATGCACGTTTTCAGTACCTGGATCCATCCAGACCTGAAGCCACTACTCCTGAATGACCCGTTACATAAACCAGTGTACTCCCATATTTTATCAAGCTAGTTTGAGTTTAGAATATCCTGTTTATCTCTGCCTATTAAAATTATACCAATTTTTCATGACTAGTTTAAAATTTAAATTTTCAAGGAAGATGACTTCCTTGAATTATTTAGCGGATATTTATTATTCAGGGTTTTCTATTGCCCCAAAATGACCTCCCCACATACTTCTGAAAAATCCACACCACCCCCACAGCTCATCAGCATCACCAACATGGCCACAATAGATACAGCCAGGCTGGCATCTTGTGTGACCCCTTCCTCCGGCAGAACAGGAGTAATTGGACCTTATCCACCTGCGGCCTTTATGTTCCCGGGGCCCTGGCATTTTCACATCAGATCAGGAGCAGCTGGAGAACAAGGGCTTTGTCCCTGATATCCCTCCTGCCCCAGCATCCAGCGCAGGACCCAGCCTCCCCAAATTTCCAGACTCCTCAGCTGATGATTTGGCCCATGTCTCAGTGAAAAAGTGAAACAACCAAGAAGAAATTCCCAAATCATCCTGCATGCAGACAATGGCCCTTCTGTGACTGCGCCCATGGGCCCTGATCCCCTGTCTGTTAGCACAGAAGGCATGTCCCTGCTCTGTTGCGGGTGTGCTATGTCGCCTGGCTTTGGTTTCTCCTCCTCCCGGCGCCAGCCCCTCACCTTTCCCTTAGGAAACCACCCATTCCTGTTCTCAGGCGTGTAGTTTGAGAGGGATGGACCCCATCCCCAATTCCCCGGATACACTGTGGCTGGTGTAGGGTCAGGCCCCTCAAGATGGCTGCCCTCTTGCTCTCTGGACATCCCCGCTCGACCAGGCCCGGCTTCACTCACAGGACTATGCAATCCTCCTAATTACAGGACTTCATCAGTAACAAGCTTGTCCCCCGCCCCAACTGCTGGTTTCCTTGGTAACTGATGAGCCAAGCTGACGTCAACTCCCCTATAAATGGCAGCCTCCTTGCACCCTGGGTGGTGAAGGGTGTCATGTCTTGCCTGTCGTTTGCTATCTATGGAGAGGTGTTGATCTAAGGACCGTTGGTTCCGGACAAAATCTGGTAAGATCCCCTGTCCCTTAAATCACTGATGTCTCTGGCGCTGTCTCGAGGCTCTTTCTTCCGTCTCAAGGGCAGACAATTACAAGGCTTGCAGGCCTGCTGGGCTCAGCCCAGCGACTGGCTTCAGTCACCCTGCATGTTCCGTCCATCCGCCTGGCCACACTGGTTGGTTCAGGGGTCAGAGTGTAACGCATTCGGAGCACTGAAAAGCGAGGAGGTAGGAAGATATTTGCTAGAGTTTGGGGAAAAGAGAACTATTTCTCCTCTTCAACAGGTGTGTCCTAAAATTCTCCGTCTCCTGGTGGGTGTGGCGGCCACTGCCTGGCCCAGAACCAAAGTTGGCAAACTGGAGAAAATGGATGTTGGCTCTTGGCTGGCTAGTTCCTTGTCTGTCACGCACCCTCCTCGGCGAATTTCAGTGACCACCGCTGAAGTGTGTTGCTAACGTCAGTTGGGTTTTTTTGTTGCTGAACCTGTTACGGTGTCTCTTGTACCAGTCAGAAGCGAGTTTCCCTGCTCTGGGCCTTGCCCCTTTCATTTTGTCACGATTGTACTTTTTTTTTTTTTTTTTTTTTTTTTTTTGCTGCACCCACGGCACGTGGAAGTTCCCAGGCCAGGGGTTGAACCTGTGTCACAGTAGTGACAATGCCAGATCCTTAACCGCCTAACTACCAGAAAAGTCCGGGATTTCACTTCTGAGGGTTAGCACGCCCTTCTTCGTTCCCACCAACATAAAGCCACCTTGCGGGCAGTGGTTCTTAGCATTGGCTTCACATTAGAATCACCTGGGAAGCTGTAAAAAACAACTAATACCTGTGTCCAATACCAAAACCCCAGGGAGAGGCCTGAGCGATTGCTCTCTCTCGCTCTCTCTTTTTATGTTTTTTTGGAGGGGGGCGGTTCTTTCTAGGGCGGCACCCATGGCATATGGAGGTTCCCAGGCTAGGAGGTGAATCAGAGTTGTGGCTGCCCGCCTGTAGCACAGCCACAGCAACGCCAGATCCTTAACCCACTGAGCAAGGCCAGGGATGGAACCCGCAACCTCATGGTTCCTAGTTGGATTTGTTTCCACTGCACCACAATGGGAACTCCATTTTTCTTAATTTTATTGGAGTAGAGTTGACTTCCAACGTTGTATTAGTTTCAGGTATACAGCAAAGCGAATCAGTTATACATATATATCCATTCTTTTTGCCCATACAGGTTATTGCTAACTACTGAGTAGATTTCCCTCTGCTCTACAGTAGGTTCTTGTTAATTATCTAACACTGCTTTTTCAAATGCTCCTAGTAATTCCGTGAAACCAGACTTGAGAATCGTAAGAACGGCTGATCTTGAAAGCAGCTGTCCTTTGATGCCATAATCCTGTCACTGCCCCTGTTTTTCTGCCCCTCTTCACAGCAGAATTTATTGCAGGAATGTTCTGTTCTCGCTGCTTAGAATTTCCTACCTTTTAATAACTTTGCAAGTTTAAAAAAACCAAATAAGGAGTTCCCATTGTGGCACAGTGGGTTAAGAATCCAACTGCAGGAGTTCCCGTCATGGCGCAGTGGTTAACGAATCCATCTAGGAACCATGAGGTTGCGGGTTCGATCCCTGCCCTTGCTCAGTGGGTTAACGATCCGGCCTTACCGTGAGCTGTGGTGTAGGTTGCAGACACAGCTTGGATCCTGCGTTGCTGTGACTCTGGCGGTTAGGCTGGTGGCTACAGCTCCAATTAAACTCCTAGCCTGGGAATCTCCATATGCTGCGGGAGCGGCCCAAGAAATGGCAAAAAAAAAAAAAAAAAAAAAAAAAAAAAGGACTCCAACTGCAGCCACTCGGGTTTCTGTGGAGGCCCGATCCCAGCCCCGGTGTTTGCCACAATCGCAGCTGCGGCTCAGAGTCACTCCCAGGCTGGGGAACTTCCATATGTCATGGTTTCGGCCATTAAAAAACAACAACAGCAACCAAATAAGACAAGTACAAAAAAAAGAAAGACCTAACATGACTGCAAACATTTTATAGGCCCCATGTCTTTCTGTTACAGCCCAAACTCCTTGTGATTCCCCACAACGAAGAGAACCCACTTTTTGGCCTCCTTCATTGTACAACCTGCTTCAGCTGAAATACAGAAAACAGCAAAAAGTAATAGAAAGGAGTTCCTGTCGTGGCTCAGTGGTTAACAAATCCGACTAGGAACCACGAGGTGGTGGGTTCGATCCCTGGCCTTGCTCAGTGGGTTAATGATCTGGCATTGCTGTGAGCTGTTGTGTAGGTTGCAGATGCAGCTTGGATCCCGCATGGCTGTGGCTCTGGCCTAGGCCGGTGGCTACAGCTCCGATTCGACCCCTAGCCTGGGAACCTCCATATGCCACAGAAGCGGCCCTAGAAAAGGCAAAAAGACAAAAAAAAAAAAAAAAAAAAAGAGTCCATTTCCCAGAGTTCCCTGGTGGCCTAGCAGTTAAGGATCTGGCTCGGGTTCGATTGCTGCCACAGGTGTGGCCCAAAAGAGAGCCCATTTCTCTCCCCACATTGGTGCATTGGTGCTGAGTTGATCTCGCTTTGACCAATGGAATGCATCTGAACTGAGGCTCTCCCAGCTCCTGGCCAAGGTCTTAGGAGGCCTGGCAGTTGGGACTTTGGGCTTCTTGGGCTGCAAGCCCCACGGAGTGAAGCTCAGGCAAGATTCCTGAACGCGGAAGAACCACGTGGGAGAGTGAGGCCCAGCCAAACCAGTCACTGACTTGTGAGTGGGTGAGCCATCCCAGACACTCCAGCTCCAGCCTGTTTCCCAAGTGAACATGGCCGTGAGAGGGATGCCAGGTGACACTACGGGGAACCCTGCCCCCAATGCAAACCACCCAGAAGGGAATGATTCTTTGTGTTTTTAGCTGAGAGCACTGTACAGTTAACCAAAATGGGTCATGCTGAGGTGCAGCGTTTCAGGGTTACACAACACCTGGGATAAAGAAGATCCTATAAGCTTCGGGAAGGAACACCGAGTCATGTGAAAAAGAACAAGGGGACTTCGTCAGTGACACAGCAGGTTAAGGATCCGGTGTTGTCTCTGAGGCATCATGGGTTTGATGCTCAGCCCAGTGGGTTAAACATCCAGTTTCTGCAGCTGTGGCTGGGATTTGATCCCTGGCCTGGGAACTTCCATATGCTGAGGGTGTGGCCAAAACACCCCCCTCCCCAAACCAGAAATCCAAGCGGCTTTAGGCCTTTTTACAGCCAACATTGCTTCCTGTAAAGCAGTGATCTCAGAGCTGTGAACAAAAATGATTTCCATGCATTTCCAGACACGTAGGGTCTTGAAAACTCTTTCTCCCTCCCATGTGCCCTTTCTGCAGGAGCTATGGAAGGACGTGCACCGTGGAAGGGAGTCCCGAGGATGGTGAGGAAGCAAAGGCCAGGACGACGGCTAAGGCGCCGGCCAGAGGGCGGACAGGGCGGACCAGGACGGCCTGGACTAGTCGATGTGCCTGAGCCTATGGAGAGGGATCACGATGGGGGAGGAAACTTAACAAAAGCGGACAGAAAAGCAGACCAATAGGAGTTCCCGTCATGGCTCAGCGGTTAACGAACCCGACTAGCATTCATGAGGACGCGGGTTTGATCCCTGGCCTCGCTCCGTGGGTTGAGGATCCGGTGTTGCGGTGAGCTGTGGTGTAGACTGCAGACGCGTCTCAGATCCTGCGTGGCTGTGGCGTAGGCCAGTGGCTACAACTCTGATTGGACCCCTAGCCGGGGAACCTCCATATGCTGCAGGTGTGTCCCTAAAAAGACCAAACAAACAACAAAAAACCTAGGCCAATAATAACAAAAGAGATATTACCTAGAAAGGCACGCAAAAGAGATATTACCTAGAGAGGCAGCAGCAAAAGGTTTTCTAGGGAAGGGAAGCAATCATTACAATACCCTCTGGAGCTCCCCTGTGCATCTATGAATAGTATGTACATCATCAAAATGATGCAAAGCCCGTTTGCCCAGTCATGATGAAACTCTAGTAGAAAGACAGGAGTTGAGGAAGTTTGCAGGTGTCATAGGATCAAGGCTAAGAAAGAATGCAGGCTCCTCTTCCAGAGTGGGGAGCCAGTATCTGCCTAGAACTGAAAAAAATCAATGCATGAACAATACGCGTGCATTCTACTTTGAGGTGTGGCAGTAAATACTGATGATTAAAAGAGGTGAACATTACGGTTTTTGATGAGGGAAAGACAGCAAGAGAGAAGGAGGGGACTGCTTTCATCGGTGAGAAACTTACATGGAGTTCCCATCGTGGCACAGTAGAAACACGAACCTGACTAGGTTGCGGGTTCGATCCCTGGCCTTGCTCACTGGGTTAACGATCTGGCATTGCTGTGAGCTGTTGTGTAGGCTTGGATCCCGCATGGCTGTGGCTCTGGCCTAGGCCGGTGGCTACAGCTCCGATTCGACCCCTAGCCTGGGAACCTCCATATGCCACAGAAGCGGCCCTAGAAAAGGCAAAAAGACAAAAAAAAAAAAAAAAAAAAAAAAAAAAGAGTCCATTTCCCAGAGTCCCCTGGTGGCCTAGCAGTTAAGGATCTGACTCGGGTTCGATTGCTGCCACAGGTGTGGCCCAAAAGAGAGCCCATTTCTCTCCCCACATTGGTGCATTGGTGCTGAGTTGATCTCGCTTTGACCAATGGAATGCATCTGAACTGAGGCTCTCCCAGCTCCTGGCCAAGGTCTTAGGAGGCCTGGCAGTTGGGACTTTGGGCTTCTTGGGCTGCAAGCCCCACGGAGTGAAGCTCAGGCAAGATTCCTGAACGCGGAAGAACCACGTGGGAGAGTGAGGCCCAGCCAAACCAGTCACTGACTTGTGAGTGGGTGAGCCATCCCAGACACTCCAGCTCCAGCCTGTTTCCCAAGTGAACATGGCCGTGAGAGGGATGCCAGGTGACACTACGGGGAACCCTGCCCCCAATGCAAACCACCCAGAAGTGAATGATTCTTTGTGTTTTTAGCTGAGAGCACTGTACAGTTAACCAAAATGGGTCATGCTGAGGTGCAGCGTTTCAGGGTTACACAACACCTGGGATAAAGAAGATCCTATAAGCTTCGGGAAGGAACACCGAGTCATGTGAAAAAGAACAAGGGGACTTCGTCAGTGACACAGCAGGTTAAGGATCCGGTGTTGTCTCTGAGGCATCATGGGTTTGATGCTCAGCCCAGTGGGTTAAACATCCAGTTTCTGCAGCTGTGGCTGGGATTTGATCCCTGGCCTGGGAACTTCCATATGCTGAGGGTGTGGCCAAAACACCCCCCTCCCCAAACCAGAAATCCAAGCGGCTTTAGGCCTTTTTACAGCCAACATTGCTTCCTGTAAAGCAGTGATCTCAGAGCTGTGAACAAAAATGATTTCCATGCATTTCCAGACACGTAGGGTCTTGAAAACTCTTTCTCCCTCCCATGTGCCCTTTCTGCAGGAGCTATGGAAGGACGTGCACCGTGGAAGGGAGTCCCGAGGATGGTGAGGAAGCAAAGGCCAGGACGACGGCTAAGGCGCCGGCCAGAGGGCGGACAGGGCGGACCAGGACGGCCTGGACTAGTCGATGTGCCTGAGCCTATGGAGAGGGATCACGATGGGGGAGGAAACTTAACAAAAGCGGACAGAAAAGCAGACCAATAGGAGTTCCCGTCATGGCTCAGCGGTTAACGAACCCGACTAGCATTCATGAGGACGCGGGTTTGATCCCTGGCCTCGCTCCGTGGGTTGAGGATCCGGTGTTGCGGTGAGCTGTGGTGTAGACTGCAGACGCGTCTCAGATCCTGCGTGGCTGTGGCGTAGGCCAGTGGCTACAACTCTGATTGGACCCCTAGCCGGGGAACCTCCATATGCTGCAGGTGTGTCCCTAAAAAGACCAAACAAACAACAAAAAAACCTAGGCCAATAATAACAAAAGAGATATTACCTAGAAAGGCACGCAAAAGAGATATTACCTAGAGAGGCAGCAGCAAAAGGTTTTCTAGGGAAGGGAAGCAATCATTACAATACCCTCTGGAGCTCCCCTGTGCATCTATGAATAGTATGTACATCATCAAAATGATGCAAAGCCCGTTTGCCCAGTCATGATGAAACTCTAGTAGAAAGACAGGAGTTGAGGAAGTTTGCAGGTGTCATAGGATCAAGGCTAAGAAAGAATGCAGGCTCCTCTTCCAGAGTGGGGAGCCAGTATCTGCCTAGAACTGAAAAAAATCAATGCATGAACAATACGCGTGCGTTCTACTTTGAGGTGTGGCAGTAAATACTGATGATTAAAAGAGGTGAACGTTACGGTTTTTGATGAGGGAAAGACAGCAAGAGAGATGGAGGGGACTGCTTTCATCGGTGAGAAACTTACATGGAGTTCCCGTCGTGGCACAGTAGAAACACGAACCTGACTAGGTTGCGGGTTCGATCCCTGGCCTCCTCCTCAGCAGATTAAGGATCCCGCGTGGCTGTGGTGTAGGCTGGCAGTAGCTCCGATTGGACTCCTAGCCTCGGAGCCTCCATATGCTGTGGACGTGGCCCTAAAAAGAAAGGAATAAAAACCTTACAGATTCTTTAAATCATATGCATCTACAGCTTTGAGCAAAATTTTAGAATTTAGGAAAAAAAAAAAAAACAGAGAAGACAGGAAGAAAGGAAAAGAGGAATGAAGGAGGGAGGGAGGAAATAAGAAAAGATGAGCCAAATCAGTTGTTCGAAGCAGGGGCGCACATGATTTTTAAATTTTTTAAATTATCGTTGGTTTACAGTGTTCTGTCAATATCCGCTGTGCAGCAAAGTGACCCAGTCATCCACATATATCCTTTCTTTTTCCCATATTATTTTCTATCCTGTTCTATCACAAGTAATTGGATGTAGTTCCCTGTGGTATACAGTAGGATCCATTCTAAATGCAATAGTTTGTGTCTATTAATCCCAAACTCCCAGTCCATCCCACTCCCTCCCCCTAGGGAACCACAAGTCTCTTCTCCGTGCCTGTGACTCTGTTTCTGTACTGTATATAGGTTCATTTATGCTATATTTTTTGTCGTTGTTGTTTTTTGTCTTTTTAGGGACACACCCGCAGCATATGGAAGTTCCTAGGCTAGGGGTCAAATCAGAGCTGCAGCTACCAGCCTCTGCCGCAGTAACATGGGATCCAAGACATGTCTGTGACCTACTCCAAGCTGGATCCTTAACCCACTGAGTGAGGCCAGGGACCAGACCCAAGTCCTCATGGATACTAGTCGGGTTTGTTACTTCCGAGCCACAACAGGAACTCTCTGCACCCTATTTTAGATTCCACATATAAGTGCTATCATATGGTATTTGTCTTTCTCTTTCTGACTTCACTTAGAGTGAGAATCTCTAGTTGCATCCTTGTTGCTGCAAATGGCATTATTTTGTTCTTTTTTATGGCTGAGTAGTATTCCATTGTGTATATATACCACATTTTCCTAATGCATTCAACTGTCGATGGACATTTAGGTTGCTTCCGTGTCTTGGCTATTGTGAATAGTGCTGCATGTATCTTTTTGAGTGAAAGCTTTGTCCAGATATATGCCCAGGAGTGGGATTGCTGGATCGTATGGTAGTTCTAGATTGTGTTTTTTGAGGAACCTCCATGCTGTTTTCCATAGTGGTTGTACCAGTTTGCATTCCCACCAACAATGTAAGAGGGTTCCGTTTTCTCCACACCCTCTCCAGCATTTGTTATTTAGAGACTTGTTAATAATAGCCATTTTGATGGGTGTGAGGTGGTACCTCATTGTGGGTTTGATATGCATTTCTCTAATAATTAGTGATGTTGAGCATTTTTTCATGTGCCTGTTGGCCATCCATATGTCTTTGGAGAGATGTCTATTTAGATCTTCTGCCCGTATTTCTCCCCACCTTTTTTTTTTTTTTTTTTTTTTTTTAGGGCCACACCCATGGCATATGGAAGTTCCCAGGCTGGGGGTCAAATTGGAGCTGCTCCTGCTGGCCTATGCCACAGCCATGGAAACTTGGGCTCTGAGCCTGTCTGCAACCTACACCATAGCTCATGGCAACACCAGATCCCCAACCCACTGAACAAGGCCCGAGATCGAACTCACACCCTCATGGATACCAGTTGGATTCATTTCTGCGGCACCACAATGGGAACTCCATTCTGCTCATATTTCAATTGGCTTATTTGGGTGGGGGGGGGGGTCCTTTGCTGTTGAGCTGTATGAGTTGTTTGCATATTTTGGAGATTAAGCCCTTGTTGGTTGCATCATTCGCAACGATTTTCTCCCATTCTGTAGGTTGTCTTTTTGGGGTTTTTTGTTTGTGTTTTTATGGTTTCCTTTGCTGTGCAAAAAAGCTTATAAGTTTGATTAGGTCCCATTGGCTTGTTTTTGTTTTTATTTCTAATGCTTTCAGAAACTGACCTAAAAAAATGTTTGTACGGTTGACATCAGAGAATGTTTTGCCTATGTTCTCTTATAGGAGTTTTACGGTATCTTGTCTTATATTTAAGTCTTTAAGCCATTGTGAATTTATTTTTGTGCATGGTGTGCAGGCGTGTTCTAGTTTCATTGATTTACATGCAACTGTCTAGTTTTCCCAGCACCACTTTCTAAAGAGAGTATCTTTTTATCATTTTATATTCTTGCCTCCTTTGTCCAAGATTAATTGACTGTAGGTGTCTGGGTTTATTTCTGGGCTCTCTATTCTATTCCATTGATGTGTATGCCTGTTTTTGTAGCAGTGCCACACTGTTTTGATTACTGTAGCTTTGTAATATTGAGTGAAGTCTGGGAGAGTTATGCCTCTTGCTTGGTTTTTTGTTTCCTCAAGATTGCTTTGGCATTTCTAGGTCTTTCGTGGTTTTATATAAATTTTTAGATTGTTTCTTCTAGTTCTGCAAAAAATGTCATGGGTAATTTGATAGGGATCACATTAAATCTGTTGATTGCTTTGGGTGGTATGGCCATTTTAATGATATTAATTCTTCCAATCCAGGAGAATGGGAATCCATTTCTTTGAATCCTCTTTAATTTTCCTGATTAATGTTTTATAGTTCTTAGCATAAAAGTCTTTCACCTTCTTGGTCTGGTTTATTCCTGGGTATTTAATTTTAGGGGGTATAAAATTTTAAAGAGTATTGTGTTTTTATATTCCTTTTCTAATATTTCATTGTTAGTATACAGAAACGCAACCAATTTTTTTTTTCTTTTTTATGGCTGAACTCATGGAATATGGAAGTTCCCAGGTTAGGGGTCAAATTAGAGCTGCAATTTCCAGCCTACACCACAGCCACAGCAATGCCAGATCTGAGCTGTGTCTGTGACCTACACCACAGCTCATGGCAATGCCAGATCCTTAACCAATGAGCAGGGCCAGGGACCAAACCTTCATCCTCTCAGATACTAGTTGAGTTTGTTCCTGCCTGTTCCATGGCAGGAACTCCCCCTCCCCCCTTTTTAGGGCCACACCTGTGGCATATGGAGGTTCCTAGGCTAGGGAGCAAATCCAAGCTGCAGCTGCCGGTCTACGACACAGCCGGAGCAACAGTGGATCCAAGCCTCATGTGTGACCTGCACTGCAGCTCATGGCAATGCTGAATCCCTGACCCATAGAGTGAGGCCAGGGATCAAACCCACATCTTCTTGGATGCTAGTTGGGTTCTTAACCCACTGAGCCACAATGGGAACTCCAACTGATTTCCGAGTATTAATCTTGTATCCTGCTACTTAGCTGAATTTGTTGATCAGTTTGAGTAGATTTGTGTGGAGTCCTTAGGGTTTTCTATATATAGTATCATACCATCTACATATAGTGACAATTTTACCTCTTCTCTTCCAATTTAGTTATTTTTATTTCTTTCGTTTGTCTGATTGCTGTGACTAGGACTTCCGACCCATGTTGAATAAAAGTGGTGAGAGTGGGCATCCTTGTCATGTTCCAGATTTTAGCCGGAAGGCTTTCAGCTTTACTCTGTTGAGGATTATATTGGCTATGAGTTTGTCATAAATGCCTTTTTTATGTAAAAATATGTTCCCTCTATACTCATTTTGATAAGAGTTTTTATCATTAATGGATGTTGGATTTTGTCAAATGTTTTTTCTGCCTCTATTGAAATGATCACATGGTTTTTGATTTTTCTTTTGTTAATGTGTGTATGACATTGATTGATTTGCGTATGTTGAACTATCCTTGTGAATTTGGGGTGAATCCCACTTGGCCATGGTGTATGATCTTTCTGATGTGATGTTGGAGTCAGCTGGCTAAAATTTTTTGGACAATTTTTGCGGTGATTGACATTTTTAAACATCAAGTAATTTCCTTTCCCAGTCAGGGTTCTCATTTCTTCATCTCGAAAGGTTAGATGACAGCCCCCAGAAGATCCTGCCAGCTCAGATCACCTTGGGTATAGGTCAGACTGTAAACAAATATTTGGAGTACCCTGACTGGTATCTGTAAGGACACGGGTTTAAGGATCCAGCATTGCCTTGAGCTGTGGTGTAACTGGCAGAGGCAGCTCCAATCCTGTGTTGCTGTGGCTCCAGCATACGCTGGCAGCTACAGCTCTATCCTGGGACCCCTAGCCTATGAACTTCCACATGCTATGGGTGCAGCCCTAAAAAGACCAAAAAATATATATATATATAAACAAATACTTAACTTCCCAAGGGTGGTGGTTCTGAAGACAATCATCCTATGTGCGTATGTTTAAATGTGTATTTCCCAAGTTGAATCTCTGGAGATCCTGCCTCCCTGGTGTGAGGTTCTGGAGAACTGGATTTTTTTTTTTTTTTTTTTGAGGGGGGAATTGACTTTTTTTTTTTTTTTTTAAAGAAGTACCCTGAGATCAAGTAATCTGCTTGCCTTTTCCTCAAGAGCCCTGCTCTAGGACAGATCCTGGGAGGTGCAGGGTCACCGGTTTAATAACATTCAATCACAAATCAATTCTCCTTTTAGTCCTGATTGCATCAGGGAGAAGATACCAGTTTGGCTAATGGCATTTTTTGTTTGATGGCTTTAGGGCCGAACCCATGGCCTATAGATATTCCCGGGCTAGGGACTGAATCGGAGCTGTAGCCTCAGGCTGACACCACAGCCACAGCCACACCAGATCTGAGCAACATCTGCGACCTACACCACAGCTCACGGTAACGCTGGATCCTTGACCCACTGAGCGAGGCCAGGGATCAAACCTGTGCCCTTGTGGATACTTGTCAGATTTGCTTCCACCGAGCCATGTTGAGAACTCTTGCATTAACTGTCCTTTCCATTTTTTTTCCTCTTTCTTTTGTCCTTTCAATTTTGTTTTTGTCCTTGTCTTATAGGCAGAAGTCTTTCTTGAAGATCTGGTGATCCTTGGCCATTCACTCATTTTTCAGAGATGAAAAATGGCAAGAAAAGCTGACTGGAAACTGTGCAAACAGGACATATCAACTGGTGGGTCTAATTGGCAGAGTCATTTCATTGGGGGACCCCACATGACACTTGAACTGGTCAGTTTCTCTAGAGAGAAACTCTCCAGCCTTACCTGGGGGTGGGTCTTGGGGGTACTTGGCTGCCAACTTTATTGGGACCATCAGGGGCAGGGGGCTAGGGCCTCTGATTTTAAATTTGGTGTCTCACCCTCAGCTCTAGCTCTTGTCCCCAAGTTCAGATTTTCTCTCAAGAAAATAAATCTCCCTTTTCTGTTAGGCTGGGGAAAGGCCTTCACCCATGGGTTCTGTGAGGTGCAGGAAGGTATTTGGGGGGAAGAAGAGCCCTAACTGCATCTGATAAAAACTTTGGTCCCACCATCCTGTTTTCAGGGTCACCCATGTACCACCCTCGGAGCATCTATCCCCCAGTTCCTAAGGTTGAGGGGTGGTTGAGGTGAGAATTGACCAACTTCTGGGCTTTTACCTTTTCTCTTGCCTGCTAAATCTATCACTGACATTTGCATCCTCATTTTCTTGTCCTTGTGAGCTAAAGGCCTCAAGCTTGGCATTTGAGTGGGGTTTCAGAAGGGGTGAGATAAAGGCATCTGTGCCTGTTTAGCTGGAATTCTATTCTGAGTCACACTTCAGTTTACCCCAATCTGACTCCCACCCCCATCCACGCCACTGAAACTGCTCTAGGCAACATCCCAGAAGCAATGGTGGGATTCTCCCCCTGGGTCAGGGCTGGGTGGCACCGACCTCGGTTGACTCCCTCAATCCTGCTCATCAGGCCCTGGCACAAACTTGAAGAGCTTCTTGTTGACAGACCCAGAAATCCTTGCCCTGACTTCCTCTTTTTTTAAAAAAAAAAAATTATTATAGTTGATTTACAATGTTCTGTTAATTTCTGCTGTATAGCAAAGTGACCCAGTTACACATATATATACACATTGTTTTTCTCATTTATCTTCTATCGTGTTCTGTCCCAAAGTGATTGGATATAGCTCCCTGTGCTAGGCTGCATGAACTCTCACACAGCTTCTTAGCACATGACACATTTGGCTAATCTCTTCTTGGCTTCCATGAAACACCCAGGTTCTCTGAGCCACATCTGTGACCAACACCACAGCTCATAGCAACATTAACCCACTGAATGAGGTCAGGGATCGAACCTGCATCCTCGTGGATGCTAGATTCATTTCTGCTGCGCCACAGTGGGAACTCCCTCCAGGTTCTGCTCTTACCCCACTGACTGACCCGTGCTGGATCTGCCTCCTTTGCATGACTTCTGAACATCAGAGAACCAAGCGGGCACAGCTTGCTCCCTTTTCTCTATCCAAATTCTCTGCTTGGAGATCTTGGCCAGCCTGTGGCTCTCCAGAGCACACCCCCCAGCCCTGTGCTCTGTGCCCAGCTGTGGTTTCTCCGCTTGAATGTCTCAGGGGCATCCAAACAGCATTTCCAGACCAGAACCCCCAAAGCGAAACCCATACCTCCCCCCTCACCTCTCTCCTTCACTGCATCCCTGCTGTGTTTACTTATCTTCTCTCACACTCGATTTTGAACGTGCAAAAGGGCAAAGACTGGAAGACTGGGTCTTGCCGGGGGCCATATTCACAGCACCTAACATAGTACCTGGCACATAACAGGTTCTCAAAATTTTTCATGAATGAAATAAAGCAGTGAACATAGGAGAGGGGTTGTAAGAAGTCAGGAGTTGGTTCTGCATAGGGTTGTTTTTTTGTTTGTTTGTTTGTTTGTTTTTGCCAGACCCGAGAAGCATACTGAAGTTCCCAAGGCCAGGGATCTGACCCAGATCCAACCTGTGTCACAGCAGTGATATTGCTGGGTCCTCAAGCCACTAAGCCACCAGGGAACTCCTGCATAGGCTTTTAAAGACTCAGAAGGCAAAGAAACAAAGAAGGCACACGAACACTCAAACACCTGAACACCACTGGATGCCAACTTTCTCTGGCCCCGCCCATCATTGAAAGGCTCCCTTTCGCAAGCAAACTTAGCAAACTTCAGGACACCCCGTTCCTCACATCCCAGAGCCGCCCAGCCCCGACCTGCATCCCTCCCTTCCTGACTCTCAGCCCCGCCCCTCCCTGCCCTGAGCAGGGGCTTCCTTTTTAGGGCGTCGATGGGGCGCTGTGGGAATTCAGTCTGGCAATCACCAGCCTTAAGTGACTGGGGCCTTGCCAGGGTGGGGCAGCTCGTACCTAGAGGAGCTGCAATAGGACCAGCATTAGAGAGCCAGACTCCAGCTGTCACCATGACTGAGTTCAGGGTGAGGGTGTCCACTGGAGAGGCCTTCGGGGCTGGCACGTGGGACAAAGTGTCTGTCAGCATCGTGGGGACCCGAGGAGAGACGCCCCCTCTGCCCCTGGACAGTCTGGGCAAGGAGTTCACGGCCGGCGCTGTGAGTGTGGTCGCGGGGAGCGGCGGGGGGCGGAGGAGGGAGCGGGAGGGACGGACTTTGGTCTCGGACACTGACCATCACCCCCCACCCCCGCAGGAGGAGGACTTCAAGGTGACGGCCCCCCAGGACGTGGGCCCCGTGCTGCTGCTGCGTGTGCACAAGGCGCCCCTGGACCTGCTCCGGCCCTTGGTCTCCGACGCCTGGTTCTGCCGCTGGTTGCAGCTCACGCCGCCCCAGGGCGCCCCCCTCCGCTTCCCCTGCTACCAGTGGCTGGAGGGCGCAGGGACCTTGGTGCTGCAAGAGGGGACAGGTGAGGAGGAGACCGGAGGGAGAAGGGGGTGCCAGTGAGTGGCAGTGGAGAGGTGAACTGGTGCGGCCCCAGCGAAGGGACAGGGGAGGGGGAGGTGGCCGTCTGGTGTGGGAGAAACTGTACTTACACGGGGGCAGGGGACCTAACAAGGGGGGCTCGAGAGAGATGGAGAGTGGGTGGGGCCAGAGGTCGGGGGGTGTCTGTACCCTCCCCACCCGCTCGGTTCCTCCCACAGCGAAGATTTCCTGGAAAGACCAGCACCCTACACTCCAGAAACAGCGCCAGGACGAGCTGCGGGCTAAGCAAGAGGCGCACCGGTGAGCAGTGGGCTGCAGGTGGCAGGGCGGGGACGTTGCTCTCGAGAAGGAGGGGCAGCCGGGGAGGGGGGGGAAGGGGGCGCTGTGACGCTGCTGCCTAAAAGTCCCAGCCTGGTCCTCTGTCATTTCTGATCACAGCATGACGCGGAACTCACTAGAAATGCAAATTCTCAGACCTGCTGAATCAGATACCAAGCGTAGGAGGGAGGGGGGGTTGTTTTTAATGTGGAAGTTCCTGGGACAGGGATCCTTTTAACCTACTATTGGTGTTTTACAGTTGAAGTATAGTTGATCGACAATATTGCGTTAATTTCATGGGCCCACTTAGCAATCTGGGGTTTTTGTTGGCTTGCAGATTATATTCCCTGATAAATTCTTATCAGATGTTGGGTGTAATTCCCCCGGGGCCCTACAATAATCCTTGTTCCCTGTTGCTAGCAGTAGTGTTTGAACAAGCCTTGCACGTGACTCATGCTCACTCAAGTTTGAAACCCATTGCTCAGTGTCTGGCTCTTGAGTCTTTCTTGCCCTGGTGCTTTTCAAATACCAACTTTGCATCTTCCTGGAAAGAGAAGCCGAACTGGAAATACACCACCCCAAGGCGGAGGAAACATCCTCCTCTGGGCAGGGGGTGAGAGGGGATGCGGCTCTTTCTCTAGTCTGCGTTCAGTGTTGTCGGAGGCCCCCCTGGCAGAGAGCTAAGGCCGCAGAGGAGCTGGGGTCACTGGCGAGGACTCCTGAGACAGAAAGCCAGGCATTCAGGAGCAGATTCTCTCAAGGTCATGGTCTGGCCAACTGGGCTGCTATCTGAAGCCCAGGCTGCAGGCTTTCGCTCCAGGTCTCTGGGGGTGCAGCAGCTGCAGGCTCCTTTGGCTCCTGGTGATCCCACATGTGTTTTGAATTATATCCCCAAGAAAACCATCTGCCAAATCTGCCGCAGAGGAGGCAACAGATGGAGGGAACTGTGTAGAGTGACCTGTCTTCCTTTCTTGCCAAAACAAAGACCCAGGGAGTTTCCTTGTGGTGCAGCAGGTTAAGGATCCAGGGTTGTCACTGCAGCGACTTGGCTCACTGCTGGGGCTCAGGTTCGACCCCTGGCCCAGGAACTTCCATATGCCGCAGGCACAGCCAGAAAAAAGAAAAAAAAGGGGGGGGGGACACAGAAGTCAGGATACACAGGATGCAAAGGAGCAATGAAATCTTAGGCAAATTATTTAACCTTTTTGATCCTTATTTCCTTTGGCAAAAGCAATTAAGGCTATCAATCTAATCTGTGCTATTAGGAAGGGCAAACGAGAAAGTGGTGAAGAGTGCAGCTTGTCGGCTACCAAGCCCTGCACAAATGTGTACTCTTCTTAATGTCTCTGTTACCTCTGCTCCAGCCGGCTAGGCCCTCAGTACTGAAAGTGAGGTCTTGGATCCACAGGGTCAGCATCACCTGGAGGCTTGTGAGAAATGCAGGGTCTTGGGCCCCATCCACCCCAGACCTACGACATCAGAATCTGCATTTTTCCAAGATCCTGGAAAGGGACTTCTTTTCTCTCTCTCTCTCTCTCTCTCTCTTTTTTTTTTTTTTTTTTTTTTTTCCTTTTTAGTGCGCCGTCCGCGGCATTTGGAAGTTCCCAGGCTAGGGGTCGAATCAGAGCTGCAGCTGCCAGCCTACACCGCAGCTCACGGCAACACCAGATCCTTAACCCACTGAGCTAGGCCAGGGATCGAACCAGCATCCTCATGGATCCTAGTCAGGTTCATTAACCACTGAGCCGGCAACTGCAGGACCAAATTTTTGTTTGAGGAGCAGAGTTTGGTCACCACCTGGTGGCAGTGTACTTTAATTGCAAATGGTTCTTTGAAGTTGCCTGTTCAGACCCAAAGGTAACAATTGAATGAACCAAAGAATCAGTGAGTGGGGGAATGAAAGGGTGACTGGCTGGGGGGGGTCCTCAGTTTTTCAGGGACAGGATTTTATTATTTGACCCAGAGGTCTTCAGGATGTGTTGCTTGCTGGGTAAAGAGATTTAGAGGTGCTCTGGGCCAGGTTAGAGTAAATTTCTGGGCTCCCCAAGCCCTGGAGGCTGGAGGGCCTCTCCTTGGGATGGCTGCCAAAAGCAACTGACAACCTCGTGCCTGCCCTCCTCTGGGAGATGCATCTGTTTTTGTCAGGAATTTTGTGGTTGCGAGAACGAAAATAGACTCCAATCAGCAGACAGGGGGGAAAAAAAAAAAAAAAAAACAAAAAAACAGAGAGTGTCAGTAGCTCACAGAGGCATTCACGGAAGTGAGGGCTGGAAGTGTAGCCAGATCTCACATGCCAGAAGCCAAGGTGACTCTCTGCCTGTCTCTGGAGCCTCCTAGATATTTCTCTCTCTCTCTGCAGAACAGCTTTCTTTGATTCCTGATCCGCCCAGTAGAAAATGGCCATGACTAGCAGCCCCTATGTTTCCAGGTTACAATCCCGATATCCAGAGACAGCCTCTGGTCCAGCCCCCATCTCCCGGTCCCTGGGAAGGATTCTGATTGGCCCAGCGCCAGCCAGGTTGCCCAGCCCTGGACCAATCAAGTGACCAGGGGAGAAGTCTCCGTGTGGGAACATGGCAGCGCCCCCTGCCGCCCAGTGGGTGGCGGAGGATGGAGCCCAGGAAGGGTGCTGCTTATGCAAATGCAAGAGGGCTCGTCCTGATGGGGGGGCTGCCACGCCCTCTCCCTCGCCAGCGGTCGCCCCGAGGCTTCTCACCGACTGCCTTCCTGCCCTTCCCTCCAGCTGGAAGACTTACCTCCCGGGCTGGCCTCGCTGCCTGGACGAGGAGACGGTGAAAACCCTGAACCTCAACATCAAATACTCTGTGGCCAAGAACACCACCTTCTACCTGCGAGGCGGCTCTGCGTGAGGACGCCCACCCTTTCCTGCCCCTGCCCTCGGATGCCCTGGCTTCTCCCCTTCACTCAGCTCCCCCACCATCGGGGATGAGGCCGGCAGGGGAGGCTCTCCTGGGGCCTCTTGCCTCCCCCTCGCCACCCTTCCTGTCTCCTGGCAGGGCGGTGGAGCTGAAACTCAAGGGGCTGCTGGATCGCAAGGGGCTCTGGCGGAGTCTGACGGAGATGAGAAGGGTCTTCAGCTTCCGGAAGACGCCAGCCGTTGGTGAGGAGCTCGGGCCGTGACCCCAGACGCCCTCCCTGGGGCATCGGCTCTCAGAACACCTGCAGGAGTCTCAGAAAACCCAGCCCCAGTTCACGGTGGGGGGGCCCTAGGCAGGCCCCTGACCCTCGCTTACGTCCTCCTTAGACGCAAAAGAGGACGTTACTGGGGGCAGCCCTTGACCCCTACTGCCTTTTAATGCACCAGACACTGTGGGCTGCTTCCCGTCAGACACTGGGTTAGGGGCTGCTGGCATAGTCTGGGTCCACAAAGGGCTCCCAGGTGAGAGGGCAAGTCGACATTGGGCTCGAAATCAAATAGTTTCTTTTTCTTTTATTTATTTATTTATTTATTTTGGCTATTTTAGGGCCACACCCAGGGCATATGGAGGTTCCCAGCCTAGGGGTCGAATCGGAACTGTAGGCACTGGCCTACACCACAGCCACAGCAACGCGGGGTCCAAGCCGTGTCTGCAACCTACACCACAGTTCACAGCAATGCTCCCAGATCCTTAACTCGCTGAGCGAGGCCAGGGATCGAACCTGAATCCTCGTGGATCCTAGTTGGGTTCGTTAACCGCTGAGCCATGAAGGGAACTCGCAAGAATGAGATTCACTTGTGAAATGTGTGCATAGGCTTGAGGCAGAGTGTGTAAAAGCGGGACCTGGCCTGGCCCCGCGGAGCTCTCTGTGAAGGTGACATCCATGCTGGGACTTCAAAGTTGGTATGCAGAGCGCCAGGCGTGGTGTGGGGGGGCAGAGGACACTTCAGGGGGTAGATCCTGGGAAGGCCCTGAAGATGGACGGAGTGGAGACTTCTGGGGATCGGGGCGGGGGGAGGCCACTGTGGCCAAAGCGGGTATTGAGCAGGGGAAGGAAGACAGGAGCTGAAGCCGGAGAGAGGTGTACGGACTCCAGGCCATGCAGGACTGTGGAGGCCTTGGCAGGAGCTCAGGCCTTGCCTTAGTGTGATGAGAGGCTTCGACAGGGTGCCAGCTGGGAAGTAATGTGACCAGATGTGTTCTGGGGTCGGGGGGGGGAGCTGTTAGGGGACAAGCGTGGAAGCGGGAGGACAAGTTATGAGGTGGTCGGTGTGGTTGGCGGAGGATGGAAGCCTCAGCAAGGCAGTGAAGCAAGAGCTACTGAGGATGGAGGGACTTGATGGGGGGAGGGCAAGGAGATGCTGGGAGGTCCCCAGGCCCTGCCACGGGTGATCCGGTGGATGGAGGTGCCATTCCCGGGATGCCAGGCAATGGGGAGGGGGCTGGGCTGAAGGAGGAGCCCATGTCCAGCCTTGGATATACTGTGTTTGAGTCATGGGGTTGGGGATGGCAGGGAGACAGTGAGACAGGTGGGCAGTGGACAGATTAGTTGTTTGCTAAATGGAAGCCAAGGTCACCGTGAGAAGAGAGGGGAAGACAGAATGAATCCCAGAGAAGCTTCACCATGATGCTCAGGGGGAGACCCCCGGGGCCTGGGGTGACTGGTTCCTCCCCTGCCCTTCCCCCCACCCCCGCAGAGTACGTGTTCGAGCACTGGCAGGAGGACGCCTTCTTTGGCTACCAGTTCCTGAATGGCCTCAACCCGGTCCTGATCCGCCGCTGTCGCTACCTCCCAGAGAACTTCCCTGTCACGGACGCCATGGTGGCCCCTGTGTTGGGCCCCGGGACCAGTCTGCAGGCTGAGCTGGAGGTGAGGGGTGCAGGGGTCCCGACTCTGCACACCCCCTCTCCGGGCCCTTCCCCCACTGGAGAGGAACAGCGCTCACCTTTGTCAAGCACCCAGTCGCTGCGTGCTCCCTGCCAAGAACACCTTCTCCCATGCCCACTCTCTTCCTAGCCCCGAATCCTCTGCCTCCCGCCACCACCTTCTGCCTTTAGAAAGCCCCAGCTCCCCTTTTCTCTCCCGCAGAAGGGGTCCATCTTCCTGGTGGATCACAGCATCCTCTCTGGCGTCCGCACCAATGTCGTGAATGGGCAGCCTCAGTTCTCCGCGGCCCCAATGACCCTGCTGTACCAGAGCCCGGGGAGTGGGCCCCTGCTGCCACTTGCCATCCAGGTCAGCGGCTGGGCGAGGGCAAGGCAGGGGCGGGGCGAGGGCTGACGGAGTGCTTGGCACGGGCCCTCAAGTCTGCCTCTCCCCACTGGCTCCTCCTATAGCTCAGCCAGACCCCAGGGCCCGACAGCCCCATCTTCCTGCCCAGCGACGACAAGTGGGACTGGCTGCTGGCCAGGACGTGGGTGCGAAATGCTGAGTTCTCCATCCACGAGGCCCTCACGCACCTGTTACACGGGCATCTGGTGGCAGAGGTCTTCAGCCTGGCTACGCTGCGCCAGCTGCCCCACTGCCACCCGCTCTTCAAGGTCAGTGGCTCCGCAAGATGGCCCAGACTGTGCCCCAAGCCTGCAGGTCCCTGCACCTTGCCTGCCCCTCGGGATGCCCCTTCCACGCAGCCCATCCCCACGTGACCTTTCCTCCTAGGCCTGCAGTGCCTCCCTGCACCATTGCCCCTGAAAGCCTGCTTTCCAGCAGGCCCTGAGCAAGGAGGGGGTGACGGGGATGGGGGCGAGAGAGGGGACCGCGTGCAAGAAGAGCAGGCTCTGCCCCCAGACAGATTCCCTTCCTGGCGGGGCTCAGGCCAACAGCCATCACAGAAGCCAGCTCCTCAGAAAGGAGCCACCTGGGGTTGACAGATGCCAAAGTGTGAACATGGCTTTGACCCACAGCTGCAGGGGGGAGGAGCCCTGGGAGGAAGGCCTGTGTCTCAGGGGGGGCTCGGCTAATCCTTCAGATGGCCCAGATTCATTTCCCCCAGGGACCGGGTGCACATCCCCTGTGAGGTGGGATTTCCCTGGTGGGGGGTCCATGGCTGCTCAGCTTTCCTGATTCTTGCTTAGTCTTCTGGGTCCTGGATGCAGGCCTTCCTCTTTCCTCTTCAATCCAGGCTGATTCATGCTAACCATCTGCAGCTCCCAGGGCCTGGCCCTCAGAGGTGGGCTCTGGGGGACGGTTCCCCATGGCCAGGCCCACAGGCCTGGTTTTCCAGGTGCTTGGCCTACCCAGGCCTTAAGACATCACAGGGTGCCAGAGCTGGAGGGGTACAGAGGGCCCACCCAGATCAGCCTTTCATCTGCCCAGTGATCGAAGAGCAGAAGGCGCATGCCCGAGGCCACAGAGCGAGAAGCTGGGGGACCCCAGCACCATCCCCGTCACTGGCCTTGGAGCCCTGATCCCTGTCTCAAGCCACCCCCTTGTCCCTGTCATCTCTTTCCATGAGCGATTTACAGCACCAGGCGCCTCTGTGGGGGTAGGTCTGGGGCCAGAGAGACCCAGGCTTCACCGCGCTCTGCCTCCTCCGGCCTTTACAGCTGCTGATCCCACACACACGGTACACGCTACACATCAACACGCTGGCCCGCGAGCTGCTCATCAGCCCTGGGCAGGTGGTGGACAGAGTAAGCACTGCCTTAGCGCGGGCGGGGATGGGGTACTCCCTCAGGATGAAGAGTCTGGAGTCCCGGGGTGGGAGCGGCCCTCTCTCCCCCACCGGCACTCCCTCCTGCTTCTGGGGCAAGGCCTCTGGCACCCAGGAGTCCCGTCTCCCAGTCCACAGGCCTTGGCATTGGAGGCTTCTCTGAGCTGATACAGAGGAACATGGAACAGCTGAACTATTCCACCCTGTGTCTGCCCGAGGATATCCGGGCCCGAGGCGTCGAAGACATTCCAGGCTACCACTACCGGGATGATGGCCTGAAGATCTGGGGTGCAGTGGAGCGGTGAGGGGGCCAGCCTCGGAGAGCTGGGTTCTGGGCGGGGACAGGCAGGAAGACGGGGAAGGAGGAAGCAGGCCTAGGGCAGCGCCCCTCACGGCACTGAGATTGGGCAGGGGCGCTCCTCAGAGAGAGTGGGCTTGATGGTTGGGATGGAACCCCGTGCACCTTGCAGCTTCGTCTCCGAAATAATCAGCTTCTACTACCCGAGCGATGAGTCCGTCCGCAATGACAGTGAACTCCAGGCCTGGGTGTGGGAGATCTTCTCCGAGGGCTTCCTAGGCCGGGAGAGCTCAGGTAGGGAGACCCTAGTTCTCAGGTCCTACCTCCAGGCCTCGGGGGCAGCACTGTCTTCAGGACCCTGGTAGCTCCATTCCCAACCCAACTCGCCCTGCAGGTATACCCTCCTCCCTGGGGACAAGGGAAGCCCTGATACAGTATGTCACCATGGTGATATTCACCTGCTCCGCCAAGCATTCTTCTGTCAGCGCAGGGCAGGTGAGAAGGGTCCGTGGCAGGGTGGCGGGATGGAGTGGGGGGGGGGGCTCTCTCACCCTCACTCTGCCCTCTCCGCCTTCAGTTTGACTTAGGTGCCTGGCTGCCCAACCTGCCGCCCACCATGCAGCTGCCACCGCCCACCTCCAAAGGCCAGGCAAAGCCAGAGGGGTTCATAGCCACCCTCTCACCAGTCAATGCCACCTGTGATGTCGTCATTACCCTCTGGGTGCTGAGCAAGGAGCCTGGAGACCGAGTGAGTGTGGGGCTGAGAGCCAGGCCAGGTCTGGGATAAAGGATCTGTTGCTCACCCACCCAGATTGCACTCTGCCCTCAGCCTCCCCCCCTCCCCCCCCCCCCCCCGCCGCCGCCGAACCTTCCCATTGGACACGCAGGCGTTGGACATCTCACAGGGAGGGTCAGATGGCCACATGAGATGGTGCAGGGTCACCCTTAGCTGCAAGGGCAACTTATGATACGTTCCATGGCGGGCGTCCCCTTTAAAGCTCTGAGTTTTCATCCGCGGAGTTGCCTTCAAGAATCTTCACTGTCCGGGGGGAGGGGGCATGGATGAGGCTCAGCTAGAGGCTGCTTCGGGGCACCCAGGGTGGATGGCCAAGGCAGGGCCCAGCTGCACAGCGACCCCTTCACCCAACCTTGGTTTTGGTTCCCAGCGGCCCCTGGGCACCTACCCAGACGAGCACTTTGTAGAAGACGCCCCGCGCCAGAGCATCGCCGCCTTCCAGCACCGCCTGGCCCAGATCTCGCGAGACATCCGCGAGCGGAACCAGGGACTCGCGCTGCCCTACACCTACCTGGACCCTCCCGTCATTGAAAACAGCGTCTCCATCTAGGCCCCCTGGAGAACAGGGCTCCACGTGGCATCCCTTTGACTCCATCGCCTGAGTAACTGCCACCCAGAGAAAAGGACTCCCCAGAAAACCAGGCCTCCATCCCTGCCTCTCTAGGCCTGGTGCACCCCGCCCTCCCCACATACAACAAAACAGAAACGACAAATCAGAAAGAAAAATAAAACAAACAGACAGAACCTCATGGAATGGCACCGCTGTGCCTTTTGAAGACTCCAAGACCCAAAGTGCCTGCACTCCCACAGCCCCCTGGAAGGGTACCCTGGGGGGAACACAGTCCGCCCCCGATCCCTCTGACCATAGCTGATGGGACCTAACCGTCACCATCAAGGGCAGGCCTCCTGCAGACTGTCCCCCAACACGAGGAGTGGCTGGCCTGAAAACTGCCCAACAGCTTGATGGTGACCTTGGGTCCCAGCTTTAAAATGAATAACCCGCTGACAAAGTGCCAGCAGAAGCAGAGGGGGAGGAGGACACACTGCCCAGGTCCTGCAGGCAGTGCCCACACATGCTTTCTAAAATATGTGTCCCAGAGTTGGATGAAAGCTTTGCTTATTATAAAACCGATCATTTCCAGAGACTTGGGCAATATTGTATCATTAATCATACTTTGCCTTCTAGAGTCAGTCCTCAGTGGTAGAATTCCAACATGTCATAGGCATTTTTTTTTTCTTTTTGCCATTTCTTGGGCCGCTCCTACGACATAGGGAGGTTCCCAGGCTAGGAGTCCAATCATAGCTGTAGCCACCAGCCTACGCCAGAGCCACAGCAACTCGGGATCCGAGCCGCGTCTGCAACCTACACCACAGCTCACGGCAATGCCGGATCCTTAACCCACTGAGCCAGGCCAGGGATCAAACCCTCAACCTCATGGTTCCTAGTTGGATTCGTTAACCACTGAGCCACGACGGGAACTCCATCATAGGCATTCTTTAATTTTGTTTTGTTTTACCTCGTTCTGACTCAACATTCGTTAAGGCCAAAAATGTCCCCTTGAATTCACCTGATTTCCATCTCCCTCTCAAATTGCAAGTAGCAGAGCTTTGGTTTTTCAGTTTCACTAATTTTTATAAAACAATGTAGAGAGGTGCAATATATATTTGATAACTGCACAGACACAGCTATTGAAATAAATAGAACAATGCTGCAGAAAGGGCCACACTGTTCAGCAAGCAGCACTGAACTGTTCATTTTTTTTTGGCTGTGCCCATGGCATGTGGAAGTTCCCAAGCTAGGCATCGAACCCGATATGGAGATTCAGTGTAACTCAGAATGATTCAGAGATATATAGCTGTCTAAGCTAACCGAAGGAGTTTCTGGAAAAGAAACTGCATGCCCTGAGGAATTAAAGAGAGAATTAAACCAAGTAAAACATAGTCCTTGGGAAGGACTGATTAACCAGAAGCTCTGGGCACAGGAATCAGTGGACATTCTCTCAGGCACCGCCTTCAGAAAGATGAAGCTCCTACCAGGCTTGTCCTCTAGGTATTTGCCCCAATATTCAAATTCCAGGAGTTCCCGTCACGGCACAGCAGAAACGAATCCAACTGGGAACCATGAGGTTTCGGGTTTGATCCCTGGCCTCTCTCAGTGGGTTAAGGATCCAGTGTTGCCGTGAGCTGTGGTGTAGGTTGCAGTCGTGGCTTAGATCTTGTGTTGCTGTGGCTGTGGTGTAGGCCGGCAGCTACAGCTCTGATTCGACAACTAGCCTGGGAACCTCCGTATGCCTCTGTCACAGACGCCCCTTGGAGCCCGCATTGCTGTGGCCTCAACAGCAGCTACAGCTCCGATTCAACCCCTAGCCTGGGAACTTCCTTATGCTGAGGTGTGGCCCTAAAAAGCAAAAAAAAAAAAAAAAAAAAAAAAAAGAAAATTTTTTAGAAAGAAAGTACTAATGGAAACTCCCATATTTTCATAAAGAACTGTTTATAATGATATTCTATGCAGTATTATTTATAATAGGAAAACTTTAGAATTTTAAATGCCCATCAGAAAGAAAATGTTAAATTAGGAAACAGCCTTACTAAGCAAATATAGCTGGTAGTAAAGCCAATCCTTAAATGCGGACATGGAAAAAAAATCCGTGATTTATTGTTACGTAGGTGGAAAACTAGTCACACAATGACTAGCTTGGTATGACTCCTCCTGTGATTTAAAAAAAAAAAAGGGAGTGGGATTGTACAGCAAGGCCGCCATGAGGCATATGGAGTTTCTGGACCAGGCATCAGATCCAAGCCACAGTTGCGACATACAACCTAGGCCACAGCTGTGGCAGCTCCTACTACTTAGGTGACCTAGACCATAGCTGTGGCAACGCTGAGGCCTCAACCCACTATGATGGCCAGGAGTGGGGACTTTAAAATTGAGACACAGGAGTTCCCATCATGGTGCGGCAGAAACAAATCTGACTAGAAACCATGAGATTGCAGGTTCGATCCCTGGCCTTGCTCAGTGGGTTAAGGATCCGCCGTTGCCATGAACTGTGATATAGGTTGCAGATGCTGCTTGGATCTGGCGTTGCTGTGGCGGTGGTGTCGGCCGGCAGCAACAGCTCAGATTAGACCCCTAGCCTGGGACTCTCCAGATACCATGGGTTCGGCCTTTAAAAAGCAAATAAAATAAAATTGAGACAGAGAAATTTCCACTGTAGCTTAGCAGGTTAAGGACCCGATATTGTCTCTGTGAGGATGCAGGTTCACTCCCTGGCCATAGGCCTCAGCTGCAATGCTGATTGGACCCCTTGTCAAGTGCCCCAGGTGCAGACTTAAAAAAAAAAAAAAAAATGGAGTTCCTGTTATGGCTCAGTGGTGATGAACCTGACCAGTAACCATGAGGATGCAGGTTCAATCCCCGCCCTGCTCAGTGGGGTAGGGAGCTGGTGTTGCCAAGAGATTTGGCATTGGTTGCAGATGTGGCTCAAATCTGTCATCACTGTGGCTTCAGCATAGGCTGGCAGCTGCAGCTCCAATTTTCCTCAGCCTGGGAACCTCCATATGCCACAGGCAAGGAAAAAAAAAAAATTGTGAGAGAGGAATCTCAGAAAAAGATCTATTCGATTGCCTGTTTATACTTACAGGAACAGCCTTGTTAAAAAAATAACCCAAAACTGATCAAAAGGACAGCAGCCTGCCCTTTTAAGGATATCTTGTTTTCTAGAAGAATATATCATTGCTTGACTTTGCTCCCTATTGGGGTTTTTTCGGTTTGGTTTTTTTGTTGTTGTTGTTTTGTTTTTTGTTTGGTTTGGTTTGGTCTTTTTAGGGCCACTCCCGTGGCATATGGAGGTTCCCAGGCTAGGGATCGAATTGTGCCGGCCTACGCCTCAGCCACAGCAGGCGAGATCCAAGCTGCGTCTGCGACCTACACCCCAGCTTGTGGCAATGCGGGATCCTTAACCCACTGAGTGAGGCCAGGGATCGAACCTGCGTCCTCATGGAGACTAGTCGGATTTGTTTCCACTTTCTGCGTCCCATCTTTATGCGTCCCTGCTCTCCTCTATCCACTCTAGAAGTCCCGGGCGCCTTGGCTCACCTTCCAGGGCGGATGGGGAACAGATCACGTCCCTGAGGATTGGGCCGCAGGCAGAAATGGAGAGAGAGCCGGGCTGGTGGGAGAGGGCAAGGGGTGACTCAACGTAAGCTTCTCAGAGTGATTTACAGCGACATCCACTCCAGCGCAGCGTGGACAGGGCGGAGGCCAAGAGAAGGCGGGGCCCACACCGGGAAGGGCGGAGTCACTGGGAGGGGGCGGGGTCACTGGGAGGGGGCGGAGTCACCTGGAGGAGCCAAAAACAGACCCCGGTGCGGTGAGTTAGAAGCCAGCTCAGGATACAGCGAGAGGAGCCGAGCTGAGACTGCAGGTTCGGGGTGAGAGCCTGGGTGGCTGGGAGGTGCTGGGCGAGTCGCGGGGTCGCGCAGCGCCCGGGGCGGGGGCGCGGCGCCTGTCAGGGCCCAGGCCACCGGGACCCCACCTGGCGCACGCGGGTCCCTGCAGAACCGCTGGCCACACCGCCCCCAAGGCTCTCAATCCCGCATCCAGCCAGCCCTACCTCCTCTCCTGCTGCACCTCGCACTCCTGACGGCAGTCATGGGCAAGTGCTGGGTGCTTGTGGCCACTGGCACCTTCTTGGGCTCCGGGACTTGGGATAACGTGTCAGTGAGCCAAGTGGGACCCTCGGGCAAAAGCCCCGCCCTGCAGCTGGACAACTTCGGGAAGGACTTCCGCCGGGGCCTCCTCCCAACCCCCCACGAGCCTTCTCCCTCTCTCCTCCCCCCAGGAAAAGGACTTCGAGGTGACACTCCCCCGGGATGTGGGCCCTGTGCTGCTGCTGCGCGTGCACAAGGCGCTCCTCGAGCTGCCCCTTCCACTTGGGCCCCGGATCCCAGACGCCTGGTTCTGCCGCTGGTTGCAGCTCACACCGCCCCGGGGCGCCCCCCTCCTCTTCCCCTGCTAGCAGTGGTTGGAGGGTGCGGGGGAGCTTGGTTTTGCGGGAGGGGACAGGTGAGGGGCGGGGGGGACAGTCTGGATGGAAGCTAGCGTGGTCGAGGAGGAGGGCCAGGGAGGGAGGCCAGTGGTGCACTGGCGTGGCCACTGAGTGGGAGGGAGGCAGAAGAGGGGAGACCACCTTAGAGTGACAGCAGGTGCACCAGAAGGAGGCAGAAGCATGGTTGGGAGAAATTAGACTTATTGATTGGACCTGATGGAAGGAGAGGTTCCCATGAGAGCATCAGGTGTAATGAGTGGAGGAGGGAGGGGCTGGTGGGAAAAGACCGGGGCTGTGAAGCAGAGGCGGAGAGGCAGGCAACCAGGGCCCCTCAGAGGAGAGGAGTGGAAATGGCCAGCACCCCGCTTCTCTTCTAGCTCTGCTCTTTGACCCCCCACTGGCACTGGCTCTTGAGCAGGGGTCAGTGACTGGGAGGGAGCAGGTGGTTTGCTGAGACTGGGTCTGCCTGGGGTGGGAGCAGGAGCAGAAGCAGGAGCAGCGGCTTCTCCAATCCATCAGGAAAGAGGTAAAACAGACCAAGGGGCCAGCTGATGCTCCAGCGCAGCGATGTCCCACCCCAGGTCTGAGGAGAGGAGGGGGAGAGGCTGGGGTGCTGAGGGTTGAGGCCAGGCCCCCCTCTCACTCCTTCCCTCCCGCAGCCAAAGTCATCTGGCAGGACAGCCACCCTCTGCTCTGTGCCCAGTGCCAGGCAGAGATTAAGGAGAGGCAGCAGAAATACCAGTGAGCAGCTCAGGAGGACTTGGGGCGGGCACCCCCCTAGAATCCCGACTTCTTAGTTTTCTGGCAGCAAAGGGGCTCCCTTGCTCCTGCTTGCTGACCAAGAACAGTGCACGTGTGAGGAGCCCCAAGGTGAGGGAGAGCCCTCTCTCCTAAGCATCCAGTCCCAGAGCTCCCCCTGCACAACCAGTCTTGGGAGCCCAGCTCCTGTTCCCCTTTCCAGTCCTGAAGGGTGTGGTCCAGCCACTAGCGCCTCACCCCTGTCTCCATCGCTGCCCTTTACAGGTGGAGTAAGTATTTCCCTGGGATACCCCACTGCCCGGATGCTGAAAACCTCAAGGAGCTTGACCCCAACCTGCGCTACTCCATCACCAAAGAAATCACCCAGAACATCCATTTCATCTCCCCGTGAGCCAGCCTGCCCCACCCAACACCTCCCTAACTGCACCCCGCCTTCTCCCCAGGCCATCCCACTCTGTCTTTCTGCAGGAACATTGCTCCGAAGCTGAAGGGGCTGCTGGACACCCAGCGGCCCTGGAGGAGCCTGGACGAGATCCAACGCGGCTTCATCTCCCCCAGATCACCCGTGTCAGGTCTGGGATGTGAGGGCTGCCCTAGGACTTGCAGGACTAAGAAACAGGGAGCTAGAGACAGAACATTCTGGAGACCACAGACCTCATCCTGCACTGCTGCCTGATCCCTCCCCCCTGTTCCTCATGGAACCTCCTTTGTGCCCTGAGAAGGCACACTTTTTGTCACCTGGGGGGAGGTTGGCCTCTGTGTGGGAATGACAGGTGGCAGCGGCTGAAGGAGCCCCAGAGGATGCCTGTCCCAAATGTCCTCCCTCAGGATGGGTTAAGGTTCACTGTCCTCAGAGCCATTCTCGCTCATCAGGGCTTGAGCAAGAAAGGCCAGGAAGTAAGTTCTAAGAATTCCACTTTAGGAGTTCCCTCGTGGCCTAGCAGTTAAGGATTGTCACTGCTGTGGCTTGGGTTCAGTCCCTGGCCCAGGAACTTTCATATGCCTTGGGCACAGCAGAAAAAAAAAAAAAAAAAAAAAAACCAAAAACCAGAACAAAAGCAAGAACTCCACTTCTATGTCAAGGCAAGTATGTACTCTTCCAAGCCAAAGGCTCCATCTGCGGCATCTTTGAAAGCCTACCGCCTCTGTCCTGTGGGTCTGTTTGCTGGTCACCCCCTCCCCTGACTTCATACCTACATCTTCAAACTGTCCCCAACACTGGGTTGTTCTGAACCACTGGAAACACCTGTCCTGTGAATATCCTCAGCAATTGGGGGGGGGAAATGGAAGCAGAAAAATTTTTTCCTTTCAGAAATGCAGGCTTGAAAACCAAACTAAGTCAAAGGATTCAGGGATTCCCACTTGCCAATATCCTAGCCCCCACCCCCCAGACACACTGTGGGTCCAACCATTCCTTCTGACCTACGTTTAAAACTGTGTATGTTGAACCCCAGTCCAAAACCACTAGCACTGGTGCCATACCCCGGGAGTGATGAAAACTCTCTCTCTGAAAGATCGTTCTAGTTGAACAAATTATCCAGACACTTCCTTAGCAAAGGTGCAAAAGAACAGGACATGGCCTTGGTGAGTGAGAAGGACCCTAGTAGTTCAGAGGCCAAGAAGGATGGGCTCTGCTGGTACCAAGCAACCCTCACTCTTCTGATCTTCTCACATGCACTGTGCACATACCAGAGCACCAGAAGCATCCCCCCAAATGGGTGGGGCTCAGGGAGTCCGCTCCGGGTCAAATTCTTTTTTTTTTTCTTTTTTTTTTTTCAGGAGCACATCCAGGGCATAAAGAAGTTCCCAGGCTAGGGGTCGAATCGGAGCTGCTACCAGCCTATACCACAGCCACAGCAACGCCAGATCCAAGCCACGTCTGCGACCTACACCGCAGTTCACGGCAATGCCAGCTCCTTAACCCACTGAGCAGGGCCAGGGATCGAACCTGCATCCTCATGGATACTAGCCAGGTTCATTACCACTTAGCCACAAGGGGAATTCCTGAAGCTCAAATTCTGATCCCTTGCTTTCTGAGAAAGTACTCACTAGTAATGCCATTCCCCTTGCTGGTCCAGGAGTGACCATGCTGGGAAGCTGGAGACCTGGGTCCTCAGAGCGGTGGCAGTGCTGGAAGCAGGGGACAGCACCAGGGTGACCTTCCCCCCCCACCCCCCACCCCCCACAGAGTACATACTCGAGCACTGGCAGGAGGACGCCTTCTTCGCCTACCGGTACCTGAACAGCCTCAACCCGGTCCTGATCCGCCGCTGTCACTCTCTCCCAGAGAACTTCCCTGTCTCGGATGCCATGGTGGCTCCTGTGCTGGGACCTGGGACCCGTCTGCAGGCTGAGCTGGAGGTGAGGGGTGCGGGGGTCTGGCCAACCTTCCCTCCCCTCCCAGTGCCTTCAGGAGCCCAGATGCCCCGGCTCCCTGTCTCCTTTGAGCTCTGCTCTTACACCCAGGCCTGGCTGCCTTTTGTCCACTCCCACTGCTTTCCATTCCTCCGAGTTGATGCCTTCTGCTCATCACGGGAGAGGGCCATTGTTCTGTGGGGGCAAAGACTACAGGGCTGAGTGGCAAAGGTTCTTTCCTGGTGCTTCGCCAGGCTCTCTGCATCTGGCAGGACCCACAGCTCCGAAACTCCATTGTCATGGTGACTGAGGATGCCCTCCAGCTGGTCAGGCAAGTTTCCCTCCCTCTCTGGTCTACTGGGACGAGAGGTGCCCCAACCCCAGGAGTGTGCCTCCTGCCTCCCAGGGCACCCTCCACCAGCAGAGCTCCCTCCTCTCGCCATCTGTCCTTGAAGCTTGCACACTAGCCACGGCCCCAGTACCCCTGATACTCAGACAGGGGTCCCTTTCTTTGATACCAGAAGGTGACTCTGGGCTGGAAGGTCCCAGTGGATCCAGGGAATAAATACCAGCAGGTACAGAGTACCTCCCCCTCCCTCCCTGAGCTTCCCAGGACTGCACAGAGCTGTCCCCTCTCTAGCCCTTCTCCCCGACCTCTCCTCCCCCAGAGGGGCTCTCTGTACCTGGTGGACCACGCCATCCTCTCAGGGCTCCACTCCAGCGTCCTTAACGGGCAGCCCCAGTTCATGGCACCCCCCTGACCCTGCTGCACCAGCGCCGTGATGGACCCCTGCTGCCCCTTGGCATCCAGGTCAGCAAGGCAGAGCCCCGGGGGTGGGCACAGGGAAGCCCATCATCCGCTCAGGAGGACAGAAAGGTTTGCCCCTCTGGATGCTTCTGTTCCAAGTGTTTTTGTTTTGTCTTTTCTAGGGCCGCACCCACAGCATATGGAGGTACCCAGGCTAGGGGTCTAATTGGAGCTACAGCTGCCGGCCTATGCTACAGACACATCAACACCAGATCCAAGCTGTGTCTGCAACCTACACCACAGCTCATGGCAACGCCGGATCCTTAACCCACTGAGCAGGGCCAGGGATCGAACCCGCAACCTCATGGTTCGTAGTCTGATTCATTTCCACTGCGCCACGACGGGAACTCCCTCCAAGTGTTAAACATCACGAATCGTCTAATCCTACCCAGTTCCTGCCTTACACAACCGGGGACCTGTATGACTTTGCATCGGAACAAGAAACCCTCATCTGGGATCTGCCACATGTGCCAACAAGGTGGCCTTGGATCATTCCACTCTGCTTCCTCTCTTGTTGTACTAGAGGTGATATGATTGGAAACACTCATATGGCACTTAATGTGTGCCTGGCACTGTTCTTGGGACTTCAGCAGCATTAACTCATATCATACTCAGAAAAAGGGATTTTTTTTTTTTAGGGCCACACATGCAGCATGTGGAAATGCCCAGGCTAAGGGTTGAATTGGAGCTACAGCTGCCAGCCTACACCACAGCCACACCTGTGGCTGGATCCTTAACCCACTGAGCGAGGCCAGGGATCAAACCTGCATCCTCTTGGAGACTAGCTAGGTTCATTATGGCTGAGCCACAGTGGGAACTCTGAGAAAGGGATTGTTATCATCAACCTTATTTTACAAAGGAAGCTGAGTCACAGAGAGGTTAATTAACTTTCCTGGGGACGCACAGCTGGTAAGGCAGTTGACCATGTGACTTGGCCCCACCAACATGGTGATGGGCCACACTTTCTGCAGCCAGTTTCTACCTGACACTCCCCCTCCCCTGCGCCCCCTACTTCAGAGCACTCAGATACCTGGCCCAGACGGCCCGTCTTCCTGCCCAGTGACTCAGTTGAGGACTGGCTCCCCCTGCCAAGACCTGGGTGCGGAATTCAGAGTTCCTGGTACACTTAGATGGTCTCGCATCTGCTTCGAACTCAATTTGTGATGGAGGCCTTTTTTGTCTCCTTGCTGCTCTTTTGGGAAACCACTGCGGGAGATGGACCCTACCAGCCCGGTCCCAGCACAGAGGGGCCCAGCACAGGGGCCCAGGAACTCCATATGCCGCCAGGTGACAAAGAAAGGAAGGAGGAAGGAACGAAACAGTCCTTCCCTGTGCCTTGATGAGACACAGAAGACTGGACTTCAGATGCCTGCAGGGCCAGCAAGCAGGAAAGAGGGCGGGCAGAGATTGTGGCCAGTGGACCACTCATGCCTGTTGGGTGACAGTGGCAACCCAGCTACGACTATAGCCAGAGCTTTAGATTTTTTTGAGAGAAAGAGACATTTTCTAATATTTAAATGTTGGCCATTGATTCAACTGGAAAAAGAAACAAAAACCCTTGGCAGCCGATCAGAACACATCTGCAAACCAGCAATGGCTCTCAGGGGCCCCTGGATTGCACCCCCTGGTGGAGACACAAGCCTCCAGGTTTGAAGCTCAGCTGGGCAGTTCATACAATGTGTGGCTGGCCAATTTCCTTCTCTGGCCTCAGTTTCCTCCTTGTTGGGCAGCTGATTTCGGTGGCTTCTTCCAACTCATACCCCTGGGCAGCACAGGCTCCCAACGAGCATTCACCATGTACCCCTGGGTCCCCAACTTTGTGTCCAGCATCGTTGGCCTCTACTACCCGACGACAGTGCCGTGAGCAGGGACTCGGAGCTGCAGGCCTGGTGCGGGGAGATCTTCCAGGAGGGATTTCTGAGCCGCACAAGCTCAGGGGAGGTGACTGTTCCTGCCTGCTCTCGGGCCCCCTCCCCCAAGGGCAGTGGGCCTTGGGTTTCAGCTGCATTCCCTCCACCCCACTGCTATCCAGGGGTCCCTTCCAGCCTGGACAGCTGCGCTGGCCTCCTCGAGTATCTCACCACGGTCATCTTCAACTGCTCAGCTCAGCATGGGGCCGTCAACAGCGGCCAGGTGAGGATGCGTCAGACTTGGGGGGGACAGGGGAGGCAGCGGCGGGGGCGAGGGGGTGCAAGTCAGCTCACAGGAGGAGTGAGCCTAGCAGGAGCTCTGGCAACCCTGTGCTTACTGAGTTGTGGGGGGCGGGGGGGTGTGTGGGGTGGGTCCAGTTTGATTTCAGTGCCTGGATACCCAATGTTCCCACCACCATGCGGCTCCCCCCGCCTACCTCTAAAGGCCGGACAAGCCTGCTGGCCTCACTCCCTGAGGTCAGTGCCACATGCCGCACCCTTGTGCTCTTCCAGGGCTATCAGCGATGAAACCAAGGACATTGTAAGCAAGGCCTAGGCTGGGGATGGGGTGGGGTCCTCAGGTTCCAGGAGAGCAGGTGGGGTGAGGACGGGCTCCTGGATAACAGATTACTTGGAGGGTGCACTTAGCAGCCTGGCTCCTCCGTGAGCAGAGCGTGGAATGGCCTGCTGCCGGGGTGTGGTTAGGTAGCATGGGTTCCTAGTTCGCAGAGTTTGGAGTGGTCCGAGTTTTCAAAGGATGATGGCTTGGATGGTCTGGGTTCCTAGGTGGGTGGGGCTGGGGTGGTGATCTTTGTCCATGGATGGATTTCCTGGGGGTCTGATGTCCTCAGTGGTCCCGAGGTAGGGGCACTGCAGATGCACCAGAATCGCCTTGGGTTAAAAGATGAGGCCAGGGCATCCCGCGGTGGGGATCCCAGCCTTCTCTCCTTCTATCCCCAGCGGCGCTTGGGCACCTACCCGGACGAACACTTAACCGAGGAGGCCCCGCAGCGGAGCATCGCCACCTTCCAGAGCCGCCAGGCCCAGGTTTCAAGGGACATCCGGGAGTGGAACCGGGGCCTGGCGCTGCCTTACACCTACCTGGACCCCGCGGTGGTGGAGAACAGCACCGTCGTGTGAGCTGCGTTGCACCCCGAGCCCCAGCGTGCCCCCGGCGGCGCCCGGCCCGGCCCTCAGGCGCCCCCAGTAAACGCAAGCACGCAAGCACGACAGACCCAAGGCTTGCATCCGAAGTGATTTTATTGGAAAACAGGCGGGGCGCGGGGGGAGGGGGCGGCCTAGATGGAGATGCTGTTCTCGATCAGCACGGGGTCCAGGTAGTAGTAGGGGATGGGGAGGCACTTGTTGCGCTGGCGGATGTGGTGCGAGATCTGGGACAGGCGCTGGCGGAAGGTCTCTATGCTCCTCCGCGGCGCCTCCTCCACGAAGTGGATGTCGGGGAAGTGGCCCAGGGGCCGCTGCGGGCACAGAATCGGGCAGCTGGGATGGAGCCGGCCCTGCCTCTCCGCCCCTCGCCTTCAGCAGCCTTGCCCTCTCTGCCTCCTGCCCTTGACACCCCCTCTCGCGCAGCTCCCGCCTATGCTCAGAGGTTCCCCCGCCCCCACCGGCACCCCGCGGCACCCTGTCGTCGGGCTCCCGGCTGAGTGTCCAGAGGACCAATAGGACGATGCACGTGGTCTTCACATCCGGCAACGTGTCCATGAAGGTCTCGTAAGTGGTCAGCCCCTTGGCCTGCATGGGTGGGTTCCGCATGGACGAAGGGAAATTGGGCATCCAGGCGGTGAACTCCAGCTGGAGGCGGGGTGGAGGAGGGGCTCCTGGTCAGAGAGTGCCCCAGCCTCTCTGGCTTCAGTTGAGGCTGAGATTGAGGCTGGCACTCGGGCTGAGACAGGGCAGGACCCCGAGCCGATGGAGAAGAGCCTGATGACGGCTGAGGTTGGGGTTAAGGTGGGGGCTAGGAGCCAGGTTAGGTCTGGGCCTGGGGCAGGGACTGGCGCACACAGGTACCTGCCCTGTGTTGACAGCAGCGTGGCTGGCAGAGCAGGTGTAGATGACGATGGTGACATAGCGGATGAGCTCAGGGACTGTTCGCAAGCAGGTGGGGAAGCCTGGGGGGAACGGGGGAAGGTGCGGGCAGAATCAGCCCTGCCCAGGTCCCGGCTGACCCACAGAGGGTATGACCAAGCCCACCCTGGACTTCTAACACACCAAGCTGCTCACGCTCCATTTCTCAGCCCACAAAGGTTTGTTTCCAAGCGGGGAGCCTGGGACGCCCTCCAGGTCTCTGCAGCGATGACCCGCCGCCCGTGAGCTCAGGCAGGGACCCGCAGCGAGCTGGGCTTTCTTTCCTAACCTCTGAGATGTCACTGCTCCAGGGGCCAGGGACGAGCCCTGTCAAATCCTCGGGTCATGAGCTGGCCTCCAGTCCACAACAAGACTTGCTCCGGCCTGGGGCACCCACCCCACAGCCCCAGCCCTGCTGGGTGCCCTGGAGCCCAGGCCCATACCTGAGCTCTCACGTCCTAGTAGACACTCCTTGAATATCTCCTGTACCCAGGACTGCAATTCCGGGTCACCCTCCACGGCTGCGTCACATGGGTAATAGTAGGTGATGATCTCTGTCACATACCTGACCAGGGGACATGGCCTCAGGGTGAACCCTCCCCTGCCCTCCCCCCCCACCCCGTGCTTCTGCCACCTCCCCCTGGATGCCCCGGCCCTGGCTGACCCAGGGTGGCCCCAGGCCTGTGGGTGGGCGGAGGTGGTGGGGGTAGCTTGGCGAGGTCGGAACACACTCAGAGCACTAACGAGAGTCAGCTGAGGTCCAGGGGCCGCTCAGGCCCCGGCAGAGTCTGGCCGGCAGAGGCACGCTGGGGCCCCAGCAAGAAAGGGGCCCATCAGGCCTCCCAGGACCCCACCCAAAGCTTGAGCACATGTGTGACCCACACGCAGACCAGGCCCCTGGATGGCACCCCGTCCTCAAAAGCTCCCCAGGCCCAGGGTGTCCACCCTGAGTGCCACCCACTGCGGCCCTGACCTCACCTCTCCAGCGCGTCCCACACGGCCAGGCTGTCGTCCCGGTAATAATATCCTGGCAGGTCCTGAACCCCGCGTTGCACGAAGTCATTGGGGAGGTAGAGGCTGTCGTAGGTGAGCTCCGACAGAGCCCGCACCATCACCTCGGCAAAGCCCGCCAGGCCCAGGGACATGCTCTGTTGGGGACGAGGCAGACTCTGGAGCCACGGGGTCCCTGCAAGTCCTCCCCTCTCAGGCTCCACACGCGGCCTAGTATGTGCCTGCGTGACCACCCCCGACACGCGCGCACGTGTGCACACACACACACACACATACACACACACACAGCCAGGATTCTACACCCCTGACCGGCACACCCCGTCCTTGTAGACACAGCTCCCGCCTTAACGGGTCCCCTCCCTCCATGCCCCCTCATGACCTTCAGACAAGTGGGAAGTTCTGCTTTTAGTCTAACCGCAGAGGCCAGAACGGAAGCCCGCGTCTTGCCAGGGTGGGAGGTGGCAGCCTTACCCTGGCAGAGAGACCCCCCTCGTTAAGGAGAATAGCCCTCCCGATGCTGTTGATCTGGATGGTGTATCGGGTGTGAGGGACCAGGAGCTGCGAGGGGAGGAAGCAGGGCGATGAGAAAGGGTGGGCGGAAGTCACCCCCCAAGCACATCAGCTTCCCTGCTTCTGCTACATCCGACCCCCTGCCTGACCTGGGGACATCCCCCCCCCAAGCTCTCTCTCGTGGGTCCCCAGCTGCCTCCCCACGTCTAAGTGGAACCTGGAGCGAGCCCGATAGCTTTCTGAGGCCCTTTGGCTCCAGCCCAGACCTTGTAGAGGGGGTGGCACATGGGGAGCTGCCTCAGCATGGCCAGGCCAAAGGCCTCGGCGACAAGGTGGGTCTCCAGCAGGTGGGAGATCGCCTCGTGGCTGTAGAACTCGGCGTAGCGCACCCACGTCTTGGCCAGCAGCCAGTCCCACTCAGAGTCGCTGGGCAGGAAGATGGGGCAGTCGGGCCCGGGGGTCTGGCTGAGCTGGGGGTGGAGGGAAAAAGGGTCAGGCGAGAGCAGAGAGCACAGACACAGCCCCCCACCACCCACCACCGCCCCGGCCAGGAGGCAAGCAGAGGGGCGTGCAGGGAGGAGAACTCCGCCCACACACTGGGCCTTTTCTCCCTCCTTACATTGCCTCCTGTTCTTCTCTCTGCCCTGAGTACCCCCGTCACCCCTTTCTCTACCTGACAGCTCCCACCCATTCTGCGAGAACTAGCTCAAATGCTGCCTCCTGCCTCCTGGAGTTCCGCTGTGGCTCAGTGAGAAAGTGAGGATGCTTCTTTGATCCCTGGCCCCTACTCAGTGGGTTAAGGATCCGGCATTGCTACGAGCCACAGTGTAGGTCAAAGATGTGGCTTGGATCCTGCATTACTATGCCTGGGAGCCCAGCCTGGGACTTCCATGGGGGGAAAAAAAAAAGGCTGCCTCCTCTGAGAAGCCAGCCTTATCTTGTTTGTTTTCTTTTTATGGCCACATCTGTGGCACACGGAAGTGCCCACCCCAGCCCACTCCACAGCCACAGCAGTGCGGGATCCGAGCTGCAGGGCTTGTGGCAATGCCGGATCCTTAATCCACTGAGCAAGGCCAGGGATCAAACTGGAATCCTCACAGAGACTATGTTGGGTTCTTAACCCACTGAGCCACAGCAGGAACGCCAAGCCTGTCTTATCTTACCCCAATGGCCGCCATATTCAGCTGTGCAGGTTGCACACTGCACAAGGGGACCCAGACCCCTGGGGATTAGGGGGTCATTGAAATCTAGTCCACACTGGTCTACTAATGAGCCAGAAGCATCAGGGCTTGGCTGATCCCCACCCTCACCCCGAGGGGTGCCTTTTTCTAATTTAGACATGATTGAGGTGGAGAGCTCTGGGAAAGACGCACCTCAGTTTCCCTTGCTGCCAGCTCAGACTCTCAGGGAAGCAGCTAAGTTTGATTAGTACAGTCTTTTGAGCAGAGGCCTGGCTCACAGCAGACTTTGGTTTATCAAGTAGATGAATGAATGGCATCAAAGAGACAAGCTTGAGCCTCCGAGCACATTCCCATCAGGCCACCTCTCTGCATATAGACACAGCACACCCACTCTACACACTAGGGCTTACACACGCATGTAACACACAGGGACCCAACTTCATGCATGGGCATACAAGGGGCAGCACACAAATGTACACAAGTAGGGACCCTCAGGGACTTGGACCAGTGCTTCCAGCCAGGAACACACACCAGGCTCACCACTAGCCACACACACACACACACAAATAGGGACACATAAACACAGGTGCATTCTCAGATGTCCACACAGGGACATACACTCACATGGGCACACAGGCACACTCTTTCACTAGTGCACAGACAGGAACATAAGGTTCAGGCATGTACGCGTGCACACACACACACATGCTCAGACAGATAGGGGTATACAAGTACACACACGGGCCCACACAGTCACCAGAGTACACATACATATTCATGCACACACGGAGCTCACACAGCCACCCCAGGCCTGCACCCCAGACACCTGGATGGCGATGGGCATCAGGTTCCCTTCCGGGCCAAAGTGCAGCAGGCAGAGGGGGGCGCAGTGGTGCTGCTTCCGGCCGTTGAGTTCAACCGTGGGGATGCCCTCCAAGATGCGGTAGTCTGCCAGGTAAATGTTCCCCTTCTGCAGGGGAGCGGCCATGGGTGGGCAGCTAGGCACCCATGCCGCACGCCTTGGTTGCAGGGTGCCCTGGCCCCCCAGGTGCTGGGGTTGGTCAGGAGCCGAGTGAGGGATGTGGGCGGGGTGGGACTCTACGGAGGCCTGGGTGGGAAAGGGAAGCCGGGCGGGGTGGGGAGGCTGGGAGGCGGCGGAGGTCAAGGCCAGAGCGGGCCTCACCTCCAGCTCGGCTTGCAGGCACGTTCCCTCGCCCAGGAACGGGCCCACCATGTCGTCTGTGACCGGGAACTTGTCTGGGATCCGCGTGCAGCGGCGGAGCAGGCCCGGGTTGACGCCATTCAGGTACTGGTACCCAAAGAAGCTGTCCTCTGTCCAGTGCTCGGACACGTACTCTGGGGGGACAGAGCGGGGGCGTCACGATGCGACCCGATCCCCTCTGGGACAGAGAAAGAGAGCGCACTTCCGAAAAGACTCGGGGAGGAAAACCCAGCCCCCCAGCCTCGGGTGGTGCGGCCCGAGAGGCTCGGGGCGGCGTTTATCAGCGGCGCCGCCAGAGGGCGCGCCCGCCCGTGCGACTTCCTGCCTCGGGTTCGCGCCGCAGGCCCCCGGTTCCCGTCGCGGTCCTGCCTCGTGCGCGCCGCTCCCGCCAGACATCGCCCGGCTCCCCCGTGCTTAGGTCAATTCCCGGTGCCCCACCCCATACCGGTGACAACAGACTTGTTGGTAGGGAAAATTTTCTTAATGTCCTTCAGTCTCTTCCACGACCGTGTGCAGTCCACCAGGCCGCGGAGTTTGAACGCCAGTGCCCTACGACAGGGGATTCGAGGAGGGGCCGTCAGAGGGGCTGGGCCGTGCCCTCTGGGACGGCGGTAGAGCTGCCCGCCCCCCCCCCCCCCCCGCACCGGGTCTCCAGGTCTCTGAGTCTGGGGGGGCCCAGGCACAGCGGCAGGGCCTTTCTGTCAACAGGGGTCTGCGTGTCACCTCTCCGATTCCCTAGGCCTGGCTCTTCCGCTCCCTCTGCCCTCGTGGTGGTGTAACCTCTGGGGCTGTGAGGGAAGCGAGCAAGGAGCAGGGGGAGAGGGACAGCCTACAGGACCCCCACCCCCGGCCCTCCCACACACTCACGTGGGGCCCAGGCGGTAAAAGAAGGAGGCCGTCTTGAGGAAGGAGAAGCGGAGATTTGAGTTCAGGAACTTGGTGGCCTTAAAGTTGATGAGAATCGGGAATCCTGGGATGTAGCCATTCCATCTGTGGGGAGCAGGGCAGGGCTGGGGCCCGGCCTCTAGGGCAGGGCAGGGGGCGAGAAGGGGCAGAGCCGACGGCCCGTCTTTGGGGGACCCCAGGCCAGCCTCAGGTCCTTACTCGGGCCGGTTAGGGTTTCGGCGGACAGGAGGGCGGTAGCTGGGGATGTGCACGTAGTTGGGCAGGCCGGGAACGAAGACCCTCCAGCTGCAAAGAGAAGCCGCGATGGTGGGCCCTGGTGGCCACACACCAGGCCAGGGCACAGCGGGCACAGGCCCCCGGCCTCCCGCAGCCCCTGTCGCCCTCCCCTCACCGATAAAAGTCCTGCTTGGCTCTGAGCTCCTCCTTTCGGTGCTCCAGAAGGATCGGGAGTGTGTCATCTGCTGTTGTCTTTCCTGTAGGGAGAGCAGTAATGAGACTTAAAGTCTTTCCCTGCCCCCTCATGTCCCCACCCAGGCATCAGAATTCAGCTTCTGTCCCCAAGGTCAGCTCCCGGGAGGGGGGGGAGGGCTCACGGCCAAGGATGGGGAAGGCTCACCCTGGGAAAGAGGGGGTGTGTGTCCTCCCAGAAACTCAGAGGAACCGCCCTCCTCCCCTCATTCTGCCCCCTCAAGGGGGGGCTCTGTTCCAGGGAAGCCCCTTCTAGACCCACAGAAACATGAATACTGAACGGTCATTTAGCACTTACGAGGTACCCGTCACTTTCTAAACACTTTGCTCACGTCAAATTTAATTTAATCTGCACACGAACAACCTTCAGAGGCAGGTGGCTATTATTACAGGCCCGCAGTCCAATCTCCACAATTCCAAAACCCAAAAGGTAGAGAAATCAAGTTTGTTTTTCTCTCAAAGTAGGCATAAATTCCTTAGCCGACAGAACTTGCTCTAAGAGGAACCTGAGACTGTGTATGATCTTTATTGAACTCCCTTGGTGAAACTACTTGGCATTTTTGCTGCAGAAATATTAGTATATTTGATTTCAGAGTGCCCTGGTGGTTGTCTCACATAACACAGGGGGAGCGTCTATAGAATATATAAGCATGTATGAAGATGCGTATGTGTCTATACATATGGGAGCTCCCCCCTTAGCCAGAGCTTCACTTTTCCCAGTTGCAGTTCCCTTCGGTCAACCTCTGTCCAAAAATATTACATGGAAAATTCCAGAAATAACATTGGCATTTCATAGGTCCTGCTGACATAGATTCTGCCATTAGCTCAGTTTTACTGATGAGGACACTGAGGCGTCAAAGAATTTGAAAATGCGCCCAGAGGTCCAGGAAGCGATGGAGCTGACATTCATATCCAGGCCTGTCTCTCTGCAGCGTCCTGGCGGGTAGTCTGGCATTGCCTATCCTTTTCCTTCAGGGCCCCCTCTCCCCCACCTCCCTCAGCTCACGTTGTGCTGGGGTGAACAATGCCCTCTGGAGTCATGACCCACAGACTCAGCTCAGCTTTGTCCCCACGGTGGGAGCCCCACTCCTTGCAGGGCCCAACAAGTGACGCAAGTCTCGCTGCCCTGGTATTGCACGGCAGCTGCCCCACCCAACCCCATTCCTGCCCAGCCTCCCAGTGTCACCCTGCCTGTCCCCTCTTTCCATGCCACTCAGACCCATCCCCATGGGAGGGTGCTTTGCACCCACCGGTGACCCTCCCCTCACCACCCCCGCCCCCCACAATCAAGCCTTCCCTCTGCTCAGATTCCCCCCCCCGCCTCACTCCCAGGGAAAGCCTCTCAACCCAGGCAAGTGAGAGAAGGAAGAGAGATGGTCAGCTCTCTGCTCCTATCAGCCGGAGGGGCTCTCTCAGCCCCCCCCCCTCCCATCCAGCTGGAAGGAAGCCGGAAGAGGCTCAGGTGGTAGATCCAGGGGGACAAAAGAGGACAGGCCTACAGTCCCCATGTAGCAGGTGCACATTATGAAGCTGAGTCGGGGAGTTCCCACGGAGGCTCAGTGGTAAGGAACCCAACTAGGATCCATGAGGACTTGGGTTCGATCCCTGGCCATGCTCAGTGGGTCAGGGATCTGGCATTGCCGTGGGTTGTGGTATAGGTCACAAACGCAGCTTGGATCCCGCATTGTTATGGCTGTGGCTTAGGCCGGCAGCTACAACTCTGATTTGACCCCTAGCCTGGTAACCTCCATATACCACAGGTGTGGCCCTAAAAACACAAAAAAAAAGAAAAAGAAAGCTGAGCCAAGCACACCAGACAAGGGCTCTGGCAGGGGTGGCTGCAAGGAGCTTAGGCCTCAGGTCCCAGCCCTCTTCAATGGCAGCAGCCGAACCACTGACAAGCAGCTGGGCAGCCTTGATTGGCCACCTCAAAAAACACCAGCAGCCTGTCCCAGTAACAGAGCCTCCGACTGGCCTGCCAGGGAGCCTACTGGATTAAGGGGGGCCTTTTGGAGTGACACTGAGTCCTATTAAAGTTATAAGGTGTCCCTTCAGGGTGACTGGAAGCTAAGAAATGCTTCATTAGAAAACCAGGGTGTCACGATATGGTACCAGACCTCCTGTTCCAGGACCATGGAGAGCTGCTGAACTAAAAGGGCTTCTTGAAGAAATAACAAGGCAGCAGCAGTTGGAATAATGGGTCATCCTATCAGAGATAACAGGGCCTCCTGTGGAAGTATCAGAATCCGCTGGAGTAACAGGGGGTCTTTTTGGAGCAGTAGAACATGCTACTTGGCATAAATAGGGCATCCTGTCAGAGTCCTGAGGTCTTATGAGAGTAGCCAGGCATCCTGGAGGCCTTGAGGGGAGGGCCGTAGAGGTGACAAAGAGCCCACCCTGGGGATGCTGTTGGCTGCCAGACCCCGGGGACCTGAGAGTAGCCCCATGCCTCATTCATTTGGGTTCCTCCAGGCTACGGTCCCGAGCTGGGCCCAGCAGGATGGCACTGACTGAGGGTGATGTGTGAGGGTGGCAGGTGTTCCCAGGCATCCCTGTGGAGCTGGCGTCTGGCTGCTTGGGAGCCCAGGGTGGCTGGGCTGGAGCGAGGGGCTGGACAGTGTGGGCCGGGGTGGCGAGGGCTTGCCTGTAGCCTCCCGGAGTGCCAGGGTCTCGTAGCCATCCATCCACTGGTAGGCGGGGAAGTGGTAGATGCGGCCACTGGGCGCACAGATCTGTACGTAGTTGCAGTACCAGGAGTTCTTGGGAAAGAAGGAGTAGCGCTCCTTGTACAGGCGGATGATGATGAGCTCCCCCAGGTCCTGCTGGCACCGGACCGTGTACTCGTCCACCTGCGCGGGGCACAGAGCCGGCAAAGTGAACGCGCTCCTGCTGGCCCGGTCCCTCACCCAGGCCTCGCTCCTGCTGGGAGATGCTCACCTCGCTGGGGTGGCCTGATTGTTGCGCTCTCCTCCGACCCCTTCCCCTCCCTCTCTCCATTCTCAGCTCCAGAGGTCACCTCCTCCCACCCCCTTTCCCCCAGTTACCTGAAGCTGCAGGCGCCACGTGGACCCCCAAGGGCTGGTGAACAAAAGGGTCAGCTGGAATCCAGCGCCCCCTCCCCCCCAAGTCTCCTACAGTCTTAGAGTGGGCAGAGGTCCAGCCAGCCCCCTTTCCTCCCACTGATCAGTGAAGATGTGGAGATTGAGAAGATGGGGCCACCTAGAAAGTGACCTATTAAGGTCGCGTCGTAGCCGGTGGCTGGACCTGACTCCAAATCAGGCTGAGGGCTCCATCACAGAGCAGGCAGGTCCCCACGGGGCAGGCTGCTCTGATGCCTTGTAAGCCATGGAGAATCCAGTGTGAATTTAAGCCAGTCCTGCTGCAGCTTAATTTAGGAGGGATGAGTGAGAGGGGGAGAGAGCGGGACGAGGGAGAAGGGGCGAGAGGGTGTGGGAGAGGGCCGGCGGAGACGGAGCGATGAAGGGAGGGCGAGAGGGTTGAGCGATGAGGGTTGTGGGGTGTGTGAGGACAGAGAGGAGAGATGGAGGTGAGCCAAGGGCAGGGAGACGGATGAGGGATGGCCAGAAAGGGATGCGAGGCTACAGACCACAGGGTGGGAGAAGGCTGGGAGCCAGATCTGGGGTGAAGGGTGTCCGAGCCACCCTTGGAGCCCCGATGTTGTCAGACCTCCCCTTCAGGCAGCTTCCTCCCTGCGTGCCTCCATCCCTCCCCGTGCTCCCCAGACACTCACACACATACACTCACACATACTCACCGCACCCGTTGCAAAGTCTCTCCCAAAGTGGTTCAGCAGCTGCTTATGGCTCTCTCCTTGGGTCCCCACAATGGTCAGAGAGATGGAGTCCGTGGTTCCCGACAAGAGGTCGGTACCCGTGGCCACCTTGACTTTGTAGGTGGCCATGGTTGCTCTTCAGGAGGCAGGAAGGGGACTCAATCGCAGACACCGGGAAGGGGGCCACTCAGAGGGGCCCAAGCCAGGAAGGGGAAGTCAGACACGGGGAGGAGTGGAAAGGCCAGCCTCCCGAGGCAGCGAGGTGAAGCAGGGACCCAGAGCCTGGAGAAGCTGCTGCCCTTGATGGCGGGCGGGCCCAGGATGGGCGCAGGACAGGAGCCGGGCTGGCTGGGGTGGGGCCGTGCTCTGGCTGGTGAGCAGGTATCTGGGCTGCGAGCCCTCTGGGAGCTGGCAGGGAGGAAGAGCAGGGAGGGCTCTGGCCCTGCCTCTGAGAGAGGGCGGGTGGAAGATGCCTCGATTGAAGGAGGCTTCAGGGTGGGGGAGCCAGTCCAGCCTGAGCCTGAGCCCCAGGGAAGTTGGGAGAAGGGGCAGGGCGAGGCCCTAGATCTTTATCAGCCTAATAGGCTCCTTCCTTTTGCCCGGCCTATGGGCTGCAGCCCTGGGCATCCCTGCCAAGCAGGGCCACGGGCAGCGGATTACCTGCACTGGTTCTGGGGCCCCCAGTGGGTGGGGACAGGGGAGGGGACTCACTGTCCAGCTGGCCTGCTGCCTTGCCATTCCTCTCTAGGGAATGGGGCCGATAGTGGCCACAGCAGAAAACTGGCCCATCCTTCTGCCCCAGGGCCCAGAACCCAGGCTGGGAAGAGTGGCGGGTGTCAAAGTTTGAATTTGGGGACCCAAGGGCACAGAGTCTCCAGGGAGAGATGGTTAGGGATGGGGGGGAGGGTATCTGTTGCTTCCTGCAGGGCTAGGATCAGCTGAGGAGGACTCGGGGTCAAAAACAAAAGTAGAAGACAGTTGGAGTGAAATTGGGGCCATAAGAAGTAAGCTAAAAATTGGATATATAATTTGTGATATAGCCATAACATAGACTCCTATCCAACAATTAAAAAAAAAAAAAACACACAAAGGAGTTCCCTTAGTGGCGCAGTGGTTAACGAATCCGACTAGGAACCATGAGGTTGCGGGTTCAGTCCCTGCCCTTGCTCAGTAGGTTAACGATCCGGCGTTGCCGTGAGCTGTGGTGTAGGTTGCAGACGCGGCTCGGATCCCGCGTTGCTGTGGCTCTGGCGTAGGCCGGTGGCTACAGCTCCGATTCAACCCCTAGCCTGGGAACCTCCATATGCCGCGGGAGCGGCCCAAGAAATAGCAACAATAACAACAACAACAACAACAACAACAACAAAAAAAGACAAAAAAAACCACAAAAACATAAAAAATATACTGGGACATAGATGAATCTCACAAAGATTATACCAAGTGACAGGAGCAGATATGAAAGAAAACATGCCACCTCATCCCACGGATACAGAGTTCAAGAACAGGCAAAACTTGGAGTTCCCTCGGGGCTCAGTGGGTTAAGGATCCGGCATTGTCACTGCAACAGCTCAGGCTGGCTGAGGCTGTGGCACAGGTTCGATCCCTGGCCCAGGAATTTCTGCACGCCACAGGCTCAGCAAAAGAAGAAAGAAAAAGAACAGGCACAAGAGTAATTCTTACAAAAAGTCAGACCAGTGAGTAGCTCTGGGATGGGGGTACAGACCAAGAACCTATAAGGGGGGAGCCGCACACAGGGAGCTAGAACCATTCCATAACTTGACCTGGGTGGTACATAAGTCACTGGATTTATTCTCTGTATCTGTGTCATCCCTCAATTTTATAAAGTACACACCATCACCTGGGAGGGGAAAAAAAGGGGAAACAAAGAACGCTGCTAGGAAGAGGGCTGGAGTCAGGGTTGAGGTCCGATGCAGTAGTTTGTCAGGAATCGGGACCCTCGCTCCTTCATGCTTTCACTCGTCCAGGAGATGCTTCCAGAGCACGTACCATGTCCGGCACGGTGGTCCAGGCCCTGTTCTAGGCACCGCAGCTACAAAGAAGAAATACGGTACAGACAAGAGCACGAAACGGTAAGCAGTCCTTTGTGCGCTGTAGTTGGAGACAGCAAGTGCCTGGAGGATGATAAACTTGGGATGGGAGGGGGGACTGGGGTTGGGGGGCGAGTGGCTGGAGGAATCGCAGAAGCCAGGGCCCTGAGGACTGGGGTGGGGTCAGGCCCCCTGGATAGGGCCGAGTTTAGGGAGGTGTTGGGACTGAGATGAGATGTTGAGAGGGGATCAAAGTCCTGCCCTCCCATTCGGCACCCAGGGAGAGTGACGAGAGAGTCACATTCTCGTCCCCTGTTCTGGACCCGCCCTCCTTCCCTTTGGCCTCCCAGGGGCAGCTCCTGCCAACAGGAAGCACCAGCCCAGGTTTCCTCCCTGGTGGCACCCTTCTGCCACCATCAAGGAAGGGTCATATGGTGCCAGGGCCAAGAGGGGGCTGGGATTCTGAGATGGAGAGCAGACCTGGGATTGGGTGAGGCATAGGGGTGAGACTGCAGTTCAGGTTGAGCTCAGGGGTGGGGATGTGGTTGGAGTTCAGGAGCGAAGTGACCTTTTTATGTTTTATTTTTTTTGTCTTTTTGCCATTTCTTGGGCCGCTCCTGCGGCATATGGAGGTTCCCAGGCTAGGGGTCTAATCGGAGCTGTAGCCACCGGCCTACACCAGAGCCACAGCAACGCGGGATCCGAGCCGCTTCTGCGACCTACACCACAGCTCACGGCAACGCCGGATCGTTAACCCACTGAGCAAGGGCAGGGATCGAACCCGCGACCTCATTGTTCCTAGCCGGATTTGTTAACCACTGCGCCACGACGGGAACTCTTTTTTTTTTTTTTTTTTTTTCCCTAAAGTGACCTTTTTAAAAACCCAAATCTGTCCATGCCAACCCCTCACCCTTCCTTCCTCCGCCAGTTGAAACCTGATGGTTGGTGGCAGCTCCTCACCTTTGAGATAATGACATCATCCTTTCCTGTGGCGCCCCTGGCCTACCTCCTGGGTCTCCTCCCAACACATCCCCCTTTGCTCTCTTCTTTCTGGGACGAGTCTAGCCTCTTATTCCTTCATCAACAGACACAACGAAGCCCCTCCTACCACAGAGCAATCGGTGAGGCCCTAGGAATACATGTAACCAATGCAAATCCCTATTCTGTCTCCTGGAGCTTACATTCTCCTGGGGAAAACAGACAATATTACCTAATAAGTAACTTAAAAACTACATTAAACAGTGATAAGTGCTAAAGAGAAACCATGATAGGGAAGGATAATATAAAGTAGAGAGGAGCAACCTTTTGATGTGGCACAGCCCAAGAATAGCTTTTTGAGGAAGAGACAACAGAGTGAAAGATATGAAGGAACTGAGGGCAGCGTCTCCCAACCCCAGGGCCTTTGCACACACTGTTCTCTCTCTCCTCCTTGGACCCGATTAATGTTTCCTCTTCTTTGGGATCTTAGCTTGATAACTGCTTCATCAAGAAAGACCAAATTTAACTCTTAATGGCTCAAACGGCGCTGTCGCTAACAGCCTGGAAGGACATCCGTCTTTCCCACTAGACTAGATTGTCTGTAATTTGGTTTGGTTGTCTTCCCCCCTCCTGGCACAGTACCTGGTATCAGGGAGACTCTGGACACATGATTCTTAGTGGTTCAGTGGGTTAGTGATAAGGATGAGATCAGGGTTGAGAACTAAATCAGTGATAAGGTTGGAATGAGGGTGAAGCTTTGAGAGGAGAGCTGGATTGGGGTGGGGGTGAGGGTGAGGTGGGGGCCGGGGAGTGCCGTGCAGGAGGGCAGTGGGTTAAGGCTAAGGAGATGGAGACAGGACTGGGGAGAGGCAGGATGAATGTCACACGCTGCCTGGCAGGGCTGTGTCATTTGCTTGGGCACAGTGCTGTCCAGGGGTGTCAGGCTGGTCAGGCCCGCCCTCCTGGGCTCTGCTCAGACACCCTGATGACTCTTGTGTGATGCTAGGAGTCTGATGATGATAATTTGCATCTTAAGATGCAAATTCTCTGCAGCTTTTCTCAGCCTCCTGCCTTCTAACCATTTCCTTTCCCCTGAGATTGTGCCCCCAGGGGGCTGCTGAGGCTCCGTGAGAAGCAGGGTGAGCGGAGGGGGGTTTGAGCCTCAGGGGCTTGGGAAAATGCCCCTGCAGGCCCCTCTGGGATGCAGGGTCCTGGAGCAGCCTTAGCTTTCTAATCCAGCGGTAAGATCGCTCTGTGGGGACAGGAAGGAGGCAGGCAGCCTGGAGGGGAGGGGAGGAGAGGACCCTGGGGAGACAGGAGAGGGAGCTGACGCTGGGTGTCACCAACATGAATTTGGATCTACCTCCCTTCTCCAAAATCACAACCCGCGATCAATAGATCTCCCCCAGCCAATCCCTCTGTCCCAAAAAAGCAGGCGTGGTGCCCCTGGGTTTGACCAGGACTCAAGTCTGGAGTGGGAATGAGGTTCCCACGGGGAACAGAGACAGACATGGAGCTGCTGGGGATGCGAACGTGGCTGGGGACATGGATGGCATGAGGGGCAAGGGCACTCCCCAGTTACAACCGAAATGTGAACGCACGACTCTGGGTAGGTGCTCACTGGGCTGAAGAACTGGTTCTCCTTGGCCAAGGGTGGACCCGGAGAGCAGGAGAGGCCCCTGGGAAGGATGCGAGCTCCCTGGGTTGGCTCACAAGGGGCCACCCACACAGGAAACTGAGCCCACACGGCTGGGGCACCCCCACACACCCCTTGCCCCACCCTGAGCTTGGCAAGGCAGGGAACAACTGACCCCTGGAACCCCACCCCTACCCCAGGCCAGAGGAAAAAAAAGCCAAATCGGATCACTCCTCTGCTTTCAGCCAGAGCTGAAAACGGTGTTGCCCTTAGAATCAAATCCAGGGACTTAACTGCGGACCATAGGATCATGCATGACTCACCTTCTGTCCACCCCAGGTCACCTGTGCCAGCCACTCTGGCCTTGAACACATGCCCTTCGGGGCCTTTGCACCTGCCCTGGCCCTGCTTGTAACACGTTTTCCCCAAGCCACTTCAAGTGTTTCATTCTTATCATCCAGGGCTCTACTCAAACAATCACCTCCTCCAAGTGGCCTTCCCTGATCCCCAGACCTAATGCCCCACCCCGACCCCGTCATGTTAACACACCACCTGGTGTATCTCCCGGCTGCACTGGAAACTATCTGAAGGGATTCGTTCATGTGCTTGTGCCTGGGTTTTTCTGTTTGCCCACAGACGCTGGGGGAGGCAGGCATCACACCGGGCAATTCGCAGCTGCTTCCCGCACATAGGCTCTAGAGAGACGGGAGCCATGAGGCAAGAGGATTCTAGAATGTCACTGCTTGGAAGGGACTTTCCAGGTCTCGGCCCCTCCCATTTCTCTGACAAATCTGGGCCACTGAGGCTGGGACTTGCTCAAGGCCAGCTGGGGAAAGAGGGCTGGCACGCTTCCCACTCTACCATCCCAGGTGCCTCCAGACTGACAAAAAAGCGCAGGGGGTGCAGAGTGCCAGCCAGGGGACGTCCCCTGAGTGACAAGGAAGGCTGGAGTGTTACACGAGCCCCCTCCACACATCTGGTCCCCAAAGTTGCCCAGAGTCCCACAGAATCCTATGTGCAGCTGGGAGTGTCTCCCAAATCTCCCTCCAAGCTGGCTTTCTGGGAAGCCAAATTACAAGGGTCCTCCCTGGGCCCACCCTCTCCAGCTCAGGGGCATTTTTAGACTAGGCATGTCTTCTAATGCTCACTTTGGTACAGCTCGAGGAGTGTTGGTCCTCTTAGAAAGACAGGCTGCCCAAGGGCGCCCTGCCATCGCTTCCCCCTAACCTGGTCCTGTTGTTCTTTTAAAGCAAAGCCCAGGTTTATGGGGCCGGCACAGCTAGCCTCTGCCACAGTCCTCATGGCCACAAGGGGGAGCCATCGGGCACATCGTAGTCCTTTGATTTTGTTCAAAGATGAGCCGAATCTGATGATTTTGGTTAAATTCTCAGGTTTAAGAATTGTCTGCAGAGGAGACATCCCCAGACATGCCTCTTCATGCACAATGCCACGGGGATCCTCTTCTCCCACTATCACAAGTACAGGAAGTGAAAATCCACCTCGGCAGAGCCAAAGCCTGCTCCCCCCGCCACCCCATTCCCCAGAGACACTGACTGGTAAGGTACAGAATTTGGCTCAGGAGGCAGGAGAAGTGAGGGAAGCTGGAGCTGAGGTCTAGGGAAGCAGGCAAATGGAAAGGCTGAGTGGCTGTGGAGAAAGTATGACTGAATTGAGGGCTCCCCCAATCTCTATTTTTAAGGACTCCCCGGCCAGAAGGGAGAACATTCGTCTCCCCAGATTGCTGTCTGTTTTAGCGAGGGGAGGCTAAATTATGCTGCAGCAACAATCTTGAAATCACAGTGGCTTAACCCAGCCAGTATCTCACTCAGCTCCATGCCCAGCTCAGGTCAGCAGGGGGCTCTGCTCTAGAGCCTCAGAGACAGAAGCTGATGGAAGTGCTATCTCATCACATGCTTCTAGAACAGAAGCGCAGAGAGATGAGAACTCTGGAGGGCTCATGTCAGCACTTAAATACCCCAGCCTGGTAGTTCCCGTCATGGCTCAGTGGTTAATGAATCCGACTAGGAACCATGAGGTTGTGGGTTCAGGGTTGTGGGTTCGATCCCTGACTTTGCTCAGTAGGTTAAGGATCCTGCGTTGCCATGAGCTGTAGTGTAGGCGCCAGATGTGGCGCAGATCCCATGTTGCTGTGGCTCTTTAGTAGGCCGGTGGCTTACAGCTCCGATGGGACCCCTAGCCTGGGAACCTCCATATGCCGCGGAAGCGGCCCAAGAAGTGGCAAAAAAAAAAAAAATACCCCAGCCTAGAGATGACCCACATCACTTCAGCTCACAGCTTGTTGGCCAAAACTCATCTAGGACTCCACCCACGTCGAGAGAGCCAGAGGGCCAGAGGTTGAGTATTTCATATGCCCAGAAGAGGAACCTGATCTCAGTGGCAACACTAATAACTCCCACGCCCAGAAGCTGGATTCTCAGGCTTTACAAAATACCTACTTTTTTTTTTTTAATAGGCTCCCTGAGTCTGGATATTCCTTTACCTCCTGATGGATGACACACCCTGGGAGGTGAAGGAATGTCAGGCTTGGCTAGGTGGTGGGTTGAGCTGGGAGGTTTTCTGTCTCCAGAGTCAGATTCAGGGACTCACTGCTTCTCCCTCCTTCTCTAATCCCCTGGGAGAAGGAGGGAGACATACACCCACCTACCTACGCACAGGCACCAAAAAAAGAGAGAAAGAAGACTGAAATGGGAACCAAATATATTGATTTTTATTGAATTTACTGGGTTCAAGGACAAAAATAGAGGGGCGAGAGTAGGGACAGGAAAGAGCTGGGGAGAGACCCACTCGCACACCGGGCCAAGTCAGGGCACCTGGCCCTGAGAACTACAGCTAGAGCCACAAGTAAGCTGTGCTCTAATTCGAATCCTCCCCTTAAAGGGGCTGGGGTCAAAGTGGACCGCATGGCAGATCCAGGGCACATAGCCTTCCTTGCCCAGGTTCCAGGCTCTTCCAGGGAAGGAAGTTGGATCGGGTTGGTCCTAACCTGAGAGGAAAGAGGCAGAGTAGGAGAAAGACCTGGGAAGGCGGGCTCAGAGTCCCAAGCTGGGGGTCCCAAGGGGAGGAGGCCGCTCTTTCACAGAAGATGGGAGTAGGCTAGGCTTTCCCGGGAGGCCGCCCAAAGAAGGGCAGCGGGCGATGAGTTCCCTGCTGTTGGAGGGCCTAGTGTGCGTTTGACTGTAGCCAGCGTCTTCTCACCCTGGGCACTGCCGTGCTGGCCCCGCAGAGCTCAGGGCCCATCTTGGGTGGAAACGGTCCCCACATGCAGAGAAAGTTCCGGGCTGACGGAGAGCAGGGAGGATGGAAGGGCCTGGAGGACCCTGGGCGCCTACGCTGGGGCTCTTCGGGCCGGGGAGGAGGGAGTTAAATGGAGACGCTGTTCTCGATGACGCGAGGGTCCAGGTAGGCGTAGGGCAGCGCGAGGCCCCGGTTCCGCGCGCGGATGTCTCGCGAGATCTGGGCCAGGCGGCTCTGGAAGGCGGCGATGCTCCGGCGCGGGGCCTCCTCCGTGAAGTGCTCGTCCGGGTAAGTGCCCAGGGGCCGCTGGGAGAAGATCAAGTGCAGGGTCAGGAGGGTGTTCAGGACAGGGCGGAGAAGGCGAAAGGGCCGCATTTGTCCACAGATACAGTCAGGGTAGCTTCTGAAGCCGTGAGGCAGCCACGGCCACCGTCCGCACAACCCTTCAAAGCCCCAAACCACCACCCCAGCACCCTGCCCAGAGCAGCCCGGACACCCGCGGCCCACGGAGAGTGGGCCGGAGAGCCGGACCCGAGGGTCGTGCATGCCCCGCGGGTAACCCTCTGCCTCTTGCTCTGCCCATGAGGCTGTTTCTGCACCTGTGAAAGTGGATGGGTCGGCCTAGAAAATCTTTCGTTTCCTTCCTATCCCGGGCCCCTGGTCTAGGAACTAAACACAACCACATTCACAGCACAACCGAGGTCAGCATAAACACGCTCCAGCAAATACACCTAAGAAGGCACTTGTGACCTCACGGTTTCATGCAAGTCACCCCCGAAGACAGCCAGTTCTGAGGCATCGCCCAATCGACCAATTGACCAATTTTGCCAGCGTCATCACCATCACCATACACTCAAGCTTTACAGCGTAGCCAAACAGGAATCAATGGGAGTTCCCATTGTGGTGCAGTGGAAATGAATCTGACTAGGAACCATGAGGTTGCAGGTTCGCTGCCTGGCCTCACTCAGTGGGTTAAGGATCTCGTGTTGCCATGCGCTATGGTGTCAGTTGCATCCAGGGCTCCAACCCTGTGCTGCTGTGGCTGTGGTGTAGGCTGGCAGCTGTCGCTCCCATTCGACCCCTAGCCTGGGAACCTCCATTTGCTGCACCTGCGGGCCTAAAAAGCAAAAAAAAAAAAAAAAAAGGAAGAAGAAAGAAAATACCTCCATGAGCTGTTCAGTCAGTACCATCCTGTGGCAGAACAGGGCTGCCCCTCTGGGCATGACCACAGCACACAACCAGTTCACCATCACAGTTCACACGGCCAGCTTCTTAAGCAGCAGACATGCTTATTTAATATAACCTTCATACCATATAACTGTTGCCAATGATCCTGATGTTCAAAAAATTCTTTGTCTTGTTCTATTGTGCCAGCCAAGCCTCCCAGAACAGTGTTAAATCATAGCCTTGTTGCTTGTCCCTGATTTTAACGAGGAGACCGCTGTCATTTCCCCTTAAGTACAGCGTTTTCTGAAATAAACTTTATCAAAACTCCATAAGAGAGGTTCATCTTATACTGAGTTTTTATTGGGAATGGCTGTTCTCATTTATCAAATGCTTTTTCAGCATATATTGAGATGATTATATGGTGTGTTTCTTTAGTGATGTAACGAATTGTTAGATTTCATAAGGTTGAACCAGCCTTTCATTCCTAGATTAAACTAGACTTTGTCATGATATATTATTGTTTTGCTCTTTACTACTGGCCTTCATTGGCTAATGAGATATTTTGAAGATTGCTCTAGCTAAGTGGAGTGAGTTTGTCATTTTCTTTTCTTAATTACAGCTGACATGTGGCAAGGGCTTGCCATGAACCATCAGAACGGCACCGCAATCCTGTAAGACAGGTACTCGCATCATTCTCACTTCACAGATAAAGAAACTGAGGCTTAGAGAGACCCGATTACGGATCCAAGGTCACGTAGGAGGGACAGGTGGATCTGGGACTAAACCCTCTACCTGAGACTTACCTCCCTCCTTAAGGGCACCTGTGCCAGGTGCTGGTGTCGGGGTTCCCAGTAAAATGGTTCTCTGTACTTTCAAGCAGTTTGAATGATTTAGGAATTACTTGTTTCTAGAAGATTTGATAGAATCTTCCTTTACCAGAAGAGGGTCAGATCTTTTACAACCTTCTCCTTTTATGTGTGGTTTTCATCTCTTCTGCGGTTTGGTTTTCCTGAAAAATCACATTTTTCATCTAGGTTTCTGAATTTGTTTGCATGAAACTGTAAGTAGTTTCTTCTCATTTTTTTCATTTTTCCAATCCTATGTTATAGAGTTAGGTTCTTTTTTTTCCCTTGATTTGAGATGTATTTGGTTTCTTTATTTTTTCTTTTTAGGGCCGCACCTGCAGCATATGGAGGTTCCCAGGCTAGGGGTCAAATCAGAGCTGTAGCTGCTGGCCTACACCACAGCCACACGCCACAGCCACAGTATCATGGGGTCCGAGCCACATCTGTGACCTATACCACAGCTCATGGCAATGCCGGATCCTTAACCCACTAGCAAGGCCAGGGGTCGAACCTGTGTCCTCACAGATGCCAGTCAGGTCGTTAACCGCCGAGCCACAATGGGAACTCCTTGGTTTCTTTATTTTATTGTTCTTTTCAAAGAATCAGCTTTACGTCTTAGGTGCCAGATTGACATCTAATTTCTGAAATTATAGCGTCACTATCAATAAAACAGAACACAGAAATATGACAGTGGATTCAAAGCCTACTTGCTAGCTGTGACCTTGGGCAAATCGCTTGGTGTCTCTGAACCTCAGTTTTCTCTCTTGTAAAATGGAGCTACTATTTAGTGAACATTTGTATGCCAGTCACTGTATTATGCATTCTAAATATAGCTACTCATTTATTTTGCATTTTAAATAGTGCACATAAGGTATCTGACTTAATGACTGAGGCATGATAGATCCTCAAGAGGTAATGGATGCTCTTGTTGTTGTAACTTTCCGGGTTAAACTTGCCAGTGGCTCATGAGAAAAGGGACTTACCACCTTCATCTTCTTGTATATTCATGCCTCTCCACAGTGATATTATGATTTATAATTAGAAATATATATATATATTTGGTCTTCCTCCCGTTCCTGACACAGAACTCCTAAAACCCTTATAATTTCCATGTACGTGAACTTGAGTGTTCCGGGTGTCTTTTGTTGTTCATAATAAGCCCTTTTCAACCACACCTGAATTGGTATTAATGCAGTGACTTCTGGAAAGCCCCTGGGGTTGGAGGCTGGTTGCCAGGGGCATCAGCCTTGTGATTAGAGGGTTTGAATGTTCAGTCCTATCCCCTAACCTCTGCCTCTCCCACACACCTTCCTCTACGGAGCTCTTCCACCTGGTTGTTGCTAAGTTGAATCTTTTTTTTTTTTTTTTTTTTTTGGTCTTTTTCTAGGGCCCAACCTTCAGTAGTATCTGGAGGTTCCCAGGGTAGGGGTCCAATCAGAGCTGTAGCTGCTGGCCTTCGCCACAGCCACAGCAACACAGGATCTGAGCCTCATCTGTGACCTACAGCACAGCCCATGGCAACACTAGATCCTTAACCACTGAGCGAGGCCGGGGATCAAACCCGTGTCCTCATGGATGCTAGTCAGTTTCGTTAACCACTGAGCCAGGACGGGAACTCCTTGAGTTGAATCTTTTTATCAAAACCCAGTAATCTAGTAAGTAAACTGTTTTCCTGAGTTCTGTGAGCCATTCTAGCAAGTGATCAAAATTGAGGAGGAAGGGTCACAGAAACCTCCTTAGCTGGTTGGTCAGAGGCTCAGATGACACACTGGACCTGGCATCTGAAGGGGTTGGGTGTGGAGTGGAGGAGCAGTCTTGTGGGACAGAGTCAGAGTTGACCTACATTATAGGACCCCCAGCTGGTTTAGGAGACTGGCTTGGTGTGGGTACCACCCCACCCCTGAACATTTGGTGGCTGGAAATAGTGAGCAGAAGCACCGAGAGTAATCGAGTGTTCTGTGAGTAGACAAAAGACGGAGAGTTTGTCCTTTATAACGACAGAAACGAGTGTCTCCAAATTGTTGGGAGACAGGACCAGAGAGGAGCAGCATCAGGGACGAATTTCCGCATTCCCAGGCCATAAGATGATAAGTTAAAACTCGTTAGGGAGGCGTTCCCATTGTGACTCAGTGGCAGCAAATCTGACTAGTAGCCATGAGGACATGGATTTGATCCCTGGCCTCACTCAGTGGGTTAAGGATCGCAGCCGTGAGCTGTGGTGTAAGTCACAGACGTGGCTCGTTTCCCAAGTTGCTGCGCCTGTGGTGTAGGCCGGCAGCTGCAGCTTTGATGTGACCCCTAGCCTGGGAACTTCCATATGCCGTGGATGCGCCTCCCTGCCAAAAAAAAAAAAAAACCTTGTAGGGAGATAAAATATCAGTGCCAAATGGAATCAAGCTTGAGAAATGAGGCTATCACATCCTGTCAGAGAGGTTGGGGACAGGACAAGAGGCAGGACTGATAACCCAGGATGTACGTGGAGGTGATGCTAATTGCTGATTGAGGGGCTGCTCCCCTGGTCTGGCCTAAGGACAGGCTCCTTGCTGTCGTTCCTGCTTCCAAAATCGCCCCTCCCATCCATCCAAGCCACAGAAGTGCCCTTGCTGAAACACAAACTTCGCCATTTCACCCTAGGTTTAAACTCTTCAGTGGCTCCCCTCCGCCCTTTAAACAAATACTCTGCCCACTCTGAGCCAGCTTGTGCTCCTGCAAACACACCAACAGACTCTCACCTTCGCTTCGCCTCACTTGGCAGAGTCCTTCCCTGTGCCTAGAAACTAGCCCTGCCCCTCTTGTGTCTGCCAAACTCCTACTTGTCCGAGAAGTTTCATCTTAAATGTCACTTCCTCCAAGAAGCCTTCCTGGATTCGCCAGACTTGGTCAGGTTCCACGGGGCCCCATCCTCAGCTCCATTGCTAGACTGTAGGCTCACGACATCAAGGTTCATAACTGCCCACCAGTGCCTGGCACATTGCGGGTGCTCGAGACGTACGGATCGAATGGAGGAATGAATGACTAATTCCCACAACACTGTGGCGCCTTTTCCATTTCCCTGTGTGTCTCCTTAACTAGACCACAGGATTCTTGAAGACAGGAAGTTCTCACTCAGCTCGATGTGCCTCGTGCCCAGCTCTGTGTTGACACCTGGGAGGGATCCAGCAAATGCGCATTGACTGTCTGGGTGAATGGCTGAGTGGTGGATGGATGGATGGATGGTTGCTGGGTGGATAAATGGTTACATAGACGGATGGGTGGATAGGTGGGTGGGTTGGTAAACTGGTGAGGCAGATGAAAGTCGTGCCCCAGCCACTAAACAGGTACTCCCTTCAGTGAATCTCTTTGGGGATCAATGATCATTTCCTAAAGAAACTGAAGAACTCAAGGCAACTCAGCAGTGGGCACAGAAGCTGGTAGTTGGCCCTCCAACCCTGGAACAGCTCCCACCACCTCCACTCCCTGGGCCCTGCAAACTCCCCCCGACCCCCAGAGCACACCTACCCCCGACACACACACACACACCTGATCCTTGGGCTCTTGGCTGACCAACCAGAAGAGGAGAGTGTTGTTACAGGTGGTGTTCACTTCCGGGAGGGTGTCTAGGTAGCTCTTCAGGGTGGCGGTCCCCTTGGTCTGGGGTGGCGGCTGCCTCATGGATGACGGGGCATTGGGCATCCAGACCCCAAAGTCGTGCTGTGGAGACCCCCACCCGAGGCAAGTCAGCTGGAGGGGGAAGACCTCTCCCCACTGAGCATCCCTGTTCCTGCCCTGCCACCCCAGACCTTGCAGTGGGAAATAAGGGGGTGGCGGAAAGGGACGGAAGGGAGGGGGATTTGGTAGAAAGTTCCAGAAGGGCGACGGGAGCCTGGCTCAGCCCTTGTCACTCCCCACCCTCCACGACTGGGTGGAGTGAGTCCCCTAGGAAGGAGGAGCACCTAGAGTGGAGGTAACCCAAGAATTGGGCCTTGGGCCGGCAGGTGCCACACAGCAGCCTGGTGCTCCACCTGGCCGTTTCCCATCCACGACCGTTGCCCATAAGTCCTAGTCCCTCCGTAGCCCGGCTCCATCGCAGTCACCCTTACAGGCTTAGCCCTCGCTCCACTCCAGTCATTCAACCCCAGCCCTTCCCTCCACCCCCAGCCCTGTTCCTAAACCCACCCCAGCCCTGAGCCTCCCGTGCCGTCCCGAACTCCGGCCTCGGTCCCTGGCTGAGCCTCACCACGCGCGGCCTCTCAGGCCCCTGCCCCCAGCCCGCCCCCTGCAGCCTCACCTGCCCGCTGTTGACGGCGGCATGCTGGGCAGAGCAGTTGAAGATGATGGCCGTGAGGAACGTGACCAGCTCTCCCCGGCTGCACAGACGCCTCGGGAAGCCTGGGTGGCAGAGGAAGGGAAGAGGGGAGAGGCGGTGGATGGAGGGGGCCAGATTCCGAGGGGCCGCTCAGGGCTGGGGCTCCACCGCGGAGAGTGAGCGAGCGGTGGACCCGAACATTTGGCCACCGCTGTCCTTAGACTGGGGTCAGGGTTTGGGGCTCAGGTTCGGCGTGGTCCTCACCAAGGTGTGGTCCCTGAAGGGGGTGCTGGGATCTGACCAGAAGTGTCCCCGCAGGCAGAGCCCACACCAGAGAGTCTTTCCAGGTGACAGCCAAGCTGCGTCTCCCTGAACACAAGGCCCTTCTGAATGCAGCCCGTATTGGCACTTAATGCTTTAGTTCTACCCAGTTCACCAAGATTTGTCTGAGCACCTGGTAACAGATCATCTGCCAACAGGCTTCGTGGCAGAGACAGATGACCAGAGAGGGTGCTGCTCATAAGCTCGCAGGGATGGAAGCAGAGGGAAGCTTTAAGGGCAGGGCTTGGCTCGTTGAGGACAGACAGGCTGTGCAGGCAAGTGTGGTTCGGGGAGACTTTTTTGGAGGAATAGAAGGAGCACTGTGTAGAAGAATGGTTGAGGTTTGAGTGGGAAAAAAAGGAAACAGAGGAAGGCATTTTTCTGGCTCAGTTCCTGGTCCTGTTTTCTTTGTAGCTCACTGGTCTCAGTTGAGACTATGGCTTTGACCATCTCCTATTGACTGACGATTCCCAAACCCAGGCCTCCAGCTCTGCCTGGCCCCTGAGCTTTAGACTCAGCATTGAGCATAAACCCGCTGCTACCCGACCCCTCCGCCTGTGTCTACCAGGCGCCTCAACTTTGACACCTGCCAAACTTCATGCCCCGCGCACTCCCCAGACCTGCCCCTGGACAGAGGTCTCCTTTCAGTGCTCTCTGTTCCACGTCTGTGCACTTGCTCCCCTTTTTACTTCATACCTTGCATGGCAGCAGATACTTCCAGAAGCCAGTCTCGTTCCATCACCTCCAGCCTCCACAGCGCCACCCCATCACCATCACCCCGCTCCTGGGTGAATCTGACTGCTTCCGCCCCACCCCTGCCAGCCTGTTCTTCACATGACAGCCCGAGTGGGGGACCCTTTCATGAGTAAATGCACTGATGTCACCCCTAGGGGCTTGCCACCTCGCCTACTCACCATGGGCCCACTTGATGGGGCTCTCCTTCCTTCTCTGGCTGCATTTCCTTCCCTGCTTTTCTCCCTCTCATTGACTCTATTCAGCCACACAGGTCTTCTGATTCCTCAAACCCACCAGCACACCCCCACCTCAGGGCCTTTGCACTGACCCCACCTCTGCCTGAACACTCTTACCCATGTACACACACAACTGGCTCTCTCCCTTCCTCTGCATCTCTACCAGGTGTCACCGCCTCAGAGAGGCCTTCTGCCCTCTATACGCTATATCCCCTGATGCTGTTTTGTTCTTTTTTCTTTTGTCTTTTTAGGGCCGCACCCACAGCATATGGAGGTTCCCAGACTACGGGTTGAATCGGAGCAGCAGCTGCCAGCCTACACCGCAGTCACAGCAATGCCAGATCCAAGCCGCGTCTGCAACCTACACCGAAGCTCAGGGCAATGCCAGATCCTTAACCCACTGAGCGAGGCCAGGGATCGAGGCCACGTCTGTTTTGGTCTTAGTATTTATAACCACTAGCCGTATTTGCTTGTTTATTATCTGGATCTCCCAACAAGAATGTTAAGCTTCATGAAGGCCAGGATTTTTGTCTATCATGTTCACTGCTGAACCCCAGCACCTGGACCAATCCTCGGTAAATATTAAGAGCCCAGTAATTACTAGTTGAATGAAATGGAGTTCCCGTCGTGGTTGTGGTTAACGAACCTGACGAGTGTCCATGAGGATGCAGGGTCCACCCCTGGCTTTGCTCAGTGGGTTAAGGATCTGGTGTTGCTGTGGCTGTGGTGCAGGCCGGCAGCTGCAGCTCCAACTTGATCCCTAGCCTGGGAACCTCCATATGCCATGGGGCGGCCCTAAAAAGACAAAAAAAAAAAAAAACATTTTAAAAACTAGTTGCATGAAGTGAACACATGAGAGGGTAGGAAGCCAGAGTTGAGAAGGCACCAGGCATAAGCAAGGTGAGGGGATAGGAGGGGACCTAATGGGAGGTGAGGCTGCAGCGGTGTGCCAGGCTGGGTGGTTTCTGAGCACTATTTCAGAGGATTACCAGGGCGGTGGCCCCATGGAATTGGCGGGCCAGAGCAAGTGGCCGGGAGAGGTGGGACATGTTGAAAGACGGCTACCGCAATGCAGGAGTAGTGAGAGGACTGGGACTAGGGCGGTGACAGCGGGAAGTGATGGCGACAATAGCATTAGCCACCCAACTGGATTTGCGGAACATGAGTCAAGAGGGCTTCGAGACTTGGAGTCAGGATGATGAGAAAGAAAGAGGCTGATGAAACAGAGCAGACAGGGAGGTTTGGAGGAAGGACCCGCAGTCTCCCTGGGCGTGTGGGAACGTTCTGAACATTCTGTTCGCGGTGGATGCTCTAACCTCGAGGGCTGAGAATAAAAAAAGCAAAGAGGTCAGCCCATCCATGGGACTCGTTCTGTCATGCCTGTTGTTGGCTTTTTCCCTTTGAAATAGGACTTGCTGACTGAGGTTAATTAGAGAATGTGTTTTACCTTCAGACATAGGAATCTAGAGTAAGTTTGTACTGGTTCGAAGAGATGTTGGTCCATCTGAGGAATGTCCTGATGTAGTAAATTAGAGACAAGTTGAGTAAAGAAAGGCAGGAGAGTCTATCCCCCTCCGAGTCTTGAATAGGAAACAGAGACCCCCCCAAAGAGACAAAGAGCTGCCGTGCAGGAGACGCAGTCAGGGACAGGATGCCCTGGATTAACCAGAGGTTCGCAAAGCCCAGGGAGGGGCCACCCCTTCCACGAGCCGAAGGAGAACTGCCTGTCACCACCTTAACCCAGAAATCACGCTCGGCATCACTCTTAGTGAGACAACCTGACCTCACATGCCTCCCGGTGTGCCGCGGCATCACCCGAGAAACATTTTTGCCAAAAACATGTAGCCTTTAGATATCACCTCTGGTCGACAAAAACCACAGAGGGTAGAGGAACAAGGTGAATGACCTCCTGAGGAAGCAATTAGATAAAATCGGAAGGCGAGCCATTCTGCAGAACGAGCTTTTCAGCAGTCCTTGTCAGATGTCATGTGATTGTAAAAGGGTGGAAAGGGAGTTCCCTGGTGGTCTAGTGGTTAGGATTTGGTGCTTTCACCACTGCGGCCTGGGGTCAGTGATCTGGGAACTGAGATCCCACATCGGGCCACTGTGTGCGGCTGCCAAGAAAAAACAAAGGGTAGAAGGGATGGCCTCAAGTAGAAGAGACTTTAGAGTCAAAATCAAACATGTCGTGTGGGCCTTGACTGGCTCCAGAATTAATAGGACGAACCGAGGGAGAGTGGGACAGTGAGGAAACTTGAACATGGACTAGTAAGAGGGTGATGTTGGAGACCACTGTCAATTTTGTTAAGCATTGTGGTTGTGTAGAAAGAGTGTTTTTTTTTTTTTTTTTGAAATGTGTATTGATGAGGGGTGAAATATGGGATATGTATAATTTACTTCAAAAGATTTTAGCAGTAAACAAAAGCGACAGCTTAATTAAATATGGCAGGATGTTAGGAATTGGATCTAGCTGGTGGGTCAAAGTGGGTTCATTATGTTATACCTTCTGCTTTTCTATATGTGCAAAATTTTGTTTAAAAAAAAAAAGGCTTGGAGCTGCATTCTATTTTCTGTGGTATCTGCCTCCTCCCTGGACCTCCTCAGACAGAATTCTGGGTGCCCCCCTCCAAAGTGCTACGTCAGCTAAATGACACATCTCTGCTAAGAGATGTCCCAGAGAATGACAGTCACCCACTCTGGGGCCAGGGCTGGGGGAACTGGAAGATGGACATTTGTGCCACTTTGAGCCTTTCCTTTTCTTCCGCAAAACCCAGATCCAGAGGCCTCACCTATATTTTCAAGTGCCTGAAGTCCTGGCCATCACCCAGTGGCACTAGGGAGGTAGGCTGTGGCATCAGCAATAGCGTGTGTAACCCGAGGGAGGCCGGGAGTCCTTCTATAGAGGGATGACTTGTAGTTTTCACGTGCTGGTCTCAAGGGGGACAGTGAGACAGCCAGCAAGGAAAGTCCTCCGGGGAGCAGGGAAGAGGGGCTTTCCAAGTCTGGAATCAGCCACAGAAGAGAAACAGGGGAGAGGATCATTGCGTCAAGGAGGGAGGAGACAGAGCTCAGGACCTGCCCGCAGCTGGGATGGGAGGTGGCAGAGGTCCTGCAAGTGGAGAATCAGAGGGACACATCCTCCTGGGAGCGAAGGGGAGACTTCAAGGAAGGGCAGGCAGGCAGGGGCATCACCTTGCACTGAGGTTAAAACAAAAGAAGCCCAAGAGGTGGCCGCTGGGGTTGGCGGGTCTCAGATGCCTCTCAGGCAGTGTCAGAAGAGAGGGGCGAGTCAGGGACAGGTGACAAGCATAGGTAAGGAGGACACAGGCAGCAGCAGCACCAGACTACTCCATGAAGCCAGAAGTAGTGAGAGAGGTTGGTGGCCAGAGGGGCCCCCTGGCAGGGCGGGCATAAGACGGTTCCAAGGCCCTTAGTGCTGGAGGCTGGAGATGGCTCCTACCACGTGGTGCAACACATCCGCAGACCCCAGCAAGCAGAGGTGATCGGGTGGTCAAGGTCGAGCAGGGGCTAGAGGGGGATGCTGTAGTGGCTGCGGGCAAGGGCTTTGGCGATGTTGTGAGCTGGCTGCAGAGCCCGCCTCTGCCACTTGCTGTGTGCAGCCTTCCCTGTGCCTGTTCCTTATCTGTCCCATGGGGCTAATGATGGGGTGTACTTCAAAGGCTGCTCAGGGAGTGAGAACTGAGTAGTGGTAGAACCCAGGGGCCGCTGGAACCTGTGGTTGGGGTAGAGAGGTGCTACCTGAGCTTTCCCGGCCCAGGAACGCCTGAGCAAAGATCTCGCCAACCCAGGCCTGCAGCTCCGAGTCCTGCTGCACAGACGCATTGCTGGGGTAATAGTGGCCCACGATTTCTGAGACAAAGCTGCAGGAAAGAGATAGATGTCCGTGCTACGCTGGTGACCTTGGGCTCAGGCCTGGTCCTCAAACCAAGGCCCAGTGCTGCCCAAGCTGAAGAGAGCCAGCAGCCCAGAGTCCACTGAGAGTCCACAGGGTTTCAGGGGGACCCCCAGATCCAGTTGGAACCCAAGTACCCAGGTTTCCCTCAAGTCCCAACCCCCACTCCAGAGTCACGGGTGCCGGGGGAGAGGAACTGAGGACAGCCTGACACGCCACCTCCCTCCCCGCCTCAGCAGCAGGAGAAAGGAGGTTCCAGCCCACGCCTCGCTGGGGCCACCGCCCTGACCCCTCTGGAGGTAGCGTCCTTCCCTTCCTGAGCTGCATTCACACAGCCCAGCCCCTCCCCAGCTACCTGCTATTTCACCACCACTCTAACCCTCGGGGTGCCCCATGCTGGGCTTGAGAACAGCTGAAACCCCTAGTACCAAGTCCCGCAGCCTGCATGAGCACACAGGTCTACACTGCCCCGGTCCAGGAGGCCCTGGTGGGGCCGGATGGGCGGCAGGCCCCTGCCCCACACCTCTCAATGGCCGCCCAGATCTTCAGGCCGTCGTCTCGGTAGTGGTAGTTGGGGATGGCCAGGACCCCGCGAGCGCGCAGGCTGTCCGGAAGGCAGAAATTGGTGTAGGTGAAGTGGGCCAGGCCGGTGCTCATGAGGTAGAGGAGGCCTTGCCTTCCGATGGACGTAACCTGAGGACACAACACAGCCTGGCTCCTGAGCTGCCCCAACCGCACCCCCGCGCCAGGGGATGAGGTGGGGGTAGTGACTCAGCAGAGGGCATTTTTCGGCTGGTCAAGTAGCCCAAGACCACGGATCTTTGGTAGGGCCTTTGGTACCGAGAATTTGCTGAATGCCAGGTGGGATAGGAGGGGCGCGCCAGCGCAGGGTCAGCAGGTGACGGTGCTCAGGCGGGGGTGCCTCGGCTGTCCTTAGGACTGGAGCCTGAGGAGGTGGGGCCAGTGGGTGGGACAGGATTTGTGGGCGTGGCAAGTAGAAGACGGATGGGGAGGGGCGGGGCTTGTGGGAAGGGGCTGGCAGGAAATGGGGACTGGGATTGGAGGCCCAACAAGATTTGTAGGCGAGGCAAGGTGCTCGTGGGGGCGGAGCCCCAGGGACTGAGGGAGCAGGGAGGCCGCACCTTGTCCACAAGGCCCTCAGGGTTGAGCAGCGTGGCCCGGGCGATGGTGTTCACTTGCAGCGTGTAGCGAGTGTGGGGAAGCAGGAGCTGCGAGCGGGATGAAGTCACAGAAGCGGAAGGTCAGAGAAGAAGGCTGCCCCAGCCCCGCCCCGTCTGCCCCACTCAGGAGTCTGTCACCCGGACCTTGTAGATGGGATGGCAGAGCGGCAGCTGACGCAGCGTGGCCATGGCGAAGGCCTCGCACAGCAGGTGCGTGCACAAAAAGTGCGTGTTGTTCTCGTGCACCAAGAACTCAGAGTTGCGCACCCACGTCTTGGCCAACAGCCAGTCCCAGTCAGAGTCAGTGGGCAGGAAGATGGGGCTGTCGGGTCCAGGGGTCTGGCTGAGCTGTGTCCGGGAATAAAATAAGAGGCTCAGGACTGCTACTGTGCCACCTGAGGTCCCGCCCCTGAAGTTTCGCCCCGCCCCTCGCCCCGCCCCGCCCCAGGCTCACCTGGATGGCCAAGGGCACCAGCGCCCCCTGGGGGTTGAGCCACAGCAGGCAGAGCGGGGCGGCCACGTACTGTGGGCGGCCGTTTATGCAGTGGACCGGGACCTCCGCCAGGATCCAGTAGTCGGCTAGGAAGATGTTCCCCCTCTGGGAAGGCGCACCGAGGCTCAGAGTGCTCTCCGCACCCGCGCTCCGCTTCCCTCTCAGTTCTCTGCCCACTTCCACTCCAGCCTGGGCCTCAGTAATGCTTGGTGCCTGCACTAATGGCCTGTGTTGGGTACCTCACCCTTCCCAGAATGTCCGGAATGAGGTCCAGCTGAGTCTTTCACTGTGCAACCTCTCACTTGGTTTCCCAGCAGCTTGGGCAAGCCAGCATCGTCTCCCCGTCCCCTCATACCTGGTCCTTCCTACTCTCTCAACTGCGATGACTTCAGTGTATCCAGTAACAGCAAAATCAACACAGGATAGGAATTCACCAACCACCCCACATCGCCAGCCTTCTGGAGGATGCCTGAGGCCTTTACTGTACCCAGAGAGACTGAGTCATCATCGCCCACACCCTCAGGGCTCCTGCCTAGTTCCCCAGGATTGTTCCTGCTGTGTCTCATGGCACTGCTTTTGGCCTGTCTTAAAACACCCTTCTTCAGGCCTCAGCACCAGGAATCTTGGAGGCCACAGAACAGGGGCAGGACCTTCTCCTCCAAGCTGTCATGCTCATTCATACCATGTTACCAGGCCCCATCTGGCCCTCATCTGTATCTGCCCTACGTAAAAGCTCCAGGGCCAAGGAATGAGGCCTGCAATCAGGATGCAGCCCCAGCCAGCCCACCCTTACCCTCCAACCCATCCCTTCTCCCTCCTGGCAGCTCACCCACCTCTAGCTCTGTCTGCAGGCAGGTGCCTGGTCCCAGCAAGGGGGCCACCATGTCATTGGTGACAGGCAGCTTGCTGGGCAAGCTGGAGAGGCAGTGGAGCATGACAGGATTGACACCGTTCAGGTACTGATACCCAAAGAAGTAGTCTTCATGCCAGTGATCTGTGACATACTCTAGGGGACAAGAGAGGGGGCCAGCTGGGCTGGCAGCCATTTCCCTAGACCGTGCTCAGCCCAGTCCTTTGTTCCTCACTGGGGTTTAGCCTTTCCTCCCAGCAGTCCTGTGAGTAGGTACAGTTATTAACCCTGGACCCTGGAGGTCAAAGAGGTGGAGTAACTTACTCAGCTGGGTGGCAGAGCAGGGATCTGAACCTAGGTCTGGCCCCAGAGCCCAGAACTCTAGCTAGTGGGGGAGGGAAGAGACGTAAGCGCCTCTGATCAGGACCAGGACTCCCTGGATGACGCTTGGCCCTCTCCCAGACAAGCAGTGTAGCTCTCTGTCCCCATGCTGCTATTCTTGTCCCCTCCCAGAGGAAGGAGAGATGGCTTCCTAAGGCAAAATCTGAGCGTTTGCCACCAGTGACACCAGGAGCTCCTGCCACTGGAATCCAGCAGTCTTCCCGAGAGGCTGAAAGCCAGCCCTTTCCCGGGGGAGGTGGGGGCGGTTCTGAGTGTGGGCTCGGGTGGGGGACAAGCACCTCTGCCTGGCTCTGCACACCTGAAGTGAAGGTCTTGTGGCCGCACAAGATATTCCGGATGTCATCCAGCTTCTTCCAGGAGCCCTTGCGGTCCAGCAGCCCTCTCAGCTTCAGGCCCAGGGATCTGTGGGAGGGGAAATGAGGGTGGGGCCGGGGGTTGGGGGCTGCCAAGGGCACTGTGCCCCCAGCCGGGAGGCCTGGAGGGATGTGACAAGGTCAGTGCCCAGAGCAGAGGAACCTCAGTAGCCGCGGGAGAACCACCTAGAGGCTAGTTGAGGCTTTGCATGGAGGGCTCCACAGGTGCAGGCAGCGGTGGTGCCTGCGGTGCAGACAGGTCATCCGAGCTGGTGTTTCAGCACGCTTTCTCTAAGCGCTCATCTGCATAGACCTTCCCTGCCCCCTCTGCCCACCCCACAAAGCCCTAACTGCTAAGGCTGCCTAGGAAGCCCCCCAGCGGCTGATCTTTACAACCTGCTGGCTTCTTCTCCCACCTGTGCACTAACCAAGACAGACCATAGCCTTCTCCCGACTCATGGCCAGAGACACACCTCGTACACTGAACTGGTAAAAGTGAGCGTGGCAACCTGTGAGTTGTGTACTTTTCCCTTCGTGGATGTCTATACTGTTGGACTTTTTTTTTTTTACAGTGAGCGTGTGTCATTTTATAAGAAGGAAAAAACAAAATGCTTGAAATGTCATCTGCTTTCCTCCCCGTCCAGGGTTTTGTTCAAGCTGCGCCTCTACTAGAAAAGCCTCTCCCACATCTCCACCTAGTGTCAAACTTCTCTGTTCTTCTGTGCGCGTCTTAGATGCAAAGCCCTTCAGGAAGCCTGGCCTGATCACCCCCTAACCACACGCCCATGTGTATCCTTCTCAAAATACTCATCACTTCCTTCATTACCTCCCTCCCGTTATAAGTCAAGTGAACCCAGATCCACTGCTCTTGTCCTATGGGCTCCTTAGGAGCAGGACTGGGCCGTGTGTGCCCTGCCATAGCCAGTTCATAGCAATCTCTCACTAGCCAGGCCACGTCAAAGGCAAGGCCATGGAACATAGGACAGGCAGGCGTGTGGCAGTTGGTGAATGAGCTGTGCTGTGGGAAGGTGCTGGTGTGCTGGGCAGAGTGTGGGCACCTGGAGAAGATGCGGGGGCATGGGGGCCCTAGTGACCTGACAAGCCCAGGGACAGCTTCCCATCTGCTCACTAAGCCACCCACTCCTCCTTCCACGAGGCTTTGCTGAGTGCCTGCCCACTCAGGACCCGGGGATGGGAAAAGCCAGGTGGGAGCTCTGACGTTAAAGCAGAGGCTGAGGAGGCTGGAGAGGAGTAAGATAGGCCTTCCTTTTCCAAGGACACCTAGCAGTGGCCCCACACTAAAGCCCATTGACCCTGTCCCCTCCACAGGGACCAGATGGCTGCCGAGTGCCAGCTTCTCTTCCCACTGGCCCTTCTCTGAACCCTACACCTGCCGCCCTGGTGGTCTCCTGGGCCCTCCCTTTCCTAGACCCACCTATCAATCCAGGGACCAACTCAGGTGACTCTCCCTTCCGAGTGGCTCCTCTGGTCCCTCAGTCCTGCCAGGGCCCCTCAGTGAGTCCTTGCCCTGGAGCCCCAGCCCCTGCGTCTGCCTGTGTGCCCCAGTCCACACCCCGCCTCACCTCTGCAATCCCCTGTCCCCTCACTAGTCCTTCTCCAGAAGAACCATTCTGGCACCGAAGTCCAGAACATGGGGGTCCAGCTCTCACCCGGCCTCCCCAGGGCCTCCTAATGCAGCCACTGTGCAGATAGCTAAGCCCCGCCCTCCTCCCGCCAGACCCCCTGGGTCTGCTCAGGACCCACCCACGCACCCCGCACCTCACCTCTCCCAGCCTAAAGCTTCAGTGCCACCCATCTCCTCAGCAACCACCTCCTGACCCCTGCAGACCCCGCCTCCTCTAGGCACCAGATGTCAACCAAACACCCTCCAGCCGCATCGCAGGCAGAGCCTCAGACTTGTGCTGCTCTCAACCCCTCCGACTGCTAATTAACTGCGCTTCCATCTCTGGAGGGAGCCTTGTGAGTCCCCTGTGGCCAAGACATATCCTAGTACTACTGCTCGGCAACACCCTTTGAGAGGTGGTTTTGTGCTGGGTGTTAGCTCATTAAACCCTCTCCCGTACCTCTGAGGTAGCTATGAACGCTATTGTCATTTTACACATGAGACAACTCTTTAGAGACTAAGTGGAAATCAAGGTCATGAAACCGTTGGTCTGGGAATCGAAGCTGCAGTGGCCTGACCGCCTCCTTCCGTCTTCAGTGCCGGGCCGCTCAGGTCCCACTCACCAGGGTCCCAGCAACAATGCCTGGGAGCATCCTCTGCTCAGAGTAGGGGCTCAGTTAATCCTATTGGTTTGAGGAGCAGGAAGGGAAGGGATGCTAAGAGCAAAGAGGTGGTGATGGGGGCAAGAGAGTAGGGGTGGCTGGAAGAGAGACAAGGGTGGGGTGGGGGCAGGAGAGGGGGGACTGGGGACAGGGAGGAGGGACTGGGGACAGGGAGGGGGTGGACCTGGGGCAGGAAGAGGGGGATTGAGGGCAGGGAGAGGGGGACTGGGGACAGGGAGAGAGGACTGGGGACAAGGAGAGGAGTCTGAGGGGCAGAGAGAGGAGACCCTGGCAGAGATGTGGCTGAGCATCAAAGGGGCACAGGCAGAAGGGAGAGAGCAGGAGAGCAGAGAGGGCAGTGGCCTCACGCAGGGATGGCATTGAAGAGCAGCGAGGTCGTCTTGGTGACCGAGTAGCGAATGTTGGGCTCCATGTACAGCAGGGACGGGATGTCGATTTTCATGGGGAAGCCAGGCAGGTACCGATTCCCACTGCTGGGGAGCAGAGGGGGCAGAAGGACAGCAACTAGGCAGAGGGACCTGCAACCCATTCCCCTTAATTCCTTCCAGGACCCGCTCCCCTCCGCAGGCTCCTCCCCTGCCCCCCCCCCGCCCCCCCGCCGACCTCGGGCCCTCCCCCCATTCCGCTGCAGACATTTGAATGAGACTGCCTTTGTCACGGACCCTGACTTTGCCTGGTCCCATCCTCACACCAGACCCTTCACACCCTCTAGCTTCATCCCCAAATCTCAGTCCACCCTCACCTGTCACCCTGGTCCGCACAAGGCGTCGTCTTGGTCAAGGCAAATTTCTCATTCGACTCCATCTCCCGGAAGCTGCTGACGTCTACCATGCGGGGGAAGCCAGGGGCATAGACTTTCCAGCTTACAGGGGAGAGAGGTCAGAGGGGGCAGGTGACGCTTAGGGGAAAACAGAAGCCTTCGCTTTTACAGACATGACTTTAAGTTAAAACTCCCCGAAACCACCCACTTTCTGGGTTGGTGACCAAGAATCAAAGTTGTTTTTCCTGAAGGACTGGGCTTTAGAACAGGGTAACATTTGAAGACAATGTGAAGTCCAGGCTGGTTTAGAGCTGGGTTTGTGTTGAGACCGAGATCATGGCTGGTTTCAGGGTGAGGCTGAGGATGGTCAGTCTGAGGATCACATCTGCCATCTGGGCCAAGGAAGCTGGTGGTTGCGTGTGGATTCATTCGTGGTATTGGGACCGTTGTTGGTACTGGTATTTTGGGTCTGGACTCAGGATCAATATTAAATCGAGGTTTTTTTTAAATTAAAGTATAATTGATTTAGGAGTTCCCATTGTGGTGCAGCAGAAAATAATTCGAGTAGTAACCATGAGGTTGTAGGTTCGATCCCTGGCCTCCCTCAGTAGGTTAAGGATCCTGCATTGCCATGAGCTGTGGTGTAGGTCGCAGACGCAGCTTGGATCTGGCGTTGCCGTGGCTGTGGTATAGGCTGGCAGCTACAGCTGCGATTCGACCTCCAGCCTGGGAACCTCCATATGCCGCGGGTGTGGCCCTAAAAAGAAAAAAAGAAAAGAAAAGAAATAAAAATGAAAAGTATAATGATTTACAGTGTTGTGGCTGTACAGCAAAGTGACCCAGTCATACGTAAGTATCCATCCCTTTTCTTATATTATCTTCCGTGATGGGAGGTTAGATTTAAATGAAGGTCATGATCAGAGTTGGGTCCCCAAAGCTGGAACTGAGATCAGAGTTAGTAACAGTCTGATTAAGGATGAGGTCAGAATAAAGATGGGAAGTCGTCAAGTCAGGCCCCCCTCACCGGTAGCATTCCTGTCGGGCCTGGAGTTCCCGTTTCCTGTGATCCAGAAGGAGGGGAAGGGAGTCCTGACAGACCGTCCTCGCTGTGGGGAATGAAAAGTACACTCATCGGAAAGTCTCTTTTCAAATGCCGCCTCCTCCAGCATGCCTTTTCTGAACCCCCAACCCTCGAACTCCATCCCTCAGAGACATGGATGGCCCATGCTCCTTGCATGTTCAGCAGTCGAAGGGAGTCAGGACAACCTCACCCCCCAATTATAAAAATCTTCCTAATTGTTTGCATGTTTGTTTCCTTTCCAAAACTACAAACTCCTTGCGGCAGAAGCCACATTGTATTGGGTTTTGTGTTCCCAGCATCTAGCATGGTGCCTGGCACCCGGCATATAACATGCACTTGACAAAGGACTGATGCATGACTGTAGTTCGTGACGTGATGGCTGGATGGGCTGTGATGATAGATGGGAGTCTGGAGTGAAGTCTATGAAGAACTCACACTGTTAGCCAGGGGGATGTTCACTCGCCTCACCTTGACCCAGACCATCATCTCTCATCCCAAAGACTCTTCGCCACGCTCTGACTTACCCTAGTTGGGCCTCCCCAGTTAAGACCGCTCAGGGGATATGGGGGTCCAGAGGCCGAAGGAGCTCAAGCCCAGCATCCTTGACAGGCCCCCCAGATTCAAGAAGAAATCTAAACAGCACCTCCCGAGGACTTTATCCACAGCAAAAAAAAGCCACTAGTAGCGGCCAGGGCCTCTCTGCTCAATTCTCTAAACAGTCAGCCTTTCTCCCCCTGTTGAAATTCAGTAACTCAGCTTGCAGCTCTGAGGGCCACTGCCTCTGGGGACAGCAGAGGGCCTCAGGGTGAGCAGACTTACGTCTGCGTGTGCAGGTTTGTGTGTCTCTGATTGCTGTGAGCATGTGTGGGCACATGTGCCTAGTCTCTGTGTCTCTGGCATGATAAATACTGCATTTCAGGGTGTTCGAGGCTTGCCTTTTCAGAAAGCATCTACTTGGGAACCCTGAGTTCCAGATCGCCTAGCTCCCACCCTGTTCCCTATGCCCTGGGCTCTGTGAGAGCCTGCACTGGATGGCAGCAGAGGCTGTCCGCAGCCCGGGCCAGCCCCCGCCTCTGGCCCACCTGTTCCTGTTCGAAGCTCTGTGGTGCAGTAGCCCTCGATCCACTGATAGCAGGGGAAGTGGGAAAGGGTGCCGTCTGGGGCAGTGACGCAGATGCGGCTGCAGTACCAGGAGTCCTTGGGGAAGAAAGCGTAGCGCTCCTTGTGGAGCCGCAGCAGCAAGAGTTCACCCAGCTCCTGAGAGCAGCGCACCTTGTACTTCTGCACCTGCAGGCCAAGGGAGCAAGCAGGTGAGAGGCAAGGACCTGCCAGGGTGATCCTTGCCCCCTTGAAAAGCGCATCTGCCCCTACACCTGTCTGACGTATAAGCCTCAGCCACCGATAACCCCTGTGGAGCCTTTGTATGAATTAGAAAGCGCGCCCTTCATCCAGGCAGAAGCGGCCACATGGCTGCCCCACCCCCACCCCCCAGCCCCATGGGAACAGAGGGGGACTCTGCCAGCCCTGCCTCCTTGGAGCCCCCACCTTGATCAGAACACCGGTAAACAGTCCTGGGGCCTGGCAGAGGCAGGTGGACCCCCTCCAGAGAAGAGGAAACCCAGGCTGAGAGAGCAAGCCCACCTTCAATTATTGGAGGAGGAACTAGGAAGCCAGTGGAATTCTCCAGAGCCCCTGCCCAGGGCTCCTGCGTCACAGCCCTGCCTGGGTAGGATTTAGGGTCCGCAGGAAAGACAGGGACCAGAATAGGGGTGGTGACGAGGTCTGTGAGATTTGAGGAGTCCTAGAGGGAAGACCCTCCCTTCCTTCAGAGTCCCCTGCCAGCCCTGCCTCTGCAGCCCCTCCTCCCTCTCCCCTCTGTACTCACCGATCCAGCGGTGAAGTCCCTGCCCATGCGATCCAGCCGCTGCCTGGGGCTCTCACCGCATGTGCCCACCAGTGTGACGGAAATATTGTCCAGGGTGCCTGCCTTCAGGTAGGAACCAGTGGTCACACACACACGGTACACAGCCATGATGGGAGAGAAGGAGGGGCGTCCCCCTGGCAGCCAGCCTGGAGGAGGTGAGCCACAGACCAGGCAGGGCTGGGCGGCTGGGCTGCTGAGCTGCTGTGTGAGGGCCTGGGGTGGGGATGCAGGACAGGATAGACCGTCGAGGATAAACCCAGCTCTCTCTGGGATGCTCTTGAGCTGGCTTTCTCTCTCCGGAAGCTCCAAGCTGCTATCCTTGCTCCCTCTCCCCGCCCAGTCCAGTCTTGTGCCCTAATAGTTGTTTGCCTCTGGCACAGCCTGTTCCTCTGACTGGCAGGGCCGAGTTCATCCGGTTGGTTGGATATCAGCTCCTATTGAGAAGGGAGGGACCAGATGCCGAGATGGAGACAAGGATTAGGTGATACCTTTATGATTGAGACACCACCCTCCTCCTGGTCAGGGGCGAACTGATTCCCTGCGGCCTTTGGCCACTCACTCCTCAACTTTCCCCAAGACCCTCTCCTGTCTCTCGGCCAGAGCTGGGCACAGGGCACTCGCGTTCCTACTTGTGCATCATTCATGTGACTCACTATATGCAAGTGAGCCATAAACTACACGTAACTACAGCCATATGCACGTTCGTCGCACGCACATCCCTGCACACTGCATAGGGGTCAGAAATAACTGTCCTGTCACCTGCTAAATTCCTACCACCCCCAAGACCCTCTGTGTCTTCCGTCGCCAGATTGCAGTCTCTCCCTTGGAATAGGGCGGGTCAGAGAACCATGCAGCGTCCGAGGTCCCCGTGTGGCATTCTTTCCGCTCTGGGCCCGCCCTTGGCCTTGGGACAGTAGGCGGGTGCCCGGGAGCCTGGGGTGCCTGGGATCTAGGTCATCTGAACTGGGGTGAAACTCTTCCTCGAGGGAAGCCCGTGGCCCGCAGCGGCCCCGCGCGGCCGGTACCAATACCGCACCTGACCAGCCTTAACGGCGCTCCAGCCCAGGGTCCTAAACTGTACCGAGGGAGTCTGATAAAGCGTAGTCACCGGCCACTGGCTTCGACGGCTTCTTCCAGGTGCGTTCTGGAACCTCCTGCGCGAAAGCAAGCAGTACGCCTCTGCTTCCTTAAGACGTCATAGTCATGCGGGGAAACTCTTATAACTGGTAGAAGAACCACTGAGCGAGAGCCCGGATAGCTCAGTCGGTAGAGCATCAGACTTTTAATCTGAGGGTCCAGGGTTCAAGTCCCTGTTCGGGCGTAACTGTTTTTCTGTTTTCCTCCGTTTTTCTTCCTCGCTGGTAGTTGATGTCATCTTTAGATTTATTTTGAATACAGCAAATATTTGTATTCCTTTGAACAGAATGAAAGAGTAAAGCAAATTTATAACTTGGATTTAAAAGGAAGTAGTATTAACTGCGTCAGGGCTTTATTCAAAAGGTGGAACGAATGACAGTGGGGAGAAAGTAGAGATGTTTTCAAGCAGGACATATGCAAGCCATACACGCGAATGTTCTAGTAGCCACATTAAAAAGAGTACTAAGAAATAGGTTAATTTAATATTTTTGAAATTAATTTGAATAACGTTTTATTTAACCCAGTATATCCTAAATCTTATGTTATCATGTAATCAGTATTTTTAAGTTATTAATGAAATTTTAGCCATTGTTTTTGTACTGTCATCAGGTTACGGTGTGTATTTTATACTTATAGCACATTCAAATACATATTTCAGGTACTGGATAGCAGTAGCCACGCTATCCAATAACTGCTTTTGTTTTACCCTCTGTGAATGGCGAAGTAGGTAATCGTGCAGAATAGGAAATTCAGTTTTATATATATAGAGTCTTAGAAAGACATTTTGGAAAGGGGGTTCCATGGTGTAATGGTTAGCACTCTGGACTCTGAATCCAGCGATCCGAGTTCAAATCTCGGTGGAACCTTAGGTTTTTTTTTTTCGGTCTTAATTTACTATCTATATATTCTATCATATTATTCATTAGTTACATATATGATGTTCTCTTATGTTCTAAGAGGATCTGGAAAGAAAAACTAGGATGTTATCGTTTGAGCTTTTCAGACTAGATAATTCGAGCTCCTAGCACATCGTCAGGGGAACATACAGTAAGTCAAATACATAGCGCGTTGCTTTGACAGTTAAGAGTGTTATAGGATGACTTGTTAAAGTGCAGATCGGATATGAAGATAGGTTACTCTGCAAGTTTCCATCAGGGCTTGGTTTGGAGCTGGGATACAGACTTAGCCTCAGTCCAGGTTTGAGAGAGAGAAGACGGTGAGACCACTGTCAGGAGTTATCATAAAACTAAGGAATATCCCACAAGGAGTTTTGTGAATTCGAGAGTGCGGAGACTGGAGACTGTTGAGAAAAACTCTGGTCTGGCAGCGGTGGGATTCGAACCCACGCCTCCGAAGAGACTGGAGCCTAAATCCAGCGCCTTAGACCGCTCGGCCACGCTACCTGCGTGGAAGCAGTTTCTCCCCACAGCCTTCCTAAGAGACTAGCAGGGAGCAGTAGTATTGCAGATGATTGTGTTAAATAGGGTGGTCTTCCTTGGGAACTATCGAGATCCCACCGGAAAACAAAGCAATGAATGTCAAAGCACATAGACCAGAGGAAACAGAGACACGCAGACATTTCCAACACAACAAGTTTATTTTTACGGATGGGGCCACATCTGGGAGTGGGGTGCGCCTGACCTGGAAGCATCCCTCAAGCGGGCACCTGGATCTCTGTATTTGCTGGCTCATAGTCAGTTGCTCTCTCTTTGTTTCTTCCACCCCTGCGCCCCCACACTCCCACCTGGCTCGCGTGCTTAGGGCACGCTACCTCTTTCAAGCAGGACTCCGCGAGGTCCAAACCACGCGCTCCTGCCAAGCCACGCCCAATTCCCTCGCAACCCTCCCCCACCCCCGCCCCTTTTCCATTCTAGTACCCGTAAGCCGACGGATGCCGCCGCCCGCCAGGTGGCTCTGTGGCGCAATGGATAGCGCATTGGACTTCTAGTGACGAAAGAGCGATTCAAAGGTTGTGGGTTCGAATCCCACCAGAGTCGGTTTTATTTTCATTTATTCATTTTTTTTTTTTTTCCCCTCCTTTCTATATCTGGCTTTTGCTTAGAGGCTCCTATCCCTTCTCTCCCTACCCTATCTCAAGTGTTTGCCATCCGGCTTCAGTCCAACCTCAGCCTCCGCTCTGCTCTTTACTTACCTGTGTGCCCCGCGGCTTGGGCCAAGGAGAGCAGGACTGGGGGTTGGGAGACAGAAGCGGAAGGAAAGTGGGCGTGGACGCCGAGATAAAGGCAGGCCCCTGGCTAGGGGACACACGGGGATTGAATAACCACTTTATTCCATGCACTAGGGACTCGGGAGGGGACTGGGGCTGGGCCGGGGGCAGAGGGTACAATCCTAGACGCAAGGAGGGCAGGGAGAAGGGACAGGAACCAGGGAAATATATATTTATATAGATACTCTAATATAGACCACATCTCACCCGCGCGCTACGCCCGCGCGCCCCGCCGCCCTCCCCAACACCTCCTCGCCCCGACGCCCGGGTCCCTCTGCTGCCCTCGGGCTGGAGTCTCTACCCCACCCCCCAGCCCCCGCCCCCACCCCACCCCTCAAAGCTCAGGGCCAAGGTCTCCAGAAAGCGGGCGGCGGGGGCGGCGGGGCCTTGGGCGCCCCCTCTTGTCTGTGAGGCGGCGGCGGCGGCGGCAGCAGTCCGGTGAGGGGGGCCGGCGCGCCGGAATCCCCGGCGCGGGGGGAGCAGGGGGCCGGGGACCATGCGCAGCGCGGGCTAGGGGGGCCCTTGTGCACTGGCGGGCGCTGGTGCAGCGCCGGGCCAGGCGCTGGGGCGGCGGGGTCCAGCGGTGGGCGCGGCGCCTGGGGCCTTGGATCTACCGGTTCGGGCCGGGGCGGCTTGGGGCGCAGGTATCCGTGCAGCGCGGAGAAGAGCTGGGCGCGGGCGGCCGGGCTGGCGTCGTGCGCGAAGGCCGCCAGGCGAAGCAGGCACTCGCGGAAGCCGGACAAGTAGCAGCTGGCGAGCGCCTCGGCGTCCTGGGCGGGGGACCGGGGAACCCCTGGAGCCGCGGCAGCGGTTGCGACCGGCGGGAGGGCGGGCGGGCAGGGCAGGGGTCCCAGCAGGGGTGAGGGAAGGGGCGGGGCGCAGAGATACCGAGGCCGGACAGGCGCACAGAGACAGGAAGCCAGATGGACCGACAGAGGGAGAAAATGAGGGAGACACAGAGACAGACACGCGCGGGTGTTATTATTAACCTCGCCTCGTAGTAGAGCCTGCCACTCCCCGAGCCCACCGTCCACCGGCCCTCCTACCCCGGCCCGGGCCCGGGTGAATCCCCCCTCCCTCCCTCCCTCTGCTGCCCCACCCCCGCGCTGTACCGGGGGGCTCCACCCGGCTTCGCTCCCTCAAGTAGCCCACGGCGAACTCCAGTATCTCTGCTTTCTCCAGCTTCGGGTTCCGGAGGTTCTACAGACGGGAGGGGAGGGCGCAGAGACAGAAAGGGGTGGGGAGAGAGGGGGAAAGTGGCAGGGGGAAGAAGGGAGGGGGGATGCAGGAGCTGGGGGTGCCCCCGGATCGCGTTTGCGCGCCGACCACGGAGTGCGCTTCTTAGAGGTGACCAAGAATGGGCCTGGCCCGCCCAGAGACGAAACTGTCCAACCCGAGGGGATGAAAGCAACCCTTAGTGTAAGGAGGGGATTTGAACAGTAAGCCTGGGGGGTGAAATTATCCACCCTGCTGGTTATCTCCGGGAGTGTGGTGGAGGAGGAGGGAGGATTTACAGACCCAAAGGTTGAAACTGACGGACCCAGGGAGTGAAATTTACAGAGCCCGGTGTGAAACTTACAGACCCGAGGGGTGGCGAAGAAGATCGCGTTCTGAGAGCGAGAGGGGCTCTGGGATGGGATTCCAAGGGTCAGGATGCCTTGGGGCCAGGGTCGCCAAAGCAGCATATGTCCCCACCCAAGTGGGAAGCCCTGAGACGCGAGCACGGGATGCTGGGGGGGGGGGGGGTCCGGTGATGGAGGAAGAACTGACCTGGTCTCGGGTCCGCTCCAGCAGCAGCAGCCTCAGTTCCTCCAGGCTGCGGTTGATGCGGTCCCGGCGCCGCTTCTCCACAAGCGGCTTCAGCATCTGCGACCAGCAGGAAAGGGAGAGCCGGCCGACCCGACCGAGACTCAGCGCGGCCGCGGGGGCGTCGGGATCCCGCCGCTGGGATAATCCGGCCTCCACCCCTTCCCCAAGACCCCAGAGAGCCTAGGGCCGGGCCCATTCGACCCCACTCCACTCCCCCTCCCATCGCCCCTAGAGTCAATTTCTGTAGCTCGCCTCCTCTCTCTCCCGGGTCTTCTGCATTCTCCTCTCTCAGTCTTGTCCTCCCTCCTCCCCTCTCTGTGTCTCTCCTCTTTTCTCTCTACGTCTCCGTCTCGTGCAGTCTTTCTCTGTCTCAGTGGAGAACTTTGGGGGCCCTCTTTGCGCCCAGACACGTGGGCCGCAAGGTGCCGGGCTGAGGTGGCGGCCCTAAGTGTAGAAAGTGAGATACCCAGCGCGACCGCGCCTCCTCTTCTCCCTCTAACCCGTCTATGCTGTCACACTTCACCACTGCTTCGAAAATCTTCCACCCGGGCTCGGGCCTCTGGAATCAGTGCCCTCCAGAACTTCTCTTACGAGGCTGCATTGGGCCAGGTCCGGACAGCCCGCTGGAGCAAGCGCCTATCCTCTTCGCTTTTTGTTTCCACCCTCCTCCCTTTGCTCTTGGCTCCTCTGGTTTGTTTCACTCAAACTCTGCCCCCCCTCCTCCCTCGCCCTCCAGGCCCCAGGGTGCCAGCTGCCGTTATCCACACCCCAGATCTCCGCTGCTGCCGCCCACCCAGTTCCAGCTCTGACCCTGACCCCTTCTCCATACTCTGCAGCTCCTGGCTCCTCGGGTCCGTCGCGCCCCTCTCCCCCTTCCGGCCCTGCGTCTCCAGCCTCTTCCCTGACCCTCGGTCTCAGGGACGCGTCCCCTGACCCGCCCGGGGATCTCTGCTCCCTCCCCTCCCGCCTCTCACCTTGGGGCCCTCCCTGTTCTCCGCTCGATCCCGGGTGACCATCGCTCCTCCGGACCCTTGTGTAGACCGAGCCCCTGCTCGCCTTGCGCCTTATATCCCGCAGGCTCCCAAGTAGGGGCGGCGGGGGGGGGGTGTTAGTTAGGACCCGGACCCGCCCCTTCACCACCCAGATCTCGCCGGACTCGCCCCGGGCACGAGGCGCCCGGAAAGGGGAGGAGCGCAAGGGGGAGGGGGAGGAGTGGAACCGGCCTGCGAGTGTGGGAAATGAGGGGCAGGGGCAGCGCCGGCTGGGTCAAGGACCATAAAGCTGTATAAGGAGGCGGGACCCAGCTGAAGGCAGGAGGTTACTGGGGGAGGAGGGAGCTTGAGGTGTCTGGGACATAACTCAGGAGTGAGCTGCACAGTTCCCCTCCCCTTCACTATCTCAGCTTTCTGGGGGGCTCCCTGTACCTCCACTAACCCTGAAATTAAAGTTAGCACCCCTCAGCCTCTAGGCTGGATCCTGTACATCTTTCCCCAAAATTCACCTCCTCCTTGGGATAGTGGCCACCTCAGTGTGCTGGCTGGATCCCTCTAACTCAACTGGGACTTTGGAGGTAGAAGAGAAGCTGTTCTGTCTAAGTCACTTCTATTCAACTTGCCCAACATCTGCGCTCTTTGTGCCCACTGGGTCCTGGTCTTGGCTGCACGGTTCATACTGGGATATGGACCTGAGGCCCAGCTTATCCCTGCAGGATAGTGGAAAAGGCAATGTGTTATCAAGCAGCTATTTTAAAAGCACAGTGAATAGGTCCTCAGAGAAAGGGTCATCCTGAGAAATGGCTGGACTGGGCTGGAGGTGGCTGCGGGAGAGCCTCCAGGGATTTCAAGCACAGTTCGGAGGCGGAGAGATCTTTCCAGATAGAAATATTTGCTTCAAAAGTAATTACAGGAGATTCAGGCGTATGGCTGCCAGGACACCTGACACAAGTGTGCTCTGGTTGCTTGCTCCTGGAGACCCCACGTGATTACAGGGGAGCAAGGAGCAGACAGTTTTCTTAAAAAGACAAGAAAGGAAACCCAAAAAAAGGAATCAACACCCACCTCATACTAAGAGCATGACCCTCAGCAAAATGATGCGTGCACATCTTGGAAACTTCAGGACAAAGTGCTTGAGAAGATAAAACCGATGATTAAATGGGACAACAAGAATTCCAGGGACAAGGACACAGTAAGACAGGGTTGTAGATAGCTTCAGAGTCAGGGATGGATGGGGTTCAGTGCCCGACCACAGCTTGTTTTTTCACGGAGCCTGCCTTGCCAAAATCCCAGCCGGATGGACCCAGACCTTGGGGAGGGCGCTCCCATTTGGAACCAGGGAGCCCAGCACATCACACCTCCCCCTACCTGAGCCAAATGGAAGCGCAGATGTGTGGCCCCAGAAGTCCCCCGCTGCCCCCCTCCTTGGGAACCTGGGCTCGGGCTGAGTTTTTCTCACCTGCACGCGAGGCTCGGGGGCCCGGGCAGTTCGCACCCGGGTGTGGGGCCGCCCCTGGCCATATGGGGTGACTTTATGGCCGAGTGACCGGATCCAGGCGGGAAGAAGGATGGCCTGGGCTCCACCCACGTCAACTATCGGAGAGTCTTTGCTGAATCCCTGACTACACCGTTTTCCGGGCCAAGGTCGGCTCAACTCCATGTGAGCTGAGATAGGATCTGATGAAAACACCACACCGCCTGCATTGGTGGTTCAGTGGTAGAATTCTCGCCTGCCACGCGGGAGGCCCGGGTTCGATTCCCGGCCAATGCAGAGTTTCTCTTTTCTCCTTTTTCTTCGTCTGTCCTCCCCAAGGTGGTTCTCCTGATGTACCTGAGAAGCATCTTTGTTTAAGGTTTCTACCAAATATTAATCCTGTTTAAGTTTTCTACCAAATATTAAATTAATCCTTAAGGTTTTTACTCTATGGCAGTTTGAGGCCCCGAATCGAGACCCTGTTTCTGAACGTGTTCACACTCCCATCCTCCCGGCCTAGGGGTCCGGCTGTCCACACCCCTCCCTCCGCCCCTCGCCCGCACCTCCGCAGGCGTGACCCTGAGAAAGGACCTGGCGCCGGGATCCCTGCCCCGGGGGTCCACTCAGCTCCCTGCGGGGGAGGGGCGAGGTTCGCCCACCCCGCAAACTCTAAGGCCCTCGCTCTTCTTTCCTTTTCTCTTCCTCGCTCTCTCTTACTTCCAGTTTTCTGAAAGCCGCTTTCTTTTTCTAAGTCCACGGTCTCAGCTTTTGTCCCGCCACCTACGTCTCCGCGTTCCTTTCGGCGTCTGTCTCTGTATCTTTCATATTCTTTCCAGGTGTCTTAGCAAAGTCTGCTGCTGGTCTGTCGGGGTCTTCAGTGGCTTCTGCATCTCCGGCCTCTGCGTGTCTCTCTCAGTCCGCGTCTCGGTCTCTGGGATCTTTTCCCTGGGACTCTGTCGCCTCCTGGCCCTCTGCGCTCCCACGCTCCGGCCACCCCCTGGGAAGCTCGCTCACACCTCCAGGTTCCTGCCACCTCCCGCCCGCCCCTTCCCCGCTGCTTTGATCCCGCACGCGTCGGGGCGGCGGGTGGCCGGGCTCCCGCCAGCTGCCGCGGCCACTTGTGAGCAGAGGAGGGGCGGCCCGGGCTCCAGGGCTCGCGGCCCCGGTTTTCCGCGATCTTCCGGGCGGCTCCACCTCCCTCCGCGCCCCTCCTTCGGGCACAGTCTCCGGCTGCTGCGAGCCCGCGTCTCTCGGTCGCTGAGTCTAGATCTGGGTGTCTCGGTCCCTCTCTCTGGAACTTACCTCGGGTCTGTGTCTCGGGATCCCGTCTCCTGTCTCTTCCAGCTTCATCTGGGCTTCATCTTCCTGCTTCATTTGCGCAAGGCTCGAGGTCTTTCGTTTTCGTCTGGGGACTGTGTCAGCCCCTGGGAAGGCTCACTTCTCAACTCTAAGCCAAGCAGTGGCCCCAGAAGGAAACCCTACAGCGGTCTGGGCATCTGAACGTGCGCGCAGCCGCTGTCAGTGGAGGGCCTCTTGTGCACCAAATGTTGATAGGCATTGAGGGTACCTTGGATCTGGGCTCTCCTGACACATTATAGTGGGGGAGGGGAGACAGACAATGAGAAAGCAGAAAGTAACATCAGGCTGTTGTAAGGGTCGGGATGGAGGACAAAGGTCACGACAGTGAAGGACTAGTTGACTCTGGGCGATCAGGTAATGGGGAAGAAGCTTTGTGTTCTGTGACAAGTTAATCACTACAGGGAAGGTTGCCCTGCAGCTTAAATTACACATAACGACCCACCTCTGGGACCCCTGCCTCCCAGGTAATGTGCATTAAGCTAAAATAACTTCGTTTGGCTCCCAGGAAACCTCCTCACCAGGCTCACCTGTGAATAACCACAGGCAGAAAGAAACGAATACATCCTCTCTAGAGGGGAGCCCAGAAGCGTTGTCTTTCCTCCTGCCCCTTTTAGTACAAAAGAAATCTGAATTCTAACTCAGGCAAGATGGTTCTTTGGACACAGCTGTCCTCTCCGTCTGCCGGCCTTCTGAGTGAAGTTACTCCTCGCCCCAGCATTTCCTCTCTAAGTTTATTGCTTGTCCCAGCCACCCCTGTGAGCTCGGACGGGGTAGCAAATTTTGGCGAGCCAACCAGGAGCCTTGCTGCTCCTGGCCAAGCAGCCCTGGTTGGGGCATTTTCGAGTAAGGCCCGAGCAGCTGCCAAAAACCACTTAACCTGAGGATCTGCCCTTAAAAGTTCCTGGAAGCAGCACCAGAGACCCTAGCACTTGGCAGCTGGAGCAAAGAATCGACATTTGGGAGGCCACGGGCTCCACACAGTAGGGTAAGTCACTTCCAGCTGCACAAGCTGGAAACTTTATTTCCTCTCCATTTGGGGCTTTTTCTCTGGAATAAGCCAATTTGTTTTGTGTTTGAGTGGGGTACCCAGGTGGACAGGGGAAAGAGTTATTGGACGTTCACCTGATTTGTGAACCGGTTCATTTGTTTCTTTGGATGCTCGCTTTATGTGTGTAGCTTAGTGTTTTGTTTTGTTCATCTGGAATTTTTGTCTTTAATGTTTATCCTAAAATGTCTTCTGAGTTTCTGAGAGTCTTCCGATCATTTTGGATAAGTGATCTGATTACAGCCGTGAAACCAGGGGTGGGAAGATATTTTATTGAAACAACGTCTGGCCACTGTAGCTGTCAGGATCTCCACCAGGGGTTTAGGCAGGGTTATCTTGGAACCCTGTGTATCGTGTACTGTCACCCTTGCTTTGTTAATTACATCATTTGTGGTCTCCTGCGTTGTTTAAGTGTGAAACCCCATGACCAGGCTTGAGGACTTAATTAGGATTTTCTGTTTGTCCTATGGATTTTTCCATTTCATGTTGTTTGGTATGTTTCTCCATTTACAGCCAAATCAATTGTGTGATGTTGAAAGCTTTTACTGATGTCAAGTAGAAGAAAATAAATAACAAAAACAGAACACCTGGAATTCTCTTGTGCCGCACTGGGTTGGGGGGCGGGCATTGTCACTGCAGCACCTTGGGTTGCTGCTGTGGCATAGGTTTGATTCTTGGTCTGGGAATTTCCACATGCCTTGGGTGTGGCCGAAAAGCCCCCCCATAACATCTGTTTGCGGGATACTCCCATGGAGAAGAGAGAGGTTCCACTTGGTTCGTAAGATCACCAAAAGCCCCATCTCAGAATTCAGCCTGACTGGTTGGTACCAAAGCAACAAGTCATCCTTTTGATGGTGAGAGATGACCAGTTGCTATTTATGGTTTTATGGTGGCTATTTGGTCAAGAAGTGGGGAAGAATGATGAAAGCTTTTATGTGCCAGCGTTTGTGCTCTTACAAGAGAGGAAATAGGAAAAAGAGAGCAATGACTGAGGACACGGTGCCTCAAATCTTAACTCCTCCAGCTGAGCAAGGGGTCTCAGCCGCTGCAGCTGTTACTGCCGATACATCCCCCTCCATCCCACCGGACCACCTTCAGTTCCTGTCAGCCCAGTTCCTGACACTGGGGCTCAGGGCTGCGCCTCCTTATAAGGATCAATCAGAAAATCCTGTATTCGTTTCTGGGGCACAGGAACTTGGTCTGGTATCTCATCTAAAACCCACCTGGGGAGTTCCCATGGAGGCTGAGCAGGCCGTGAACCTGATCAGGATCCATGAGGATGCAGGTTCCATCCCTGGCCTCACTCAGTGGGTTAAGGATCCAGTGTTGCCTTGAGCTGCAGTGTAGGTCGCAGACATGGCTTGGATCCTGTGTTGCTGTGGCTGTGGTGTAGGCTAGCAGCTACAGCCGGATTCCATCCCTGGCCTTTGAACTTCCATATGCCTCAGGTGCGGCCCTAAAAAACGGGGGGTGGAATTAATTGGGGCCAGGAGCCACTCCCAGGGCAGGGCAGTTTCCCTTCCCCTGTTCTCTCACAGGGGCCTAAATGTCAACAACTAGCTGGCTGGGATTCCCAGGCTTGCTGAATTGGAAAAATTGCCCCCTCCTTTATAAGGAGGATCCTCTACACCTGAAGCCCACTTCTCAGTGGCCACAGCTGAAGCACAGTGAGAGGCCCCAGAGAGGGAGGCGTGCCCTTGTTAGAGCGCAGCTTATGGGGAGGCTTTGAAAGGGGAACTGAGGCAAAAGAGGTTGGAAACAAACAAACGAAAAAGTCCGAGTTCCTGTCTTGGCAGAGTGGAAACAAATCCAACTAGGAACCATGAGGTTGCAGGGTTGATCCCTGGCCTTGCTCAGTGGGTTAAGGATCCAGCGTTGCCGTGAGCTGTGGTGTTGGTCACAGACGCGGCTCGGATCTGATGTGGCGGTGGCATAGGCCGGCAGCTGTAGTTCCAGTTCACCTTCTAGCCTGGGAACCTCCATGAGTACAGCCCTAAAAAGAAAAAAAAAAAAAGTCAAGAAATTCAGCAAAACAAATGAAGACCTCTCTGCATTTTTGGAAAAGACTTATCGGGCCTATAGACATCATACTAATGCAGATCATGAGGCCCCTGGAAATGTTAGAATGGCAGATTTGATCTTTGGGGGGGGGGGCGAAGTGCCTCAGATACCGAGAGAAACCTGCGAAGATTAGATGGTGCATTTGGAATGCACCCACCTCAACTGTAGATGTTGCTTTTAAGAATCAACAGGGGACAACAGAAGAAAGAAGATGCAAAATGAAATTCCAGGAGTTCCCCTCATGGCGCAGTGGTTAACGAATCCGACTAGGAACCATGAGGTTGCGGGTTCGGTCCCTGCCCTTGCTCAGTGGGTTAATGACCTGGTGTTGCCATGAGCTGTGGTGTAGGTTGCAGACATGGCTCGGATCCTGCGTTGCTGTGGCTCTGGCGTAGGCCTGTGGCTACAGCTCCGATTAGACCCCTATCCTGGGAACCTCCATATGCCGTGGGAGCGGCCCAAGAAATAGCAAAAAGACAAAAAAAAAAAACCAAACAAACCACTTTTTTTTTTTTTTTTTTTTTTTTTTTGGTAGTGGCACTGGATTCCTGGAAGGTGGGTCACCCAAAGAGAGGTAGGTGACCACTAGTGAAGGAACAGGGTGCCTACTGCAAGGAGGAAGGGCACTGGGAAACAGACTGCCCTAGGCTGAAACATGAAGGGAAACAATGAAAGATGAGAGCCTCCCACGTGGTAGAAAGAGAAACTCTCATTATCAAGAGGGCCCGGAGCCCCACTGGACTTGAGGCGCCCAATTCCAATTTCCCAGCCCCATCCTGGGGTAAACTTGACAGTGGGGGCTGAGCTGATTGACCTTAGGATAGACCTCACCCTGAAGTTTTTCACCAGGACGGGTTGGCATCAGACTCCCACCAGGACATGCTTTAAGCTTACAGATGGCGCTCATATTTGCGTTACTCTGTGGCTTCGATTTCTACTGGAAAAAGTGTCGTCTCTGTGGCTGGTGCTCCCCAGGCAAATTACACTGGCCAGATAGTACTGTACCGTGTCAATGAGTGGTGGTGTGAGGGTTAATTCAGCCTCGTGCGGGTGACCAGATTGGCTCCTACGTTGGCAGTGTGCTGTGATCACTGTTAGACCCTGTTACAGACGTAGGCGTGACAAGGTCCGGGAATGACCTAAAGAAAGGGGAAGAGTCTACCTGTTTACTCTCACAAAGGGCGCTCTGAATTGGCACCAGTTTCTAAAAGGGTCCGAGGTGTTGAAAATGCTCAGTTTGGTTCAGCGATTGCAGCTCTTTCATGCATCTATGTGGGTGGCTTTTTGGAGTTCTCGATGTGGCACAAGGGGTTAAGGACGTGGCATTGTCTCTCTAGCGGCTGGTGTTGGAGCTGCAGCTTTGATTAGAAATTCCATATGCCATGGGTTGTGGCACACACACACACACACACACAGGATGGCTTTCCTGATGTGATCGGTTCACTTTGGGAAAGTCAGAACTCTGGAGCTGTGGTCATGAGGTCACCATTCGTGTGTTCGAATCTTGGAATCTGATAGAACTTTTAGGAGCCATCCCATTAACTGAGTGGATAGCTATGGAGATTTTTTTTTTTTTTCCAATTTTATTGGCCGCCCTGCTGAGTTTCCCGGGGCCAGGGATCAGACCTGAGCCATAGTGGCGACCTACACCACAGCTGGGGCCACACGGTGTCCTGTGCCTGCTGCAGAGACGTGGTGGCACCACACCAGGAGCTCCAGCTATGGGGAATTTAAAGGGGGATCCCATTACCCATGTGCCTGTGATAGGTCATTCAGCTCTGGTCACAGACTCTTGCTGATGTGTCTACAGATGCTTCACTGACACCGGAAAAGTCACTTTGCTCAACAGGAATGCTGAGATAAACCTCAAACTCTGCCTTAGTGCAAAGCTGTAGAGCCACTAAGCAGAACAGGTGGCCACTGTATATAAATGACAACTGATGCAGCCCAGTATCAGCCCACCATCCAGAGGAAGCTCCGGGGCATTACTTAAAGAACATAATGAGGAGTTCCCTTCATGGCACAGTGGTTAATGAATCCGACTAGGAACCATCAGGTGGCGGGTTCCATCCATGGCCTTGCTCAGTGGGTTAAGGATCCGGCGTTGCCGTGAGCTGTGGTGTAGGTCGCAGACGTGGCTCGGATCCTGCGTTACTGTGGCTGTGGTGTAGGCCGGCGGCTGCAGCTCTGATTGGACTCCTAGCCTGGGAACCTCTATATGCTGTGGGAGTGGCCCTAGAAAAGGCAGAAAGACAAAAAAAAAAAACCCAAAACCATAATGACAGGTGCTTGCAGACGGCCACAGCGGCAGATCAAGCACAGGTGCTCCCAGTACATCCTCGCCACACAGGAGCCCTCTGAGGCTGTCACGTCTCTGGATCCGTGTGTGAACATCAGTCTGGAAACCCTTGGCACTAGCCCTGAAGCTACTCTGAGACAGCCAAGGTCTTCCGTTTCTTTTTTCCTTCCTTCCCTTCCCCTTTCCCTCCCTTCCTTTCTTCCTTTCCTTTCTTTCTTTGCCAATACTCACACGGAAGGTTCCAGGCCGGGGATCAAACCCTCGCCACAGCAGGAACCTGCACCCGAGCTGTGGCAACACTGGATCCTTCACCCACGGTGTCACACGGAAACTCCCTTCGTATCTCTTTCTGCCAAGACTGCTGTGGTGGTGGGATTTGCATCTTTGATCTTGTTCTAGATGTTCAACAGCTGCCAGCAACAGCCCTTTATTGTCACCAAAGGGCTGACAATAAAAAGGTTAACATTTTCAGTGACACTGAAAAACACAAAGGAAAGGGCCTAGAATGCTGGACGTCTTGTTGGCTTTTCAGGAGACCGGCTTTGTCTTCCTGACCCATGCCGGGTGACAGGACAGGAGTGACAGGCCGGGCTGCTTCATCCCAGACGCCTGCTGTCTGCAGTGTAGGCTCCTCGCTTTAAAGGTGATTTTGACTATGAACTTGAATCAGGCATCAGGAGCACATGACTGGTGCTCAATCACCCACCGACTGCTGTCGGACCTCCCCAGGTAGAGACTCAACACAGAGGAACCTGCTCTACTGAGGACTGAAAAACAGACTTTACTCAACGGCTGAAAGCTGCAAGGAACTTCAGACAACCTGCTCGCGTTGGTGCATATGCCACATGGACAGAATGTCTCTGAAGGGGATAAAGCCCCCCTTAAGGAAATTATCCCCCAGTTTGGAGTAAGGCATCGAAATTACATTTGTCCTGGAGACCACAAAAAAAACAAGAAAATGAATTATACGCTGAAAGGGGGACATCATGAAAATTATGTCAAGAAACTGTAACTTGGGATCAGGCCTGGCCAGACGCCCTCCTACAGATCAGAGGCTCTCAGAAGCAGACTTAAATCGAGCTGCTTTGAAATACTGGATGGTGGGCCATTCCAGGTGTCTGCCTGGGTGGGAGAACCTACCAGTGCTCTAAAAGACCTAGCAGGTGCCAATTGTGTTAAAACTTTGGGCACTAGGCGTTCCCACTGTGGCTCAGTGGTTAATGAACCCAACTAGTATCCATAAGGATGCAGGTTCGATTCCTGGCCTCGCTCAGTGGGTTAAGGATCCGGCGTTACCATGAGCTGTGGTGTAGGTCACAGATGCCCTCGGATCCAGCGTGGCTGTGGCTGTGGCACGGGCCGGTGGCTACACTTCCAATTCAACTCCTAGCCTGGGAACTTGCAGATGGCCAGTTCATTATAGCTGGAGAAGGGTCAAGCTCTGTTTAACTTTGTCCAAATAAATAGCACAGGCATTGAGCGTATGTATCGGGAAGTAGAACCAAAACTTCAAGTTCAGTTACAAATTAGACCAAGTGCTAAGGGATTTCATCAGGTTCAAGTAGTCGCAGATGTTTTAAAAAAGGAAAGAGGAGTTCCTGCTGTGGCACAGCAGTTAAGGATCCAGCGTTGTCTGAGGTGGCCAGGTTCGATTCCCGGCCTGACACAGCGGGTTGAGGGCCCGGTACTGCCGCAGCTGTTTGAACAGCTTACGCTGAGGTGGTGGCCGTGGAGAGAGAAAGGAAATGGGTTACGTCTGGGGTTTTGGCTTAAGGCCCTGGGTGGATGGTGGTGCCTTTACTGGGATGGGAAGCACAGGGGTGGCAGGGAGGGGAGCAGGGAAAGGTTTGGGCGAGAAAGCGGGCATTCTACTTTAAGCCAGGCTGGTGGCAGTCCCCTTAGGGTATGGGGTCACAGGTAGGCCAGGGACATACAAGTTTGAGGGTCAGAGCTGGAGGGTAAACCCAGAGGAGCCTTGGGAGATAGATGGCTTTGAAGGCAATGAGACCGGAGTGCCTGGGGAGAGAAGCTTCCTGACGCTCAGAGGGCAAGTGGAGGAGGACTTATCAAAGGGATCCAGGGATCAGAGAACCAGGGCAATGGGGTGACCTGAAAACCAAGACAAGAGGGTGCAAAGGAGGCGGAAGCAGTCAGCTCTTGGCTAAGCTGCTGGGAGGCCAGGTCAGAAGGGAGCGAGGCAACCACACAGTCGGGCATCTTGGAAATCACGGGTGACCTGGGGGGAATTTGACATACTGGCTGTGGGTGAGGCGAGAGCGGGATGTGAGGACAGGCAGACAGGGGCCGTAGTAGGCACAGCCCTGGCAAGTTGTGCAAAAATGGGTGGCAGGAGTTCCCGTCGTGGCGCAGTGGTTAACGAATCCGACTAGGAACCATGAGGTTGCGGGTTCGGTCCCTGCCCTTGCTCAGTGGGTTAGGGATCCGGCGTTGCCGTGAGCTGTGATGTAGGTTGCAGATGTGGCTCAGATCCTGCGTTGCTGTGGCCCTGGCGTAGGCCGGAGGCTACAGCTCCGATTCGACCCCTAGCCTGGGAACCTCCATATGCCATGGGAGCGGCCCTAGAAATGGCAAAAAAAGACCAAAAAAAAAAAAAAAAAAAAAAAAAAGGGTGGCAGCCAGAGCACAAGAGAGAGGTGAGGGTGTGTGCTTCTGGTGGGACTAACGGGGTCTGATGCTCGGGGTGGGGGGACTCGCGCCCAGGTGGGGAAGTCGCCTCCGGTCATGGGGAGACAGCTCGCCCACGGGAGTCGGAAGACAGGGTGTGGGAAGGATGAGGCAGGTTCCCTCTCGTCCCTCCAATTTTCTCGAAGAAGAGCGAGTCAAGTTCATTGCTGGAGGGGAGAGAGCTGCAGGTCCTTTGGAGAGAGAGAAGGTGTGAAATGCTCATTTTGGAGAGTAGAGAAACAAACCTTTGAGGATAGAATAGGATTTCTAGGCAAGTGAAAAGTCCCTTAAAGATGTGGGGTCAAAAATTGTAATTTTGGGCGTTCACTTGTGGGGCAGCAGGTTAAGGATCTGGCGTTGTTCCTGCAGCGTCTGGGGTCGCTGGAGTCCCTGCCCTGCCGGGGGTTCAATCCCTGGCCCCGCAACTTCCACATGCCATGGGCGCGGCCAAAAAATTTTATAATTTCAGAGGTGAATTCATTGTGAAGCTGAAATTTCCTTCAGGACTCGTTCCTTAGCAGGCCCCTGGGAGGCTGCCAGCAACGTGATCACAGGGCCGTATCCCTCTGTTAAAATGTGCAAAAGGAAGGTATTTTAACCACAAATGGTAAAGACCACTGTCTCTTTTCACTCCAGTTTCCCCTCCGTCTCCCCTTCCCCGGGCGTTGCAGTGGCCGTGGGCAGCTGGGGATGTGTGGACGGTGATACGGTTAATGGGGTGCCCAGCCATCCTGGTGCAGGAACGGCTTCCAGGGAACCCTACCACCTGTCCCACTTGCTAGGCCTGGTGCTGTGAAGGTGCGGAGCCAGAGGGCACACATGAGATGAATGCAGCCAGGGGCTCTTGTCACTGTCACTTATGTCCATGTCACTTACGTCAGTGTCACTTAGGTCCATGGCTGGAGAGGAAAAACGAGATGTGAAATCTACAAAGTAGCCCTCCTGTAGAGACTATTATAGAGGGATGCAGACAATCAATTAACACCCGTAAGTTATTTTTCTGGACTTTTTGATTGTTCTGGCATTGTCAGCTTTTTCAGTGTGTAAGTTGTTGTGATCTCTTATTTCACTCCAAATATTTTTCGCTACCTAGTTTGATGATATTGTCTTCAAAAGCTCTCCCCTCCTTCCCCCACCCCTCAAAGCAGTTATAGGCACTTCAGGCCCCCCCAGACCTGAGACCACTTGTTCTGGGGGTGGGTGATTTTTCTCCAGCCATCGTGGCTATGAGAGCATCCTCCCCCACGCCCATCCCCAGGTTTCTAGGGTCCGGGATGGGGGTCTCTGGGCGGATGGCAGCCTCTCTGTCAGCGAGGGCCTGTGTAGGAGTCCATTTGGGGTTGTGTCTGTGCACGTGGTGTGTTTGGCTGTCTGGGCCTCCAGCCTCTTCCAGGCTGCCCCTCGACACAGGGCTGCATCTGGGCTGGGGGAAGGGAGCTCGTGCCCCACACGCGCTGGGGCCCCAGGGAGGGGGAGGCGGGGAACAAACTGAGATGGCACAGCTGGCCTGGTGTCCACTTCCCCTCCCCCGCTGTGGCTGTGACGCTGCGACGTCTCCCCAGGCCTGGGATCCGAGACAGGGCTCCTCCCTCTTTGTTCTTCAAAGAGAAGGCTGGCTTCCGGGGACCCCTTGGGTCCTGGGAAGGGGGCGTTCCTGGAGGGTTGGGACCTGGAGGGTGGGGGTGGGGAAGTCGGAGGCCCAGGCTCCCGGGCCAAGGGAAGAATCTGGATGGAAGAACCCTATGGAGCCCCAATCAAAACAGAAAACAGCCCCTGCCCTTATGGGGCCTGTGTTCTTGTGGGGAAAACGGTCAGGGCAGCATCACAGGAAATGTATCCTGTGTCAGGTGGTGATGAGGGTCAGGGAGAGGAGCGAGGCCAGGAAGAGGCGGAGAGCGTGGACACTGCAACTCCAGGCGGTCAGATCAGGGAAAGACTCGTTGAGAAGGTGACTTTCAAGAGGCGAGGGCACAAGCGAGGACGACGGGGACACCTGGGGAAAGAGCCTTCTAGCCAGAGGGACAGGCTGCCAGGCTTGTCAAAGGAGCAGAGGCCAGCAGGGGGCAGAGTGGCGCCCTCTGGAGTGGAGCCCCAAAGTGCGGGAGCTGTAGGAGGTGAGATCAGAGCAACCAAGGTGGAGGCTGATGATGTGGAAACTTCTAGGCCATTGCAGGGACTTTGTCGTCTGAGTGTAATGTGAAGCCATTGGAGGGCTTATTTCCCCGTGGCTTTTTCGGTTTTGGAACTTTTAATTTTTATATAATTTCAAACTTTTAGAAGCATTACAAAAATGGTACAAGGATTATATATCAACTATATTTCAACTTAAAGAAGAAGGATACAAGAAACTCCTGTAAACTTTTGTCCCAGGTCTATTAATCGTTTACATTTGCTCCATCTGCTTTACCTCTTCCCCCCAAATAGAATACAGATACAAAAGATCTGTTTTCTGAATCATTTGGGGGCAAAGGGAAAACATGAGGCCCTTTGACCTCATTACTCAGTGTGGTTTCTGAGAACAAGGACATTCGTAGTATAATAGCGGGTGATGTATAATAACTGTCGCTATTAGGATATTAAAATTAATACTGTTATTTAATGCCAGCCCGTACTTAAATTTCCTCAAGTGTTTCAGTGGTGTCTTCTCCCCTCCCTTTTTTTTTTTTGGTGGTGCCCTTGGCATGCGGAAATTCTGGGCTAGGGATTGAACCCATACCACAGCAGCCACCAGAGCCACTGCAGTGACAACACTGGATCCTTAACTTGCCCTGCCGCAGGGGAACTTCCAATGATGTCGTTTTTAAAAACTGAGTTTTACCCAGATGTGGCTTAGCGGTAACGAAACCGAGGAGTACCCACGAGGTTTCAGGTTCGATCCCTGGCCTCAATCAGTGGGTTAAGAATCCAGCGTTGCTGTGAGCTGTGGTGTAAGGCATGGTCGTTGCTGGCATCTGGCGTGGCTGTGGCTGTGGCTGTGGTGTAGGCCTGCAGCTGTAGCTCCAATTCACTCTTATCCTGGGGACCTGCATATGTGTGGGTGTGGCCCTAAATTAAAAAAAAATTTTTTTTTTAGTAAAACTCAAGGAGGAATTCCCGTCTTGGCTCAGTGGTTAAGGAAACTGACTAGCATCCACGAAGACTCTGGTTCGATCCCTGGCCTCACTCAGGGGGTTAAGGATCTGGTGTTGCTGTGGTGTAGGCTGGGGGCTACAACTCCAGTTCAACCCCTAGCCTGGGAACCTCCATATGCTGCCGATGCAGCCCTAAAAGACAAAAAGACAAAAAATAAAAAAATAAAATAAAAATGTGAACATAGTTGATTTACAATAGTATATTAATTTCTACTGTGTGGCAAAGTGACTAATTCTTTTTTTTTTAGCTTTTCTTTTTATTGATTTATTTTTGCTTTTTAGGGTCATCCCATGGCATATGGATGTTCCCAGGCTAGGGAGTGGAATCTGAGCTACAAATGTCAGCCTACACCACAGCTCAAGGCAACGCCCCATCCCCGACCCACTGCGCAAGGCCTGGGATGGAACCCACATCCTCACTGGTACGAGTTGAATTCATTTCTGCTGCGCCACAGCTAGAACTCCAAGATAGTCTTTTTTATATTCTTTCCTTTTTTTTTTTTTTTTTTTTTTTGTCTTTTTAGGGCCACACCCACAGCATATGGAGGCTCCCAGGCTAAGGGTCTAATTGGAGCTATAGCTGCTGGCCTACACCACAGCCACAGCCACAGCCACACCAGATCCCAGCCGCGTCTGCCACCTACACCACAGCTCACGGCAATGATGGATCCTTAACACAGTGAGCGGTGCCAGGAATTGAACCCCATGGTTCCTAGTCAGACTCGTTTCCGCTGGGCCACGACGCTCCTTTTTTATATTCTTTTCCATTAATAGGGTTTATCACAGAATATTGAGTAGAGTTCCCTGTGTTACTGTAGGACCTAGTTTAACGATTCATTCCATACATAATACTTTGCGTCTGTGACCCCCAAACTCCCACTCCATCCCCCACCCTGGCAACCACAAGTCTTTTCTCTAAATCTCAGTCTGTTTGTTTCATCAAAGTTCATCTGTGTCATATTTTAGATTCTACATATAAGTGATATCACGTGGTGTTTGCTTTCTGTTTCTGACTTAGCTTCGCCAGTATGATAACCTCTAGTTTTGTTTCATCCATGTTGCCGCCAATGCTGTTATTTCATTCCTTTTTATGGCTAATATTCTATTGCGTGTATACCTCCTTTATCCATTTATCTGTTGATGGCCATTTAGGTTGTCTCCACGTCTTGGCTGTTGCGAATATTGGCTCTTGTGACTAATGCCGCTGTGTTCATAGGGGTGCATCTTTTTGTGGTATAGTTGTGTCTGGATACATGCCCAGGAGTGGGATTGCAAGTGGGCTTGCTGGATCACATGGCAACTCAGCTTCTAATCTTTTTGAGGAAGCTCCATGCTCCTCTCCAGAGGGGCTGTACCAACTAACATTCCCACATTCCCGCCACCAATGTGGGAGGGTTCCCTTTTCTCCACACCCTCTCCAGCTCAATAATATCCTTTAAAGCTCCGTTTTTCCCAATGCAGGATCCTACACTGCAATTCGTTATGTCTCTTCTATTTCTTTTTTCTTTCTTTTTTTTTTTTTTAAGGGTACCCACTGCATATGGAAGTTCCCAGCTGCCAGCCTGCACCACAGCAATGCCAGATCTGAGCCACATCTGCCATCTCCACCACAGCTCTGATCCTTTAACTCACTGAGTGAGGCCAGGGATTGAACCCGCTTCCTCGTGGACACTAGCCAGGTTCATTACTGCTGAGCCACAGCGGGAACTCCTCTTCAGTCCATTGAATCTTGACGATTCTTGACCATCAGTTTTGAAGAGTCCAGGAAGGTTACCGTGTAGATGGCCCTTCAGTTTGGTTTGTCAGATGTTTCTGCACGGGTAGCTTCCAGGGCACATTTTGGGCGGGAGCATCGTCACAGAAGTGATGTGGTAGCCTTCTCAGTGCATCGCATCAGAAGACACGTCCCTTTGTCCCCACGTGAAGATACTCACTGTGATCATGCGACTGAAATGGTGTTCGCCAGTCGGCTCCGCTGTAAAGTTAGAGTTTCCTCTTGTTGGTAACTAATGTATAATTGGTAGGAAGATACTTTGAGACTCTTGACTGCTTGTACCTCATTAAAAGTTTACCTGCTAGTTGAGATTCCATGAACAATTTGTTTTTTATTTTTTTGTCATTTCTTGGGCTGCTTCCGCGGCATGTGGAAGCTCCCAGGCTAGGGGTCTAATCGGAGCTATAGGCGCCAGCCTACACCAGAGCCACGGCAACACCAGATCTGAGCCGCAGCTGCGGCCTACACCACAGGTCATGGCAACACCAGATCCTTAACCCACTGAGCAAGGCCAGGGATTGAACCCGCAACCTCATGGTTCCTAGTCGGATTCGTTAACCACTGCGCCACGACGGGAACTCCCCCGTGGATGATTTCTAACTCCAGCAGGTACATGTATTGGTTGGCAGTTTACTGTAACAAGAGTTTTCCCTTTTCCTCTCTCTCTTTTTTTTTTTTTTTTTGTTTATACTGATAGGAATGTTGGGCTCTATACTTGATTCAATCCATTATAATTCACCACAATCATCATTTATTTTATTTATTTTTTGGGGGGCTGCACCCATGGCATATGGAGGTTCCCAGGCTGGGGGTCCAATCGGCAGCTACACCACAGCTCACAGCCACACCAGATCCTTAACCCACTGAGTGAAGTCAGGGATTGAACCCACAACCTCATGGTTCCTAGTCTGATTTGTTTCCACCGCTGCACCACAACAGGAACCCCCCACAATCATCATTTATTTGAATGCTGAGATTGTCCTTGATTTAGCCAATGGAAGCCTTGAGTTACATCTGCTGGTTGCTGTGTCTTTTTGATATCGCCCAGTATTTTTGAGCCCTTCTTTACTTTCTGGCACAACAAAATGTTCTAAGATCGTTTTGTAATTCCCCAGCAGCAGTCCTGGAGTCAGCCCTTTCTCCAGGGAGCCCTGGTTCCTTTCAGTAGAAAATGGCATTTAGTAAAAGCAAGATCTGGGCACTTGGTGTGCTTATCACTTCCGTGTGTCATTCCTTCTAGGCTCTCTCAGCAGACAGAGCTAGGAAATAGAAGTATGCGTATATGTTGTGTATGTGCACGCATGTCCTCCTATAACTATACACGTTAAAAATCATATGCTCATCTCGGAGTTCCCATTGTGGCACAGCAGAAATGAATCTGACCAGTAACCATGAGGTTGCAGGTTCGAGCCCTGGCCCCACTCAGTGGTTTACGGATCGGGCGTTGCTGTGAGCTGTAGCGTAGGTCACAGACGTGGCTCAGATCCTGTGTGGCTGTGGCTCTGGCAGAGGCCAGCGCTATCGTTCTGATTTGACCCCTAGCCTGGGAACCTCCATATGCCATGGGTGCAGCCTAAAAAGCCAGACAAATAAAAAAAACATGAGTTCATGTTGATGCCCTTTTGAGAGATTTTTTTTTTTTGTCTTTTTTTTTTTTTTTTGCTATTTTTTGGGCCGCTCCCGCGGCATATGGAGGCTCCCAGGCTAGAGGTCAAATCGGAGCTGTAGCTGCCGGCCTACACCACAGCCACAGCAGTGTGGGATCCAAGCCGCGTCTGCGACCTACACCACAGCTCACGGCAACGCCGGATCCTTAACCCACTGAGCAAGGGCAGGGACCGAACCCGCAACCTCATGGTTCCTAGTCGGATTCGTTAACCTCTGCGCCACGACGGGAACTCCTGAGAGAATTTTTTTAATGTAATGATTTTTATTTTTTTCCCTTATAGCTGGTTGACATCTACTGAGAGATTTAAAGAGGGGAATGACAGACTCTGATTTGTGTTTTCAAAGGATCACTTCGCCCAGTGTGTTCAGAGTAGACTGTAGGGGACCAAGGAACAAGAGCAGCAATGAGGAAATAATTGAGGGGCTATTGCGGTAATCTGGGGAGATGAGGGTGGCTTGGACCAGGGTGAAGTAGTAACCTAGTAACAGGTGTTAGTTTTTTCCCATATTTTAAATGAGAAATTGTTGACTGATTTGATGAGGAGTGTGTGAAAGAGAGCTGCGTCGGGGATGAGTCTGATGTTTTTGGTCTGTCTGGCGGACTGAAGAAGTGGAACTTGCATTTATGGAGGTGGAAAAACTGCCGGTGAAGCCGCTCTGGGGGAGACAACCAAAACTTTGGTGTGGACATGTTCACTTTGCAACTGCCTCTTAGATATCCCAGCAGAAACCCTAGTGGGCAGTGGTGCCCAGGCGCGTAGAGGTGACACCTTGGGATGGTATTAATGTATTAGAGGTTGATCATTTTAAGCCACGAGACTGGCGATCACCAAGGGCGTGAACACAGCCCGCCAGGAGAAGAGGCTGGGGAAGCGAGGCCCGGGGATGCCTCGGCCTTGGCGAGCCTGAGGATGCTGATCGGGCAAAGGAATCGGCGAATGAGCCGCTACCGCCTGGACCGAATATCAGCAGACTGAAAGCGAGTGACGAAAGGGTTCCTAGGAGGGAAGAGTTTGCGTCTGTGTCACCTGCTGCTAAGTAGGGATCAGTGGATTCAGCGATGTGATGTCATCAGTGTGTAACCTTCGCAAAAGCAGTTTGGATGCTTGGGGGTCGGGGCACCTGTGTCGAGAGAGTTGAAAGGAAAATGGACGAAGGCGCTGGGAACAGGGATCGCAGATCACACGTTTTGCGGGAGAGGAAACCAAGAAAAGGACTGGTCGCTGGAGGGGCGGTGGGGGGGTTAAGACGGCTTTTGCCGTCTTGCGTGTTCTAACCGGAGATGAATTTCCGTGTATTTGCAGGCTGGTGGGAATGATCCAGTTAGAAAAGGGGAATGTTGATAGTTTAAAAAAAAAAAAAAAGAAAGGAAAGAAAAGAGAGCAGTGTCCCTGAGGGGCGACAGGGAATGGGACAGTCTTGCTAATGCAGGGGTTGGCCTTCGGTGGAACGGTTCATCCACAGCTAATAGTAAGTGGTCACAGACTCAGGGAAGGAGGTGCAGCCGGGGACGGCAGGGCACTCTCCTCACAAGGCCTTTGTAAAACATGGAAGTATGGCTGATTTACAATGTGGTGTTACTTTTAGGTGTGCAGCACAGTGATTCCGTTAATATGTATAAAAACATGTATATAGCGTGTGTGTGTGTGTGTGTGTACACACATATTCTTATTCACATCTTTTCCATGATGGCTTATCACAGGATAGTGATATAGTCATATTCTTTCCCCTTACAGATTATTACAAAATGTTGAGCATAACACCCTGTGCTATACGGTAAGTCCTTCTGGTTATCTACTTTTATTTTTATTTTATTTTATTTTTTGGCAGTACCTGCAGCACATGCAAGTTTTTATTTTATTTCATTTTTTTGGCTGTGCCTGCAGCACATGGAAGTTCCAGGGCCAGGAACTGAACCTGCCCTATAGCAGCCACCCAAGCCACTGCAGTGACGATACCCGATCCTTACCCTGCTGCACCTCCAGAGAACTCTGGTTATCTATTTTAGAGTAGTGAGTGTATGTTAACCCAAATTCCTAATTCATCCCTCTCCCCTTCCTTCCCTTTTGGTAACCAAGTTTGTTTTCTATGTCTATGGGTCTGTTTCTGTTTTGTAAACAAGTTTACTTGTATCTCTCCCTTTTTCTTTTTTAAGATTCTACATGTAAGTGATATCATATGATATTCGTCTTTCTCTGGCTACTTGGTGTGATAATTTCTAGGTCCATCCATGATACCACCAATGGCATTTCATTCCTTTTGTGATGAGTAATATTCCGTTGTGTGGGAGTTCCCGTCGTGGTGCAGTGGTTAACGAATCCGACTAGGAACCATGAGGTTGCGGGTTCGGTCCCTGCCCTTGCTCAGTGGGTTAACGATCCGGCGTTGCCGTGAGCTGTGGTGTAGGTTGCAGACGCGGCTCGGATCCCGCGTGCCTGTGGCTCTGGCGTAGGCCGGTGGCTACAGCTCCGATTCAACCCCTAGCCTGGGAACCTCCATATGCCGAGGGAGCGGCCCAAGAAATAACAACAACAACAAAAAAAGACAAAAGACCAAAAAAAAAAAAAAAAAAAAATTCCGTTGTGTGTGTGTATGTGTGGTGTGTATGTATATGTGTGTATATGTACACACACACACACATACCTTTTTTTTTTGGATGGTTCGCAATAGTTTTTTTTTTAATTAATGAGCTTTACTGCATTTATAAGTGTACAACAATCATCACAACCAAATTTTACAGCATTTCCATCCCAAACCCTCAGTGCATTCTCCCACCCCCCAACCTGCCTCGTTTGGAAACCATAAGTTTTTCAAAGTCTGTGAGTCAGTATCTGTTCTACAAAGAAGTTCATTGTGTCCTTTTTTTTAGATTCCACATGTCAGTGAAAGCATTTGATGTTGGTGTCTCATTGACTGACTTCGCTTAGCATGATAATTTCTAGGTCCATCCATGTTGCTTAAAATGCCGTTATTTCTTTCCTTTTAATGGCTGAGTCATATTCCATCATGTATGTGTACAAATCTTCTGTGCCCACTCCTCTGTCGATGGACATTTAGGTTGTTTCCATGTCTTGGCTGTTGCAAATAGTGCTGCAATGAACATTGGAGTACATGTGTCTTTGCGAGTCATGGTTTTCTCTGGAGAGATGCCCGGGAGTGGGATTGCTGGATCACATGGGAGTTCTATTTTCAGTTTTCTGAGGCATCTCCATACTGTTTTCCACAGGGGTTGCACCAATTTACAATCCCACCAGCAGTGTAAGAAGGTTCCCTTTTCTCCACACCCTCTCCAGCACTTACTGTTTGTAGACTTTTTGATGATGGCCATTGCAGCCAATGTAAGGTGGTACCTCACAGCGGTTTTGATTTGCATTTTTCTAATAATGAGTGATGTTGAACATCTTTTCATGTGTTTTGTGGCCATCTGTATGTCTTCTTTGGTGAATTGTCTGTTTAGGTCTTCTGCCCATTTTTTGATGGGGTGGTTTGTTTTTTTGGTATGGAGCTGTAGGAGGTGTTTATAAATCTTGGAGATTAATCCCTTGTCAGTCACTTCATTTGCAAATATTTTCTCCCAGTCTGTGGGTTGTCTTTTCGTTTTGTTTAGGGTTTCCTTTGCTGTGAAGAAACTTTAACTTTTAAGTTTTTTGTTTTTTTTTTTTTTTCTGTCTTTTTGCCTTTTCTAGGGCCGCTCCCGTGGCATATGGAGGTTTCCAGGCTAGTGGTCCAATCGGAGCTGTAGCCGCCGGCCTACACCACGGCAACACCAGATCCTTAACCCATTGAGCAAGGTCAGTGATCGAACCCACAACCTCATGGTTCCTAGTCAGATTCGTTAACCACTGCGCCACGATGGGAACTCCCAGAAACTTTTAAGTCCCATTTGTTTATTTTTGTTCTTATTTGTCATTACTCTAAGAGGCGGATCTGAGAAGATGTTGCTGTCATTTATGTCAGAGAGTGTTGACCTGTTTTCCTCTAAGAGTTTTATAGTGTCTGGTCTTATATCTAGGTGTTTAATCCATTTTGGGTTTATTTTTGTGTATGGTGTTAGCAAGTATTCTAATTTCATTCTTTTCCATGTGGCTGTCCAGTTTTCCCAGCACCACTTATTGAACAGGCTGTCTATTCTCCATTGTATATTCTTGCCTCCTCTGTCATAGATGGGTTGGCTGTAGGTGCCTGGGTTTAATTCTGGGCTTTCTATCCTGTTCCACTGATCTGTATTTCTGTCTTTGAGCCAGTTCCATATGGTTTTGATGACTGTAGCTTTGTAGTATAGTCTGAAGTCAGGGAGGCTGATTCCTCCAGGTATATTTTTCTTTTTTAGGATGGCTTTGGCTATTCTGGGTCTTAGGTGCTTCCAAACAAACTTTAAAATATTTGTTCAAGGGGAGTTCCCGTCGTGGCTCAGGAAATAACTAATCCGACTAGGAACCATGAGGTTGCGGGTTCGACTGCTGGCTTTGCTCAGTGCATTAAGGATCTGGTGTAGCCATGAGCTGTGGTGTAGGTCGCAGATGCGGCTGGGATCTGGCATTGCTGTGGCTCTGGCGTAGGCTGGTGGCTACAGCTCCAATTAGACTCCTGGCCTGGGAACCTCCATATGCCACAGCAGTGGCCCTAGAAAAGGCAAAAAGGCAAGAAAATAAAATATTTGTTCGAGTTCTGTGAAAAATGTCCTTGGTAATTTGATAGGGATTGCATTGAACACACACATCTTCTTTATTCATTGGTTGATGGGCATTTAGATTGCTTCCATGTCTTGGTTAATGTAAATAGTGCTGCAGTGAACACCGAGGTGCATGTATCTTTTCCAATTAGAGCCTTCTCCAGATATATGCCCAGGAATGGGATTGCAGGATCGTATGGTAACTCTTTGTTTAGCTTTTTAAAGGAACCTCCATACTGTTTTCCATTGGGGCTGTACCAATTTACATTCCCACCAACAGTATGGGAGGCTTCCTTTTTCTCTGCACCCTCTCCAGCATTTATTATTTGTAGACTTTTTGATGATGCCTATTCTGACTAGTGTGATGTGGGACCTCATTGTAGTTTTGATTTGCATTTCTCTATTAATCAGCAATGTTGTGCATTTTCTTCTTGAGCCGTTGGCCTCTGTATGTCTTTTTGGAAGAAATGTCTATTTAGATCTTCTGCCTACTTTTTGATTGGGTTGTGTTTTTGTTTTTTGATATTGAGCTGTATGAGCAGTTTGTATATTTTAGAGATTAGTCCCTTGTTGGACGTATCATTTGCAAATATTTTTCCCATTCCGTAGGTTGTCTTTTCATTTTGTTGATGGTTTCCTTTGCTGTGCAAAAGCTTTTAAATTTAATTAGGTCCCCTTTGTTTTTATTTTCATTACTCTAGGAGAGGAATCCAAATAGATATCGCTACAATTTATGTCAAAGAGGGTTCTGCCTATGTTTTTCTCTAGGAGTTTTATAGTCTCCCTCCAGTCTTACATTTAGGTCTTTAATCCATTTTGAGTTTATTTTTGTGTGTGGTGTTAGAGAATGTTCTAATTTGATTCTTTTCCGTGTAGCTGTTCATTTTTCCCAGCACTACTTATGGAATAGACTGTCTTTTTTCCATTGCATATTCTTGCCTCCTTTGTTGTAGATTAATTAATCATAGGTGCCTGGGTTTATTTCTGGACTTTCTATCCTGCTCCATTGAGCTATATGTCTGTCTTTGTACCAGTACCATACTGTTTTGATTATTGGAATGCCTTTTTAATTCAGTGAAAGAGGAGATAAAGCTGAAGGAAGATCAAGGGATTAATGGTTTGATGTGAATAGAAATGAAGTCCTGTAGGAGAGTTGGAGGTTGAATGGACAGGGAGACGTGATGATTGCAAATTGCATTGAGAAACCACCTGTTTGTTGGAGGTTTGAATTGAAATTGGCAGTGAAAAGGTTTTTGGAGGACATAACCTCTGGAGGCAGGATTTTGAGGCCCACAAGAGGGCGCTCGTGGACCGGTCATGTGTGGCTGAATCCCCGAGTCTCAGAAAAAAAGTGGGATTTATTCCAAGGGAAGATCGGCACTGGAAAACTCTGCTTTTTCCACTGAGGTAGTAAGCACCCATTCCCAAAAGCAGTGGCGCTGTGAGCAGGATTCGAACCTGCGCGGGGAGACCCCATTGGATTTCGAGTCCAACGCCTTAACCACTCGGCCATCACAGCCACGTGTGGCCCTGGACCTGCGCAACTATAGCTGCCTATCAACATGCCTGCTTCTCGCGTCGGCTCCGCCTGTCTTGAAAAATGCCAGTGCGCGTGCGCCTCTATTTGGCGGCGCGGGCGGTCAGCAGCCCTATGGAAGAGGCAGCTTTCTGATTCTCTTTTTCCTGACCACGGCACAAAATGGGCCCAGATCTTACTGCACATCCCAATACCCTTAAAGGCAGGCGAAGATATGTCGCGGCACTCTAGTCCAAGAAAGCTGGGGTGAGCCTCCAAATGCACAGAAAAAGTGCACAGTAACGGAACCTCAAATAGGAATGGATTCGGTAAGAAGCTTCATTGAGGGTGAGACAGAAATGCGACACCGTTTTGCGGCAATAATATACCCCCAACCTTAGGCACCGCTGGGATTCGAACCCAGGATCTCCTGTTTACTAGACAGGCGCTTTAACCAGCTAAGCCACGGCGCCTATAAGGTATGCATTCTGTCTAGATATAGATCAGCTGTTTGGGGGCGTCAGTAAATGAAAACCACCTGACAGGTTAAAAACTGCTGCGGGGCTTCAGTGAGTCTCCCCTTCCAGAGTCCTGCTCCCCTCCCCAGGCTCAGAGCAGCTTCCCTTCTCCCACGCCTTTAGGAGGCCAACTCAACTGTGCACGGGCGCTGGCTCCCTGTCCCTTAGCCACCTAAGCTCACCTGCCTCCTCAGCTGGAAAGGGTGCGAAGAGGAGGATGGGGTTCTTAGGGGTAGGAACGGCTCACTCTCACTACAACCTTCTGGAAGGCGGGCCACACCTCCCCACAAAGAGCTCCCTGAGCTCATCCAACCCCCAAACTTCATTCCACAAAGTCCTAGTATTTTTTTTTCTTTTTGTATTAAAAAATAATAACAGACACAATATCAAAAACACAAATGCCACTGGTAGAGGGTACAGCTGAGAACGTCTGGGTCCCACCTGAGGGGCAGCACCAGGGACTCCATGGTCCACCAACCTCCCCCACCCTGGAGCAGCTAGGGGTTTGGACCGCTGGGTCCTGCTTGGGCCTCCAGCCCCCGCCCTCACACTTGGGGAGGAGGTGGGAGAGAGGGCCATCTCCCCAATAAATAAGTGCAGCCCCAACCCTCGGGGCCAGGGATTCCGGCTCAGCTGGGACTTGGAGAGACCACTTCAGCTTGTCCGCAACCGTGTCCAGGGGAAGGCTGGGCTCCTCACTAGGGAGGGGAGGGAGGCTTCTCTAGGCTGAGCTGGGCTGAAGAATTCCATCCTTTTGTCTCCTAGGAGGCCAGAGGCAGCCCCTGGATGCTGGGCCGGCGACGGGGGTCCTGCCCCCTACAGCAGGAGAAGCTGGGGCACTTTTCTAGCAGTTGGTCCAGCCACGTCTGAGTGCGGAGAGTTGCGACACGGGAGAGAAGCTTCTCACACACGCCCGGGGGTGGCTCCCGAATGCAGTCTAGTTGGTGCCATCTTCTGTGGCAGGTAAGGCTGGACTGGACGAGCTCCCACCCTGTTCCTCCTCTTCCATAGCCAGGTCCTGAGAGCTTGAGGCTCCGGCTCCAGCTTGGGCGCGGGCCTCATTGCCACCCTCACCCTCACCCCCCTCGCCGCCACCCTCCTCCATGGGCTCCAGCCCCAGTCCATCCATTTCCGAGAAGAGCGGGTCATCAGGGTGGCCGGGGTCTTGGGTGCTACTGCCGCAGTCCACACAGGCCTTGGAGGAAGAAAGGTACTGAGTCAGGCAGGGTGCTCACTGCTGACCTGCCGCTGCAGCTCCCCTTGCTCCCCAGCCCATGGGGACTTGCCAAAACCTTCTCCAAAAAACACTCGTCCACATGAATGCACATGGGCTGGGAAGGATTGGAAAACGCATTGTACTCTGGGTCCAGACCCCACTAGGGGACAATCAGAATGTATGTCGGCACAGGAACGGCCAGAAAAGACCTACAAAAACCCAGCAGCAAACTCAGTGGAATTACTATCCTTCAGATTGAACCTCAGGAACAATGAAGGGATCAGCCCTCAGCCTCTGTCCTTTCAACTGGAGCTCAGTTTTGTGCCGTAGGTGACAGATGTGGCTGGGATCTGGTGTTGCCATGGATATGGCCTAGGCCAGTAGCTGCAGCTCCGAATCAACCCTTAGCCTGCCTGGGAACTTCCACATGCCGCACATGTGGCCCTGAAAAGAAAAAAATAATTAAAAAATTAAAAAACAAAGTAGTGTTCTTAGATATTGGGGGGGGGAGTCAGGCTCAATTCTCTCTTCTCCCTCCTGGCCCAGACTTCGCCTCTCACCATCACGTCAAGAGCCCGAGGCAGCTGACCCTTCCGGACCCAGGAGTGCACGGCCCCCAGCTCCCTCCGCTGATCCTCCGAGAACCGAGGCTGCTGCTTCTGCATGGCCCGGAGCCGCTCCCGGTCCTGCTTCAGCACAGAGGCCATGTCCCTGCTCCGGTAAGGGGTTCAGAAGGCAGAGAATGGGAGCTGCAGCCCTCGCGGCTGGCGTCTTTCCGCTACTGCAAGTCCCCATGCACCGCCTCACGCTCCTGCCCGGAGCACCGCCGGCGCCGGCAGCTCAGGCCTTCCCAGAGCAGGAAAGCTGCCCTCAGCTGGGGAGGGCCTGATGACGGGGTTCCCAGGGAAAGGGGACAGAACAGGAAGGCCAGGAACAAAGCCCCAGGTTCGCTGACGAGGGAGGGTGGGCCAGCCTCCCCGCCGCGGGGCGGGGGTCTCCCGGGCTCCTCACCTGGAGGGCACCTGGTAGGTCATCATGACGCGCTGGTCAGCGTTGGCCATGAGCAGCCAGATGGGGTCCTGGAGCACGTACTTGATGACCTGGTCCCCGGGCTCAGCCCTGGCCTGGGCAGCCCCCGCCTCCGCCTCGGAAGAATCGATGCTGCCGAAGTACTTGCTCGTGTGGCTGCTCTGACTGCTGCCTGCAGAGCAGGAGAGGCGGCCGGCAGTCAGGCCTCCCTCCGGGTCTCAGGTCCAGCCCACAGGCCCAGGCCGCCACCGCCCCGAGGCTGTCCTACCCTGGGAAGTGCGGGGGGCACTCACGTGTGATGCTGGCTGAGGTGCTGCCCCCCTCGTGGGAGCCTGAACCAGACCCCGAGCCCAAGGCAGAGCCCAAGGAGCCCGAGGCCGCAGAGCCTGTGCCAGAGCGCGAGTCCTCTTGCAGCAGCAGCTCCAGCAGGTCACTGGAGCCCGAGAGCGCATCCTGGTTGGAGGACTCAGTTACCTCCACCTGCGGGGTCAGGGGAGGGGACACAGAGGGGTTAAGGGATCAACACCGAGACCTCCCTTCAGCTGCTGCCACTGCTTGGGGGCACCCCCGACCCAAGAGGTCTCTGCCCACGCCATGGCAGCGGGGTCAGGCTGAGTGAGGAGAGAGCTGGCGGACAGGAGGGACGTGACGCTGGAGCTTTTCCAAGTGGCAGATGCGCTCTCAGAAGGTACTGGCACGTCCTCACCAGACAGGACTGTGCCCACTTCACCGATGAGGCTGGTTCCTGCCTCAGAAACTCAGCTGGGGTCTCCATCCCCGGGACTCCAGTCCCTGGCGATGCAGGCAGGAAGGCACATGAGGGGCAGAGCGAGGGGGGTAAGAGGGCGTGCGGGGCTGGGGGGGGGGGGCGCAGTGCTCACCAGTCTGGCCTCTGGCTCAGCAGCCTCCTGGCTGGGAGCGGGGGGCCCAGCACTGCTTCCAGGGCCCCCTGCTCCAGCCCCCGCCTCCACACGAGGGGGCTCCTCCAGCTGCAACAGGTTCAGCTGCAGCGGAGAGCTGCATCTTGAGTTGAAGAGCGGAGAGTCTGGGCGGTGTGGAGGGCTGGGGGGCAGCGGGGGCAGAGACGGGGCCGGGGAGTGGGAAGCAGGAGTAGGAGGCCCCTCGGCGGGGGCCTGGGCCACCCCGTAGGGATAGGAAGATGGGTTAGGGAACAAATAGTTAGGGAGCACCAAAGCCACCATGGGGGTCACCAGGGGGGCAGAAAAAGGTGCAGGAGGCACGGCTGTGGGGGCGGCGGGGAGAGGCTGGGGGCCGCCTCTGGGGGAGAACATGGGGAGGGGGAAGGGCTGGACCACAGCTGGGAAGGGAGTAGCGGCTGGTGGGGGGGGCCAGGGGGCAGAGGATGGCACAGGTGAGGGGTGGGAGACACAGCAGGGGGCTTCGGCCCGAGGGGTCTGGTGGTGGCGTGAGCGCTTGGCTTTGGATCGGCAGTGGTGTCGGCGGCTGGGGGGTGCAGGGCCATGGGGGCAGCCTGCGGGAAGAGACGAGGGTGAGCGCAGCCCTAAAGCAGGGCTCAGTGCCCCTGCCCGGCCCTGTCACTCTGACCAGGGAGAGGGCAGCCGAAGGCTGCCAGCACGCCTGGCTCCCTGGCCTACGCATAACAGGGGAGACTCTGGGGAGGCAGGGGAGCCTTCAAAGGACAATGGCAGAGAGCAGGGCCAGGGCGCTGGAGAGAGGAAAGGTCACGGGAGGGGTCGTGCTGGGCGTATGCTGGAAACAGAGGCTCTGGCAGACAGCGGGCAGCAGCTGGGGCCGCCAAGGTCCCTCTGCCAAACTCCAGCAGGCAGTGCCAGCCAGGCCCTGCTCTGCCACGCTCACCATGGAGCGGAGACGGGTGGGCAAGCCCAGTCCTGAGTCCCGAGTCCATCCACCAGCTGCCTGATGCCTGGACCCCACCTGACGTCGCTCTGCTGTCCTTGCCAGGCTACACCGGGCTCTGAAGCAGCCTCGACCAAGTCCCGACCCGCTGCTTCTGGCCCCCACAGTGGCTCACGTGGAGCAGAGCGCCTCTGCCTGGCTCTCAGGGCCGCTCCCCAGGCTGCCCTCCTCTGGCTCCAGCCCGGACCCCTGGCCAAGCGGGGAGAGGCCAGCAAGGGGCCTGTCCCTAGGCCGTCCCCGAAGCAGAAGCCTCTCCCCCGAGATCGCCTCCTCCGCCAGTCTGGTCCTCGACCAGGCAGGGGCAGGCTCAGGGGCGTCCCTCACCAGGGGCTGAGGGGGGCGTGGAGGAGCCGTCGAGTCCACGCAGCCTGCCAAGGTCTCGGAAGCGGCTGAGGAAGGCCTGCTCCTCCTTCTGCGTGTGCAGGGACAGCACGGCCTTGGTCAGGCCCACCGGGCGGTAAGCGTCTGGGGCTGGGTCAGGGGCGACCGTGGGGCTGGGGGCCGGGCCGGGCGGCGGGCCAGGCAGGTCCTCCATCATGACGATGTCTGAGGAAGAGAAGGCGAAAGGTCAGAACCACCCCTGGGGTCACACGGCCCCCACGGAGCCCCACGGCCAAGCCCGGCCGCCTCCCCGCCGAGGACTGGCTCTGGGGCCTCCTCCCCGTGCAAAGCCGTCCCAGGGAAGGAAGGTCCTCAGTCCCGTCCAGCGGCACAAGCCTAGGAGGGCCCCCCCCCTTGAAGGGCAGCCCTCCCCGCACTCATCTTCTGGGTCAGTGCCCCCACGCCCTTTCGAGGTTTCCAGCAAGCCGTGTCTTTAGGCCCATGTGGGTAGCACCCCCGACTCGGTGACAGTAAAGGACACAGAAAGCAGGATGGGGGACAAAGCGGCATCGGCCGGCGAGCAGGGGAAAAGCAAGAAGCAGCACCCCGATCTGAGACGGAGGCCGCCTCCTCGCCACGAGGGGGGCCAGAGGGCGGAAGGGGGCTCTGGCTGGGGACCTGACGCCGGGCCCTGGCCCTCAGCCTCGCCCATACCCGACTGCCCATACCCGACTCCGGGGGCTTCTTGTCTCCCACATGGACGATGGTGGAGCTGAAGCTACACTGACTGGTGACGGACACCACGCTCTCCGCCTTATTGGCCAGGGCGAGCGGGCTCAGGCTGCCTCCCACCACCGGCTCCTTCTGAGGGCTGGCCCCCTCCCCAGACAGCACTGCCGACGGATCTGTGCAGAGAGACGGGCCAGTTACCACCGCGGCCCCAGGGAGCCTGGGAGAGGAGACCAGGGAAGGGGGAGGACTGAGGGGAGAGGAGCCTGGAGGCTGGAGGAAGGTGTGGGGCAAAGACAGCAGTGTAGACGCAGGACCAGAGTGCAGGGACGGGGTTGATGGGAGCAGGGCCTGCCCCGGTCGTCACCTTTCTTAGCTCCCATAGACACGGGGCCTGGCCTCTGCTTGTCGTCGTCGGAGGCCGAAGAGGCGGTGCAGGAGGAGGAGGAGGCGCATTTGCGCTTGGTGGTGCTGGGCAGGTTGCAGCTCTCCAGGTACCTGGGGAAGCACCAGGGGATGTGAGGGCGGGGCCTGGGCGGGGTGGGGGCGGGGCCAGGACCCGGGCGGGGGGGGGGGGGGGGGGGGGGAGGTGCCTGCCTGGAGGGCGGAGGGCCCTACCTGAGGATGCTGTCCAGGCAGTTGATCTGCTGGTAGGAGCAACTGGAGGCGTCTTTCCTCTCAGCCTCCTCAGGGGCCAAGGCTGGAGGGACCTGGCTTGGAGCAGGGGCCGCCTCCACCTCTAGGTCTGGGGACTGGCAGGGAAGAGTCTTGGCCTTGAATGTGCCCGTAGCTGCGCCCAAAAGAGAAAAACTCTTCTGGTTGGCATGAAGGTCAGGGACCCGGCGGCCCTCCCGCCTCACCCGGACGGACAGTCAGACAGACAGCAGCAGCTCACCTGGGAGACGAGGCCGGGGGCAGGGCCGTGCCCGGGACTCAATGAAGAGCTGCTGCCCCTGGTGCTTCACCAGGTGCACGTCCTTACAGATCTGCTGGAAGGTCACCTGTGGAACACAACAAGGCGGTGGGCAGCACTGGGGGACCTGGCCAGCTCAGGGGGCCCCGGGGCAGGCGTGGAGGTCACGAGAGGCAGCGCAAGAAAGAAAAGGAGGCGGATGAGGCCGGGCTCCTCAGGGGCGGGCAGTGCTGACTCTGGGGACAAGGAGACAGGAGACTACAGCAGTGACGTGGGCGAGGGACACTCACCGGGGCAGGAGGCCCAGGTCCCTCAGCATCCCCCCCGTTGCTGTCGCTGGAGGAGCCAGGGCTGAGGAGAGGACCCGGGGAAGTGGCAGGGCCGACTCCACAGAGCCCCGTGGGGCTGGGGCTGTGCACAGGCTGAGACAGGAAGAGCCACAGGTTAGACGTCCGGAGCCTGCACCCCAGCCCCCTCCTCCTCCTCCCCAGCCCCTCCTCGCCACCCTCACCTGTAAGAGCAGCCGTTGGATCTGCTCTGAGAGCTCCTGGATATCGGTGTCCAGGGCCAGAGTGGGGCTGGGGGCCGGAGGAGTGAACACGTCCTCGTTCAGGGGCGCCCTGCGGGGTGGGGAAGGGTGAGTTGAGCCCTGCCCCCTCCCACTGTCCCACCCTCCAGTGCCAGCTCTGGGGCACGACCCACTTACGTGCGTACTTTGTGGCGGCCCAACACAAAGGCCACCTTGCGGCTCCAGGGGTGTACGAAGCCAGCCCAGCTGGTGTCCATGGTGACGTACTCCCCGTTCCGGGCGCAGAAGCGGATAGGGGAGTGGTCAAAGGGCTGGCCAGCCAGCTGCAGGACTGCGGGGGGCGGAGAGCGGAGTGAGGCCGAGGGCTGGGCACCCCCCGACCACAGGGCAGCCCTGAAGCCGGCCGCGAGGAGGAGCAGGATGAGAGCGACTCACTCTTCTTGTGGATGGCCAGCATGAGGGGTCGGTCCTCAGGGTGCAGGAAAAGGAGCACTGGGGCTCCCAGGAGGTCCTGGGGGAGGTAGCCCAGCAGGGGGGCGGCCCTGAAGTGAGAGGAGGCATCAGAGTGACCAAAGCCACTGCCCTGGCCAAAGCCACAACCTTCTCCGCCCGGCCCGGGCCTCACCTCTCATCCACGTCCTGGAAGAGGCAGCTGGGCGTGTGCCGTGTGGTGAAGACCCTCTTGTCGGGGGGAATCCGGGGCGCTGAAGCACAGAAAGGGGGGCCGTTGGGTTCCGCCCACAACAATCCAGCACCTCAGGGACCCACGCTGCCTCGGGCCCCCTGGCCTATAATGTGGCCTGGAGCCCCTGTGCACCCCGAGTCGGTGAGGAAACAGGTGCGCGGGGCTCCGCTCTGCCCTCTCCCGGCTCGGAGCGCCCACCTACGAATTCGCCCTCTACACGGGGGTTCAAACCCTTGTCCTCAGTGCCTTCTCTCTTCCAAAATCCCGAGAGGCCGCATCCTCTAGGCTCAGGGCCCGCGTCACCCCCAGCCCAGAAGAGGCGCCCTTCCTCCTGCCCCAACCAGGCCAGGCCCCGGGCCCACCTTCATAACCGGAGTGGATACGCTCTGCGATGAGCAGGCAGCAGGGCTGTGCAGGGGCTCCATCCGAGACCCGGATCTTGGTCACATAGGGGGTGAGGCGGAATGGCTGGTACCGAGGCCCCGGGTCTCGGTCAGGACCCCCCCTGTGCGAGAGAGAAGAAGGCATTAAGGTCTGTTACCCACCCTCCACCTCAAGGTCACAGCCCACACGGCAAAAAAGAGGGGGGTGGGGGGCCGGGAAGGGAAAGGGGTCTGCTCCCTTGTCCCCCGCCTACCTGATGCGGCAGAAGACGGACTTCTCCTGGGCGAAGTCCCTCAGGACTGAACCTGGAATAGACCAAGAGGGCAGTGAGCACAGCTCCCCACCCGCCCCGGGCTGAGAAGGACCCAGCAAGGCAAAGCCTGGGTCCCCTGGCCCCTCGGGACAGGTGCTTCTGGGGACTGTTCCCCCCTCCCCCCAAGCACGTAGGGACCTCACCTGCCGAGGCCCCCGTGCCCCAGGTGGGCAGGCGAGAGGGGGCAGTGGAGCCATAGAAGATGCCCACGTCCTGGGGAGCCAGGAGCTCTGAGAAGCGGGCACCCCGGAACACATCCCGCTTGCAGCGCAGCAGGACACCTGCTTGCTCGGAAATGTAGACGATGCGGCCGGTCAGGAAAGAGACAGCCACGGAGAAGGTATCCTAGGTAAGAAAGAGAGTGAGCACGAGTGAGCACGGCTGCGGCACCGTGCGGGTGGGGCTGGACGTGCCTCGGGCCGCAGAGCCCGCGCTGCGCTGACCTGGTTGCGAAGCGTGTACTCGGACGTGATGTGCTCCAGCTCCTCCAGGGTGTAGGTAGACATGTCCATGGCGCAAGGCTCGCCCTCCTCCAGGCTCCACTGCTGGTAGTATTCCTGGTTGGCTGCAACATGTGGGCAGCGGGGCATTTAGTGAGGTGACTGCCTCACAGTGGAAGCCCAGGACCTGACCACTGCCCCTGGAGAGAGCACCACTCACCCTGCACCTGCTTGACACAGGCCAGCGCGTACTGCAGAGTGGCCAGGGTCCCAGAGCGGCCCTTGCCCCTGCGCTCTGGTGGCAGCCGAAGCTTGAGCTCCCGCAGCGCCGTCATGAGTTCTTTCTGGGTCCTTGCCCGGGCTGACTGTTCACTGCTGCAGGGCGCACAATTGAGGGGGGGTAGAGGCATTAGTCCTGAGCGTGGCCCCCCTCCCCCTCCCCCAGCCCTCACCCCACAAACCTGCAGCCACTGGTAGATGGATTGTCCTGCTCCGAGCTGGCACTCAGGAGGCTGTAAGCGATGGAACTGCTGGGTGGGGATGGGCTCTGAGAGTTTGTGCTAGGGGAGAAGCAACAGGCCCGAGATGAGGGGAAAGGGGCCAGGAGCACGGGCCTTCTCCCAACCCAGCCTGCTCACAAGACACTCCCAGAATCTACACACCTCTTGCTGCTCTCAGTGGTCTCCAGCAGGGCCGAGTCCTTGCCATTGCCCGAGGAGGAGCTATGTGAGCTCCGCTGTGATGCCCCCCGGGACTCGGGTCCATTGGACTCATTGCCACTGGAGCCATTGCTGTTGGCATCCGTGTCATCAGCCAGGCTGGGGCCGGGACAAGGTCGATGCTGTGGAGGCCCAGGGGATGGAGCCCCTCCAGGACAGAAGGATTCTCCCGGCCTAGGGTCCCCTCCCCCATCAGCCCCTTCTAGGGGACCGCTCATGTCTGGGCCATGGGGAGGGCAGGAGAACAGGGAGGGCAGAGAGGCCACCACGGATGCACAAGGGGGCCAGGAGGCCTGACTAGGGGAGTGAAGTGGGAGGCTCAAGCCTCAGAGGATTGAGAAATTCGATCACAGCCAGCACCTGGAGAGACCAAGAAGGAACGAGAGAAAACTGGGCTGTAACTTGACAACACCTGCCCGCTTCAATGAGCCCCTCGCTTGCCGGCTTTCACGCTCCTGGAACCCAGGCTTCCAATGCGCAGCCTCGGCAATTTCTGTCCCCCGTCCCCGCAGGAGGTTCTGCAAGCGGGAGGGGGCCTCTCTTGGTTCCTCCCCCACATACGCTGCCTGCGTGGCCTGAGTAAGGAGCACCTAAACAGTCAACTAGAACGACGGCTGCAAGCCAAAGCCTGGACACTTCCCCCCAAGCCCCCACTCTGCCTGGGACACCAATGCCCCAGAGCAGGGGGTGAGCCGGGGGCCTCCTATATTTAGGCCTCCGGGCTAATTTTATCCGAGGGCGGTGCCACCCCCGCCGCACATGCGCGGAGACGTGCGCGGCCCCACCACGCGCTTCCGCCGCCGCCGCGGTCGCCAGGGAAACCGACGTCAGCGACTGAGCTCAGCGGTTGCTGTAGGGCCCACGAGAGGGCGGGAGGGGCGACCCCTCCCCCATTTCTCGGCGGAAGCTGGGGGAACGATTCACTCCCACACTGGCAGGCACGACCAGGGGTCCCCCACCTCTCATACATCCCCAGCCCCCAGAGAGCCAGGTGACCATAGTTAGAGCGGCAGCCGTGGGGTTTCAGAGGCTGGCCTTCCTCCCCAGGGCAAAACCACCACCACCGCCCCCCAGCCTAGCGCTGGCCTGGATCCCAGTCATTCTGATCAAAACAGCACAACCTTTCCTTCTCTGGCCGCTGTACCTTCTCCCCACCCCCAGGACCGAAGCCGGCGCCTGCCATTGTTAGGGACCCAGGAATCCTCTCTCCTCGGTCCCCTACTTTTCTAAACACTATCCCCCACCACCACACACACACCCCCATCCAAAGTAGACACCCTCAGCTTTAAGCAAGGGCTGCACCACAGCCAGCAAATAGTTCTTCCCTTAATCCCCGTCCGACCACACCCCCAACCCCAAAGCATTTTCTGAGCTTCAGGAGAAAAAGGAAGGCTGTGGCCAACAGCAGGAACTAGCACAGGGAACGGGATGTTCCAGCTCGAACCGGGCTGACATCACAGCCGGCGCGGGGCCAGGAATTGGAGGAGGGAGCTTGGGGCGCGCGGAAAGCCTGGAGGGTTGCTGGGACAAAACCAAGGACCCCCGAGTGACAAAGGCGGCGGGGGGTATGCCTCCTGAGGGTCGGGTGTGGGGCCGAGATAACTGCGAGCCGGGGCAAAGCTCGCGGTAAGGTGGGCGGGTGAGGAATGCGAATGCCTAGTACAGGGTTGCAAGGAATACCTCGGTCCCTGGGGACAGACAGAAGGTGGACAATGGCAAGGAAAGCGGATTATTGGTGTGCAGTCTGAGTTCCCGGGCCGAAAGTGGCCCATCAGGCTGAAAGTGGGAGCAGTCCCACTCGAGGCCAGAGATCGGCCCCGGGGGTGGCCACAGAGATCCTGGGGTGGCCGCGGAGATGCTATGCTTACCTGGCCGCGCGAGCGCCCTCCTGCCGCCTGCCCGCCGCCGTTGCAGCCCGCAGCCGAGTGGAAACCCGGCGGGGCCAGGAGGCGGGTTGCATAACGCCAGGCACTGCCCCTCATTGGCTTCCTGCCGGCGGAACCGCAGGCCCCGCCCCCGATTGGTTGGGGATCTCGTCCTGGCGCCTGATTGGCTACTGGCCCCCACTGAGGTCAGGGCTGTGTCACACACACGGGCGCACGTGGATCTGGGTGCTGGCGCTGGGCTGACGGGCCCCAGACAGCACAGCCCAGCCAATGGGCGCAGGACGCCTTTCACAGTGATAATGGAAAAGAGAGGAGGGAGGTAAACTGCCCGGACCACAGTAGGTGTTTATGACAGGGCTATTTCCCGAACTGACTAGCCTTGCGGAACAGGACACCTTGGTCTTGCCAGGGTTGGGTAAAAAGAATGCAGACTTTAGGAGGTGGGCCAAACTGGATGAGACGTCTGGTCCCTGGGAGGAGAGGGACAGACAGAAACCCAGCTTGGCCTTTCCCAGCTTCCCCTCTCCATCCTCATCATAATCAAGCCATTTTACCCAATCCCCTCCTCTGACACTTCAAATCCTGTGGACGGCTACGAGGAGAGCCGTCAAGGGTCCACTTATAAGTGGGGTGGTGGAGGAGGGGGGGAAGAGGCAAACAATAGAAGGGGCAGCCAGAACTAACGGGGGCTGCGAAGGGAAACAATGGCAGGTGCCTCCCTGGCCAATCAGAGAAAAGGTCTCCTGGCAGCCTACACGATGACGAGTGCTTCTCTCCTGAGGATGCAGCCACCCACAGTTAGGGCTGCCCCAAAACCGGGGGCCAGGAAGCCAGGGCCACAGGAGTACAAAAAGGGTAGTGAAAGAAGAGAAAGCCAAGTACCTCATCATCTGTCTCCTTCACTGTATTCCCCAGCCCCCAGGAGAGAACCTGACACTGGGGAGGCGATCACAAATCGCGTGAGTGTTGAAACGGTACCTAGGGGAGGGGCTTCAGCAACGGAGAAGCTGAAAATTATAATTTTCTTTTCAGAGGCAGGGAGCACAACTCAAAGTCCTAATTTGGGCCAACTTAGGCCGCGGAAGAGCTGCAATTACACAGACCCCCCTCCATCCAGGACTGAGGGGTAGTTCCTCTCAGGGTTCCCCGGATGGCTAGGGAAGAGGCCCCAGGCTGCTGCTGACGTCATCGGCTCTAGGTGCACGCCCCTCCGTGTCACGTGGCCTAGGCTCTCCCTGACAATGGTGGGGGGTGGGGGGGAGCCAGGGCAAGGGTTCTGTGTAAAAGCTGGACACAGGATGGTTAAAGAATAACCCAGAAAAAAACAAAGCCAGAAAACACAAAATAAAGGATTCGGAAGCCTGGATTCTCAGTCTTCTCTCCTTGAAAATGTCCCCCCAACTCCTATACTGTGGCCTAATCCCTGGTCCTATCAGACACCTCTTCTGGAGACACGGTTTTTCTTCGTCCTCAGCACTCCTCAGGGCTTTAGATGTGACCTCCCCCGACACAGGCAGTCCTTGCCCTCCGCCTCCATATTTTTCTCTGGCGTGGACAAAAGGGTCCAGGGCTCCAGCAGCTCCCACTTGCTCTCAAGGCTCTAACCGAGATCCTGCCTCCCGATCCCCACAGTAACCAGGCCCTGCTGCCGTCAATGGAAGAGAGGGGGCGGGAGACGGCGGTGACGTCAAAGCGGAGGATGGGGCGGGGCGAGGCAGCCGGGGAATGTGGGGCAGGGAGGCCGGAGAGGCAGCGGTTTGGGAGGCGGCCAGCCCAAGAGGGCGGCGGCCAGCGCACTTGGGAACATCATGTTCTTTTGGCTGGTAGCCCAGGACATGCACCCAGCCTGGGCGCCTCCCCCAACCCAACGACAGCCGTCCGGTCCCAAAGCCAGGGATTCCTGGAGAGAGGATTAGGAGGAAGGGGTGCTTCCCCCGCCCCCACTCCAGGCTCTCTTCTGGAGACTCGCATCCACCCTCCCTCGGCTGGTTCCTACAGCTCCTGGCATTGGCTTTCCCCCCTCCCAGACTGTACACATCTGCTGGCCCGGTCCCAAAGAGCCAGGGCGGGGAAGTTGGAGGCCCAGGTTCTGCAAGAGAACACGCACCTTTGCTCCTTCCCTGAGGCCCCCTTCAAAGCCTGAATGTCTTGTTACCATGGCAGCAGAGAGAGGGAGGAGGGACAGGGAGGAGAATGGGTCAAGGATGAGGAAATCGAACTGGGACAGAGCAAGTGGCCCAGCCTGGGGCCTGGATCTTGGGGGAGGGATAAAAGAGAGGAATGAGGGACTGGGGCTGGTGCTCCAGCCCAGAAGAACCAGGAAGAGGAGAACAGGGAGGGAGTCACTAAAAGTTGCAAAAAAGCTTAAGAATGTGAGCATTGTCAGTCCCTAACCACAGCATTCACAGAAATCTTTCACCCATTCCTGTTACTGTCACCATACAGCCATATTTTTTAGCTAAAAAAAATTTTTTTTAAATATGACCCAGGCATTTTGCTGAGTACTTTACATACATTAACTTATTTAATCTTCAGAACAAGCCTGTGAGATAGATATCATTATCCCCATTGCACAAAGACCGACTAAGGCTCAGAAGTTACTAAACTTGCCTAAGTTGCTTCATAATATGTTCTCTGACTCTTAACAAATGGGGCCCAGGATTCGAATCTGAACTCTGTTAATGGCTTGTCGTTCTGGCTTCTTACCCTTCAAGAACCTGTGAGGTGTTACCACCTCTGGGGGACCTGGGCCTCTCAAATACCCAGCCCATTCTGAGTTTGGTGCCTGAAACACAGATGCCATCCCCCCCGCCCCAACAGTCAGTCTGCACTCTCTACACACTTCAAATCGCATTGTCCCAGTTTTCATATTCTCACAAAGTCCTTGAGATCACCCTGGCAGCCACTAGCCCCAGTGATCTGCTAGGAACCCCACTTCCTGACTCCTCCACCTCATCACAGGTCACTTTACCACAGGCCTGGTTACTTGTACAGACAGATACCAGAGCACCCAGTTCCTGCCTCCTCCCCTCCAAGGACTCAGGAAGACACACGTGCATCCAATCTGCACAAATCCATCCTCCCTCTTGAGATCCAATAGTTCCTACCCCACGCTCACTCCCAAGGATGGCTCCGAGGCCCAACCCCTTCTTTTTACACATGAGAAAGACATCCAGAGCCACAGCCAAGATGTGACTGGCTCAGGGTCACATAAATCATCACACCACCCTTTTTCAAGTCACCTTGTCAATCCCTTGGTACCCACCCACCTGCCCTACCAGGGCCTCTCTCTAGCTTCACAACTCCTGCTTTTTTTTTTTTTTTCCTTTTTACTGCTGGCCGCAAATGAGGCATGAGTTCCCCGGCCAGAGGTTCAATCGGAGCTGCAGCTGGAGCAACCGGCACAGCCACGGGCAACAAGGAATCCGAGCTGCATCTGCGACCTACGCTGCAGCTGATGATCCTTAACCCACTGAGTGAGGCCAAGGGATAGAACCTGCATCCTCACAGAAACGGCGTCCTTAACCGAAGAAGCAACAACGACGAGAACTTCTCCCTCCACCGCCCTGGCCTCTTTCAAGTGCTTAAGGCACCTACCCGAGCAACAGTCACGCACTGGAACGTCCCCCACTGGTTCTAAAGGGTCCGGTACCTCCTGGGAGCAGAGGTCTCAGCTCCCTCAGGCTGCCGAACGCTTCCGAACCCCTCCCCGCGGCAGTCAGGGATCCAGGCACCTTGGAATAGCGAGGGATCTTAAATCAGTGATTCCTGCTCCCTTCTCTCTAGAACTGAGTTCGCGGCCCCTATTCCCTGCAACCACTAGCGCTCCCACCGCGGCGATCACATATCCACACATTCTCCTTCACGGTACTGCATTAACATTCCTCCTTACGCCACGCGGGAAAAACCTATACCAATCGCCGCCGCTCCCCGCTCCCCACCCCACCACGCCGGAGCACTCACCGCTCGGCTCTCACGCGCGGTACAGTTTCTTCCCAACTAGGATCTCGGAGACTTGGACTCGCTCCTTCAGCCTCGCCCGCCGACCAGGACGCCACGCCCCTCAAGCTTATTGGCCTAAGGGCGCCGACCCATGCCCCGCGCCGCGTGCGGGGCCCCCCCCGCCTCCGCCCAGCTACCATTGGCACCGCCCGCCGCCGTCACCTTCTCATTGGTCAGTTTGCCTACCAAGCGACAGATCCACGTGCGGGAGGGGCCGCCCTAGCGCGTTGATTGGAGGTCTGAGGAAAGACACGCCCCCACTCAAATCCGAAATTCTTATTGGCTGTGACTCCACCCCCGGCCTGCCTAGATTGGTGACGCAAACGTCAGTCCAGCCCTCCCAATTTTCTCATAGGCTGAGACATTCCGGAGCTGTAGAGGACACGTGCAGGCGGTCTCACGCGGCAAGTTGTTTACCTAGAAGCTGGGGATTTTCCTTGACGACACTCTTACCCTAGACTGCCGAGTCTGCGCAGGCGCAGATGTGAGCGCCCGTAACTTTGTGGGGGGCGCTTTGAGAGCCGTCCCGTGCGTGACAAGAGCGCCCCCGCGCTGGGACTCTGGACCTGAAACTCCCAGTAGCTGGAAGGTGTGAGCATTAGGTGAAGCGGTCTTCAGGTCTCCGTACCGCGTGACGATGACAAAAAGATGATAGCCACCTCCCAGATTATTTTCTGTGGCCAGGCCACGCGCTTCTTATAAAGCCGGAAGAGGCGGCGGCTCACTTCCCACCGCCTCACTAATGATACTGAGATTCAGAGAGGTTACATAATCTGTCCGGAAGAACAAGCTAGTCTCTAATGGGATCATGATTTGAACCCAGATCTCCCACATAAAGAAGGCGGGTCCAAGAGCCTGCGGGAATCCTAAGCCTGTAAAGAACTCAGTAGATGAAGGGTAAAAAGGCTCTTAGTACCTGTCCTGAAAATAGTAAGCCCTCAACAAATGGTGAACATTATGATAATGACTGTATACCTAATTATAAGAATCACTTGGTCCCTTACAACTGCTGACTCAATCTCCGGGGAAGGGGCCTGAAAATCTATTTTAAAAAGCATTCCTGGTAGTTCTCATGAGCCGACAAGTTTAGGAAACATTATCGAGATTTCCTATGCGGAACCCTCATGTTGCCGCCCAGAAAAATGGGCCCTCCGGAGCTCACCTAGCACTCCCACCTACTGTTGAAGTGCCCGGGGTCAGAGATGAAAGGGTACCACATCGGCTGCATTTGTTGCTGGAGATTAAGAGTTCAGTGTGGGGGTCCAGAGTCACCAGTCTGACTGCACACAGGGCAGGGGTGGCAAGCCCTGCAGCCGACTCCACACCACACTCACCTCTGTCTCCCTGAGCCGTTTTGTTCAATTAGTATTTATTAACCCTTTCTGGATGTTAGCACTGTTCTAGGCACAAAGGGGAAGAGATGTTTCCCAGTTGTCCACCTATTTCAGGTCTAGGAGTAAATGACCACAGGAGCAACTGCGTAACACCTGAGAGTTAAGTCAAGGAGTAGAAAGGGATCCAAGAAACAGCAAAATGCCCTCAGAAAAGGAATGGGGGGAAAGCTGAGAAGCCCAGACCGCAGGGTTCACCAGGCTGAGGCCCTGGGCTCATGAACACATTATCGATTCCTGGTGCCCCCTTGTGGCCACTTTTGGGATCACACTTTGCCCTGCCCAAGGTCAGGTTCCTTGGCAAAGCTCAGTCTCTTCCAGATGTATCTTCTCAACCTTCTTGTTTTACCTGCAGATCCAACACCCTTCCCACTGGTTAGGAAAAGATCTTAAACCACCACCTGGTTACTCATTACACATTTATTGTACATTTTCACAATCTGGATGCGCCACAGAATTGGGGGCATGGGGTGAGGGAAGGCGGGGCAGGGGACACTGGGATAATAAGGGGGTCTAGAACACAGCACCCCCACCCCCAGCATCTTTCCCTACCCTTTCACAACACAGCTTTGATCTCCCTGCTCCCCCTCCACACAGAAACCTTTGAGTGTGGGGGGAAGAGTTTAGGCGGTCCCTTCCAGTGGCAGGTTAAGGGACTGCACCCTCAGACCCCCAAAATTGTGCCATTAAAAAAGACGTTACATCCTTCCTTATCATTTCACCTAAGGAGGAGACAGCTCTCTCTGGGCTCCACCACCCTGGAGAGGGGAAAGAATCACCACCTTCCGGCAAGTCCCACACACACATTGGCAGTGACTAAAACCCCTGCCCCGAATTCAGGGGGGCAATCAGAGGAGCTGATAGGGCAACACCCCCCAAATGGGTGAGGAGGGCTTTCAGTCAAACCCCCAGCAGGGGTGGGGCCAGAGATTTCAGGCAGGAATTGGGAGGATTCTTTGCCCTGCCCCACTCCTCCCCAAGGCAGTGATGACCCCACACACACAGGTAGCCACCTCTCCCAAGAAAAATCAGATTGTGGCCAACCCCCAACTCTCCTGCTGGGAGGAGGAGGAGGCGGGTCAGGCAGATGGGAGGGAGGGAGACCCCATGGGAATGTCAATTGAGCACCCCACTTGAAAACTGGGGAGCAGGAATGTGGGGAGAGACTCCAAGTGGCAGAATTATTGGTCCATCATAACACACTGAACTCCAAGACACGTACACACCAGCTGGGGGGAGGGGAAGGAGGGACAAGAGGTTTGGAAAATCGGGGAAGGGGAGGCAAACTGGACTGGAGGGGCTCGGAGAGGGCAATTCTGGGGGCCAGAACAGCCTGACACCCCCAATGCCCAGGCTCCCTACCACCTGCAAGTAATGTCATGCAAATGAAAAGTGTGATACAAGGACCAGACCAATAGGGACTAACTCCTCAGTAAAAAAGAAACACAAGTTGAAAGAATGAACAGAAGCCTGATGGAGAAAAAAAGGAAACCAAAAGGGATGTCAGTATGCAAATGATGCTAATTAACATGCTGGAAGCTCCCAGAAGACCTTGGGATTCTTAGGACCAAAAGGGACCAGTCTCAGAGCCTCCCAATGATGCAAAGAAGATGCACCTAGGGAGTCCTGGACAGCTGCTTTTCTTTTTTTTTTTTTTGTCGGGGGGTGGGGTGGGGTGAGGGGGTGTATGGGGAAGACCAGGGCGGGAGGAAGGATCAGCTAAATCCAAGGGAAGGAGGGGAGGAAGAGGGACTATTGCATAGCAGATGCAAATGAAGGGAGTTGGGGCCGGTGAGGAAGAGAGGGAAAGGAGAGGAGAGGAGGGGCAAAAGGAGGCGATGGGAACCTCAGGAAGGGGTGTTAAGGACAACCGGAAAAATCTTCTAGTAATAAAACTACAAACAGACCAAATATATATAATATTATATATGTATAAATAACAGCTGGCTATTTACAAGGGGGCACACACACGACACACACACGCGGATCCCGGGGGAGGAGGGGGCTGGAAGATATGGCTGAGAGGTGGAGGAGCGGCTGGGGATGGGGGGGAGAGGCCCTTCTCTGGGCAGGGCAGGCTCCTCAGGGGTTTAAGAGCTGAAGTAAACTGCAGAGAGGGAAAGAGAAGGAAGAAGAGGGGAGAAAGAAAGAGAAAGAGAGAAAGCAGCGTGTCAGGCCCGGCCCTGCTCCCACCTTCCCCACCTCCCAGCTGGCTGACCGTCCCTTCCCCTCCTGGTCTCAGATCCTCCATCTGTAAAGCAAGGAAGCTGCACAGGTCAGCTTCAAGGTCTCCTCAACGTCACGGTATGGCTTTGGGGCCACAGACCCCGAATCCTCGGAGCCTCTGAGACCACAGCTCTCAACCAATAGGGTGGTTGGCTTCCTAGCCATTTCTCAAGCCCCTGAGTCTTCGCTGCTCCCCCACACCCCAATTCCAGGGTTCCCATACTGGACAAACCCAAAGGGTCCTCAAGGGAGCAGTGGAGATCTCCACCGGCTTTCCGGTTTCCAAAAATCTTACCAGAAATTGCCCAGAACCAGGCAAAGTACAAGCTCAACAACATTGAGGTTTGGGGTGCTAGATGAATCAGAACTGCTATTGGCAGCTCTGTGTGCTCTTTGCTGAATAGTAAAAACGAGGTTAATGACCTTCAAAACCCAGACGTCAGGGGGGAAACCTCTCCAACAAAGGGGCCCGGCCACTCCCGCCCGACTCACCAATGATGATGATGAGGATGATGGCGCAAATCACTCCCAAGATGATCATCATCTGGGGGCGAGAAGGGCCGGTCAGGGAGACAGGCGGGGACACTCCCGGCCACCCACCACTCCTCCGGCCTCCACCCTTACCTTGAGGTTTTTCCACCAATATTTGCGCTTGAGCTTGGCTGCACTTGTTTCAAACTGGGAGGCCCCCGCCTGGAGTGCGTCGGCGCGGTCGTCCAGTTCCGACAGCTTCTGGTCCCGCTCCAGGACCTTGTCCACGTTCACCCTCATAATGTCCACCACCTGCGGGAAGGGCGCGGGGATGGGGGGGGAGACCCATCTCAAAGGGCTCTCCTCAGCCAGGAGCCCACGTACGAGACATGCACCCTAGGGCTGTCTGGCTGACATGCAACAACATATGCGGAGCATGCCCAGCACACCTGGGGACATGCAAGGAGCACACGTCAGAGGCATGCTGGTGGCCAGACATCTCATATCACAGCAGCACCCTCTATTTACCGAGCCTCAAGCAGCCTGCGGGTCACGAGAGCACACCCGCCCAGGGTGAAACGGCGCAGGCCAGCAAGGCTAACACCCCACGGCCCTCCCAATTACACGACGTCAGGAACGCGGCTTGGTATGTTTTTGTCTCCGAACGCGAAAACGTGAACTGCCATCACCCTCAACCCACGATGGACCCCCAGACCGCTTTGCCATCCTCAGGGTCGTTCCCACTGCCTCTGCCCCCCCCACAACTCACCTCATCCACCTGGGCCTGGGTCTGCTGCAGTCTCCTGTTACTGGTGAGGTTTGGAGGGGGCGCGGGGGGGCCTCCCTCCCCAGCTGGGGCGGCGGGGGGTGCGGTCGCAGCGGTTGCCGACCTGAGGGGCACCGACGGATTAAGATCCAGGCCCTGGAGCCCTCGGCCCCGCAGCGAGGGCTCCGCCCATCCGTCTGTCCATCCATCCGTGCCCCCCTTCCTCCTTCTCGGGAGGAGAGCCACCCGAAGGGAGCCATGGCCTTCGCCCGGCCCCGCGGGCAAGCGGCCGCGTGACCTTGAGGGAGGCCCCCTCCCCCCTCCGGGCCTCAGTTTCCCCGCCTGTCAAATGAGGGCGACCTCACAGCCACGGTCGGGGGGACCCGCAATGAAAGGCGGCAGCGATGACAGGGGCGGGGCGGGCGGACCCTGCGTCTGCTCCCTCCGGCGCCAGCGCCCGCGCGGCCGGCCGGGGACCCGGGGCTCTCCGGCTGCCCGCGCGCCGTCACGGGCGCCGGCCTGGCCTCCGGGCGCGCGGGGGGCGCGGGCTGGACCCCGAGCCCTTCCCAGGCTCGGACGCAGGGGCGGCGGCCGGCGCGGGCAGCCGGGGCGGGCGCAGGCGGCCGACTCACATGGCGGGGGCAGCGGGCGGAGGACTTGGCAGCAGCAGGGGTGGCGGTGGCGGCGGCGGCGGCTCGCGCTGGCTCCGACTGGCGCTGGCTGCCCGGGACGGGAAGATGGCGGCCGCACGTCACCCACATCCGGGCACTGCGGGCGGGGGCGGGGCGCCGCGGGCCACTCGGCGGCAGCCGGGCCGCGGGGGCGGGGCGTGGGGGCGGGGCGCGGGGAGCGCAGCCCGCCCCGCGGCGGGGCCCGCGAGGCGGGGCCCCCGGCCTCTCCCTCCACGGCCCGAGCCTGGGGGCCGCGGCTTACCCACACCCACGGCCCGACCCTGATGGCACCCCTCGGCCCCAAACACCTCCTCCGCGAGACCCGTCCGCACCCCACCCCGACCCAGGTCTCAGCCCGCCCCCACGGTCCCAACGCCTGTTGACCGGTCTTCGGCATTTCAGATACGGGCGGGAGATGGGAAATCAGAAGGGTCACGTGCAGGTTCCGGGGCGATGCAGACAGGCGAGACCCCGCGGCTGAGGTGGAGTGGTGGCAGCTGGTCCCCAAAGCTTGCCCGCAGGTGGAGATCTCAAAGGAGGTCTGGGACAAGGAACTCTCTCCTCACAGCTGGGGTTCAGACCAGGGGTCCTTGGCAGCCTGGGCCTGACCGACAAGAGGCAAGCTTAGGGGCCTAGGAGGAAGGCAAGAGGCTGCCCCGTGGCGCTGCTTCAGGTGCGCCTGCAGACTGGCCCAAACCTGGCTCTGACCCAGAGTTGGATCAGCTACCCTGCAGCGGGAGGGCTCAGCCTCTGACCCCAGGCGAAAGGACAGAACTTTAGCTTTTACGTTTTGTTTTTTCCCTGGGGGGGCAGGACAGTAAGGAGGCAAAGGCAGTCCCTGCCTCCTGGGTGTGACCTTGGATAGCCCTTTGCCTGTCTCTGGACCCCAAATAGATTACATACTAGACACTACAGGGGTATTTGTTAAATGGCTTGATCCGGGACATGGTAGGAGATTATCCCCGGCCCCTTCCATCCCTGACTTGTCTCTGTTTAGATCCTCCAAACAGACCCAGCAGTTCACACACCCCCTCTGCTCATTCTCAGCAGGACTGGTCCCCTCAGAGAGGACAGGCTGAGAACAGGTGAGCTGCCTGTCCTGTGGGGTAGGTCAGATCAGCCTAAAGAGTAAAGAAGGTGGTACCTTGGGGGGGGGGGGTGGCTAGTGGCCCTGGAGCGAGGGTGCTCACTGCAACCCTGGAAGTGGGCAGAGGGGGCTGGTGGCCTTGGTCTCTGAGACAAACAGGAGCTGGCTTCCTCCCTCCCCCACCCAGGCCTCCCAGGGCCTCCGGGTGTGACAACCTCCCCCATGCAGCACCCCACCCCCTCCCAGCAGAAGCCTGGGCCAGGCTCTGTCACCAGAGGTGTCATTTCCCAGCTGTGTGGGGGAGGTGAGTGAACAGGGAGTGTGTGCGGGGTGCGGGGACTCAGCAGATCTAAGATGCGATGCTCTCAGCTTCTCCCCCTCCTGGGCGCTGCCACTGCCCTGGTCCCATGCACTCACACACACACACACACACACACACACACACACACACAGTGTCTGGGTGGCTCAGTCAATGTGAAAAGGAAGAAAAGAACAGCTTCCCTGAGGGTCCTAGATGACGCTGCAGGGGGCTAGCTCTTGCTTTTTGGCCCTGAGACTACTCTGCTTTCTAGCTAGAGAACAAAAATGCCAGATTCCAGGCTTTTAAGTTCAAAAGCTGTGGTGTCTGTGTCTAAGACAGATTAAGGTTGGAAGGAGATACAAAGAGGCTGGACTTCCCACCGCCACCCTGTCCCAACACCCTAAGCTGGCAGGGGGCAACCAGTGGAGGACCAAACAAGATGTTAGACAGGGGGTTAGGAGTGATCCCCATTCCTGGATGGTCAAGTCCAGGGGACGTGCAAGGGACAGAACCTGGGATAAATTGGAGGAGCTAAGGCCATGGGGTGTGGCTTGGAAAGCTGGCACATTGCTGTTGCCCTCAGAGTCTGGGGGCGGCAGCAGCAGAATCGAGATGGGAGCATGGAGTTCTCTTGTGGCACAGTGGGTTAAGGATCCTTGGGTCGCTGCTGTGGCATGGGTTCAGTGCCCACCCTGGGTGAGGCTGTGTATGATCCATGGAGGCGGAGTCTCAGGAGGATTTATCTTGAAGACAGGACTCTCATTGAGCAGCCCTCTCCACCCACCCCACCTTTGCTGGTGTGCTAAGGAACTCCCCAAATTTTGATGAGTGCTGGAGGCAGGAGAAGAGGAGGGATGGGGAGACCCAGTTCACCTGGAAATGACTAAGAGAATGTTTTCTGCAGGCAGATAGAGTGGAGACCCAAAACAGAGGTAAACGGAACTAAAGAAAGAGAATGCATCTGCAGAGTTCCCGACGTGGTGCAGCAGAAACGAATCCGACTAGCATCCATGAGGACTTGGGTTGATTCCTGGCTTCATTTGGTGGGTTAAGGATCTGGCATTGCCGTGAGCCGCCACGTGGAGCCCAGACGTGGCTCGGATCCCATGTTGCTATGGCTGCAGTGTCGGCCGGCAGCTGCAGCTCCGATTCAAGCCCTCGTCAAGGGTTGGCAGCCAGTTCTCTGGGCGCCACTGTCAAGGCTCCTTCCAAAGATGTGGGAGGAAGTCCAAGTTCACTTCTAATGAGGACCTCCAGGAATTCTGCTGTAGATGACATGGAGGAAACCTTTCATGAAGTTTAATAGTTTTCCTTTATTGTTTTTTCCTCTTCTAACAACTGACTGTAGGTTGGGGTGGAAGGGGGCTGGGTCATTGCCACGGTGACTCATGAAGCTGCTCCATCCACATGGGTCAAAACTGACCCAACTAATAATTAATTTCAGAGACCTTGTGTGTCCCTCAACACAGCAAGGTAAAGAAAAGGCCTTCTAATGAGGAGAAGTGGCCCCCTGGGAATGCTGCCTGGAATGCGGCCCGAGGGGCTGACCCCACCACCCTTGTAGTCATCTACCCTACCCCGTGACCTCTGGCTCTGCCCTCCAATCTGGAAGGCTTGGGGGCTGCCTGCCAAGCCCTGGGATCCTGGAGAGAAGGGAAACTGCCAGGAACCTGCTGAGCGCAAGGTGCCCTACTTGGATGCCACCTGCCTCCAGTTCCCTTTTTTTTTTTTGTCTTTTTAGGGCAACACCCAAGTCATATGGAGGTTCCCAAGATAGGGGTCTAATCGGAGCAGTTGCTGCCGGCCTACACCACAGCCACAGCAACGCCAGATCCTTAACCCACTGAGTGAGGCCAGGGATGGAACCCGCAACCTCATGGTTCCCAGTCGGATTAATTTCCGCTGTGCCACCACAGGAACTCCTGAAAACAATGATTATATGTTTTTTAAATTCATGGTTATATTTTAAACTAGGTAATAGGAAACAAAATGTAAGAGAGGGAGTTCCTGTTGAGCACAGCAGAAACGAATCCGACTAGTATCCGTGAGGATGAGGGTTCCATCCCTGGCCTCACTCAGTGGGTCGGTGACCCAGCGTTGCTGTGAGCTGTGGGGTAGGTCACAGGTGTGGCTTGGATAAAAAGCAAAAAAAATATATATATATACGTATATATATGTGTGTGTGTGTATGTACACATATCTACGCATAAAAGGGTGAACAACAAACCCGTGCTCTGAGCCACCCAAGGCCACTGCCCCACACATCTGCTGTTTCCAGTCTTAGAAATGCTCTGGAATGATTGCTGCAGAGACAAACATAGACGTACATACTGCTTTTTTTCTTTTAAAGAATACAAATGCTAACGGACTATATGCATTTCCCCTTCCTTTTTTTTTTTTTTTTTTTAATTTTCCAATCACAGGTTTGTTTTTTTTTTCCCTTGTTCTCTGTAGTATCTGTTTCTTCCAGATTTCTTTGCTAGCCTTCCGTCCTTCTTTCCTCCCTCCCTTCCTCCCCCCCCCCACTCTCTTTCTTCTTTTTAGGGCCTCTCCTGCGGCATGTGGAGGTTCCCAGGCCAGGAGTGGAATCAGAGCTGCAGCTGCCATCCTACGCCACAGCCGCAGCAATGCCAGATCCGAGCTGTGTCTGCAGTCTACACTGCAGCTTGTGGCACCATCGGATCCTTAACCCAGTGAGCCAAACCCACATCCTCATGGATACTAGTTGGGTTCTTAACCCGCTGAGCCCCAGCGGGAACTCCATGAAGGTTCTTTTTTAAAAGATTTTATTGAAGTATAGTTGATTTACAATGTTACTTTCCGCCAAACAGCAAAGCCATTCGGGTATAAATTCTTTTTCATATTCTTTTCTATCAGGAATAGAATAGGCTATCACAGGATAGTGAGTATAAATCCCTGTGCTATACAGTAGGATCTTGTTTATCCAACCTGTAATACTAATCCCCACATTTGCTAATCACAAACTCCCACTTCCGTCCCCCCCCGCCCCGCAACCACAAGTCTGTTCTCTAAGTCTGTGAGTCTGTTTCTGTTTTATAGATAAGTTCTAAATGAGGGCTCTTTCATTCTACAATCCCAGGCACTGTGCTGGCGCCGGGAGTCACAATAATTCACAAGAAAAGAGATCATTAAAACACAGCATGTTTGTTAATTATACCTCAATAAAGCTGGAAGGGGGGAAAAAAAAAACACCCACCATGATCTTGGATGTAATGTTCAAGACACTCGCCAACACAGCTCAGACAGACCTAAACCAGAAGCGAGACTCAGGGCTCACGTGACTGGAATGAAGCTGCAAACGGCAGGATCCAGGCACCCTCCTGACGTCATCAGGGATCTGGTTCTGTTTCCAGCTCTGCTGGCCTCTCACTTAGCTTCCTTTCCAAACAGGGATCATAAGCAGCTGCAAGCTCAAATTCTTTTAAAAAGCTAGTTTTTTGGTTTTTGTTTTTTTTTAATGAATGTGCTTCAAAATTCCTCAATTTCCAAAAAAAAAGAAAAAAACATTTTAACTTCCAAAAGTTCTGCCGTTCCCTGGGGGCTCAGCAGGTTAAGGACTCAGCATCGTCACTGCTGTGGTGTGCAGGTTAGATCCCTGGCTCCAAAGCTTTTGCACGCTACGGGCGCAGCCAAAAATAAATAAATAAATAAACAACCGCAAGTTCAAAAAAAAAAAAAAAAAAGGATAAAATCTTTTTAATTAAAAAATCCCTCTAATTCCAAAAGTTCAAAAGAACACATGAAGAAAGTCTCCCACCCTCCCAGCCTCTGCCCTTCAACCACCAGTTTCTGCCAGTACAGCGTGCCCCCCCTCTGTGCACATAGCTTTCCTTTGTTTTGTTTTGTTTTTAAAACAAATGTAAGAAACTGCATGAACTGTTCTGTAACTTGCTTTTGTCAGTCAAGAAAGAATCTTGGAGATTGTTCCATAATGGTGTATGAGGTTGGCTGCACGGTATTACACCGTAATGAAATTTAACCAAGCCCCTGTTGACAGACTGCTGTTTCCAGTCTTTCGCCAAAACAAGCAAAGCCTGCGAAGAACAATCTATAAGTGCCTATGCGATCGTGGGCAAATATATAGGGCTAGTTCTTAGAGGGGAAAATCCATGGTCAAGGGGCATGGGTCTTTGTGATTTTTATTTTCTTTTTAGGGCCGCACCCGCAGCATTTGGAAATTCCCAGGCTAGGGGTCAAATCGCAGCTACAGCTGCTGACCTACACCACGGCCACAGCAACACGGGATCAGAGCCACGCCTTGACCTACACAACTCAAGGCAACGCCGGATCCTTAACCCACTGAGCAAGGCCAGAGATCGAACCCGCATCCACATGGATCCTGCTTGGGTTCCTTAACCGAGGAGCCATAAGGGAAACTCTGTGATTGTGATTTTTATTTGATGGAATATTGCCAAGTTGCTCTCAGCTGGATATGTTGTCACCTTTTACTCCCAGCAACAAACAGGTGAGGCCTGTTGACTGGAACCCATACCCTCTTTAAACTCTATGAAACTTTCTGGACCATGCAAATGTAGGGTAGGCATGATTTGCGTTTCTCTTACCGTGAATGAAGCTAGCTCTCTCTTCATATATTTGAGAGTTCTTTATATCTCCTTTTCTGTGAAATATCTGTGAATTTTTTTCTACATTTTTATTGGGTCGTCAGTATTTTTCCTATAGATTTTTTTTTTTTTTGTCTTTTTGCCATTTCTTGGGCTGCTTCTGCAGCATATGTAGGTTCCCAGGCGAGGGGTCAAATAAGAGCTGGAGCCGCCGGCCTACCCCAGAGCCATAGCAACGCGGGATCCGAGCAGCATCTGCAACCTACACCACAGCTCACGGCCACGTGGGATCCTTAACCCACTCAGCAAGGCCAGGAATCGAACCCGCAACCTCATGGTTCCTGGTCCGATTCCCTCATGGTTCCTGGTCCGATTCGTTAACCACTGAGCAACGGACGGGAACTCCTAATAACCTTTATTGACTAATCCCATTTCCCTACGGAATTTTAGTCTTCTATTTTTAAATTATAAAAAATACTCTATTTTTAAATGATAAAAAAGTGCTTTCACACTGTTGTGCCTCCAATCTCTAGAACTCTTTCGTCTTGCAAAACTTAACCTCTCTACCATTAAACAACTCCCCATTTTCCTCTCCCCCAGCCCTTGGCAACCCCCGTTCTACTTTCCATGGCTATGAATTTGAGCCACCCCCCAGTACGTCATATAAATAGATCAAGCAGTATTTGTCTTTTCATGACTGGCTTATGCTGATTAATAAAGCCACTAATCTCATAATAAAATGAAAATCTATTTTTGACGCTAATTGGCAAAGTCTCTGGTGTTGACTAAGAGAAGTTGAAGTGCTTGTAGCAGCTGCTCCTGGAGTGTGGATGAAGGAATTGGGGTATAGGCAGGTTAAGTGACCTGTTGGTGATCGTACAGCCGAGGAGAGAGGGTGTACCTTACACCTGCGTCTGGCTCCACAGCTTTTGCTCCCAGTCTTTCTTCCCTGAGCCAGGGCTCACATAGGAAAGTCATGGCGAGGAGTTCCCATCCTGGTGCAGCGGAAACGAATCCAACTAAGAAACATGACGTTGCAGGTTCGATGCCTGGCCTTGCTCAGTGGGTTAAGGATCCGGTGTTGCTGTGAGCTGTGGTGTAGGTTGCAGACGTGGCTCAGATCTGGCGTGGCTGTGGCTGTGGTGTAGACCGGCAGCTGTAGCTCCAATTAGACCCCGAGCCTGGGAACCTCCACATGCCGCGGGTGAGGCCCTAAAAAGACAAAAGACAAAAAAAAAAAAAAAAAGCCATGGCCGTGGCGAGCGTGTGCAAAGAGTTCCCTTGTGATGCAGTGGATTAAAGATCTGGCTTTGTCACTGCAGAGGCTGCGTCACTGCTGTGACCCAGGTTTGATCCCTGACCTGGGAATTTCTACATGCTATGGGCACTGCCAAACCAACAAACAACAACAACGGTCAGGGCATGGAGCCCAGGAGCATGAAGACAAGAGGTGGATAAAGTCACCCAAGGAGTAGCGACCATCACCATTTAAGGGGCAAGTGAGGGAGACAACGCAGCAGTGTGTCCCCAGGGACGGGCTGCCTGTGCACTCGCGGTCAGTACTCGTTAGATGAACCTAAGGAGCAGCTAGAACAGCAGCGGGAGGTAAGCCAGGGAAAGGAATTTTCAGAAACAGAGAACAAATTTCAATCAGGGGAGTGTGAGCATATTGGAAAGAGATCAAGCTGAAGTCTGAGAAAGCTCTGGATTTACCAACAAGACAGTCATTGGCAATGAGCAGTTTCTTGGGGTTGTACGCGCAGATAAATGTTTAACAACTCACTCTTGGAGTTCCCGTGTGGCGCAGAGGAAAGGAATCCGACTAGGGACCGTGAGGGTGCAGGTTCGATCCCTGGCCTCCCTCAGTGCTTTAAGGGTCCAGTGTTGCTGTGAACTGTGGTGTAGGCCAGCGGCTGTAGCTCCAATTCGACCCCTAGCCAGGGAGCATCTACATGCCGCCGGTGTGGCCCTAAAAAGCAAAACAAAAAAAACTTACTTTCCAAAAAAAGTATTCATGTATGCAGGTACAAAGTTAATTATAAAAATCTATTTATTTATTTATTTTTTAATTTTTATTTATTTTTTTTTTTTTGCCTTTTTGCTATTTCTTGGGCCGCTCCTGTGGCATATGGAGGTTCCCAGGCTAGGAGTTGAATCAGAGTTGTAGCCACCAGCCTACACCAGAGCCACAGCAACGCGGGATCCGAGCCGCATCTGCGACCTACACCACAGCTCACGGCAACACTGGATCCTTAACCCACTGAGCAAGGGCAGGGACCGAACCCGCAACCTCATGGTTCCTGGTCCGATTCGTTAACCACTGCGCCATGACGGGAACTCCTAAAAATCAATTTTATTGATATATGGGGGAGGGATAAATTAGGCGATTGGGACCGACATACAGACACTACTGTATCTAAGATAGACAGGTAACCAGCACCTGCTGTAGAGCAGGGGTAAATTTTTCCACACTGCAGTAACCTATATGGGAAAAGAATTTGAAAAGGAATGGAGGCGTTCCCGTCGTGGCAGCGCAGTGGTTACAGAATCCGACTAGGAACCATGAGGTTGCGGGTTCCATCCCTGGCCTTGCTCAGTGGGTTAAGGATTCGGTGTTACCATGAGCTGTGGTGTGGGTCGCAGACGTGTCTCGGATCCCGTGTTGCTGTGGCTCTGGCGTAGGCCGGTGGCTACAGCTCCAATTAGACCCCTAGCCTGGGAACCTCCACATGCCGCGGGAGCGCCTAAGAAAAAGGCAAAATGACAAAAATAAAAAGGAATGGATATGTATATATGTACAACTGATTTCCTTTGCTGTACACCTAAACTAACATAACTTTGTAAGTCTATTATACTCCATTAAAATATATTAAAAATAATTTTATTTTGATTTATTTATTATTTTTTTAGTCTTTTTAGGGCCTCACCCACGCGGCATATGTAGGTTCCCAGGCTAGGGGTTGAATTGGAACTGGAGCTGCCAGCGTACAGCACAGCCACAGCAACGAGGGATCCTTAACCCACTGAGCAAGGCCAGGGATTGAACCCTCAACCTCATGGTTCCTAGTGGGATTCGTTTCCGCTGCACCACAAAGGGAACACCTTAAAAATAATTTTAAAAAATTTTACTGATATAAAGGATCTTTAACACAGAATCTGCAAACAGAATATACAATTCTCAGAGTTCCCATCGTGGCTCAGTGGCTAACGAATCTGACTAGGAACCATGAGGTTGAAGGTTTGATCCCTGGCCTCGCTCAGTGGGTTAAGGATCCAGTGTTGCCATGAGCTGTGGTGTAGGTTGCAGACGCGGCTCGGATCCCGCGTTGCTGTGGCTCTGGTGTAGGCCGGTGGCTACAGCTCCGATTAGACCCCTAGCCTGGGAACTTCCATGTGCCATGAGTGAGGCCCTAAAAAGACAGAAAGACAAAAAAAAAAAAAAAAAAAAAAAGTATATATATATACATATATATACACACACACACACACACACACAATTCTCTTGGAGTTCCTGTCGTGACTCAATGGAAACTAACCTGGCTGCTATGCATGAGGTTAAAGAGCCAGCATTGCTGTTAGCTGTGGTGTAGGTCACAGATGCAGCTCAGATCTAGTGTGGCTGTGGTGCAGGCCAGCAGCTGTAGCTCTGATTCAACCCCCTAGCCTGGTAACTTCCATATGCCAAGAGTGTGGCCCTAAAAGGCAAAAACAAATAAACAAACAAAAAACCATACACACATATATATATATACACACATATATATCATGTTCTTTATTGCAAATTCTACTTTTGTATCCATGATTTCATAAATGGAGTTGTATCTTAAGTATAAGTGTAGTTCCAACATGAATGTTGGCTGATATTTTTATTTACATTTTTATGACAAAAATGAAATACTGAAGATATATGAAACTTCACAGGATCCTCAATGATTTGAGTGACTTCTTTGCTGAATCTGATAACAGTTTTCAAACCCTGGGAGAATATTTCCTCCATTTTTGGGGGTGGCTATTCATGATGTAACAATTACAGACAAGAAAGAGATTTATTCTGCATTATTAACATTTTTTCCATCACTTTTTTTTTTTTTTTTTTTTTTGTCTTTTCTAGGGCCGCACCCGCGGCCCATGGAGGTTCCTGGGCTAGTGGTCTAATCGGAGCTGTTGCTGCTGGCCTACACCAGAGCCACAGCTCACGGCAATGCCAGATCCTTAACCCACTGAGCAAGGCCAGGGAATCGAACCCTCAATCTCATGGTTCCTAGTTGGATTCGTTAACCACTGAGCCACAACGGGAACCCCCACCACCTTCTTAAATCTAGACAATCAACAAAGCCTGATAGGTAGCATTGGCCAATTCTGTAGTGTAAATACTCCTGTTCAGGCCATTGTCAAACTACTAACCCGATGTCACTAAGTTGGAAAGATAACACAGCAGTATCATTTTATAGTATTCCCACCAAACAGATACAATAAAGGTAAATAACCTCAAAGGCATATAACAGTACATTTAGAACATAACCAAGAAATAATGCATTTTGATTATTTATCACCTCCGTTTAAAAACATGATTTACAGAGTTCCTGTCGTGGCGCAGTGGTTAACAAACCCGACTAGTATCCATGATAGACCACGGGTTCAATCCGTGCCTAAAAAGACAGTAGAACAAAATGAAAATGTAATTTATTTAATTGCAAGTTTGCATAATTTAACTTTTAAAATATATATATTTTTAAAATCTTTTTAGGGTTGCACTCGCAGCATATGTAAGTTCCCAGGCTAGGGGGATCTGCCTTCACCACAGTCACAGCAACCCAGATCACAGCCACCACCCACATTGGATCCTTTAACCCACTGAAGGAGGCGAGGGATAGAACCCAACTCTTCATGGATACTAGTCCACTTCTTAACCCACTGGGTCACAAGAGGAACTCCTCTCTGTTTTTTTTTTTTTTTATTTTGCTTTTCAGGGCTGCACCCAGGGCATATGGAGGGTCTCAGGCTAGGGGTCGAATGGGAACTGAAGCCTCTGGCCTACGGCACAGCCACGTGGGAACTGAGCCCCGTCTGCAACCTACACCAGAGCTCATAGCAAAGCTGGATCCTCTACCCACTGAGCGAACCCAGGGATCGAACCTGAATCCTGATGGATCCTAGTCAGGTTCATTAACTGCTGAACCATGAAGGGAACCCTAGAAGAGCTCCTCTTTTTTTTTTTTTTTTTTTTTTAATAGCCTCACTCTATGGTATATGGAAGATCTTGGGCCAGGGATTGAATCCAAGCTGTAGCTGTGACTTACACCTGCAGCTGCAGCAACCACTAGATCCTTTAATCCATTGAGCCAGATCCGGGGTGGAACCCCCAGCTCCACAGCAACCTGAGCTGCTGCAGATTCTTAACCCACTGCGCCACAGCAGGAACTCCAACATAATTTTTGATAGTAGCTGATTTTAACAACCTGTCCATAACGTTTGTAAAAATCAAAAAGTCATCTTTCACAAATTGGTAGAGCACATCATTGGTGAAACCCAAACTGCAGTGGGATGTGACTTTCCTAGTCAAGCTACAACTGTGGCCCACAATGTCCACCCCCCCTGCCCATCTGCTTCAGGCACACTCCACGACCTCACTCAAATTGCTCCTGGAGAAGCAACACTTGTACCACTTTGGGCAAATTAATCCCTACTCCATAGCCTCCATAGTCGCCTTTATAGCATTTATCATAATTCGCTATTAAATTACTCTGAGAATACTAGAAATTGTCTCTTGTCTGCCTCCATGAGCCATATCTATCATGCATCTGTGAGGGCCAAGGCGAGTACCGAGCATATTCACATTTATTCCCTCAGTACTACAGCGCTCTGCATATAGGAATTGCTCAGTTTTTGTTTTTTGCTTGGTTTTGTTTTTTGAGTGATAGTAAGAATGAAAGGCTGCCAGAAGGGACAGAGAGCTAGGATAAAATTATCTGTGTGTAGGCATCACCAGAAAGCATCTCCAGGGATGGCTGGGCTCCACCATTCCACTCAGTAATGAATCTAAACATGACCCTGAGAATACACATGCTTTAACACCGACCTTCAGACTCCTGCAGTCTGTGTATATAATGCGAAGCAGCATTCTCTTGAACGTGTTGTCATCACCACCTCCCAGGCAGCAGCAGCAGGGAGTTCCCTGCAGACTACTGAGTGGATTCAGAACCTGGACCAACCTTCCGGTGGAAACTGCAGCCATTGAGACTAAAAAGGAAGCCTGCTCCGCGGCAGAAGGGATTTGAGGAGTTAGCACTACACTAACATCCGCGACAAGAGCCACAATTGAAAAGAAAGTACTAGCAAGAAATAGGAAGTACAACGTCTTCCCTACAACAACAGCTTTCTAACCGTGAAGACCCTGATAAAAAGCGCTGATCGTCAGGAAGAATCAGATAGGAGCAATCAGGGTGTTGCAAGTCCTGATTACGCAGAGCCGTTAATCACGAATCATGCGAGCTCCAATCATCATTTTCCATTCTGCCCTCCCGAAGGAGGAACAGGTAAGGATTATCCTACCTGACGATAAGAACGTTTAGCGTGACATTCCGCACTCTGGGAAAAAGATTCCTCTCAAAGATAGGATGAGTAAACACTGCGTTGGTCCGAGCAACTAAGCCTACTTGGGTTCTTCTGTATATTTTGGTACATTTATTTCCAAATGTTTTAAAATAAGTTTTTCCATTTGGCTATCAAAAATGGATAAGCTAATTCCTCCCAGAATGCTCCACTCACTTACCAGCCGGGTGTCCCACCCGTAAGTACCGCCTTATTTACATATCCCCGCCCACCCTCCCGCCAGACTTCTACCGTAATAACCAAAATAAAAGCGAATATACTATTTTACAGTCCGCAGGCCTAGAAAACAGCCATCACTTTGGCCACCCCAATTTTCATCTGAAATTTTTATAAGTCGATCATATTCTAAAAATATATTTATTACAAAGAACTATAAGCAAAGCACACATAATTTCAGACTCGAGAGATAATTACTATTACACTGATACCCTCCATGACGCAGTTTTGGAGGAAGAGCTGGAGCCTCTGACTTCCTTCTTCCAGGAACGGTGAGCGATCCCTCGCTCTTCCAGCCTTCATCCGTACTTCCGGTCATGAAGGTATCAGAAAGGTTTCTTTTTCAGCCCAAAGACGCTGATGAATAACGCTATTTCAGTGACGGCTGGGAGGGCACTGCGGAAGATAGGTGGTGGTTTCGGGGTCCCCTTCATCCAATAAAAAAATCCAAATCCCCAAGCCAGAGATACCACCCCCAAATGTAGGAGGGAGGGGACTTCAAAAAAGGATGTTGAGTGGATCTGATATTTTATACATGGAGTAAAGAGCTGGGTGAGGGAAATCTTCAGATTTAGAGTTAATGTTGCTTTCCCATGCCCAAACATTGGGTGCTACCGTACCTGCAGAAGACAAAAATGTACCAGTACGTGGTGCATTCCCAACGCTCAAATATGAAAAAGGACAGGGCCACAGATGCACTACAGTGAGCCCCAATGGCTTGGAACACACTAGAGTCAAGGAAATCCTTTGGATCAATAGGTAGTAATGGGTCAGAAAAGGCCGGTTTGGGGGCTGGCATCTACATTCAGGTTTACATCCTAGGAAGCGGGGCACCTCTTGCTCCTCTTACCACACTGCAAAGGCCAGAGCCAGCAGCCCTGAATCCTGAGTTTTAGGGCAGCCATGTGAGTAGAGGAGCTGAGTCTGCACAGCTGGGACCTTAAGCAACCCCCACCCCATATCTAGCCTGGACCGTTCAGGTGAGGTAGTAGCCTCCCCATCTGTTCCAAGCACTCTGTGACCTTTTACTCTCTGCTGGAATCACTTTCCAGCACCCTGGTCCTCCCTGACCACAATTCAAGTACCAAAGCCTTCCCTAATCCATCTCCCTCACGTCCTCTGTCTCGTCTGTGTCCCCACAAGCTTCATATCTTTACACATCCCGTGGCACAGTGCTTATCACACGGAATTACAGATGTCTGTCTGTGTCTAACTCTTCCTCAAGGTAGAAAATTGTGTTTTACTCCCATTTTGAGATCTCCAGTGACTGATGTATAGCAGGAGCTTAACAGATGCCCAAAGATTGTATTAAATCTCCCACAGTGCCTAAGAAGATTTCTCAACTGGAGGGACTCTGTTTGCCTACTAGAACAAACACCAATGTACCAGAAAGGCCTAGTTAGGTGGCGGAGAGGAGCTGTGATGAAAATGGCCGGTGCAGGAAAGGTGCACGGAAGAAAGGATACAGATGAGGCTCTGGGTGCTGTTGAACATGGAAACTCCTGAGAAGAAACCGACCAGCTCCACTGCAAAGAGGCCCAGGGTGACAGAAAGCGCTGCCACCAGCCTGCAGAAAGGAAGGGTGTGGGCTTAGGCCTCTTGAACTTTTTCTAAGACCCCTTCACTTCCACGACTGCTTAATTCTGACCACCCTGCCCCAGGTGCTCACTGAATATCCTGCTTCTCATACTCCTCAGGGGTGAACGTGAGAGGCAGGCAGGCCTGGATGTTGCTGTCCTGAGGAGCAGGGCAGAAAGAAAGAAGTTGAGAGAGGGGCGGCGGTGGCGGGGTGGGGGCGGGGGGGGGAGCACCCGACCGGGTAAAGCCCCCGGGGAGAGGCGTAGAGTGGGGCCAGGACCACTCCAAGGTGGGAGCGTGGACTAACGGAGCGGGGCCGTGGGTCTTACCCTGGACCAGAATAAGGTGATGACGACCACCAGATGCGCCAGGAGCGTCAGGAAGCGAGAGGGCACGAGCCCCGAGACCCGGCTCATGGCCCCCAGGGGACGGGGTACTGCCTGGAGCAGAGGCCGGGGTTTCTAGGGCTGGAAACTCGGGGAGGGCCAGTCCTCAAGTCTCCTAGGCTAGCAGACAAAAATCCGACGTTCGCCTCCTTCCCGCTCGCGCTGGCACCGCCCAGTTGCCTTGGTAACTGCGGTAGCTGGTGCTGCGACCGGATCTCTGAAAATCTCGCGAGAGCATTAAACTGTCAAGCAGCTGCGTGCCGTCGCGGGACTGCAAGTCAGGTTGCGTCGTACTTGATTCCGGCCGGAGGCCGATTATCCGTTGCCTGGTCACTAGCAGCCGAGCGGTCAGCACCGAGTGTGCGGTGGCGCTGCCCTGCATCGTCCAGTCTGCCCGCGCAGCGCCGGCGAACGGAAACCCTCCGGGCCTAGCCTGGGACCCCCCCCTTCTCCGGATGCCCACGCCGGGTGCAGCCCGACCCCCAACCCCTGCTGCGTTGTCCCGGATGAACCTCCGGACACGGCTGTCTGTGCCTGAGGCCTGGATGCTCTCTCTCCTTCCCTCCTCCGCATTCCTTTAGCTCCCACGTGCCCTGGGCCGAACGTGGAGAGGTGGATGTGCCTATGTTGTCCGGCTGCCACTTGTTGTCCCAGAGCCCCTGGTCGTTGGAGGACCCCATACCTGCACCTTCGTTGATTCTAGTTCCCCCTCCCTCACGCCCCAGACACCTTTGCTCAGACTGGTGAGGGATTTGCACATCGCGGAAAGTGGCCCGCTCTCTTGGACTAGGGTGTGCCCCAAGAAGTGTGTTTGGGGAAGAGAGGGAACAAAGAGGACCAGAAAGGGCTGGGGATGGGGGTGGAGGCAGGGAATGAGACCTTGCGTCCCCGGGAGGCCAGGAGCGAGGGTGTCGATGCAGACTCTGCAAGGATTTCCTTATCTCTTTGAGGCGTGGGCACTTGACTTTGCCCAGCTACTATCCAAGCATCTCTCACTATCAGCGACCTCCCTGACCTTTGGGCCTCAAAAGGGTTCCAGGCAGAACGGAAAGTTCTGGCCGGAGTTCATTTCTCATATGCACAACCTCACAGGGACCTCCCTACCCTCTTACCGGATCATCGCTCTTCTTCCCGTTGCCAATGATAATAATCAATAAAGGATCTAAAATAAGAATTGAAGAAAATTTCATTTGAGCCAAACTACTGAGTAGCCCTGAATCTGCTTCCCATATCACTCTTAGAAACTGCTCAGAAGATGCATGATTTCCAGCACTGTATTATATCCTGTCAGAACAAAGAATATTAAACAAGTCGGGGCTGCAATTCTTCAAGATTGAAAAAAAAAAAAAAGAACAGGCCAGCACCTACGCAGTGAGTTAGTATGTCCTTGGCACCTGGGAAGGGAGTCTTATCATCCAGGGAGTGCCAGCACTGGCACCCCAGGAAGAGGGCACATTATTTTTAACAATGGGTATTCTTTTCTTCTGGTTCCTGTGCCTGTTTCTATAACAATTAAAGCAGATGTGGAATGTTTGACAGGCCACAAATAGGCTTTCGTGTGTGTGTGTGTGTGTGTGTGTGTGTGTGTGTGTGTGTCTTTTTAGGGCCGCACCTGCGGCATATGAAAGTTCCCAGGCTAAGGATTGAATCTGAGCTGCGCCACAGCCACACAGGATCCGAGCCGCATCTGCAACCGACACCACAGGCCACAGACAACGCTGGATCCTTAACCCACTGAGCGAAGCCAGGGATTGTATCCACTGTCCTCATGGATACTAGTCGGGTTCATTAACCACTGAGCCACCACGGGGACCTCCCAAAGAGGCTATTTTAGTTAGCATAAAATTCAGGTTAACTCATGTGTCAGCCAGAATGTCTTCCCTAGATCTCAATGTGTGACAACTTATTTTATCAATTTTATCAATACTCTCCATCTTATGCTTCTAGGCTGATTTAAACGACAAGCCCAAGAGGCATTTTTTATTTCTTCATTCATTCAACAAATACTCATTGACCAGCTAGTAAGTCCCAGGCACTGTGCTGGGCTCTTGTACTTGAGAAACAGACAGAAGTCTCTACCTTTGTGGGGGTCAGAGAGACTGACATGAAATATGAAAACAAATAATGAATCTGCATGATAATAGCACCATAAAGAAAAAATATTTAAAGGGAAATATTAGAATAATGTGGTCAAGGAAAATGTCTTTGAAAATGGGTCGTTTGGGGGAGTTCCCATTGTGGTGAAGCAGAAAGGAACCTGAATAGTATCCATGAGGATGTGGGTTCGATGCCTGGCCTTGCTCAGTGGGTGTGGTGTAGGTACCAGATGTGGCTTGGATCTCACGTTGCTGTGGCTGTGGTGTAGGGCAGCAGCTATAGCTCCAGTTCGACCCCTAGCCTGGGAACCTCCATATGCTGCGGCTTTGGCCCTAAAAGAGGGGGGAAATGAAGAAGAAAAGGGGTTGTTTTTTCTTAAACTTTGTTTTAGGTAATGTGGTCAGGAATGCGAGGAAATGCTTTTCTCTCTGTGAAATAAAGGGATTTCCTTCTACTAAACCAGTGGGTGAGGGGTGGAGGCATAAATTGGGAGTTTGGGATTAACATATACATAATTACTGTATATGTAATAGATAACCAAGGACCTACTGTATAGCACAAGGAAGTATATCCAATATTTTGTAATAACCTACAAGGGAAAAGAATCTGAAAAAGAAATCAGTTATATATGTACAACTGAATCACTTTTCTGCACACCTGGAAATAACACAACACTGTAAATCAACTCTGTCAATAGTAAATACATAAACCAGTCTCGGTGAAAAAACTTAGAAGACAAAGAGATAGTCAAAAGATATTTCCTCAAAGTCATTGAAAGACAAAGACCGAAGAACTCTCCCAGATTAAGGGAAACTAAAGAGATGGGACAAATTTGACACGAGTGATTGAATGTATGATCGTAATGAATCTTGGATCAGGAAAAAAAATTTTTTATTATAAAGAACATCAGTGAAACAATTGGCAAATTTGATAAGGTTTCTAGCCTAGAAATAGTATTGGGTCGGTATTAATTTCCTGACTTTTTGATAATTCTACTGCCTCTGTGGAAGAGAATGTCCTTGTTTGGACTTTTCTCCTGGGAATAGAAAGCCCAGGCCTTGGGAGCCAAGGGCCCCCAGACAGTTTAAGGCGCCCGAGTGTTCACAGGTTGACGGGAGCACTGTCCCAGAGTGAAAGTGAGGAAAGCCCGGGACCTGAGTTTGCACAATTTTTCCAAGGTCCCTGGAGCAAACAGAATGAAGAGAAGTCAGCTGTGTGAAGCTTGGGGGAAAGAGCATCCCAGGCGAGGAAGAGCAAGTGCAGTTTCTTAGGTGGGAATAGGCCCAGTGTGTTTGTTGGACAGAAACAGAGGTGTATGTGTGTGTGTGTGTGTGAGAGAGAGAGAGAGAGAGAGAGAGAGAGAGATGCCTAGTAATGGAAGGGGAAGAGGTCATGGCGAGGTGGGATGAGAGGAGGGACATGGCCTTGCAGCCATGGGGAGGGGTAGGCTCAGATTTCCATCATAAACACAGATGACTTTGGTTGTAAGATGGAGAATGGATTTTAAGATTTTAAGCAGAAGGTTTGGGAAGAATCCAGAGTTACCCAGGAAGGACAGGATGAGATGGGACCAGGGTAAACCAGGAGGTGGAGTAAAGTGGAAGGAAACTAGAGATGGTTAGACGATAAAGTCTGAACATGTTGCCGAGGGTGGGTGAGAAAAAGGGAGAGGTCAAGCATGACATGGGCTCCAGCAGCTGGAAGTTTAGGGCATTCTGCTCATAACAGCCTCCCTGCCCTGGCGACCTATAGATAGAACGGGGTAGTCGCAGTTCACATTGTGAATTAGTAAACAGCAGTCATTTAAGTCTGTCCTGTCACTTTTCACGACCTTGGTTCAGAGAAGCCTGCTCTGGTCTCACAAAAGCGAGTTTTGGTGCCACCCTGTGGCCACAGAAGGTATTGCCGGCGACCAAATTCCTAGGGGTCGCTAGTAACCCACAGGTCCCAGCATTTGAACTGTTCATCAAATAATCTGGAAAAACTTTTTTTTTTTTTTTAAATCACAGAAACATTCAAAAGTGAAAAAATAAAGAAAATAGCACAACGAACCTCTTTGAAGTCTTCCATTCTGCTTCAGCAATTACACCACTGCATGGCCAATCCCTCAGTCCCACAGCGAATTTGAAGCGAATTTCAGGCATCGCCAAATAGTTCTGTCCAGGAGAGGGAAATTCCCCCTTAACCTTCCCAGAGGTCTTTGAACAGATCTAATAATTAAATTGATTCAAGACACTGAAAGGAGGAAAAAACCCAATTAATTTGTACGCATCTGTCTCATAGAACTGGGACGGCCAAAGTGATCAAAGGAGACTGTTTATACATCATTTTTAGACAAAGATAAGAGGAGTGACACAGCCTGACTTCTTTTGCCATATTGGCCCCTTGAACTCCTCTCATCCTTCAAGAAGCAAATGGGGAAGGTCTCTGCCACCTTCTGGTATCCCTCTTTAGAAGTCCCCGGTTCTGTCTCACTTGGGGAGCTTTAAAAAACAGGTATTAATGGCGATGGAAATCAGAACAGTGGTTGTCTCTGGGAAGAGAGGAGCCGGGATCAATTGGTAAAGGACAAGAATGAATCTTCTAGGGTCAAGGAAAGGTCTTCCATCTTGAAAGGGTTGTGAGTTGAATTTGTCAAAACTCACCAAAATAATACTTACGATCTGTGCATTTCACTGTAGGTGAATTATTCTTCAGAACTGTAAAAAGTGACAAAGTTACCGATGCTGGGGTTCTACCCAGGACCTTTCAATCAGAATCTCCAAATCTGGGGCGTGTGAGTGGCTGTCTGGAAAGCTGTGCAGGCGACTGTAACTTGCGGCCCAGGAGGACACACCGCTGGAGGAGCTAATCTCTCACCTCCATGTGGCCGGAGCTCTGGCACGGCTCCACCACGTTCCGCCAGGTATCCGTCCTTCCACGTATTTCTGTGCAAGTCCGTCCCGGCTGAGTTGTGCGTTCTGCGTTCCCCAGGTAACTGCCTCTGGGCCACCTGGTCATCTGCGGGATGCCGGGGGCGGGGTCGGAGGATCAGCGGAGCCAGGAGCCCGCAAAGCCGCTGCCCTGCGGGGTGTGGCGGGCCCTGCGGGTCCCACGTGGCGGGAGGGAGTGCGCAGGCACCACGCCTCAGGATTTTAGAGGTTCTGGAAGGTCTTCAGCTCTTGCGCCTCAAACGCCGGGACCCTGGCCGCCGGTCCGAGCAGTGATCATGAAGGGACCTGTCCAGCCTTACGGCCGGCCGACCTCGTGGCGCAACGGTAGCGCGTCTGACTCCAGATCAGAAGGTTGCGTGTTCAAATCACGTCGGGGTCAGCTCTCTTTTCCTCACCTTTCGGTCAGTTTTCCCATTTTCAACTCTGTTGGAGCCCCACCGCCCAGGTCAAGGAAGAAACACCTAGTAGGGGCCGGAAGGGGAGGGTCCCTGGCGTGAAGTCTCGTCCCTCCCCGTCGTGGGAGCCCAACGATCTCACGATAGTTTTGGTGGTAGATCCGGGTAATGTAAATGTGGGCCGAAAGCAGGGCTGCTGAGGACTGACGCGCGCTCCCGATCTCTCGACGGATAAGTTTGGGCTCTCGCGCAGGCTAGAAGGTTGTTCTGCAGCCATAGCCCTGACAGTCGTTTTCGCGGTGCTGGGCAGGATCCCTCGACGCACTCACTTTGCAACATGGTGTGCTCACGCTTCATGAGAAGTAAGAGTCCAGACCCCAGAGAAGCGATCCTCAGCTGGACTCCCGCGGACGAGGTGGCCGAGTGGTTAAGGCGATGGACTGCTAATCCATTGTGCTCTGCACGCGTGGGTTCGAATCCCATCCTCGTCGGTTGGCAGATACGTCTGCCTGTAACTTTTGTGATTCTTTTCCCCGAATAAGAATTTCTCTTGTTACCGTCTGTCTGCCGGGATTCGATTTCTGTATTACCCTTTCACACTCTTTCGGGTACAGCTGAGGATTTTGTCGCTTCTATTCTGTTTTCCAAATACAGCCAAAGGTTAAGGTAGCACTCTGCCACTCACCTGCCATGAAGATGACTTGGCCAAGGAAAGAACGTGCAAAACTTTTTGATGTCGGGCGCCGTGGCTTAGTTGGTTAAAGCGCCTGTCTAGTAAACAGGAGATCCTGGGTTCGAATCCCAGCGGTGCCTTTACAGTATTAGTCGCTTTTGCGAACATTGAAATGGGGAAGGGGAAAACACCCGGACGGTTTTTGGAGGTCTGTCTATCCGTCCTCTCTCCCCCCTTTAGAGAGAACCTACAGGTTAATTTTGAGGAGGTATATACATCCTCTCTCTTAGGGAATATACGGGTTAATTTTCCGGAGCTCCATCAATTCTCTCTCCCTTCGGGAATCTACGGGTTGCTAGTAGTTGGCATTTTCTATTTCCGGCTGCGAGTCAACGTTAAGTTAGTGTTGACTTGTTTGTGCTCCGTGTTGGCACCTGAACCTGACTTAAGCACCATAATTAGATTATTTGTGCGTGTCAGTATTTTGGCTTGGATGTTACTTCCCCAAAACGTTCAGTGATTCAGTTTTCGTATTCTGCTTTCCTGTCTCCCAATTTAGGGTTACCTGTTTCAAATTTTTCCTAAAGCTAGGATTGAGCAGTAATTCATATTTTACATAGTTTCATATGGAAATATTTTCTTACCAATTGGCCGGTTAGCTCAGTTGGTTAGAGCGTGGTGCTAATAACGCCAAGGTCGCGGGTTCGATCCCCGTACGGGCCAGTTTCTTTTCTTCTAAAAAAACAATTTGAAGCAACACTTTTGTTGCTAGGCAAAGCTTGTGGAGCAATATTTCCAATACTTTTCACACTCAGAAAAGAAACATGTTTAAATTCAGACCAAAGTAGTAGTGACTTCAGGGGGAGGAAGAAATTTTAACAAAACTGGATCTCCTCCTCCTGTGATCTCTTTCTAAATCTGGAATGTTACTATGCGACTGCAAATGGAAGGCTGCCAAGGATTGGAACAAAGATTGTCTCAGACCATACATATGGCACAGAACAACGAAGTGTGGGAAATGGGGTCAAAAATGAACTAACAAGTGTTCCCAGTCTTTCCCTAGTTTGCCCAGGCCCTGCCTGTCCTCTTCAGGAACTAAAAAGACGACCCCTTCCCTTTCTCTTCCACCTTGTTTCTGATGCTACTTTTACTGGATCGCTGAGCCCATATCTGCATCTTGCATTTCCCCTCAGATCTGCTGCTCAGAAGCATGAAACATATTCTTCCTCATGTAGCCTGGGACCCCACCCCATTTCCAGCACTGGCCCCAAGAGAACTCATTCCCATTTCTTTGGCTCATCAATTCCTATATTCCCACACAGACACAGCCTCAGCCTTAGCAGCAGCAGCACTTTAATTCCACAAAAACTCAGAAAGCCAAAACTGATTAGAACACTCCACAACAGGTGGGCTTCAAAACCAGCAACAAATCTAACTGAACCCTGAGAGCAGTGAGACGACTCCCAAGTCACCCCCTCTACCATGCAATACATTCTTCCAGCTCCACCCAGGTTATGGCTGGGGAAATGGGGTGGTAGGAGGCCAGAGCGCAGAAGCAGGAGGTTATCCATTTGCAAGTGTGCATCCTTGTCGGCATGGTGTGTGGTCAGGGACCACTTAAGCTCCCACAGTCTCTGGTACATGAGATGTGACCACTGGAGGTCAGGGTGGCCACAGTGGGGGCTGGGCCACCGTTCTCCTTTCTTGATCACATAATGGCAGTCATGTCTCCCAAACCCAGAGCTAAAGCCCCGGTTTCCCAGAGATAGTGCTCTAACTAGGGCAGAGAGTTAGGAGAACAAGGTAGCTGCAGAGAGCCAACTGAATAGAAGCAGAGCATCACCTCCTCCCACCAGAAGGGCCTTTAGAACTTCCCATATACACCTGCATAAGGTCTAGCGAGTGGTCGCGGGCCGGCTAAACGTTATCTGGAAAAGCTTCCAATGCATAGGCCTCCCCTCAGTGGGCAGGTTCCCACCAAGGCTCCTTGAAGAGTCCTTAAGATCCTGCTGATACCTGGCCTTGCCAGGCCGCTCCCGCCCTCCTGGTCACTTGCACAGGGCCTCCAAAACCTCCAGAGTGCGTCGGATATCCCGGACTTGGCGTGCCAGCCCCTGAACCGGCTGCAGAGCTCGCTCCAGCTCCTCACAGCGCGCCAGCAGGGTGTACATGCCCTTGATGCTCATGTCCACAGCTTCGCCTAAGGAGTCCACGGCATCACGGTAGGTCTGGATGCAGCCCACACTCAGAGCTGTCAGCTCCTGAACCGCACCACCTAACCCGCGAAGCAGACGGTCCACCCTGCCGCCCAGCTCCCGACTCAGCCGCTCCAGGTCCCGCAGCACGTCGGGATCGATGGGAGGGATGGCCGGAGTGGGTGTCGGAGCTGAACAGGGCCGCGCAGGGGCAGGGGGCGGGGGTTGAGGGGCGCCGCTCAGACGGATCTTCAGTTGCAGATTGTTGGCGACAAAGTGGGTGAGGTCGCCATGGCGGCTCACCGTGCCCTCGAGCTCCAGGGGGCTGGAGATGGTGGCGCGCCGCCCGCCGCCCGGGCCATACTCGGCACCCCCTGCGGACCCGGAGCCTCCGCACGCCCCGCTCAGCCCGTCCAGGCTGCGGCTGTCCTGAAGGCGGCTGGAGAACGAACGGCCAGTCCTGCCGGCTGCCGCCTCCTCCTCATCGTCTTCCTTCTCCTGCTCAACATCCATCCCGCCGCCTCCAGGGCTCCCCCGACGGCAGACCCTCTCAGATGCAGGCTTGTCCTCTGGCGGCTCAGGGTTCTTGAGCCGCAAGGACCCATGCGGATCATGCTCGGGACCCGGCGCCCCCAGGCAGCTCTCTGCCCCAGAAGGGGTCCCTCGCCGGCCCAGCTCATCCTCCCGAGGCTCCCGTTCCGGCCGGTGGACGAAGCTGCAGCCCGAAGGCTTTGGGGACGCCCTGGGGTGGCGGCTCGTGCCCTCAACGTTCTCGGCCTCTTCCTCTCCGGACAGCCGGAGGCCTGCGGGCGGCTCAGAGGGCGTTCGGCCCGGGCCGCCGCCGAAGATCGCGGCTTGCTGTTCTCCTAGAGCCAGAAGGTCCGCCTCGGGCCCAGGCCGCCCCCGAGGCGACTCCATACCGCAGTTGGGGGCAGGAACCGAGGAATTGGTTCGCCCCGGCTGGGAAGGCCTTGGCGGCTCCTTTAAGGGGCGTTGTAGAGGCGCGCCGATTGGCCACCGGCTGACAATGGTCAGGACGGAAACAACACTCTGATTGGGCGCGGCGACCAGGAAGTCCCAGAAGGAGCGCTGTTATTGAGCAATCGAACGCACGTGAGAGCCCGCGGGGTGGAGAGTAGGAGGTGACAGCTGCGCTCTTCGCCCAGCCCTTTCAAAAAGTTGAGGGGGCAGATCTTAAAGATGAAGATCCTGAAACGTTAGAGTCCACCGGGGGCGGGGCTCTGGCTTTTTCCGCCCACAGTTGCCAGGCCCACAATTGCCGCTTAACAAACACATCTGGTGAGGACAGGAATCAGGGTTCCTAAGAGAGGTTTTTGGGATGGAAGTAGTATATCCTGCTTGGACAGTCGGGATTGAACCGCGCCTAGTTGATCAGAAAGGATAAAACCAGAATTCTCAACAGAACATGAATGGTTCGTTCCATGGTTCTAGGAAATGAACTGCCCAGAGCGGCTCACAGTGGGCAGAGAAGCGGGCTTAAGCGCTTCTCTTCTCATTTGCCACTCTGTCTTCCCGCCCCTTCCAGGTTTGAGAGTTTCCTCTTGGAGGATGGTGTGTGATTTCACCACTAGGTAAAACATTCAATAAACGAATGAGCCTGAAGGTCAGAGTCCTGGTACCATTCTGATCTCATGTCTTCCCCTACTGCTCCTGCTGGAGCCACACTGGCCTCCTCACTCTTCCTGAGAAGACAGACATGCTGACGTCTCAGGGATTTAGACTTGCTCTTGCAACTACCCCCACCCCAACCACCCTTTTTTTGAGGCTAGGTCTATCAACCAAGAAAAATTTTCATCTTGGATATTCCTCCTTTCCTTCTCTCCTTCGGGTCCTTATTCGAATGCTATCTTTTCAGTGAGGCCTTCCTTACAGTGTTTAAAATTGCAACCACTTTCTCCAGCAATTCATCTTCCTTCCCTGCCTTTTCTTCCTAGCACTTATCACCATCTGGAATACAATATATTTGCTTACTTACTCATGTAAGTTCCAAGAGGGTAAGGCTTTTTGTCTCTTTTGTTCTCATTTGTAGCCCCAGTGCTTAGGACAGTGCCTAGCATATAGTAGGTGCTCAATAAATATTTATTAAGTAAATGACCCCAAGCCATTAATTTCTCCTTTTTGGCCTGAACTCATTCAAGATGTGTTTGCATCACTTCTCAGGCCAGGGAACCTACACCACAGCAGTGGCCTGACTCAGAGCAGTAACAGCACTCAATCCTTAACCTGCTGAACCACCAGGGAACACCTCTGGCCTCTTCTTATAAGGACACCTATCCCATCATGAGGTCCCCAATCTCATGACCTAAACCTAATTACCTCCAAAGTTCCCACCTCCAAATACCATCACATTGTGGGGTAAGGGTTCAACATGAATTTTAGAAAGCCCAAAACATTCAGTCTGTAACCAGGATCCAGAGTCATTCTTTTGGCCCCTCCCAGGGTATCTGAATCCCAGGGTTTGAGGACTCTTCCACCTCATCAGGCAGAGCCCATCTTCACTACAAAAGCTGGAATACCAAGCAGTCCCTTTCCCAGCTTCCCTGGCACGTGGTTTAGGCTCCCACCACCGTCTACTGGACCACTTCTGCAGTGGAATGCTTCCTGGCTGTGTAAAACCCAAGCCTAGTTCTCCTAGAGATTCTGTGAATTACCCAGCATGCTGAAAATAAGGTCTATTTGTGCTTAAATGAACTTGAATTGTTTTCTGTTGCATGCAACCAGAAATCCTAGCTGATACACTCCCCCACTTTCCAGAAGGGAAGAAAGGACTAGCTTCCATTAGACCTCGCAGAAGAAGGATGCAACTTTCCCAAGAGCCCCAGTTAATCTCCCTCCACATCTCATTGGCCTAAACTGGTTCATATGCCCAGTTTAGTCACTTTGGCCAGGGTAATACCCTGTATGATTGACTTAGGACTGAGCATCTGGAAGCTATCACTCTGGCAAGGTGATAAGAGTTAACTGACTAGGTTAAAACAATTATGCTCCTCCTGGAGCTAGAGATGGAGGGTTAGTTCTCTCCAAACTCAAACAGCTGCAACACAGTGGGGGGGGGGGGGGAGTGGCTGTGGGGGAGTGACCACAGTGTCCACTACATTAAGGGTCAGCAAAATATGACCTGTGGGGCCAAATCCAGCTCTCCACCCCATTTTTTTTTTTTTTTTTCTTTTTAGGGCCACACATGTGGCATATGGAAGTTCCCAGGCTAGGGGTCAAATCAGAGCTAAGCTGCAGGTCCATGCCACAGCCACAATTACTGCCATGCAGATCCAGCCATGTCTGTGACCTACACCACAGCTCACTGCAAAGCTGAATACTTAACCCACTGAGCAGGGCCGGGGCTGGAACCCACATCCTCATAGGGCCCACTAGTCAGGCTCCTTACCTCTGAGCCACAGCAGGAACTCCAGACCCATTTTTATATGGTCTGTGACCTCAGAATTTTTTCTAACCTTTTAAGAGTCCATCTTAGGCCTGTATGACACAATGGAGTGACAGTCTGATGGATGTTGATAACTAAGCAATCAGCTTGGGGGAGAATTTGGAGATGTGATCTATAAAGAGGGGATGAACAAATGACACAGGCTATTGACCTTAGGGGCCTCTATTCCAAAAGAAAGGGACAGAGTGCCACAAGTCAGCTCGGCTAGCATCTCATGGTCATTACACACACACTGGACACTGACAGTGATCCGCTAGATTGGCAAGTTTCCTGAGCTCAGAGGGGTTTTTCACTCCCCAGCCTCTAGAACAGCACCTGGACTGTAGAAAGCACTGAATAACTATTTTCAAATGAATAAATCTAACAAAAAATTATGATGAAACTACATTAGAAAGATGCAGGGGCAGACAATGCACATGGTTATGGTGGCAGTGGAGTGAAAGAATGAAATCCTTACATTTTGTAGCAGGAAAACAATAGCCAAAGCATAAAACTGAAAACTTAAGGAGTAGCAAGAAAAGCATGTGATTTGGAAATACATGGTAAATACCAAAAGCAAAACTAAACAGTAAAAAGATTTGGACCAGGCTGTCTTTGGGTAAGAGCGAAATAGGGAGAACACTTTTTTTTTTGTTTGTTTTTTTAAAAGCCTTATTCAATTCCACAACCATGGCATTCCTGGGGCCGGGGCTGAACTCACACCATAGCAGTAACCAGAGCCACAGCAGTGACAATGCCAGATCCTTAACCCACTGAGCCAACAGAGTAAACTCCCAATTGTTTTAACCTGTGGGCGTATGTAGTGGCTGCATGGTGGCCCCCAAAACATATGTCTTAGTCTTAACTCCTATGAATCTGATGTCTTTTGGGAAAAAGATGTTTGCAGATGTAATTAAGGATCATGAGGGAGTTCCCGTCGTGGCACAGTGGTTAACGAATCCGACTAGGAACCATGAGGTTGCGGGTTCGATCCCTGCCCTTGCTCAGTGGGTTAACGATCTGGCGTTGCCGTGAGCTGTGGTGTAGGTTGCAGATGCGGCTCGGACCCTGCGTTGCTGTGGCTCTGGCGTAGGCCAGTGGCTACAGCTCTGATTAGACCCCTAGCCTGGGAACCTCCATATGCCACGGGAGCAGCCCAAAGAAATAGCAAAAGGACACACACACAAAAAAAAGATCATGAGACAAGATTATCCTGGATTATCTGGGTGAGCCATAAATCAAATGACAGTGTTCTTAGAAGACACAGAAGAGAGACATGGGAAGGCCATGTGAAGACAGAGCAGAGGATGGCATGATGCCGCCACAAGCCGCAAAGTGCCCAGAGTCACCTGATGCTGGAAGAGGCACGGGAGGACTTTTCTCCTGAGCCTTGATGGGATCGTGGCACTGCAGACACCTTGATTTGGGGTTTCTTACCTCCAGAACTGTCAGAAGATATATTTTTGTTGTTTTAAGCCACTAAGTTTATGGTAATTTTTTGTGCCAGCCCTAGGAATTGAATATAGCATGAGTAACTGAGATAAAATGAAAAAAAGACAATTTATGGGTGTTCTTCACCACATGGCTCAAAAGAGCAAATAATCAACAGACGCAGAAAAAGCATTAGGTGAGTCTCGCCTAAGTCAACACATACTCATGATCCCCCAAAACCCCCAAACCCTTACAAACTAGGAAGGGACCTGGCCTTCCTTAACCTGGTAAGGGACATGTATCAAAAAACCTACAGCAAGCATCTTACTTAGCAGTGAAATCCTAGGTCAGAAATAAGACACCATCAACACTGCCTCTATTCACTCCTCTGCTAGATCCTCCCCAGTGCAGAAAAAAAAAACAAAAGTCAATTTCTGGGTACATCAATGTTCAGTGGCTCCTGGGTCGGCAGGACTGGGCCAGGAGAAGAAAGACTGGAGGTCACCTGAGAATGAGAGGTAAGAGAAGGTGGGCAGAGGTGGCTGGTGCGCAGGCGTCGCAGAGAGAGCCAAGGTCCCTGGCATCCCCAGGCCTGAGAGTCAGAGCCGGAGAAGGAAAAGACGTGGGGGCGGGGCGGCTGGGAGCTCAGAGGGCAGAGGGCTCCCAGGGGAGGTGATGCAGGGCCCACCTGGGCACCCAGCACAGGCAGCTCCCCGGGTGACGGCTTCCTCCCTAGCAGTTCCCGCCTGTAAACATCTACACTCGCCAGTACAAAACGCTTCCGCCTTTATTAAATAAAAAGGAGGGAGAAGGCAGGTGCGGGATCAGGCCAGGGACCCCTCCTTCTAACTACACATACACATTCATACAGACACAGATACGACTGTGGAACTGACAGGGACAATTCAGGGGACAGACTGAGGGGCAGAGGGAGGCAGCACCCTCCGGGAGTGGGCGCGGACCCAAGGGTGGGCTGAGACCTGGGCCAGTGGCAGCCGATCCGAGGGGTTATGCTTGAGCAGCTTGGAGATGAGGTCCTGGGCTCCCGCTGGCACGGAAGGGGGGAACTTAAGGTCCACCTGCAGAAGAAAAGAAGGAGGGGCCCCATCAGTTTCATCCCGGCTGCCTTTGCCCTCACTGCCCATCCTCTTTGGAGAGGAGCGGGAGCCCCACCACTGCCATAGGCTCACCCCCACCCGCGGCCTCTGAGCCTGCACAAACCCCGCCTTTCACCTTTACGATGCGACGGTAGGTCTCGTTGTGGGAAGCACTCTCGAAGGGCGGGTTTCCCACCAACAGCTCATAGCAGAGGACTCCGATGCACCACAGATCCACCTTCTCGTTGTGTGTGCGCCCCTCTATCATCTCTGGGGGCAAGTAGTCCAGGGTGCCACACATGGTCTTCCTCCTGTGGGTGGGGGGGGAGTGGGCGGCGCTCCCAGATCCGGACCGGCTCTCCTTTCCCTGCCGCCTGACAGGGAGCCCAGGGACGCCAGAAGGCGCCAGGGGAGTATTGCAACCAGGCTCTGATGGGGCCTTTGGGGTAGGAGTGGGGGGAAGACATACACGAAAGCCCGAGCTGGGGGAATACACTGCCTGTGCATTTCCACACTGAGGGCTGTATCTTAAAATAATCAGATATGAGGGTGTGTTCACCTTAGCATTAAAGGCAAAACCTCGAATGTCCATCAAGCATGTCCTGCTACATTAATCAGGTTACATCTCTACTGTGCAACACTAGGAACCCATTAAAAATGATGTGGGAGTATTCTCAGTGACAAGAAGGCCCCAATATATTGAGTACGACATCTGGGTGACAAAGCTGAGTCTCCTATTTTTGTCTGTCTTTTTTTTTTTTTTTTTGTCTTTTGTTGTTGTTGCTATCTCTTGGGCCGCTTCCGCGGCATATGGAGGTTCCCAGGCTAGGGGTTGAATCGGAGCTGTAGCCACCGGCCTACGCCAGAGCCACAGCAACGCGGGACCCGAGCCGCGTCTGCAACCTACACCACAGCTCGCGGCAACGCCGGATCGTTAACCCACTGAGTAAGGGCAAGGACCAACCCGCGACCTCATGGTTTCTAGTCGGATTCGTTAACCACTGCGCCACGACGGGAACTCCCACTAAAGACGTTGCTTTGTCTGTATATCCACATGCAGACAAACCACAATGGCTGAGTGACAAGATCGGGAGGGCTTCCTTTTGATTGTCCCGGCCTCACACCCACGGCCGGCCTTCCGGCCCACCTACCTAAGTGAGGGGGCGTGCACAGACCAGCCGAAGTCGGCAATCTTCAGCTCTCCCTGGAGCCCCAAGAGCAGATTCTCTGGCTTTATGTCTCTGTGAATCACCTTCTTCCCATGGCAGTATATCAGAGCGTCTGCCAGCTCCTCCATGATCTGGGGGCGGGCCAATGACAGGCAGTCAGGCAAGGACAGACCTCTGGCCACAAGCAGCGTGCCACCCAGTCTCCAGCCCCCCGCAGGCGCCCCAGGTGCCCACCCGCCCCGACCGTGGCTGTTCGCTGCTCGTCAAAAGTGCGGCATTTCTGCAGTTCCTTGTAGAGCTCCCCCCGGGGGGCATACTCCAGAATCAAGTAGATCCTTCTCCGGTCATAGAAATAGTTGTAGAGACGCAAGATGTTTGGATGCCTGGGAGAAGAGACAGAGGAGGCATCAGGCTGCACCCTGGCATAAGCAAAGCGGAAGGATGACAGGTCCCATGAGGGCAAAGTGTGTCAGACTTGGACCAGGCAGGGGACAGCAGGCTGGCAGTGCTGAGGGGCACGTGAAGACAGCTCTCTGCATCGAGAGCTCAGTGGGGCTGAGTGGCCACAGCCGCAGAGAAGACAGTCTGGATGAGGTGGAGTTGGAAGGCAAGCAGGGGGTGGGACAGAGGGGGATTCTGGCTCAGAGGGTGTTGACTCGTACTGCAGATGGGCCTGGATTTCGATCTCTCTGCGCAGCTGGTGCTCCACGCCCTCCTTCTCTATCTGAGACTTGAAGAGGACTTTGAGCGCCACGATGAAATGGCTTTTCTTCTCTCGAGCCAAGTACACATTTCCAAACTTGCCTTTGCCCAGAGGCCGCCCAATCTCAAAGTCATCGATGGTGAAGGAACGCCTGGTTAGAGAGTGGAAGGAAGGCAGCCAGTTTGTTGGGCCTCTGAGGTGTCTGCCTTCTCCCTGCCCCTCAGCCCATCCTGCCCTCAGCCCTGTTTCTCTTCCAGGGGTATGGAGGATGGATCAGGCTTTCTTGCCTGCAGCCCTGACCTTCCTGCCTTTTGTTTCTGCTTCCTCAGTTCTTACCTCTTCATTGTCCCACTCCCTTTTTTTCTCTCTCTCTCTTTTTTTCTTTTATGGCCTCTGGCATATGGAAGTTCCCAGGGTAGGGTCTGAATTGGAGCTGCAGCTGCTGGCCTATGCCACAGTCACATCTGCAATGTAGGCCCCACCTTGTGTCAACGCTGGATCCTTAATGCACTGAGCAAGGCCAGGAATCCAACCCTTATCCTCACAGAGACAGTGTCAGGTCCTTAACTTGCTGAGCCACAATGGGAACACCCTGCTCCTCCTCTTGCCACCCCAAGGCTTGGGGCACTTACGTTGAGAAGTTGGGGGTCCCACTGCTGTTCTCCACCACCTTCTGGCCAGGGGCAGCTAAGGAAAGAACAGGGAGGTTGAGACCATCCTTTGACATTTGCATCCCTCATCCTCCCCAGACCCCAGGCCCCTCAGGTCGATCCCCTCTCCTGTGTCCTAGTTACCTGTGGGCTGGGTATTGGAGCGGCTCATGAGGACAAGCGCTGATGGGGTGACAGCCTCCTTCCGAAGGACTCTCTGGGGCAGGATGTTCAGACCAGACTGAGCCTGAGAAGAAGCAGGGGGGAGGTCAGAGGATGGCTTTGCTCTATCCCAGTGACCGGATTGGAATGTGCTGCAAACAGCATTTTAGGACTTGATGCAGAGCCAACCACCCACCCACCCATCCCCAGTTTAAAGAGACCACAACTTTGCTGCTCAGAGCCCCATCATGAGTTATTAATAAACAGCCTAAGTCAGCCTGAGATAAGGATACCCAACACCTAGCATCGCATCTCTATGGCCCTGGCCCAGTACATTCTGAGGCCCAGGGCTGTCCAAGCTCAATATTCGTGTCCACGACACCACTCACTCACCCAGTCCCCAATCCCGGTGGCAGTAGAGGCTGGGGTAGTGAACACCCACAATTCAAGGAGTTTTAGCACAGAGGTATTCTCACCGGCCCCTAAAAAGCAGTCTGTTGAGGCTTAGATAAGGCCCTTGGAGCCTTGAATGTTCAGCACATCTCAGTATTCACCCCTTGCAACAACAGGCTTTAGGGACATTAAGGGCTACTCTGATGGCCCTGGATCACTTCTCACTTTCAACTTGTGTGTAATATACATCACTTTCTTTTGCGAGTGACCGGTTTAGACATGACAGTTGTTTCGCATTCAGCCTCCACTATGGACAGCCTCATTCAGAGCTTCACCAGGAGAGAGCTGGTGGACAAGGGGACAGAAGGACTCTCCAGGACACCCAAGTCCCACCAACAGGGGGGCAAAGCCCGTGCAGGGCCCTTCTTTCTCCTTTAGTCAGGAGAGGAAGAAAGCCTCAGAACCCCTACAGACCTGTTCACAAACAGTGATATTAGTACGGAATTTACACATAAGCAAATCGAACAAAAGAGAGTCCAGAAATAGATCCACATATATGTGGGAGTATATATATATATATATATATTTATATATAAATATATATATATATATAATTAAGGTAGTATTTTCAAATCAGAGGATAGACTCTTCAATCAACAGTGTTGGGACAACTGGAAATAAAGCCACTTAGATGCTTACTTCACACCAGTCATTAAAATAAATTTCAAATTCTTAGTTTAGGATTGTCCTGGACTTTTTAAACTTATAAATTCATCTAAGTTCTCCCAGAGTCTATTTCTTCTTCTTGCCTAGCCTATTTTTCACAATGGTTTGGGAATCATGGCCTGAAGGCCAGACCCTGCCTGCTCAGTCCCAGATGTCATTTATATGTGACAAGTAGGTTCAGCTCTGCAGAGGTCCTCATAGGCTGGTCAAATTCAAGTTGGCAGCACCAACTGAATGTTGGCTGCAGCAGGATGTGGCTGCAAATGACAGACTGGGTTCTGCCAGTAAACTAATGGGGCCCAAACCGCGCAAAGCCGGGAAGAAAGTGCTAAGAGGATCACCCTCGGCAGGATCTCAAATCTGCAAACAGGAACTCGCCATGAGGGTGGGGGAAGGGGAAGTGGGAAAACCCTTACCGTCTGCCGACCGTAGGGCCAGGGGTAGGTGTTCTCCTTCTGGGCCATCCTTAGAGGGAAAGGGGGAGGGAACTGGGCAGAGAAGAGAAACAGAGCAGTGAGAAACAGAAAAAAGGGAACGAGAGAGTGAGGGATTGGAATGATCTCGCCGGAAGCTGGTGAAAGGAAGCAGGTCTATAAGCCGACGGCATCAGGGCACCTCTCGGCGCTCGCCTCGCTGCCTCTGCCCTGCTACCCGCCCCACCCCTTTCCAGGACCCTCTCTCCACCCCAGGGCAACCAGCAGCCCGGCAGAGTGCCCGCGGGACCACCCAACGGACCCCCTGACCTGCCTAATCACTTGGTCTCTCCCGGCGCAAGGGCCCACGAAAGGAGGACAGCTCACCTGAAACCGGTGGCACAGCCACCCCCCTGGCAGCTGGCAAACGACTGAACCTGCTCGGCCTCGCCCCCCCGCCCCAAGGAGGACCTTTCAAATCTCCCGCCCTGGCCCCATTGGCTGAGCGCGCTGGCCATGCCCAATTCTCATTGGCTGGGTGTCCCATGACGTAGCCACGGAGCCCAATGGAAAAGGCGGAATGCAAAGCCTCAGCACTTTCAAGTTCCGGTTTAGGAAAGTTTCCTTCATCCCCCAAAGAAATTCACGGTTTTTTTGTTTTGTTTTGCTTTTAAAATTTAAGTCATTAATATATCTGGAATTTATCCTTGTGTAAATATATGAACTTGAGTTTTCTTTTATCTTTTTCTTTTTATGTTTTTAATGCTTTTATTAAACTAGGGTTTAACTGTTATCTGCCAGACGGAGAGCCAGTTATGCTGGTATCATTTCTTAAACTGCACCATTCCCAAAGGAATTTAAACGCTACCCTTGGTAATACTGTCATGGTAGAGATTTGGCTATATTTCTGGATTCTCTACCCTGTTATATCGTTTGTTCGTTTGCATGTATGTTTATTCTTACGCCGTTATTGTTTTGTCCTTTAAAGTCTTTCGCTCACATTCCTGGCAAGAATTTTCCACCAGAGGACTTTTCTTTGTAGATGCCCTGCCCAAGGTCAAATTGTTCGGAACTGCTCTCACTTTTCTCCTTGTCGCACTCCCTTCTTCTCTGCTCTTTCTAACGCCAAATTTCATTATTGAATTACATAAATAAAATTTGGGAATTTCCATGAAATAACTAATGGATATTTGTAAGTATTGTCTATCCAGCACCCTCCTCTTTCTTCTCATAATAACATCCTGACTTTGCTTAAGGGAATCACCAGTCCATGTTATCGGTTTCTGTTCTGCCAACCCCTACCTAACTCGATGGAGACCTGTTGTAATGAACATTGTGGTTATCTAGCGAGCACCGAGTCTTTCAGCAATTCCCACTTCCTGAAAGCAACTGGAGTTTTGTGGGTCTTAGAAGGAAATTGACTCGGGCTCAGGTCCTGGAATGGTCAGTGTCTCATTGGACACTAGGTAACACTTTTATTCTGGGATCATGGTCACCGGTTTAAGGATAAGCATGTGACCTTAAGTGGGTCAGTTAGTGGGAATTTTAGGATTCTTGTCCAGAATGCTTGACAGAAACTCCCTTCGGCTTGCTGGAACTGGACAAGGAAGCACACAGCCTGCATTGTTGGTGATGGTGTCCCAGCAGGGAGCAGCCTGAGAGTGAGGCTGGCATTGCAGAAGGCAGAAATGAGGTCTGGGAAGAACCCTAGAACTTGATGACAATGTGGAGCCTCTGGATGCCTGTTTCATCCATTGTCTTATGTGAGCCAATAGGTCTCCATTCCTAACGCATTGAGTTAAGAGTTCTGTTATTTGCTGTCAAAAGCATTCTAACTGACACACATTACAGACCTACAGTTTTTGTAGTTATTTCGGTCTAGTGATGGAAAACTACTAATAGTTATTCTGACCTACAGAAAATACCAATTTCATATTATTCAAACCAATGTAAATGAAATAAATCCTAAGGGATTTCTAGATCAGCAGCAAGTATGGTATTTGGGGGCTCCTGCCCTGTGATGGATGATATTGGGAGTATCTCAGATAAAGTCACCTACGAGAGGGCATGTTGGTTCTCTTTCTGGGAGAATCCTCTGAGTCTGACTGAGTCATCCTCCCTTTTTAGGCCTGTAGCTCCAGGCAGGGAGCGGGCAGGCTTTACACTTCTTCTTCTTTTTTTTTTTTTTTTTTTTTCCGCCTTGTCTGTAGCATGCAGAAGTTCCTGGGCCAGGGATATAACTGAGCCACAGCCATGACAATACCAGGTCATTAACCTCTGAGCCACCAAGGAACTCCTTTTTTTGGTCTTTTTGTCTTTTCTAGGGCCGCACCCGCGGCATATGGAGGTTCCCAGGCTAGGGGTCTAATCGGAGCTGGCCTACACCACAGCCACAGCAACACCAGATACTGAAATAGAGTTTTAACTAAAGAACAACCCCCCCTTGGCTAAGACGGCAGCTGCAAGCCTTTCCAGCTATGCTCCTCACTATACCACCCTTCTTGTAATAAAGTAACAACTGTGGGCCCTATGTCTGAGCCAGCAGCCCTGCTAATCATGTACCCAGCATTGCTTATCAGTTCTGCTTCTGTAACCTTGCTTGCTCAGTTTCTTAGGGAGGAACACTGTCTGCTTGGGGATGGGGGGGAGGTCCGGGATGCTTACGTGGGAAAATCAAGACCTTGTAGTGTATAAAAGTTACTGAGAACAAAGACCTGGTGCTCAGACTCTGAAGGTGACTCCTCTGAGCCCGCACCGGTGCTGAATAAACCTTGCTTTTCCATATCTCCGAGTGCTGTTTGTCTCCTTCCACTGCCACGGTTTTTGCGGTTTCTGCAACAATACGAGCCGCATATGCGACCTATACCACAGCTCACCGCAATGCCGGATCCTTAACCCACTGAGCAAGGCCAGGGATCGAACCCAAAACCTCATGGTTCCTAGTCAGATTCGTTAACCGCTGCAAGGGGAACTCCTCCTTTTCTTCTTTTCTGTTTTCTTTCCTTCCTTCCTCCCTCCCTCCTTTCTTTCTTACTCCAGGGATGTTCCTGCAGCACCCTATTTCCTTACAGGACCTTAACACCTGCTGCTGCTGCCCACTTACAGCCCTGAGTCCTGCATACTTGTTCTATCATCCCTGTTCCCAGCTTTGCATTTGTGGTACCAAATGGTTTCATTCTAAGTTTTTTATAGCCTTTTAATACACTATTTTGATATTTTATCTTTCAGTGCTATGTATTTGCATCAAAAAGGGCCAGGGCGGGAACTTACTGTGTTATTTCTATCACAAATCCAGACTTTTTCTGAATACCAGGTTTTCAGAATGTGTGCCTGGGTAGCGCATGAATGAAGCAGGCTCAGTATGAGTCAGACAAGGGTTACTAGGCTTCGGGGCCAGGGAATATTAGGGAATGGTGGGTGAAGAGTGAAGCCAAAGATGAGTATACGGCTGAATGGACAAGGCAACATTCAACCCTAGTTGATTTTTTTCTATGTGAAAATATGCACAGAGCTTTTAATTTTTAAAGAGCAGCTAGAAATCTAGATATACAAGAGAAATCTGCTGAGCTGTGACTGTTATCAAATAAGTCCCCAAACAAGTGGGTAAACTGGATTTGGTCTGTGGACCTGCAATATTCCATCCCTAATACACCCAGAGCTCTCTGGACCAGAAACCACACTTTACAACTAATCCTTCACTCCCCAGGGCCACCTATCTTACCTAGTCAATCATCAGATGGGATTTTAGGAAAGCCATGGCAGCATGAGGTAGCAGAAAGACCATGGGCTAGGGTTTCAGGTTTGCCTCTGGGCTTGCCCCCTGCAATCTGTGTTGCTTGGCAAAATGCTCAGTCCTTCTGTGTATCAGCTCTGAGATGGGCCTAGTTATACTGCTTTGCAGGCTTGCTGTCGGATTAAATGAAATAAGGCCACTACAACCCTCAGTACAGAGCCTGGCACAGGGTAAGCCCTCACTGTTAGCTATTGCTATAACTGAAAAAATCGCCTGGTCCGGGTAGACACTGTGAACTAATGTCAGCAAATACATGTAGAAGGGAAGATAGAATGAGAAAATTACCATTTTCTCTCTCCTTAAAGTTGCCTTGGTTTGGGTGGACTCCGGGCAGCGTGCAGGTCCACAGCCAGCCAGTCTCACAGGCCTTCCCAGTTAGGTTGCCAGAGCTCCAGGGCTTTCCCATTGCTAAGTCTTCAGCAGTTCTTCTGCAGCGAAGGCTGGCGGATGGTCTGCCTCCATCTTGGCACACGTGACACACTGACCTCTCTGGCAGAAGGCAGCCTGGGGAGCAGTGGAAGAGGGGAAGGCAGGCACAGATTCCAACCTGGGTGGGCATCTGCTTTGTGCGCTGTGGTGAGCAGCTGGAATTCCCTTCCTGCAGCCGAAACCTGTTACACTAACAAAAGAACTGTTAGTTAAGGGAAAAGATGTCAAAGAAGATACGCCTGAAACTAACTCAACATTGTAAATCAACCCATCACTATGCATACGTGTATGTGTAGAAGATGTCAAGGAAGACATTCCCTGATAGGAAAGACAAGGTCTTTGAGATGGATGGCCTGGATTTCTTTTTTTTTTTCCCCCCAATATACAGAAAGCGGAAAAATGCCTGTGGCTCTGGGCTTCTAGTGACATTGGAGAGGTCTGGAGAATATTTGTATTTAATACAAATTAAATACAAAATATTGGGATTTCACACCCTTGTGTTCTACTTCATGGAGAGAACAATCAGAGATGATTAAAGCCGTTTTAAAAAAATTTGAACCGAATAAAAGAATGCAATAATAGAAATATAGTCTATTTCTTAAAAAGAGAGAAAACTAAAGAAAAAAGAAAGATTGTTTTTAGTTGAAAAAGTAACAGGCTTTTGACAGCTGTACAGTTAGCTGTACAAAGAAGAATCATTAACCTTGGAACTGGAGTTTTGGGAATTTATGTCATAAATAAATTATGTGTAAAGCTGCACATGGTAACACTTTAAATAATAAGAAAAAAATTACGGATAACCACACAACCGAAATGTCTAATTTTAGAATTGTTTAGTAACTTACAGCATTGTCTTTGAATTCAGATGATCATTAAAATTATAAAGACTATAAAATCCTCTTCCTATTACAATGATAAGTGAAAATAATGGAGTACAAGATTATGGACACCACTGACAAGTGGAAATTAAATTGCCAAAAATTAAACCAATGAGTTAGGAGAAGGATTATTAACTACCTTTATCACTTTTAAACTATTCATTATTGCTATAGTCTTTACAATAAATAACATTTATTGCTCCAAAATAAATTTTCTGAACAAGAACTGGTGGCTAGACAATTTCTGTGTTAGGATACCTGAAATACCTATGAGATTGAAGGTTAATTTGATGGAAACATTAAAATGAAAATATAATTCCAAAATCTGTATTTGTATTTCAGGACAAAATTCAGATACTTTAGGGAAAGTAGTCAGTCAGTTTCGGTTTTTTTCATGTAATGACATGTAATTCTTTTTTAAGAGAAAGCCCTCATTCAAGGTCCGAAAAGAGATTGTTTTTGACCCCGACGTGATTTGAACACGCAACCTTCTGATCTGGAGTCAGACGCGCTACCGTTGCGCCACGAGGCCTCTCTGAGCGGGCGTTCTGACAGATATCGTGAACAGATGCCTCGTCAGCAGTAAGGGGAGGAGTTTTATTCATGGGCCAGGCCCTTAAGATTTCGTCAGCGTGATTATCCGCGCCACCAGTGGGCTGGATGCGCGCGCACGAAGGGATTAACTCTTTTGGACAAATTTAAGGCTCAATTCTTTAACTTTGGGACACATTGCGCTCACTCAACAGAGAAAAGATTTCATTGTGTTTAAGGTTTATTTCTGGTGTTAATAAAGCCATCATAGGGTGTCGGTGCATATCTGGAGCCCAGGATAAATCTTAGATTTAATCCCGGCTCTTCTAGTGCTCAGAAAACCACTTTATTTGGCTTCTCTTGACTTGCTTTCTTCGTCTGTGGACTGGGTATAATCACACAGTATCCCGAGGGGTTATTGGACTACACTGGCTGTGCCAGGAGTCAAGCACCGCCGTGAATGCCTTGCATACCGCTGACATGACTTCAATTTCGGCTTCAGTTCTCAAATAACCTCGCGCAAGCTTGTCGATATAACTAACTATTAAGGAAGTTCAGGAGAAAGTTCTTTCGCCGTAATGCGTTGGTGGTATAGTGGTGAGCATAGCTGCCTTCCAAGCAGTTGACCCGGGTTCGATTCCCGGCCAACGCAAGTGGTTCAGTTTTCTTTTTCTGAAAAAAAAAAACAAACTGTCTGCAGCAAGCCACCTTCTACACTCGTTATCAAGGAAAAGAGCACCTGCGCCAGGAGGTTAAATCTGGAGGTGGGATTAAGCTAGCGACAGTTCACTGCTCTATGCCCACATCAGTTTTTTAAATTATCATCAACGAGCGCGTCTAAAAAGCATATTGACGAACGATGAGAATAATGGCTAATAAAGCTATTGAACCGACAGAATAATGGCTAATTTAGCCACACATTTAAAATTCAAGTTACTTCCCTGGAGAACAAAGCTATTGAACCGACAGAATAATGGCCAATTTAGCCACACATGTAAAATTCAAGTTATTTTCCTGAGGAGGGCACTTGGAGAGGGCATGGAAGCTCTGCGGCCTTTCTCCATACATTGCCCTATGCATCTCTTCCGTGTGACTATTCCTGAGTTACATACTTTTATTTTAAAATGTGTAATTTGGTAACATAAATAACTAAATAAATAGCAAGTTACTTGAAACAAAACATAAATTTGAAATTTGGAATTTTAACTGGAGGGTCAACATGCAATATTCCTCTCCTGCATTCTTTTTTCTTTCTATCCTCTTTTTATTTGCATCCTAGGCCTAGGGTGAGTAGTTCCTAATTTATCAATTAGGATTTTATGAAAAGAAAACATTAATTGTGCTCCTCCCCGTCGGGGAATCGAACCCCGGTCTCCCGCGTGACAGGCGGGGATACTCACCACTATACTAACGAGGACTGAGCTGTCTAGTTTTTGCTCCAAACCCTTGATCTGATATTGTCACCTTTTCCGGGAGCTAATTGCGATGTTCCGGTCGACTGCGTCCTTCCATCCATTAAGAGATGCTATGCATGTTCTAGAGCACGAGTCCCTGAAGGGCGGAAATGAGCAAGAGTGACCGAGAGACAGATGGTTTCCAAGGCTGCAGAGATCTGAATTCTGAGAGTCCCTGGGGTTCTCCCAGCCATACCCCCGAAAAGGTCCCAACCTGTTTCACTACTGTAGGTATCAATCAAAATGAAACCAAGTTCTGGTGGCCGAGGTGAGGAATGAAGCTGGAAGGAAGGGAGCAGAAAGTGTCTTGCTCAAAGTCCGGAGGTCCCTGCCCTCTTCCTGGCACGCTGGGAAGGACTACGCACCTGAGCCTCTTCCTTCCACCCGGGTGACCACACAGAACAAAAGAGCTCCCAGCACACCTCTCTCATGAGACTCACTTGACGCTGACCACTTTGTCACCCGGCTCCCACAGCGCCGTTTCAAGTGATGAAGAGCTTTGGGGCGCTCTGGGTTTTCTGCAAAACCTAAACGACGGGCTCGTCCGGGATTTGAACCCGGGACCTCTCGCACCCGAAGCGAGAATCATACCCCTAGACCAACGAGCCGACGCGCATCTCTTACCTCGGACCCCTTTAGAGGTCGTCCTAGGCTTTCTGCTGTCTTAGGGCGGTGATTCACCTTGGCCTGGTCCTAGTGCGTACTAAGGGACCACCCGCCGCGACGCTGAAACTCTGGAGCGGGGATCTGAGAACCTCTCCCGGCTCTGCAGCGGTGAGCTCCTCCCAGGAAATAACGTCGGGGAAGTGGGAGGGAGTGGTCCCATCCACCCCCCCCACCCCCACCCCCGCGCAGCCCTCCAGGACGGCCTCCAGCACCCACCCCTGTTTCCATTCCCCATGGTCACTATCTTGGCTCTGAAACCCAGCAGGGTCTCGTGGGGCTCCTGGGCACAAAACCCTTTCTGTGCCCCTCATTTCCTGTTTTTAGGAAATGGGCCTCCTTTTGCCTCCATGGCCTTCCCTTGGTCCTTAGGGGCAGGTTCCGACAGCTGCTGATCAGGGGAGGGAGGGGAAGCAGAGACCAGGAACAGTCTGGCAACAACAGCGCAGCCTGGGGGCAGGATCCTGGGTCCCTCTCAAGGGATACACACAATGACGTAGGCACCTCACACACCTACAACTTAAACGCCTGATGCTTCTTTTAGAAATGAGAACTTTAAACCTGAACAGGTTGGAGCCCCTCCTGTGCTCCTCCCTCCCTCGTTCGATTGCACCTGAAACGCAGTCACCTGGGAGCTAACGATTACACACCCTGCGCACAATTGCCTGTGAGTTCAAGATGATTAGCACAAGATGTTTTTCAGGAGCTTTCCTAGTTTGTTCTAGTCTCTGATCAATATGCCCTTTTCGCAAGTACTGCTGCTCTAGGCGATAACCCAGAAGACCACCCCCAGGATCCTGTCAAGATCTCCTGACCCCAGCTTCGTGAGGAAGATTCGCTAAAAAAAAAAAGAGCGCATGTCTGCCCCAATCCTGATTCTTATCTGAAACCCTGTTTTTCTCCTGTTACACTATAAAATTCCCTGTAATTCTTTCCCAAAGAAGGCAGAGTCTTGCTGTGGCCTCCTTTGCATGGCAGAGCAAAAAAAAGCTATTTTTTTTTTTCCTTCACCCAAAACTCTTGTCTCCACATTACTACTAAGCACACTGGGGGACAGAGGCCGAGGTTCAGCAACAGCAGCCACTGGGACTCTCTGCCTGGGCCTGCGGTCCTTGGACCCAGTCCTCCCACACCCAGCTTTGAAGACTAACGGTGGCGTTGCCTTTCAGAGGACAACTAATGAGTCCTGAAATCTCTCTGTGAACATTAGCCCCTCTTTCTCTCCCTGCATCTGTCCATCCTTCTGGAGTGACTGGCACTTTGGTAGCCCACCATCTCCCTAGATGACCAGGTGGTCGGGCCCAGGTGAGGGAATAATGCCTGGGGCCGGACCCACAGAGGGGGCGTCATTGAGATGAGTGGCTGGGGAGGTTGGGAAGAGGACTGGCTTTCCAAACTGTGTCAGCTTCTAAGCTTGTAATACACTGGCCATGCTCTCACCTGGGAACTGCCAAGGGTCCTGGCAGGACCTGGTGGGGTCAGTTGCCAGCCGCTGCGGTCTGTCTTCTCTCAGCTTGGTTCCTGCTTTGAAAAGCCTTCCCAGTAGGGTTCTGATCTGCGCCTGCCCTTGACCCCCTGGTAGCATCTTCTGGGCTGAAATGGCTTGTTCCACAGCCCAGTCTGGTGATTTGTGAGGCCAGCCCCTTCTCAATGCCCTACCCGCAGATGCATTGGTGGAGAAGACTCTATAGAAGGGCTCACCTCTTTGCTTGTTCTTCCCCAAGTGTCCCTGACCAGACAGTGGGGGAGGGCAGCAGAGAACAGTTCATCTTCCTGTCAGCATCCTAAGCATTTCAAGATTGCTCAGGGCTGATCTTCTGGCTTCCCCCTCCCTTTATTCTTTTCCATTTTCTGTCTCCCTCATCTTAGAAACCAGCTTTCCCCACATGTCTATTCATCTCTCTCTTATCATCTCTTACCTGGTCTCAGACACTTAATCTGCACAGAGGTGGAAGCCGAAATCCCTTATAGAACATGATGAAAGCTGTGGCCCCTTTTCTGGAAAAGTCCATGGCTTATCTATGGACCCCACTTCTAGAATCCAAGAACTAAAGTGTAAATAACTGTTGTTTTAACTTTGCTGCAATTATTTTACATTTTAACAGGCATTACACGGAGTTCTAAGGTATAATTTGCATAGTCACACTTGCCTGAAAGAGCTCGTGTGGGAAAAAGTGAAAAGTATTCTTGCTGAATATGAGAGGGTAGTAACCCCTTCTCCCTAGTACTTCCCTAAAATGGAACCCTGGCAACGTATTGAATTTCTTCTCCCTTTTCTTCCAACTCCACATCTTATCAGGTACCAAGTCCTGTTGCGTTTTTTGTACGAAATGTGTCTCAATTTCAACTCCTCCTCTCCATCTCTCCTATAGCTGCCTTGGTGCAAGCCTTTGACATTTCTATAACCAACACTTGTCCCCACAGTCCCCACCCCCCATAATCTGATCCCTTGTGTTATTTATCTATGTTGCATCTATCTAGCATATGACATAATTTAATTGCATAATTACATAATTACATTTGTGTTGTGTTTATTGTTACCTGCTATATTCCCAGGGCCTAGAACAACAGTTGTTGCAGAGTATGAAGTGGTTTAATAGAACATACCTCAAATTTCTTAAAGAAGTGGTCTTTACAATTTAGCTCACCTCCTCCAGAAAGTCTCCCTTGATCAGTCTCCACTCCCGGGCGGATGAGATGCCACTTCTCTTCTCCGTGGCCTCCCCGTGCCTTGCTCCTGCATTTGGTGTACTGTGTTGTGACTGTGTCTTCCTTCCTATGAGCCCTTTGAGAAAAAGGGTTGTGTCTCATACATTTGGTGACGCACAGTGCCCACCCAGTGCTTGGCATAAATGTGGTCCTGGTGGTGCTGCCTCATTTACTTGACTTGTCACCTGGATACAGTGATTCCTTCAAGCCAACACGTGTGCTCAGGCATTTTGCAGCGGTTCCCTGGTCAAAGGATGATATGTAGACCTTTCTATTTTCCAAGGAGGCTTAGGCCAGTGGATTCTGCTTCTTGCCTCCTCTGCAGGATTTACTACTATCCTCCTCAGCCTGGCTTCAGTCAGTGCTCCTGAAACTGTCCTGCCCTTCCGCACCAGGCTTCCTGTCCAGAGGGTCCCAGCCCTTCCGTGCTCTTGCACGAAACCAGCTTGTGGAGAGGAATGAAAATAACTATACGTGAACGGCCTGGAATAAGAACTGCACATGTAGAAGACGCACCTATCCTTCCATTTTTAAAATAAATAATTATTTGAAAATACATATTATACATACCTATTTAAATCTGAGGCTCCAAGCCAAAAGAACTGTAATAAGGAACCAAACAAAACAAACCAACTCAGGTTCTAGGACACGTTCTGGGGTCGGAGAAAATGCCAAGGTGGTGGGACGGCTTCCAAGGCTAGACCACCAGCACTAGCTTGGTGTGGCACCCGCTGAAACTATAGGCCCACGAAGGGTTCTTGCTCTGATCACTGTACAAGTTTTAGAGCAGCTCGACTGAGCAGGAAATCTGGGTGCTCTCAGCGAAGCGTGGGACTGGAAACTTTGCGTCCTCTTGTACAAAAGCAATTGATGGATTCAGAACTAAAATAGAAACAACTCTTCCCACTGAATTGAATAAAGGCACCGCTGGGATTCGAACCCAGGATCTCCTGTTTACTAGACAGGCGCTTTAACCAACTAAGCCACGGCGCCGAGGGCGCTGCGAAGTCTTCTGTGGGGACATACACAGATATATTGCCAGAAGTCTGGCCACAACTTTATGGAATATTCTAAAACGAATTTTGACAAATCATTGTGTTCCACGTCATACATCCATGCAAGAGCTTCCGCCGATATTGAAAGATGTAAATCAAATATGTCAAATCTAGTTAAATGTGCGTGGTTGGGAGTCCACTCCGGAGGGTTTCTGTGGTGCCGACCGGATCAATCAATAGGAATGACCTAGAACAGCAGGTGGTTAGAGCTCGGCAAATGTAAAAAGGAAACACGCGTAGTCGGCAGGATTCGAACCTGCGCGGGGAGACCCCAATGGATTTCTAGTCCATCGCCTTAACCACTCGGCCACGACTACACAGCGACTACGCCTTCGTTTTCTTCCTATGCCTTTCTTAGTCCTTAAGCTTCGCAAACCCGCCCCGTTTCAGTTTCGCGCTTTCGCGGCTAGGAGACCATCTGGTGAAAACATCGTAGGACAGAATCATAAACTTCCTGCTCGCAACCCCGCCTCACCTTCCGAAGATCCTTGTCCTGAGATCTTACCCACTTTCCCACCCGCCTACAACTCACTCCCAGGGAAGTGCAGACGCGGAAGTCACCAGAGAATGCTCCTGCTACCCCAAACCAGGCAGAGACCTTCACGCCTCGGGGCGAGCCAACAACTCAAGGCTGATAATTTGAAAAACTGTGGGTTTACCGTCTGTGACTGGGTACATAACTTGCTCCGGGGAGAATCTTCCGGGAAACAATATGGGGTGGGAGTAATAATAAAAGTTTCCGTGGCCCGTACGGGGATCGAACCCGCGACCTTGGCGTTATTAGCACCACGCTCTAACCAACTGAGCTAACCGGCCAACTACAAAAACACATCAGCCTCGACTCTCCACATATGTATTTCTAGATTGTAGCGCTGACTATTGACAGTTAAAGGTTTGACCCAAAGACTTCCTAGGAGATCCCTGTTTGTCAGGAAGGAGTGGGCTCTTGTACAATGCTTGGAGGTGTGGCTAGGCTCTACTCCACCTAGCAGGAAGCTCCCAAGAAAAGAAATGGTAGAACACCTGCCAAACGCACGAGCATCCCCAAATAATTGCTCCTGCAAGCCCTACGTCCGGAGGTTCTGACTAGGAACTCCTGCTGGTCTTACCATGTTGATCAAGGTTCTGCCTTAGGCCTGGCCCTTGGGAAACTCACAGCACTGGCCCCTTGACTGCTGTTCCACGGTAGACTCCTCCCACACCTAATGTTTGGTGCTTCCCTCTCCCCATAACCACCCTGTACTTTCCAACAACTCCAGGCTTGACTTCTTCCTGGGCCCAACTTGGCTGACTGAGACGATCATAGCGGTGTTATCTACCCCTGCACCCCACTCCCCAATTTACTCCCTTTAGGACCTGACTTTGGTGGACCAGAAGCTTTTCTCCAAACCACTTTTGGCACTGATGGCGAACAAGGGCCAAAATAATGGTTACAGATATAATAGCTGCCTAGAGGTCATGAAGCCTGGGACCCAGATGAGCACAAGTGAGAAAGACCACCAGAACTTTATTGCAGACCAAGAGGACTGTCAGGAGCACCCCCTCAAGGGGCAAGTTCCTGCCACAAAGACAGAACCCAAGTACTCAGGGCCACCTGTGAGCACAGGTGCCTTGACCCCAATTAGAGAGGAAACAGCCACAGAGCTGTGATTTGTTCTTTTTCACAGGACAGACACTGGAGAAATAAAAGTAGGGTAGCAGTTTCTGAATCTAGGGACTTGGGGTCTGGGTTCAATCACAAAAAAGGTAAGGGCCATGATGTGGGGGGAAGAGCTGGAGCCCAGACCTCAGGGTTTCCAGCAGGACAGGAAGAACTTTTAGGCCACTGCAGCTGGGGTTAGCAGGAGGAAACCAAGGCCCCTAGGTCACTGGGGTGCTGGGGCTCCTGGAGAGAGAGGCATGAGAGTCGGATCCTGGGATGCACACGAGTCAGGAAAGGGAGCTCCCCACACTGGAATCGGTGGAGCCGAGGAGGTTCTGAGGTGGGAAGAGAGGAAAATACACACCCTCTGCCCACCATTCTCCCCAGCCAATCCCTCCCCCTTCCTCTCGGGACTCATTTGTCCACACCCCCGCCCTTCCACCCTCACCTGACGGGATGATCTTGGAGGGTTTCCTCTCAAGCTCAAAAGAAAGCACAACAGGGCGGAGGACAGAGGCACTGGCACAGAGCGTCCAGAGGAAGAGGGCCAAGGGCTCATCAGTCTTGGCTGAGGACTAGAAAGAGAAACTCAGGACTCATCAAAACTCAAACTTGTAACCCTTTCTACCAACCCTCCAGGAATTTGGGTATCCGCGCCCCCGCCTCCCAACCCCATCTCACCTCGAGTTGGGCTCCAGGTCCTGTAAATTGCAAAGCCACTTTCCCTGGCCCTTGGACAAACTCTAGGAGGGAGGCCCACTCACTAGGACACAGCCCCAGTGCTGCTGCCACTTGATGATTTCTACAGGTCACCACAGCTTCGGCAGTCCCATCCTCCACCAGGAGCCTGGGGGGGGGCAGGGGAGGGGAAGAGGAGAGGAAATAGAAACTCGCACAGCAAACCCAGGTCACCTGCACCCAACATGAGTCCCTCTCCACCTCTTCCAATCGTTAGCTCACTTTGCCCTCATTTGTTCATTCAAAAATATTTATTAAGCAATTCTCGCAAGCCAGGAAAGATTCCAGCACAGGGACGGCAGACAGAGTCATGTATTGGGGTAAGTACACAGGGTGCTCTGCTCTCACCTGATGCTGGCCTGGCTTATAGGTGTCTGAATGGAGCAAGTGGGGTTCTGACGAGTACACCTTCCCTGTCATGAAGAAAGTGGTTGGGAAAGCCCCTCGGTCCCATCATATCCCTCTGGAACCCTGCACCCAGCTTGGCCTATTCCCTCCCTCTCATACCTGGAGGCAGAGGCTGGTACAGTGAGCACACACCCAGAGGAGCTGAAGGCTGAAGACAGAAACGACATGGCAAGAGGCAGTGGCCCGGAATGGGGCCTTGTCACCTTGGAGAAGTTCAGCCAGGTAGATGTGGGGCAGGGGAGCACTAAAGAGAGACAGGGGCGGGTCAGGAAACAGCCAACGGGGTTCCAACAGCAGGGTGTGTCTGGAAGGACTCAGCAGACACAGGGGTGGGGACAACACTGCCTTCTGTGCTCTTCTAGAAGCCCCGTGGCCATTTTTATTCTTTTGCTTTTCAGGGCCTCACCTGTGACACATGGAAGTTCCCAGGCTAGTGGAGGAACCGGAGCCGCAGCTGCCAGCCTATGCCAGAGCAACACCAGATCTGAGCCACATCTGTGACCTACACCACAGCTCAAGGCAACACTGGATCCTTAACCCACTGAGTGAGGCCAGGGATCAAACCTCTATCCTCGTGGATAGTAGCCAGTTTGTTATGACTGAGCCACAGTGGGAACTCCCCCATTTTTTATCCTTTTTTTTTTTTTTTTTTTTTTTTGCCATTTCTTCGGCTGCTCCAGTGGCATATGGAGGTTCCCAGGCTAGGGGTCCAATTGGAGCTGTAGCTGCCGGTCTACCCCAGAGCCATAGCAACGCAAGATCCGAACCTCATCTGCAACCTGCACCACAGCTCACAGTAATGCCAGATCGTTAACCCACTGAGCAAGGCCAGGGATCGAACCCGCAACCTCATGGTTCCTAGTCGGATTCATTAACCACTGCACCATGATGGGAACTCCCCCACTTTTATTCTTGATCTCTGATCATCAGTAGTTATTTCCCAGGTTTGAATAATCAAGATAACCAACAAAAATTCTTGTATTTTGGACTGAAAAGCCGTTAAGACACTAGAACACTAAATCTTTCTGGGTAAAAGTAGGTATTGGACATTTTGTATCTGAAGCAGAGGAAATCCTTGACTCAACACATTTTCCTAGGATTGGAGAAGTCTGTCATTATGGCAGAAAATCCTAAGCCAGGAACAAATGTGGGATGCAGATGCAAGGCTGTGACTTTGGGGATCTGGGTCTGGGCCACTGACCTGATTGTGGTATCCGGGGGAAAACTCAGGACCTGCACATAAGTAGACGACCGGAAACAACAGTAAACATTTCGGGATCTGTAGGTGGAGGAAGCGTGGTGAGGAGAGAGAAGTCAGCTTGAGGTAGGAGCTGGGACTGTATCACAGGGCAGGCCACTCCCCTGAGGGACGTGGCCTGACTCTGGCTCTACTGGAAGAGAGGGAAGAATAAGGGGAGGACTGGTGGGGAACAGCTCGTGGGGGTGGGGAACATAAAGGCCAGAGAAACACATCAAACGTAACACCAAAGAGACGGTATCACTGCCGCACACGGAGGTGCCAGCATTCACAAGGACCACCTCTGAAGGAAGGGAGGCAAGGCCATCTACACGGATCTGCACCTGGAAACCCGTTTCTCTAACTGGCTAAAGTAGACCCGGGCTCCTGGAAGAAGTCCTAGGGGAGGAGGCAAGTGTGGGTCTTCGATATAAATGTCCAAGTGAGGGGGGAACTCGCAGTCAGCAGTCTCCAGGGCTACAGTGAGCTTCGCACACCGTCTCACAGCCCCAGTGCTCCCTGCAGAGGAAAGGGGGGGGGGGGTCAGGGATGTCCTTCAGGACCACAAGGTCCCACCAGTCTCTTTCAGACCTTTCCCCAAAGAAGGTGTCATTACCAGGCCGCATCCGGAGATGTGACAAAATCTCAGCTGAGAAAGACACCAATGAATCCGTGAAGCTGCAGAGTGAGAAATACAGTGAGAATGGAGTCAGACCCAAGGACACAGAGGAGTTACACTGTCTGCTGGAACATTCTCTATGAGGTCCTGGAAAGCCTAGCCCTCTGTCAAATCACACACTAAAAATAACAGGGCTCATGGGAAAAACCAGACTGTGGCAGATGACTCGAAACGTACACGGCGGAGTTCCCGTCGTGGCGCAGTGGTTAACGAATCCGACTAGGAACCATGAGGTTGCGGGTTGGGTCCCTGCCCTTTCTCAGTGGGTTAACGATCCGGCGTTGCCGTGAGCTGTGGTGTAGGTCGCAGACGCCGCTCCGATCCCGCATTGCTGTGGCTCTGGTGTAGGCCGGTGGCTACAGCTCCGATTCGACCCCTAGCCTGGGAACCTCCATATGCTGCGGGAGCGGCCCAAGAAATAGCAACAACAACAACAACAGCAAAAAGACAAAAAAAAAAAAAAAAAAAAGAACCCTACATGGCTTTGTGCCAGAAGCCTCATCAAGAAGCCCAGCAGAGGTCAATCCCTACTTGTATTTACACCTAGAATCTCAGTCAGTCCATCATTCATAGCTTTATCTGCTGGACCCAGGCTCCCCTCTTCAAATCACATGCTCCCCTCTTCAAATTATAAGTCCTTGAAAACTTTTCACTTCAAATGGAGACTGGTTTTGTAACAACTACACATGTAATCAATGGGGTGTTTGTTTACACAGGGAAGTGTCTCTGCAGCTTCTTCATCTGCACTGCAGCTACCCCGGAAAAGCCTACACAAGGAAAGCACAGCTGTTCTGAAGCCACAAGTCAGCCACTTCTTGCACCAAAGGAAGGCCCTTCTTTATAGACTTTCAATTTCTGTCCTTATGTCTTTGTTGTTGTTTGTTTCTTATATTTCCTTTTATTACTAAGGCTCTTCCTGAATTGTGAGAAAGCCTACTCATGATCACTTCAAAACAGTAACATGCTGGGGAAAAAATTAGGTATGAAACACTTGCACTTTACACTGAGGTTGTTCCTCTAGGAGCTAAATCACATCCAAGAAACACTGTAGCAGAGAATGGACTGTTCTCAGAGGAAAAGAGCAGCCAAGTCAGCTGGAGAAACTGGGGGACATTTACCTGTCACTGAGCAGGTCGGTCAGGGAGGACTCGGGCAGCGCCCTGTGGGTACCCAGCACCTCTGGGACGTCCTGGGAGCTCTCAAGTTCCAGGGTCCACTCATCCTGGACAGTGAGGCAGGATGCACAGCCAGCTAGCTCCAGGGGTCGCTGCGATATGCAGGGTGAATCACCCCCTTTGAACAGCGCTGGTGTCTGCCAGGAAATAGGAAGAACAGATTACCTTGAGGTGCCCCGGTCTGAAGAGGTTTATGACGTCCTGCAACCCAATGCTGTTTCTCTCTGGAGCCTGGCGAAGGAAGTGATCCAGACACAGAAAGGTCTTCTATTTGAAGAGTTAGATCCACCCTCCTTCTAGGAGACCTAGAACTTCCGCTCCAGACCCTGAGCCAAAAAAAGCTTTCTGGGAAGGATATGGTGAAGGAGGGCACTCACGGGAGGGCCGGAGGCCACGAGTCGGTACACTCGTCCTGGGTGCAAGAACTCAAACCAGCGGACTGAGGAGCCGAGGAAGATGAGGAGAACCTGAGGGGGAGGTCAGGGTTCCTCAGACGGGAGCTGAGGCCCAGGAGGTCAGGCCCCAGGCCCCAGCCAGTTTACCTTCTGCTCTGAGTTTTCATCTTCTGTGGCCTCGGGTGGGCCCCATCCAGTCCCCTCCTTCCTCTGGGTGCCCCCAAGCCAGCTCCCCAATACATGGAAACCGAGGGTGGGCATGGCCACCTTCGAACTGGCTCCCGGGGGGGCACAAAAGTTCCTCTTCATCAGTGCCTCCTTGTGGGACAGCAGGAACAGCCGGCTCTGTCCTAAGTGGGGACCCTCCGAGGGGGAGGGCTCTGTCTGAGGTGCTGCTGAGGAGCTGGCCGAGTGAAGGAGGGGTCTAGGCACGGTCAGGATCAGAGCGTCAGCTAGGAGGAACTGGACATAGACTCTGTTGGGAGACAGGAATGCTTCTTAGTGATGTAGCCACGGGGTGTCGTGAGCCCCAGCACTCCACCACCTGCGCTGGGCCTGTCCCTGTGCCCTTCCCCTCAGAGACTCAGAGGACAGACGCCACCCAAAGGACCAACCTGGCCTCCTGCTTCTGGATGAAGCCTGTCATGCCCAGCTCCTTCCAGGAAGGGAAGTTGCTTCTGACATTCCTTTCTATGACCAACTGGAACCTCTCTACCCGCACCAGACAGCCTGGAGGAAGAAAATTTTCTATTGTGGCAAGAATGGAGGACTAGGGGATGGGGAGTGAAGCAGGCCACCAGGGAGGTCTCACTGTCCCACCCAGGCCAGGGCTGCTCCCCTACACATGCGAAGGCCCAGGCCTGAGCCCCACCTTGGAGGAGCAATACTTCTAAGGAAGAAACTATCCCGTCTACACGTACAGTCCTCCCCTGGCTCCCGAGGCTGAGAGACCTTGATTCAACTTTCTCACAAATCCCTAAAACACCTTTCCCCTGCAGAGTTTGACATCTGAGAAACTTTCCCCTGCAGGGTTTCTTTGCCTACAAACTTCAGCAAGCCCAAATAAGACCATTACGCTTCCAAACTAAGAATGGAAGAAGTGGAAGTTGTCAACCTGGTGTGTCTGTTAAGAGCTATGGAGGGAGAAGTGAATGTTGGGAATTGTAGTTCCAGCTGGGAACACTTTTCTCCTTCACACCACCAATACTGGCCTCCTAAACCTCTCCCCAAACTTGTGGTCAGCATAAGCCATTCCAGCATCCTAGTAAATCCCAGAGGGCACTTTCTCCAAGCCCTCCGTTCTGAGAACCTCTACCCCACCACCATCTTCTCTCCACCTCTGAACTCCAAACCTATGAGCCCAGGGTCAGTGAGGGGTTGTGAGGGCTTGGCCAGGAGTAGGCAGTGGAGGAAACCAGTCCGGTCTTGAAGTCGAAGATAACCTTTACGAGATGAAGGCACCAGGACCCCAAGGAGAACCTGTAAGGAGATGAGGTCCAAGGCAACAAGTTTCATTAAACAAACAGACTGAAGGGAGTTCCCGTCGGGGTGCAGCGGAAACAAATCTGACTGGGAACCATGAGGTTGCCAGTTCGATCCCTGGCCTCACTCAGTGGGTTGAGGATCTGGCGTTGCCGTGAGCTGTGGTGTAGGTCGCAGATTTGGCTTGGATTTGGCATTGCTGTGGCTATGGCATAGGCCGGCGGCTACAGCTTGGTTTCCACCCCTAGGCTGGGAACCCCCATATCCGAGGATGCAGCCCTAAAAAGACAAAAGATAAAAAAAAAAAAAAAGACTGAACATCTACCACGTGCCAGGTGCTGCGTTAACTGTTAGAGCTACAACGTGAACCAAAAACAAATGGTCTCTGACCTCAAAGAATTTATACTGAAGTGGGGAAGGCAGATGTGAACACACACACACACACTTAGTAGCCAGAGAGAAAACGTGCAAAATGGAGGTTAAAGCTAGGAGACCATGGAGGACCTCCCGGGACATGACAAGGAGTTTGGGTTTGATTTTACATGCACTAGGAGAGATAAAAGACGGATTTAAATTAAGAGTGTAGTAGTCCACGTTACATTTTAACCCACCCCTTCCTAGCTGCTGCTGGAAGGATGAATTCCAAGGAGCCAAGAAGAGATGGAGCAGTTTAGTTAGAAGGCTAGTGCACCCACAATGACAAGAAAGGACAAAAAAAAAAAAAAAAAGGAGTTCAGTCGTGGCTCAGTGGTTATTGAATCTGACTAGGAACCAGGAGGTTGCGGGTTTGATCCCTGGCCTCGCCCAGTGGGTTAAGGGTCTGGCATTGCTGTGAGCTGTGGTGTAGGTCGCAGACGCGGCTCGGATTCCACATTGCTGTGGCTCTGGCATAGGCCGGCGGCTACAGCTCTGATTAGACCCCTAGCCTGGGAGCATATGCCGCGGGTATGGCCCTATAAAAGACAAAAAAAAAGGACTATGGCAGTCGTAGTGAAAATTGCAAAAAGAGGATCCCCCGCCCGCAAGCCCTGAGTGCTGGAGCCCCACTTACCGGGGCCGGGTGGAAGGCAGAGGGCAGCAGACAGAGCCAGGACCAGGCCAGGCGCTGATTAAGTTGGTAACTCGGCAGGTGAGAGGCCTCTGGGAGGGGCAGGAGGGTCTTCGGGTTAAAAGAGGCCCAGGCCTTGCACTTCCCTTCCTCTTTCAGGGCGGCCAGCGTAGGGAAAGAGCAGGGGGTCTGCAGCTGAGCGTACTGTGAGAGAGGAGAGAGATGAGACTACACATCCCCTGTGCCCCGTGTCCCCCTTTCCCCACATCCTCACACCTTCTGGAGTGGACAGTGATGTGGCTCTTCGAGGATCTCGCTGTGTGTATTCCGACGGGGGAATGTAGGTGGGACAAGAACTTCCAAGGTCGGGGCCAGGATCTGCAGTCCCAGACTGGGGTTCCCGGGAGAGGAATGCTGCAGGAACTGGTGGTGTCTCAGCACGTGGGGACATAGCCTTGGCCAAGGAGAGAGGCTAAGTCACTTCCTGCAAAGACCCTGGGGGATCTGGCTTCCTTGACGAGGAAGTGTCCCACTCCTGCCTCCTCCTCAGCCCAGACCCTTGTCCTCCTCACTTGCAGGCCAGGTCCGTCAGGGCTGTGGTGGCCCACAGGTAGAGGGGAAGTCCTAACTGATGCTCCCACACCAGCTGCTCATACAGGGAGGCCCCCTGGGCTCGGTGGGAAGACTGAGTCTCAGGCATCTGACAGGAGAAACGCCTGAGCAGAACAGCGCCACGGAGGCAGGAGGCTAGCACCGGCCTTCTCAGCCCCCCGCCCAGTGACTGCAGGAGGTGAACATCCTGAAGCTGGGGAGACAGAAAAAGTGAAAAAGCAGCTCAATGACTTAGGCGGACTTAAATGCAGTTTTCCGCTGCCTGGGGCCAGGCAGGAAACAATTTCTCCTTTGTCTTGCTTTCCATCACAACCCACTTCCCAGAGGAAGGCCTTCATCTCCCAGGAGCCTCACTCGGTCCTGTGAGGCAGGGGGCTCCTCACCAGGTTACCTGAGATGGTCCTGACTCTACACCCATGCTTCAGTTCCAGCATCTCCTCCAGTTAGAAGGCCCTTCTGGAAAGGAGATATTCCGGGCCCAACAACTCCCAGAGCCCCAAACTCTACTTCTTCCTGATCTGAAGCTCTTTTTGTCTGTGCCTGCAGCATGTAGAAGTTCCCAGACCTGGGATGGAACCCCAGCCACAGCAGTGACAATGCCAAATTCTTGTTTTGTTTTGTTTGTTTTTTGTCTTTTTGACATTTCTTGGGCCACTCCCACGGCATATGGCGGTTCCCAGGTTAGGGGTCCAATCAGAGCCGTAGCTGCTGGCCTATGCCAGAGACACAGCAACGCTGGATCCGAGCAGCGTCTGCAACCTACACCACAGCTCACAACAACGCCGAATCCTTAACCCACTGAACAAGGCCAGGGATTGAACCTGCAACCTCATGGTTCCTAGTCGGATTCATTAACCACTGAGCCACGACGGGAACTCTGACAATGTTAAATTCTTAACAACTAAGCCATCAGGAAACGTTACATCTTTTTTTTTTTTTTTTTTTTTTTGTCTTTTTGTCCTTTTAGGGCCACACCCACAGCATATGGAGGTTCCCAGGCTAGGGGTCGAATCGGAGCTGTATGCCAGAACCACAGCAACGCCAGATCCGAACTGCTTCTTCAACCTACACCACAGCTCACAGCAACGCCGGATCCTTAACCCACTGAGTGGGGGGAGGGATCGAACCCTCAACCTCACAGTTCCTAGTTAGATTAGCTTCCATTGCACCACAGGAAAAAAAGAAAAAAATAATTTTATTGTAGAGGTGTTAACCTGCTACAAAAAAAGACCAGCCCATAATGGCAGGAGAAGTTACCAAAAGGGCCCTTTTTTTTTTCATCTTAGGGCCGCACTCACGGCATATGGAGGTTCCCAGGCAAGGGGTCAAATAGGAGCTGTAGCTGCTGACCTACACCACAGCCACAGCAATGCAGGATCCAAACCATCTCTGCGACCTACACCACAGCTCAGGGCAACACCAGATCCTTAATCCACTGAGCAAGGTCAGGGATTGAACCTGCGTCCTCATGGATACTTGTCAGATTCATTAACTGCTGAGCCATGACAGGAACTCCTACCAAAAGGGTCTCTTGTGGTCAACAGCCCTGACCTCTCACATACCTCCAGACAAACTCCTCGACGCATGACCCGCCTGAGGCCATGGGATTGCTGGTAGGCAAGGCAGAGTCCCAGCTGCCCGTCCAGCTCGTAGAAGCCCGCGGGCTGGTTCAGCACACCAGTGACCTTTCCCTGCAAAGAAGCCAAAGGGCCAATTGATACCTACTCCCTTCCTCTTTGGAGACCCACATTTCCTGCCCTCAAGCTCAAGGGTCTCTCCCTCATGCTCACCGTGTATGATAAGAGTCTGGAGTCCCGGACAAGACCTTCTGGACCCTTTTTGTCTTGGGGGTTGCTGGGCATGGGGAGTGGCTGGGGGTCAGCCTCCACAGGGGGTCCATCCAGCCCCAGTTCTAGTTCTTGCACACACTCTGGTTTCAGTGGCAGCAGCTGGGAGGAGGGGCTGGTCATCCAAATCAAGTAACGGTGACCATGGAGCTTGGACACTCGCAGCTCTGTCAGCACATAGGCCCTTCCAGGCCAAAGGGCTCGGTGCCATACCAGCTGGGCAGGGACCTGGCTTGTGCGGAGGCAGGCAACATGGTACATGAGAAGCTTCCCATGATGCTGCCCCTCTGTCAGAGTCCCTCCCCATCATGACTCGACCTCAAAGACCTGCTCCCCAAGAGCCTCCCCTTGCCTCTTTATCCTCCCCATTCGCCAGTTAAATCTCAGGATCTCTCCCCTCTCATAGGATATGGCAAATATTTCCTAATCCCTCCCCCAAGACATAAACCATCCATCCCTAAACCTTCCTCCAAAATATATAAATATTCTTTCCAGAAAATTCTGCCCTTTTTGTATTTCCCCTATCTCACCTCATACAAATCCACCATACAGACAACTTGCACTTATACACACAGTATACATATGTACATGGAATGCACATGTACACGCTATATATACATGTACACAGTATATGTGTACACAGTGTATACATATGTACACGGTATATATATGTACGTGGTATACACAGGTACACGGTATATATGTGTACATGGTATGTATCCAGTATTGGGACAGATGTTAAGGGAAATATCAGATTGATCTCTCTTCTCCAACATATTTCAACCACTAGGAAACACAGACACCAAGTATTAACATGGAACCATATATGATCAAGTGGCAAACACTCTGGGTAAGGTGCCGCGAAAGAAAGAGAAGGTAAGGAGGGCTGGAATGATCAGGAAGGCCAAGTGAAAGAAGTGGACCTTGCCAGGGTCCTAGAGGCCATCTCTGAAATCAGTGAAGTGGTGAGGAGAGAAAAGGGTGATTCAAGCAGGAGGCAAAACATAGAAGTGTTACAACTCAGGAGTTCCCTTTGTAGAGCAACGGAAATAAATCCGACTAGTATCCATGAGGATGCAGTTTCGATCCCTGGCCTCAAGCAGTGAGTCGGGGATCCGGCGTTGCCGTGAGCTGTGGTGTAGGTCACAGATGTGGCTCAGATCCCAAGTTGCTCTGGCTACGGTGTAAGCTGACAGCTGTAGCTCCGATTAGACCCCTAACCTTGGAATTTCTTTTTTTTCTTCTTTTCTTTTCTTTTTTGCATTTTAGGGCCATACCCAAAGCATATGGAGGTTTCCAGGCTAGGGGTCAAATTGGAGCTACAGCTGGCAGCTATGCCACAGCCATAGCAACACAGGATCTGAGCCACATCTTCGACCTACACCACAGCTCATGGCAACGCTGGATCCCCGACCCACTGAGTGAGGCCAGGGCTCAAACCTGCATCCTCATGGTTCCTAGTCAGATTCGTTTCTGCTGCACCACTACGGGAACCCCAAACCTGGAAATTTCCATATGCCGAGGGTGCAGCCCTAAAAATCAAAAAAAAGAAAAGAGGAGTTCCCGTTGTGGCGCAGTGGTTAACGAATCCGACTAGGAACCATGAGGTTTCGGGTTCGGTCCCTGCCCTTGCTCAGTGGGTTAACGATCTGGCGTTGCCGTGAGCTGTGGTGTAGGTTGCAGACGCGGCTCGGATCTTGCGTTGCTATGGCTCTGGGGTAGGCCGGCAGCTACAGCTCCGATTCGACCCCTAGCCTGGGAACCTCCATATGCCTCTCGAGCGGCCCAAGAAATGGCAAAAAGACAAAAAAAAAAAAAAAAAAGAAAAGAAAAGTCAGAACTCAGAATGAGCAAGGCAAGGAAAACTGGCCAGGACGGAGGAGGAACATTCTTGGAAGTTTCTGAAGACAAGACGGAAGAGTTTAAGGTGAGGAAAAAACCAGAAATAACATGCTGAAGACTTTCTAATCTGTTGGAAAGTGAGACACATCCAAATAGGAAAATAAAAATAAACAGCAGAGGGGGTCATATGGACTGAAGAAGGGTGCTCACTGAAGAATTTAAGCACAAGGAAAAAAGTTACAAAGATAAGACCATTAATAAACATAACAGTTTTCAAGGGCGTGCTCCTCAATGCATAACAGAGCACCACTGCCATTCTCAGGGGCTTCAAAACACACTACCTCTGGATACCTGAACTTCAGAGTCTCCTGTGCTCAGTTTCAGAGACCCCCATTCCTACTCTAAATTCAGCTGAGTACCACCGATCGACCTCAGACATCACAACCTATCATAAAGCAATGCTAAGACCTCACTTACGCTTACTGCTTACGCAAAATAAGCAGTTAACAATGATTTGACTGAACACATGAATGAATGAATACTGGGGCTTCTGCCCTCCCCCGTTCCCCTTGTGCTCATCAGACTTCCTCTAACCTCCTACCAGGATCTCCCAATATTGCAGCCACTTCTCCTTTATTCAGACATTAAGGTCCTTCCCTTCCTCTGTCCATATACCAGGATCTTAACACCTATCCCCCAAATACTGCCATTTTTGCCCAACTTTCACCCAAATCTACTACATTTCAGCCCTCTGTTTCCTTAACTCTTCTTCTAAGGCAGAGTCCACTGAGGAAGACAGACCCATGCCACCCCAGGACCAAACACTGATGCCAACCCTCTCCAGCTGGCTCTCCATCACTCCTTAGCGATCTCTCATCCTCAGCTGCCTAGCACAGAAGTTACCATGACATTTATTCCTCTTTTCAGAGACCAGTCTTTTTTTTTTTCTGGGCATAACCTCGGCATGAGGAGGCTCCTGGGATCAGGGAACACACCCGTGGACAGTGCAGTAACCTGAGCCATAGCAGTGGCAACACCAGATCCTTAACCTGCTGAGCCACCAAAGAACTCCCAAGGTAGAGTCTTTCAAGAGAGGACTTCACTTGGAGTTCCCGTCGTAGCCCGGTGGAAACGAATCTGACTAGGAACCATAAGGTTGTGGGTCCCATTCCTGGCCTTGCTCAGAGGGTTAAAGATCCGGTGTTGCTGTGTGGTGTGGTGTAGATCACAGACACGGCTAGGATCCTGCGTTGCTGTGGCTGTGGTGTAGGCCAGCAGCTGTCACTAGCCTGGGAACCTCCATATGCCATGGGTACAGCCCTTAAAAAAAAAAAAGAGAGAGAGAGAGATGGCCTCACTCCTCTATCACAGAAGAGATTCACTGGGGTCATCTAAAGTGACAATATGGAGTGCCCATCATGGCTCAGGGGTAACAAACCCAACTAGGACTGAGGAGACCAGTTTGATCCTTGGCCTCCATGCCCCCGGTCAGTGGATCTGGGACCTTGTGTTGCCATGAGCTGCAGACGCAGCTTGGATCTGGTGTTGCTGTGGCTGTGGTATTGGCCGGCAGTTACAGCTCCAATTTGACCCCTAGTCTGGGAACTTCTATACACCACAGGTGGTCCTAAAAAGACAAAGTGACAATATGTCTCCAATATATCTCTTTATCTGCCTATAAACATATCAAGATCACTCTACCTTGACCTCCCAGGTTTATTCCAAAGTCTCCCTCCACACCCCAAAGTGCCTCATACATGTATATGTCTCTCAAATTGGAACTGCCAGCCTACACCACAGCCACAGCAATGGAGGATCCAAGCGGAATCTGTGACCTACACCACAGCTTGTGGCAATACCATATCCTTAACCTACTGAGTGAGGCCAGGGATTGAACCCGCATCCTCATGGATACTAGTCAGCTTCTCAACTTACTGAGCCACAATTGGAATTCCCACCCCAGCACTTATGATCCTGAACTGTCATCACTGACTCACTTATCCAGCTGAGAGCTTCCAGAGGACAAGAGCCATTATCTTATTCAATTTTGTGCTTCTGAATTGACCTAGTTGCTGAGCATATAGGACACACTCACTAAAGATGATTCTCCAGTCCCAGAAATCCTTCTCTCTCTTCTAGTGATTCAAATCCTTCAAGAACAGGACTTCCCGTGTGGCTCACAACAAATCCTTCAAGAACCAGATGGAGTCTAAACTACCTCATTAGGCTTCCCACCACTTGCTGTAGCAGTTACAACTATACCACACATCTTGGAACTTACACACTGTTTTTGTATTATTCTCTGCCTTTTTTACAATTCAATGTGATACAGAATCTACAATATTTAAGTTTATAAACTACCCAAAGGGCTTACCATACCTCCCCTGCGGAAATTCAAGTGCATTTCAGAGATTTCTCCATTGACATTAAAAAAAAAAAAAATGAATGAGCCAGCACTACCATGCATAAGATTTGAAATTTGGGCAGCTTCTAAGCATTTTTAGCTTCTTTATACTCTAATCATTGTTACTCTAGCTCATAACACATAGACATAGGTAAGAATTCTTACAGTGTTAATAAACTTCATAGTTTCCTTTTTTTTTTTTTTTTTGTCTTTTTTGTCATTTGTTGTTGTTATTGTTGCTATTTCTTGGGCCGCTCCGGCGGCATATGGAGGTTCCCAGGCTAGGGGTCCAATCGGAGCTGTAGCCACCAGCCTACGCCAGAGCCACAGCAACATGGGATCCGAGCCGCGTCTGCAACCTACACCACAGCTCACGGCAACGTCGGATCGTTAACCCACTGAGCAAGGGCAGGGACTGAACCCGCAACCTCATGGTTCCTAGTCAGATTCGTTAACCACTGCGCCACGACGGGAACTCCAGTTTCCTTTTTTGATATGCATGTTGGAGAGACTTTTCATCCTTCGAATGCTTTTGAAACATTATTCAAAAAAATGGTATAAATCATGTAACAATAATCAGTGTAAAAATAAATGACTTTAAAATCATACCAGATGATGTAAAGAAGACAGCCACATCGTGGCTCAGTGGAAACGAATCTGACCAGTATCCATGAGGACACAGGTTCCATCCCTGGCCTCGCTCAGTGGGTTAGGGATCCGGTGTTGCCATGAGCTGTGGTGTAGCCCGCAGATGCCGCCTGGATCTGGCGTTGCTGTGACTGTGGTGTAGGCCAGCGGCTGCAGCTCCGATTCAACCCCTAGCTTGGGAATTTCCATATGCCTCGGGTGTGGCCCTAAAAGGCAAAAAAAAAAAAAGACCAAGTGTTTTAAAAAGTACATACATCCCATGTTAAATGCTTTCCTCGGTCATTCTTCCAATGCAGTAGGGGGAAAAATAAGTGATTCTGGTAGTTTTTCAAAATGGGACCCAAGATACAAAGATTGTCTCCTGGACTAAGCTGCATAGCAGGAAGGTCTACTCCCCACCTCCCAGACGTAGGGAGGCGTCACCTGGACTCTTCCCTCAACGGCGCGGTTCCAGAAACAACTCTCCCCAGCTGTCCTCCCTTCCTGCATTGTTTCTCCTACAATGTTATCTTTCCTCGCAAGAGTTCGTGTAGCCCTCCCACACCTCTACACCCCTGCATGGACCCTAATCCTCACCTGCACGATGACAGGCACACAGCTGTCACCTGGGGATGACCCACCCAGAGACAGGACAAAGTAAGCTTGCTTTCGACTTTTCACCAGAGCACTCAATCGAACCAGCTTCCCAGCAAGGTTTGGCTGCACACTTCTGAGCTTGCTTCTAAAAAAGGTAAAGAGAGGAGAGGAAGAAGTCATTTTTATTTTCCTTTCTCGTTTTTATTTTTGGCCCCATCCGTGGCATGGGGAAGTTCCCTTGCCAGAGATCAAACCCATGCTGCAGTTGCAGCCTGTACCAGCTGCAGCAACACAGGATCCTTAACCTGCTGTGCCACAAGGCAACTCCCTACTTCTCTTCTCCTTACAAACGCCTTTCCTTCCACTATAGTCTAGAGTGACGTAAAACTTCCATAGCCCAAAGCCGTTACTCTAACCTCCTTCGAACTCTATCTGCCCTTACAGAAGGCACACTTCCCTGAAAGAATCCTGCACCTAATTTTCTGAGAGGCCTCATCATTCCCCTTATTTGGACCATTCCATCTTTATTACTCTCAACACCTTTTCTCCCCTCCTTCCACTGACGCATCATGTTCCAGTTTCACAATGCCCCCTCCTCCCCTGCATGGAAGACTTACCTGTGCCTGAGCAGGCGGGAGGCTGTCTCTGGGTAGAGAACAGGGATGGGGGTGAGAGGGCCAGGACTGATGGTCAAGGGAAACACTGGCACAGGGACACCCCAGAGCTCCAGGTGCCCTTCTCCTGAGGGCTTCACTGTAGCAGGGAGGTAGCTCCAACTGGGGAATATAAAGAGATGGCCCAACCAAGAAAGGTCCAGATCTATGAGCTAGAAAATACCAAGGGCAAGGATTAATCAGGACTCTAGCATCCAATCCACCCTCCTCCGTCTTTGTTCCCTCAGAGACTTAATTGCCTTGCTCCCTAGAAACCACTCTTGTTAGCATCTGAGACATCTGATGGCCCCTTCCTACTCACCTCACAGCCCAGGGTACCAGTGTTATCTCTTATATAGAGGCTTCCACTCCTGGCCTCTTGTTCCAAGTCCCCTGATAGATCTGTTAATGTCCCTAAAAGTAGCAGGCGCTCCCGGGGCAAGGGGACCCCACGTGGTCCAGCCTCTTCGGCCCAAGTCTGGTACTCAGTACTGCTCCAGGACAAGTGGCTGCAGCATGGGAGATGCTGGTGGGTCCTGAGGTCCTTTACTGAGACAAAGCTGCAGAGTGAAGGGAACAGAGGTTCTGTAAAGCCAGGTCCAAGCTTAGGAATTTATCCTCAACCCCAACAAATCCCCCAAGATCCTCAGGAAAGGTCAATGGGGAACATGGACTAAGAGAGGAGTCTGTCGGATGGATTAAAGGAGAAAAAGAATCTGACTAGGAACCATGAGGTTGCGGGTTCGATCCCTGGCCTTGTTCGGTGGGTTAAGGATCCGGTGTTGCTGTGAGCTGTGGTGTAGGTGTGGTGTAGGTCGCAGATGAGGCTGGGATCCCACATTGCTGTGACTCTGGCATAGGCTGGCGGCTGCAGCTCTGATTAGACCCCTAGCCTGGGAACCTCCATATGCCATGGGAGCAGCCCTAGAAAAGGCAAAAAGACCAAAAAAAAAAAAAAAAAAAGGAGAAAAAGTTGGGAGTGAGGGCTTAAGGAAATGAGGATGGACGGGGTCTAGGTGCAAAGATTCAGCAGTACCTAGGGAAAGCATGGAAGAAAATTTGTGCTGAATGCCATGGTGAACAAGACCATGGCACAGAGAGAGCCCAGAGGACTGGAGTAGGAATGTAGAAGCAGCCTGAGGAGATGAGCATGTGTGGAAAACATTTTAGAGATAATGCAAACTGCTCCCTTGACAGCATCTCAGCTCCAAGCTCCCCAGAGGACTCCAGTGGGGGCACTAAGGCCCCTGCCTAACGGCTCAACCTTACTAGCCCTTCTAAACTAGATTTCTTGTAGACAACATCACAATACTAGAGGATGGCTGCAAAGCTGAGGCTAAGGTTTGAGTTGGTATCAAGAATTCCTCGGCCTCCGCAAAAAAAAAAAAAAAAAAAAAAAAAACCAAGGAGAAAAACGGAGTTCCCGTCATGGCGCAGTGGTTAACGAATCCGACTAGGAACCATGAGGTTGCGGGTTCGGTCCCTGCCCTTGCTCAGTGGGTTGACGATCTGGCGTTGCCGTGAGCTGTGGTGTAGGCTGCAGATGCGGCTCGGATCCAGCGTTGCTGTGGCTCTGGCGTAGGCTGGTGGCTGCAGCTCCGATTCGACCCCTAGCCTGGGAACCTCCATATGCCGAGGGAGCAGCCCAAAAAATAGCAAAAAGACAAAAACAAAACAAAACAAAACAAAACAAAAAAAAAACAAAGTGGGTAGTTCCCCAGTGGCTTAACAGGTTAAGGATCTGGTGTTGTCACTGCTGTTGTTCGGCCTGCTGCTGTGGTATGGGTTTGATCCCTGGCTCCAGAATTTCTACATGCTGCAGGTGCAGCCAAAAAGAAAGAGAACGGGAGTTCCCATCATGGCGCAATGGAAACGAATACAGCTATGAACCATGAGGTTGTGGGTTTGAGCCCCGGCCTTGCTCAGTGGGTTAAGGACTCAGTGTAGCCGTGAGCTGTGGTGTAGGTCGCAGACGCAGCTTGGATCCTGCGTTGCTGTGGTTGTGGCGTAGGCCAGCAGCTACAGCTCCGAGTGGACCCCCTAGCCTGGGAACCTCCATGTGCCATGGGTGCGACTCTGAAAAAGACAAAAATAAATAAATAAATAAACTTAAAAAAAAAAAAAAGGCAAAGACAGAAACTAACTTGCCTTGAGCCCCTGTGATGCACATACTATACTGGGTCCATTCACACTCAATATTGCATTGAATCTTTACCAAAAACCCCTGTAAACACCACCAACGAGGGAATTTAGAGAGGTTCAAATACACAGTGGTGCAGGTGGCAAAGCAAGCACATCTCATTCAAAAGTCCATATTCTTTTTTTTTTTTTAGGTCCACACCTGCAGCATATGGAAGTTCCCAGGCTATGGATGGAATCAGAGCTGCAGCTGCTAGCCAGCACCACAGCCACAGCAATGCAGGATCCGAGCCCCATCTGTGACCTACACCATAGCTCACAGCAATGCCAGATCCCCAACCCACTGAACAAGACCTGGGATCGAACCCTCATCCTCATGGATACTAGTTGGATTCATTTCCGCTGTGTCACAATGGGAACTCCCAAAAGCCCATCTTCTTTCTGTCTTTCCCTACTTCTCTAAAAGTCTAGGAAAAAACAATGGGAGAAAATTGTTCCTTTACCCTAGGCACCCTCAGGACAGAAAACAGTAAGGATAAGGGTCCTTTTCCTCAGATTCTTCAAGGTCTGGGTCAGAAAACTGAAGGTGTTAAGCTCCAATCTTTTGCACTGGTCATTGCCCCCCAACTTTCAAGGCCCACCAGAGTATCTGGCACCCAGCAGGCACTCGATGAAGGGAAATGGAAAAACGAATAAAATATTTATGTCTGTCAATTTCTGTTTTATCCTCATCCACCATCTTTATGGACTCTTCATTTCTACATATTATACTATCTACTCCACATTTATCTTTTTTTTTTTTTGGCTGTGCCTGTGGCATTCAGAAGGTCTGGGACCAGGACTGAATGCATGCTGCAGCAGCAATTCGCACTACAGCGGAGACAACGCTGATTTCTTTTTTTTTCTTTTTTTTTTTTGTCTTTTTTTTGCTATTTCTTTGGGCCGCTCCCACGGCACATGGAGGTTCCCAGGCTAGGGGTCGAATCGGAGCTGTAGCCGCCGGCCTACGCCAGAGCCACAGCAATGTGGGATCCGAGCCGCGTCTGCAACCTACACCACAGCTCACGGAAAACGCCGGATCCTTTAACCCACTGAGCAAGGCCAGGGACCGAACCCGCAACCTCAGGGTTCCTAGTCGGATTCATTAACCACTGCGCCACAACAGGAACTCCAACGCTGATTTCTTAACCTGCTGAGCTATCACAGAATTCCCCGTTCTACAACTATCTCTCTCTCTTTTTTTTTTTTTTTTTTGCTTTTTAGGGCCACACCCATGGTATATGGAAGTTTCCAGGCTAGGGGTCGATTTGGAACTACAGCTGCCGGCCAAAGCCACAGCCACAGCAATGCCATATCCGAGCCACATATATGACCTACAGCACAGCTCATGGTAACGCTAAATCCTTAACACACTGAGGAGGCCAGGAATCGAACCTGAGTCCTCAGGGATGCTACTCAGGTTTGTTATCGATGAACCACGAAAGGAACTCCTCTACACTTATCCTGAAGAACAACAAAAAGCTTAAGAAGGTTCTGAATTTCCTAAAAACAGATGATTTACCAATTTTCAATTACTGTTCTCGATTTTTCTCTTTTTTTTCCTTTTCCTTTTCTTTTTTTTTTTTTTAGGGCCGCACCCTCGGCATACGGAGGTTCCCAGGCTAGGGGTTGAATCAGAGCTGTAGCCACTGGCCTACGGCACAGCCACAGCAACTCGGATCTGAGCAGCATCTTCAACCTACACCACAGCTCACAGCAACGTCGGATCCTTAACCCTTTGAGGAGGCCATGGATCGAACCCGAGTCCTCAGGGATGCTAGTAGGGTTCATTAACCACTGAGCCACGACTTGAACTCCTTTTCGATTTTCAACTATTCTTGGGAAATAACAAACAAAGCTATGAGTTCCCTTGTGGCACAGTGGGAAGGATCTGGTGTTGTTACCTAAGTGGCTTGGGTGGCTGCTATAGCGTGGGTTTAATCTCTGACCCAGGAATTTCGACATGCCACAGGTACTGCCAAAAAAACAAAGCTAAAGAGATTTCTGCCTTTTTATTTTTTAAAGGATAATGATATGTATACTCACAAAAAATCATGGAGCAGTTAAAATAAATGAGCTAGAGTTATAATTGTGAATAAATCTCAGAAGCATAATGTTAAGCACAAAAAGCAACCTGCAGAGGATCTGTGAGGTATGTAACATTTATACAAAATCTAAATGTGTGCAAAACTACTGTACATTGCTTAGGAACAGAAGCATGTATAAAAAACCATAAAGGTAGTCACAAGGATGATACACCTCACATTAAGGATAGTGGTTACTTCTAAGAGGAGATAAACAGGTTTCTTTTCACAGGACTTTTCAGAGTCTTTAACATGTTAACTTGAGCCTCACATGTCTCCTAGGGAAGGTTATCATATCCAATGTCTCTCAAACTTAATTGGCCATGGAACCCTTTTCTTTTGGTATAAGAGGCTAGAATGGTTTAGGAAATGCTAATGAAGTGTTAAAAAAACAAACAAAAAACAAGGGAGTTCCCACTGTGGCACAGTGGGTTAAGAATCCAACTGCAGCAGCTCAAGTTGCTGCTGAGGCATAGGTTAGATCCCCCGGCCAGCACAGTGGATTAAAGGATCCAGTGTTGGAGTTCCCGTCGTGACTCAGTGGTTAACAAAGCTGATTAGCATCCATGAGCATATGGGTTCAATCCCTGGCCCCACTCAGTGGGTTAAGGATCTGGCGTTGCCGTGACCTGTGGGGTAGGTCGAAGACATGGCTCAGATCCCAGGTTCCTGTGGCTGTGGTGTAGGCCAGAGGCTACACCTCCAATTAGACCCCTAGCCTGTGAACCTCCATATGCTGCAGATGTGGCCCTAAAAAGACAAAAAAAAAAAAAAAAAAAAAAACAACAGAAAAGGATCCAGTGTTGCCACAGCTGTAATGTAGGTCACAGCTGTAGCGTGGATTCAATTGCCGGCCCAGGAACTTCCATATGCCTCAGGTGTGGCCACAAAACAAAACAAAAACAAATAACTGCACTTGGTCTGTATCTTAGTTTCCTAATGCACAAAATGAACTAATATCAAACTCTCTCCCCACTTTGAGGGTTTTCCCCTCATATTTTCTATCTTCTCACACAAAGCCACGCCCCTCTTCCCTATAAACTTGACTTGAACCAATTAAAGAGAACTGCAGGAAAAAGAAAGCAGCTTGATGGATAGTGGGAAAGATTGGCAGAAGGGGGTTTTGTTTAGACCACTTTTCCTCCCCTTAGCACGTTTCCCCTCACTCATCTCATTTTCCACTTTTTATTTTTTGTTAATGTTTTCAGCTGGGCCTGCAGCAGATGGAAGTTCCCTAGTCCACAACTGAACTCGAGCCACAGCAGCGACAATGCCAGATCCTTAACCCAATGGAGCACAAGGGAACTCGTCATTTCCCCCTTTTCAAACAGGTCCTTCTTTTCCAATCCCAAATTTAACTTTCCCCTGAACCCCATCTCCCCTTACCTGTAGCTGAGGGGCAGTGTAAAACCCTGGTTCCTTCCCTGGGATGACCAGATAGTCTTCACATGGTCAATGACCAACTGAGTCAACTGGATATTAGGCTCCTTGCCAGGTGGGCACAGCGTCTCTTGGATGAAGGCCCGGGCAGACTCAAGCCAGGCTTGCTCCTCCTGAGAAAAGTGAAGTTACTTGAAATACCTTCCTGACCATCCTGTTCACCAAGGAAATTTGGGGAAGAATAAAGGAACAGATTTTTCAAAAAAATCAAGAGGGAATGTAAATGAAGATGAAAAGTAAAGGAGTTTGAGTTCCCTTGAGACTCAGAGGGTTGCAGATCCCACGTTATCACTGCTGCAGCTCTGCCTACAGCTGTGGTGTGGGTTCAATTTCTGGTCCGGGAACTTCCATATGACGCAGGTGCAGCCAAAAAAAAAAAAAAAAAAAAGGAATTTAGAGCTTGGTCTTAGCTCAGCCAATCAACTTAAGACAACTGGCCATCCAACTTTGGTCTTGACTCTTTCTTTTACAAAGATGTACCAATCCTTAAAGTGCTCAATTAGAAAGAGCATTTTTTGTGAACCCTTCCCTGAGCATCCCAGGCAGAATGCTGCTCCCTCCTTGGAGCTCCCATGGTACTGTACACACACCTCTACTGAGACAGCGGTATTCCATTTTACATGGGGTCTGATTCTAAAGCTAGCAAAGTCACCCTTGAGGAAGTCCCCCTGTGGCACAGTGCGTTAAGGATCTGGCATTGCCACAGCTGTGGTGCAGGTCATAATTGAGGTGTGGGTTTGATCCCTGGCCCAGAAACTTCCACAAGCTGCACGTATGATCAAAAAAAAAAAAAAAAAAAAAATTCACCCTTGAAAAAAAATCCTTTAAATTGCTCTTAAAAAACAGTCCACAATCCTGTACACTAATATGTACATGGAAAAGTGCCTAATAATAGACATTACATAAAAGTATTTTCCTCGTGGAGTTCCCATTGTGGCTCAGTGGTAAAGAACCTGACTAGTATCCATGAGGATGTGGGTTCAATCCCTGACCTCCCTCAGTGGGTTAAGGATCCAGCATTGCCATGAGCTATGGTGTAGGTCACAGATGCGACTTGGATTCCGAGTTGCTGTGGCTGTGGTGTAGGCCAGCAGCTGTAGCTGATTCATCCCCCCTAGCCTGGGAACTTCTATGTGTCGAGGGTGTGGTCCTAAAAAGCAAAAAAAAAAAAGACCTAGACAGAGAATAATTTTTAATCATCCTCCCTCCTTTTCAGTGAAGTGCATACACCTGAGTTCTGATAAGCTAAATATACATAAGATGCAATCCCACTGGAATTGTTTCCTGTTCTTTCTTTGTAGTTAGGATGTGGGCTTAAAAAAAAACTCTAGGGAAGGAAACTAGCTTGGCCCACTCCCAGTGCTGGGCAAGTTTATTTTAAAATTGCAACAGGAGTTTCCATCGTGGCTCGGTGCTTAACGGATGCGACTAGAAACCATGAGGTTTCAGGTTCGATCCCTGGCCTCGCTCAGCGGGTTAAGGACTTGGCGTTGCCGTGAGCTGTGGTGTAGGTTGCAGACGCGGCTCAGATCCCGCGTTGCTGTGGCTCTGGCGTAGGCCGGTGGCTACGGCTCCGATTCGACCCCTAGCCTGGGAACCTCCATATGCCTCAGGAGTGGCTCAAGAAAAGACAAAAAATAAAATAAAATAGCAACAGAGTCCAATTATACTTAGGGGTAGGTAGGACCTTTTCCTCCTTGATCCCCAGTGATAATTCTAAACCATTATAGCTCTATCCCTGTTCCTCCAGTGCTCCTCTCTTTAGCCTTTGGTCACTCCTCCACATTCAGTTAACCTTTAGCAACTCAAAAAGAGCTTGAGGGAGTTCCCGTTTCAGTTCAGTGGAAACAAACCCAACTAGTATACATGACGACGCAGGTTCCATCCCTGGCCTCGCTCAGTGGGTTAAGAATCCAGCGTTGCTCTGAGCTGTGGTGTAGGTCACAGACGCACTTCGGACTTGGCGAGGCTGGAGCCAGCAGCCTTAGCTCCCATTTGACCCCTAGCCTGGGAACTTCCATATGCTGCAGGTGCAGCCCTAAAAAGACAAAACAGAAAAGTGCTTGAAAAACTAGTGTTCGAAGTCTAGATGACTTCAGTGTCCTTGTCGATAGTCCTATCACTGATCTTCATCCACCTCAAACACTCTCTTCATGGTCAGGGTTGTCAAAAACCTGCCCAGGTGGAGTTCCCGTTGTGGTGCAATGGAAATGAATCTGACTAGGAGCCATGAGGTTGCGGGTTTGATCCCTGACCTCACTCAGTGGGTTAAGGGTCTGGCATTGCCATGAACTGTGGTGTAGGCCACAGATGCAGCTCGGACCCTGCGTGGCTGTGGCATAGGCCAGCAGCTGTAGTTCCGATTTGACCTCTAGCCTGGGAACCTCCATATGCAACGGGGGCGGCCCTAAAAAGAAAAAAAACAAAAAACAAAAAACCACCACCCTGGACGAGGTAATCACTTAGAATTGCCCACCAACATAATCAAAGCTTGATTCCCACACTTTTTGTCTTCCTCTCTGGGTCTTCTCTTTCGCTACTATTCTTGAGGACCTGTCCATTGGCACACTGAATATCAGTTCTCAACGTGGTATCACTGCCTTAAACTCACCAAAGTTTTGTTAAAATGCAGCTGATTTTTAGGTGATCCCATCTATTGAATCAGAATCCAGGCCCAGGCGTTAAGGGGTGGGTGGGAGTTGGTGCCAGAGTGCATACTGAACTTGGATCTTGTAGGAAAAGGATGAAGCTAAAGAGGACATCCACATTTCAGGGTAGCACAATTTGGTTGAGGATACTATTTGCTAAGTTAATGAACATTAGAAGAGGGGTAGATTTTGTGAAAAGTTCAGTATTGGGCCTGTGTGGTGCCTGTAGGTTAGCTAGGTGGAGAATCTGATAGGCAGATGGATCTAACTAGAGCTCAGGAGAGCCTCTCAGCTAAAGTAGAGATTTAGGAAAAATCAGCCTCACTGGCTCTTAAAACCAACTAGAGGGATGGGGTTGAAAAGAAAGTGTACAGTGTTCTCAAACTTCAGCCTATACTCAGTATTAATCCGCAGACTTTACTTAATTTCGATTCCATCTCCTAATTATCTTTTTACTCTGTCCTCACCTCTGGAACCTCAACGTTGCTGCCATGGTCGGGGTCAGTATCACCTCTTATCAAATTTAAAACCACGGCCTTTTCTAACGGACTCTCTAGTCCACTCGCTACATTGCTACCTCAGGAAATGAAAACAAATCTCATCCAATCACTCTTCTGCTTAAAACCCTTCAATTAATTCCCAATTATCCTCAGCTGAAGTCACGACGTACCTAGACTTACAAGATACATGACTGTCATTTCCAGGGGGAAAAATAAAAAAAAGAGAGACCGTCAGTCAGCTCTGCCACCTCCACCATCATCCAGTTGACCTTTTTCAGTTTTTCAAAGACACGTTCTCTATCTCTTGCCTTTGAACATGTTTTTGCCCTGGCCTTGAAACTTCTTTTACAGCCTTTTTTTCTCTCTCTCGCTTTGCTGGCTCCTGCACGCACTTGGAGCCTCAGAAGCTTTTCGGGATTATCGGTCACCCTTCCCCTACAGCTGCGTCAGGGATCTCCCCCAGGAACTCAAAGCGCCACAGTTTGCCGTTAGTCTGCTCCTGGCTTTCTCCTGGGCTTGAAGCCCAACCAGTGGGCAGAGACCTGTTTAGGGTTCACAGCCGCCGCCGCAGGCGTCTCGGACTGAAAACATTCGCAGAATCAGTGGGAGGGGCGGCACGAACCGCCTCACAGACCCCCTCACCCGGCCGCAGCCGGCGAAGCCAGAGAGGCAAAGAGGCGAGATGCGGGTTGTACGAGAAGAAAGAAAAGCTGGGACAGACAAGATAAAAAGGGACGAGGGAACGGGACGGTGAGGAGAACTCACGCAGCCAGGCGCCTCAGGCCGGCAGGCCGCCATGACACGCCCGAGATCCCGCCTCCGAAAAGCGCGCCCAGAGCTTGGGGAGGGCTGGGACGTGACGTCATCGGCGGGCGCGTCGCTGGCTCCACCTCCGACTCCTCCCCATTCTGCGTCAGTCCGTCTCTACTCCCGCCTCTGTCCGCAGTGCTGGCGGCCCTGACATTTTCTCTGGTGACATCTTATTTGGCATCCCTGGGATTGGGACCGAGCTAGTGCCCTGTGGGGCTCCTAGGCACCTAAGCCTTTCTGTGGGCTCCATTTCTTGTTTTTAGGGAGTAAGCCTCAGCCTCCACGACTCTCCCTGAGTTCCAAAGGGCAGTTGCTAATCAGGGAAGGGAGGGGTTGCAGAGACCCAGAAGGAGAAGTGCAGCCTTGGGGCAGGGTCCTGGTTCCTCTTGGAGGAATATACATAACAATATCTTTGAGCCTTTCTGTAGAACAAACACCGGCAACAAATAGAAGAACTACTTGATGAAGCAGTCTTTATTCTGGGAAGAAGGACCACCAGAACCAGTTCTGGGGCCACTAAACAGCAGCTTTGAGAAACAATGCAAGCTTGCCTCTACTGTGATCCTTATCTGTGGCCCTGATCCTTATTCCACTCCTCAAACTCTAAAACCACCTCTTAACCCCTTCCACAGGGGGTACAGTCTTTAAGGCATTAGCCTGCTGTGGCCCCCTTTGCCTGGCAAAGCAATAAAACTATCTTTTTCTCCTTTAGCTGAAACTCTGTCTGTGTTTCAATTCAGCAACAGAATGAGGGAGCTCAGGAACTCAAACAAAGGTGGCCTGGCGGGTGACTCCTAAGTATCCTCCCATCTTCTTGATCCTGCCAAGCAGAGAGAAATGTTTCCTCCTTAAAGCAGCCAGAGCACATCATCATACTTGCCTGTGCCCTTAACTCATTGCTGTAGTTATTTAACTGTCTCTCCCAGTTGGCTGAATACTTAGGAGCTTTGTCCTATTCAATTTTTCTTTTTTCTTTCCTTTTTTTTTTTTTTTAAGGGCCACACCTGCAGCATATGGAAGTTCCCAGGCTAGGGGTCAAATTGGAGCTGTAGCTGCGGGGCCTACGCCACAGCCACAGCCACAGCAACACCAGGTGGGAGCCTTGCCTGCAATGTACACCACAGCTCACGGTAATGCTGGATCCTTCAATCCCTGGCCAGGGATTGAACCTGTGTTCTCATGGATCATAGTTAGATTTGTTGCCCTTGAGCCACAATGAGAGCTCTAATTTTTCTTTGTATTTTTGAAACCAAGCTGGGCCCTATGGGGCTACTGGGCACAGGCCTTTCTGTGTCCCCCATTTCTTGTTTTTAGGAAATAAGCTTCAGCCTGCAAGACCTTCCCAGGTTCCAAAGGGCAGGTCCAAACATAGGTCAGCAGCTACAGCTCTGATTAGACCCCTAGCCTGGGAACCTCCATATGCCGTGGGTTCTGCCCTAAAAAGACCAAAAACAAATGAATATAGTAAGTATAAACATTTGAGACAATAAGAATGCTCTGGTCATAACAGAAAAATAAATACTTTAATTCTACAAGTTATAGTATTCCCTAATTCAACTTCATTTGATGAGCATCTGTTCCTTATTGCATGAACCAATTATGCACTGTGGTACCAAGTTATTTATAAGGAAAAATCTTTCTTTGCTATTATTTCCCATTATGACATCAGCGATATGTTCCTTTTCTTTTTACCAAAACAACAACAAGAGCTTTCCCCCAGGGAGGCTGAAAGCTCTCCCTCACTCCAGCTGCACTCTCTCCCTTTTTAAACACAAATCAGAGCCTAGTCAAAGGTCCAAACCTAATCATTCCTTTTGCATTCAAAATCTCTCAACTCTAGAAGACTCCCCTCTATTTACCAAGTCCACGAAGATGTGCCCTATATCCTGGGATTTACTTCTGATAGTTCACTGGAGAGAGAACTGAGCTTGAGCTACAGTGATCCGAGAAAGATGAACTGGATCAACCACCACATTTATTGGTGTGATTTAAATGCCAAGTTAGCAGAGTTCCCCTTGTGGCTCAGCGGTAACAAACCAGATTAGCATGCTTTGAACCCTGGCCCTGTTAAGTGGGTTAAGGATCCGGCATTGCCTGTTTTGCTGCATCTGTGGTGTGGGCTGGCCGCTGCAGCTCCAATTTGACCCTCTCCTGGGAACCTCCACATGCTGTACCTGTAGCCCTAAAAAGGTCAAGTTAGCAGCTTAATCTGCGGCAGCATACAGGATCAAGTGAGAGGGCCACAAAATCTGTCACAGAAGGAGAGAATATGGAGGATTGGGAGCTGTCTCAGGCCCAGAGATCTTGAACAGGCTATGCTTGCTCAGCAGATAGCTGGAGATATGGGACCCAAGTCAGGAGAAGGATCAGAGCCAAACAAATGAATCTAGAAGTCATCATGTGAAGTGAAAGCTGAAATGTTGTGTTACCCTGGGAGGATTAGAATGTGGAGGAGACAGGACCAGTCAGAGCTGTGCAACTAAGTCTCCCAGATGGAGCTGGAAGACAGGCATGAGATGCAACCAGGGAGTGTCAGAAGGGAAAGAAGCCCAGGAATGCTCAGATTCCAAGAATCAACAAGTGGCCTCTGTTAGAAGAGAGCCAGAGGGTACAGCCTGGACTCTTTACCTACTAAACAGGTAAAAACTGTCATGTCCCGGGCAGGGCTGGAGTTAGGGTGAGGCAAGTGAGGCACCTAAATTCATCAAATGTTGCATCTTTAAGTCTCTTACCCTAGAGTTGGCCCTGGAACTGGGAGGGGACTGGAATGTGGGAGGGGGTGAAGATAAAGACTTTCACTTTTTCCTCTGACTGTCTCTGTTGCTTGATTCTTTAAAAAGACCCCTGGGCTAGGTCCTCTGCTCACCCTGGCACACCACTCACTCCAGGTTTCTTGCCTTCAGGCTTCTGATTAGGTTTGGCTAGTGGGAGACATTTAGTTCAGGGACTCAGTACTGAAGGAGAGATAACCCAGTATGCTTCTCCCTCAACACTGTGCTTATGGCAGTGACTTCCTTCGTCTGTTGAATGCCCTTCTTCCATGGCTCCATCTCTCTTCTAGCTGACAACACCATTTCTCCCTTTGTCCCTTCAGGCCTGAAGGTGGCAACCACTTTTTGCTGTTGCCAGGCTGCCACTGGCCCACCGTACTTTGCTGGTTTCCTTAAACCTGCCCATATCTCTTTACCTGGGCAATTACATTCTTATTGATTAAACTTGGAGTGTTCCACCTGTGTTCTGATAGGATCCTGAGTAACATGTATATACTATGGGTTGAAAAAGTGTGTGGGCATTCCTGTCCTGGCTTGGCAGTTACCAAGCCTGACTAGCATCCATGGGGACTCAGGTTCCATCCCTGGCCTCACTCAGGGGGTTAAGGATGCGGTGTTGCAGCGAGCTGTGGTGTAGGTCACAGACTAGACTCGGATCCCGAGTTGCTATGGTTGTGGTGTGGGCCAGCAGCTACAGCTCCAATTCGACCCCCAGCCTGGGAACCTCCATGTGCCTCGTGTGCAGCCCTAAAAAGACTGGAAAAAAAAAAAGTGTGCAAAAAACACACAAAACCCCAGTAGGTATAAAGTTCTAAGTTTTTGAGTTAAAAAACTAAGGAGTCATTGCATTGAGCCTCAGCTTCCACATCTGTAAAATGGGGTTTTTGTGACGATCAACTGAGAACAGGTGAAGTGTCTTAATGGGTGTTCAATAAATACTTTGCTCATTATTACTGTTACTGTAACCAGCCAGAACATGGAGGTTAAGAATATATGCTAGAGTTCCCATAGTGGCTCAGCGGAAAGGAATCCGGCTAGGAACCTTGAGATGGCGGATTCGATCCCTAGCCCCACTCAATGAGTTAAGGATCTGTTGTTGCTGTGAGCTGTAGTGTAGGTCATAGACGCGGATAGAATCCCGTGTTGCTGTGGCTGTGGTGTAGGCCAGCAGCTGTAGCTCTGATTCGACCCCTAGCCTGGAACCTCCATATGCCGCACCCCTGGCCCTACGAAGCAAAAAAAAAAAAAAAAAAAAAAAAAAAAGCTAAGAGTTAAATAAATGAGTTCATTCAGAAAAGACAAAAGTACAAGAAAGCCAAGGCAGCAGCGGGAGGGAAACTGAGTTCTGGACACTAAAAGTGCTTCTCATGCCGTTTCCTGCATTTAAAGTATGTCTCCTTCACAGTTTGCACCGGACAAGTGAAGCGGGCACAAGGAACAGATCTGTGGGATAATCCCACGTTCTCTAAAGGCCGAGGTGGGAGCAGGGAAGCAGCCTCGCCACTGGCCGGTAGGAAGGGGAGGGATGTCCTTAACCTCCGCCTCTTCCCACGGCGCACGCTGATGACGTTGCCCAGCGCGCCAGGATTCGAGGAGCTCAGGGACTGCGAGAGCTGTTTCCACGTGCGTATGGCTTGCGCGCGCTCACCCGAATGCCCTTGCATGCTGCACTCTGTAGCCATCCACCCCAAGCCTCAACCCGGCCGCTGCAGGATCCCCACCAGGCAGAGCTGCGCCCAGCGGGGACCTGCGTGCCTTCCGTAGTGCATGTGTCCTTTCGCGTTTGTTGGACGTCGGGCAGGGGAGACCCCACATAAACTTAACCGTCCTCTAATCATTTGAGTCCTGGACACTAAAAGTGCTTCTCATCCCGTTTCCTGTATTCAAAGTGTGTCTGTTGGCTGGAGTTCCCGTGTGACTCAGCGAGTTAAGAATCCGGCGTTGTCTGCAGTGGCTTGGGTCGCTGCTGTTGGGCGGGTTCGATCCCTTGCCCGGGAACTTTCCAGGGTGGGGGGGATCTGTCGCCCGCCTATTCTGTGTAAGGCACCATGCTAGTAGTTGGGGAGACAGCCCTGATGTAGATCCTGTCATTGTGCTCTTGGAGCTTCTATGCCACTGGGAATGATAAACGAAAATTGACTGGTTTAATGAACAAAATGAGGGAGTTCCCGTCGTAGTACTGCGGAAACGAATCCGACTGGGAACCACAAGGTAGCGGGTTCCATTCCTGGCCTCTCTCAGTGAGTTAAGGATCCAGTGTTGCCTTGAGCTGTGGTGTAGGCCAGCAGCTATAGCTCTGATTAGACCCCTAGACTGGGAACCTCCATATGCCGCGGGTGCGGCTCTAAAAAGACAAAAATAAATAAATAAACAAAATGATTTTGGAATGTAATAATTCCTGTGAAGGAATTATGGTATGGAGGACAACTGCGAGGCGCCTAACTTTTAAAAGGGTGATAAGCATGGGATGGTGACCGCTGAGAGGGAAATCAAGATCTGGCAGGAGCACCGTTGCTGAGATGAGGCTTGGCCTGAAACTTGTCAGTCAACAAGTTTTAGATTTTTTGGTTTTTCAGCCCCCGGTATTGTTCTGAGCCTTGGTAACCCAAAACACAGCATGGTTCCTGCCCACTTGGAGATTCTGTTCTAGTGGGGAAAATAAAGCTAACAATAAAATGTCAGATAGTAATTTAAATACTGTTTGGGAAATTAATATAAGGCCATGTCATAGTGGCCACTATAGAGTGTTTAGTCAAGGAAGTTCTCTTCAAGAAGGTGAACGTACCTGAAATCTAAATAACAAGCAAAAGGTAGCCATGGAAATATCAGGGTGAGAAAAATGCCTTTTGGAATGAGCTTGGCAAATCAGAATGATAGAAAAGAAGCCAGGGTGGTTGGTGCTTTGTGGGTGAGAAGGATGGGCCGTGAGATTGGGTCGGAGAGGTAGGCAACGGCCAGATCACATAAGACAGGTTACTGAGTTGAAATGTTATATCTGGTGTGATAAGAAGCTATGATCTCATTTATGCTAACTTGTGGCAAGTGGAATAGAATCAGGGGTACTGGTCAGGAGGGCTACTGGTGCATTAGTCCAAGTGAGTACTGATACTGACTTGAACTACAGTGATGGTAGCGGAGAGGAGAGGACATGGACAGATTTGGGATATGTTTGGAAATAGGTTCTCTGGTGGATTGGGCATAGAGAGGGCTCAGGGAAAGAAGAATTAAGGTTGACTGCTGTGGTTTTGGCATGAGCAACAGATTGGGTGATGGTGGTGTTAGCTGAGGTGGGCAAGACGGGGGAACAGCAGGTCTGAAGAAACGAGAAATCAAAATGTCTTATTTTGGCCCAAACAGGCTATCCTCTGTGATTATAAGACATCTATGTGGCAATGTCACTTAAGCATTTGAATGGACTAGGTTGGAGTTCAGGGAGAATCAGAGTTGAATAAAGTTTTGGAATCTGGGGGCAGATTATTAACTTGAATCATATGAAATTGCTATTTTTGGTCAAAAATGGCTGACTGCTGGCAGTTTCGTTGGTACAGTCTAATAGATGGTATTTAAAGCCACAGGTCTGGATGAAATTGCTTAGGAAGAGCATTAAGAGGGAAGAGAACAAAGGGCAGGGCCTTGGGTACCCATCGTTTAGAGGTGGAACCCAAGAGTGGGTAGAGCCACCGTGGGTGATTGAGAAGGAGCAACCAGAAGGTAGAAGAATATCAGGAGAGCCGTGTCACCACACCAAGAGAGGAGGGTGTTTGAAAAAGCAGGAAAGCAGGGAATGAGTAAGTCAAATGCTGCTGAGAGGTTGAATAAGATAAGAACTTAAGTGACCTCTAGATTGTTGCACTCGGTGACCGTGACACAAGAAATCAGCCTTGCGTAAGTTAGATTTGAGATGCCTGTGAGTTGTCCAAATGAAGAAATGAAGCGGTGAGCTTCCTGTCCTCCCACTTCCTTGGGAAGAGGCTGTGCATGTGATCAGAGCGGAACGACTGTACGGATCAGAAGCCTTCAGCTCTGCTAGGAGGAGCTAGGTGTCCCTGAGCACTGGGGCAGCAAGGAGGCCTCCCAGCGTTGCTGAGACCCCCACTCACCTTGAATGGGAAGGCTTTGGAGACAGTGAGACAAAAGAATGGTAAGGAAGCCAGGCAGAGATTAGCAAGTAAAGCCAGGGTCCTCTGGAGAAGCATTGGGACCAGAAGTTGAAAAGTAATTGGGTGAGTTCTCGTCGTGGCTCAGTGGTTAACGAACCTGACTAGGAACCATAAGGTTGCTGGTTTGGTCCCTGGCCTTGCTCAGTGGGTTAAGGACCCGGTGTTGCCACGAGCTATGGTGTAGGTCGCAGATGGAACCCAGATCTGGTGTTGATATGGCTGTGCTATAGGTCTGCAGCTACAGCTCCAATTCAGCCCCAGCCTGGGAACCTCCATATGCTGTGGGTGCGGCCCTAAAAAGAAAGGAAGAAAGAAAGAAAATTGGGGATAGTTGTGGAGGGCTAAAGGCTTTGGATTTACCTTGAGCAGAAACATATTTTGAAACACCGAGGTAGAGGAACTATCATTTGACTTCACTGGCCAGCCCAATCCAGCTCATCCTCTGGATTTAGGCTTAGAAGCCATTTCCCGCAGGAAGTCTTTCCCACTCCTAAAGTACTAGGTTAGTACTCATAGTCCCTTGGCCTTACCCACCCTGGACTGGAAGTATCTGGATACCTGGTACCCTAGAATGCCCCCACCTACTACGCCCACCCATCCCTAATGCCGCCAACGCCTCAGCTGTCCTTGAAACTTGAAATCAATTCAACAGATAGGCTGTAGTTAAGATTATTTTTCAGGAACCTAAAGCCTCTCTCCAGCGAGGGACAACTGCAGAGATGTCCTCAGTCCTTCACTTTTTTGTGCGTCCCTCTGGCCACGAGGGGGCAGCCTCTGCATACACACAAAGGAAGCTGCGAGGGGAACTGCCAGCGCTGCAGGGTATCAAGACTGAGTTGTGCTACAACGTGAACTGGACAGGTTGGGCAAGTTACCAGATTCTTGGGAGAGGTACCAAATGCCGGTGGGAGTGTCTCAAGGTGTCCTTGCCCTCTCTCCCCGCAGCTGAGTCCTTCCCAAGCGCCGAGGAGATGAAGAAACTGACCTGGCTGTTTGGCTGCCCCTTGTTACTGGACGATGTTGCTCAGGAGTCCTGGCTCCTTCCCGGCTCCAATGACCTGCTGCTGGAGGTCGGGCCCAGGCATGTGGCTCTCACCCTCGGGCAACTCCATGGACCAGAGCACATCAGCCCTTCCAAACACACTGCCACCTCCTCCACTCTCATTCTTCTTCCTCCTCTTGTGATCCTCGGGAAATTTGTTTTCCTTTCGTGCTACTCCCTGCCTAGAAAGCTGTGCCCCTGCCTTCCCCTTGTGAGAGGATATCTTTGAAGACTGAGCCAGCTCCCAGACATGTTCTGAAAATATATTAGGCTGCCTTCTAAGAAGTTGAAATTGAAGCATTTTGATGCTACAAGAACAGTTATGCTCTATGGAGCTCCCTCTGTGGTGCAACCGGATCGGTGGCATCTTGGGAGCGCTGGGATGCGGGTTCGATCCCCAGCCTGGCACAGTGGGTTGAAGATCCAGCATTGCCAGAGCTGCAGCTTAGGTCAGGGCAGCCAAAAAGAAGAGGAGGGGGAAAAAAGTGATGTTTTAATCTGAATCATCTTTGAAAGCTAGCCTTGGTGCTTCGGTCTGAGGTTGGAGGCTGGTGGTGGCTGATGGGGGAACCGGTAGAGGTGGAAGACTGGCGGGACAGCAGTGGGCAGGATCTGCCTTCCCCCTGGTGTCCTGACCATCTGTCCTAACCATTCCCCACAGACTGAACATCTCCACCCCAACATCGACCAACATTGTGTCAGTGTGCCGGGTCGCGGGGCTGGGGGCCGTGGACCGCGTGGAGACCACCCGGCGCTACCTGCTCTCGGTGAGGCAGTAGGCATCCAGGTGGGGATGCGCAGGAGGAAGTGGGCCGAGAGATTGGGTCCTAAACGCTAAGGAAATGATGAGAAGCAGGGGGCGGAGTTCCTGGTTTGAGGCCCGCCCTGTTTGCAGGTTGTTCACTGCCCGAGGCCACCCGGTCAAGGAGTGACCAGGGCAGAAGCCAAGCCTGTGCTCCCCTTACTAATCTGTGTGTGCTTGGAAGGGGCATCTTTTTCTAATCTGACCAAAGGCGCCATGAGGACCGGGAGTGGACCACTGTGTCCACTCCTCACCTCTGCCCCCTTGTCCTCTGTGTGTGTCTGCACCCCTAGTTTGCCCACCCCCCTTCAGCTGAGATGGAGGCCATGGCTCTGGCCACCCTGCATGACCGGATGACGGAGCAGCACTTCCCCCGTCCCATCCAGAGCTTCTCCCTTGGGTGCGTCCCAGCACCCCTCAGCGGCCCGATCGACATACTGGCCGAGGGCCGGTCTGCCCTGGAGAAAGCCAACCAGGAGCTCGGTGAGCGGCGGGCCCGGGAGCAAGGCGCAGGCTAGGCTAGCAGGGATGCTGTCTCACCGTCAGCTCTTCCGGGGTTTGCCTCCTAGGTCTGGCCCTAGACTCCTGGGACCTGGATTTCTACACCAAGCGCTTCCAGGAGCTGCAGCGAAACCCTAGCATCGTGGAGGCCTTCGACTTGGCTCAGTCTAATAGGTGAGGAGGAAAGGGCACCTTCTGATGTCTGAGCCCGTGGAGGTTGGAAGGGAAGACCACAGGGGCTCTCCATGGCTCTCTCTTGGCCCAGGGCTCCCCCCTCCGCCCCGAGTCTTTTGGAGTTCCCGGGCTCCCCATCCACCCAGCAGTCTGCATTCACATCTTGGTTTTATCTTCGCTTTGGATCTGGACCATCCACAGACTGTTGGCAGAATATGCCTTTGGGGGATCTTTTTTGACCTGTGATCTAAGCACGAGTTGGCCGTAATGCTGCTGTTCATGCTGGTGAGAAGACACAGCAAGGCCTGAGAAATGACCCCTGTTTCCACCCTGCCTTCCTGTCCCCACGGCACCTCCCCTTGCAGTGAGCACAGCCGACACTGGTTCTTCAAGGGCCGACTCCACATGGATGGGCAGGAGCTGGCCACCTCGCTGCTTGAGGCCATCATGAGCACCCAGGCCTCCTCAAACCCCAACAACATCCTCAAGTTCTGTGACAACAGCAGGTGGGCTGGGCCCTAGGCTGGGGCGACTTCAGACTCGGGGGGATGGGAGTCCCCAGGCTCTGGAGGGGTGGTAAGCACAGATCCCAGGAAGGAAGCGAGGTCCAGAACGGATGTGTCCACAGCGCAATCCAGGGGAAAGAAGTCCGATTCCTGCGGCCTGAGGACCCCGCACGGCCAAGCCGCTTCCAGCAGCGTCAGGGACTGAGACATGTTGTCTTCACAGCAGAGACCCACAACTTCCCCACAGGTGAGCTGAGTCCCCCGCGGGGAGAGGCCGCAGGTGCCCCTGGGGGCCAGCAGGTAGGCTGCGGGTCCTTGTTTTCAGTGGGGTGTCGGAGATGGAGTTTGCCTCTTTGGGACCCACACGTCTCCCTGCTCTCTTCACAGGAGTAGCCCCCTTCAGCGGTGCAACCACTGGCACAGGGGGCCGGATCCGTGACGTCCAGTGTACAGGCCGCGGGGCGCATGTGGTGGCTGGCACTGCTGGCTATTGCTTTGGAAACCTGCACGTCCCAGGTCCCATCTCTCCCCTGCTACCTCTCTCCCCGTCCAGATTCTTTGCCCCAGCAGGCCCCGAACCTTCTTATCTCTTAGGTCAAAGGGTCATCGTGGGAACCTTTTCTTGGGAGGGAGGGCTCTGGAGTAGTTGGCCTTTCGCCAGCCGTGGTCATGTGGACAGTAGGCCAGGGTCCCCCACCTTCTTTGCAGAACCTCAGTTTTCTTTATAAACTACTATCTACTCAGCAACAAAATGTGATATTGGCTTGGACTTAGGCCCCTCAGCTGCCCCCAGAATCAAATTTCTTAGAAAGCATTGAGTACTCTGGTCCCGGGAGTGAGAGGGAGGGCTGGTGCAGGAGGTGGGGAGCAAGACCAATGCTTTATTGGCGGCTCTGCACCTCCTAAGGTAGGAGTTCCTATGATGGGACATTCCACCTGCCCAGGTGGGCCTTGGTGGCTTGGACTCTTCCTGAAGGACTCTGGTTCCTCTGTCCTCCGTCCTCACAGTCCCTTCAACTTCCTCCCTCCTGCCCAGGTTACAGCCTGCCCTGGGAGGATCCAAGCTTCCCGTATCCTGGGAACTTTGCCCGACCCCTGGAGATTGCCATCGAGGCCAGTAATGGGGCTTCTGACTACGGCAACAAGTTCGGGGAGCCGGTGCTGGCTGGTGAGGCTCGGGGGACGGGCCATAATAGACACGGATGATAGTTCCGGGGGTGGGGGGGTGACTCAGTGACCTCGAGGAATCTGGGTCCTTAGACCCTGTCCCCTCTCCCCGTATCCTCTGTGCTCCAGGCTTTGCCCGCTCCTTCGGCCTCCAGCTCCCAGACGGCCAGCGGCGTGAGTGGATCAAGCCCATCATGTTTAGTGGAGGCATCGGGTCCATGGAAGCTGAACACATGAGCAAGGAGCCCCCAGAACCAGGTAAGAGCCTGGCACCTCTCCAGATCCCCCCGACTTTCTCTCCAGCACTTGGCATTTGGAGGAGAATTTAGAAGATACTTTAGTGGTTTATTTATTTTCTTTAATGGCCATACCCATGGAAGTTCCCAGACTGGGGACTGAATCCTAGACCTACGCCCAAGCTACAGCGACACCAGATCCTTGAGCCCACTGCACCAGGCCAGGGATCAACCCCTCAACCTGAGCTGCTGCAGTTGGATTCTTAACCCACTGTGCCACAGTAGGAACTTTAATCTAGTGGTTTGTCTTTAATCTCCCAGTTCATGTCTCTTCTTCCTAGTCCGGGTTTTCAAGACAGGGTGAGGCTTTCTGCCAGTGGGGCAGGCTCAGTGTGTGTGGCCTCAATCTCTTCCTGGGTTGACTTCTGCGTGGCAGGGGCCCACCCTGCTAAGTCAAGGCAGCCAATGTTTATCCAGGACCTGCTTTTATCTGCGAACTCAATTCAGTCTCTCAAACAATGAGCGCCCATCTGGTGCTGGGCACCGTGCTAGGAGCAGTGGTGGAGTCAAGATAGCGGCCAGGGACCAATTCATTGGATGAGTGAGCAGTCACATGGTTCAGAATTTAAAAGGTGAAGAAAGGTTATGCAGTGAAAACTCCCCTTCCCTATCCTACCAGAGCTATTTCCTACATATGCAAACCCATGTGTGTTTTTGCCACCCCTCCCCCTTGCATTTGGCCTTGCCTGTGGCATGCAGAATTTCCCGGGCCAGGGATTGAACCTACACCACAGCAGTGACCAGAGCCACGGCGGTGACAATGTCAGATCCTTAACCTGCCAAGCCACTAGGGAACTCCTCTGCCCCCTTTTTTAAAACAAATAGCATATGTGCTTTTTTTTTTTTTTTTTTGCTTTTCAGGGTTGCACCTGCAGCATATGGAAGTTCTTAGGCTAGGGGTGCATCAGAGTTGTAGCTGCTGGCCTACACCAGCAGATCCAAGCCACAGTCTGTGACCTACACCACAGCTGCAGTGGCTACAGCTCTGATTTGACCCCTAGCCTGGGAACCTCCACATGCTGTGGGTGAGGCCTAAAAAGACCATAAAAAAAAAAAAGAAAGAAAAAGAAATAAACAGGAGTTCCCACTGTGGCTCAGCAGAGAATGAACCTGACTAACATCCATGAGGACGCAGTTTCGATCCCTGGCCTCGCCCAGTGGGTTAAGGATCTGGTGTTGCCGTGGCCTGTGGTGTAGGTTGCGGACTAAATAAAGTATACAGGTCAGTGGTTTTAGTATGTAAACCAAGTTGTGCATTAGTTGCCACTGATTCCAGAACATTTTCATCACCCCAGAAAGAAACCCTGTGCACACGAGCAGTCACTCCCCCATGTCCCCTCTCTCCCTCAGCCTCTGGCAACCGATAATCTACTTTCTGTCTCCATGGGTTTGCCTGCTATAAATGGTATCACGCAATATATGGCCTTTTTTTTTTTTTTTTGGTCTTTTTCTAGGGCCGCACCCGCGGCATATGAAGGTTCCCAGGCTAGGGGTCTAATTAGAGCTACAGCCGCCAGCCTATGCCCGAGCCACAGCAGCGCGGGATCCGAGCCGCATCTTCGACCTACACCACAGGTCACGGCAGTGCCAGATCCTCAGCCCATTGATGGAGGCCAAGGATCGGACCTGCAACCTCATGGTTCCTAGTCGGATTTGTTAACCATTGAGCCACGACGGGAACTCCCAATCCATGGCCTTTTGTGTTTGGCTTCTTTCACTTTGCATGATGTCTTCAAGGTTCATCCATATTAGAGTATGTGTGAGTACTTCATCTGTCCTTATGGCTGAATGACACTCCGTCATGTAGATACGTCACTTTTGTTTATCTGTCCATCAGTTGACAGATATTTGGGTTGTTTCTGCTGTCCACCTGTTGTGAATAATGCTGTGATAAACATTTGTGTATAAGTTTTTCTGTGTCCTTTTGTTAAAGAACATAAATAATGCCACAGGGTTTAATTTTTTTTAATGATTTCTGTTTTTTCCACTGTAGCTGATTTACAGTGTCCTATCAATTTTCTACTGTACAGCAAATGACTTAGTCACACGTACATATGTACATTCTTTTTCTCACATTATCATGCTCCACCATAAGTGACTAGATGTAGTTCCCAGTGCTGTACAGTAGGATCTCATGGCTTATCCATTCCAAACACAATAGTTTGTGTCTATTAACCCCAGATTCCCAGTCCATCCCACTCCCTCTCCCTCCCCCTCCCTTCTTGGCAACCACAAGTCTGTTCTCCATGTCCATAATTTTCTTTTCTGTGGAAAGGTTCATTTGTGCTGTATATTAGATTCCAGATACATGTACTATTATATGATGTTTGTCTTTCTCTTTCTGACTTACTTCACTTAGTATGAGTGTCTCTAGTTCCATCCATGTTGCTGCAAATGGCATTATTTTGTTCTTTTTTATGGCTGAGTAGTATTCCATTGTGTATATATACCACACCTTCTTAATCCATTCATCTGTTGATGGCCCTTAGGTTGTTTCCATGTCTTAGCTATTGTGAATAGTGCTGCAGTGAACATACGGGTGCATGTGTCTTTTTCAAGGAAACAGTGTTTAATTTTGTACACAGGTGATTTTGTGCCTGTGCGAACAAACTTGGAGGGTAAATTTCTTGAAGTCTGTTTACCCAATCAGAGAGTCTGTGCGTTTGTCATTTTGATTGCTCTCCTCTAATATCAGCCTCCCTTTGTTCTCACCCTGCTTTGTACTCACCCTTCTTCTGGTCACTTCCCCAGCATTCTGATTCTGCCCTCCTTCCTGGCAGGCATGGATGTTGTGAAGGTGGGGGGTCCTGTCTACAGGATTGGAGTTGGGGGCGGGGCCGCTTCATCTGTGCAGGTAAGTGGCACTAGTTCAGATGCAGATGCCATGTCAGCCCGGGTCCTGTGCATGGGTGGGATGTGATCCCCACCCCCCGAGCTGAGCTATGCCACCTGTTCCCCCAGGTACAGGGAGACAACGCCAGCAACCTGGACTTTGGGGCTGTGCAGCGAGGGGACCCAGAGATGGAACAGAAGATGAACCGCGTGATCCGAGCTTGTGTGGAGGCCCCCAGGGGAAACCCCATCTGCAGCCTCCATGACCAGGGCGCCGGTGGCAATGGTGAGAGAAGGGGCCGGGACGAGGGACCGGGGCCTGTCGGGTCTCCTGCCAGGTTTGGTTTAGGGAGAGGCATCGAGGATCTGCAGCTAAGTGTCCAGCTCTGCATCCCGTCCTCCACGCCTTCCATGTTCTGCACAGGCTCAGGGTTGGGGTGGGGGCTGGCAGCCTTCTGCCAGGAGATAATTGGTGGAGAGGGTACAGCAGTGATTGGACGGGGCTGCACAGAATCGGGTGTCCGAGGGAGGCTGGGAAAGGCCCCCTGTCTGGTGCCGACCGTGGCCAGATCAGCACCTCTCCTGGAAACCCTCTCGCCAGGCAACGTCCTGAAGGAGCTGAGCGACCCAGCTGGAGCCATCATTTACACCAGCCGCTTCCAGGTGGGTGTCATCCCCACAAGTCTGGGGGTGTCCTTTCCCTGCCCGTCCCAGGTGCCGCCCCCCACCATTGGCCCCCCCACTCCCAGCAAGAACGTGAGACTTGGGAGTGCCCACCGACCCTTCCCTTTCATCCTCCCCTGTGGACGTGCAGCTGGCGGACCCAACCCTGAATGCCCTGGAAATCTGGGGGGCTGAATACCAGGAGTCAAATGCGCTTCTGCTGAGGCCCCCCGACCGGGACTTCCTGATGCGTGTCAGCGCCCGGGAACGCAGCCCGGCTTGCTTTGTGGGCACCATCACCAGAGATGGGAGAGTGAGTTAGCCCAGGCAGTGGGTCGCAGATGCTGTGGGTGGGTTTGAGCTGCCTGGGTCCGGGAGGGAGAGCCATCTCGGGACCGAGACGGGAGGGAGAGGGTGGGACCCTTGGCACACTCGTGGGGAAGAGCATGTAGGAGGTGGGGGGTGGGGGGGCGCTTCAGTAGGAGAAGCCAAGTGGGGCAGAAAGAGAAGCGTTTATTCCCTGCTGGTGGTCATAGTCTCATTCCCTCTGGACGGTGTCCCTGTGGTCTGTAGATAGTGCTGGTGGATGACCGGGAGGGTCCTGTGGGAAGAGATGGCCAGGGGGATGCCCCCCCGGCCCCTCCCCCAACCCCTGTGGACCTGGACCTGGACTGGGTGCTGGGAAAGATGCCTCGGAAGGTACGTGGGACCAGGCGGGGTGGCTCTGTGTCTCCCGTCTTTGCCCTGCATGGGGGCTTTGCCCCCTGCGTGCCCAGCCCTCCCCGGGTGCTCACACCCCATTGCCGTCTGCATTGCAGGAGTTCTTCCTCCAGAGGAGTCTCCCTGTGCTGCAGCCTCTGGCCTTGCCCCCAGGGCTAAGCGTGCGCCAGGCTCTCGAGCGGGTTCTCAGGCTGCCCGCTGTGGCCAGCAAGCGCTACCTCACCAACAAGGTCCTCCCTGTACCCCAGCTGTGCCCCCTCAGCCCTCCGCTCCCTCCCCTCTGCTCACCCACCCCCGGGGGTGGCTGCAGGGGTCCGCCCGTCCCCAGGGAGAAGCGGCAAGAGCAGGGCAGCCACCTTGATGGCTTGGTCCCCTGCTGTCACCTGCCAAGTCTTGTCTGTTCTGGGTGAGCCAGGTGTCCCGCCCTCCTCTGGTCCCAGTCCCCTGGCCTCTTGTCAACGGCACCTGGTTCTGCAGGTGGACCGCTCTGTGGGCGGCTTGGTGGCACAGCAGCAGTGTGTGGGACCCCTGCAGACCCCTCTGGCTGATGTGGCAGTTGTGGCACTGAGTCACCAGGAGCTCGTAGGGGCTGCCACAGCCTTGGGAGAGCAACCAGTCAAGAGCCTGCTGGACCCCAAGGTGGCTGCCCGGCTGGCCGTGGCCGAAGCCCTCACCAACCTGGTGTTTGCTCTGGTCACCGACCTCCGGGTGAGTCCCCTTGCAGCTTCTGCCCTGGAGGCCACTGGGGACACAACTGCCTCCGCCATCCCCCTACCCCTCTGCACCACCCCCTGCACTGCTCTTCTCTAACACTGAGTCTCTGCCGCTTCCCAGGATGTGAAATGCAGTGGGAACTGGATGTGGGCAGCTAAGCTCCCAGGGGAGGGTGCGGCTCTGGCTGACGCCTGTGAGGCTATGGTGGCAGTGATGGCGGCCCTGGGTGTGGCGGTGGATGGTGGCAAGGACTCCCTCAGCATGGCTGCCCGGGTTGGCTCTGAGACCGTGCGGGCTCCTGGTGAGGTCTGGGCCACAGGGCGAGGGGCAGGCCTGCGGGCCTGGGCTGCACCTCACTCTCCACTCCTTGCCCTGCAGGGTCGCTGGTCATCTCAGCCTACGCTGTCTGTCCGGACATTACGGCCACTGTGACCCCGGACCTCAAGCATCCAGGAGGGAGAGGTATGAGTTCTCGCCTGCCTCACAGCAGTGCGTATGTCCAGCCTGGTCCTTTGTTTGGGGTCTGCTTTGTGAGCGCTGGGCCCCCTCATCTCAGCCCCAGGGCTGTGCTACTCTCTGGGGTGGGGTCCAGGTGTCTCGCTCCATCCTGGGAACCTCAGGGAGCATGGCGGGGAGGGCTTCTCCCGAGCCATCTGTCTCCCCTCACCCCTTCCTGGCTCCTCAGGCCGTCTGCTCTACGTGCCCCTGAGTCCCGGGCAGCACCGGCTGGGGGGCACAGCTCTGGCCCAGTGTTTCTCCCAGCTTGGCGAGCAGCCTCCTGACCTGGACCTTCCTGAGAACTTGGTGCGTGCCTTCAACATCACCCAGGGGCTGCTGAAAGGTGAGCGAGGCTCCGGGGAGATGGTTCCTGTGGCTGCCGCGTGGCCGGCTTTGACCAGCTGAGCGTGTGAGGGGGGCACGAGGGATCCCACGCCCTTCTCTCGGGTTCTCTGAGTGTGCCCTCATTCTCACACCTGCCGGGGCCACCAGGTTTGGGCCCCAGGGTAGCAGAGCACTTTTCTCCTTCCTCCAGACCGCCTGCTCAGCTCAGGCCATGATGTCAGTGACGGGGGCCTCATCACCTGCCTGCTAGAGATGGCCTTTGCCGGGAATTGTGGGATAGAGGTGGACCTCCCTGCACCTGGGGTCGATGGTGAGGAGCCTCGGGTCTAGATTTGGGGCTGGGCTGTCTGCCCCCCCCTGCAGACCCCCTGTCCTATTAAAGAATGGAGGGTTCCCAGTCCCTTTTCCCCGAGTCTCATGCTGTCTTTTCTGACCACTGAACCAGGTGGCACTGCTGTCCCTGACTGCACCCCTCTGAGACCTCTCGCAGACCCTGATGCCACATCCTTGGTCCTGCTCTCCCAGGCCTCACCCAGCCCTGACCCCTGCCTTGGTTCCTTTAGCCGTACCCACCTCCCCCCCATTCCACCTCCGAGTCCCTGACAGCCCCACACCCTAGTTACCTTGATGCCCCCATTACTCTCCTAGCGCTGCCTGTGCTGTTTGCTGAGGAGCCAGGCCTGGCGTTGGAGGTGCAGGAGCCAGACCTAGCCCGAGTGCTGGCACGTTACCGGGACTCTGGCCTCCACTGCCTGGAGCTGGGCTGCACGGGCGATGCCGGGCCCCATGCCATGGTGAGAGAGGGAGGAATGGCACAGAGGGCAGGCTGAGGTTCACCTCTGCCAGCCTTGGAGGGGGCCCGGGGTGGACAGCCTGGCTCTCAGCCCCTGAACCTTTTGCCCATCTCTAGGTCCGCATATCAGTGAACGGGGCTGTGGCTGTGGAGGAGCCCGTCGGGCGGCTCCGATCCCTGTGGGAGGAGACCAGTTTCCAGCTGGAGCGGCTGCAGGCGGAGCCGCAGTGTGTGGCTGAAGAAGAGCTGGGGCTGAGGGAGCGGACGGGGCCCACCTACTACCTGCCCCCCACCTTTCCCAAAGCTTCCGTGCCTCACGCACCTGGTGAGGAGGGCTGTGCAGAGGCTTGAGCTCCCGAGCACTTGGGGGCTTGGGTGTGGGGGCTGCCCTGGCAGAGGTGTCCGAGGGCTGGGGTGGGGACGTAGAGCTCTGGCCCAAAGACACTCCTTCCCCCAGGCGGTGCTGCCCCCCGAGTTGCCATCTTCCGAGAAGAAGGCAGCAATGGAGACCGGGAGATGGCCGATGCCTTCCACCTGGCTGGGTTTGAGGTGAGCAGGGTGCCAGGCAGAGCCGGGGCTGGGCCTTGGCTGTTTGCCCTCTAACACGTTCCTTCCCCGTCCTGCCAGGTGTGGGACGTGACCATGCAGGACCTCTGCTCTGGAGCAATTGGCCTGGACACGTTCCGGGGAGCGGCCTTCGTGGGCGGCTTCAGCTATGCCGATGTACTGGGCTCTGCCAAAGGTGAGTGTGCAGCCTCCGCCTCCTCCCTCCCAACATCCTGTAGAGGTGCCTGAGCTCCCTTCTCCCTTGACTGAGAACGAGCCTCTCACCTCCCCAAAGCCAGCCAAGGAAGTGTGAGTGCATTCATTCTGCACCATGCTATGCCTGCAGGAGGCCTGCTTAAGTGAGCCAGGTCGGCTGGGTGGTGCCATCCCGACCCAGGGGGCACATGCCCTTTTTGAAGCACAGCTACTACTCAGGTCTAGCAGATTGTCATTTTATGTAAAATTTTACTTTTTTTTTTTTGTCTTTTGTCTTTTTAGGGACGCATCCATGGCACGTGGAGATTCCCAAGCTAGGGGTCTTATCAGAGCTACAGCTACTTGCCACAGCCACAGCCACACCAGATCCGAGCCGCGTTTGCGACCTACACCACAGCTCACGGCAACACCGGATCCTTAGCCGGCTGGTTGAGGCCAGGCATCGAACCTGCTACCTCGTGGTTCCTAGTCGGATTCATTAATCACTGAGCCACGACGGGAACTCCAATCTGACCTTTTGTCTTTTGAGGGCTGCACCTGAACACATGGAAGTTCCCAGGCTAGGGTTCAATTTGGAGCTGCAGCTACTGGCCTACACCACAGCCATAGCAACACCAGATCCTTAACCCACTGAGTGAGGCCAGGGATCAAACCCGAGTCCTCGTGGATCCTAGTCAGGTTCATTACTACTGAGCCACAACAGGAACCCCCTAAAATCTTATTTTTAAGTGTCAGGCACCTAAACAAATTTTGCCTAAGCAGGAAACTCATTATGGGCTGCCTCTGGCCCAAGAGTTGGCAACATCTCTTTTAAGCAGGTAAACCTGTTTCTTCCCTGGCATTGGCCTGGAGCTCTTCGGAGGGGGAAGTTCCCGGGGGGAATGTGACAGGACGTGCTGGCACGAAAGGGCAGCCATCCCGCCTCTTTCTGGTTCTCACCCCAACCTCTCTGTTCCCTCCTAGGGTGGGCAGCTGCCGTGACCTTTAACCCACGGGCCGGGGCTGAGCTGAGGCGCTTCCGGGAGCGGCCAGACACCTTCAGCCTGGGCGTGTGTAACGGCTGCCAGCTGCTGGCTCTGCTGGGCTGGGTGGGAGGCAGTCCCGGGGAGGAGGCAGCGGAGAGGGGCCAGGATTCCTGGCCAGCCCGGCCCGGCCTCCTGCTGCGCCACAACCTGTCGGGGCGTTATGAGTCACGCTGGGCCAGCGTGCGTGTGGGACCCGGGCCAGCCCTGATGCTGCGAGGGATGGAGGGCGCCGTGCTGCCCGTGTGGAGCGCTCACGGGGAAGGTCAGGCTCCGGGAAGGCGGGGGTGGGGGAGGGGGGGCCAATGAAGGAGCTTTGCCCTCACGCCCCCCACTTCCATCCCAGGTTACATGGCATTTTCCTCTCCGGAACTCCAAGCCCAGATCGAGGCCAGGGGCTTGGCTCCGCTGCACTGGGCAGACGATGATGGGAACCCCACAGAACAGTACCCCCTGAATCCCAACGGGTCCCCAGGGGGCGTGGCTGGCGTCTGCTCCCCTGACGGCCGCCACCTGGCTCTCATGCCGCACCCTGAGCGGTCTGTGCGGCCTTGGCAGTGGGCATGGCGGCCTCCTCCCTTTGACACGCTGGCCACCTCGCCCTGGCTCCAGCTCTTCGTTAATGCCCGAAAGTGGACCCAGGAAGGAGGCTGCTGAGCAGGCCAGGAGGCCGCCCTGGGCCCCATGGTTTGTGCCTGGGGTGACTGCTCCCCTCTCACGCATTCCCTTTAGAAATACCTCATATTCTTTCCAACTGTGTTTTGGAGGGACAGGGACCAAAATCCCAAAAAAAGCCTCAGCTCATTTTACTAATCTGCCTGTCATTGCCTTACGCTATTGGACCTGTTTTCAGTTCTACTCTGACATGTTTTGTTCTTTGTGGGCCCGGGAAGCCCACATGGGCTGTGAGGGTTTCAGAGAAAAGAGCCTGCAGCAGAAAGTTAGGATGCAGGGGGGGACGGGGTTCCACGGCGCCCCCCTCACTGTACCACGTCACTCGTGTCACTTATCTGAGCTGTCACGTATGGCCCCCTTCCCCATCACCGGGGTTTAGGGGATGGGGGTGTACAAAACCATGCAAGTCAGGTCCGCAGCGTTCTCATCTGAAAACCAGCAGCAGCTTTCTGGATGCTTCTTTTTAAATGCTGCACAGTGCTGAGCATAACCAATCGTTGGCAGCTTCTCTGACAGGGTCTCCCTCTGTGCCATAGGGCTGCCCTGCTGCTGGCCTCTGAACTCAATTTTCCTGACTTTTTGACTTTGAATGTAGCAGATCGCTTCCTGACAGCAGTGGTCAGCACCCTGATGCCTCACACCGAGTAGTATTCATTCATTCATTCATTCATTCCTTCCTTTAACATTTGATTGATGATTCACCACGGTGCCAAGCACTCTCACTGCTGCCAGGGAGTTTATGATCTAATAAGATTATTTTTTCTTTCTTTTTTTTTCTTTTTCTTTTTTGCTTTTTATGGCCATACCTGTGGCATATGGAGGTTCCCAGGCTAGGGGTCTAATGGGAGCTACAGCTGCCGGCCTACACCACAGCCACAGCAATGCCAGATCCGAGCCACATCTGCAACATACATCACAGCTCACAGCAACACTGAATCAGCTGTGGCTCAGGTTCAGTCCTTGGTCCAGAAACTTCCATATGCTGCAGGTGTGGCTATAAAAAAATAAACATGATATAAATAAAAATTAAAACAAATCCTAAGAGTTCAGTAAGGTTCTTGATAGCGTCACTCCATCCCCGCCCCACCCCCTATCTTTTTTTTTAACAAAAGAAGAACTAAGAGCTAAATAAATTGCCCGGGGTCACACAGCAAAGGGCAGAGCCAGAAGGCCATGTCCAGTGATGCAACATCTGCTTCCCACCACTCTGCTGTCACATTTCCGGGAGGAGGCGTCAGGGATTCTTGCCGACAGCTGTTCTTGCTTCCTTTGCTCAGAAGAGTGTGTGTAGAGGCCACTTCCTTATGACTGTGTTTTGTAGCTCAAGTCGGCTTGCCCCCTAAATAACTCAACATCTTTTTTTTTGCCTTTTTTTTTTTTTTTTTGTCTTTTTGCCATTTCTTGAGCCACTCCCGTGGCATATGGAGATTCCCAGGCTAGGGGTCCAATCGGAGCTGTAGCCACTGGCCTATGCCAGGGCCACAGCAACGTGGGATCCGAGCCTCGTCTGCAACCTACACCACAGCTCACGGCAACGCCGGATCGTTAACCCACTGAGCAAGGGCAGGGATCGAACCCACAACCTCATGGTTCCCAGTCGGATTCGTTAACCACTGCGCCACGACGGGAACTCCTCAACATCTTGATTAAAGAAGTTTCCCTGAGAATGGAGCCTGGAATCTCAGATTCCCAAGGGCTTTGGGCCTGCAGGGAAGGGGGAGGCTGAGAACATGGGCTCTTGGTAGAGAAGCCTAAGAGAAGATTGTCGAAAATCACCACTTGAGGTCTGTTTTTCCTTATTGCTTTGCAAACGGACCTATCCAGAGCAGGGTGGGGCTAGTAGGAGTCATTTCTGGCTTTTGATTTTTTTGGCCACATCCTCCGCATGTGGAGGTTCCCCAGCAGATCAAAGCAGAACCACAGCAGTGACAACTTCAAATCCTTAACCCATTTCATCACCAGGGAACTCCCATTTTCAGCATTTGAATGTATTTGCTGATGCTGGGAAACCGTATAAACGTATTGTAAATAATCTCAAATGCACAGTTTTGGAGGCTAATACCAAGGCTTGGATGTCAAGTTGACGAGCACTTGATGCAAAACTAGAAGTGAGGGAGGGGGTAGACAGGCCATTGGGCTGAGAACAGCTGGGACCTGTCAGGCTGAGTAAATTGGGCCTTGCTTCTCTAGAAGCAAGTTAATGGCAGGAGCTGAGCTCTGCTGGAGTATAAAAGTAAGATGAAGGTATTCCTGTTGTAGCTCAGTGGGAACCAACCTAACTAGTACCCATGAGGATGAGGGTTCACTCCCTGGCCTTGCTCAGTGGGTTAAGTACCCAGTGTTGCTATGAGCTGTGGTATAGTTTGCAGACGTGGTTCGGATCTGGTATGGCTGTGGTGTAGGCTGACAGCTGTAGCTCCTATTCGACCCCTAGTGCCTAAAAATAAATTAAAAAAAAAAAGATGACTGCTTCAATCAATCACTCCTGCGGTCAAGGAGGACCCCCCCCCCCCATTACACATGTGCAGAGTCAAAAAGGAAGGGGGCACCAGGCCATCTCAGAACCTTTTGCTCTGGAATCCGTCTTTGCCAAAAGATGGGCACGCATATCGGGGAGGGCCCTGGGTCCAGCCAGAACTGTCTCACCTCTCTGATGTGCTCCTCATTCAGGGGTACACCCAAGCCCTGCTCCTTTGGGGTGTGGATTACTGCTCTGCTTCTGTCTTAGATAAATAGACTACTCTCTGTGCTCTCCCACGTCGTACTGTGTCTCTAACAATAAAGTTTATACCTGTTTTTGCAGTCTTTGCCTCCTTAAAACATTCTTACTTTCAACAGGGGCCAAGAATCAGCAATTCTACTTTTAGCTCTACTAATCTAGTGGCTAGGATTCCTGGTTTTCATCCAGGCTGCCCAGGTTCAAGTCCTGAGCAGAGAATTAAGATCTTACTTCAAGCCATCCCTCACTGCTCTCCGAGATCAGAAGGATGGTGGAGGAGTTCCTGTTGTGGCTCAGCGGTAACAAACCCAACTAGTATCCATGAAGACACGAGTTTGACCCCTGGCCCCACTCAGTGGGTTAAGGATCTGGCGTGGCTGTGAGCTGTGGTGTAGGTTGCAGATGCTGTGGCAGTGGTGTAAGCCATCAGCTGTATCTCTGATTCAGCCCCTAGCCTGGGAACTTCCATAAGCTGTGGGTTTGGCCCTAAAAAACAAAAAACAAAAAACAAAAAAAAAAAAAGGATAATGGAGGTCCCTGGTGGCTCAGTGGGTGAGAGATCTGCCATCGTTGTCACTGTAGTGGCTCAGGTCGCCGCTGTGATACAGGATTTGATCCTGGTCCTGGAATTTTTGCATGCCAGTGGGTGCAGCCTCTCCTCCCAAAAAACAAAGCAGAAGAATGGTAACTGAGGTAACTTGCTGATTGGCTATCATGGGTAAATTCATGCATTTTGGAGATGGAGTGGTTTCTAGTTTAGATCACTCTGGCCAAGCAAGAAGTACCCTCGGACACTGCCAAGACCAAGTCAGCTCAGCTTCTCATCCCTGTTTATTTTTGTTGTCTTTTCGTCTTTTCTAGGGCTGCAAGGCAGGATCCTTAACCCACTGAGCAAGGCCAGGGATTGAACCTGCCACCTCATGGTTCCTAGTCGGATTTGTTAACCACTAAGCCATGACGGGAACTCCTCCCATTCCTGTTTTCATTCCGTAGCTACACAACCCTGTCCTTGCTGGTTCCTGACCCAGCTCTTAGCTCCCTCCCCATCCCTCCGAAACTTTGCAGGCTAGCTGTTCTTTGCCTCTCTGCCTTCACGGGAAATCACCTGCTGTGAAATCTATTCACAGCCTCAGGCAAGGGAGTTGGGGGTTGGCTCCTCTCTGAACCACTCCCAGATTCTTCTCCACTCCACTCCCTTTGAAGAAAATCTTGCCATTCTAGCTTCCTGCCGTTCTGTACCACCTTCACCCTCCTCTGTGTTCTGCTGACTCCCCCCGCCTCACTCCCCGTGGAAGGGGATACTAGTTGTTCCTCAATATCTGATTTCCCTTTCTAGAAATGCAATAAGAGCCTCCAGGATTTTAGCAGAGGTTGTGGCTGCTCAAAATAAAGATGACATCTAGTTGCCCTTCAGCTGTGACTAAATTCTGATTGACAGAAGAGAAAATGAGGTACAGAATGTGCAAGTGTTCTTAAAAGAAGGGGTGCATGCTTCTCGTCACCCATTCTTGCTTCCAGCTATCTGGAATGAAGATGTGATAGCTGGAACTCAAGCACCATATTGGTCCATGAGGTAGCCTTTAGGAATTGTCACCATGCAGAGCAGAGTAACAAGATAAAAAGGAGACTGGGTCTCTTGACATTGAGGAGTACGTGTGCGTTCCAGACAGGCTGTCACTGGATGTCATAAGTGTGGAGACAAACCTCTCTCATTTAAGCCCTGTTTTGGTGGTTTCTGTCACTTGGAGCCCCAGCTAATTCTATTCAACCCTTCCTAACACCCCCTCCTTCTTCAAGGGCATTTGTCCCTTGTTCATCGTCTTGCCACCTCAGTCCCTCCTATGATCCTGATCCATGTTGATACCCATGTAATAACCTGATCTTTTCTCCCGTGGCTTCCTGTCTTCCCCCTGAGCCATGGCATTTTGTCATGACCCAGTTCTGCTTCCTTTCCAGCCTCACTCAAGCACCCTGCCTCTGGCATAACTCCCTTCCTTCCATCTTGCATCTTCATCCTCAGTACTCAGCTCTCAATGTCACCCGGCTCTCCAGCTCAGTAACGTCTGTCCTCCGGTCCATTTCTTTCCTCTTCTTCTTAGCCAACGTCTTTCCCACGCCCTTCCACTTCACCCCGTATCTTTCCCTCATTCCCGCTGGACAAAATCCCAACCCATCGGCTTTCTCAGAGAACGCCAGACAGCAGGGCAGATTGTCTCATTATAAATTCATTGTCACCCATCTATGGGCAATGAGAAACAGAGAGCAAGAGTAATGGGAGGGCACGGTGACCTCAGCTTATGACACCGAGGCCTCAAACAGGACCACTTATAATAAAGTTCAAACCTAAAAAATCCTTCTTTTGGGTCTCATCAGCCAACAGCTCTCTGATCAAATTCTTTGTTAGACCCTGGAGGCTCTTACCGTAGTATCACGAACCTCCCTTTCTAGACCAAGTGCCTGTTGTAATTCTTTTCACCATTGCAATCTACATTGAACTGTGTGTTCTTTTTTTTTTTTTTTTATTCTCCCTTTTCTTTTGAGAATATTATACTTACTTTATTTTATTTTTTTGTCTTTTTAGGGCTGCACCTGCAGAATATAGAGGTTCCCAGGCTAGGGGTCAAATTGGAGCTATAGCTGCTGGCCTACACCACAGCCATAGCCAACGTGGGATCCAAGCCACGTCTGCAACCTACACCACGGCTCATGGCAACACTGGATCCATAACCCACTGAGCAAGGCCAGGGATTGAAACTGCGTCCTACGGATACTAGTCAGGTTTGTTTCTTCTGAGCCACAATAGGAACTCCTGTGTGTTTCTTTTTGTTTGTTTATTCTTTTTTTTCCCCTTGTCTTCTTAGGACACATGGAAGTTCCCACACTAGGGAGTTGGATCGGAGCTGCTGGCCTATACCACAGCAACGCCAGATCCGAGCTGTCTTCCACCTACACTACAGCTCATAGCAATGCCAGATCCTTAACCCACTGAGCAGTGCCAGGGATCCCCGTTACTAGTCAGGTTCATTACCGCTGAGCCACAACAGGAACTGTAAACTGTGTGTTTATTGATCCTCAGTAGACTGTAACCTGCATGGGAGCAGGAAGTCCATTTTTGCCCTCCTTTTTATCCTACCACCTAGCGTGGTGTCTGTCCCTACAAGGTACCCAATAAGTAAATACTGAACAAATGAATAAATGTGAAGGTTAAAATTAATAAATGTTGGGAGTTACCCTTGTGGTTTAGTAAGTTAAGAACCTGTCATGTGTCCACGAGGATGCAGGTTTGATTCCTGGTATCACTTAGTGGGTTAAAGATCTGGTGTTGCCGTGAGGTGGGGCATGCGTTGCAGGTGTGTCTCAGATCTGGAGTTTTGGTGGCTATGGCATAGACCGCAACTGCATCCAGTTCGACCCCTCATCTGAGAAAGTCCACATGCTGCAGGTGTGGCCTTAAAAAAAGTTAATGAAGGCGGACACACCTTGTTTTCCTTAATTGAAGGGTAAACTTAGTAAATTGGGCTTGTGGGTGGCTTTGCTCGCAAGCCCTCGAGCATTTTCCCTTTTTACTTCATTTCTCCAGTTAGTCAAAATTATAAGCTCTTGTCATTGGATCAAATAAAGGACACTGTGTGCATGTTTTGGGGCGGGGGGTGGAGAGACGGGGAGAACCAGTATGTCTGGTCTTGGGTCTTAATTTAACACCTGCTTGGCAATCAAGAGAGCACTTTAATTTCACAGAAAAATACACAGCACTGAAATGAGTGTGCATTCACCCTGTACTGGTAGGAGGGCTTCTGCAGAGCAGGTCATGGGGTGCCGCTAGGGCGGCACATGTGCAGAGGTTCAGATGGGAAAAGGCCACTTTCTCCAGAGAAGCTCCCAGCCTCTCCAGCAGGCCAGTGCACCCCTGGGCATCCCTCCAAACAACGCCTGGGACTAGGGGGATAGAAAGGGAAAAATGGATTTCTCGTTGTGGCTCAGTGGAAACGAATCTGATTAGTATCCATGAGGACGCAGGTTCGGTCCCTGGCCTCGCTTGGTGGATTAAGAATCTGGCATTGCCATGAGCTGTGGTGTAGGTCACAGACGTGGTTCGGGTCTCACGTTGCTGTGGTTGTGGTGTCAAGTGACAGCTGTAGCTCCGATTTGACCCCTAGCCTGGGAACTTCCATATGCCTCGGGTTCAGCCCTAAAAAGCAAAAAAAAAAAAAAAAAAAAAAAAAAAGAAAGAAAGAAAGAAAGAAAGAAAAAGGAGGAGTTTCAGTCTGTGGTGCAGACTGTAGAGGCGCAGGTCACTGCAGAGGTTTGGGTTCTATACTGGGCTGGGTGCAATGGGTTAAAGGATCCAGTGTTGCCTCAGCTGTAGCTCAGAATCAATCCCCGGCCTAGGAACTTCCATATGCCTCAGTGCGGCCATAAAAAAAGAAAATAAATAAAAGAAGGGGAAAAGTAGGTGAGCATCAGATATTTGTGAGAGCATATCTCCCACAGCAGCAGAGCCTTCAGCGGCCCAGGGTCCCACAAGCTGTATTTATTTCCCCAGCACCTGCTGCACTCCACGCCCTGGGGCAGAAATCAGAAATCCTCAGGCTGTCATTAGACAGCAAACAGCCAGATGGTGGAGCCTCGGGCACCTCCTGGGGTCATGACCTGTCTTGGGCTTGAGGAAAGACCTTCCTGTGTGAGCTGCCCAGGAGGAGTGCCTGTGACTGTGGACTATTTTCCCCTAGGAGTGGTGGCTTTGTGCGACTTCATCAGCCTGGTCAGGCTGGAGGAGTAGCCCGTGGCTACAGAAGGGGACAAAGGGTGTGAAATAGAGAGCTCTGCCCAATCTGCCACTCAGGTAAAAAAAACTGTCAGGGGGCCTCCTGCCTGGGCAGGTGCACACACTGAGGGGGACACATGGGCAACATGCAATTTCTATAAGCATCTTTTGAAGCAGGATCAGGGCACCAGTGCGAGCTCACAGAGGGGGATGCGGCCCAGATCTTCGGGATCAGGGAAGGATTCCCAGGATTAGCTAAGACCTGAAAGATGATTAGCCACTTGCTACAGAAAAGGGGAGGGAGGGAGGGCATGCTATGAAAGCCGAGGATATTTGCAAAGCCTCAGAGGCCAACAACAAGGTGAATTAAAGCACTGAACAAAGGTGAGTCTGTCTGGAAGGGTAAGTACAGTGGGACAGGCACTGTTAAGGGCCTAATAGAGCATGTCAAGGAATCTGGACCTTATCCTAAGAGCAAGGGGAAACCACCCCACCCGAAGGGGTCATATGGGTGAGGGACATAATGACAGCAGCTGCAGAGAAGGGAGACAGGAGATGTCAGGCGTCCCACAAGAGGGCTTTGTATCTTCCAGGAAGAAACACTGCTGGCCAGGACTAGGATGGGGGCAGTGGAGATGGAGATAGATGGAAGGATTTAAGAGACATCAGAAGGTAGAACCACCAGAAACTGGCTATGAAGGGAAGAGAGAGAGAGGGGAACCAATGCTGAAGCCCAGACTTCTTACTTGGACCACTAGGTAGGGTAATTTCATTAACCGTGATAGGAACACCGGAGGTGGGGTGTGGATGGGAGGAAGATGAGTTGCTTTGCTTAGGACATGTTGGATTGGAGGTTTCCAATAAGTCAGAAGAGGTCTGGGGTGGAGAGGAAGATTTGGGAGGCCCTGGTCTATGTGTGGGGAAGGTTACCCAGGAGGAGCGAGTAGAGCCCTGGTCAGCCAGCATCAACAGGACTGGCAGAAAGAGGAGGCTGAGAAAGAAGGGTACCACTAACCTTATAGTCTCACCAGCTGAGTGGTTTCCCAGTGTTCAAGTCGCTGGAGCATCCCTGGGATGCCCCTGGGAAGGTATCCAGGGCAACAGAAAGGACTCAGGAGTCAGCCTGTTCTTACCACTGAGTCCTAGCTCTGCAGATCCTGTCTTCATAGACATAGCAAAGCAAATTCTTCTCTCCCCTAGATCCTTTCCCAGTGTTATACAGACAGCCCTTCCCACTCCCAAACACCTCACCTGGGGAAGGTTAGGGGGAAAAGGCTTGGCTAAACAAAGCAGATGAAAAGAGCTAAACGATGTGGCACTTTGGGAGGCTTGGGCCCCATGGATTTCCAATGGATTTCCTTCTAGAGGTTCAAGGAAGGGGGGGCACTCCCACTGGGTTAAAGACACAGGGATCCTAGCCTGGGTTGCGGCCCAAGGAAACGCATCCTCATCCTTGAGGATGTGGTGGACTCTGCCTCCCCGTGTGGATCTATTAGATACTGAAGAGCTGTGATGGGACCAACCCCCAACTCGGGCTCCCAGACTCAGGGAGGGCAACCAGGGAGATGTTTGCCACCATACACCACCTGTCCCATTTGACCATGTTCAAATGACCTCTTCCCACTACTTCTGGAGCAGTTGCTGAGAAACAGGTGTGAGATGCAGGAGGGCACGTGACTGTTGAGGAGTCAAAACTGGGAGTTGCCAGAGGCCGGGGATCGAACCTGTGTCCTCATGGATACTAGCCAGATTCATTAGCACTGAGCCATGATGGGAACTCCAAGTCTTTGCTTCTGATGTTCCCCTTGGCTAGAACACCCCTAGGATACCCTGGTGAATTTGGAATCAACCTTTAAGACTCCAGGTGTCCTCCACTGTTCTTTGTATACTCCTGGTGAGGCAGGAGCTGTATCCTAATAGCTTTTGTAGCTCCAGCCCTTCACTTGAGGCCTGGTAAGTAAAGGGACTAAAGAATATGTGCTCTTTGGCCCCAGTGTCACAAAACTGTTAGGGTCCAGAGATATGACTGGCACTTGGAACCCTATGAATGGATGGCCTCAGGATGAGCATTCTCTTGCTCATTTTTGGGTGGGAAATAGATGACATCCAGAATTTCTGAGGGCCTGTGTGGTCCCCTGGATTCCGAAATTCACCCTACTGAGATAGAAAAAAAAAAAAAAAAGGAGTTCCCATAGTGGCTCAGCAGTAATGAGCTTGACTAATGTCCATGAGGAAGCAGGTTCCATCCCTGACCTCACTCAGTGAGTTAAGGATCCAGCGTTGCCAGTGAGCTGTGGTGTAGGTAGCACATGCGGCTCGGATCCCCTGTGGCTGTGGCTATGGTGTAGGATGGCAGCTACAGTTCTGATTCAATCCCTAGCCTGGGAACATCCATATGCCGTAGGTGCGGCCCTAAAAAGACCCAAAACAAACAAAACAAAACAAAACAAAAAAACCATCTAGATACTCATGTTGCAACAGAACAAAAGGTGGGGGAAAAAAACTGTAATTGTAATGTATACATGTAAGGATAACATGATCCCCTTGCTGTACAGTGGGAAAATAAAAAAAAATAAGAAAAAACCAAAACAAAAACCCAAGCAAACAAAATTTACCCTACTGGATTTATTCAATCATTCATAGACACAATAGGTCTGTTATGTTCTAACACTCTGCCAGGTGCTGGGGCGCAAAGGTGAATGGAGAAATTAGCTGGCAGGATACACTTGAGCCAAAATTTTAAGAACACTCTAAAAATCTATAAAAGAAAAAACAACAGAGTTTATTCTGCGCTTTCACCCAGGTGTGCGAGTAGGGAGGGAAAGCCCCTCTCCCGGCCCCTCCAACCTCTCACCTCATTCTCAAATCGAAGATTTGTGGGGGATTAGATATATAATCTCCAGGTTGGGTTTTGATTTCAGGAAGGCGTGAGGCCTGAATCCTAACCCGGCCCACACACCTGGCCCCATTGTTCCTCTAATTCCCTGCATCCGGGAATTAGCGACCGGTTGGCAGCTGAGAGACCCTGTCACTGAGAGACCCTGAAACTATTCCTCCCTGACTCAGGAACCCCACCAAAACCTCAGTCCCTTGGACGGGCAACGGCCCCTAAAGGGGGTCTCAGACGCATTCTTAGAAAGTGCGACCTCTTTAAAAGTAGGAGACCGGCGGGCGCGGGCTAGTGACCAGGAGCGCGTCACAAATCCTAAACCGAGGTCTTAGCTCCTAGCTGACCCCGCGGCTCCGCCCCGCGCCCTCTTAAAAGCAAGCTTCCGCCGGCAGCTAGGCTGGGGCACCGCCCCCAAGGCGCGGACGCCGATTGGCCAGCGCGGTCGCGGGGCGGAGCCAAATCTTAAAGGATCGGGAGCTAAGAAAGACCGGAGGTGGCCGTGGCTGCAGCGAAACACAGGGAGGTGATGCTACATGGCCCCGTGTGGGTTTCTTTTAAATCGCTAATGTCCACACCATAGTCTTCGCCCATGGAGCCCATGAGAGACTACCCACTGTTCGGGGGCGCCTTCTCCGCCACTCTCCCGCCCGGGGCCATTGATGTGAGGTGAGAAGGCCTGGGCGCCAATGGAGGTTGACCAGGTGGGTTACAGGACGAAGCCGGGGTCAACCAGGGTGTGCCTCGCCTCTCTCCAGCGACCTCCGACCGGTTCCGGACAATCAAGAAGTTTTCTGCCATCGCGAGACAGACCAGAGCCTGATCGTGGAACTTCTGGAGCTGCAGGCCCATGTGCAGGGCGAAGAGGCTGCGCGGTGAGGGAGGCAGGCCCGCCGCTGGCCAATGGGAGGGCCGGAACCGAATAAATGGGCGGGGTCTGTGGCTGGACAGTTAATCTGGTTAATGGGAACTCCAAGGGCAACACCTTATCACCGGAGGTGAGCCAAGTTTAGGACTTAAAAAGAGATGCTTGTAAGGGGCGGGGAGAGTTGCCCCTCCCTGACCTTGCTCACCCCACTCCAGGTACCACTTTGAGGACGTTGGTGGCGTGCAGGAGGCTAGGGCTGTGCAAGTGGAGGCTGTGCAGCCCCTCCTTTTGGAGAACTTGGCCCTGAGGGGCTGCTGTCAAGAGGCGTGGATCCTCTCTGGCAAGCAGCAGGTGGCTAAAGAAAACCAGCAGGTGAGGGCCAAGGGAGTATGGGACGTCCTGGAGGGGTAAAAAGGGTGGTCCTAGGGAATCAGGTAAGCATCCTGTCTATGATCCTTTAGGTAGCAAAGTGTGTGACACTGCACCAGGCCTTGCTGCGGCTGCCCCAGTACCAGACTGATCTCCTGCTCACCTTCAATCAGCCCCCGTAAGGAGGATAGAAAAGGCGCATGGCTCATGACTGGGTCCCCATGAGAACTGGCTGGAAGGGGCAGAGTAGGGAGACTGGCTGGTGGGGTACTCCGAGGAAGTGGGAGTGGGCCAGGGGTTTGGGGTCACAGATACCCAGGTCCTCTGGGGAACAGGAAATGGGAACTTACAAACCCAAGACCTAGATGATGTTTTCTTTCTATCTATTCCCCACCCCCCAAACCCTGAGAATAGGTCATCTCTTGGCCCTGAAAATCTGTCACTTCCGCCCTGGAGCCTGGGTGATTTTGAGCAGCTGGTGACCAGTCTGACTCTTCACGATCCCAACATCTTTGGTTCCCAATAAGGATGCTGAAACGCTGCATGCTGCTGTGGAAGACTTAGGGCTTTTGTTCTGCAAGAGGAACAAGGGATAGGACATAGTCCCCTAATTCCTTCCCAGTGCATAAACATAAGACACCTCCTCTCTGTAGAAATAAACTTGCTTTATAACCAATATAATCTCTGTGCCTTTGAATCTAACAGAACACCTTGGTCCCTCCCCCGCAGTTCCCTTTGGTCTCAGAGAGTGGAGTTTAAAATTGTGCATGGGATCAGAAGGGACCCGAGTAGAGAAAGGGAGGAAATACACTTTGGAGTGACTGGTTCAGCCCTGAGACAGGGGTGTGAAATGTACAGGAGTTTGAGTGGGGGACGTTTAAAGCAACACCCAAGGAAGGGAGGGAAATTATCCCTTGTAGTGATTCAACCCTGAGAGAACAGATGGGGAGCGGGGTTGGTGGTCCCCCTCACACGGACAAAAGATTATCTGGCCAGTAGTCACCAGGACGTAATAACGGAGGCAGAAGTGCCCACGGAGTGCCGATTGGGTGGGGTGTGGAAGAGTGGCTGTCGTTATTTGGTGTATGTATAGTAGAGCATGCGCAGCTGGTCCCAGAAGAAGAGGGAGAGGATGGTGTGGGGGCCAAGGCGGAAGTAGGAGGCACCCAAACCCTTGTACATGCCAAAGATGCCCTCTGTCCGAGCCGTCTGCAGCAGAGCGTCCAGCAACCCCCTGTACATGAGGCCCTGAGAGGTTGAAACAGGAAGGAGAGCAGAAGGAAGGAGTTTGTCAGAGCCCCCTAGGGGCCTCACCTCAGCAGGCTGCAGTTTTAAGCCACCTGCCCCCACAATCTGCTTTCCGCCATCCCCCGGCTTTCCCTGCCCGCCCCCCTCCAGGGCCCTCGCTTACCTTGCCCTGAGCATCTGTGGGCTGGTTGTAGAGCCTCGTGCTGACCACGTCGAAGGGTGTCATGGCCAGGACCACCGCAATGCCACTCACCATGGCGGCCGCCAGAGCCACCTTCCAGCTCTGGGGTGGAAATATCTGGGGGGGGGCGGGCAGGGAGGAAGAGCTGTGTCAGTCAGCCCATCATTCAACCTCTCAGAACGGCCAGGCCCTGTGCTGGGGATTTAGGTGAGAGCTGGTAACTCGGGGAGCTTGCCCTCCACCGGTGATAACACAGTGTGATAACACCGTGAAGGAGGAAGGGCAGGAGACCCTGAGGACTCAGGTACACCTGGGAGGAAGTGACAAGAGAACTGTGTGGGACGGTTGTAAAGAGACCGCGACCCCAAGTTCTCCTGCCATTTTCCTCACACCTCATGTTGCATGTTGGCCATTGTCCCTCTTCAAGCTGAGCCCACTTCAGCTTGCCCAACCCCTGCCCACATTCCCAGGGTGGTCCCACCCCTTTTCCCAGGCAGTACCTCCCACTGGGTCATGAGGTCCTTGGTGGATGAGAAGGTGCACAGCTGGGTGGAAGAACCGACGATAACTCGGGGCAGGCCGCCCAGGGCCCCACGCCACAACCCCACCAGACCATGTTTCTGGCCAATCTTGGTTAGCGCCTGAAACATGCCCTGGTGGTGGGGGAAGACCATGGGGGTAGGGTTCAGTCACCCAGGCATCAGGGGCTGCCACCTCCTAACAATGCCAAGGATGGGTCCAGAACAGGCACCCAAGGTCTAGACACCCAGTTCCGTGTGGGCTTAGAGCATGAAAACGGCCCCTCAGTTGGCTACCAACCCATCGTTCCCTCCCTCGCCGCCCCAGAATAGGGCGGTGTGTCTGGAAGCGAGACATTAATTAGCATTCACAATAGGGCAGGAGAAACAGGTGCAGAATAGAGGAACTGGGAACACGGGGGGAAGAGGGTCTGGGTGGCCTCCAGGGGAAGGATAGGGCTGAACCGATGGCCTGGGCTGAGCAGAGCCATGGCTGGGTTGGAGCTGTTGGGTAGAGGCAGAAAGCTGGGGGAAAATGAGAGAGAACTGGCAGGGACTCCAGCTGGGTTGGAAAACCCTCACCTGATGCTTATACTGGTGCCCTACAGCAATTTCTGAGGCTGCCTGTGCCTGTAGGTGTGTCTTCACCTGGGGATGAGAGAGCATCACAGCCTATGGCCCAGTGGCCAGCCTCCCACCTCAGAGGCCCGAGTGCCTGACCCCTTTGCACTTCCTCTAGGGGGTTCAGCAATGAATATCCTTTTAATCTGATAGTTTTTGTTGTTCCCACTTAACAAATGGGTCACGAGACTGTGTCCCTTGGCTCCAGTCCCGGGGGGGTTGGATCTCCTAGCACTGCCGAGACACCCCACCCCCTCTCCATCCTCCTTCCCTTGGGGGCAGGGGTGGGGGATGGAAAGGCTGGAGAATGGCAACATTTCCTGAGACTGTTCCCATTAGGCAAGACCTGGTGTCCATCCAGCCTCTCATGGCAGCTCTGCTTCCCAGACTGGTAGGCAGGATCTCCAGTCAGGATCACACTCCGGGGCAGGTAATGAGGAGTCATCTGCAGGATTCACTCTCTGGCCCCCAAGCCCAGTGGGGGCACATGTCCAGCTGACTTCGGAGAGGTCATTGACCCTGAATCTCACACCCTAGGGATGAGACCAGACTTCCTCTCCTACGGAACTCACAGCCTCCCAATTTCTTTCCAGAAGGAGCACTAAGCAGAGACTAGTCTTGGCAACAAGCAGCTGTGTGACCTTGAGCTCACATACTTCTCTCTGGGCCTCAGGCTATGGACTCTTCACCTATATTGGATAACTCAAAGAGGCAGACTGTGGGATGCTCATCCTGTGATGCTTAGAATCCTCGGATTGCTCCACTCCCTGATGTGTTACTCAAATTCCTCATCTTCCCCTACTCAAGTCCACTTCCAACCTCCGTATCAGGTTGGAAAGGCCCAGGCACCCACCCTACACCAAGGGTTTGCCCTGAAGTCCCCAGGGCAAGACCCTTCTTCTCACCATGTAGATGGGGCTCCCCAAGTAGGCTCCCATGACCCCAGCCAGCGCCCCAGCTGCCGCGCTGCGGACAGGGCTGAGGGTGCCTTCAGCCGTGTGCAGGTAGCCCCCAGCTTCAGCCAGCCCGTAGGTGCCCAGCCGGATGCCATTCATCAGGAACTGGTATAAGAGGGCCGGGGCCAGCCCTTTTTGCAGGGCAGCGAGGCCATCCACCCTGCCGATGGTGATGAAGGCATGGAAGACGTTTCGGTAGTGCCGTTGGTAGGTGCCAGGGGCCTGCAGTTCTCCCTGCAGCTGCATTCTGGTCTTCACCACCTCCAGGGGATTGGTGAACAAACAGGCCCCACAGGCTGCCAGGCCGCTCATCAAGAAGTCCATGGTGGGGCAGCAGTAGCAGAAACTGGCCCAGGAGTAAGAAAGGTCAAGTGAGCTTCAGAAACGGGGTCAGAAAAGCAGGGGAAAGCCTCAGTTCCAGCAGTCCGGGCTGCAGGACGTAGGAATTTAGATGTCTGGAGTCAAGAGTGCCAGGGTCAAATGTCAAAAGGTCAAGGGTTAGCTGGAATTTGGGAGTCAGGAGCTGCCAAAGAGAGAAGAAATACGAGTTTAGGAGAGTCTGGTGAGAAGGTTATGACAGGGATTTGTTAATCAAGGAATTTGAGGTCAAGGAGGGTCAGAAGCCGGGAGGGTGGCAGGTGGGATGCTGAGGATGGCTGGCCACGGGCGGGGAGCAGGTGAGGGAAACGCGGAGTTGGGAGACGACAGCCGGGGAGGAAGGAAAAAGAAAATCAGCAGGTTAAGGGGGGAAAGGATCCGGGAGAAGTTCCGCTGGCGTCCCCAGGACAGCAACGAGATCTGGATTGGGGAAGGAAGTCCGGACTCCGACCGGCCGGGGATGAGCGTCCCAAGGCAGCTGCCGAGCCCGCAGCAGCTTCTCCCCAGGTAGCCTGCGGAGGCCTGGCCGCCACACTCCAATCACCGGAGAGCGGCGTCCAATGGGGAGTCCTGCGGGGCCGTAACTGAGAGCCTCAGCCAATCAGCGCTGAGCCGGTTCAGCGGCCAATGGGAGGTGTCCTCCGCGATGCGGCCCCCGGAATCCGCTGAGAGGCAGTTGAAATTAACTCTCCCCACCCCAGCGTGGCTCCGGTGCCTGGGCTGTGGGCTCAGAGCTCTGGGAGGGGTCCCCCGGGAGCATAGGTTTTATCAACGGCGGGGAGGAAAGGTTAGACCCTGGGGTGCTGGGTAGGCGCAGAGGCCTAGAGCGGAGGCAGCAGTCCCTCATTGGTTGTTTGCGGCTGCTCCTCTTGTGAGCAGAGGGCTCCCCGCCTTCGCCTTTTATCCCAGATCACCCCCGGGTGAGGTTGCAAAACTGTAGAGCCACCCCTTCTTGGTTCAGAGCCTGGAAGGTGAGACTCAGCCAGCAGAGTAGATGGGGCACACCTGCTGAATGGGAACAGCTCTCCTTAGGATGGGTAAACTATCTGTAGGTTCTGGCGCCGCGGTGTGGTGGCTGCGGGCGCGGAGGAAGGGATTCTGAAGGATGGCAAGGGAACAGCCACATCTCTACCTTGTTTTGATCCTCACAGCAGCCCAGAGGAAAAAGCCAGACATGCTAAAGCGGGATTTTAATCCCTGGGTTTAGGTTACACAGGGTCATCGAGTGGCGGGAGAGATGCTGAGATTCTGGACTCCTGTTCTTCATGAGCCTGGTAATGGTTAATTATGGGAAGAACTTCGGAGAAAAAAGACTAGGGACGCTAGCTCAGAAGGGGTTGAGGGGGAAGGCTTGGAGAAAGGTGGTGGGAAGGGAAGACAGGCGATGTCTTGGGCTGGAGGAGGCCAGCACACCTTGTATGAGGACGGCCAACAGACTCAGCCCTTTTTGAGTTCCATTTTGTTTGCCAGCTGGATAGCCTTGGGCAAGTTAGTCAACATCTCAGTCTCCCTTGTAAAACAAACGATAATTACCTACTGCTTATACCTTAGAGAAAGTGTTGGGCTTTCTCTAGGTGCTCAATTATCAGTTACCTGAAAAGTCCAGAGCTGCCAAACCCCTGTGCCCTGGTGTATCCTGTTCCCACTGACCTGAAAGTCCTTGCTCTCTTAGGTTGGTGACCTTCAAATCATTCTTCACCTGACCCTTGAAGCTTTTTAGCCACTTCCATCCTGCTTTGTGCCGCAAGCATTTACCTAAATTTCTAATTTGATTGCAGGTATTTACTCTCTGACTTCACTACACTGGGAGTGCTTGGATTCACCAGGGGCTGAGTCTGAGTCCTACCTCACCAGTCTACTGCTAAATCATTGAGCCTTAGGGTGAGGCAGGAAGGGTGGAGGGAGGGAGATAATGGGGCTTCTCAGGAGAGTCTCTGGAACAGTCCCCTGAAAAATTCCCAGGAATGCCAAAAGACAAACCAAGCCAAATAGCAAGAGAAGGAAGGATTTACTATTACTCCTAGTAAGTAAGGAAAATACCCGGGATATTTCCCAAAGTAGTGTCTCCTGGAACTGCAAACCTGGGGAAATTTTAAGCCCAAGGAACATGCATATTCATGAAGGAGTTTGGACAGTGTGTGGGTATAGCAGATTCGTTCGTGAAGGGGTTTGTTGAACAGAGGGAAATTCAGTGTAGAACTGGGCCAAAGGTTGCTAGAGTCCAAACTTTAGTTTTTCTGCCTTTTTTTTCGGCTGCACCTCACCCAAGCCACAGCAGTGACAACATGGGATCCTTAACCCACCAAACTACCAGGGAACTCCCAAGCTTTAGTTGGTTGAAGTCACAAGGGTCTAACAATATTTCTTTGGTTCCAACTAGTCTGAAGTCTTAGCCTGTAGTTACCATCCTCCATCTGCGTGGGGCTTTAGTTCCAGTAGAACAACTCAAAGATGAGATTGTTATGTATATTCCTTGAGGAGGACCTAGGATTCTGGTTTAGTGCTCAAATGTTGTTTCTTGAATGCTTTTCCTTAGTTCCTGCATTTTCTGTTCTCCTGAGATCTTTTTTTATTTTATTTATTTATTTTTTTTGTCTTTTTGCCTTTTCTGGGGCTGCTCCCTCGGCATACGGAGGTTCCCAGGCTGGGGGTCTAATCAAGCTGTAGCTGCCAGCCTATGCCAGAGCTATAGCAATGCAGGATCCGAGTCGCATCTGCGACCTACGCCACAGCTCACGGCAACGCCGGATCTTTAACCCACTGAGCAAGGTCAGGGATCGAACCCACAACCTCATGGTTCCTAGTTGGATTCATTAACCACTGAGCCACGATGGGAACTCCCTGAGATCCTTAATTGCTGAGACTTGTTCTAGGGCAAGCGTTGTGGCCAAGCTTAGATCACAAAATGGCTTAGGTCTAAAATGACTTCTCAGACTTCCCCTTGTGGCTCAGTGGTAACGAACCTGACTACTATCCATGAGGACACAGGTTTGGTCCCTGGCCCTGCTCAGTGGGTTAAGGATCTGGCGTTGCTGCAAGATGCAGTGTAGGGCGAGCATGTGGCTTGGCTCTAGCGTTGCTGTGTTTGTGGCGTAGACTGGTGGTTGTTGTTCCGAATTCCACCCTTAGCCTGGGAACCTCCATACGCTGTGGGTGCAGCCCTAAAAAGACAAAAAACCAAACCAAAGCAAAAACTTCTCTTAGGTCAAGAAAGCCATGCCTGGTTCTGTTTCTCCAGGGCCCCCTATGCTATCTGCTTACAGGTGACAGTTCATCATTGTTTTAACCTTTGAGTTTACACCAGTAGTTCTCAAAGTGTCATCCCAGGAGCAGCAGCAGCACCTCAAGACTTAAAAATGCAAATTCTTTAGTCCTGCCCTAGACCTCCTGCATTTGAAACTGAAAGTGGGGCCGGACAAGGAGTTTTAGCAAGCCCTTCAGATAATTCTGTTGTGTGCTAAATTTTAGAGCCACTGGCTTAAGGCTTTTATTTTAAATATATAAATGCCCTAGAAATAGACAACTTCTAGTGTTGTTGTTGTTGTTGTTGTTTTTGCTTGTTAGTCCTGCACTTACAGCATATGTGAGGTTCCCAGGATAGGGGTCAAATCAGAGCTACAGCCACTGGCCTACATCACAGCCACAACAACACCAGCACCAGATCTGAGCCGTGTCTGCAACCTGCACCACAGCATGTGGCAACGCCAGATCCTTAACCCACTGAGCGAGGCCAGGGATCGAACCCACAATCTCATGTTTCCTAGTTGGATTTGTTAACCACTGAGCCAAGACGGGAACTCCTGGTTGTTGTTGTTGTTGTTTTTAAGTAATCTTAATTTTTTTTTATGTGTGTGTGTCTTTTTGCTATTTATTGGGCCACTCCCGCGGCATATGGAGCTTCCCAGGCTAGGGGTCAAATCGGAGCTATAGCTGCCGGCCTATGCCAGAGCCACAGCAACGCTGGATCCAAGCCACGTCTGCAACCTACACCATAGCTCACGGCAACGCTGGATCGTTAACCCACTGAGCAAGGGCAGGGACCGAACCCGCAACCTCATGATTCCTAGTCAGATTTGTTAACCACTGCGCCACGACGGGAACTCCAGTAATCTTAATTTTTAGAACAGTTTTAGATCCACAGAAAAATTATAAAGATACTCTGAGAGTATCCTATACACCCCACATCCAATTTCCCTTATTATCTTACATTAATATATTGTTAGAATTCATAAACAAATATTAATACATTATTAATATAGTTTATATTTGATTCAGATTTCCTTTGGGGGGGGCACCTGGCAGTTTCTGGGCCAGGGATCAGATCAGATCTGCAGTTGCCACCTACATAGCCGCTGGGGGAATGTAGGATCTTTAACCCGCTGTGTCCAGTGGGGATCGAACCTTCGTCCCAGCACTCTAGAAAGGCTGCCGATCCTGTTGTGCCACAGCAGGAACTCTACCTTGACAGTTTTGAGGAGTCCCGGTTAGGTATTTTGTAGAATATCCCTCCAATGGGTTTTTTTCCTCATGATTGGACTGAGGATTTAGGGTTTGGGGAGGACTATCTCACAGGTAACTGCCATTTCATCACCCTGTATCAATGGTGCTATTAGATAGATACTACCAAAATAACATCGCTGTTGATGTGGCATGTGGATGTTCTTGGGCCAGGGATGGAACCCACACCATAGCAGTGACAATGCCAGATCCTTAACCCTTAGGCCATCAGGGAACTCACCCCTTATTTATTCAACCAATGTGCCAGAGAGGAAGGGTGGAGAGGAGGGTAGATTGTGTAAGCGCACTGCTGGTCATTGAAAGGACTTGTCTTTTACGCTAAAGAAAATTGGGTTAGGGGAGTTCCCTGGTGGCCTGTTGGTTAAGGATTCAGCGTTGTCACTGTTGCGGCTCCAGTTCGATCCCTGGCACCAGGGAACTTCCGCATGCCACCGTGTGGCCAAAAAAAAAAGAAAAAGGAAAAGAAAGAAAAATGTGTTAAAACATATTTTAACTCCAGTTTCCTGGCTTTTCTTCTTAGTGTCTTGTTTGGAGTGTGTGTGTGGGGGGGTGTGTGTGAAATGTTATCAAAAGCAGGCACCTGGCCATGGGCAAAGGCCCCCTGTTCACAGCTGCCCTTGGGTCTTCCCACCACCCTACTTCCCAGACTCGGGTGTGGCTCATTCCGCCCCCTCAGTTGTTTGTTTGAGTCCTGGGAACTCAGCTCTTCAACCAAAGAGTAAATTAGAGATGAGAGGGGCCCCTGCCTAGCCCCACCCCTCAGGGGTACTGACTCCTGGCTAATCAAAGCCTCAGAGGGAGACACACGGGCTGGGGACCCAGGGAGACAGGGGCTGAGAATGGGGGGCGGGCAGCAAATGGCATCCCTGACCTGGGGTGTGCTCCTGACCTCCCATTTCTGCGCACCCCCCCACACACACACCCCCACCACATGCCTGACACAATGGCCGGGTGGGGCTGAGGAACCGGCTTCCTCTGCAGAGATCTCAATCTGGGCCCTCAGTTCCCGCCCCAGAAAGACAGAGACTCGGAGACCTGGCCCCACGTTCCTTGCTCCAAAGGGCAGGCAGACCAGACTGAAAATAGCAACTGCTTCCAAAAAGATAAAGGTAAATTCAGGGGGGAGCTCCTGCAGAGTTAGAGAGGGGCAAACATGGGTGGGAGGGGTCCCTTGGTGTGAAAGAGTGGGCTGGCTCACACCACGGGACAGGCTGGATGCTAAAGGGACAGGCTGTCATGCCAGGTGTCTGAGAGATGGTCAGACCCACACACACCATCCCTCAGCCACGCAGAGGTGTCTAGAGCCCTTGCCCCACTGCCAGCCCAGCCCTGTGGCATGGCCAGCCCATCCGCCCGCACCCCGTCCCTGGTCCCTGGCCCCTCCCCAGCCCCTGTGAGCCCCAGGATGGAAAGTGCACCTACAGAACAGCCCACTCTCCTCGCCTGAGTTTCATCCTCTTCCCAGACTCTGGTAACCTCGGAAACCCGGCGTTCGGGGTCCTTCACATCGTCCAGAGCCCCAGTGTGCGCATGTGGAGTGTGGTGTGGTTTGGGGGGGGGGTGTCCGGTTGGGAGGAGGATCCAATTCCTGTTTCCTGCCCCTACTCACTCAGCCCTGGGAGGTGACTGAGAGTGGAGAGGACTCAAGGGTGAGTGTTTGGGCCCAGTACCTGGGTCCCCGCGGGAGGCCTGAGTGGGGGATGGGGGAAGGAAATCAGTGCAGGTACCTGAGGGGGGCAGGGATCCTTGCACGGGGCAAGGCTGGGGAGGAGCTGGCCGGCTGGCAAGGCTGCTGCCCGGGTCACCTAAGGAGCTTCCTGCCCGAACACAGAGGCCATTGAGCTGCAGACTCCCGGTCTACAGCCCCCACCCCCCACCCCGCATCATTTCTCAAGAACCAGTCTGGGGCCTGGAGGGCTCTGACTCTCCTGCTGATTCCACAGGGGAATGTGGGGGTGCTGGGTCCCCCAGCCCTGACCCTGCAGCCTCCTCAGGATTGTAGCGTCTTCCAGACAGCAGGAAGTGAAGCCCAGGCCCCTGAGTCTTGGCCACACGGGTCCTCACCTTCTGTCTGGTCTCCCGACCACCCTCTAAGCACCCTGGCGGGACCCAGGCTTCCAGTGGGGCATCTCTCTGTGAGCAGATGGGGGGTGGGGGGCAGACAGTGAGGCTGGGGCAGGAGAGATCGAGCCCGGGGCCTCCTGGTCTCTTGGGGTCAGAGGCTCCAGGAATCTTCATGGCAGGAAAAGGAGACTAAAAATAATCCGGAAAGGGAGAGTCCGGAGAGAGGAACTGGGAAATGGGGGGCGGAGGGCCCGCTGGAGCGGGGAAATAGTGATGCATTCCTCATGGCCCAGGCGCCACTGCACTTAGGCCCCACGCAGCACAGAACACACACAGTCTCACCTCCCAGCAGGCGCCACACACGGTACTCCACTCCCCCGCCACCGCATGCCCACACACAACACACACACTCCCGAAACACAGCATCCAACACTCTGCTCACATAGCACAGAAAACGCACTGTGTCCGCTCATGCTTAAACCACACACACAAACCTCCACAACACACACCACGGACACCAAACACAATCCATCTGGCAGATACTTGGTGGCTATACCGGCGCCGGCAATTTCCCTCACTGATCCAGTTCTCCCCACCCCTCAACCTGGGTCTCAGGTGCCCCCACCCCAGCCTCACTGTCCCCTCTGGCCTGACGATGTCCCCAGAAGCCAAAAGACAGAGAAATGGAGGCTGGGGGGCCAAGAGAGGCTGGCTGGAGAGTCCAGAGTCCTCGGGGAATGGAATAAGGAGGGGGGAGAGGGAAAGAGAGAAGACCAAACATTTCTTTTCTTTTTTGGGTCTTTTCTATGGCTGCACCCGGGGCATATGGAGATTCCCAGGCTAGGGGGTCTAATCGGGGCTGCCCGCGTGGGCCAGAGCTTTTGGCTTCTTTTTAAAGACTGCCCCTGCGGCCTATGGAGGTTTCCAGGCTGGGGGGTTCTAATCCGAGCTACAGCTGACCTAGACCACAGCCACAGCAACGTGGGGTCTGAGCCATGTCTGCGACCCCTCAGCTGGCGGGAATGCCAGATTCTTACCCCACTGAGCGAGGTCAGGGATCGAACCTGCAACCTCATGTTTCCTGGTCGAATTCGTTTCCTCTGTGTCAGGGACGGATACTCCTGTTTGTTGCAAACATTTCTGCTCGAAGGCTTCAGTCTACTTGAGGGGGCACGAAGGGTCTCTCTTTCTCCCTCCCTCTTCCCCAGGGGATGAGTCCAGCAGAGTACCCCACTCCTTTGAAGAGCTCAGAGGAAGATGTCAGCCCAGTCTCTTCCTGCAGCAACGCCCCCTACCCAGAAGCCCCCTCGGATCATCCGCCCCCGCCCCCCTTCTCGGCCCCGGGCTGCCCAGTCCTCAGGGACCCACCACAACGGCTCCTCTCCGCAAGAACCTCCCTTCGCCGCCAATGATGCACTAGCCCCGATGTGCACGCCCATCTTCTGGGAGCCCCCCGCCTCGGCCCTCAAGCCTCCAGCCCTTCTGCCTCCATCAGCTTCTAAAGCCAGTCTCGACTCCCAGACTTCCCCAGACTCGCCTTCTGGCACCCCCAGCCCGACATCCCGGCGCTCCATCTCCCCAGAACCTGCTCCTCGGTCTCCAGTCCCCCCACCCAAGCCCTCCGGGTCACCCCGCACGCCTCTGCCCCTGGTTCCCGAGGCTCCGGTCCCGGCCCAGGATGGCTCGTCCTCGGCCCCAGGCACTGTGCGGAGACTGGCTGGCAGGTTTGAATGGGGGACTGAAGGCAGGGTCCAGGCTGAGGAGGCCCTGGAGCCGGGTCCCCCAGGGGCAGTGGATGTGAATGGGGAGAGAGAGACTCCCCAGGCCGTCCTCACTGGGAGCGGGCCCCAGGAGAATGGCACTTCAGGTAAGCCTATGGATCCAGCTCCTCTTCTTTGTTTTCAGAGCTTTAAGATTGGGTATTTTTGGAGTTCCAGTTGTGCTCAACAGGTTAAGAACCTGACTAGCTTCAATCCCTGGCCTTGCTCAGTGGGTTAGAGATCTGGCATTGCGGTGAGCTGCGGGGTAGGTCACAGATGAGGCTCAGATCCCTGTTGCTGTGGCTGTGATGTAGGCTGGCAGCTGCAGCTCCGATTGGACCCCTAGTCTGGGAATGTCCATATGTTACAGATGCAGCCGTAAAAAAAAAGATTGGGTGCTTTCAGGGGCTTCTTTTCTTTTGTCTTTTTAGGGCTGCACCCGTGGCATATGGAGGTTCCCAAGGTAGGGATCCATGCCTATCTGTGCCTATGTCACAGCAGCACTGGATCCTTAACCCACTGATCGAGGCCAGGGATCAAACCCGCATCCTCATGGATGCTGGTGGTTTGTTAACCACTGAGCCATAACGGAAACTCTGAGGGACTACTTTTTCCATAATGGATTTCATGATTGGAAATCCGGTTTTCATATTTCGAAGAGAGTCAGGGTGGAGGTGATAGATGCCTAAGGCTGGACCTCCACGTTCCTGATGCTTAGGCAGGTTGAGGGGACGGGGAGGCCTGGGCGGGGTGGGTGTCCTAAGGATGCCCCCATCTCCCACAGATGCTGCGCTGGCCTGCCCTCCCTGCTGCCCCTGTGTCTGCCATGTAGCCCGGCCTGGTCTGGAGCTCCGATGGGTGCCTGTGGGGGGCTATGAGGACGGCCCCAGGGTCCCCTGTCGGGCCTCCCCATTGCGGACCTCCCGCTCCCGCCCCAGCCCGCCAAGCCTCAGCCACCCCTCTGTCGTCCTCACGTCCTACCGCTCCACTGCCGAGCGCAAACTCCTGCCGCCCCTCAAACCCCCCAAACCAGCTCGGGTCAGACAGGACGCCACTGTCTCTGGGGACCCGTCACAGCCAGATCTCGATCTGCCCTCTGAAGATGGCATCCAAGCAGGTACAGAGCCTGGGGGTGGACCTCTGGGCTGGGAAGGGAGCAGGGGGAGATGGACCATTCTAAACCAACTAACTACAACCCCCAAGAGCCCCTGGGCTTCTAGTTCCCCCACCAGCTGCTGCTCTGGGGCTGGCGGGAGTTGTAGTTTTTTGAGTAACAATCTCTGCTGGGCCGGTCAAGAGACGGATCCTGGAAGTCTGTTCTCTTTACTCCGGGTTCTCTCTCTAGGGGACAGTCTTGATGGCACCCCTCAGAACGATGCTCCAGCAACGACGGAGGGCAGGTACGGAACACCCCCCCACCCGCCATCCCAACTGACGGCCGACTAACTCTCAAGTCCACTTATATCCTACCTCAAGTGTGCAGTGGAGGAGCGTTAGGCCTCTAGGGATGAGCAGCCCCAGTTTCTCATCCCAGCTCTGTCCCTTATCAGCTGTGTGACCTTATACAAGTCTTATAACCTCCGGGTCTCTGCCTCCTCATCTGCGAAATGGGGGCACCCAAATCAAATCCTTCATAAAATTGTTGGGGTATGACATTGGCAGAGAGCCTGGCCAACGGGAAGCCATTTTAGTTCCCCCACCTTGAGCTTCTGTTGAAATTATTGTCCGCAAATCCATCTGGCAGCCAGGAATGTCTCTCCTGTGTTATCTGGGCCTGTTTGTCATTTCAGATGCGCTGCCATTATTAGAGTTGATCTGTCCGAGGCCATTCATTTTTTTTTTTTTTTTTTTTTTTTTGTCTTTTTGCCATTTCTTGGGCTGCTCCCGCAGCATATGGAGGTAACCAGGCTAGAGGTGGAATCGGAGCTGTAGCCACTGGCTTATGCCAGAGCCACAGCGACACGGGATCCGAGCCGTGTCTGCAACCTACACCCCAGCTCACGGCAACGCTGGATCCTTAACCCACTGAGCAAGGGCAGGGATGGAACCCACAACCTCATGGTTCCTAGTCAAATTCGTTAACCACTGAGCCATGATGAGAACTCCTGAGGGCATTCATTTATTCAACATTTACTGGAGTTTATTCTTCCAGCTTTTTACTTTGGGTGAATGGGTGTGTGCTGGTGCTGATGGCCAGAACAGAGTGGACAGGTGGAAGTGTTGGGTTTGAATTGCACCAAGGCACTAAGAGGATATTAAGACAATGGTTGTTCCCTGAGAGCCCTGGAGACAGGGGCTTGGGAGTCTCCAGTACACAGAGGTGGAAATCGCAGGAATGGATGGGGCCCACTTGGTACAGGGCCTCGCATACAGCAGGCACAGAAAAAAACCCTGGGGTTTGGTCAGAGTCCCTGCAAACAGCCTTCGTGTGGGTTGTGTAACCCTTTACACGATCAGGTCAACAGCGCCCCCTGGAGGTGTGCGCCAGTGGTGGTTCTTGGGGACTCCATCCCTTTTTCTTTCCCCAGGGATGAAGAGGGGCTGGAGGAGCTCAAGGAGCAGAACTGGGAGCTGCCCCTGCAGGATGGTGAGGGCCTCTGGACCTGGGGGCTTCCCTGCTGAGACCATCCAGCAGTGGGGAAGGGGCCCGGGGCACTGGACCTCCTTGATGTGCTATGTCTGCTCTCCAGAACCCCTGTACCAGACCTATCGAGCAGCCGTGCTGTCAGAGGAGCTGTGGGGGGTCAGTGAGGATGGGGTTCCCTCTTCCACAAATCCTGGAGACGCTCCCACCTTTGCCCGGCCCCCCGGACCTCGCAACACATTGTGGCAGGAGCTTCCGGCTGTGCGAGCCAGTGGCCTCCTGGACACCCTCAGCCCCCAGGAGAGGCGCATGCAGGAGGTGGGAGCCCCTGGGCCTGGGAGGGGCGAGGGGAGGAGCGTGGGACCTGCATCCTGGGCCGGCTGGGAGCTGGGCCTTTCACTCCTGCCCTGCTCTTCCTCCTCAGAGCCTCTTCGAGGTGGTGACATCGGAGGCCTCCTACCTGCGTTCCCTGCGGCTGCTGACAGACACCTTTGTGCTGAGCCAGGCTCTCCGGGACACGCTCACCCCCCGGGATCACCACACCCTCTTCTCCAACGTGCAGCGAGTTCAGGGAGTCAGCGAGCGGTCAGTGGGGTCCCCACCTCTCAGCAAATCAGGCCTCGGGGGGAAAGCACTGCTTAGCTTTCTTCCTGTCCCCTGGCCTCCCTTCCAGGGCTCAGGTAGTGCCTAGCGAACCCGGAGATCAGGCTCTCGGCCCCCTCCATCGTTTGTCCCCCACTCCTCCAGGTTTCTAGGGAAGTTACTGTCCCGTGTGCGCTCTTCCCCCCACATCAGTGACCTGTGCGATGTGGTCCATGCCCACGCCGTGGGGCCTTTCTCCGTGTATGTGGATTACGTACGAAACCAGCAATATCAGGAGGAGACCTATAGTCGCCTGATGTGAGTGTCCCAGAGGCGGGGCCATGTCTCCTCTGCGGGAGGAAGCTGGGGAGATGGTTGGGGTGCAGGCCAAGGAAGGTGGGGGGGACCGGGGGCTTGAAGCAGACACCAGTGGGGGCCTGCTTCTGCAGGGACACGAATGTGCGCTTCTCCGCGGAGCTGCGGCGGCTGCAGAGCCTCCCGAAGTGCCAGCGACTCCCGCTGCCCTCCTTCCTGCTGTTGCCCTTTCAGCGCATCACTCGACTCCGCATGCTGCTCCAGGTACTGCTTCTGGCCTGGGCCCTCTTCAGGCCCACCAAAACCCCGTTGGAGAACTCTCCCCAGAGGCCTCCTGCCCCCACCATCGCCATTTCCCACCATGAACCCAGGAGCCCTAAAATGCCAAGTCAAAGAGGGTCCTTTGAGCTGCAGCCTCTCTGCATCCCAGAGCAGGGACCCAGTTACCCTTCCTCTTTGTCCCCAGAATATCCTGCGCCAGACAGAGGAGGGGTCCAGCCGCCAAGAGAATGCCCAGAAAGCCCTGGGTGCTGTCAGCAAGGTGGGAGGGCGATGCTGGGGCTGGAGGAGGTGGGGAGGGGGTAGGGAGAGATGGAAGGGGTGGCAGCAAGCAGGGGTGGGTGACTCGGCGTCCCTTACCCAGATCATTGAGAGGTGCAGTGCTGAGGTTGGGCGCATGAAACAGACAGAGGAGCTGATCCGGCTCACCCAGAGGCTGCGCTTCCACAAGGTCAAGGTTAGTCCCTGCCCAGACTCCTGCCTCCCTCTCTCCATAGCAAAGTCAGAACCCCCCTCCCTGCTTCCTTGCAGGCCCTGCCCCTGGTCTCCTGGTCGAGGCGCCTGGAGTTGCAGGGGGAGCTGACAGAGCTGGGATGCAGGAGGGGGGGCATGCTCTTCGCCTCACGCCCACGCTTCACCCCCCTCTGCCTGCTGCTCTTCAGTGACCTGCTGCTCATCACTCAGCCCAAGAGGTGGGTCTCAGGGAGGAGGGCACCCAGGCAGGAGTGGGGAGACGGAGTCCAGCTGGACCCCTGCCCTCCTGCTGAACTTCCTCTTACCTGGGCAGTGGGCAGCGGCTACAGGTCCTGGACTATGCCCATCGCTCCCTGGTCCAGGCTCAGCAGGTTCCAGACCCATCCGGACCCCCTACGTTCCGCCTCTCCCTTCTCAGCAACCACCAGGGCCGCCCCACCCACCGGCTACTCCAAGCTTCCTCCCTGTGAGTTGTCTCCTTCAGAAAACACCCTGGGGACCCTCACCTGAGCCCTCGGAGTCCAGCACCCTCCTCCCCCATCCCTCTCCCCGGAAGCCCCTGCCTAACTCCCCAGGAGGATCTCCTGGGCCAATCGTGATCCCTTCTCTATACTCCTGCCAGATCAGACATGCAGCGCTGGCTCGGAGCCTTCCCTACCCCAGGCCCCCTTCCCTGCTCCCCAGATACCATCTATGAGGACTGCGGTGAGTCCCCTAGAGGGGAGGAGGGAAGGAAGAGCGAGTCTTCAGGGGAATATGGGGGAGAAGCTGAAAAGAGTCTTGATCTCACCGTAATGTCATCCGCCCCAACCAGACTGTCCCCAGGAACTCTGCTCAGAGCCTTCCACACCCACCAAGGCTGAGGGAAGGAATCTGGAGTCCAGGGCTCCCCCAAAGCACCTACATAAGAGCCCTGAAGGTGAGAATTTTTTTTTTTTTTTCTTTTTAGGGTCGAATCTGTACCACATGGAGGTTCCCAGGCTAGGGGTTGAACCAGAGCTCTAGCCACCAGCCTACACCACAGCCACAGCAACGTGGGATCTGAGCCTCATCTGCGACCTGCACCACAGCTCATGGCAATGCCGGATCCTTAACCCACTGATTGAGGCCAGGGATCGAACCCTTGTCCTCATTGATACTAGGTGGATTCGTTTCTGCTGCTCCATGATGGGAACTCCAGAGAAATTCATTTATTTCTCCATGTAAATGTTTATTAAGCACTGACAAGATGCCACTGGCTGTCCTCAGCACCACGAACCAAACACACAGATACTCCTGCCCTGCTTGCCTATGCATTCTAGTGGAGGAGAACCAATAAAGAATAAACAAGGTATATAAGTAAATTGTAGGAGTTCCCATTGTGGCTCAGCAGGTTAAGAACTCAACATAGTGTCCATGAGGATATGGGTTCGATCCCTGGCCTTGCTCAGTGGGTTAAGGATCCAGTGTTACTGCAAGCTGTGGCGTAGGTCAGAAATGCAGCTTGGATCCAGCGTTGCTGTGGTTGTGGTGTAGGCTGCAGCTCTGATTTGACCCCTAGCCCAGGAATTTCCAAATGCTGCAGATATGGCCATAAAAAAAAGTAAATGATAAGAGCTGTCGAAAAACAAAAGTAGGGCAGAGTCAAGTAGGGGCTGGGTGGGATTACACATTTACACATTTACATAGGGAGGTTGGGAGTTTCCTCGTGGCTCAGTGGCTTAAGGAATTGGCATTGTCACTGCTGTGGCTCGGTGGTGCAGGTTCAATTCTTGGCCTGGGAATTTTTGCATGCCATGTGAACAACAAGGAGGTGAGGAGTTTAGGCACCGTAGTGTCTGGGGAAAGAGTGTCCCAGAGGGAGGCAGGGCAACAGCCTTAATTAAGTCCTGTGTGTTTAAGGAACAGTAAGGAGGCCAGTATGGCCAGAGGGATCAAGGAAAGGGGGTAAAGGCAGATGAGGTCATGGGGTAAGGGGGATCAGATAGCATAGATCCTTTTAGGAGATGAGCAGTGAATACAAGCCCTGGCAGAGGAGAGACCCCCCCGACCCCTTTGATGCTACGGTCACCTCCTCCTCTACGGCCTTTTTACCAATGCTCCGGTCTTCTCCACTTATTTCCACACCTGCCATGACCCTCAGGCATTAGACCCAACTCGGCCTCCTTTCCCTCCCGACCTGCCCCCTGCCCCGACCCCACTTGGACCCTTGTCTCTTTTTTCCCAGGCTGGCTGAAGGGGCTTCCTGGGGCCTTCCCTGCCCAGTTGGTGTGTGAAGTCACAGGGGAACACGAAAGAAGGAAACACCTTCGCCAGCACCAGAGACTCCTGGAGGCTGTTGGACCCGCTTCGGTCTCCCCCAATGCCCCGCCACCATAATTCGGGCCTTGAAGATGGTGGCACAAGTTGGGACAGCTGGCAGCGCCCCAGAAAAGACAAAGCCCATCTCTCCATTGGATTTGCTGTCAGTGGAAACACTACCTCTAGTGGCAACCAATAGGAATCAAGCTTCTAGACTGGGCAGCCAATGAAAACAGGGCCGTCTGAGCCCACGCATGAGGGAGAATGAAGATGGCTTGAGTGGGCTGCCAATGGAGACAGAGGCTTAGTGCAGAGCGGCCAATAGGTGCTGAGCTGGCCGAGCCCCTGGCCAATGAGTATCCTTGCTACTGCTCACAGCCAAGGAGGAGGAAGCCAGGTCACTACAGTTAAAAGAGGGCTGCATTGGAGATAAAGTCCTAAAATAAAATAGCCAACAGCGACGAATAGGGACACATCCAGGCAAAGAAGGTGGTGATCTGGGCCCAAGAGACCAGTAGGAACCTTGCTTGGTGCTCTAGCAAAGACTGTTTTGCCTTGAGTTCGGCAAGTATTCGATTCTGTTCCTGGGGTGCTTCCGATGTCCTCTTAAGACACTTCCTCTCTTCTGGAAGAATCCAGTGTGTCTCAGAGAATTCGTGTGTGTGCACATATGTGTCTCTTTCTATATATATATATGTATCAGGGAAGGTGGTTCTGCTGAACATGATGTGTGTGTGGTCTTGCTCCCCTCCTGGTGCTCTGTTTTCCCCCTCACCCCCCATTTTTCCTATTAGTCTCCTCAAGAAAGACACTAGGTCTGAGCTCCAGAGGAGAATGTGCTGGATGGGGCTTGGCAGCCACAGGTCAGAGCTGGGAATGAGAGGCCTGGGTTCCGTGACTGTTGAGGAGGATGTTATGGCCTAGCCAGGCAGCCTGGCAGAGGGGAGTCTGAGGGACCGAAAATGGCCAGTACCTGAGGTCCGAGGTCCCCTGAAACCTGCACGGCCTTCTCCTTGACCAAATCTTGGCCTCCATAATCCCTGCCTGCCAATCCTCCAATCTGAACTATAACCAGCCTTCCAGCCTCAGCCTCGGACCTCAGACTGGCTCTGGGTTACAGGTTTGGGTGAAGAAACAGGGGCTGTGGATCTCGGGCCAGCTGCTGAGCCTCCAGGGCTTTCTTGCCTTCATACTGGTGCTCTCACAGCAATCCTGGGCCAAGCCATGGGGAGAGAACAGAGAGCCAATGTTGCTGTCTAGCCCCACCCAGAGCATCTGCTTCTGGATGAGAAACTGCCTCTGCACAATGCCAGAAGGGGGTGAGGGACAGAGACAGTAGAGCAGACAGTTGCTGACAAGTGGCCGCCTGGGCCTGGCACAAGGCTGCCCCTGAACTTGGCCATCATACCTTCCCTTCAGCTCATGTATGGCAACTTGTCCAGGACAGAAACTGCCATACCAGCCACAGGAGGTGCAAGGACTCTGGGAGGCTCAGAGGGAGAAAGGCACTAGCCTTTGGCATGTCCATGGCTTTGGAGCTTCACCCAGCGTGGTGCCTGGCATATGAGAAACCCTCAATAAATGTTGCTGGAGCTGTATTGAGGCTCTCCCCGGGAGCATGTGCTTAAAGGAGCAATGGTTTCTAAATGTGGTTTTATTTAGAAGGGGGATGGGGTTGGTTGAAAAAAGGTCCTTTGAGAGCAGGGGTCACCTCTGCTGGGAACTGGGGCTTGGAGCCCAGGTGCATGGTCCAAGTGTGTTGGTCACTCATAGCTCCTCTGGGATCGATGGCGGTGGTGGTGGTGGGAGGGTGGCAGATGCTGGTGTGGAGAGCTTCAGGAGGATGGGGAAGAGAACTGACTGAGTCAGATATGGCTGGGGTTCCAGCAGGGGATGAAGATGGAGCGAGAAGGACACAAAGGGCAGTCAGTCACCAAGGTCCTTAACTGACCAGCCAACCATCTCTGTGTTTAATACCTTTCAGTTCTACTCCTATTTATTGAGTATCTTCTATGTGCCAGGCACTCTTAGGATCTGGTGATACAGAGATTGAAAAGACAAAGACCTTGACCTCAAGGAGCCTACATTCTGGGGGGAGTGGGTGGGTTTACTAAGTAAACAGATTAATGAAGTAAGACAAGATCAGGTGGCAGTGGGTGCTATGAAGGAAATACAGCAAGGGGTATGGTACAGAGGGTCCTGGGGAGAGGGGCCAGGCGGGGGAGGGGGGCTTTGGGGAAGACCCTGAAAAAGGTGACAGTGAGCTGAGGCCCAAATGAGAAGGATGCTGCCCTGGGACCATCTGGGCAAAGATTCACGTCCAGGAAGAGAAGGCAGGGGTCATGGGGAGGGAGCTGGTGTACTTGCTCCTTCAAGTTTCCTGATTGAGGGAGTCCCTCCAGACAAACGCCCCTCTTCCTCTGAGATAGTCAGAGAGAGACGACAGACAGACATACAGGGGCAAACACGAAGTTGCACACATGCCCCATACATGTACCTTCCTAATTCACCCCTCACCAAGTCCTACCACTTAAGGAAGCCTCCAGGCTCCAACGAGGAGGTTCTAATACTGGGATAATGGGGAGATGGATAGCAGTTAAGAGCTGTTTGGGGAGTTCCCATTGTGGCTCAGTGGTTAACGAATCTGACTAGGAACCATGAGGTTGTGGGTTCGATCCCTGCCCTTGCTCAGTGGGTTAAGGATCTGGCATTGCCGAGAGCTGTGGTGTAGGTTGCAGACGTGGCTCGGATCCCACGTTGCTGTGGCTCTGGCGTAGGCCGGTGGCTACAGCTCCGATTAGACCCCTACCCTGGGAAGCTCCATATGTCGCGGGAGCGGCCCTAGAAAAGGCAAAAAAACAAAACAAACAAACAAACAAACAAAAAAAACAAAATCTGTTTGGGGGACATAAAGACACATCAACTACAACCACATGTTCCAAAAGAAACTGAAAAGATAGGGAGGGGGAGTTCCCGTTGTGGCTCAGCATATCCACGAGGATGCGGGTTCCATTCCGGGCCTCTCTCAGCGGGTTAAGGATGCGGCGTTGCTATGGCTGTAGGCCGGCAGCTGCAGCTCCGATTGGTCTGGGAACTTCCCGCGGAAAAAAAAGAGAAAAAAAAAAACAGCTTCCCGAGGATACACTAGGATCCAACCTGGACGCGCCTACCGAGGGGCGTGGCCAAGATTCTCCATGGCCCCGCCTCTGGGGTTGGTCCCGCCTCCAGACCAGGCTCCGCCCCTCCCCGTGGGGATGAGCTCTCGCTCTCTCTGCCGTGGACCCAGACTTACTGGGGCCTCTTCCCTTGGGCCTTGACCTGACTGCCTGGGCTCCGTCTCTTGTTTCCTCCGTCCCACACGCAAGAATCCTCTCGACACTGAGGCGCAGGCTCTTCGTTTGCAGTCAGTTGCACGCTGACCCTCCCTCAGCCCGGCAAGTGCTGAGTGCCCTCGCAGGGCGCCCTCTCTCCGCACCGACCCGCTGCCTTCCCCGCGGTCAGGGTCAGCGTTTAGCTGGTTATAGCAATTCGGACCCAACTCGTCACCTTGCTCAGCTCCCGAACATTGGAGGACGGATTGACATTTTCCTTTCAGTCCCAGCGGGCACCTCGGTCACTGGAACTCAGCCTTTCCTTGATGCTTACGTTCAAACGGCTGCACTTCTGGAGTCTCACCCCATTTCCTTCCTACCCCCAAGTTTCTATTTTCTAAATTCTCCTAAAGAAGATGTGCAGAGGAGGTCCCATTGCGGCTCAGCGGTAACGACCCCGACCAGCTCCGATTTGACCCCTAGCCTGGGAATTACCATATGCCGCATGTGCGGCCCTGAAGAAAAAAGAAAAAGAAAAAAGAAGACTCGTAGGCCTCTTCGGCCTTTGGCCTCCTCCACGTGCCTTCTTTGTGCCAGCTGCCATCTTGGAGGTGGGAGTAGGTGATGGCGGGAAAAGGAAAATGAGAACTATAAAGTAAGCTCTCAGAAATATTCCACGTATATTTATTACCTATGCTCAGTTGTTTTGGTTATCGTTGGAGCCAGCTCCTGCTGGTTTCTCTTAATTAATTTTAATTAATTAATTTTTTCCCACTGTACAGCAAGGGGATCAAGTTATACATTCCCCCCGCTTTGTTCTGTTGCAATATGAGTATCTAGACATAGTTCTTAATGCTACTCAGCAGGATCTCCTTGTAAATCTATTCTAAGTTGTGTCTGATAACCCCAAGCACCCGATCCCTCACATGGTTTCTCTTAATTTATAAGCCAGGCCCCAACACCAAAGTCTCAGCCCCCTTCAGTTATTCTTTCTGGGTAAAGTTGTCCTGGGGTGGACCAGGTGAGTTGAATAAACCCAGTCTTGCTCCTCTGGCCACAGATGATTGGATTGGGGTTTGGCGCTTGTGCCAAAGGGATTGGTTATAAGAAAGGCCAGCTCGGGGAGTTCCCGTCGTGGCGCAGTGGTTAACGATTCCGACTAGGAACCATGAGGTTGTGGGTTCAGTCCCTGCCCTTGCTCAGTGGGTTAACGATCCGGCGTTGTCGTTAGCTGTGGTGTAGGTCGCAGACGCTCGGATCCTGCGTTGCTGTGGCTCTGGCGTAGGCCGGTGGCTACAGCTCCGATTCAACCCCTAGCCTGGGAACCTCCATATGCCGGGGGAGCGGCCCAAGAAATAGCAAAAAGACAAAAAAAAAAAGAAAGGCCAGCTGCTTTGGAGTGGCTTACCAGGAAAGTCTTGGGTGGTTCCATATTGGATGGTGGCAAAATGACCCACTAAAACCCATCAGTAAAAATGCTGGATGCCAGAGTTCCCACCATGGCACAGTGGATTAGGTTTTTGACTGCAGCGGCTCGGTTGGCTGTGGAGGTAAGGCTGGCCACAGTTGCAGCTCAGATTCAGTCCCTGGCCTGGAAACTTCCGTATGCTGTGGGTGTGGCCATAAAAAAAAGAAAAATTCTGGATGCCCACAGAGAGATGGGCGATTTGAGCTGGGGGGCTGATACGTAGTTTTGTGTCTTGCCTAACTCCAGCCTCCCAAACCACAAAGGGTTGTGCAGCTTAGGAAGAACAAAAGTCCTCTGCTCCTTTAGAATCTTTTCTGTATTAGCTAAGTTTCTTTAGCTGCAAGTAACAGGAGCCAACTGGCTTTGCTTGAGCCATCCTGATAATTTATGGGGTTATCAGAAATTTAAGAACAGGCTGAACAACCCCCTGAGGAGGGGGTGGGATGTGGGCTGTCCCTCCAGTCTGTGAGACAACATCATATGGAATTTAATTTTAGTTTTTTTTCCTTGGCTCTGCCCTTGGCATGCAGAAGTTCCTGGGCCAGGAACCTAACCTGCGCCACAGCAGTGACGACACCAAATCGTTAACTGCTAGGCCACCAGAGAACTCCTTGTACAGGTTTTTGGATCAACATAGGTTTCATTTCACTTGGGTGCCATCTAGGAGTGGGATTCCTGGGTCATATGGTAAGAGTATGTTTAACTTTATTAGAAAGTGGCAATATGGAGTTCCCGTCATGGCACAGTGGAAACGAATCTGACTAGGAACCATGAGGTTGTGGGCTCGATCCCTGGGCTCGCTCAGTGGGTCAAGGATCCGGTGTTGCCGTGAGCTGTGGTGTAGGCTGGCAGCTGTAGCTCCGATTAGACCCCCTAGCCTGGGAATCTCCATATGCCAGGAGTGCGGCCCTAAAAAGACTAAAAAAAAAAGAAACTGTCAATCTGTTTTCCAAAGTGGCTGCATTCCCATTTTGCATTCCCACCAGCAATCCATGAGAGTTCTGGCTGGTGTCCTGCTCTGTGTCTTGGCTGGTACTTGCTAGTGTCAGTTTTGTTATATTTTTTTGTTTTGTAGGTCATTCTCTTAGGTGTATAGTGGTATTTCATCCTGGTTTTTTTGTTTTGCTTTTTAGGGCCACACCCTCGGCATATGGAGGTTCCCAGGCTAGGGGTCTAATCAGAGCTACTGCTGCCGGCCACAGCCACAGCCACAGCCAGGCCAGATCCCAGCCGCCTCTGTGACCTACACCATAGCTCAGGACAACGCCGGAGCCTTAACTGGCCAGGGATCGAACCTGAAACCTCATGGTTCATAGTTGGATTCATTTCCAATGCGCCACAATGGGAACTCCTCATCGTGGTTTTAATTTGTGTTTCCCTAATGACTAATGATGCTGAATATCTTTGCATGTTCTTATTGGGCCACTTGTATATCCTCTTTGGTGAAGTGTCTGTTCAAATCTCTTGGCCTTTTAAACACTGGGTGGTTTATTTTCTTATTATTTTGTTTTGAGTGTTCTTTATATATTCTGAATATAAGTCCTTTAGCAGATATATGATTTTAAAATATTTCCTCCCAGCTTATGGGGTGGCTTGTCTTTTAATTATTTTGTGTTTCTCAAAAAGCAGAGATTGGAGTTCCCGTCGTGGCGCAGTGGTTAACGAATCCAACCAGGAACCATGAGGTTGTGGGTTCGATCCCTGCCCTTGCTCAGTGGGTTAACGATCCGGCGTTGCCGAGAGCTGTGGTGTAGGTCGCAGACGCGGCTTGGATCCCGTGTTGCTATGGCTCTGGCATAAGCCAGTGGCTACAGCTCCGATTCCACCCCTAGCCTGGGAACCTCTATATGCCACGGGAGTGGCTCAAGAAATGGCAAAAAGACAAAAACAAACAAACAAACAAACAAACAAAAAACAGAAATTCTTTTGTATATATATATGTATCCAATCCCAGCCAGATCCTTTAACCCACTGTGCCAGACCTGGGATTGAACCATTGCCTCTACAGTGACCCGACCCTAGCAGTCAGCTTCTCAACCCACGCCCACAGTGGGAATTCTGGGATTTTTTTTTTTGCTTTTGCTTTTTAGGAATATGGAAGTTCCCAGGCTAGAGGTCAAATTGGAGCTATAGCTGCCGGCCTACACCACGGCCTAACCCACTGAGCAAGGCCAGGGATCAAACCCGCATCCTCATGGATTCTCGTCAGTTTTGTTTCCACTGTGCCATGAAGGGAACTCCCTGGAAATTCTTAATTTTGCTGTCACTTCTCGCTTAGTTTTAAGCGGCAGTAGAAGGTAATGGAATTTCTCACAGAGGCAGAACCAAGCAAGCAGGACACACACTGGCAAGGGGGTCTGCTCATCATTTCCCCCTGAGCCTAAAGCCCAAAGGTCACAGGGCATCCTGGGGAAGGGGGCCCAGTAACTCAGATCTTCTATAGCCTTGTTCTTTTTTTTTTTTTTTGTCTTTCCTAGGGCTGCTCCCGCAGCATATGGAGGTTCCCAGGCTAGGGGTCTAATCAGAGCTATAGCCTCCAGCCTATACCAGAGCCACAGCCACACGGGATCCGAGCTGTGTCCGCAGCCCACACCACAGCTCACGGCCACGCCGGATCCTTAACCCACTGAGCAAGACCAGGGATCGAACCCGCCACCTCATGGTTCCTAGTCGGATTCATTAACCACTGCGCCACAGCAGGAACTCCTATAGCCTTGTTCTTTACTCAGTGTGTTATTCTTGGACCAGCAGAATGGGCACCACCTGGGAGCTTGTCTGAAGTGTGGCATCTGCATTTTAACGAGCTGCCCAGGTACATTTAGAGTTTGAGGAACACTGCCACCAACAGGCCCATATGAACGAAGGATGCAAAAGGGACGGAACCTTGCAGGCCATGGATTCTGGGCACTGAGATATCCTAGCAATGCCAGGGGTCTACTGCAAGGGAGAGTCATGCTGGTGTTTGTACTGGGGCAAGATGGCCTGGAGTAGGATTGTTTCTGTGCCATGTAGGCAACAGAGCACATCCACATGGACAAAGAATGATCAATAAGACTGTGTTTTGTTTCTTTTTAAAGATTTTTTTTGGAGTTCCCGCTGTGGCTCAGTGATAACAAACCCGGCAAGTATTGGTGAGGACGCAAGTTGTGGCACAGTGGAAATGACTCTGACTAGTATCCATGAGGACGCCGGGGTTCGATCCCTGGCCCCGCTAAGTGGGTTAAGGATCTAGCATTGCCGTGAGCTGTAAGTTGCAAATGGGCTTGGATCTGGCGTTGCTGTGTCTGTGGTGTAAGCCAACAGCTGCAGCTCCGATTCCACCCCTAGCCTGGAAACTTCCATATACCCAGGATGTGGCCCTAAAAAGACACACACACAGAAAAATTTTTTTTGGCCACGTCCTTGGTGTGAGAACGTTCCAGGGTCAGGGATCCAACCTGAGCCACAGCAGTGACAGGTCCTTAACCTGCTGAGCCACCAAGGGAACTCCAAGCCCATGTTCTAAGACCAAGTCCATCTTTTTTAGGTTATGGTTAGGACTAAAAACTTTTTGGAACTCCAGGAGAAACTAGAACAGATCCAAGGAAGAAAATGCAGTCTTGGAGTTCCCATCGTGGCTCAGCAGTTAACAAACCCAACTAGTATCTGAGAGGACTCAGGTTCGATCCCTGGCTATGCTCAGTGGGTTAAGGATCTAGCACTGTCACTGTCATGGCGTTGCCGTGAGTGGTGGTGTAGGTCGCAGACTCGGCTTGGATCCCATAGCGTTGCTGTGGCTGTGGTGTAGGCTGGCAGCTGCAGCTCCTATTGGGCCCCGAAAGGCTATATTCTGTAAGGATGTCTAAGCACCTGCACTTACAGGTGGAACGAGAGGGGACCCCTACCTTCTCAGAAAGCTCCCAGCCTTGCACCCCATTCTGGCGGCAGCTCTGTACCTGTGTGAGCACGGTGACCATTATTTTTTGACTGCTCAGCTTTCTTTCTTTGGGGGGACAATCCCTTCCCAGGCGCATGTAGTTCTGGTGGGCTGTTGGTCAAGGCCTCCTGTGACCCAGCCCAGGCCAGTGAGACCCTTGGGATCTGGAGGTTGGAGGGGAGGTGGAGGAAACGCTGGGTAGAGACACCAGCTCTGGCTAAGGCTTCATCCATGTTCCCCAGGTCTCTGTTTAGTTCTCGGCCTGGATGTTGCACTCCCGCTTTGAGTCTGTGTTCACTTGGTATCACTCCAGTACCTTTCCTTTTGCCTAACTTTGTCTGGGTTCGTACTTGCAACCAAAGAACTCTCACTGATACAAACCTCACAGGATTGTTGGCCAGCACTGCTGTGAGCCCAAAAGGCGCCTTCATGCCTTTAATCTTGTGGTTAAAAGGCAGCCTCTCTGAGTAGATGTAGGGGTAGTTGGCTTGGCAGGGAGCAACAGAACAAAGTGCCTCTTCCTCCAGACCACCAGGGCCCCCTTGGCGGGGTCTGGCTTACGGAGGAGGATGCAGATGGGAGTTCACATCTCACTCATCCCCCTCTGCTGTGTGCTCTTGTGCAGTGCCCATCCTGCACAACCTTACACAGAGACCCTGTTGTCCGGTCCCCACCCTTCCCTTCGGCTCTGCTTCTTCCTTCCACCTTCCAGTTTACCTCTTCTAGGCTTTTTCTTGGGCGACATCAAGGCTGATAGCAGCTCTGTTTATTTTCGTAGCTATAGTTAAGTCTTCCGTGCTTTGTCCATCTGTTGATTCTAAAAGTTGAAACTCAGTTAACAGTGTTTACCTTGTATATTAATATAAATATTTTTCATTGCAGAGCTAATAATCACTAAGATTACATTTCATTTCTTGAGGAGATACTGTTGGACTATTTTTAATTGCCTTTTGAAAAATAGTATTTGAGAAGATCCTGTTGTGGCGCAGTGGTTAATGAATCCGACTAGGAACCATGAGGTTGCGGGTTCGATCCCTGGCCTTACTCAGTGGGTTAAGGATCCGGCATTGCCGTGAGCTGTGGTGTGGGTTGCAGATGCGGCTCAGATCCCGCTTTGCTGTGTCTCTGGTGTAGGCCAGTGGCTACAGCTCTGGTTGGACCCCTTGCCTGGGAACCTCCATATGCCACGGGTGCGGCCCTAGAAAAGGGAAAAAAAAAAGAAAAGATGAAAAATAGTATTTGATACTTTCATAGGGTTATGTGAAATATATATGTTAATTTTAAATGATTCTTTTTTTTTTTTTTTTTTTTTTTGTCTTTTTTGTCTTTTGTTGTTGTTGCTATTTCTTGGGCCGCTCCCGTGGCATATGGAGGTTCCCAGGCTAGGGGTTGAATCGGAGCTGTAGCCACCGGCCTATGCCAGAGCCACAGCAACGTGGGATCCGAGCCGCGTCTGCAACCTACACCACAGCTCACGGCAACGCCGGACCCTTAACCCACTGAGCAAGGGCAGGGACCGAACCCGCAACCTCATGGTTCCTAGTCGGATTCGTTAACCACTGCGCCACAACGGGAACTCCCAAGTGATGCTAATATAGCGAAGACCTGTGCACCTATCCCTGAACTTGGGAACCAATAACCTATTGCCCGTAATGTGTATGTCTCAGTGTAACTTTCCTTGCTCGTCCCATGTCCCTGCCTCTCCTGAGAAATAGCCAAGATACTATGTTTTGCATTTATTATTCCACTGCTTTTTAAAACATATCTGCAATTGTAATAGTACGTATGCTTAAACAATGTTTTGCTTACTTGTGCTTGTTTATGACCTCTGTATTGGTATCATATTGGAGTTTCCATTGTGGCTCAGTGGTTAATTCACCTGACTAGTATCCATGAGGACGCAGGTTCGCTCCCTGGCCTCCATCCGTGGGTTAAGGATCTGGCATTGCCGTGGGCTGTGGTGTAAGTCACAGACATGGCTCAGATCCCGCGTTGCTGTGGCTGTGGTGTAGGCCGGCAGCTACAGCTTGGGACTAAGAGGTCTCTGCTCTGGCTGCTAAAGGGGAAGATGGGCAGCCCAGGGTGTAAGGGCCACGCTTCTCACCAAGTGGGCCAGAGAAGAGGAGGAGGTTGGTTTGCAGAGAAAAGAACAAGATGCTGAAGGGAGGAGCAAGACCAGAGTCCTCGTATATGGTCTGAATATGTGCGTCCCCCAAATTCGTAAGTGATGTTTGGGGGAACTCCACTCACATGAAGAGGATTAGGGTCCCTGTAAAAGAGACCCCACAGAGCTCCCTAGCTCCACATAAGGACATGGAAAGAACTCTGCTATCTGGAGTCGGGCTGTCATTTGACCATGCTGACTATGACAGCCCCGTGATCATTGCCTTCCAGCCTCCAAAACTATGAAAACTAAATTTCTGTTGTTCATAAGCTGTGCAGTCTGTGGTATTTTGTTGTAGCAGCCTGAAAGGATTAAGACACAGAGGAAGAGTCCTCACAGGATTTGAATTTCTGGAATTCCTGTTGTGGCTCGTGGGTTAAGAACCTGACTGGTATCCATGAGGATTTGAGTTCCATCCCGGGTCTGCTCAGTGGGTTGAGGATCCGGCATTGTCATGAGTTGTCCTTTGATGTGGCTCAGATCCTGTGGTGTAGGCTGGCAGCTGTAGCTCTGATTCCCTAGCCTGGGAACTTCCAAATGCCCCAGGTGTGGCCCTTAAAGAAAAAAAAAGAAAAAAAAAAAGATTCGGATTCCTGATGCCAACCATTCTGAGGTCCAACTGTGACCTCATGATACATAATTAACTTCCCTTTTGCTTAAACTAATTTTGGCTCTGTTCCATCATTTGCAGCCACTCATATGCAAGGATGCCTGCCAAACACTGTTTTTGTTCCTTTTCCGTTTGCTAGTGAAAGAATGCAAGAGAATTGAAATGACAGCAATAATATCCACTTTCTGGGAATGTATAAGGGACCAAAGCGTGCTTTTCACTCATTATCTCGTTCAATACTCAAACCAAATCTAGACAAGTATTATTGTCCTGTGTTACAGAGAGTAACTTGGGCATGAAGGGGTTCTATGAGGAAAGCCCTGGTGGTTAGGCAGGTTGAAGATCTGGCATTGCCATTGCTGTGGCTCAAAGCACTGCTGCGTCCTGGTATTTTTTTTTTTTCATCTTTTGTCTTATTTTTGGGCCCCACCCGCAGCATATGGAGGTCCCGGCAGGCTAGGGGTCTAATCGGAGCTGTAGCCGCCAGCCTACACCATAGCCACAGCAACACAGGATCTGAGGTGCATCTGGGACCTACACCACAGCTCACAGCAACGCCAGATCCTTAACCCACTGAGTGAGGCCAGGGACGGAACCTGTGTCCTCATGGATACTAGTTGGGTTTGTTAACTGTTGAGCCATGACAGGAACTACTGTGGCCTGATTTTGATCGCTGGCATGGGTGTGGCCAGGAAAAAAAAAAAAGAACCCACATGATTCCTCCAGGTTCATAAGGCATTTAGAGGAAGGCTTATTATTTATCCCTCTGCCTGTTGGACCCAAAAGTCTGTATTCTTTTTTTGTTTGTTTGTTTCTCTTAGGGCTTCTCCCGCGGCATCCAGAGGTTCCCAGGCTGGGGGTCGAATCAGAGCTGTAGCCACTGGCCTGCACCACAGAAACACCAGATCCAAGCCAGGTCTGTGACCTACACCACAGTTCGGAGCAACACTGGATCCTTAACCCACTGAGCGAGGCCAGGTATTGAAACCAAAACCTCATGTTTTCTAGTTGGATTTGTTTCTGCTGCGCCACAAGAGGAACTCCCAAGAAGTCTGTATTGTTAACCACATGTTTCATTGTATTCACAAAGTGAACCAGCTCCGATGGGATTCAGACTCATTCCAAATTTGAAAGGCTCTCTCCTCATGAAAACTCCAGGGCTAACCGAGGTCTGGAAGCCTCTGTGGGTGACTCAGATTTATTTTCCGAGATCAAAGGGAGGTTAGAAAAATCTCAGACTGTGTGACACCCCCACATCCCTTCCTTACCCGTCCTCCCCCTTCTGGTGTTGAGAAAAAAAGAAGCGAAAAAGGTAAAAAGAGGGAAGGAATGGCAACTGGGGACCCGCAGTGAGTAGAGATGGGGGAAGCAGCGAGAAGGTTGACGACACCTGTCAGGAGCTTGTCTTGCTGGGGACAAGCTCCTCCTCCTTCCTCCTGCTTCCTCAGTGAGCACTTGGTGGGAGGGTGAGGGCAGAGGACCCGGGAAGAGAAAAGGAGACCCTCAGCGACCACTGCTCTTAGCCGACGGGAGGCATCAGATCCACAGTTCTGAGTTGGGGTCCGAGGAGCATGGCTTAGAGATAGAGTTGGAGCTGAGCTGCAGCCCCCCTCCCCCATTTGACGGCCTTCCCAAGAATATTCCATGGCAGTTAGGGGCCCTGTGCTGCTGAATGGGCTGTTTTTCCCAGATCCCAGGCCCTGTGGTGGCCACTGCTCCGCCTGATGAAAATATTTAAAGATGAAGGGAAGGGGGTGATGGGGTGGGGGATAGAAGGGGGCTCAGGGGGTGCTGAAGATGGGGACAGGGGACATTAGGGATGAGCTCCCTGGGTCAGAAGGAGAAAGCGATGAGCAACAGGAACCTGGAAAGGGCTGGGAGGGCTGGGAAGCGGGAAGGGATGGAGGTGAGCCTGGGACGCGGTGAAGGGGTCCAGAACCGAGGCTCCAACCCCGACAGTAGCAGGCAGGTGTCTATGGACTACCAGCTGGAGCCTTGCCGAAGCTCTCTGCTGCCTCTGCAGTGGAAGATTACACACAGCTCCCGCTGGGTAGCGCAGGTGTTGGCCTCAGAGCTCAGCCTGCTCGCCTTCATCCTGCTGCTGGGCATGGTCTTTTCTAAGAAATGGCTGTACCTCTCGAGAAGCCGCTTCCACCAGCACTGGCCCGCGAACGTTACCACCAAAATCTACACATCGGCTCATATCATGTCCTTGGGGCTCCTGCAGATCTGCAAATCCAAGAGCTGTGCCAACGCCGAGAATGGGAAAGGTGAGGTCCTTACTCTCCCACGCCACCCCAGGGCTCCAGCCTGCCTTGGCCTCGACACCTGCACCCTGGTATTTTGGGCCCCTCGCTCTGGTCATCCCCATGTTTTTCGTTGGGTTTGTTTGTTTGTTTGTTTGGCAGGTAAGATGGTTCCTCTAGTCCTGAGATCGCAAGGATCATTTTTCCTCCCCAATCTGGCCAAACTGATTCTCTTGACACAATGGAAAATATCACTGATTTTGATAAAGTGCTGAGCCAAGGCTGTGCCGACAGAAATGTGGGTGCACGTGAATCACTCATTAATGCCATAGGTCACTGTTATCCTGGGAGAAGAGCCCCAGGGAGGTGGGGAGTTCCTTCCTCTAGACTCGCACGCCCAGAGCTTGAGGGGTCCTCAGCAGGCTCGCCCCCAGGCCCACATGCCCGCCAGCATGGTCTTCCCTGCTGCCCGAGGCTTTGCTTTTCTGGGCCAGCTCTGGGTTTCCATGCCTGTTTACCTGGCTTCTTGCTTCCCAGGGTTCTTGCAGCTACTTCATTCCCTATTCTTGTTAGTTTCCTGTCTGCTGTCCCCTCACCTCCAAGGAATGACCGACCCTCCTTTCTCAGCACTTGTGGAAAACCAGAGCTTTTAACCTCCCCCAATTCCACTTCTTTCCCTCGTTAACATTTTTTTTAAAAAGTTACACGACTATGGGAGTTCCCGTCGTGGCTCAGTGGTTAACAAATCCAACTAGGAATCATGAGGTTGTGGTTCCATCCCTGGCCTCGCTCAGTGGGTTAAGGATCTGGCGTTGCCGTGACCTGTGGTGTAGGTCACAGACACAGCTCTGGATCCCCAGTTGCTGTGGCTGTGGTGTAGGCCGGTGGCTGTAGCTCTCATTAGACCCCTGGCCTGGGAACCTCCATATGCTGCGGGTGCGGCCCTAAAAAGCAAAAAAAAAAAAAAAAAAAAAAAAATTGCACAACTATTATTTGCTTTTATTTTGAAAGTAATACATCCTTATTCCAGTCAATTTGGGGCAATAAAAACTGCCATTTCTTGCACCCTTATTTTATTTGCTTAATTTAATCCTCTATCAACCCTAAGAACAAGAGATAATTATCCTTATATTGCAGATAAAAAAACAGATTACCTCGCTCAGGGTCATACAGCTATTAATTGGCCAATTTAGGACCACTCCTCACCTGCAGATTCATAGGGATCCAACAAATAATGGCAGGTTTACAGTAATTCAGGTGTGTCTGGCTCAAAAACTCATGAAAGCACCTACAGTGCTAATGGCTGTTTATTTAGCCCCTCATTTTTTTTCCAGGTTTCTTTTTAATTTTTTAAATTTAATTAATTATTTTATTTTTTGGCTATACCCTTGGACTCAGTGACGACTCCAGATCCTTAACCTGCTGAGCCACCAGGGAACTCCAAATTGAATGAATTTTGAATGATTTTTACATTGTTACATTCATTCATCAAAAATAATTTTAGGAGTTCCCGTCATGGCTCAGGGGAAACAAATCTGACTAGCATCCATGAGGATGCATATTTGATCCCTGGCCTCACTCAGTGGGTTAAGGACCCGGCATTGCTGTGAGCTATGGTACAGGTCACAGATGCAGCTCAGACTCCAGGTTGCTGTGGCTGTGGTGCAGGCCGGCAGCTACAGCTCCTATTCGACCCCTAGCCTGGGAACCTCTGTATGCCACAGGTGTGGCCCTAAAAGATACACAAAAAATTTATATCTTTAAAATTATTTTTATTTATGTTATTTAAAAATTTATGCGATATACTGTTTCCATAAATCAACTAAATAGATTTATCACCTTTTTACCTATTTTAATTACCTGTTCGTGGCAAATTTATTTCTGGTTTTATATTTGAGAAAAAAGCAACAAAATTTGTTTTTTGTTTGTTTTTTGTTTTTTAGGGCTGCACCCACAGCATATGGAAGTTCCCAGGCTAGGAGCTGAATCGAAGCCATGCCTGCTGGCCTCCACCACAGCCACATGAACTCGGGATCCAAGCCTCAACTGCGATCTATACCACAGCTCACAGCAATGCCAGATCCTTAACCCACTGAATGAAGCCAGGGATCAAACCTGCATTCTCATGGATCCTAATTGGGTTCGTAAACCGCTGAGCCATGAAGGGAACTCCCAACATTTTTTTTTTTTTTTTTTTTTTTTGGGTCTTTTTAGGTCCGCACCTGCGGCATATGGAAGTTCTCAGGCTAGGGGTCAAATGGGAGCTGTAGCTCCTGGCCTACACCAGAGCCACAGCAACTCGGGATCCGAGCTGCATCTGTGACCTACACCCCAGCTCATGGCAACTCCAGATCCTTAACCCGCTGAGCGAGGCCAGGGATCGAACCCACAATCTCATGGTTTCTAGTAGGATTCGTTAACCACTGAGCCACGACAGGAACTCCCAACAAAGTTTGTTAATCATGAATTTTTTTTTTTCCACATGTGGCTGTTCCCACATCATATGGAAGTTCTCAGGCCAGGGCTTGAACGAGAGCCCCATTATAGAGATGACACTGAGTAGTTATGTTGTGAGCCACAGGGGAAATCCAATCTTGACGTTTTTGCCGTGTTTAGTATCCTTTGGAATAAGTTTCCCAAAGTGGGTTGAGTAGATCAAAGAGTGTAACTATTTTAATAAAATTTTCCATGTGGCTTTCACGAAAGTACGAGAGCAATTGATGCTTCCACTTACACTGTATGAAGAGGCTATTTCTTAGTACCTTTGCCAGCAATGACTAACTTTGTTATTTTTTAAATTGTATTTTATTGAAGAATAGTTGATTTACATTGTGCTAATTTTTGCTGTACAGCAGAAGGATTCGCTTTTACATATATATTCTTTTTCATATCTTTTCCATTATGATTATTAACTTAAAATACAGGAATATATGATTTTTTTTCTGATTTTAAAAAAGTTGAGTTATTGTTAGAAATGCAGAAAGAGGAGTTCCCGTTGTGGCGCATTGGAAATGAATCCGACTAGGAACCCATGAGGTAGCGGGTTCCATCCCGGGCCTTGCTCAGTGAGTTAAGGATTCGGTGTGGCCATGAGCTGGCGTGTACGTTGCAGATGCGGCTCCGATCTGGCGTTGCTGTGGCTGTGGTGTAGGCCGGCAGCTGTAGCTCTGATTAGACTCCTAGGCTGGGAACCTCCATATGCTGCGGGTGCGGCCCTAAAAAGCAGAAATAAATAATTAAAAAAATAAAATAGAAAAAGAAATGCAGAAAGGTTAAAGAAAATAAAAATCACCTAAAATTTCTTCGCACAGATATAATCACCGTTGACTTTGTAATGGATTTACTTCCAGTCTTTTGTGTCTCTCTATAAAATAAAATAAATATTTTTATTTTGACGACTATATATGTACATAGATATAGTTGTCTTTTGAGGGCCACACAAGTGGCATATGGAAGTTCCCAGGCTAGGGGGCTCATCAGAGCTACAGCTGCTGGCCTACACCACAGCTCACAGCAACGCCAGATCCTTAACCCACTGAGCGGGGCCAGGGATTGAACCCGCATCCTCATGGTTCCTAGTTGGATTTGTTTCCACTGCACCATGATGGGAACTCTGACAACTATATATTTTTAATATTTCAAAGGTGTAGTCGTTCTATATGCTCTGTGTTGCAAACACCACTTTTCACTAGTAAGCATTTATTCATATCATAAAATAATTATTCTATGACATTGTGTGTTTTTTTTTTTTTTTTCCTTTCTGCTTGTACCCATGGCAAATGGAAGTTCCTGGGGCCAGGAATCAAACCTGTGTCACGGTAGTGACCCAAGCCACAGCATTGACAAAGCCAGATCCTTAACCCACTGAGCCACAGAGGAACTCCTTGTCTATGATTAAAATTTATTTGATTAGGTAGTATATGAACAGAGTGAAAATTCAAAAAATGCAATAGGTTACATGGTGAAGTGAGCTGCCCTGCCCACCTTTGGCCTCCAGGCTCCCTCCGTAGTTTCTTCCTAGAGACAATCTGTTTGGAGATAAGCATCTATCATATCTTTTTTTTTTTTTTTGTTTTGATGGCCACACCTAGGGCATATGGAAGTTCCTGGGCTAGGTGTCAAATTGGAGCTATGACTGAGGCCTATGCCACAGCCAGGGCAACACTGGATCTGTGGTGATGCCTACGCTGCAGCTTGTGGCAACTTGGGATCCTTAGCCTACTGGGCGAGAGCAGGGAATTGAACCAGCAGGCTCAGAGAGACACCATCAGGTTCTTAACCCACTGAGCCACAATGGGAACTCTGTCATCATTTTGTTTTTCTGTTGTTGTTTTTGCCTTTTTAGGGTCATACCCATGGCATATGGGAGGTTCCCAGACTAGGAGTAGAATAGGAGCTGCAGCTGCCGGCCTACACCACAGCCACAGCAATACAGGATCCTTAACTCACTGAGTGAAGCCAGTGATCGAATCTGTGTCCTCATGGATGCTAGTCAGGTTCATTTCCACTGCACCACAACGGGAACTCCTGTATCATCATTTTGAATGAACACATAAAATCTATATGGGTACATTATAATTTATTTAATAAACCTCTTTTTTTTTGTTCTTTTTTTTTTTTGGGTCTTTTGTCTTTTTTAGGGCCGCACCTGCAGCATGTGGAGGTTCCCAGGCTAGGGGTCTAATTGGAGCTGTAGCCGCTGGCCTACACCACAGCCATAGCAACGCCAGATCCAAGCCTCACCTGCGACTTACACCACAGCACACGGCAACACCAGATCCTTAACCTACTGAACAAGGCCAGGGATAGAACCTGCATCCTCATGGTTACTAGTCAGATTCGTCTCCACTGAGCCACGACCAGATCTCCTTATCAAAGCTGTTGTTAGACCTATGGATAACATGGTTCTGATCTGCCGCTGCTGTGGCTGTGTTGTAGGCCAGCAGCTGTAGCTCTGATTAGACCCCTAGCCTGGGAACCTGCAGATGCCATGGCTGAGGCCTTTAAAAAGCAAAAAAAAAAAAAAAAAAAAAAAAAAAAAAAAAAAAAAAAAATTCCAAGAGGAAGCATTGCTGGGTCAAAAGGCCTTAGCAATTCATATTTGGGGGTGAGGATAGTTGTGGCAGGTCACACATCAAAAATGCTGCCCACCAGTGGTGTGTGAAAGCACCTCTTTTCTCTAAATCCTTTCCTACCCTAGGTATCATCAATTTTGTTTTGATCTTTGATGATTCAGTTGGCCAAAAATCACCTTTAATTTGCAGTTGTTTGTGTTGAGTTTCACGTGTGTATTAGACATTCATATTCTTTGGAGAATTGCAGTTCAGGTCTTCTGCCCCGTTTTTCTATTGAGGCATTTGTTTTCATATGTTTGGGATTATCAAACAACCTCCACATCAAGAATCTTTGCCCAGGGAGTTGCCGTTGTGGCTGAGCAGAAACGAATCTGAGTAGCATCGATGAGGATGCAGGTTTGATCCCTGGCCTCGCTCAGGGGGTTAAGGATCCGGCATTGCCGTGAGCTGTGGTATACGTCGCAGACATGGCTCAGATCTGGTATTGCTGGGGCTGTGTCGTAGGCCAGCAGCGACAGCTCTGATTCGACTCCTAGCCTGGGAATCTCCATATGCTGTGGGTTCGGCCCTAGAAAACCAGAAAAAAAGAAAAAAAAAAGTGGGGGGGGGGAATCTTTGCCTATTTAATAAGTAAAAGTAACATTTTCTTATTACCTCTTGTTATCTTTGGTTATTAAGGGGCCTCAACCTTTTCTGAGTTTGTTCATTTGATTATATTTTGTCTCTGGTGAATCTTTTGTTCGTCTTGTTTTCTTATTTCCCCTAGACAGTTTCAAGCTGTGGACAAATCACCCGGTCCTTGGGGTGGCCAAGATAACCTTCTGCCTGGCCTTGGGGCTGGGCTTCCTCTTCACCCTCTGGTTGCACCTGCCCTACATACCTGGTCTTCAGAGATTGCCCTTCTTTGACTGGATTGGGACTGTCATGAGCTTCTGCGAAGGTGCCCTCTCGCTCGGGAAAAGGTCCTTTAGTCTCTCCTAACCCACATCGTCCTGGCACTTCTCCCACTTCCTTTCTCTGGGAGTAGGGTAGGGGTTTTATGGGTGGTGCGAGAAGACAGCTGGTAGTTACTGACTTGAGAACCGAGTTCCAACATTTCCTGGTCACTGGAGGGGCGGAGGTGGAGGGGTTGATTCTCATGCACCTCGGGGGCTGTGTACCCTGTGCGCAGATGGGAGCTCAGCAGATGAGGAAGAGTCCCTTAGGGATTCTTGAGTCAGAATAAGACTTCTCTGCTTCCTGTCTCCTAGTTTTCTTCATTTTCTTCACCCTCATACTGTTCCCTATTAATGTCTGGATATTCGAGTTGAAGAAAAATGTATCCATCCCCATTGGCTGGAGCTATTTCATTGGTTGGCTGGTATTTATCCTATATGTCACCTGTGGTGAGTGTCCTGGAGGGCCCTGGGAAGGAGGGGACAGGGGTGGGCCAGGGTAGAGAAAAATGTGGAGGGAGCAGGGGCTATCAGTCCCCAGGGATGGGTTCTCGGGGGCTTCTCTTCCCTCTGGCCTCACCCTGCCTGCCCCTCTCCTCCCATTCTCCGACTTGCTCTTCCCCCATCCCCTTGTCCTTTCCCAGCGGCCCTCTGCTACTTCAACCATTCACGTTTCTGGTGTCTGATTCTGAGCCATCCCTCTGGCACCGTGTCCTCCAGCAGCAGTTCCAGCTCCATCCAAGACACTGTGAATGCGCAGGTTGCCTCAACCCTGACCATCAGCCAGGAGGAAGTCTTGGATCCGGAGTCAAAGATGGCAGCTCTGTAACCTTCTCTGAACTCCTCGCACCAAGTTCTGTCCATTCATCTGAATCCCTCTCCTCCTCCCTTCCCCTAAACTCTTGAGTAGGTCGGCCCTCCTCACTGCAAAGGAATTAGAGAGGGAGGACTTGAGGCCAGCTTTGTGCACCTCTTCCTTGTTCCTGCCTTGCCTGCAGCTTAGATGATGTGGAATAAATTGTCTGTCTCTTGTTGATCACGTCCAGCAGTTGTTGAGATAAGACAGTAGTCTGAAGGATGGGAGTTCCCATCGTGGCACAGCGGAAACAAATCTGACTAGGAACCATGAGGTTGCAGGTTCGATCCCTGGCCTTGCTCAGTGGGTTGGGGATCCAGTGTTGTCGTGAGCTGTGGTGTAGGTTGCAGACGTGGCTCGGATCCAGTGTTGCTGTGGTGTAGGCTGGCAGCTGTAGCTCCGATTTGACCCTTAGCCTGGGAATCTCCATATGCCTTGCATGCAGCCCTAGAAAGACAAAAAAAAAAAAAAAAAAAAAAAAGACAATAGTATGAAGAAGGAGAGGAAGGGAGAAAGAACAAGTTCCCCTGTTCCTCCTGCCTGGGAGCCTTTGGCATCCTACAGTCCCCAAACCTGCCCAGCCTAGCCCATAGCACACTGGTACACAGGCAGACATCTCTGGAGAGAGCTACGCCTTAAGCGTTGTTACCCCATCCCAGGATGTACTAGCAGGTAGGGGGAGTCATCAGGAGGGAGAGATCACCAGTGAACTTTCCGGTTTATTCAGAGTGCGGGGTTCAAGAGGAAAATGGCCCCAGGGTAAGAAGCAGGTTAAACAAGGAGAGTACGAGAGGGGGTGTGGCAGCCATCCCACCCTCAGTGTCCCACTCCGAGGACTGAGAATTCACAAAGCCCTGAGCCTGGATACCACCAGCAGCAGCTCAAACTCTATTTCCATCACCCCTGCTTCCACCTCCAACCCCTTCCCCGTCTCCACCTCTACCACCTCCTCCACCATCACCTCCACCCCACCTCCCAGCCTCGCCACCCCACCTCTCTGGCCCTCGCCACCCCACCTCTCTGGCTGCTACAGCTTTCTACTCAATCTCCCCTGCTCTCCACTCTGTAGCAACAAGACTAAAACATTGCAAGAAAGGATCAGGTCCTAAAATCAAAAGAAAAGTTACACATTTGGGTTATAAGCCCAGGCTCATGAAGACGCTGGCAGCTGGCTTAGGCAGGGCTGGCCATGACTATTGAGATTCCGGTATCTTCCCCGGCAAAACTGGCCTCCCATGACTGATCTTTGTCATGTAACATCCCTCCAGATAGAGCCATGATGCCAGCAAGCCAGAGGAGTTCAGGGACAAATTGTGAGTGGGCTGGATATGTTAAAAATATATGGGAGTTCCCACTGTGGTGCAAAGGGATCAGCGGCATCTCTGCAGCACTGGGACACAGGTTTGATCCCCAGCCCAGCACAGTGGGTTAAGGATGTGGCACTGGCACAGATGCAGGGTAGGTCACAACTGGGGCTCAGATGTGCTCCCTAGCCCAGGAACTCCATATGCCACAAGGTGGCCAAAAAAGAAAAAAAAATTATGTGTATTATTAAGTTGAACCATATAATGTTGTTTCAGAAGTTAAATATTGGCCATTTCATATGATTCCACCTAATACATGTGACTGATTTGGATTTTACTTGAGTCTTTTTAAGATTCTTATCGTTATCGTATCTGACCAGTAGTTGTGGAATTTCTAATCTAGCTTCAAGCAAATATTCTGAACAAAGAACCTGATACATGGGCTTGAAAATTAGGCAGAACTGATGGTCCACAAATCCCTGCTCGGCATCCCCCCTGATGCTCCGCCCACCGGTAGCTAGCAAAAAGGTTTACCTGAGGAGGTATTAAATCAGTCATCCTGGGGAAGGGACACAAGACTCACGGATGTCATGACCTCTGCCTTAGAGACAATCCTTTTTTTTTTTTTTTTGCTTCTTAGGGCCGCACCCATGGCATATGGAGGTTCCCAGGCTAGGGGTCAAATCAGAGCTGTAGCTGCTGGTCTACACCACAGCCACAGCAACACGGGATCTGAGCTGTGTCTGCAACCTACACCACAGCTCACGGCAATGCCGGATCCTTAACCCACTGAGAGAGGCCAGGGATCGAACCCACAATCTCATGGTTCCTAGTCCGGATTCATTTCCACTGCACCACGACAGGAACTCCAGAAATAGAGACAATCTAATTAGAGAAAGTGATTTTGTAATTTTGTAGAAATTTATAAAGTCAAATGCCTAGAGAGGCTAGGCCAGTAACACCCATAAGGGGGCCACTCTTCCAGTCTATATATAATTTTCCTCTTTTGTTAAAGATCTAGTATATTGTCTATTGGCGAATAACAAGTTACCCCAAATTTAGCAGCTTAAAATAATGTTATCTCACATGGTTTCTGGGGTCAGGAATCTGCAAGCAGCTTCGCTGAATGGTTCTCGCTCAGGTTTTCTCACAAAGTGATAGTCAAGATGTGAGCTGGGTCATTTGAAGTTTGTTTTTTTTTTTTTTTTTTTTTTTTTTTTTTTTGCTATTTCTTGGGCCGCTCCCGCGGCATATGGAGGTTCCCAGGCTAGGGGTTGAATCGGAGCCGTAGCCACCAGCCTACGCCAGAGCCACAGCAATGTGGGATCCGAGCCGCATCTGCAACCTACACCACAGCTCACGGCAATGCCAGATCGTTAACCCACTGAGTAAGGGCAGGGACCGAACCTGCAACCTCATGGCTCCTAGTCAGATTCGTTAACCACTCCGCCACGACGGGAACTCCCCATTTGAAGTTTTTATTTTTATTTTTTGTCTTTTTAGGGATGCACCTGCAGCCTATGGAGGTTCCCAGGCTAGGGATGGAATCAGAGCTACAACTGCTGGCCTACGTCACATGCACAGCAACGCCAGAACCAAGTCGAGTCTGCAACTTACACCACAGCTCACAGCAACGCTGGATCCTTAACCCACTGAGCGAGGCCAGGAGTCAAACTTGCAATCTCATCGTTCCTAGTCGAATTCGCTTCCACTGCACCATAACAGGAACTCCCATTTGAAGTTTTTTGAAATCATCTGAAGGCTTGACTGGGGATGGAGCATCTATTTCCAGTATGGTTCACTGGTAGGGCTGTTGGCAGGAAGCCTCAGTTTCTTGCCATGTGGCCTCTTCATGGGCTGCTTCAGGGCTTACTGCCCCCCCAGAGTGAGCCATTTAAGGGACCAACAATGTGGAAGCTCCAGTGCCTTTTATGCCCTCATCTTGAAAGAAATAGACTGTGACTTCCAGCATATTCTGTTTGTTGGAAGTAAGTCACCGGTTCCCCCCATACTCAAGGTGAGGGGAGTTAAGCTTCATGAATTGAGGGGAAGAGTATCCAGTAGTTGTGAATATATTTTAAAACCACCACAGTCTGCTTTTGGGTCACAAATTATTTACATTCCTCGCACATGTATACTATGCTCGCCTATCCCAAGGCCCCCTAAAGTCTCAGCCCATGACAGCATCAATGAGCTGAATGCTCAGCATCTTGCTGTGTTGTTAATGGAGGAGTTAAGTCCCCCTTGGGGGGGTCTTTAAGAATGGTTCCAGCATGGCTGTGGCATTGACACTCGGAGAGGCCTAAGAAATCAGCTGTCCTAGAAGAAGGGGACATGGCCTGCCACAGGCAGGGGCCACACGGGAGGGGTACCCAGGGGCAGGCTCAACCAAGCCAGTGGAGAGCTGAGAGAGAGTGAGGACCCATGGGCAAATGTCTCTAGTGGGGTCAAGGTGGAGTCCACAAGCAAAAGGTGTGAGGGGATTTCCTTGGTGCATTTGAGTGTCACTAGGTCTAGAGGGGAACTTGTGGCAGGAACCAGCCTTGTCACCTGGTGAAGCATCAGGAAAGTATGAGGTTTCAAAATTTTACAACACAGGGGGTTTCTGTCGTGGCTCAGTGGTTAGCAAATCCAACTAGGAACTATGAGGTTGTGGATTCGATCCCTGGTCTCACTCAGTGGGTTAAGGATCTGGTGTTGCTGTGAGCTGTGGTGCAGGTCCCAGATGTGGCTCAGATCCTGCGTTGCTGTGGCTCTGGCATAGGCTAGTGGCTGCATCTCTGATGAGACCTCTAGCCTGGGAACCTCCATATGCCACAGGTGCGGCCCTAGAAAATACAAAAAAAAAAAAAAAAGACAAAATTTTACAACACATTTGCCATCTGTCATGGGCCGAGCCGTAGCCCCCCATTTTTTTTTTTGTTGTTGTTTTTGTTTTTTAGGGCCACACCCAGAGCACATGGAGTTTCCCAGGCTAGGAGTCCCATTGGAGCTGCAGCTGCTGGCCTATGCCACAGCAACACCAGATCCTCAACCCACTGAGTGAGGCCAGGGATCGAACTTGCAACCTCATGGTCAGTAGTCTGATTTGTTTCCACTGCACCACCATGGGAACGCCAGCCCCCCCAAATTCCTAAGTGAAAGCCCTAATCCCCAGTACATCAGAATGTGACTGTACCTGAGGATGGGGTCTTCAGGGGGTGATTAGGTTAACAGGAGGCTATTAGAGTGGGCCCTCCTGGCATCTGACTGGTATCCTTCTAGAAGAGGAGATTAGAAATAGAGACACCATGGAGTTTCCGTCGTGGCTCAGCAGAAAGGAATTGGCTAGCATCCGTGGGGAGGCAGGTTCGATCCCTGGCCTTGCTCCGTGTGTTAAGGATCCGGCATTGCCGTGAGCTGTGGTGTAGGTCAAAGGCGAGGCTCGGATCTGGTGTTGCTGTGGCTCTGGCATAGGCTGGTGGCTGTAGCTCCGATTCAACCCCTAGCCTGGGAACCTCCATATGCCGTGGGTGCTGTCCTAAAAAAGCAAAAAAAAAAAAAAGAAAAAAGGGAAAACAGAGACACCAGGGGGCTGTGTGCGCAGAAGAAAGACCGTGTGAGGACACAGGGAGAAGGCGACCATCTGCAAAGCAAGTGGAAAGATCTCAGAAGAAACCAAACCTGTGTGCACTTTGATCTTGGACTTCAAGACTCCAGAATGGTGAGAAAATCCGTTTTTGTTGTTTAACCCGGTCTGTGGTACTTTGTCAGGGCAGGCCTAGCAAACTAATATACCGTCTAATAAATTAAGCCCAGGTGCTGCTGAGGCTCTTTTTTTGTCTGTTCACAGTCACACCTGTGGCATTTGGACCTTCGGGGGCTGGGGGTCGAATAGGAGCTGCAGCTGCGGTCTGCGCTACAGCTGAGGCAGCATCGACCAAAGCAGCCTCTAGGACCTACACCAGAGCTTGGGGCAATGCAGGATCCTTAACCCGCTGAGTTCCGCCAGGGATGGAACCCACCTCCTCACAGAGACAATGTCAGGTCCTTAACCCCCCTGAGCCACCATGGGAACTCCACAGATGTGGTTCTTTGGATGTAATTCCTTAAGTACAGCTCCTGAATGCCTATGAACTAAACGGATCAGTGACCATCCCCTGAATACCCAAAATACAATGGTAGGACAAAGGCCCACCATTACAGACATTTCTGTTCAAAAAGGTGGGACATGGGAGTTCCCATTATGGCTCAGACTTGGCTGGGATCCAGCGTTGCCGTGGTGTAGGAATGACCCCTAGCCTGAGACCCCCCAAGTGTCATGGGTGCGGCCCTTAAAAAAAAAAAAAAGTCCATCAATAGATGAATGGATAAACTCTGATACATCCATTCCATGGCATATTGATCAGTGATACGAAGAAATGCGCTGTCAAGCCATGAAAAGACGCATTAGAAACAGGCTGAGGGAGTTCCCATTGTGGCTCAGTGGGTTAAGAACTAGTCTCTGTGAGGAGGTGGGTTCGATCCTTAGCCTCCCTCAGTGGGTTAAGGATCCAGCATTATCACAAGCTGTGGCATAGGTTGCAGGTGTGGCTCAGATCCCACGTTGCTATGGCTGTGGCTTAGGCCTGGAGCTGCAGCTCTGATTCAACCCGTAGCCTGGGAATTTTCAAATGCTGCAGGTGCGGTTGTAAAAAGAAAAAGAAAAAAAAAAAAAGACACAGGCTGAGAACTTTTGTTTGGCAGCAGGGCATGTCACTGAAGGAGTCAGCTAAGGGGAAGGAAGACTTGTCCTCAGTGGGGAACTACTGTTTGAGGGGGAAGCCTGGTAGGTGGGATAGAAACTGTCCTTGGTATTGGTGAGAATTCTGGCTCTGGGTCTGTTTATCTGAGCAGGGATTGTTGAGACATGACACTCTCCTGAATCCCTAGAATATACTTGTGTGCAGAGGGGCAAAGAGCACAGGGCCTGGGGGCTTCCGATTACCTTTGAGATCTGCATCATGGTATGAAGGCTGCCTGCATGGACTCCTGCTTCTGCAAACCCAAGTTACTGCCCTCCGTCTCCATCTGCACAGGCCCCAAGACCTAAGGACTGGGCTCGAGGAGGCAAAGCTGTCTCTCCTCTTGGTGGGACTCTGAACATTTAAAAAAAAATGGTCAGGGGAGTTCCCTGGGGATCTAGCAGTTAAGGATCGGCATTGTCACTACTGTGGCTTGGGTTGGATTCCTGGCCTGGTAACATCCATGTGCCACGAGTGTGGCCAAAAAAAAAAAAAAATTAGGCGGGGCCTGGGGGCAGGACATAATTTCAGATTTACAGAGAAGTTGCAAGAACATTACAACAATATTCCTTTATATTCTTCACCCAGATTTCCTCAAATGTTAACACTTCTCCATTTGCTTTGTATCTCTCCCTCCTCCATCTCTACACACACACACACACACACAGACACTTCTTTTTCTTTACCATTTGAAAATAAGTTGAGACGTGATGCTTCTTTACTCCTTACACTTCAATGTGTATTTCCTAAAAACAAAGACATTCTCTCTGTGACCACAGTACAAGTGTCAAGATTAGGAAATTAACTTTGATATAATAATATGATCTTCAGATAGTATTCAGATTTTGTCAATTGCCCCAGCGATGTTCACTATGAAAGAAAATCCTGGATCATGCATTGTATGCAGTTGCCATGTCTCTTTAGCCTACTTTAACTGGGTCAGTTTCTCAGTCTTTGCATTCCTGACATGGACCAGTTATATCATAGGATCTCCCTCAATCTGGGTTTGTCTCATGTTTCTTCATAATTACATTTGGGTAACACATTCTTGGTAGAAATATCACAGGGAGTTCCCTGGTTGCCTAGTGGGTTAAGGACCTGGTGTTGTTACTGCTATGGCTCCAGTCACTGCTGTGGCTTGCATTTGATTCTGCATGCCATGGGTAGGGCAAAAAAAAAAAAAAAAAAGGAAAGAAAGAAAAAAGCTAATTTCACAGAAATGTGTTCTCAGTGCAACATATGAGGAGGCACTAGTATTTGTACCCATACTGGGGCTGTTAACTTTGCTTGGCCCCATCCGCATGTTGCATGAATGAATGACACCCACAGGCTAGAGCAGTGGGTGGGTGAGGAGAGATGGAAGAGGAAAAGCCAAGATTGAAGATGGATTTCCAGGGAGTTCCCTTCCTGGCGCAGCGGAAACGAATCTGATTAGAAACCATGAAGTTTCGGGTTCACTCCCTGGCCTTGCTCAGTGGGTTGAGGATCCAGCGTTGCCCTGAGCTGTGGTGTAGGTTACAGACGCGGCTTGGATCCCTTGTTGCTGTGGCTGTGGCTGTGGCTGTGGTGTAGGCCGGCAGTTGTAGCTCCAATTGGACCCCTAGCCTGGGAACCTCCATATGCTGCAGATGAGGTCCTAAAAAGGAAAAAAAAAAAGAAGATGGATTTCAAGGAAGCTCTCTGATACAGAGTGTACCTGC